>NC_079155.1:103566776-104915110 GCF_947563725.1 Argiope bruennichi | reverse complement strand
TTTAACTTAATTCGAAACTTCCACATGATACTAATGGCACTTGATAGGCTGGTTGTAGGGCGTTGGATTCGCGTCCCTTAGTTTGCGAGTTCGAACCCCGCCGGCCGAAGACTCCCCGCGTGTGCGGTGGCTGGCGCAAGTATAAATCTGCCGTGGCCACAAATTCCACCATGTCGAGAATAATGCTACTGGGGGTACTTGGATCAGGGGTGATCGTTCTCTGATTCAGGTCTAAATTAGGATTCTTGGATGAGTGAATGAAATGCATGAATGAAGTCCGCCCCGTAAAAAGGGTTGTGACGCGTGTGTAGCTAAGTTGTACTCTTGGTCCTAGATGGCGCTACTGAAAAACAAGAGACGTACCCTTGGTTTAAAATCACTGATTTCTAAAGTCAGTGGGTTTGTCTATGACAAGTGTCATTAGAAACAATAACTAATGGCACTTTTTAACTCAAAAAAAGGTAAATTTAATGTAAACTATTCTAATGTAGAAGGTGGGGTGCATTCCGCTTTAACAATTACAAAGCACATTTGAATTTACCAAGCACAACACAGCTTGCTAAATAATATTATAGCAAAGTCTTTTTTCCATTCAATTGTAATAATGTTCGGATGTTAAAAATCTAAAAATAAACTGCCTCTTCAACCTTCCGCAAATTGGCAATACTTGGATCTTCGACAAAAACTAGAGTGAAACCATTCATTTCCAACCTTAACCTCTTTCGATGGAAGTGGTGCCTCCATGTGATACACGTTGAGATGCTTTTGCTATAAAATCGCCAATGACGTCTTACACACGTCAGCAAGCAATTGTCATAAAAATAATGTTCGCGACTCGTCGACTGAGATTGCCGAAACATAAGTTTGAAGCAGCACAATCTTAGGTCGAAAATAAATTAATTTAGAAGATATAAATCTTTTTTTCCGATTTCTATTCGGTATCGGATACTTTGTGTAGCCTAGCCTCGCTACGAGTTACAGTAGGTTGCTTTGGTACGCGCACCAGGATTAAAATTCACAAGAAAACCGAAATTAGTTTGACAAACTTTGTTCCAGAAATCCAAACTTGTAGAAAATACACATGCGAAAAATATCGAGTGTTACAATAATGATAACAGAAAGTTAGCCTTCAAATTCTTTTAAATGCTGAAGAAACCATTTTCGAAGCAGAGATTGCTTAGCATAATTATGCTTTCCCACAACCGGTGGAAAATGTCATTTCTTGACTTCCAGGGATACTTCCATGATATGGCACAGTAAGGGTCAGTTTCATCGTATGGAAAAGGAAATAAAATATGTATCTTGGATATTCTTCCAATTATTAACTAGATAATTGGTAATAACTACAACTTAAATATCAATGTACCAAATGCCATTAATTGCATTTTTGAGAGATCACCTTCATATATACATGGATAAACAGTCGACAATTATTTATTAAGTCCAAAACTTGATACGGATTGGTAATAAAAGAGGCATGTGCCGAGTTACAAAAGAATAAAAAAGCACTTGTCGAAGGGAGTTCATTGCGTTTGATTTGGTTTGGTTTGGTTATATTAACGTCCCGTTTGAAGCAACACGAGGGCTATTTTGGGACGGACCTCGTAATTTTGAACCGCGGTCAGATGACGAGGACGACACCTGAGCTGGCACCAACCCTCCCCCTCTCCACACCACACCACACCACACCAGCGGGAGGACGTTTGGTCATGACGGATTTAACGTGCAACTGACCCCCTTACACGACGGTTCTTCGGTGGAATCGGGTCACGAACCTCAAACCCTCCGGTTACGAAGCCGTTACCTTACCACCAGGCCACCGCGGCCCTCATTGCGTTTGAATTTATGGCCTTTGAAAAAAAAAACAATTTAAGCTATTTTTATGAACTCAACGCGTTTAGGTAATTTTTGAGAAATATATATACATATTTAATAAACTAGTAGTTTAATACAGTCTGAACTTATCTAGAGGCGAAGGACTAGAGTATAAAAGACAAGAAAAGGTTAAATTGTATCGCAAAAATATATACTCTTACGTTTAATTCGGGGAACATTATTTTACATTTTAAATTCCTTCCTTCCCTTCCCTCTTTTAAACAATATCATAATTAGAGTGTTTAGAATTTTTCCAGGAAAATAGTTTTCAGATCAGTTGCTTCAAAGCAGGTATTTTCATCGAACAAAATAGGCACGAGAACCGGATCACATCTCTCGAAATAATTTACAGAAAAGAAACTTTTTTTTACAACTCACTGAATTTCTGCTAAAGCGAAATTGTGCTTAATGTGTCAGAAAGTGATTTGTCTTACTGTCTAGACAAGGCAGCCTTTCACTTTTTTTCCTCCAAACCACCACTAATTACAACCCCGTGCAGCATGTGAACACCCACTTTGAACATTTCATTCCAAACCAGAAGATGAAGCCTTTCTAACTCGAGTTCAAGTACACTTTAAAACTCTCCAGACTAATAATTAAGTCTGGAGTGTTTTGAAAATCTAAAACCGGGTGGCTCGAGTCCCACGATAAAAATGTTCTCGAACGGACCGATGTGGAAGATCCCCCGTTCTCATTTTTCCACCCTCTTCGGAAAATAGGTTCGAGCACTTCTCGATGAATTATGGGGCTGGGAATGAGGGAGAAAATGCGCATCTGCTGCTAGGGCGTCCCCGCTCGTGAAAGACGGGACTTGTAATCTGATGCATGGTTTCTCGGTCATAAAGCGAAATAGCAGAGAAATTTGGAAGATGTAAAGTGTTTCCAGAAACAGGTCCCGCTCACTTTGTCTTATCCATTAGATAAAATACATCGAAGTCTCTGTAAAGCTATAAAAGTCCTGCTCAAGTCTGGGAAGTAATCGCATATATCATCAAAAGTGCGGGAACTTGGTAAGCATCTGATGATGTTACAGAGTTATTCGTCAAAGTCTACAAACATGTACAAAACTAGAAAAAATTTCATTTTCCTATTAATAAAATAAAATAACGTAAAATTATTTTTAAATATTTAGTCTTGTTCACAGGTCTACGAATAATGGAAAGTTTCTCGCCTAGCAAGCCAAAATCGCGCCAACCATTCAAGAACGCTCCAAATGTTAGCCATTAGGGATGGCAAAAAAATGGCAACAAACGATTTAGAGTTGCCATAAAAATGGTTAATATTATCCCATTTGGCAAGAAATTACCCAAAAATTCATTATTAGCAAAAATATATTGTTTTTAAGTCGAGTTGGTTCTAATTTGTCAACATGTTACAGCTCTCAAAACGGTGACATTATTTTAAATGGCCTTGGTTAACGAAACTGATATTCATATCGCCACTTGCAGAATTGTAGAGTTCAAACTAAGTAACTGTAGATCCACTTGCAGAATTGTAGAGTTCAAACTAAGTAACTGTAGATCCACTTGCAGAATTGTAGAGCTCAAACTAAGTAACTGTAGATCCACTTGCAGAATTGTAGAGCTCAAACTAAGTAACTGTAGATCCACTTGCAGAATTGTAGAGTTCAAACTAAGTAACTGTAGATCCACTTGCAGAATTGTAGAGTTCAAACTAAGTAACTGTAGATCCACTTGCAGAATTGTAGAGCTCAAACTAAGTAACTGTAGATCCACTTGCAGAATTGTAGAGTTCAAACTAAGTAACTGTAGATCCACTTGCAGAATTGTAGAGCTCAAACTAAGTAACTGTAGATCCACTTGCAGAATTGTAGAGTTCAAACTAAGTAACTGTAGAGCCACTTGCAGAATTGTAGAGTTCAAACTAAGTAACTGTAGAGCCACTTGCAGAATTGTAGAGTTCAAACTAAGTAAGTTTATTAGCAAAAAGCAAAATAAGTACGTTGAAGCTCAAATAATAGCAATTTATAAGAACTAAATCACTCGCTTACATTTTACACCCAGTAGAATCTTTTGGATGGTTACAAAAAGCTAAATTTTGGTCATTGTTGCCAATATTAAATTCCAGACATCTTATCATCATTACTCTGAATTGAATTAAAATATTAGATGTTGGTCTTATCTTATCGAGACAATGTTATTGATATCACTATAGCTTTCGTTCTGAATTAAAACTATTTACTGATTTATTTATTTTAACTTAATCGATTTCGAAAGAAAACAGCATCATATTTGAATATTATTTACGATAACATAGCAAATTAGTTCAAATATGCAACAAAAAATTTTGTTTACTTGGATTCAAACCCGTAATTTCGTTGTTAGTAAACAAAATTGGTTACTTTTTTCCTTAAATACGGTAATATAATAATCTGAAATTTTCATTAACTGTAAACGGTATAATTAACCCTTTGCATCGGAAAAATAATTTATTACATAATTATTCACCTAATACAAAGACTTGTTTATTACTCCAAAGAATAAATATATATAATTTTTTTTTTGTCCAAAATTCCCTCGAAAAATTAATCTACATCTTCTTATCCCTCTATATGCATTTTTAATAATAAAAGTAAATAAATAATCAAAATGCCGTTAAATTACGTAATTCCTTATGCTTAGAATCCAACTACTGATGCAATCAATTCTGACGGATCGAGTTTAAACCATTATCATATTAATGATGTTTCGTACTAGAGTTTCGAAATTTACGATAATTTTTTTCTCGAACTAGAAGGGAAAACAAAAGAAACGAGGCATTTCGTCTGCTCTCTTACTACACTTACAGAAAATATTCTTTCTTTCTGATGATCAGAGCTTAAATAAATAATATCGAGAATGTATCTAATCTGAAAGCAGAAGAGAAGCCGTTTGACCAGTGTCTTCCTTATTCTTTTTTGCCTTCGGCTCAAAAACCTTCTTTATCGAATAATTTTTTTTCTTTCTTCTTTTTCTTTTCCTTCTTTCCTTTCCATTCTAATTACGACAAGCAGCAACCGTAATATTAAATAGATAAAAATGATGTTGCAGGGAATGAAATAGCGGGCGATTCATTTCACCGATTTCTTATAGATAAGCTATTCTCCGAGAAGAATTTAATAATGGCGTTTTATTTCTCTTTTTTTGCGAAATGGGAAGAAAGAAATTAATCAGTAGCTGTCGCTCATTTTGCTTCACAATTAACTTTTATTGTCGAGAGGAAAATCTAGAGGGGGGGGGGATCGTTAAAAGTGAAGCTATATATAACGGAGAGTAATAGTAATGCAATTAGTATAAAATCATTATAATAGTTGGAGCCAAGAGGGAATCTGGTCTAAATTAGTTATATTAACGTCCCGTTTTAAAGCAACACTAGGGCCGTTATAAGCAACACTAGGGCGCTCGTAATTTTGAACCGCAGTCAGATGACGAGGACGATAACTGTACTATACCTGCGGGAGGACGTTTCACTCAGATGAATTTAAAGAGCACTAGATCTGCTTACACGACAGTTTTTCGGTAGAATCAGGTATCGAAATGGAAAAAACATCAAATTTTATACCATATTTTTGAGAGAATATTCGACCTTAACCAATCTAACGTGAACAAAATTGGAATACACTTCTTAAGACTTTATTAGAGCTTTGTCTCAAAGAGTCTTTTGTTATACAAAACTGATTAAATACCAATTAATTGCACAAAATAATTCTAACTCAAGAACTAATGTAAGCTTAGAACAACACACCATTCTTTTGTTTTAATGTTACTGGAAAGCAGTCAACTCAGCATTAAGGTTATAAAAAAAATCATATGATTACAGATATACCGATATATTATTCGTCCCATAATATCGCAAAAGCAAAGCACGCATGTTATTTAATGGCACCGGCTCTTTGCTCAGATCCCCCCCCCCTTTTTCTCAGATATCAATAAAAAAATTATAAGGACATAAATAATAAAGTAAACTCTCAGTCTAACAGAATAATTGATTTGAAAGACTGACCTTCAAATTGCAAAAAATCCGTGCAATACGAATTGCGAAAATATATATGACGTATGACTTAAAATAAAGATTACAGATGAAATAATTTATTATAAAAAATTAAACATTTAAAGCCGTTTGTTATAAAATAATTAAACATTTAATGTGTATATTAACAGTTATTAAAAAAAAAAAGGTTAAAGATATTGAACAAATTCGACCTTTTAAATCCAAAGTGCGTATTTTAAAGGTCTGTTAAGTCGAAAGTTTCCTGTTATTGGTTTTACTTTCGCTGTCCGTTACTCGACATTTATCTAATTTCCATACCGAAAGAAAAAGGGCTGAAAAATAATTAAAAAAATAAATAATAATAATTGAAAAAAAAAATTGCCTTCATAGTTACCATATAAATATTTAATAAAAATAGTAAATACTACAAATGACTATATTCTTTTTTTTTTTTTTCTTTCATGAATGTGGCAACATTAAGTTCACAAAAGACTCTTTCCAGTTTATTTTAATAAGAATCGACTATGGTACATAATCTTGAATTTTTGATTTATCGCTTTGCTTTTCGTTTCATTTTTTAATTAAATTCTATAATAGGTGAAATAAATCTTATCTTTTACAATTATCTAAATCTTATCAAATTCAACGCAGAGAAGGATTAAATAGAAAATCTTCTAACACATAATTTAATATGCCAATCCTCGCACACCCTAAAGTAACAAAGGAAGTGAAAATTCCACATATCACGATTCAATTTGTCCCTTTTGTATTCTAAAATCTCTGTTATTATAGCAATGTCTCAAGTTACAATAAATCCATTCCCCATGGTAACTAAACAAAATACAGAAATCCAATCAAACATAATAGATCACCAAAATAAATTATATATTAGCCCAAAACTTACTTTCAAATTATCCGAAGAATACGGATTCTTTCACTAATATTAACAACAACTCATTGAAAGATGCGAAAACGGCGCAGCCTTCAATTTTCAACGGCATTTCCTACGAACATCTCCGCATTAGGATTAGAAGGTGTTAAAGTCTTTGTAAGTTTGTCGTGTTTTAATAGTGTTAAAAGTCAACATCTCCGTCGAAATAGAACTTCAAAGCGGGATTTGTAGTGAAAAGGCAGAATTCCCGAAGGCGTCTTTTATTCCACTACTTGGAGTGGAAACTGAAGTCTATTTACTCTTATAGACATTAATACTTTATTTTCTGGCTTTTCTGGAAAAGCCTAGTCTTAGGTTTCGAAAAGACAGGGTAGGAAATAACATACCGACTCCCACCCCACTCTTTGGTCTTTTGAAAGGTGAAACCATGGGTCGTCTTAAAGTATCAGATTATGACGCATTATAACATTTTATAAGTAAATCAGTTGGTTAAAAATGTTGATCGATCAAAAAAGGAGCCTAAAACAGATTTACAATCTGAGCGCACTGTGAATCAGTTATGAGAAATGAAACTAAAATTGTATCCAAGAAATAGCTTTTGATGCGCTGGTATAGTAATGTAGATGAAATGCGAACACCAAATATATATATATATATATATATTATAAAGACTGTAAACAATACAAATTGACATAATATAGAAATTTATTTTGGTTAGATCAAATTAATATTCCATCTTAAAGCTATAAGGCTATTTCAATTAGATTAGATGAACATCTCGCTATAAAGCTATTTTGATTAGATTAGATGAACATCTCATTTTAAAGCTATAAAGCTATTTTGATTAGATTAGACGAACATCTCATTTTAAAGCTATAAAGCTATTTTGATTAGATTAGACGAACATCTCATTTTAAAGCTATAAAGCTATTTTGATTAGATTAGACGAACATATCATTTTAAAGCTATAAAGCTATTTTGATTAGATTAGACGAACATATCATTTTAAAGCTATAAAGCTATTTTGATTAGATTAGACGAACATATCATTTTAAAGCTATAAAGCTATTTTGATTAGATTAGACGAACATATCATTTTAAAGCTATAAAGCTATTTTGATTAGATTAGACGAACATATCATTTTAAAGCTATAAAGCTATTTTGATTAGATTAGACGAACATATCATTTTAAAGCTATAAAGCTATTTTGATTAGATTAGACGAACATATCATTTTAAAGCTATAAAGCTATTTTGATTAGATTAGAATATCTCATTTTAAAGTTATAAAACTATTTTGATTAGTTTAGATGAACATCTCATTTTAAATTTAAAAAACTATTTTTATTAGTTTAGATGAACATCTCATTTTAAAGTTAAAAAACTATTTTTATTAGTTTAGATGAACATCTCATTTTAAAGTTAAAAAACTATTTTTATTAGTTTAGATGAACATCTCATTTTAAAGTTAAAAAACTATTTTTATTAGATTAGATGAACTCATTTTAAAGCTATAAAACTATTTTGATTAGATTAGGTGAACATCTCATTTTACAGCTATAAAGCTATTTTGATTAGATTAGATGAACATCTCATTTTAAAGCTATAAAGCTATTTTGATTAGATTAGATGAACATCTCATTTTAAAGCTACAAGAATATTTTGCGGTCTTAGTATCGTAAACCATCGACATATGACAAGGAAACCATCTAAGTCTATGCCAATCAGCCAGAACTAAAAGTTTGATACAAAGGGAACCCACCAAAATGCATTCATTTAGCTTATTGCGTTTTCGAATTATCGAGTTGCAGATAATCAGGCATACAATTTTCTGTCACGTGGAAATTTGGAAGTGAATTTTTATCAAAATACCAAGATTGAATTTTTTGGTGATGATCACATTTTGTTCTCCCTTTCTATACAAGAAAGCAATAAAAATAATTAACAAAACTGAGAACAGTAAATTCTCGATATTTTGTAACATTATATGATAGTACAATAACAGTATTTTAAATACATAATAGCATGTAAAATGTATTTTATATCTTATCGCAGCTTTCGTAATGTAGCTTTTGAGACATTGCTTTTCAAAGTAAAAGCAACAATGACGGATCTCCATTCTTAACTTGCTTGCTTCAAAATTGGTATAATCAGATTAATTGTCCATTTTAGATTGTTTTTTTTTAGTAAGAACTTTTATAATAAATTCCCTGTAAGGAAAAATTTCTAAATAATTATTTATTAATTGGGATAGCGATTAGTTGGATTTCTTTTCCCTGCAAGAAATTTGTTTCTAAGGGTAGTAGGGTTGATATATTCTAGAGGAATATAAATTTTCTAATGCTAAAAATTCCTGTATTAAATATTTAATATTTAGCGTTTAACGTAAAGAAATTCAGTTTTAACAATTCCATGCTTCAATGAATTCGCTCTTTGCATAAAACCCGAGGGATGACCGTGGAATCTTAACGATAAGAAAGCGTCGGGGAATAAATATCTCGGCGTAATTTTGATAGGCAGGAACTTCCATCAAAAATCAACGAATCATTTCTCTCGCCTTTCATTCCTCCTTTAAAATTACACTTTTTTTCCGCCGTCCCTTTTAAAGTTTCAAACAATTCCGACCCTCGATAAAAGTCTTAATTATTCCCCCGTTGGCGATTATCGCAGGCGTGCATTGGCGATCATTCCGAGCGCCACGTTTCTTGCTTTTTAAATAATAAATTATTCTATTGTGGCGGTTTTAAGAGGCCCCCCACTAAAAGACGTTTAGGTAATTATTGGAACCGTGAGTAAAAGTTATTCTACAATTGGTCTCCGAGGTGTTGTAAAACGCCGTTCCTCGTTCCATTGTTTCGTTTCCTAATATGCCATCCATAAGTTATTTTCATTCGAGTTTTTACGCCGTTTCGGTTTCAGTGAACGGTTCGTTAAAATGCTATAAATTTTGCTGCCTTATCCCCCCTCCCCTCCCCTGGAATAGAAGAAAATGCTATCGTAGTCTCACCCTCCCATAGAAATGTATGGTATATAAATTTCGTATCGATTCATTATAATTTTTTTCTCTCTTAATCCCTCCAAACAGCATCCAAGATAATGGTTAAAAGGCATCAAGCTGAATTATGTTACGTGTTGTAAATAATTTTATTGGCTGTAATGATTGTGTGTGAAAAAATCGTTTTCTTCAAGTAAAGGTTTTATAGCATCCTTTTATTGTATTTTTTGCTTCTCGCGAAATCTAGGAACATTAAATCCGTAAGATAAATCAAGAAGTGCGGCCATAATTAAGGGCAACAACTGCAAATTAGTAAATTAATGTGGTGTTGAAATTGCCGCCATTAAATGTTTCTTTTTTAAATGCAATAAAGCATTTCTTAATTAGATTGCGATTTTTATTATTTCTTAAGGGCAGTTCGCATCGACTGAAAACTATTCGATCTGCAAGAAAAGTCAGTGATTATCTTTTTATCTTGCATAATTTATGTTAGACAGTTTAAGCGCAAATTTATAAACTAATATTTTAATAACTGGTTTTTGAAAACAAAGTTTTTATAAAATTTTAGTAATAATAATATTAATTGAAATTAAAGGTAGGTTTAGACTCAGCCTGTAATATTCCCCGTTTCCCAGTACTGATAAGACATTTACAGCCAGCTGTGTCGTTGCTGTTAATTACTAAACTCCTCGAGATGGCCAGATGGTGGATCTTTTCACCTAGGTGGTTTCGTGTATGTTCATTAGCGACTACAGTGAAAGACCACATATGGAATTCCTCGTCCAAAAGATATTGAAATTACCTTCAAAGAGAAAGGGGGTGTCCAAACATCTAGATACTAAATGTTTCTCATTGTGAAAGGAATATGATAATTCCGTGTTCCAGAATAGTCAGTTATGAGAGGTGCATCATTAAAAGGACCTTCCAACGATCGACTGGCGCCGCTGAGAGAGCATATTGCTGTACACCGATTGGCCGAAAGAGAGCTTAAATGAGCAATGTAAATTAAGAGGCGGAGATTGTCGCCGAAATAAAGTGCGGAGATTTTTTTTTTTTTAAGGGAGAGGAGAAGAAACTAATTGCAGGCAGACTGTTGGACTACGCCCACTAGTTCGTAGTCCAAGAACTACTCCTGGAGTGGTCGTGTTGACTAACAACCTGTTAGTTCCCTGAGGTGTTGTTTCTCCGTATTGATGGAGAACTGAGTTTCAAGATAACCCTTCGACTTCGACTGTTGTGTCGACTACTACAGGTGTAAATAACTATTTATTTAACCAAAATTAGAACAAGTTGTTCTTTTGTATATATAGGGCTGTAATATAAAGAATTGTCTGGAAATTCTGCTTCGTTATTTGATCAGTCTAGATCAAGACATCACAAGCCATTTATAAGATTCCACCACGTCACGCATGCGCAGAAGGAGAAAATTTGTCTCCACGGAATAAGTACTTGCTATTGTATAATTTCTGCGCATGCGTGGTCTTACTGAATGGTTTGTAGTTGGCTGAGTGAAACCTACCTTAAAAGTGTTAAGAGTTTTACTACATTAATAATGAATTGTATTTTCTTCCCATTATTTACAAGTGTTTTCATACTTTGACAAGAGTTAATGATGAGAGTTGTAACTGCTGTAGAATTTCTGCTTGTAGAATTTGAGAGTAGTAACTGCTGTAGTTTATTTGTTTCAAAAATATGCCAATCATGCCAAAATATTGTTTATTTCAATTCAACTAAATGAATGCCCTTTTCTGGAATGTTTGAGAAAGGACCTCAAAATTTTGAGGCGTAATTACATGAAGAATAATGGATCCTGAAATTCCACTAAATACACAATTTCCCGCACCATGCCAGCGAAAGACTGTTAGATTCTGCCAGATTTCGAGCGGAGAAATATCGAATTGGCGACAATATACTCCATTTCCAACATGAAACCAGTAAAAGATTGTTAGATTTGGATGACATTATTGTGGGAAAAGGCAACGACCAGCATTAATATGTGAAATATATTTATTAAGATTAAAGGAGAAAAGATAAAACATTACTACATAGAACATAAAAGATACATGAGCGTGAGCTGCACGTCTTGCAGTCTCACTGCCCAACTCTCGTCTGCCAATAATGGCGGGAAAGCATCACATGATTAATGACGTGACGCAACATGGCGCCATACAGGATACGAGATCTGTCAGCACTTCCCACATTATTAACATGTGCCAATCCAGCACATGTGGTAGAACTTGGATGAAGAGGATATCAACCCCGTACTCTTTCTCTTAAACATGAGAACAAGCTATCCCCCCCCAAGTGTTAAAAATAAACAATGATGCAAAATTTACAAACTTGAAGAATTATTATTACAAACTTGAAGAATTAGCTTTACACGAAATTAGCCTAACTAGCGATAGTGGTATAGTTCATCAACGGATTCTGAGACGACCACATTTCGACAACTCCATCTCATTAAGGGGTGAGACGCGGAACGATGAGTGCATTTCCGGTATTCCCTTTGACCTAGGATTTTCCCTATTACATACTAGTAAATGTAAACATCTCCTCCTTTCAACTTTCCTTTCACCCCTATTTTGAAGAATTAAACCCATCCTAACGCATGCGCAAAAACGCGAAGGGTTTTACAATCCGTTGCTGAACTATATTCCGAAACATTTTCTCATACTCTAATAAATATACTCTTGCATTATTAACAGCATGGAAACTGGCGAACAATAGTTGCAAAAGAGCCAACCAGCGTGCAATCTTTGGAGCTTGGCTTTTTGGCGATTAATCTCCGAGATAAGATCAAGACTCAAATATCAAAATACTGAATGCGAATTTTCGACATCTTTTCTTAATTGAAACAAAATTCTGATACAGAACTACAATTGCACTCACAAAAAACACATACCAAATTTTAAACATTTACATATTTCCATTTTTGAATTATTGTTTGTTATATATGTGTTATTTTGGGTGTTTGTGAAACTACAGATCGACAGATAGCCATTGCACTGAAATTTAAGCAACAGTTTAGAATCTAATGTAACTAGTTCTTTACATTTTGTAGTTACTTTTCACTTACTTGCAATGGACAAATTTCCTGAGAATGGATTTTATTCTAAAATTAATTTAAAAAATAAAAATTCTGCGTTACCAAATTTCATTTGTCTAACTCAGAGCGTTTTTGAGTTATCGCATTCACATACAGAAGACACAATAAGATATTGTATACTTCAAATACAAGAAAATATTTTTTAAAAATTAAAAAGATCATGATACGCGATTTCAAAGTTGATTCCGTTTTCATTTACTGTTTTAAGAAAAACCATCGAATGGAAAAACAAGCTTTCCCAAAACATTTAAATTTTTGCATTATGTTTCGCAGTGTAAAAAAGAAGAGTTCTTAAACAATACTTTCAGGCTGGGTTTTTTTACTTCAGTAAATTGCTGCTGCTTTACCTGCGCAATACAGCAAGCTAATACAATTAAAATTAAGTCAGACCAATAAAACCGAAATATTGTCAGTTTACGCTATTTTAGACTAAAGGTCAGAATTCCATTTACTCAAACACATTTTTAACTAGTACTTCAAAAACTTCCTAACAGTTTGAATTTAAAGTTAACTAAGCCGCTTGACAACACATCACTGATAAAATCCCCCAGTCTTTTTATATTTCAGAAATTTTCTGAAATTCTGCGTGTTGCGACTTATGGCACTTTACAAGTCCACTGACAGTTATCTGTCAGCGATTTAAGCCGAGTGAGCATCTCTTGCTTTTTCAGTAGCGCCAACTAGGGCTAAGAGCTACTTCATGCGTCACATTCGCTTGCACAACCCCTTTTTACGTGGGGGGGAGGCACATTCACACACCTCACAAATAGAAGTACCATGCCCGAAACGGGACTCGAACCTGAGACACCCAGATCACGGGGAAGATGCGCTACCCCTATGCCAGGTCGCCTACTCTGAAATTCTAAACAACTTTGTGCAAGTTAACTAATTTTAAGATTTATTTCAACTAAAAAAGACAGTTTTAGTGCACTTTAAACCATAGTGCACTTACTGTATTTTAAGTGTTGCTGATATTTTTTTCATTTCAACTATGCATAGTGCTGTACAACATTTTTACTTCCCAAATTCAAATATAAATTTGAATTTAAAAGCCTTTACCAATCACCTTGTATCAGCTTCAGAACTAAATGTCCGTTTGTTTGTTTGAATCTTATAATTCCACATTCTTTGTTAGAATTGAACAAAATACGGAGACAATTACCTAAAATTAAGTATAGGCGCTATTCAAAAATCACTTTGTTCTCTTAAAAATGGGTTTAAAATATTATATTATATTATATATATATTATATATATATATAAAAGGGGGGTTATATTCTTCAGCCATAAATTCGAACAAAAATTATTGAACCATTGCACCAAAATTACTTTTACATCAGCTAAAAAAAAAATCGAAAACTAACTTTTCAGTGACAAATTTCATTACTGTAAAATTATTTCTCCAATTTTAATCAAACTTCAAAAATAACTGAATCGCAATTTGTAACAGTGGCTTTTTATTATACCTTTTTTTAATATAAATTCAAATTAATCTTGAGTGTTCTGAAATATGTTAAATGCATGAACGTAAGAATTCTAAAACTATACGACACAAAATTATAAAGTATTTTTTTTTTTTGTTATATATAACAAATAAATGCAGATAGGGCCGTAAATACAGAAGATGAATAATAATAATACGTTAACGAGTATAGGTCAATATTCCTTTTCAAAAGATTCAAAGTTCGTCTGCTTCAGCTGCGATTTTGGATTTCAGCCAAAAAACACAAATATTCAATTAAACAGATAGTAAATCTCTTTCGGGTTACCCGCGCTTATCTATTTGCCTTCTTTATTTCAAAGACAATATCCTTCTCTGCCTACCCTCTTTCCCCCACGAACATGAACTTTCCCTTCGTTTTATCTCAAAAGTAATCATATATTCCATCTGTCACAAAAAGTAGACAGGTGACAGTTCTTTTCCTTTTAGGTGGTTCATTTTTCATTACAGCTTTTGAAAAAAAAATTTTTCTTATAATTTATTTATTCCTTGTATTTCATAAATAAGTATTTAGCAAATGATTCGGAATATATATATATTTTCAGTAATTAAAAAAAAAAAATATTTTAGCCATGGTTTACATAAATCAAATCTCCGAATTTGCCAAAATTACTTTGCTTGGGGTTTTTTGTCATTGTTGTTGTTGTTTATCCCTCTATGTTTGTGTGCCCCCTCCCACTCGATAATTAATGACCTCCATTCTAGTTAATAAAATTAATTTGACACAGCGATTCTTAATACGGTTCGAGAAAATTCACACAGTTTAATAAATAAAAAGGCTCTAGTTTTTTTTCATAAAAAAATATTTTTATTTAAAACGATTTTCTTGTAACTTATTTCGTTAATTTATTTTATTTCATTTTTTTTTAAAATTTCTTAGTGAATTAAACATTTTTTAAATATATTTATATTAAACAAATTAATTAAAATATTCTCTTTTCCAGCCTTTCTCCTGATACAAACAAATTCTTATTTCGAATTTATCATAACCATAGAAACAATACCTTTCGCCCCTCTTGAAAAAAAGAAAAATTAATACAAATATAACAAACGCATAACAATAAAATTTATATTTTCGATAAAAAATATATATATATATATATATATATATATCCATCCTATTACATAACAAACTGACGCGTCAGAAGAAAACGAATAAAGTTTAAACTAGTATTTTAAAGCTATTCTAAAGCATTTAAACAAACTTCATAATCTTGTACAAGCTTTCACAGTTTAATGCATGTCAGACATTCACAGCATTCCAAGCTCAGAATGTTTTATCTTTTGCAAATGCAATTTGTATCTGGGATTGTATTATACCTTTGGAAAACGCCAACTTCTGATCTTTAAATTGATCCTTTTCAAAAGAAGCAATACAAGTGTTAAAAGGATATATGAATATGGATTAAATCGAGATCAGTTTAGTTATATTAACGTCCCGTTTTGAAGCAACACTACGGCTATTTTGGGACGGACCTCGTAATTTTGAACCACGGTCAGATGACGAGGACAACACCTGAGCAGACACTTCCCTTTCCACACTTCCACACCACATAAGCAGGAATTAAATAGAGGAAATACAGCCTATAGTTTTGCTAGCATATTTTTTAAAAAAAAACCTTTATTAGCAATGTATTAGCTTTTAGCAGCATTCCATCAGAATTTCTTTCCTTTAACTCATAGGAACAACAACAAAATTTATATTCACTTGTTCCTTTTTCTTTTGTTTGTATATTCTATTTACACGAAATAATATAATAAGAAGCTTTAAAAAATTTGCCTCATCATAACAAAACGATAATTTAAAAAAAGAAAATGCTGAAATCAAGTAGATGACTTACATAACATTTTGAATGACATTAATATACATCTGTGAATAAAAAATTCTCCCGGATGATAAATTTGGCGGATTTTAAGAATTTTTAAGGGGGGGGGGGGTATGAAGGGGGAAAAATGTTTTTAAGAAGCAAGGAGGGAGAAAGAAAGGGGGGATCGAGTTATTCATTTTCCTGAGAAAGACTTATTTTTAGGAAATTTTTTTCCCTTAACAATAATGTGTACGTTGCAAAACATGCCTGTGAAATTTCCAACAAAAACACAGTAATCCAACCCAGTCTCTACTAAAAAATAATACAATCGGCCTCATGATGGATCGAATTTCTCACAATAACAGCAGCAACACATACCCCGCAAGCCTTAAAGGGTCAAATCATTCATCCACAGCCGCTGACGATACGTTCCGACTTACAAGAGATGTAGTTTACTATTTTTGGAAAAACGAGACAAATATTTAAACACAAAAAAATCGGTAATACTAAAGCCAAAAATAATAGAGCCTTTCCCCTGTGCCATTCTCGTTCTGGCTTTTTAAATGTCACTTTTAATAAACACACCTTGAGAAAAAAGGAGTTCCTTGGACCCAAACTGATAAAAATCAACTGCCTGATGGATTCGCCTTCAAAAGCACTTTGCGCCGTATCACAATCGTATACCACACTGAATCAAAGCAAAAAGCAAGCAAGCCTGCCTCTTTTCTTTCCCCGGTTTAAATGCAGAAAATATCAAAACGTCAAAATGATTGATATCACTGAACAGAAAGAGATGTTTCCCACACCATTTCGAGAATTATTTCGAATTTATTTTACTTCTAAACCTGCTCGGAGAAATGCAGCGGATCATTAAATACGCAAACTTATTTCTCCCTCTAACAAATAAACCTGTGCTTTTTCTTAAGGTGGTCAGAAATACAGAGAGTGGGAGGAGACACGTGTGAAATCTCACTTCTTCCAAAAAAAATGTATCTGGCATCCACCGACCCCTCTTCTCCAATTACATATCTTATTTCAAATAGAAAAATGGGTGGGAAAAGTGAGGAAGAGAGAAGTTGGAGGTGTTTTTCTTGTATTCTCTTTGAAGAAAAACGAAGAAAATGAACAAACATAAGGCTCCACTTCCCACATTTGAAGAATAGAAGAAAGCAGGCGATATATCAAAGAATGCAGAAAATAAAGACTTACGTTCTAGATTATAAATTTAAAATTGGAGCCTGTGGGAACAAGAAGAAATCAGCGGGAGCTTTCCCTCAAAACTTTCACGCATATTCTCTAATAAAGGTGTTATCACAGAGAATGTCTTACATGGCATTGGCGTACAATATTTGCGAAACATTAACCTTGGCGTGAAATTAGCATTTTTACAGAATCTGTCTTGGCGAGTTTTTTGGCGGTTAATCCATGGCATCCGGTTAATAAAATCCTAAAATAGAATTAACATTTGAGATGCGTTTTTCACAATCGATTGAAACAGTAATTTGCCACAAAATTACAGATGTAATCATGAAATCTTATAACAAATTTGATAAATTTATAACATAGCGTTTTTGAATTCTCGTTTGCATGTTTCTGAAAGTACAGATAGACAGACAGTCAGCCAGTAATTGGATTTGGTTCAAAATTTAAAAGGTGTCTAAACTATAGATGTTAAATTTGTGTATCGAATTTTATCTATATAGCCTCTTTTCCTTTTATAATTATCCTTTCCTCTTCTTTTCATAATTATAGTCTTCATCTGAACATATTTTTCTCAGAATTTGATAGAAATCTATTAATTTAGTATAATGGCCATAAACCAAATTTCAACCGTTTACCAAAAACCGTTTTTCAGTTATATTTGCCATAGTCAGACAGGCAGACGGACGAATACTTTTCCATAAATGCATTTTTCGAACTTAGGGTGGTATAAAACTTGTAAATTCGTCAAAATCTCGAATTCGAATTTTTTGACTATTACTATACTTTCTCTACGCTACGTACACCAGAAAGTTAGGAGGGGGGGGGGCTCAGTTTTACATTATGTAGCTTTGTAAAAGTTATCAATGTACATGTTATCAACGTAACATTGTTAGAATGAACGAATTTACAACGACTTTTTATTTTTATTTTTCAAAAGAATGCAACAATGACATCGCTCAAAACGAATTCCACAATATATACAAAATACAAATTAAAATCATTTATTAAAAAGTAAGAGTATGCACTCTTAAACACTGAGAAGCAAAAGCGGGTGAAACGTCAGTTTAACAAAGCGATTCCCATTAAAGTCAGTTGACAGAATATTCAAAATTAATTGTTCACTTATCAATAATTATGGCTCCGCTTCTATATTTGTTCCCTTCGACGATCACATGAAATATATCAAACAAAATATTTTCATTTACAGATAGTGTTCGGGATCGGAAAATAATTTCAGAGCAATAGCCATTTAATACAATTTTGTTTAAACTATAGCAATTTCGTCTATAGCAATTTGAAGCATTTTTGTAAGATAAATGACTCAGAATTTCCTGTTGACTAATTGGTAATATTTATTCCACTATGAGCCATTTTAATTGACTCCTCATATCTGAAATCAAACGACTTTCTATATAAAACACTGAAAAAATGATGAAATGTGATATATCCGTACCGTATTCATTAAAATAAGGAATTTTGCGATAATTTTTATATGAAATACAATTAGTTCCATCAGGTAATAAAGAAAATCTCAAGAAAGTAATCTATTTTTTAATTGAAGTGCAACTGTTAATCGTTTTGAGTAAACACTATAAATTTATCTCTAAATCTGAATAAAATAAGTGTAAACGATCAAAATTCGACGGATTCATTATATTTAAAGAAGATTCGTTGAAGATTTTGAAGTGCATTATTTTTTGTTGTGCCAGGTATAATATTATTAAATAGAATTTTTTTGAAATATAAACTTTCTTTATTACATATTACACTGAAGTAACTCTTATTTCAATATCAATAAGAGCAATGCAATTTATATTAAACGTTTTACTATCAGTAATGCCACATCATTTTCTTTACACTACGCTACAGCAGAAATATCATTTATCATAAATTTTTAACGACGATCATATTAAAATCTGAAGGTAAATTTTCTGGTAGAGAAAAAGAGTTCAAGTTTTTTTTTTTTTTTTTTTTTTTTTTTTTTTGCAAACTTGAGCAATCCTCTTAAACAAAGACTTCAGTTAATTATATCTCGATTACTTTGGCAACAAAAGACAAAAATAACCAAACAATTTATCTTCTTAATCCTGAATTTATCGAGTCTTTTCACAATTATCCTTCAAATCCTTCATTTCAACCCTCCCCTTTCATTACAAAAAAAAAAAAAACTTTAATGGAAAGCGAAATTTCAGATGAAATTGATCAGACCACCCCCAAAATGAACTTCCCCAAACTCACCGAGTTTCTGATTGATCCTAGGGGCGAGCCATAAGGACGTTAAGTAAATTCATGGCAGGACCAACTCCTTGGGCGATTAACCGCCGCGCGACTTCATTAAAAGGAAGGGAATTGCATTCTTCTGCGGATTAAAGTAGGGCGAGAGCGGAGGGATACACACGGTACGCTTGACTGGCGACTCCACTGGACGTGGATATCAGTCTAATATGGTCACTCAGGCGATTCCTTAAATTTATTGATTTTTCAAACTCACTCGAGTCAACTGGATTCTGATAGAAAGGGACCATCTACTGGTTGCATTTCCTTTAAACTTCAGGCTGATATCAACCTTATGTGAGATTTAACTATATCTAATATATGTATCCCTGGTAATATAAGAATTATTCAAAAACTTTCACATGATTAAATGTAAGTACTATACACAAATCAAAACGTCTTGAATAGATTTCGAAAACAGAAATATATATATAAAGTTTCCATTGCAAGTGCGAGAAATGTAATTTTGCGATTGTGTTTAGTTGGATTTCAGATTAAATAAAATTTCGAAAATTCCATTCTGACTTCAAGATCAAGTTAGGCATCATAATTTCAAGCAGTCATAACGATACCAGGCCACTCATAACATCGTCTAAAATTGAGAAACAAATTAATAAAAACAATAAACATTAACAGAAAAATATATTGATTGGTTGAATATTATTGCTAAAATCAATGAAAACAAGAATTCATTTTCCATAGTTAAAAAGAGCAATTGGTAAGATAAATCAAATAGCATTCACCAATTATTGTCATGCACAGCTCAAAGTAAAATCAATAAAATTTTACTTTTCGCTAAGATAATTAATTTTTGATACATTTAGATAAGGCAATGATTGGTAAGGTAATTTTTTGGCACATTAAGTTCACATACATTTTTTTTTTTTGTTTTTGTTTTTGTTTTTTGTAAACACAAGAATTCATTTAGTGTACTGCATGACTGATGTTTATTTCGCTAATAGGAGCTCACTACATGATAGACAATATATTATGAAGACACATTATAACTAAGTTATTGTTGAGCATTGGAATTCACAGAATACTCGTACCAACAGAAAAATAATATCTTCTTGAATCGTGTTTTTTCATCAAAAAGACCTCGATTGTATCAAATAAAGAGAACATTCTTTAAGTAATATGCATTTACGGAATGGCTGAATTCTGCCAAATCTTTATTAAAAAATATTACATGGGAAGAATTTTATAAATGACACGTTAATATATTTCAGCTTTTCATTTTTTAAATAGTTCCAGACACTGAGCCCCTTTTCTACACTTGACCTTAATATTCTTTTCTCAAAGAAAGTTCAGTGCTAGAAATTTTTTTTTTTTTTTTTTTCCCTTCTTTCGGAACTGACAAAGAACACTTTTCTCATTTACTCTAAAATCCATTAAGAGTGTGGATTCCTTCACTCAAAAATACGCGCTCGAGAAGTATTAGGCACTTCTCAAGAGAAAGAGAGAAATGCTAGTCAAATTGAAAATCAACAGCTGCAACTGCTGAACATCACAGATTGCTTGTTAACAAAAAAAAAAAAAAAAAAAAAAAAAAAAAAAAGTGGGCCAACCACACTTTTTTTCCTCCTAAAAATAAAGTGCACTTTGTTGCCACCCGAGGGGGTGGGAAGAAAACACATTACAGCAAACGATAATGCAACACCTCTTCTTTAAAAGCAACTCAACTCATTCAAGAGGAGTGAGCACGTCCCCTTTATTAAAAAACAACACAGCCCGACAATTATGTACAGAAAGAAAGAGGGAGATAAAGGGGGTGGTTCAAACGAGAGGAAATTAACAGCAACACCCTATAATTTACTTCTCCCAAACGATTTTTTTCTCTTCCTCTCCTTTGAGAAAAAGGAACGGAAAAAGACAGTTCGAATGTCACCTACTGAGTTCCACCAGAAGATCAGGATTTAGACACAAAAGCACTTTCTAAAGGCAATACCATCGGGTGTCGTTCTTTGCAGACGATCCTCTCCGAGGAAGAGGTTGAACCATCTCTTGACCCCTAGGTGATGCCTGTTATTTCGAACCACCCAACAACTAAGTCTTGAAGAAAGGTCAAAAGCATCTTTAGATTGCATTCGATGATAGCGAAGAGACCTCCTCAGCTGAAGATAGCGATCCTTGTTTGTTAGCTTCTTGCGCCCCCCCCTCCCCTCAAAATGCTGATCCGGTTGCTGATTGTTTTTGAAGTGCCAAAAACACCAGTTTGGGAATTTTGGAATAACCGGAAAGCTCTTCAATACACAAAGAAAATAATATTTCAGACGTTCATTTTAATCTCTTTCTTTTTGTTTACTCTTCCACAAGCTACTATTGGTTGCTAAGTGTAATTAGAAGATTTCGCTCCTTATTTCACTCTATTTGTTATTATTCATAATCTATAGCAAATTAATTAAAAATAAAAAAAAAGATAATTGATGGCGCATTAAAATCGCAGCTTTGATTTTAATAACAGTTTTTATATTTACTGAGCAAGTACTATAAAATCTACCTACTCTACCCTACAATAACATATATAAGTAGTATAAACGATAGCAAAAAATATTCAAAAATATTAATTCCGATTCCTAGTATCCTGACCTCAAACAGACAATATTTGGAAAAAAAATCCATGCCTTTGGGACATGCGCATTACTTTACATGCGCATTATGGCAGAACTTTTTAGAAACACAAGTAAGTTCCTAATTAAAAGAATTTTTTACACGATAGTTTTTTTTTCAGGTTCCTCATTCAGAAACCGGTTTCATTGTCTTATCTCCCTGATTTACGACCCCTCTTTGAGGACAACGTAATTTGGTATAACATTATGTGACAACAATGTCCTTTTCCCCCTCTCATCATGTGTCTTGAAGTCATTAAGACAATCTTACGGGGTGACACGACATCGCGACAAACTTCCTGTCGTAAATTTTCACTCTCCAAAGCTCCTTTTTTCCTTCGTAAGATATTAATTATCCACTCTTGACCTCTCTTTTTGCGATAAGCGGTGCGATAACTTTTATATAATGTGTAGGTGAAACTCATCTTGCAGCTGTCAGTAGTTGAACTGAATCTTGCAATTGTCAGCATTTTCCGATTGGAAACCTACCATAGTAAAAAATACTTTACAAGACAGAGTTACAGATTATCTCACTGCAAAATTGTATTACTATAATGTAATATTTAGTTTTAAAAGTGTAAAATAATACCGAAAATGGATATTTCACTCTTTCTCACAGAGTAATTCGCTTCTTAAAATAATATTAGATCAAGATCCAAGATAGTAAACACCACTTTGACTTGCCACATTAACGTGTATGATACTTAGATTTTCATTTTAACGGTGCCGTAAGATTTATTCTTTAGATCTGAATTATTTTTTATTTTATAATTACTCTTTGCACTATGATGCCTCTCATTCACCATTCAAGAAGGTGCATCATTTTGACATTTTATTTACTTATTTTCCAATTTTGATTGTTAAAAATACCTACAGAATGGTAAGAAGATGTAAATTAACTTTTCGGAGAAATACAACTTAAAAAAATATTAATATTTATTTTTCAGAGCAATAAACAAGTGCTTGTATTAGATGAATAATTATGCATCGAATTACTTTTTCAGAGTGTAAAGGGTTAATCTACAATGCATCGTGTTGCCATTTTATTTCTATTTATAAACTTCCCATATTCTTCCAAAAAGGGACAATGATTGTTTGGAAATCTTTTTTAAATGCTTTTTGATATACATTTCTAGAAAAGACCGATATTTATCTATGGCGGTTGTAGAATAAGATTTAATTTGGAAGCTTGAAAAAAATATCAAGATGGATGTTATATAAATAGTTCTACCTTTAAAAGTATTATCGTAAAAATGCTGTTTATTGCATTATAAAAAATACATCGTTAAAAACGGTTTTTTACTTTTATTGCAGAATTATAAAGAGATTTGTGTCATTGAGATATTGTTTAATTTGTGGTGAAAGCTTATAAGTCAATTAACAGCTACGCTACACAGGCAATTGTTTTTGTATTGTGGTCATGTTACTGGGCTGCGAACCACAAAGTCTCAGGTTCTATTCTCGCTCATACCAATCCGCCACATTGGTGACCTGGACATGATAGCTATTTGGAATATCACTTCTTTTTTTTCTTTTTTTTAATTTCACGAAAAAATAAATAAATTTAATAATTTTTCTGAATTATAAGCAGTTAATCAAAATACATATATTTTGTTTGTAAAAATAAATAAAAATTATGTACTTTAGGGTTAACACCATTCATTCACGTCCACGATTCATTTAACACATTTTTATGCTGCACAAAAATATTAAATAATTTTTCTATATTATAAAATGCAACTAATAAGAAATAGCATTTTTTAAAAGACAAAGAAAATAAAAAATAAAAAGAAATAAGGATAATATCGCAGGAAGGTAATATCCGTAATTTCTAAGCAGCAGAGACAACCTATTTCAAAACAGAAAATAATTGGACATTAAATGGAATTTAACAACAACAACAAAAAAAAACAGAGGGAGTAGTCTTCCCGAAACTTTCTCGCATATTCTTTAATGATTTCTTTTTATCTCTTCCCTGCATAAAACTGGGCAAGATCGTAAACAATAGTGATGAAGGATAGTTACGAAATACAGATCTTTGACGTGAATTTAGCATATTTTTTTTACTGAATCTACCATGAGAATATGTATTTTGGACGCCTTTTTCCCAACCAATTGACATGGAAAATAGTTGGAACAGAATTACGTTTTTAGTCACAAGATAATATTAAAATTTTCATTAATTTAAGTCACTGCATTTATGAATTAACGCATTTCCATGTATGCGACAGTTCAGACCGACAGATGGTCAACCGTTCGGTGGATTTGGTTGAAAAGTTTATAAATATCTATATGTTAAATCTGCGTATCAAATGCTACCTCTTGGCGTTTTGTAGCTATCTAGTGTTAAGAATTCAGTTAACCACGTGATCTTCCTGGGCGGAGCTAGCTGCCAATCATGTAAATATCACGTGATCTCCAAGTTAATGTTAGTATTTTTTTCCCCCAGTAGAAGCGAACTTGAGTGCTGTACTAGGAGGAGTGTGATCTCGGCTCTCTCTCTCCTCCCAGAGAAATTTTATGTGTAGTTCTCTAGGCCTACTAAACTATGGCGTATGGATCATGTGTCTTTTGTTGTTGATGTTACCAATAAACCACATAAAAGACAACATGTGTCTTCAAGTCATTTCACCCAGACCACAATCTTCATTATCAAATAAATTATTGTGTAATCAAGAAAGGCAATAATAATTTACATCTAGCTCCCTTGTATTTTAACGGAATTGTACTTTCAGAAAGAACGGGGAAGTAAAATCTCGAAAACAGGATTTATTCCCCGATTCAGTAACGCACAATTAGGATCCATTATTAAGAAAACAATTTTAAATCAATGATTAAGAAAATACACGAGAGGCAAATTAAACAATCGAAATAACTAGTAGAAGAAAAAAAAATGGATATACAAATCTAAAGACCTAAGGTTAAAATAGCATTACATCAACAAACGCGTCCTTTCTGGTGGTCAAACAATTTCAGTTGCAGTAACTGAGCAGAATAAAATGCTAGCTAGCAATCCATTGTCAGAAATGAGATATTCCCTATCAACGAAATTCATCGGGGCAACGGCGATGCACAACATATTAATCACTCGCGTTGGTAATTTGTAAGCAAATGTGAGTGGCAGGAATACCTAAATGCATTTACCGAGAATTAATGATCCTAGATGTTTTCGGACACGAAGGAATACTACTCATTTTTTTTTCGCTATTATTTTTGCTCATTCTTCTACAAACTAGATGTTTTATATTAAATAAAAGCATTATTTCTTGTCATAGACGAATTTTGTAAAAAAGTTTTACTTTTTTTTTTTAAATAATTCTTTTGGAGAAATGTTCAATAATTGTAATCATACAAAATGTAACAATTACTACTTCCATTTAAAACTCTTACATATTTCAAAAAACTTTTTCAGTATTATTGGTATAAGGTCAAGGGTGGAAATGGAACAAACCAAGAGGAATATGCATGATTTATAGAAGCACTGTGATATGTATTGATTTCAATTCGTACAAGCTCATGATAAAGAAGTTAAACAAACACTATATCCCATGCCCCATGTTCCCTTGTTACGGTAATGTCTCCAAAAATCAAATACTAGACAAAATGTCTCCAAATATAAAACATGTTCATACGACATGCAATTTGTCAGCTTTGACGCACAGTTGTTTCGATGGGAATGTTCTTCGCTTTTCAGTTAATTCAAACTTAATTTCATGTCCACTTTTCCACCAAATTGTCAGACACTAAAACCATGCTATTTTAATAGTCTTACATAGGTTCTTTTCCTTGTGTATATGTATTTTACTAATGGGGATCATTCTCATTGACACAATAGTGCAATTAAAAATGTAAACGTAGACTGAACTTACTGAAATGTCTTTTTGCCTTATTCTAAGTAATTTTTTTAATGTTAAATAATCGAACTGAATGTTTTCCCCCATTTATTATAATAAAAAATATATGGAACTAAATTTTTTGCTTTCTTTCAAATAGTATGTGCCTCCAAGAGTTAATAACTTTTTCTCAACAGGGAAAACCACAATTATAAAATACATGAAATCGTCAGTTCCACTCGGTAAAAAGATAAAACACATTTACAACACCTTCTGCGGAAAACTCCCAACCCCAAAAAAACATGCGTCACCAATGAGAACTGCCCACTTAAAATCCCATACAAACTGTTTCAAACTATAAAAACGAAATTGGAGTGAACACCCCTTGCAGAAGTAAAGACAGCAGGTACCACTTCCATAAATTGTATTTTAATGCCTCAAGGCTCGCCCTCGGAACGAAACTCTTCGACATCAATTAAGGTCAAATGAGTTGGGGGCCTCTTAATGGGGGTAGTGGACGCCCCAGTGTTCAGGTCTTCGCACGTGGCGCTATTAACTCGCCTACACGCGCTCTTTGTGGATCCATCCATTCTTTCTTCTCAACCATCCCCTTCCGGCTAAAATGGCTATTTGCTCAACAGTGCGGGCTTCGCTTCCTATTTTCCGTGTGTCACGGGCTGTTTCTGGGGGTGTAGGGACAGATAGGTAGAAAGGCTTTTTCTTTTGGATTTCTTCGGCCGCAAACGACCGGGGGAAGGCGTTTTCTGAATGGTTTTTGGTGGAGTGGCAAGGAGGAAGCGTTGAATTTCCAATGAGCACTTTATTAGAAAATTATACAACAGTTTTTCTGGTTGTAATAATACTCGTGTGTGGCGCGAGTAGGTAGGTGCGACTTGTATCAACAAACCTTGCAGATTTGAAAAGAAATAATAAAAGTGCGATAAAGCTTGTCTTACATCATCGTTTATTACCTTTTCATTAAATTCTGAGTTCCTGCAGAATTAAACCAGACCAGTACAGGTAATGCATACTGTGTGTGTGTGTGTGTGTGTGTGTGTGTGTGTGTGTGTGTGTGTGTGTGTGTGTGTGTGTGTGTGTGCGCGCGTGTGCGCGTGTGCGCGTGTGCGTGTTTAGTTCTGTTAGTTATATTAATGTCCCGTTTTAAAGCAACACTAAGAGCTATTTTGGAACTGACATTGAATTTTGAACCGTGGTCTGATGACGGGGAGACACCTCACAGACGGCGTGTCTGTATGAGTAATAGCAAATAGTAATTCGCAGACAGTTGTAAACTAAAAAAAAAAAAAAAAAGAAGAAAAGAATGAATTTTGCGTTGGAATTATCTGAATTTCGAAAAAGATCTCAATTGCTGGGGAACATTTTCTTCAATAAGAGGGAAAGAAAAGGAAAGAAGTGTTATCGTCATTAACTTATTCATCATTGTTCAATATATATTTTCTAGGTAGGACGTCTAAATTTGTATGAATTGACAAAACAACGTCCATATCCTCCTTCTCTGAATAGATTTCGAGCTGACTAATTACTTTCTAGTTCTTGTTCTCGTGATAACCGAGAAGTGCAAAATCTTTTCTGATCAAAACAATACAAAACGCCTTGGTATGTTTCATTTAGTTTCAATATATTGGGAAAACTTTAATTCATTAAGGAAATTCTACAGCAAACTAATTTACTATATGCAAAATGGTCATAAAAGCCACGCCCACCAAAACATACGAAATGTTTATGTATCAACTGAAACACCCAACGGCATGTTACAATTTGCGAGAGCGTACAAAAATTATATATCACATACGATAGTGCACAATGTGAAATTTCCTCTTTTAATTAACTGGTGTTCTACAGCATTTTTAACCCCTTTTTAATTTGATAAACATGCTAATAACTCAAGTTAATTTTTAATTTCAATAATTCTATCAAAATGAAGATAACATTTATTATAGCTCATTAGTGCCCAGCATCCACCTTTGAAATACTGGAACAACTTATGCAATATATTCTTTGGTATCTGCAATATTGCTTCCATGCGCAATTAGTCTCATATATTCGGAAGAGGAATTTACAGATATTTTAATGGTCGTTAGATCAACGACCTCCGCCTTGATGACTATTTCGGAATAAAAGCGAAAGCTCTCGAAAGTACAAGAATGTTGGCAATATCTTTATTAGGAACCAAGAAAATGGGATCTTTCTAAAGGCTTCCATACTATCAACAAAAAGTATATAAACAGAGAAGCACATACGGCAGGCAGACATATGAATTCTTTCTTTGGAGCATTGATAGAAGAGAAAGTTACGCTGAGTGCTTTGTGTTATCTTTGAGTATTTTGGTCTGTGTGTTTGCATTTCCTGTGGGATAAAGTACTATTATCCATTACTGAGCTAGTTTTTCAGTTTGGACAAATTTTCCTTAATAATCTAATATTATATTTAATTTAGTATTAATAAATATAATAATTAGTAGTAATATAATACTAACTAAATAATCATTATTTAGTTAGTATTTTTTAATACTAATTAAGTAAACGTTTCGAAACAAAGGACATCCGACTAATTTTAATATCATTCTATATTTTATGATTCACAGAATTTGTATTTTTTGTTAATTTATTAGGACGCTAGGCTGATAACATTTTAATCTGTCTACTAAGGCTTTAGCCAACTGCTTAGTTTACTTAATAGCAAATATATTACTGAAAAATAAATGAATTGTTTAAATAAAAAATCCATGAATTCTGAAAAAAATCTATTTAAAAATGTCACTTACGGAAAACCAACGTTAGGAGTTAAAAATAGACGACACGTTTGTAATAAAAAAATGAAAAAAGACCTATAAATTATAAAACTGCTTTTTTTAATTTGCATACATTCATATGCAAATAAAAGAACCTAACACGAAAGTCAAAACCACATCCTCATATTCAATTTATCCGAGAAGATTCAAAAATAACGAATATCTATCCATCTCTCCAAGCAGAAAAATTACTTTGGGAAAAAAAGGAAAATATTTCTTGAAAAATGATAAATAAAATCCTCAGTCAAGTTTCGGATTAGGAAGAACACCTTAAAAAGAAGAAAGCTAGATTTATAGGAAGCGAGTCAAGCGGTATCAATGCGTTCGTCTCTTTGCAAGTGAAATATTATTGCTTCTCGCAGTACACAAAGCGAGTCTCTCGTAGATTTTTTTTTTTTTTTTTTTTTCCATCCCAAATAGCTACCAAGAGTAATTTATTGCGACTGCAAAGTTAAATACATATAATTTCGCTTCTATGCTCCCTCTTCACTAAGAAAGAGATTTCTTTTTGTATTTGGAGATACTATTTAGTTAAATGGGAATATAGTAAAGAAAGAGAGATCTCTCCTCATATTGCAAAGTGGAAAGGAAAGCTTTTATATTGAAAATGGGAAGGAAAAATATTCGCCATAATTTGTCAGACGCTTCACCTACTAAAGCGTAGGAAAAAGGATAGCGTTTGCAACTCATCGATAAAAGCTGATATATATATTCCGAGCATTTGGAAAGCGAAAGCAAAAAATATAGATAAAAGGATGGTGTAAGTTGATAGATGCGAGATAGGTGTTTTTAAAAAATAATATTTGGAATTTATGATACTGTCTGGTTTGGAATAGAGTGAAAATTAATCCTAGGGGAATAACTCCGTAAGCTCACATAAATCCTACAAAAAATATAAATAAAAAGTAAAATAAAAATTCTTAAGAATTCTAGAAATATTTTTGCTAATACCATGTTAGACATCCCTATTTAGAACGATAAGATAGTTATGAGATAGTTTGAGATAGTAATTATTTGTTCTATATACTCTCTAAATTGATAGCAACCATTTTACCCAAAATGCATCGGTTTGTGTCATTTATACAAAGTAAACAATGGATATTATAAAGCATTCACTAGATTTAATTTTTTAAAAACAGCTTCTTGAGATATTATTTACAACTTATAATATACATTATTCGTTAAAATAAAATGGCAACATTTAACGACAGTGGAATATCAAAATTACATATATCATTTCGAATTCTGCGTGAGCTCATACATTCACAAATGTGAGCAGCAATAAAACATTAACGCGGAAATAATGCCGCTTCTTAGGTGGCTATACAATTGTTTATTATTTAATTAAATTAATCAAATTTGGAAGGAATGCTTGGGCTATTTTAGGATGGACCTCATTATTTTTCTTAAATAACTCGATTTAGATGATGACGATGTCGTGTCCACGTTACCACGGAAAGGGGGTGCAGTAGCTTCTGAGGGTAAACACCCCTAAGCACCCGAGAGCAGAAGTCTGACTTCTAGCTCATATGAAGATGAAACTCACACATTCGCTTGCACAACCCCTTTTTACAGGGGGGCACATTCACACACCTCACAGATAGAACACAGATGAAGCACAACCATGCCCGAACCGGGATTCGAACCCGAGACGCGCAGATCACGGGAAGATACGTTACCCCTATTCAAGAACGCCGGCACTCGATTTAGATGACGAGGATGATATATGAGCCGGCATTCTCTACCTTATAATAATTTATGGAAATAAAGAATCGATATTATAACTTTAGGTACAAGTTGCTAAAATTCCAAAATTTCTTAAAACTCCAAACATGACAGTTGGATAGAGGAAGTTGTTTAACAATAACAGCAAGATTGTTATGTTGATTAAAATTCAAGGATGTTTATAGATATTTAATAAATATATAATCTTATTTAATAAATATTTAATTCTTCCGCCATAAAGAGTAATAAAAGAAAAGCAAGCTACTAGAATGGGAAAAATGATGGGGCGAAAAATTATAGGAGAATAGTAGGGCTGGATTAAATCTAGTAGGAACCCATAGGCAACGAATATTAATTGGAATGCTTTCATTTCATTTTCTCTAGTCTCCCTGTAAATAAACAAGTTGTTTATTACAATAACTGCACTAGGACGCAATTCTTTATGTGGCAAAGAAAGTCAACAGAATTTGCGTAAAAAGACTTTGAGAATTGGTATGTAAATTTAAAAGAGGATTTGGAACATTAGCGAGAAGGGGACTAACCCCCCCCCCCCCAAGACATGTTAAAAACCTGGAAAGCAATTAAAAAGATTATTAATTTAAGAATATTAACATTAGAAATATAAAATATACGAAAACATATTCATTTTAATATCTTCATGTAATGATATCAATTTAAATATTTTAATGTAATATAACTTTTAATATCTTTGATATGTATTAATGAAAAATGAAAACAAACAGAATATTTCGTCAAACTATGCATGGCATGGACATTCTACTGGATGAGGAGAAAATTAAAATAATGTACAGGCATTCTCTATTGTATTGCAAGTCATTCAATTTCCCCTTTCATTTTTATACTAATTAATTTTTGAAGAAAATTATAAAAACTATATTTGTCAATTCGCCGCAAGGCAATTTGTTACAAGAAAATATGTTATGTGGTATGGTAAAAACTTCATTACCTAGTTCTGTCTGAATACGAGAATTTACAAAAATGACTCGTGAATTGGAATAATAGCTTTGAGGTTTGGGAGACGCAATTCTGTATTAGAATTGGGAACACTGCAGTTTGGATACTTCCGTAAGAAAAAAAGCTGTTAAGAATAAAAAGTAACAATTCCCATTTTCGCATTAAATTGCGAGCTAAAATGCAATTTCTCCAGGAACGATCGTACATTTCCATTTGTTAAGAAACAACTCGGCAGCTCGAGTCTCAATAGAATAGAATTCTGTGAAATAAAACGTTGTCTCATTGTGTATACGAAATGAGATGTATTAAAATGGACGCATCTTCTCAAAATGTGTAGCATAAGAAATGTTGAAAGCAGAGAGAGAATCGTTTATTTTTACAAACTTTCTTTGGGGAGAAAAAAAATGGAATGGCATTAGAACGAGAGAAAATTTCCTATTCTGAAATATGGGATGGGGAGGGATAAAAAGAGGGGGCTGCAAATCGTCAAGTTACAATTTCATAAATAAAAGTACCATCTTACAGTCATCCAAACAGATTAAGGCTCAACAAGAAGCAGTTTAGCAAAAAAACGAATGGAAATTCTGTGCGGGAGGTGTGAGGGTGGTTGTTCCGAGTTATTCTTTTCAATCCGTTTCCATCGAGCAGACGATAGAGAAATATAGAACGAAATCGCAATTTTTCGTTCGATGAAAATCATCCGATACGATTATCGATATTATTTTTTCCCCTGCAAGGGTTTGGGGAGAGAACAGTCACGTGATAAAATTGATAAAAAAAAAAAGTAACAATACACAATGAAAAACAAACAAAAATCATTTTGCGTATGCGCATTCTACATCACTAGGAAAGCACAGAGGGGGGTCGTTATTAGTTTAAGTTTTTTGAACACCGTGATGGAACGAGGGGTGGGATGTAGGGGGTGGATGGAGCAGTAGACTCGGGATGAGTTGAGAAAGCATTTGCATACGACTGGCGACAAAGCAATAGCGCAGTCATTATCATTCTCCTTTCTGTTGCAGGAGAATATGTCTTTTAATTTATCGGAACCTGCATGAAAAATTTGACTTTCAAATTTCGTTATCTGTAGGGAATGCAAATAGGTTCTTGTCTGACTTTCTTGGAGGGAAGGGAATAGGACGGTATGGAGGAAGGGGTGCAGCGATTTCGCCCTGCGTCGTCAGACGATCTTTTCTTCTCTTTGGACAGTTGAATCGCAAATTTTTAAAAGCACAACTCTCCAATTAAGGCGAAGTTTTACAAAGCGCGTTTCTATGCCTTTAGCTGAACAGTGTGTAGAACAAATTATAGTCTGAAGAAAGGCACGAGAAGAGAAATCGGAGGGCAGAGCCAGGATAGGTGGGGTGTGGGGACGCAATTCGGTTATAATAAGAGCGAGCGTCATTTTGCCGAGTTATTGAACAGGCAAGGAGGAGGAAAATATGGTTACGAAACTTTTGTCTAGACATTCGAGTTAACACTCGCCTCGCTTTAAATAACTTCTTGCATTTCTTACTGCTACATGTGTTAGCAAAATAACAAAAAAAATTTGAGAAAACTTTTTAAAATTAAGACGATGTAATTCAAGACAGAATTTGGGAAAACAGAATGCTATTTTCAGAGAGAATAAGCTTTTAGCATAATTTATTTCAGTTTTAACTAATTATATGAGAACCTTCATCCCCCCCCCCGTTTGAAAGCTGCTACTTATAATAATTTACATAGATTAACAAAGATATATTATGCATTCTTAAAATAAAAATTTAGTTAAACAGTCAAAATTGAGAGTTATAATTTTCTATTTTTGCGGCAGAATAAAAAATAGTGTCAATTCATTCGAATTTTTTTGGTAATAATTCATAGCCCATATTGATATTATGAGTATAGGTAGGTGGTGCACTTTTAAAAAAGTAAGATAACCTTCACTGTGACCACCAACAAATCGATGCAGTGATATCATATTGTCTATGTCAAAGCCAGAGAGACATATGAAATTTGTGACAACAGACAATCACATATCTTATGCAACAATATGAGAGAAGTTGCAGCCTATTTAGTTAATAAATATTCGAACATCAATAAAATTTGATAAATTTGATGATGATGATAACACATTTTGAAAAATCTCTATCGATTATAAAATCTATAGATAAACATATAGGCTCTCGAAAGTCGCAGAATACTACAAACTATAAACATACTTTCAACTCGTGGGATAAATAATTGGTGGGTTGGCATGGTGACTAATGCATGAAACGCCGGTGATTCACACTCGCTTTCTAATTTGATAGCGCATTCTCTATAACAGTTAAAAGATAGTTCAAATAGGGTCATCTGATTATGTAGATGGACGGAATCGCAGAAATGAGTCCAAACATTTTTTTTTTTTAATTGTGGTTGAAGGCTAATGAGAAATACTAAACGACTAAACTTTTATTAACTCCCAGATTTACAATGAAAATTAACCTTAATGGCTTTAAACGCATTAGAAGCATTGTAAAAATTACGATTCTAATTTATGAGAACTTAAATATATATATTATCATTAATTTTATCATAAATCTCTAATTCTGAAAAAATAAAAATATATATTTTAGAAATATACGCTATTTTAAATGCACATATTTTGATACGAAATCTTTTTAAAATGTTTAACCAAAAACTAAAATATTAACTCAAAAACGTTTTGAGCTAGACAGTTGAAATTTGGTATGCGGTCTTACACTAAATTTGCAAATTTTTATCAAACTCTGCGTACAATCCGTTCAGAGCAAGTGCTTCTGGCCTGCTGTTCGAATATGAATTAAACACGATAACTACAAGACGAAGACAGCTAGACAGACAAGACTCGGTACGCGGATTTAGCATCTATAATGTAGACACCTGTCAAAGTTTGAGCCAAATCCAACAAAGGGTAGACTGTCAGTCGGTATATACTTCAGGAACATGTAAATTCGATAATTGAAAAAAGCAATAACTGAAATATATCAAATTTCCTATGAAATTTTGTGAGTACAAGCGCAGTTTTGTGTCAAATTTTTGTTTCAATCGGTTGAGAAAAACGCGTTTAAACCCGAATTCGATTTTTGGATATTATTAATGCATGCCAGGGATTAATCGCCAAATAACTCGCCAAGGATCACACGATAGATTCAATGAAAATACTAAATTACCGCCAAAAAATTTCGTAACTATTTTACTCCAACACTATGCAAAACTTCTCGAGGTAACAGCTTTATTGTGAGAAAGTTTTCCGGAGACCACTCCCGCTTATTTTCCGTATAAAAATATAATCAGATAAAAGAAATCAAAACACCTGAAAACTTCCAAGTGAAACAACGACAGAGTGAGTTATCACTCATTCAACTCAAAGAGTGAAAAAAAAAAAAATTATCCAATTTCATTACACCCAAATAGATCTCCGTTACGCCAGAACAAGCAACTTTAATAGATCCCCAAGGGGGGGAGGGGAAGTCAGTAATTCAACGATAATCGAGAACAATTACTTATGGCAGGAGAAGAAAACAGTAATGCAAAAAGGAATGACTCATCTGGCGAGACAGTAGAGACTACCAATCTGGAATATAATTATGGGTTTCGGGAGCAGGGTGTGTTGGATTCCCATTCGGGAGACTTCCAAATTAAGACTTAACTCGGATCGACACTGGATGTGGCAGCCTTGAATACCCAAAGATAAATAACACGCATCGATCAAAACGGAATTGTTTGCCTGCTGATAGTTTATACGAAATGCATCTTGTTTGTTTGGGCAACCCCGATAGGTGTGGTAGGCAGGAACTTAGGTATTGTTTATACACACAAACGGATTTAAATACCAGAATTTGAGCATAAGGAGAAAAAACATTTCTTTTATAATGCTTTGGCAAGAAAAAGTAAGCAGATAATTTGTTGTCATCGCCATAGTCGAAATTAAGTGCAATGCCATTCCTTGTTCGATTTAAAATCTAATGTTTATAGTATTAGCTAGTATATGCTGATTAGTAATCATAAACTGACTACTCAGACCCATCGAAGGCACAAGGAAAAACTTCAGTAATCGGACCACCGCAATAGCAACACTGGAGGAAACTGTGGTTGAGTCGTAAGAGCCATCACCGGCCACGTTACAACCCTTCCCTTGGGAAGTACGTCTCGTCATGGATGAGAGGAAAAGACCCCAACCTTTTCGTATACCCACAAGGGTGGCAAGAACCAACCATCATGCCGGAAGCTTATCATCCTCACTTACGAAGTGACCCCAACGTGGGATTGTGCTAACTAGTAAAATGAAAGAAGTTAACTTGCAGTGACATATTTTCGACTTTGTAGACTAGGTCTCTAGAAAAGGAGGCAGCAAATAGATCAATCCATTTTTAAATATTAAGAAAATATTATTTTATCAAGTATAATTGATCAAATTTGTATATTCCATTAAGTTTACTTTGTTATAAGAATATTTATACGCATCTAACGATCCGCTTCAATATTATTGCGTGCAGACATAAACGTCGAGTAGTTTGGAGTCGTACACGATATATGCAACTGCAACTGTAATTGTGTATCAAAATTTCGTGTTTAATCGGTCGGCAAAAAGGTGTTCAAAATACATATTTTTGGGATAGATTCAGTAAAATTGCTAGATTCACTCAAAAGGTCTATATTATCAAAAAATCTTTCTTCAATGCAAGGAAGGTATTTTTGATGTCTTTTTCAAGTTCCACAATTTCATGTGTGTGGGAGGGGGACGCTTTATTGAAGAATAGGCGAGATAGTTTCGGAGAGCCCATTCAGACTGGTTTCATGCGAATGCTTATGGCATCCGGGTGCAATCCCTATCATCAGTTTTGAGAGATTTCGTAAAATAAATCATGTGACACAATCAGCAGTCTCAATAACAGCAATTTCTTCACTTTACACACGCAACTAACCAATCAGAGTGTCATGTGTTTACTAAACAAGTAAGATTTGAAGTAAAATTATCAAAGTAAGATATAGTTTATCAAAGTAAGTTTACATGACTAAATATATACTATTAATAAATATAGTGAACAAACATTTAATCGCCGAAAGTAGTAAAAAAAACTAAAGAAATATGATGACTTGGACATGAGGAAATAAGCTGTTTATAAATATATAGTCCAGTTAATGAAATTCTACAAATAGAAAGAAACTTTTTTAATAACACAATTAATATATTTTCTATTCTGACTAACTTTATTGCTCCTTTTTAGAAAAAAAAAAAAAAATCAGTTCATGCTCATTTTTTTTAGAGAAATTTCGCGTAAGGGTTGTTTTTTTTTTAATTGAAAAAAATATGAAGAGGGAAAATGCATTCGTTAGCAAGATAAAATAATTATAAGATAGTAAAGAAATCTTTTGAAATAGTAGTTTCTATTTACAGAAAAAAGAAATTCTAAATTCAAATTAGTTATTTGACTTACCACTAGATGGCAGAGTTCTGTGAACCATAATACCCTTTAGAATTATTTTTGCAGGAATATTATTTAAAAAAGAAATCGAAATTGAATGTAAATTTAGTTTCAATGCTTCATATTCTTAAGAATGTTAACTAAAACTTTTAAAATCTTTAAATTATCATAAATATTAAAATTAAAGATAAATTAATAAGAAATTTGGCGAAACTTAAGTCATTATATCTAAAATAATATCAAATAACAAAATAAATTTTTTGAAACATTATTTGTGCTTGCTTTTTTCTTCTTTTTAATTATTCAACCTTTTTAATTAAAGTCTAAAACACAATTAAAGTTTTGAATTTCAGATCAAAATTTAAAATCATTAAATTCCAAAAATGTTTAAACGGCCTTTTAAAATATTTATTCAAATAAAGGAGAGAATTCCCAAAAGATTCGTAGCAATTGAGAATGTAAATTATAAACGTTTATTATATGCTGTTGAAATCATTCGACTTAAAACACCTTTTATGAATGAGAGTACTGAAGGCGCACTTAGTGTATTTAAATATGCAAAGTCAATGAATTCTATAGAACAAAAATAACATTTCCCCAGGTGAGGCTCGAACTCACAGCCTCGGCATTACTCGCAGATACTGCTGTATAAGTACCGCGCGCTAACCAATTGCGCCACTGGGGACACACTCCAGCGAGCGAAATTAACAAAGTAAAGCGTAGTCGTATTCCACCTGCTGATAACCGCAACTTCCTCTTTGCTCGAACCAAAAGAAACTCGTACTATTTGTCGACGAAATCTGCGTCGTAGAATGTGTATTAAATTACAGTTTTCATAGTAACTCCTGCTTTTTATTAACTCAAACATCGTTTACAGGAAATAAAAAGCAAACTGAAATCACCTCGTTTTTATTCTATTTATTTATCACAAATCTCAGATTTGTTTCCACTCTGTCTCTATAATAAAAAAATAAATAAATAAATATGTCCATCCGAAAAATTTTGAAGAGACGTCTAAGTTTGAAAATAATAATAATAATAAAATGGAACAATGATGAATGAATAATTACAAGAATATTGAATCGAAAGTTCATAAATGTCGATAAATTTTCTGGGACTATTTTTCATGACAAATATAAAAGAATTCGAGAAAATTTGTGTATAATATAAAAGTAACCTTCAAATCACGATTCAGTTTAAAATTAAATTCTAACTTTTTGTGAAGCGTATTTCGTTATTTTGCGGTCCTATTTTAATGATGGTTTTCATTTAATAAACTGGTAAATTTAATATCATATTTTAACACATTTTTGATTTAAAACACGTTAACTATTTATTTTAGATATTTTTACAGCTTTTTTTTTTTTTTTTTAATTTTAGGAACTTTTGAATATGCAAATGCTATTATTTATTACAACACATCTGTACATTATATCATTCAAGCAAACATTTCATATTTACAACTACTGCAATAACTATGAGAACATTATAAAACAGATAGGAGCTTGATCAATTAGTTTTAGACAAAGTTTTAAGATTATGCTAATATATAAATATTTTTTAATTCGAAAAATTACTTATTACATTATTTATTCAATAAGCAACTACACTTTAGATAGATAACTAGTCATAGATAATCAGGAACTAGGTCATTGAAACCAATAACATTCATCCCAAAACGTTATTTGTATTAATTTCAAGTTTCTGAAATATGTAATCAGTACTAAAAGGGTAAATAGAAGAAAAAATAATAATAAAATTAATGACAAATAAATTCTCTAATATTTTACAGTCAATACACATGCATATATGTGAACAAAATACCATTAAAACATATATAATTGAATAAAATGAATATCTAATGGATTCAAAAGAATGAATATACTTTTTCAAATATAAATAAATGTATTTCAATTCATACGTCAATATTCTTCAACGAAATTGTTAAAAAAATTTTTAATAAAGTTCCCTGTTATTAAATAAAAATTAATAATAATAAAAAAAATTTAAATCCATGTTATATTTCCACTTCTTTTATGGTTAACAGCTCAAAAAAACATAACATTCTAATTAAAACACAAGCATTCTAATTAAATAATTAATCCTAAATAATTAAATTCATTCATTCATTCTAATTAATACAAATAAAAAAAATACCTCTAAAAATTAATTCAAATGAAATCAAACTATTTTTACCATATGATGATGAAAAAATAAAAGTAAAAAAGGATATAAATTAAAGTATTTCAAATATTTTTTTGAACTTTTCATTTATATATAAAAAAAATTAATAATGTATATAGTTTAAAAGATTGTTTTATCTATATCGGATGTATTTCTATTCCAAAATAAATGTATGAGAAATTACATCCCAATATTTTAAAATATCCATCGCAATATTTCTTTATACGACAAATAGAAAGCTAATTATTTCTTTAATTATTATTCAGAGTATTTATATATTGCTAGAGATAACAGGTAAATAAATTTAGAACTAGAATTTTTAAAAAGTGATTTTGACTTAAAGCTCGAAGTACTTTCTCATAAACAACCTATATCACAATCCCTTTTATAATTTTCTTTGATACGTAAGAAAATAAAACATATCATCAGAAAAGTCTGGTTTAATGAACAGTAAATTTTATTGGAACTTTGGTTTGTTATGCCAAAAACGAAGCGTTGTGAACGAGGAAATAATAAGTAACTTAATTACTCATATATACAAATTTTTACATTGTCAATTTTGGGAATTTGATTCTGGCAACTTCCAGTATTAAAATTAAAATCAATAATTGAGACAATTCATTTGAAAATATAAAGTAATTCTCGATTTCCAACATTAAAACGTTTATACAAAAAGAAATAAGCTATTGGGCGGGTGCAACGTTGAGGGTGAAATATACAAGAAAATGACTAAATATTTCAAAATTTATTAAATAAAAAAAAATTAAAAACAGACATTTTTCATAAAAGGAATTATTTTTAACAGACCAAATTTCTAATATTATTTAGGATAAAAAAAAAAAAAAAAGCACTTCTTTTTATACAATAGACACGCACCTTACAAAAAATACATTTTTTTACAGTGTTGTAAAAAAAGTAATATAAAACGAACCAACAATATTTCTTAGTGTAATCATAACACTTTCATCTCATTAATTATACAAAGAACGCTGAGCTTTTTATATATTTATGCATATTTTGCAAATAATTGATTCCTTTTACCTCTTCCGTAATGAATGAATTTTCACAGTTACTCATTAAGTTAAGGCTGTTCAAAAATCGTAGTCTTGCTAGGAACAAAACGACCCATTACGCATTTCACAAGAGATAAAGGCGTTAATTTATTCGCAAAACATTCCACGGAAGCGAATTCCATCAGAGGTCGTAACTCGGAATGATCCATTCTTCTACAGGGGTAACATTGAACCCCCCCCCCTCTAGAAAAGACCGTTAATCACCCTCAACTATCATCCTAGTGACACCTTAACATCCCGTGGTTAAGTTATTAGCAATTTCTTGATTGGTTCCCCTATTAATTCCACTCTCCAATTACAATTCAGTGACTTGAAGGATTAACTCGTCCACTAGCATCAGAAGCGCTGTCCTGATTGGCTATAAACATTCAACCTCCAGAACCGCCAAAAGGCCCGAGGTCCCAAAATCCCTCGTTTAATATGGATAAAGGCTTCTAGCTCTAAACATCCATTACGGAGTCTATATTTTGCAGCCGCAAAATGAAGTGGACTTTAAGGTGATTTTTTTTTTCGTTGAAGCCTATTCATGTCAACAAGTTGCAGGAGTTATTTGTCCAATGGGTCACTGTAATTATTAAAAAGTCGGCGTGTAAGTCCATGGGAATGAAGTCAGGAAAGGATGTTAATTGATAAGGTATACCGCAGATGTTGCGGGCGAGGTTTAATTATCCATAAATTATACGGAAAAGTAAAAACAGATGATCGTGAAAGGACCGAGCTGGATATTAAAAATGTGTAATGTTTGTGCAGCAGGTTTGTGGCTGCGGTTAAAAGGCAGACGTGTTGGAAGTGATAAAAACTAGTTTCTTAAACACTTTCTAGACAGTCATCTCATTGCTCTTTATTCAGCCAGTGTCATATGAAATGACAATTTATAATTCATTAACCATTATTGAAATCTGCAGATCATTTATATCAAATCTGATAAATAAACCGGTTTATGCCATTATAAGCAGCTTTTACGCATATTATTATGCTAAAAAATGCACAAACTGATACAAAACAAGTTTTATATATATAAAAAAAATTAAGACAATTCCTACTTTAGCAAGAATTGAACTCGCATTCTTCACCTTCACGTGAAAAATACTGAAATCCTTTCATTTTAATGATATTGAGCTATTGCCTGTTGATTACAATTTTCATTACAAACTGCTAAAACTCTATTTAAAATATTAAAAATTAATTACATTTAATAATTAATGAATTAATATTTGAAAAAAACTGTATTAACAACAAAAGGTGTCATCCACTACAATTTTTAAAAAATATATTTGAACTTGAGTGGATGAATATAAAGTATTTTATTAACGATTGAAAATGTGAACAAATAAATAAATATAGGGAGAGTGTGAACTAATAGTAGGAATTGAAAAAAAAAATACCAACAAGATTTCTTGAAACATTCCAAATTAAATATGTCTTCCCTTTATTTTTTACATTTATTACAAAGAATTACAATTTATATTTCGAGTAAATTCGAAAAGCGGGCATCTAGAATTAATATCATATAAGAGGTCATTTTCCCCCCACGGTAATCACTTCTTATTAAACAAGAAGAGCAACGAAGAATAAATAAAAGAATCCTTTTAGTAAATCGAATATCTAAAATGCGGTAAAAAGGATATTCTATTTTATGAGATCTATCATTTTATGTTCGGTTATGTAGTACTCTAATATAAGTTATTATCAAATATATCATATTACACGTTATTATCTAATATATTACATTTTTAATATATTACATTACATTTCTATGATTTATTTTATATTATTATTTGCAAAACAACCTAAGCCGTTCAAATGGAAAGGACATGAAATTCGTCACTGTCTTGAAGATAATAAATTGGAAATAAAGATTGTCCTTTCCTAACCTTATCCCTCTGCGTTTGAAATGGTTATATTCGTCTCAGAAAAACTTTTGTTTCATATTAATTATGGGAGAGATTTAAAAACAATTAAAAGCAGCCCTGTCAATATTCAATAATTATTTCGCTATATTTACGAAAATGCAGAAAAAAAAACAATGCAAAAAGAAAAAACCTTCATTTTGCTTATATTATCGTCAATGACACTCAAATTTATATTGTGGGAAAATAAAACTGCATATCATTCTGCAAGCTTAGTTAGCTTTGTAAATATTATCGGTACATTTACAAGTATTTTGTAATTTTGAATAAATTTATTCTTTAACAAGAATCTTTAGTTTTTAAATCAAACTGGTCAGTTTCATTCATTTCTTTCTACTGTTACAAATGCTTAAAATAAAAAATAAAAAAAATATATAAGAAAAATTAAAATGAAATCTACGATCGCAAATTTCAAGTTATTATGTGAGAACATTATTATTATTTAAGTCATTATTTGTCTTAATTAATTTAAGTCATTTACCAGTTTAGATTTCTCTATCGGTCTCTATCCCTATATATTATATATAAATAATGATAATTTTTTAAAGCTTTCATTTTTAAATTTTTTTAGCTGGTAGACAAAGTTTTGGAGCTCGACCGATTTTGAGATGAAATAGCTATGACGTCATTTTTCTACGTCAAACTTTTAAAAACGCATCTGCTGTCAAAGAAGCATACGTAATAATAAAGCAATACTAGTAAAAGCAGGTATATATATATATGCGATTAAAAATGACGATGAAAATTGCCATTTATGCTTTATTCATTGCCTACGCAATTCTGAGCTTCAATATTTATTGCCTACGTGATTTCGAGTTTCAAAACCCCTAACTAAAACAATATCATGTACTCACATGATAAAACATCATCCCTTATGCCATCCCTTTAAAAAACTGACATTTGTTATTTTTTTTTTAAAGTTACTATTGATTATTAGTAAAATTCGATTCCTTTCAAAGTTCGAAATTTAAAGAGTCAATAGGTCCCCAGCGAAAAATTTGGTGTTAAAAAGTACACCAGTTAATCGCAAACGCACAACAAACGAGTTTAATGGAGTTACATTCCCATTTCGAAACAAATTGCGACGAAATTCCTGATTTTGCATCCTAGTTAGAGAACGAGGACGACAGCTGAGCCATCAACTCTCACAATTTCCAGCTGCAGGGCACATTATCCCGACGGATTTATGATGCACCAATTATTCTTCAGATTCAAAACATCCGGTCCGGATACTGAGACCATAAAACGACCATACCTCGGCGCAAAAGAATGAAATAACATTACTAACTAAAAACAGCGCAGTTATATATTGTTATAGATTTATTATATCATTTTATTCCACATCTAATGCTCGAAAATGTAGTATTCGACATCGTCTTTTATGATTGAAATAATATTTAAAGTTATTTTTATTATAGGAGTCTGTCTACAACACTCTTAATAAGCTGAAGATTTAGTAAGCAATTAAAAAAAAGTATTGTTAGTATAGTACTAAAAATAAAAATATACCAGCTCAATTCAAAACGACAGCACTATCGTCAGCACGATGTTTTATACGTAGTGTATATGCCTCCATATGCATGAAAGAGTTTGAACTTACCTAGAAAAAGGAAGGGAAAAAAATATTAGAAAAAGTATATTATATTATATATATTTAATTCATTTATAATTAAACATAACGCAAATAAAAAATAGTTATTTTTCGGAAAAAAATTTCTCAAATGCATAATTCAAAACTATTCAATTGCATTTAAATAAAGATTAACAAAATTAAAACCTCAATCTTCATTTTCTCTAACTAAAAATCAAAATATGCATGCAGTCACATAAAGCTGGAAGTTAAATTTCCTAATTACCAGTCGTTTAAGCATTCCCCCTTTTTCTAGATTTATTTCCCGAAAATTAAATTAAACAATTTTGAGTTTGACGTCGCTTTTATGTTGTTTTTAAACTACGAAACACTTTTAATTAAAACAAATAATAAATAACGCAAAAATAAAACAAAGACAGGGAGAAAAAAAAAAGTTGATTTCAAGTCTATTTTAGCCGAAGAAAGGTCAATGAATCTTAAAAATTTCAAGCTCTGACGTCAATCAACGAAAACAGAGAAAAATCCACAAGTAATTAAATCAAGAAGTTAAAATGCAAGACACAAACTGCTTTAAATAAAGTCATTCAAAATAGCATGGAAAAAAGAGCTTTAAACTCTGACAGCATACTGATTAAAGCGAAACGATAAACTATGCAAATAAAGCCTAAGATTCTTTAATATCTCTATTAGACATATTGATTAATATTTTACTCAATTTTTAACGAACAGATACTGGATATTAATTATTAATACACACAATTAAATAGCCAATTGTAAAATAAATTGGTGCGTTGAACTAGTATTTAAAAATGAAGTTTCTTAAAAAGCAAGTACAATTGTTGAAATAATCGATCATAATAGGTAGACTTTGAATTTTAATTAAACACGTGGGTTCGGTGCATGTATCAACAAATAACTTAAATAATTATCACAAATATATTTATAATGATAAGTTACAGACTGCATATCTCACAATTTACGTAGGAGGTAGCTTGTCTGTTTTCTACCCACTATTCTTGCGCTATTTCCCGCGATTCATGCAGATCATTTCTTACTAGCCGCCTTTGACCACCAGTTGATTTTCAATAATGTTGGTAGTATTAATTTTAATTAAATCCCTTGCATATAATTTGAAGTCCATGATTTCCTTAACACATTGCTCTGCGTGCTCAACGCGCTCCCAGGGCCCGCGCATTTTTGAACGCTCTAGAAGTTTGCTTGACAAGCAATAGGATGCATATATGCTCATTTTTAATTTGCATTTATTATTACATTTACACAAAGTGTTCTTAAATATTACTATGCATTTTATACATCTATTTATTATATCAGTTTTTTTGTTTTTTTTGCATTGCATTTTAACTATTATTTATTTTATAGACTTGAATAATGCTTAAGAATGTGATATGTGGTAAAGCATATCCCTTTGTGCAATGGTGATCGGCACGATTTGCAGAAGTATCTTGTTTTAAGATATTAAGGACTGCTCACGAATATTCTCGTGTTTCACATCTTATCTGTTACGGACCGCTCACGAGTTTTCTCGCGTTGCATGTCCTGTCTGTTATTGTTTCATAAATAACAAAGTTATGATGTTTTTGGAACGTACAAGTTTGCCCCAAAACGTGCTGTCCCAGGCGTATGTCTCACAGATTTCTTTGCGGCCCTTAATGTGTTAAATATCTGCCTCTTGTTGTTTATGCATTCATTCAGCCGAAAAAACATGAAAACGAGATATCTCGTGATCCGGGTTCACCGTTCGGCCTCTAAAAACGAGAAATATCGTGACCCGTAAGCAATGTGTTAATAAAAGTATTTTAATGACATCACCGTCAGTGAAGGAAATAATGCCGTGTCAATTGAATAAACATTTATATATTCTGTTTAGTAAGCACGAGCTATATTAATGCAGTAATATTTCATAATGTCATAGTGCTATTAAAATGTACTGAAGGGATCGATCATCTTCGCGTTGCCTTTTTCTTTTTTTCCTCCTATGAATATTGTTATTCAGTTCGGTTTTTTTTTTTTTTTTTTTTTTTTGTACCTCAAGTAAACTACATAGATATTAATCAAAATTTTTCTTCCTTCGATTTAAATATTGAAAATAAAGCCCTGGTTTAATATTTGATGAAATAATAGAAACAGTTTGAAATTCAACACAACAATGAAAAGCATAAAGCAACATTATTTTTTAAGTTAATAAGAATTGTAATTGTTAAAATTCTTAATAAAAACTAATTCAAGAGACAATTTAATTGGTTTCAATAAAAAAAATTACATTTTTTGAATTTCAAAATAATGTAATTTTTTTCTATATATTTTCAAATATTATTGCAGAAAATGTTAAAATATTCGTAATTTTTAATTAATTAAAAACTTTTAAAAAAATTGTCCAAGATGTGCAATTCCCATCTTTGAAGTACATTTGCGACAAATTTGGTAGTTCTAGGAGAAAAGGTCTGACCTATAACATGCCAATGCACATTTTTTTTTTTTTTTTTTTTTTTTTTATTGTTAAAAGTTACTCAAACTTTTTGATTCTTTCCTAAGATTTCTGCCAATTATTTTTTTTTTTCTTTTTTTTTTTTTTTTTTTTACCTGTTATAGCGTTATATATAAATAATTTCTTTCATCTAAAAGTTTGGACTTCTTTGCAAAAATTGCATCAAAACAGCAATTTAAAAACTTTGCAGTAGAAAGGATGAGTTAGTCTGCACGGTACTTTGCAACGCATTTATTTAATTATAAAAAAAAATCCAAATTTTTTTTAATTTTTAGGATTTGACGTTCTGAATATCTTTTGAATATTCAAAAGGTCTCGGTCACATCAGTCCAGAGGCCATGATTCAGTAAACATATCCTAGTAGTTTTGCTATATACAAATTTCGAAGAAGATATCCCAAATTAAAAACCACAGACTGCTCTGATTCCAAATAAAGAATGTTATTTTCCGCTGAAGGTTAAATTAGGTTAGAATATCACCAATATTGGAAACATGCAGACTGAATGACGAATTATTCATATATGTCGGCTAAATTATCTCTCCGAGTATAAGTAGTGACTTAATCTGAACCAAAAATTTAAATGGAATTCAAACAATTTTTATCATTTTTGAATGCATGAAGAACGTAAAAAATTTACATGAAGTTCTTAATAGTACTAGTATGTGATATTTTTGTCAATTAAATTAAATTACAGTAAATAATCTACTGTCAAAGATTTGCTCTAAATACTTTATAAAAAGTGACGAGTTTTAGATAACGAAATATTTATGGATTAATGTATCAAATAATTATATCATTGACTTAAAAAATTAAATAATGAACTGTTTATTATATCGCATAAAAAATGAAAGAAAATTCATTTTCACGAAAACTGCATTGTATTAATTATTGAATTTTTCTTAATTAGTCAAAAATTTTCAAGAGAAATGTTTATCATAACTTAAAATACAAATTTCAACACATTGTAGAAATTGCATTAAAAAATCAACTAACACAATTTCACTTTCCCGTCGAATTAATACTTTCCCTCAATTATATGGTTTGAACTAAATCTTGCAACTTATCGTTACAGAAGGAACATTATAAAATTTAAACGAAACAAAAAATATCAATAATACAACAGTATCTTTTCTTTATTTTTAAGAAGAAAAAAAAAATGAGCACATATAACAATTTCCATGTTTGTTTCAAAAAAGTTCCATGGAAACCGAAATAATTACTAAAATATTTAATATGCTAAAATTGTTTTATATTATTATGATAAAACAACTATACAGCATTCATAAAAATCATATTTTTTTGTTTTATAATGAATATCTAACCATTTCAGAAGAAAAATAGAGAAAATTCAAAATTTCATTTTTGATTAATGGACATACGACAATTTGTCGTGCAAACTACATGAAGGTACGACAACGATTTGTCAGTCACATTTAGCGAAATCACATTAAAATAAAACTTCCATCATTCTTATTTTAAATTATACCAACAAACAAACCAAATAAAGTGTTTTTAAGAAGACAAAAAAAAGTATTTAATCCATGGAAAACAGCAATATTGCCTGATCACATATGACAGCACAATTTAAGCCCCACTTATCATCATGGTACATACACATTATAGGCACGCGAATCTCCAATCGCCATATGTTTGAATACAATGAAATGTCACACGCTTCGGTTTTTCAATAGCTAAAAAAATGCAAACAATCGTTCATATCTGCAGAGAAAACGAAATAAATGGAAATGTGATAGTTATTTAATGGCGTGGTTTCGCGCAGCACGCAGAAGACTGAAACCCACGAGAGATCACGTTCATCGAATGAAGTCATTATCTTTTGCGGGAACGGTTTGGATTCGGAAATAAAGTAAGAGGGATCAATTGGTTTGAAATTTCCTCGTCACAACTGGTGGACTGAAATGAATTACGCAGATAAAGATCTTTCGGCCCGCAGGAATCAAACAAGAAGCTGGAAGGTATGGGAAGAGCTGTTGGACAATTTATCCAATTAAGACTCCGCTCGCTTCGGCAAATAAAATCTATAGAATTATTATAATAACATACTGCTTGTCGATGTAATAAAAGATGATTTCAATTGACCCAAAACAATGGAATTCATGACGTGGCAAAGATCGGTCATTTATATTAGGAATAAGACAGCTTTTCAGACAGTGTGGGGTAATATGGTGGTGATGCCAATTATGATTTCAAATTGTGTGCAACATGAAAAAAAAAAATCTGTTTTTAGAAATAAATCTTCAACTTTCTTTTACTCAATCAAGAATATTAAAACTATTTAATTTTTTGGACATTAACTGTCTTGTTCTATAATTCTTTCCTTTCATTAAGTGATTGGAATCACGTTGGCAATAATATGATAACTCATAAAGGAAGAAAGGTTTATGGTAAATACAAATTACCCATTTCAATGAATTGGAAATAATTATACATTCGAAACTCAATGATCCTTATATGAATACCGAGTTCGCAATCAGAAACTGCCCTACTTCTGTACATTCCAATAAAAACAATCGACTGTGCAATAATTTGTTTAGCAAGGTGTTATAATTAAAACCTGTTTAAAGGAAACAGCAATAAAATTCCAAAATGTGCCTTAAAAATAATTGCCAATATTTTATAAAGAATCGCAATTTATATAATTATTAAAAAAAAAGAATCAACTTGAATTTATTTCTATAGTTTTCAAAATGAAAACATTTTTTTACAGTTAAAGAACAACTACTTTATGTATACAATGCATGTATTTATACAAAAAAAAAAAAAAAAAAACTTCCAATTTACGGCTTTTGAACGATTGATATTTCCTTTCTCATCTAATTCCATACCTATAATATGCACTTGCCTTAAATAATGATGAATAAACAATCACTTATAGATCCAAAATGTTACTTAAATGCAAAATTAACTGCTTTATTTCAGATAACATGCAACAGTATATGGATAGATTAAAATTACAAAAATACAAGTCGTATTTGCTTTATTTCCTCGTATTACCACCATTTCTGCATTTAAACTTAAAATTTATTTCTAATGTAATGAAATAAATAGAATATATCAAAACAATGTGACTAGTTCAAGGAAATTGGAGATATTAAATATACATTATTTATAGTTTATTATTTACTTTTATTTTATTATTACTTAAACATTTAAGTATATTGTTCTAAAATTACTTTGAAATGATTTACAGATTTTAGAAATAGGAATTTGTTCTAAAATATTTTCAAACTATGAAAAACCTGGACGCTTTTTTGTCTAGAAAAACCGTTACCAGTAAACACAGACATCTGCATTTTGTTTTTCCGTTCAAACCATGCCGCTGACAGAAAGTGGCGGAGGGGGGAGGGCTTACTGCTGAGAATTGCACATCATCGGCGTGACTTCCGTTGCGCTGTCCTCCCCTCCAGTTCCCAAACCGAGAAAAAGAAGAGCAATTAACGAGTCTAGGAGAGGGAGTTGGGCGTGAAGAAATATCCAGCGACGACAGAGGCGGGATGACAGACTGGGCCTTCGACTCGCCAATCAGTTGCGCCAGGAAAGAAGGACAGGCAGACCTCCCAGATTAACAATTTCTTTTTGGGTTCAATGTAGAAAATATCTGAGAGACGGACTTAATTGTTTTAAAGATATATTGCAGGAAGCTAGCTGATAGAATCGATTTCCAATTTACAGACCGAAATTGTGTCTAGATGACAACCATAGTGGAAGGATTTGAGAAATCGTGATCTAATTCTTTCGCAAATTTTATATAATATATATGTTGTGGTTAATGTAATAAATTGGTGATTATGTAAAACTATCATTGATTATTCATGATCACCACTAAACATGGTAAAGGTAATTAACTAATGATTATGTATAACTATCATTGATTATTCATGATCACCACTAAACTTGGTAAAGGTAATTAACTAATGATTATGTATAACTATCATTGATTATTCATGATCACCACTAAACTTGGTAAATGTAATAAATTATTGAATATATATCAAATTTGCGGTTAATTTATAAAATCCCCAGCACGCAATGGGGAATATAATAAAGGTCCATAACTTTACTGATCATTTTATATAATATTGTAAAAAGTATTGAAAAATATTATATAACTTAAGCTATTATCTAATATATCTCATGAAAATAAAATAGTTTAGCAACACTTTATTTTTTTAGTTCAAATATGACTAAGCTTTAATAACTATCATGACGACCTTCTTAATCTTCTTCCAATTCTTAAAAACAATATTTTTAATGTTATTTGAAAATTCATTCTTTTAAATCTATGCCCTGTTACTCTGTAAAATAATCCGATTACATTCCTCGTTACAAGTTAGGGATTTTATAAACTAACCAGTAAATTTGATAAATATTCAATAATTTATCACATTTACCAAGTCATTTAACATTGCATCAAAATTCCTGCAATCACATCATACTATAACTATATCATACCATAACTCAACTTACTGTCATTGAATTTATTTCAATCATGTTAGAGCCGAAACAGCAAAACAGTCCTCTAGAAAATATTTTTTAAATAAGAAATATGCATAAGCCAGAACTATTCCATATTCGGTTAATTACGCGAAAATTCCTGCCATATCTTAGATCCTCACGTTCACGTCTTATTTTACTACCATTATCTCTTCGCTCCAACCATGCGAGAGCTGAAACAGCAATTCCTCTTGCCCAAAAAATCTTCTAGAAAATATTTCAATAATAAATATCCATATACGAAACTATTGCATATTCAGTTAATTAGGCAGAAATCCTACCATATTTTAGATTCTTATATTCACATATTATCTTATCTTTCTATCATTAACTCTTCATTCCAACCATACGGGAGCTGAAACAGCAAATCTTCATGTCCAAAAACTCCTCTAGAAAATATTTCAATAAGAAATATCCACGTCCAAAATTATTCCATATTCGGTTAGTCACAGGATGAAATGAAGCTCCGAAATTGCTTCTCGAGGTTAGATTGGTATTTACGTCGGCGAAGAAAATACCTATCTAACCTCGGGCGAATACTGAATCGGCCAATTTCCGATATGATCTATTAGAGGGATGAGGTAGGCGTGCAACTCAACCCCTGGGATTGTGGGTGGGCGAAGAATTCTGTGTAAAGGGGAAGAAAGCAATTCCAGATCTATTTTTGCAACAGAAGAGCTGAAAAGCCAAGGCGGATACAAGACTAAGATCATGAGGACAATCATCTAAGTACAATCTTCTGAATTAGAGGAGAACGCTCCAAAATAAACTTCGTGGTTATAAGGTGGGCGGTGTATACTCTTCTTTTCTTTGATTTAAATCGGCCTGGCTTTACCCCATTATAAATAAATTTATAAAGCATCTGCATCTCAGCAAGAAATTTCTACTTGAGTGAAGGTAAGCGAATAAAAATACTATTCCTTAACGATTATTGAGAATATAAGCTACGGCAAGGACGGTTTTATGATTAAATGATAGTAAACGATTATCTATCAAACGATATTCCCATATTGTTCGATGGATTTCTTCCCCCTTAATAAATATTTCAATTTCAACGTATGTTTAACTACAACTGTAGATTTAAAATCAACGCGTTCGTTGCCATGAAGCGTTTCGAACCAACTATCTAATAAGATGCTTATATTACTGTCACGTAATTGTAGTAGAGAAGAGAATATCTAATTAGATAGGCGTGAATCACTGATGATTCACACAACGTGTTAAAACAAGGAAATATAAACTAAATATAAGCGTGTTCTACTCGCATCAAATTATACATTAAATGGCAACTTAAGAATGAAAATAAATTGTTGATATTTTATATACAAATAAGATAATATTGCTAAAATTCGTTTTGCGTTCTGCGTAATTAAATTGTTTCACTTTTTAAAAATAACCACACACACACACAACCCGAATTCGGCAATGTTTAAATACGAATATATAGATACAGTACACAAGATCTTCTTTATCTAGCACGGCCGGGCCGCTACCTTAAGTAATTTATTTAACTAGTGAAATTAAAAGCATAGTTTTAATCTTTGACTTCGCTTAAATTCGAATGTTAGACGATATTTTTCACTACGATAAAAGGATATTTAAAAAATCAGAGAGAAAAAATTCGAATTACCAATGAATTCAAGTGAAACACTTTCAACTTAAATAAGCTTTACAATATTTTTTGAAGCAAAACTTTTGCACCTTTTATTACCAAAAACATTTAATTCATGCCATATATTTGCTTAAAATTGATAAATAAGCCGTTCCGAACAAATTCCTTGTATTTTCACGTCAAATAGTTTGTATATTTCTGTTCAATTTAATTTAAAGGTAAAATAAACTATTCTAGTTCTAAAACCACGAAGAACGCGGAAATTATGAAATAAATTGCGCCAAATATCTACATACTTATTTATCCATCTACCTACCAAATATCTACATACTTATTTATCCATCTACCTACCAAATATCTACATACTTATCTATAAAATTTCAAATTAGATTTAAAATTTAAAATAAAAGTCTATATGAAGTCGCACACAGATGCATTACCTTTCAACACGGAAAAAGGCCCCGAAAAACTCAGCCTTGCACATAACTCTCGATATGCGCAAAGGTGTTTTTCACAATGCCCATTCAAACTAGCATTTGAACATGATACATAAATTCAGTGTCTGAAAGAAAGTACAAGCAGTCCACCCTTAACCCAGATCAGGAAAACGTGTCGCTGTCTTAGAAAAGGGGGTGAAGGGGTTAAAGCCATTCGTTCCACTCTTCGGACAGGGGAAGACTTTAGACAGGAGAAGGAAGGTTATTTATGAAGGTGTTCCTCACTTCTTTAAAGTTCAGCTGGTGTATCCATCAATTATAATGTCAGGAATATTGAATATGAAAGGGCCGTGGTGGGTCTCGGTTACCCTCGCAAAAAGGGGATGCAATTTTCTCAACGAATTCTTATTAATGAGCTGCATTTTTTGTTCACCGAAAATTTTGGATTTTAGCCTGACAGTAGTGAATTTACAAATAAGAAGCAAATTTTAAACAATATTTTTAATTTAATTAAATACTTATGCAAATATTTTCCTGTTAAACGGATGCGTTTTTAAAGTTTCTTGAAATGAACAAGCAATTTTTTGATGAAGACTGGTTTCTTCTGTGTTAAATTTAGTTACGGAATGCAATTAACATTTGAAATAAAATATTTTCGACCTTTTCAAGGGTATAGTCAGTTTATGAGATAAATATACAAAAATGTACAAAGTAAACAGAATAAAAGAAAATTTCATATGCCAGGTTTACGTCGCACTGTATGGAAATTGTATTGCTGGCAATGTTCTTGCAGATTATATAGAAACTATGTTAACCAAATGGCATGTGTTGGATTGATTATTGAAATTTAAACGAAAAACGCTTACGCCTCTGCATATAACATTGAAATATATAAATTAATATTTAAATTTGTGCACGAGGTCAAAAACTTTAATTAACGTTTACAGCTTAATAGCATAAAATTACTAGTAATGATTACTTAATAATTGGATCCGAGACTTTGATAAAACGAAAATCATATCCTTCGTCTTTTGTTGTGTTATAGGAAATCGTATTCTGGCTGTGACAGTATTAAAATTGTTTAGATAAACATGAATTTAATCCAGAAGTTCAAACATTGCCTTTGATTTCAATGAAAACCTTTTTAACAAGTTGAAAAGAAGAAAAAAAAAAAAAAAAGAATGTGCTCTTACTGCTTTAAAAGCCATTTATATACAAGAATAAAATTGCAAATATCAAAATAAATGCAGCATATTATATTGCATATAGGTGGTATACTGATATGCATACATTTTTTTCTGTTACAGAGAAAAACTTTAAAACAACAAGAACACATCAAAACGTTTTTCATTTAACACTAACTTCTAGCAATCTACCAAAAATGTGAACAAACTTTAAAAAAAAAATCAACGAAAATTTTTAATCTGTTATAATAGGATACGATTATTTATATTGGTTTAGAAACTGACGAAGGCATCTATATAATAGTTGAAGAGATACTGACAAAATGTGTTATTGCTTCAAAAAGCATATTACTAAGCTCTTTGGCATATTTATTTAAAATAAACAACTCCGAAATAATTGCATATCTATTTGATATTATAACATAAGACTGTTTTATTAAAGCGGGGAAAAAATAGCTTCTCAAAGGTATAATTCCATAATAAGTAAGATATTCATATAATCATATCTTTAATAATACATAAGTTATTTCATAGCAAATTTTTTTTGCATAAGTTATATATAAGTTACAAAGGAAGGATCATCTTTTAAAAACTGACCCACTTCCGACAGAAACTTCTACGCAAGGAAAGATAGAATACAAATCGCAATTAGTGACCGAAGCAGCAGAGCAGCAATTCATCGAGAAGTCGGACACAATAAATCCCCGGCGGCCATCTCAAAAGCGGCTGGACACAAGACATTCTTCGAGACGAATGACTTGGGCCAAGTGTCTGCTGTCCTTCTGTATTAGAAGAGTTCGTAATCATGGGGCCTTGTCCAACGCCAGAGTGGCCCTAACGAATATTTACAATGTTATTGGAGCCCCGATGGTCGCTTGGGGAATTTGGGCCCAGACAGGGACATTCACTTTGCCGGCCCTCCCCCCCCCCGGTAGCTGCGGTTGGAGAGTTTCTCAAACAAAGAAGGAAAAGACTATTAGGTCAAATGGGCCTCTCCAAGATGAAGATAAGCTAGAAACAGCTTAGTTGCGGAACATTACTGAGTTCTGTTTGAGCAATGCCTTGTTAAAATATGTATGGTATACAAAGAAATTCTTCGGGCGATCTTGCTTTTGAATTATTCTGCGAAACGCATATCAAATTGTGTGTTAATAAATTTTATGAGTTATACTTTATAAGCTTGAAAACTTTTAACAGACTAATTTGCTCATGCAGTAAATGTACTACATCAAATGGTAAGATCTTCAGTTCCATAAATTAAAATTAAATCATATCAGTGTTATAATTCGATACAAAAAAATATGTGGTGTCTGTAAGTATCTGAAATGTGCTTTGAGCATTTATGTGAATTAATATAATTTCGCATTCACCATAATTCGCATAATTTAATTTGATAGAAAATCGTTTAGACGCTTAATGGAATATAGAGATGTTGAAGCAAATTAAAAACGCGGGATGATTCAATTTTTGAAGCACAAATTTTGGTTTGGTAGCAACTATGTGTCACAATATATAAACTAAATAAAATTTTATATAATGGAGTTATAAAGTCTAAAACTGTAAATAAAAATGCGCTTTTAGTTATTAGAAAGCTAGCAGTCATTTGGAAACTTATTTTTATTCAGTCATGACAAATTTGAGCATTTTATATGAATAACCTAATGCGCTCAATTTCTCGAAATTCCAATGAATGAATAAAATAATTTCTTAATTTATCGACCATTTCCCACTGTTTGATAACTCAAAAACCAAAGAGAATTTAGACTTTTTCTTTTATATGAGATTATACAATTCCTTAAAGATTGTTATAATCAAGTAAAATGTTTTTATCGTTTCTAGCAGTGTATAATTGCGCGCACATTAAATACGCTTCCGTAAATCAAAATAAGAATACCATGTAATAAAGATTAATAAATCCGTGAATTTGTCATTTAATAGAATAACATTTGTATATAAGATTTAAATACATTCTGTAATTATTACAAAAATAGAATCGTTTACCTTTGGAAGTCCTATTTAAAATTTCCAATATCCGAAAGAAAATCCAAAACATTTCTTGGACATACACACGCAAGTAATCCAAATCGCTCACAGAAACTAACACAAATCCAAGAGTAGAAAATACGCTCAAAGAAAATACGGAGACCACCGATTCACAACCTACCGAACCACACGCTTCATAGGAACTGACACAAAATATGAAAAACAATCCGAAAAACACAAATCACCTGGTCGAGATTCCCCCACTCCCTACCCCGTCCAATCAGCAAGAAGGGAGAAGATGACTGCAGTTGTACATGAATGGGGACGTCAAATCCTCATCCCTTGGGGGTCAGTGAGAGAAATAGCAAATAGATGATGGGGGGGGGGAGAGTTGTGAGACCAACCCTCCATAGAGCAGCTGCAGTTGTTTGACTTGTCTATTACTCCGTGGTGACAAACTGATTAACAAATGGTGCTGTTCGAGGATGGACAGTCCACGCCTTGAATAAGTGAAACCATCTGCAACAAGCGATTCGGGCACACGCCTGCAATTAAATAGCAATCCTCCGAGACAAGCGGGCATTTCAATAACTGGGCTGAGATATTTATCAAGCCACTGTGGGATTTCAAAAAATATGTATTATTGGTGTGGTCATGTACAGAGAAACATCTGGAATCATATCGAAGCATTATTTTTGCCTCTCTTATATTATTAATACAAGATGTTTCTGAAATTCGTAGTTTTGGATGGATAGATTTGTTAGGTTTAATGACACAAAAGCAAAATTGGACAATAATGAGCCAAACGTTCAATTAAATTTAAAAGTCATGAAGATTTAAAATGCAATTTTATAAAGAATGAAGATAGATTAATCCGATTTCCAAAGAAAAGATGAAAATGGAACTGTATTTTGTTTCATTACAGAACAAGAATTTACTTTTCATGTAGTTAAACTCGTATGTAAAGATTTATTCGAAAAAAAATTCTCCACTTCAGAACCGATTTCATTTACTTCTGAACGGAATTATAAGAAGACAACAAATTCTACGTGAAAATTCATTAATTATGCAATATAATATACATATATATTAAAATTGTAAAAATGCCGTGAACAAGAATATAAATGTTCAATTTTGTCCTAATTTGAATGACCCATTAGATTCTTTTACTGTAACTTAGACAAAACAAGGGTATGACAAGTCTCGGTCATCAAATATACCCAAGAGATTAACAATTTAACTCCAGTTGACAGAGTGATGTGTTACACCAATTGCATCGGGCTCAAAATGCTGTGCATGAACCAAATAAGGAATATCTAAAGTTTTTCTTCTGCCCACATAAACTTAATTTTTATAGATATGTAAATTTGGATAGAAAATACAGCATAAAGCATAACAAAGTATTATGCTAAATATATGCTAATATAATAAAAATATTTTTTAAAAAAACTATGTTAAATACAATAAAAAAAATTAATTTCTCCTCGATATTTAACATTTCTTCTAAAAATTATTCCTTGTAATTTGTATAATTTAGGCATCAAAACTTCACAAAATCTTGTCTTCAAATCTAAATATCTATTATATTCGCATGTGGTTAGCGACCAATTCTATACAAGAAATAGCACCTAAAACATCTCTTTAAAGGATTTTTAAAAACCAAGGGCTAGAAAATATTTGCTACTATGGCCAAACATTGCCATTCATATGAAAAATTATCTATAATCAAGATTTTCAAAAAAAAAAAAAAAAAGTTACATAATTTCCATTAAAATATTTCTTAATATATACTATTATTTATGCTGGTCACAAAAATATTTGTTGCAGACAACGAATTTGACACTGTTTCGTTACATAAAAAACAATAATTAATGGAATAATTTTAAAATGTTAAATACGACTTCCTACAAAAACATGTAGAAAGGGATTTTTAAACATCTTTCTGCCTAATGAAGTTCAAATTCCCATTTGAAGTAGAAATTCTTAAAATGCCAAAAAATATTTTATTTTCACTTCATTTTAAATTTGTTAAATAAATGCATGTAAAAAAATTTTTAGCAGATGTGTGGCCGAGTAGAAGAAGCTTCCGAACATTTTAAAATTTGCTTTATTCCATCCCGGGAGGCATAATTTGCGTACAAATAAAAAGTGGTCAGAAATACGCCCGTCTACATCGTAACACAAGAATAGAAGAGCAAAGGAGACCGAAATTTATCTCCAGTGATTTTATATTAAGAGATTCTGATAAATAGATTTCTTTGACACGTATCGATTTAGGTAAAGGAACTTTAGGTATATTAAAGAATGTTGCAAGCATAAAGAATTTTTATCCCTTCACTTGAAGCGTGAGAACTTGCTGAGGTAACATTTCTATAGAGCGAGTGTAACATTAATAAAATAAAAAAGGTGGAATTGGATCAGGAAATATGAGAAAATGTTAGAATGAAGTTAATATGGGCTAAATTAAGATAAAAATTTGGAAAGTAATTAGAATTTAAGATACAATTACATGCAAATGGTAATGAAAGAATCTGAAAAAAAAAATTCCAATCATGATTTAGGCATTTAAAATGAGGGAGGGTGGGATTTTTTTCCCCCTTACGCGTACGATATTAATTTAACTATTAAGAAAGTGGGAATTTGGTATAAAATTTTGTACTGATCTGAATGAATTCAAATGAAATAACAAAAACTAAGAATTGCAGAGCTACTTGTTTACAGAAATTAACCATTATCGTGGCAAGATTGCTTTTTTGAAGAAAAGCAAAAAAAAAAAAAATGTATATTTTTTTCATTGTATAATATTTTTATTTATTTATTATTATAAATTATATTATATTTATTATTATTATTTTCTTTTATTTATTATTAATATTGTATAATATATTTATTGTATAATATTTTTATAAAGTTGTATGTATGGTATACTATACAAAATGAACATAAGGGTTAAAACAAATCAAACTTAGATTCAGTTTTAGTTTCCAAATATTTTGTGCTGTCATAATCGGTTAATCCAATTTATTTTTGTGACTGACACGCTTTTATCAATAAGATACACTAAATTAAAAACTTTTAGTTTAAGAGAAGAAAGAGACAACAAAGCTATTCATCATGCTAACATTCGAAGAACAAAAATCTAGAAATTTTAGGTTAAAGAAAGGCCTTTGTTTTGTTTTTATTTGAAGTATAAAGTGAAAAGAATGGTTATTGTTCTCTGACAGCAACATTCTTTGCTGCCAGCGTTCGTAACCTAAACTTTTCACATAAAATCAATGTATATTTTTTTCACAAAAACAAAAATTTACAATAATAGTGTTACGCAATAAATTCCAGAAAGTAAAATGTTTGGTATAGAAAAAACGAGAAGCATAATAAATCATTTATTTTCTTCGCATTCCGTAAAAATAAAGAAGAAAAAACAAGCAATCGTTTTTTAGATCAAAACTTTCTATCAAAATGATACCAAATCAATCTAATTGTCTATTTTTTGGCAACTTTCGAACAGATGACCCGGAAAGCGACCAGACAAAATATTCACAATGCTTGTGCTCATCGTTTTGGAATGTTTACTCAGCTTTGGAATTCGATATTCTTAGAACTTTGGTTTTTTTTGAAATGGGATCGATGATCTACAACTATTTAACGAAACAAATCACTAGCTTACAAATTTACAAAAAAGAATTCTTTATAAACTATAAGCAGTTAATACAATTACAGAAGAGTTAATACAATTTCGAAAAAAGAATATAAAATAAATACTTTTATTTGTCAATCTGGCAGAAGAAAAGCGGGTGTGATGTCATAATGCACGATGACGTGCGGTCAATAAATTGTAACGTCGAGTGAATGGACATCGTTATCAAATAAAACTTTTATTTAAAAAAAAATTATTCAAAAAATAAAGCGCAAGAATCAGAAGCTTATAAGTTACTTACATGGAATAAAAATTTTGAGGAAAGATAATTTTCCACACTTGTTTTTTAACCATTTTATTCATTTTTCAGAATAGACATGTTTTGAAAAAAATCTGAACCTTATTTTTGCATGGATAATTGATGTTTTCAAAACTGGAGGACTCGGAAACACTGAACTTTTAAACGAAATAAACTAAATCAATGCATTCTGCCGAGATTTGTGCACATGGATTTATCAACAGTTTTATAATCAAAAAAAAAAAAAAATGTTTAACAATTACAACAATTAATCAGAAGCCTACAACAAAAATATTTAAAATCTAATTTCATCAGCAAAAAAGCCAAATTATTGATTTAAAAAAACGTTGATTAGACCCGTTCTCGCATACTCTGCTGAAGCATGGGCAATGATTGAGTAAGATAGAGACTCTTGCAATAATTGAAAGAGAAATTTTAAGGAGCATATTTGGAGGAAAAAAATATGATAATTATTGAAGAAAAACTAGCTCGAAAATTTGCAAACTGTTTAAAAAAGCAAGATATTATAAAATTTAAAGAAATATTGGAGATCCAGGTCAGTTCAGTTCAGTTACGCTAATGTCCAGTTTAAAAAAACAAAAAGGAATATTTTAGGACGGACCTCAGAATTTTGAATCGTGGTCAGATGACGAGGACGACACCTGAACTGGAAGCCCCTCCCTCCCTCCTTCCACACTACACCAGCGGAAAAAATACAGGAGGACCAAATGGATAGGACATTAAGATTGGATGGCAATCGAACCACTAAAGATAGCTTTTTGGCTAAAACGTTCGGTACACGAAAAAAAGGGAGATCGAAACTTAGGTGGATTGATTGCAGGAAAAAAGATTTGAAAACTTAGATTAGCTAGGAACAGGAAGGAATGGAATGGAATTCTGATAAAGGTGATGTAACATCAGAACTTCTGCAGCAACGAAGAATCAGAAGCCTGAATTTTCACAGAAAAAAGAAATTAGGCGTAATAAAATGAAACCATTGCGAGTAGTCTCTCATACCCTCTAATAAACTTGTCATGCCAGAGAGCGCGTTGCATGATAAAGGAGTACAATAGTTACGTAATATTAACTTTTGGCGTGAATTTACCTTTCTTACTGAACTAACGTGTCATCCTTGGCGAGAGTATTGGCGATTAATCCCTGGCATGCGGTTAACAGCATCTGAAAATCGAATTAGTGCTATGACACGTTTTTAGCAACTGACAAACACAAATTTTATAGCAAACTTTACTTATAATCACTGTACCAAATTTGACATATTTATGTATTTTTGAAGTACCGCGTTTACATGCTTATGAAAGTACAGACCGACAGACACTCAGCTTGTGATTAGATTTGGCTCAAAATCTGTGTTCGGAATTTTATCTTTGCTCTTTTCTTTTTGTAAGTATCCTGTTAACTTATATTCGGAATTCTTCTACATAGATTTTAATGAAAATTTGACAGAAATCTGCATATTTAGAGTAAAAACCATATACCAAGTTTCAACCGTCTAGCTCAAGGCGTTTTTGACATGTCTTTACCATAGACAGACAGATTGACATTTCCCAAAAATGTGTTTTTCGAAATCTGACAGATTCAAAACGTGGAGATCGTCGAAATATTCAGCTCGAATTTTTTGACAATTCCTATACTTTATCTAGACAGCGTATGCGAGAAAGAAAAAAACATAGAATTTAATACAAAATTCCAAAGCTTCGTTCATCATTCTTGCCACAGAATACAGATTCATATTTTATCCTTAATTATAATTTATCTAATTACCGGAGCAGGGAGATCAGAAAATGTTCAATAAACAAGAAATGCATGACATTTAGGTTGTTTAGAAGTTACATTATAGAATATCTTTTAATAAATCAACACAAGAGATTTGTATAAAAGGGTTTTAAATGAATTTTTAACACCGCTGAATGACAAGAAAGCAAATCGTCAAAATCCCTTCAATCATTAAAATTCAAAGATGATCAAGGGCATTTCAAATCAAGCCAATTAAAGTTTAATATTTACATTGCACTGAGCAATGTTTCGTGAAGAGTATGATCCATTTACTCAATTTCATTCAGATTTCCCACAGTTGGCAACTCTGCACCTTTATTTGCTTTTCGTGGCCAAACCATTAGCTCCTTCTGACCCACCGAATCTCCCACCAAGATAAATTCCCGTCAGGAGCATTCGGCAGCAACTTAACTCCCACCCATTCTGCCCTTTTGGACCAAGTTCCTGGAGGCAACCGAACCCCGAATAAACGCTGACTCCACCGCAAAAGCCTGCTTTTCCATACTGAAAGCATAATTAGTCAGCGTTAAATACTGCGAGGCGAAATTTAACGCTGGCCATTAAATATCCGCCCGGAATGAATGGCGAGTCGTGCTTCACTCAAAGCCGCCGAGAAACTGAAACTCTGCATTGTGGAGTGCAGCAAAGGAGAACTGGGGCCAAGATGGAAGCGAGGTGTCTTTCGTAGGGAACCGACTCGAACTAAGTAAAATTCCGCGTTTCGGTTAATGCTTTGTGCCATCACTCAGCCAGAAAGGCATTGTTGAGTCCGGGCTGATGATGGAAGAGTTTTGAAAAAGGGGGATTCGTTTGAGTGTCTTTTGCCAGAAGGGATTCTTTCTGTTACTTATAATCATGGAAATGGAAAAGTAATTTCAATAATGAATATTGTGTCTTTTCAAAACAGTTATGACGTTCACTTTGAAATAATCTTATCATTGCAGAACAACTTCAGCTATGTAAGAAGAAATCAATCTTTTGAAATATATGAAAAATATTCGAAATGTTCCAAAAATCTGCAATAGTTTTTTTTCTCTCCGCACGGAAAAAAGATGCATTCTATGCTATGAAACCGACTACAATTGTCTTGACTTTGGGTGGCAAACTTCTCGCATTTAAATGCATTTTTCTACTTTAATTCTGATCCTTATAATAAAGAGTTGACTCCTGAGCGCATAAATTGTGACCTTTAAACATTCCGATTCTATATTCGGTAATTAACACGTTCTTATGACAATTCGCACCTATGATTTGAACCATCTGTTCTAATTTAATGCTACTGCTTAGTTGGGCATCTGTCTAATTTCTTTGCAATTGCTCAGATGAATCCCTTGTTAACTAAGTTGGAAGAAGAGGAGGAGATGTTTCACAGGTAGCCCATGTGAACGCGTTAAAATGAAAGTTTATCTATTTGTTTGCAATATTCCGCATATCCATAGGTAGTGAATTCAATTTATATTAATATTATTTAAAAAGTCCACAGTTTAGTTCGAGTGAAGGTTTTTTTTTTTTTTTTTTTTTTTTTTGTAGCAACATGGGAATTATTCATAAAAGAATATCCGTGTTAACTCATGGTTAGACTTAAAAGGCGAAATCCTGATTATCATTTCTCTTCAAACTTCCACTCCACAAAGCGTACGATTTAACACCAGGTCCAGAGTTGTACACCAGGTCTTTGTATATGTCAGGTCTATGATTAAATAAGGTTTCGAACCTGGAATCCTTTGATCTAAAACATAAGACCTTTAGCAAGACATTGCCATCAGAGGTGGCAGGCAAATCGCTGTTAACTTCTTTAAAAAAAAAAAAAAAATGGAGTTTCACAAATGTTAGGACTATAAGAAATGATTTAAAGTACCCAAATTTTAGGACATACATTAATTTGTAGGAAAAAAGTACACTTTAAAAGTTAGTTACATTAATATTGTTCCAATTCCTATGATTTTTTTTTTTTTTTAATAATCGCATGATTCTGCTTCATTTTGTTCTTACTTCATTCTCTTTAAATTAAGCTTGTAAACATATGTTTTATTAATTAAAATTAGAACTACATGGGAAACAGTATCCAAGTGAAAAGAATTATATATTTGAAAAAAAAAAAAAAAACAGCGGGAATGTGGATTCAAATTAATTAAAATTAATATTTTGTAATCAAAAAATTGCAGACACGAAATATCTTACAGCCAAATTCGCCACTTGAAGTGAAGTCATTTCTATACTGAATAATTATGTTAAATTATACTGAAGTGCTTTTAATAAAAAATATCACTAGCACGTATTTTTTTTTCTTCTTTTATTCGATATCTGTAAATAAAAATAAGGAGACTCGAAAAACAATGCCACTTGATTACAATTTTTGCGTACAAATACATTCTTTCAAAAAAAAAAAAAAAAAAAAAAAAAAAAAAAAAAAAAAAAAAACTTTTTTTTTTTTTTTTTTTTTTTTTTGAAATTTTTGCTATAGGAAAAATTATTATTGGGAGTATACGGCTGCTTAAACAGTCCCAAAAAATAATCTTGTTTTATCACAAGAAACTTCTTCGAATTCGCTTCCGTTTCTTGTTACTTTTAATCCACCGCATTCAAATTGAGGCGTTTCAAATTAAAGAAAGCGTTGTTCTAAAATGCAATAACAATTATAACAAAAAAAAATTAGAAATACAGTCAAATGACATTGCTAACACTACAATTTCAAACCTAAGTTATTGGTACAATTTTTAGTTTATCAAGGTTTTTTTTTAAAAATAGAACTTAATATTATTTTTTAACAGACAATGAACTTTTAATATAGGGATAAAGATTATTTTTAGACCAATAAAAGTCTGAATTTATATAAATTTTAACAATATCTTAAGGAAATTGTCATAAATATTTTAATTATTACTAATGAAAGAGAAATGCTCAATAAGAATATTTCATGCTACTAAATATACACTTTCATAGTACTGAAAAGCCATACTTTCTAATGCAATATAGAAAGAATTATTATTATATATTTCCTGTAAAGTCCTGTCCTTCAAAATTAAACAATTCTATCTTAGCAGGATAATGTATGCATTTTAACATCAAAACATTGTTCATCTGACATCCATTTGATTATTTCCCATCATTTTTTTTTTTTGTTAAATTTTCTAAAATATAATTCCTATCAAAATTCTTACTTCTAAACTAAAATTTCCAAATGTTCTACAAGTTTTTCCTTTTCCTAAACTTGAATAGAAGTAACTTAAAACCGCAATTACTCCAGGATGTCGAATCTTAATAGGTGCATCTAAACGAAAACCATTACCCAACAAATAAAACTTGCCTTTCTTTTGTGCAATGGTATTATAAACGAATACAACAATCAGCGACTACACATCGATGACCGTTATCGGCGAGTTGGATCGGCGGCATCTTTTAACTTGCCTTGTAATCCAACACCCCCTTTTTTCCTCAGATCGAAAAGCAAGGCAATCCGTCAGTGTCCACCGAACAAAGACGTCGACATTATGGTTCACACCCCCACAGGGGTGGGAGAGGATCACGAGCATTCGAAGAGGGTGAGGCACGAACAGCAAATTTATACGGCAGTATCATAAAACCCGATTGTGACATGGATAATCCCCTGGCGCAAAAGGAATTGATGTCCGTCTACAAATTGCTCTTTTTCACAGATGGACAGCGATGAAAAGCCATTATGTGGAGTGCTTACAGACCTGGCGTGGGTTTGTGTTTGGCGGCGTGCATTTACCAGAGACTTAGCGACTCAGGGTGTTATTGTATCGGTCAGCCGAAAATCAGTAGCAGTTGCTTTGACCAGCGGCATTTTCTGTAGAAAATGACCACGACCGCACATAGTAAGGCACTCGGCTAACAAAAGACCTCTCAAGTAAGTTTCATCATCACAAAAGGATGATTTCAAGTACCTATCTGTCTGGCATCAATTTGTCTGCAGTTGAGTGCAATATATACAGCAGTCATAAATTCCAAAGCATCGTATTTTCAAAAAGTAAGATCTAAGTTGCCTACACAAAGATTCAAAATACTATATAACAGAGACGGATCTGCGAATGCTATATTATAAAGATCGCATTTTTATTTAAAAGTGATTGAGATATTTAAATAGAATATAGATTTTAATACTAACCAATATTTTGGGCCATGAAACTATTTAAAACGAAAATTGTTCAATTTTACAGAGCTCTTCCAGTAGCTTTATATCGCATATTACATCAACCTCTGATTGCAACTATCTACTCTCTATTAGCTTCTTCAGAATTTAAAATCTTTTTTAAGAATGGTAGTTTATATTATATATATATATATATATATATATATATATATATATATATATATATATATATATATATGCTCGCGTCTTTATAAAATGAGATTATGCAACAGATAGAATTGTCTTATCATACAGTACGTACACATCATCAACTATTATAAACTTGTATTTAGAATCTGTTCTTATTTCGCCTCATTTTTAATAATTATGGGACCTCATGAAATATTTTGACTTATAATTTTAAAAAATTATAATTGAAAAAATGCCAATATGATGGCTTTAAGTAAATGCAATAAAAAAGTATTCAGTATTAGAATGTAGTTAGTAAATGTTAATAAATACTTTTTTGTTACATTTACTAACTACATCCCCCCTCCAAAAGAAAAGACATCTCTAACACTAAAAGTACCGTCATTTCACCAATAGATTGGAACTGCCATTGATAAACGGTCATTTGATCGCTCGCAAAACTTTTAGTGTTAAATAATTTCTATCATGTCTAAAGATATTTTTTTTAAATTTTATTATTACTCAAGAAGAATTTAAATCAAAATTTACTACATTCATGAATTAGCAATACGATGATTTCCTATCGGCATCTGAAGCCACTAGTAATGAAGCATAGGAAATATACCACTTAAATCGGTTGCCTAATGGAATGCTAAAATGAAGAGCAATTGTCTGTATATTGGACATCAGTGAAGATAATTGCACCATTATTAAATTTGATTCTGCCATATTAGAACTTCGTTTAGAAGGAAAAAGAGAGCTGGTAGGGGGTGAACTTAAGTTTGTTAAACAGTCAGATAATAAGAATTATCCTGGGGCATCATTCCTTCTTTCCCGCTTTCAAAACTTCTACGTTAGACTTCTGACATTTTAAATTACATCACATCCATATATACCGAGGATCTTAGTGAAATAGGGACGCAAGCCAGCAATCCACCAAGCCAAAGCCTTAATATCAGGCCACAAACCCTGTAAACTAGGACGTGCATCTATTATTGTAAAACAGTTACATAACAAAAGTTTAAAAAGGATGATCAATATCTCCAAAATTTTCGCGCATACTCTAATAAATTTATCCTGTCAGAGAAAGCCTTACATAGCATTGGCGTACTATAGTTACGAAATATTAACTTTTGGCGTGAATTTAGCAGTTTTACTGAATCTATCGTGCCATCTTTGGCAAATTATTTGGCGAATAAACCCTGGCATGCGCCAACAATATCCAAAAATCGAATTTATGCTTTAAAACATTTTTTACAGCCGACTGAAACAAAAATTTGACACAAAACTGCACTTGTCATCTCAAAACCTCACACCAAATTTGATATATTTAAGACACTGCGTTTTTGAGTTATCGCGTTTACTTGTTTCTGAAAGTACAGACCGACAGACTGTCAAACTGTCGTTGGATTTGGCTCAAAATTTGATGGATGTCTATGCTATAGATGTTAAATCTGTGTACCAAATTTTATCAATCTTGCTCTCTTCGTTTTGTAGTTATCATATTAACTTATATTCGAACTCTCAGACAGACGGACAAATTTTACTCAAAATTTGATATTAATCTACAAATTTGGTCTAAAGACCTATATAAAATTTTAACAGTCTAACTCACAGCGTTTTTGAGTTATTTTTGTCATAGACTGACTGACAGGTGGATATTTTCTAAAAATGTGTTTCGGGAACTAATAAAGATCGGAAACGAGCAGATTCGTCGAAATCTAGAGTTCGGATATTTTAACAATTACTATATTTTCTCTATACTACGTATACAAGAAAGTAAAAAAAGATGGCTGTCTGTGACTCAGACATCAATACATCTGATAAAAAAAAGGGATCATTGTTTTAGTATGAGTAATGATTTGTCAGGAATCATTTTAATATGCAAGTCTTTTAGTTCTGAAGATAAATTGTAAGAAAGTACTTTAATGGGATATGGAAGAAATGACAAAATATCGTTTCTTGAAACCATAAAATATACATTACTAATTCATACAAAAAAAATCCATACAAATGCAACATTAAACTTGCAAGCTATTTCGCTTAATCAGAAATAACGGCAGCGACCACTAAAATTCAAATTCAGAATCTCAGCTTTCACCACTAATTACGAAAAGAACAAAAATTATAAAGAATGAACCCATTTAAAGTCCACTTCAAAAATAAGGGAGTCGACACATAAAGAATTTTTACCCCGGCACACAATGCTTTCATAACAAACCATCCCATCGTTTTCTTTAACGAAAACTTCGAAGTAATAATTTTCGCCGCAGACGATATCCGGAAAAGAAAGAGAAAAACGAACTTTTCGTCCTCAGAACGCTGAATATTCATAGTTGCAGTTATAAATTGACACAGCTCCGTGAAAATTCTTGAAAGAGACAGTAAATGGCGGGGGAAAAAAACTACCATTCCATTAAATAGTGGCACCCTCTTCCGAGATAATGTGCTGAAAGTGAGCGATAGAATCGCTGAAGAAAAACGGCAAACCACTTAGCGATATTTTTATTTTGGCGGGAAATATGATAAAAGGAAAATACCGTCGTTATTTGTTCGCTGGTCGGATATTACGATGTTGTCAGATGAACCTCTCATGTAAGAAGAATTCTTTAATGATATTTTCCTGCGGTTATTTAGATTTGGAGATAATGAAAATTCATGTTCAGATCAAAGATAAACCATTACATCCTGATTTTTTTTAAAGTTTACAATGAAGGGAGCGAGAATAGTTAAATTCTTAAATTTAAAAATGATGTATACTTTGAATAATTTTTAATTAATTCAACATCATAGTTATTTCACTCTTATCTCATCACATATTTATTTTACTCTAAACTAGAGATTAAAAATGTCATAATGCAATTTTACGAAAGGAAAACCTGAAATGTAAACTAATTTAAAAGAAATGCTATCAAGTATTTTGAATATATGAGTAATTTAATACTGACCTTATTGATTTAAAAGTTATATTTCAAAGCTAGCAGCTTTGAAATATTATTAACAGTTAGTAGAATCTTATATTATAATTGTTCAAAGCTAAATGGTATTTCAAAATACTATAAATTTATCTGTATTACAAAATTGAATAGTTTCGAAATATAAGTAAGATTCATCCAAAAGTAACAAAAATGTAGATACATGCTTAAATCCTCAATAAATAGTTATAAAGAAATCAGAAATAAACTTACTTCGTCGTTATCATATATGTCTGAAAAAAGGATGGCTTGCGTTAAGTTAAGTATCATAGCGAAAAATATTTATTCCCTATGACCGACTACGATTAAAATTTAATATAGAACATCAATTTAGGTCTCGAGGCTACAAACCGCATTTCATTTATCTCATTTCATTTTTCTAGTGTTTTCAAACATTAAAGTTGCGTGTGAAAACTGCGTATAAATTATACAATACATGTACCCTATTTGAATCGTTACAAATGATCCATTTTAGTACGAAAAGGATACATCAAGATCATTGACCGACTCAATTTTTGACACTTCTCTTAGTATATCAAATTCTGATAATCGGGGATCCATATAAATTGGATAATGGAATTATGGATATTTCAAGAAATATACAGAACTCTAATGATTCAATAGTGGAATTTGTATACTATTAGTAAGAGAAACCTACAATTGTTAAGGAACTGCAATGATCTGAAATTAAAGTTTCGGCTATATTTGCGAGTTTTTAGACCCAAATCAATAGAAATTTGAACAGGGGATCGTTGTAACTGAATCTTCTTTTTTTTTTAAAAAAAATCTAAACACGGGTTTAAATTATGAAAAGCAGCCAAAAACAGTCTGGATATAGTGTAAATGTAACATTTTTGACATGAAAAAATCAAGACTGATATCGTCAGATAAAAATACAAGAAAAAAAGCTCAAAATGCTGCAAAATCAACCGATATGCCACTTTGTGGAGAATGCCACGGAGTGCTTGAATTTAAGGTTCTCAACCTCCAGACATAAAAGGTGAATAGAGTAATGGCATGGCAATAGGATTCCTTAATAAAAAAAATTAACCAAGTAAATGCTAGCCTGCAATTATTTAACTTTGAAATCCTATTCTTTGTTTAGTAAATACAAAGGTCAGAGTACTTAATAATATTTCATGTATTTAAAATAGCATGCTTACGTGAATGAATTTAGACGACACATTACACAATTCACATCCTTTCATTGATTTTGTCTAACTCATACAAAACTTAATTTCTGAAGAATTTTCTTTCTTTATCTTTGCCATTTATGTAACAGAAAACCTCTAATTTTCAGCAGATTCAGGGGGGAGGGAAACCAACGACGTCAGTAACTCTAAATGCAATTAAATAGTAATATTAACTCATTTTTTTAATATTGTAAGTCTATTCATATAATAAATGTTTGCTCTTTATACATGGTTGAATTTTGGAACATCCATTGCGAAAGAACCGTTATTACAAACTGGCTATCCAATTATTATTAGTACCAGTTTTATCCGTTTATTTTTAATACGGAAAATAAATTAATATTCATTTAAAAGATTAAATAATATAACTTGATAGAAATTATCAAAAGTAAGACACAGTTTTCAATCTAAACGAATCAAATATCCAACTTCAAAGACTCGTTCAACTCGTACATAGCAAGCCAAAAATATAACCGAATTTCAGTCCAAAGATATAAATCAACCGATCTTATAATTAATATCCCAAAATTAAAAGCTAAAATTTCCAACAGAGTTCGTCTTCGCACTTACAAATAAATATGAAAAAATTACCCACAGTTCCTTTTGCAGTCATTACAGAAAACAAGCAGCTGAAATTATTCATTTCGCACATTACATCGCAGGCCTTAAAAATTAGATGCAGCTGCGTCCAATTACCACTATCCGATGCGATAAAATTAAACGGTGGGTAATCGCTTTTACTGTTTCGCTCGTAATCACGTTAAAAAGCGGAATTACTATGTATGTTTCGCTTCCCCCCTCCTCTTTTATAAATTATGAAGTCTTTTTGTGGGTAAAACTTCCATCCTTTTGTAGCGTCAAAATCAGCTAGAAGCATAATGTAGCGCTCTTTATCATGAGGTAGCAACAATATGGTATGAAAAGATATTGCCAGTTTTTGGAAACAAAAGCGTAACTTTATTTGTGGAACGAAATCGTTTGCTGCATAATGGTTTTCCTCTAATGGTTTTAGGGTCTTAAATTTGTATTATTCTTAGAGTGCATCTTTCTCTGTTCTTAAAGATTGTTGTTGATTGGTGTAGGGTATTTTAATTGTCGTCACATTTGCAATCAAATGAAATTAGAAAGATGACGGCTTTGTTTGAATTGTTTAGAAAGAATATCTAACAGAAAGTACAATTTCAAACAGATAAATTCTTTTTAAATTTGAATGAGGCGATTCTTTTGAGATAATTTGGACCGATCTGGATTCGAATTTTTGGACCAATTTATTATATTTTAGAACGAATCGAGATAAACGATATAGGAAAATCTAATTTAAGAATTTGTGTGTATAGACTGCTTTAATATTCTTTAGAATGTTTTTTTTTTTTCTTTTTTTCTTTTCATAAAATTGATTTGTTCTTGATAAAAAGTTATTATTTTAAAGCTGATAAATGTTACTCAAATTAACATTTATAAAATCAATATTTAATACATTTTTTTTTCTTATCTTTCTAGTACTGTTCTATTTTATTACATTTCGTTTAATGATTATCTTGTTTCAATTAAAATTAGATGATTCAGAACATTTAAAAAACTTTTTTGAATAAAAGCATCTTGAAACTTTTCCTCTTACAGAGAAAGAAAAAAAAAAATTCACATTACAGTGCTCAGTTAAAATAATTTCCTGGAATCACAAATGTTTATATTATTGATATTAACTCAAATAAAATTATGATGAAAAATAAATTTAATTTCAAAAATATTATAAAATTCTTTTTTTTTTGTTTATTAATTATGATAAGAAAAATATGCACTTTTTTTCAATTGTAGAAACATTTTGTCATATTTAAGAAAAGTAAATATACTAAGTGACAGAAACAACACGTTTGCGAAATTTGAAAATTATTAAGATGACAAATTTTTACTCATGTATAACTTGGTAGCTTTTGAACGCGTAGTGAACCAGTGACAACAGATTTAACAACATATAGAGCAAATTTATAAAAAATATTGTAGATCAGATATATAGAATAAAGCAACAAGTACAATCTTATACTATAAACATTTAAGCGCATTTTGCATTTACATATTATATCAATTTTTAAACGTTAAAAAACATTATCAAAAATAAAATATTAATTTCCGGAGAAATTTAATTTTAACAAGCATTACTATAGACATTCCTGTTTAAAAACCATAAAACGCAATTTTATAAAACTGAGTAACAAATTCAAAATAGGGTTACAGTATATTTTACAGTACCCCTAAATAAAACATAATTTTACCCTATGTTCATAATGTATGAAAATTTTGCCATAAATGCCAACAAAAAAAATTAAATACATAAACAGTTTTTTTACTTTCCCGTATATGTAGAATCGAGAAAATAAAAATCAAGTATCATCAAAAAATTCGAACTCGAGATTTTGACGGATCTCCAAGTTTTAGACCACCCCGAGTTCGAAAAACACATTTTTTGGACAATGTCCGTCTGTCTGTCTGGGACAAAGATAAATAAAAAACGCTTGGATCTAGGATAAAATTTGGTATAGTGCTTTACACCGAATTTGTGGATTTCTATCAAATTTTAAGGTAAATCTACAGAAGAAGTCTGTCTGTCTGTCTGTCTGGCAGTTCGAATATAATTTAACACGATAACTTTAAAACGAAGAGAGCTAGATAAATAAAACTTGATGCACAGAATTTACTCAGAACAGACATATTATATACATTCTAAATGCCTTTCAAATTTAGAATTAAATCCAACAAGGGATTGGCTGTCTGTCGGTCTGTAAGTTCAGAAACATGTAAATGTGATAACTCAAAGACACTGCGACATAAATATATAAAATTTGGTATGGGATTTTGTGACTACAATCGTAGTTCTGCGCCAATTGTTAGCGGAAAACGCGCCTAAAATACGAATTCTATTTTCGCATACCATTAACCGCATTCCAGGAGTTAACTGGAAAATAACTCGCCAAAGATTACACGATACATTCAGTAAACTACTATATTCATGCCAAAACTTAATTTTTCGTAGCTATTGTATGCCAGTGCCATGCCAGGTGTTATAATTCCTTTAATAGAGAGCATGCGAGAAAGTTTTGGAGAGACCACACCCTCTGGTTCTTTTTTCTATTAAAAACATGCGACACAAAAGCTTCAATTAGAAAGAACACTTCTATTGCAATTAATGAATTCATCTCCAGAAAGTCAAATCTTCAAAATTTTATATTATATATCCTTTTAGAGGACAACCAAGGAAACACACACACACTGAGATTATTTGCATAATAATAAAAACGAGCCCATCCAGTCTTTCCAGTATCATTTTACACCAGAATATCAACTCACCTGCTGGAAAAAGGGATAACAACTTCAACCGCGTCACCCATATGGTTGATGAATAAGAGGGAGGGTGGTATTGAAAAGGGGGAAGAACAGTATTCTATGTCCACCTTGCAGAAACAGATGAACAGCGCCAGGAAGCTCTACACGACCACTTAAAAAAAAATTTGATGTTGCCAGATTTGTATTAGCATTAACAGAATATGCTTTCAGTTGTATACTTTTTTTTTTTTCAGTAACGCCTTAAATTGAATAGAAATGGATGGCTTCAGTAAAAAGTGGGTTTGGGATTTCGTTATGAGGAGGCATTTGTTTATCGAGAAAGTCGTATGGCTTCTTTCCGTAAATCTGACACGGTCAACTGAGTATTACGGTTGCCAGATAGAAAGATGTCCTAATAGTATTCCATCATGACATCGAGGTTCCTTAGTTCAATTTGTATTAGTTTTGAAATTTCAGTGATGTGAAATCAGTAACTTCGGAGACAGTATTTGCAACAGGTAACGGAAAATATTAGATAAAGAATAAAATTCCTTTCGGCAAGCTGGAAGGCAAAGATAGTAACTTAGATGAAATGGAATCTATCTTCAAATTCCTTACAATCCTTAGATAAAAACCAACAGGAATGGTCTTTCCGAAACATTTTAGTATACCCTCCAAATTATTCCCTCCTCTACCCTCTTTTCGTATAAAACTGTGGGGCTTAGATAAGCCATGAAGACCCTGAATGGCTTTCACTAACGACATGCAAAGCAGTTACAGATCTGGTGATAATAACGAAATAAAGATCTTTGGCATGGTTTTATTCAGGTTTTTAATCTTTACTCCATGTGCGTTTAAACAATTTCAAACTATGAAAATGAAAGTAAAAAAAAATTATTTCATTTTTTTTTAACTGGCAACAAATTGTTGATGTTAGAAACAATCAAAATTGGGATTTGAAGTCATTTTTCTAGTTCCCTAACTTCTAAGATATAGATGTTATCGAAAAACCTTAAATGCAAAAGTTATTTGTCTTAATGAGGTGTTAATTCGGCTAATTAGATTTATTTTTTTATCGTCAATATTAAGGAAATTATAGCGAAATGAAAATTTCAACCCTTCCCCCACTATTTCCACCTTCTTTGGCTAGGTGGCCCATTTATGAACTTATCCGAGGTTTTTACATTTTTTACACTATATTCCAAACCGGTTACCCCTTTATTTACCGAATTATGTTGCCATCAATTTTTCCACTTCATTTTTGCACCAGTAGTTAAGTTTTCTTGCAGAATAATCCTAGGGAATCCAAGAGAAATAATTTAATTATTGATTAAATATCTTTAATTCCTACTTTTAGCTTATATTAACTTCTGGCTATTTGGGTTACAATCTCCATGTTCTTTAGAATACCATAAGCAAATTTGTCATATTACGAATTTATAAGCCAGATTTAAATGGTACATTTAAGTATCGTCAGTAAATAAAGGGTTAAAATCCAAACAAAATTTCTCTAGTTATGTTACCAAGATAACATGGGCAAAACGTTATATCCATATTGTATAACTGTTGAACGGCGGGTGGTTTTGGGTTCTGGGGACCACGATAGGCGAAGAATTGCATAGATTTTCCCGGAGTTTTGTCATGAAATCCACTGCAATAGGTAATCTTCATACAGGAATCTACTTAAAATAAAAGTACCTACTTTTTTTATCGCAACCATTTATGCTAAGCTTAAGGAATGCAGATGCTATAGTATTTACATGAAATAGTAGATTTCTATTTAAACCAAGTGCTGACTAATGGAAATTTCTAAGATTCAATAGCGCACGCATACTTTTAAACAGGCACAGGAGGAATGACTTCCTGGAAATTTTCTCGGATCCTACATTATAAGGGTATTAGCCTTTTCAATGCATAAAAATTGAGGATCTTGGGCAAGGCCATGAAAGTACATATGCTCAAGTTCTTATTTTCAAAGTCCCGCGCGTGAGTGTTTTGTGCTTCATAGTGTAAACAAGAAAAATCGAGAATGCATTTTAGATGCCTTTTTGTTCCCCTCGACAAACTGAAACAAAAATTCAACATAGAAATGCAATTTTAATTACAGGATCGCATACCAAATTTCATTTAAGCCGTTGCGATTTTTGAGTTATCGCATTGACATGCGTGTAATTGTACAGAACAACATACTATTAACTTGTCATTTTTATTCGAAATCTGACCTGGATTTACACTCTAGTTTGTTTAGTTTAGTTATATTAATGTCCTGTTTTAAAGCATCACTAGGGCTCTTTGGATTAGTTCTTTACATTTTGTAGTCCTTTACATTTGTTAGTCCTTTAGTTCTTTACATTTTGTAGTCCTTTACATTTGTTAGTCCTTTAGTTCTTTACATTTTGTAGTCCTTTACATTTGTTAGTCCTTTAGTTCTTTACATTTGTTAGTCCTTTAGTTCTTTACATTTTGTAGTCCTTTACATTTGTTAGTCCTTTAGTTCTTTACATTTTGTAGTTATAAAAGTCATTTGTACTCGAGTAACCAGAGACGAATGAACTTTTTATAAATGAATATTCAAAATTTGATGAAATCCTCAAACTTGATATAAAGTCTACAGAAAAAATTGCAGCTTTTAGCTTAAAATATTTGAGATTTCGCGTATCTTTATTCCATAATCAAGTAAAAATAATTCCAAAACTGCATTTCCCGGAGACGAGGAGCTCTAAAATGCTGAAATTTGTCAAAATCTCGAATTCAAATTTTTTCTCGATCAGAATACATTCTCTTTGTATGCGAAAAAGTAAAGAAAAAAAACCGATTATAAATCATTACTTTAAATTGTAATTAAGGTCATAGATAATTGAATGAACGATTATTTGACTAATAAATACAAATAACATTTATCATATTTAGCAAAACAACAGGAATTAATGCAACAGTACTCACATCCTTAAATATGTTAGCGCTTTGCACTCAGATGATGCCTCTCACTCGCCATTCAAGACGGTGCATGATTTTGGCGTTTTATTTATTTAATTGTTAAAAATACTACTTAAAATTTAGGAAAATTACACTCTAGTTAAGTTATATTTTAGGTAAAATATCTTATGGTAAAAATATACTGATTTATTTTTCAGGAAAACTCAACTTAAAACAATCGTATGTACTTATTTTTTAGAATTCTAAGGTATCAAGTGAATAAATATGCATCGAATTACTTTTCTGAGTGTGAAAGACTAATATTTGAAACAAAACACTCACCAATCTACTTACAAGCAATTTCCTGAATCCAAAGTACACTTTTCATTCGGAAACAATTTTAATTGCTTATTAAGTTTTTAACAGGGAAAAAAAAAGGTAGGTCCAATAATTACACCTCCGCAGTTACGGATCGTCTTAACGAACGTACTCATGATAGACCCCTAATAGATATTGCGACATGATCGATTATATGCGGAAAGAATCTTGTGTAATTACCCTTCAGTATCGGCAAAAGATTAAAAAGCGAACAAAAAAAAAAAAAAAAAAAAAAAAAAAAAAACAGATACTCAATCCGACTGACAAATGTCGCAAAAAAACTCTACAGTTTTGCGATTATTTATTATTTCGCAAAAATAATTAATTAGAAGGTATCCCAATTCCAAAACGGCAATTTACCCATTTTTTTTCTGATCTTTTTTTTTATATGTCTTGTCAGATAAAATATTACAAATCTGATGTTGTGTGCTCAATACCCCTCCCCCTTTTAACGTCATGTACTCTTTTGCGTTTAAAAGCTTCTATACACATTCTTAGTAAAAAAAAAAAAAGTACTCTAAGAGGTAATCAAGGGAAAAAAAATTATCGAACTTTTTTTATATCCCCGGAAAGAAGGGAGAATCTTCAGAGAAAGAAAAAAAAATGTTAAAACTTTTGATAAAGAGGACATAGACGCACACAACAAGCACTTCATCAGTGACAAAAAAAAAAAAAAAAAAAAAATCCAGAAAAATTACAGAACAGAGCTGTACTGAATATTGATAGGATACCAGAGGGGGAAGAAGAGAGGTGGTAGTTGAAGAGGGTCGTTTAGAGGCGCTGTTGTTAAGTGATGATGAGTGTCTAACATTCTAAGCGTTCCAGTCCGAAAGGAGGGGGGACGTAGGGTTGTAATTAATGAACGCAAATTGTAGTACAGTGGGCAGGATATCAATTGCATAAGCTGTGTATTTAATACGCCAAACGAGGACAACAATTTTGCATGAGAATCCGATTTTATGAGGTGTGCATAAAAAGTAGCCAAACTGGACAGTGAAATTAACTATAAATCTGTTCAGAAGATATACTGGCTTATTTAAAATTCATATCTGGATTGTCACATTTTAAAGGGCATTGCAATTTTAAAAGGTTGGGATTAATAAATGTAAACCTGAAAGACGCCCGAGATCTTTTAAGTACGTCTATGCAATTTTTTCCAGGCCATATAAAAAAACACAATGCGTTGTCATAAATTACTTTTTTTTTTTTTTTTCAGTTTGCCAAACTGGAAAATATAATGTGACCAAATAAAGATCTATATTCTGCATTTTAAAAAAGCCTTCAAACAAACAATTTGGTGTTTCTGTTAAAATGAAAAAAAAAAAAAAAATTAATGTAAATGCTCACGCTGAAGCTTTTAAGGTATTATATATCTTTCTCTTTTTTTTTATATTCAGAATCAACAAATAGTAACCCTTTTTTTTTGGCATGATTGCTTAGAAGCAACTTGTTTCCATTAGTTTATATATATATATATATATATATATATATATATATATATATATATATATATATCACAGCTCCAAATGCTTTCTATGGGTACTGTTACCATGACTTCGTATACAGATGTTGAGATAATAAAAAATTAAGGAGAATTTCTAAATTTTTCATTAAAAAAATCGAACAAGAAAATATATATATTCTACTTGGCATGTGAGACCCCAAAATGTTTTAATATAAGTCATCTCTATTTGTCAGCTAACATTTAAACAAACAGAAATTTGTTATCAACACATATCGATGGTTCCTCCTTACGCAACCCTAACAGGTTTGTTTGAAACATATATCATTAATCCTAGTTAGCGCATACGATATTTTAAATGCCGTACAATACTATAGGATATTTATAATCATATTGTGTTAATACAGATTTCCTTCACATTAAACTCGGGGATCGAATTATAGAATTTGGCATTTAAAAATAGGCAATTAAGTCAAAGTAACAATAATTCACAGGTAAAAATCACTTCGACGCGATAGTTTTTAACTGTCTTTCTCGTCCTCGTGTGGAATCCAATAATAAAAGAGTTAAAAAACAGTGTCATCTAGTTGGAAGGTTAAGTATATTCGTAAGTTAAGCTGTCAAAAAGAATAACAGAGGACAGGTTATTTGAGCTTCATTAACAACTATTCTAAAATGGATGATTAATTGAAACCAGACAAGGCAAAGTCTTGGAATAAATAGCTAAAGAAAAGTAAGCTGAATTGCATAAAAATAAGGAATTGGGCCAAACAAAAACATCGAAAATTAAAATAAACACCAAATGTAAATTAAGTATGACTTACTTACAATATATGACATGTGTAGTATATATATTGTATATGATTTGAATATGTATGCTAATTATATATGTTAATTGAACAATAAAATTAATAAGTTTTTACAATAATAAAATAACATTATTACTATAAAAGAAAATGATTCAATTTCAAGAATAATAAAAATCGATTCCGAAAGTGCTAAAATCCGCGTTTCCAAAATATATGTCATGGCTGCTGAAACTCATTGAAGAGAAAGTCAAAAACTTTCAAAAAAAAACTTTTAAATGCAATAATAATTCACAAACAGGACGAATATTTTCGAATACAGAACGAACGAAGAATCAAAGTATTTTCTCGAATTACCATTAAAGGCCATTAGAAAATACAACTCACTGTAGCTATTAACCCATAAGCAGTGATGCATCGATGGGGGTAGAGATGTCCTGGGCGGAAATATCGGGAAGCGACAAGAAATCAAAATATTCTTTAATCTATACCACTTTTTAAAGTAAAATATCTTGAGCGGGCAAAAACGGATATTTATTAATTAACAGTGAAGAATTGATGATTCGTCGGTGATAGTATCGCCTTCATTTCATGTTAAGTCCCATAATCTCACGATCGAATAAAATTTCCTTTAAAAAAATGCGATTTTTCCCCAGGAAACTTCGTATAAACAGCATAAACAGATGCTTGTTTTCTTCTAGTAAGTTAGAAGCTCGCTGATAGGGTTGCAATGCCAATTTGGTTGCGGTGCCACATTTCGAGAGTTTTGGCTTTTTCATTGTTGATCAAAAAGTACCCCCAAAAAATAAACCACTAAATGCTATTTATAATATCTAAACAATTGATGACAATTACGAATAAAATAATCATGTAATAATCCGGTTGTCACTTACACTTGCAAAGCCACTTTTTACACGCAAATTTCCAAAAAGTCGCCAACCAACACCTGGCTAGCAATATTCTACAAATAAAAGTCTTTCAATTCATCAAAATATCATTTAACCAGGTGAAAAATCTTAACACAGTAAAGAGAAAGCATATTATTAGAGCTGTTTTGCATTTAAAACATTTGAACAACAAACAATATGAAAAGAATCAGGCTATTTATCTGATATCAAGGACCGATTTCTATCGCTTTCGTATAATTTACATACGAAATTTGACTGAAATGCGGAAACAAAAACCCACGCATTATTTCATTCAAACAATTTTTGAATTATAAAAAGACAGCTGATGCCGATATCTTAACTTCAAACTGCACTCACTGAAATCATGTATTCCTGATTACAAGCCAACCCCAAAAACTAGAGTTTCACCAAAATTAAAACCTATAAAAGCCATAATCGTGGTTATTTAACATTCACACGACACATCCCGTTGTTCACGATACGCGCATCAGTGCAGGTCTTCAAAAACGTGAACGGAAGCTTAATATTGTTATAAAACGGAAAATCTGCGAAACAAAGAAGCGATTCTGGTGCAGAACTGTGATCAAATTGCCTGAGCAGGTGGTTGCAGACGACAGAGGGCGGTGCAGGCAAACGCTTAATCAGTCCATGATCTGTTCCGCCAGCGTTTTAATTGCATTCTAGATAGCTGGCTGATAGAGATACCACGGAACCTAAACGGAAGCGCTTTGTTAAGCAGATGTGAGCGTCTATGTAACGCCAGCAGCGTTTAATGGGCGGCAAGAAACTGGTGCAAAAATGAGATTATTAACATGCCAACAGCTCGCAGAGAAACTTTAAAAGCCTCAAATTATTCGTATGTGAAAAGAGCATATTTCTGTTACAACAGTTTTGTAGTAATCATTACTGAGAACCATAGGGCAAGGTGAGGGAATGATGATTTTGTAATGGTTTAATTCGTTAATTTCTTTATTAAAACGAGAGGCTGTAAATGAAAATTCATTATTGGCATTGCTTTTTAATAACTAACAAAACAATTATATTCATGTCTTCATTGCGTCTTCATATTGTTGATAATAAAATAAAACCGACACTAATAATAGGTAAGTGAAAAGGAAATTTAATGTACGAATTGGTAGCTGCAAGATATGGTCATCTATACTTATAATAAAGCTCAATGTGTGTGTGTGTGTGTGTGTGTGTGTGTGTGTGTGTGTGTGTGTGTGTGTGTGTGTGTGTGTGTGTGTGTGTGTTGGCGCTCTACAGGCCAGGTCATTTGACATACAGCTATCAAATTTGGTACATGTATATCTTAGAGGTCGGGAATGTGCACCTGGGGTCCCTGTTTCTGAAATTTTAATTAGAATTTTAATTATTAATTAAAAACTAACTTTCCCGCCAAAAAAAATCTTCTATTTTCCCCACCGTCAACTTTTCCGCCAAAATAATCTTCCATTTTCGCCAAATGAATAAGGCTTCCATTTTTTTTTTTCTTCCAACAGTCATGAGGCTAGGGTTAACATTTTTCGGCGGATTATTTCAAACGATTCTGTTTATTTTCTTAATGCTTTATGCATTTAAAATTAAACATTGTTAATTAATCCATGTTTCAGATTCATTCTGAAGTACTTTTGAATTAAAATAACACAGAATAAAGGAAATTAAAAATGTATAATCTGCATAGCGTTACCCCAACTGGCGTAGAAAAATTCACGCATTTGCGTTACAGGAGCTGGCGAAGAAAATTCACGCATGCGCATTCTGATTGTTGCCATGACAACCGTTATCAACGGATGATTTAAATTATTTTTGGGTTAGTTGCATGCTTTTGTAAGTAAATTGTATTTATGTTAGTTATATATTTTTTGTATATGCTTATAGTTTTAAGTACATCGTTTTTTAAGTAGTTTTTTAAACCTGTTTTCGACCGATTATTTTAAACGATTCATTTTATTTTCTTAGTGTTTGATGCATTTAAAATGAAACATTGTTAATGAATCGATCCGTTCATGATGAATCTGAGACAATTTTGTTGACAAATTCTTGAGATATTATATAAATTAAGAAAGATATTCTTTAGTGCCCATAAAGTTTAAACGCTCAGTGACTCTATTATCAGTAATCATAGTATTAAAAAAATGCTTTGTTTCAGTAAAAAATATTATTATATTAATTGCAGTTTAGTCATTTCCATTTTAATTTTAAGCATAAATTCTACCGGAACTAACAGAAAATTAGAGAGATACATATTATGTTATGGCTGAAGGACTTTATATTATTATGAGTGAATTACATGACTATCAAAATTTGAAGCATTAAAATATTTGATGAAGAAGCTATTAAAGTAGGAATTACATAAAATATTTAATGATTAAAATTTTAACGAGCATTAAGATTGGAGAACCGGCCGGTTCGCCAAAGGCGGCTAGTGTTTTAATAAGATAAAACAATTTCTCTTGCGTTGAATACAGCGATAGTTTCAAATGTTTCTCATTTGAAATTATTTTATTAATTAGATAATAAATTGATGAATAAATTAAAAATGAGTGAAGAGTTATTGACAGTTTTAAAACATCTTTAAACGGTCCCTTTGAAACAAACGATGTTTTTGTTCTTTCTAAAGTAAACTACAATTAAACGTCGAACAAGCTATTTGTTTAAGACAAGCTTTAAAAATCAGAATGAATATAAAGGCAAGACAATAAAAAGAAACATTTTTAATTGAATGTTTTTTACAGAAATCATTATATATCTTAAAACTATATTCATGCAGTTGTATGACGCGGAATCAATAGGGTCTTTCTTAAAAGCGTTTCTAGAATCAAAAGAAATTCTTTTTTTTTTTTTCTTTTCTTAGAAATAGAAAATTTCCGAACTAAGCAATTTCAATTATAGATTTTACAAAAGCTCATTTACACAAAACCTTCTTTAACCTGGTGCAAAACCTTTTTTTATAAAAAGATTTTACACCATTAAAATTAAAAAAAAAAATCTTTAATCATTATCTTTAAAATTAAAAGAAATTCATTTTTCAAATAATACCAATTTTATTTTCGCACATTTTTTTTTTTAAATTTATTTAAAAAATATTTTTTTGGATATCTACAACAATGCATTTCATTGATTTATTTAGTATGTTTATACAAGCACAGATTGCGACGATAGTAAAAAATATTTTTGTATGCTATTGTCAATTATATTAGTTTAAAAATTTAGTTTTAATTAAAGAAAGTAGCAAATCTGAAATGTAGTCAGAATGTTTCGGACAAGGGTTCGATTCTTTATTTTTTTCATTTTATTTATTTATTTATTTTTATATTAGGAATATCAATATTTACATTCAAACGTATTAAACATTGCATTATTTTAAATACATTCTGCTATGTTATGTTGTCCTCCGAAATTAATTTGAATTTCATGAACAGTACAATTTTGTTTAATCATTTAAAATTATTTTGTCGCTAAATTTCTAAGGAAGCCGGATTCTATTATAATACAGAAAAGTATCCCTGGCCTGACCAATCGTTGCAGATTTAAACACTTTTCACTATTGGATGACAGCCAATCGAAATTCTTGCCTTCTTAAGATGTAGATAGCAGTGTAGCAATACAGATTTCCTTTTTTTTTTTTTTTTTTTTTTTTTTTTTTTCGAGATTTTGACGAATCTCCACGTTTTAGATTTGCCTGAATTTGAAAAACGCATTATTAGAAAATGTCCGTCTGTCTGACAAAGATGACTCAAAAACACTTTGAGTAAGCCGGTTGAAATTTGGTATACAGTATCAAATCTACATTATCAAATCCGTATATTTCTATCTACGGATTTTTCTTCTAATATCCATTCAGAGGAAGCCTGTAAGTTTGAATATAATACTATAAATATAAAAAAAGATAGATAGTATTTGATATACAGATCAAACATGTATAGTAGAAAACTACCAAAATTTAGGCCAAATCTTAAGAGGGGTTGATCGTCTGTCGGTCTGTTCCTTCAGAAACACATGAATGTAATAATTCAAAAACGCATTGCTCTTAATATATCAAATTTAGTATGGGAATTCAAGACAGCAAATGCAATCTTTTGGCTAATTTTTCACTCCATTGAGAAAAACGTGTCTAAAACACAAATTCGATTTTTTGGTTACAATTAACGCATGCCAAATAACTTGCCAAGGATAGCACGATAGATTCAGTAAAATTATGCGAGACCTCTCCTATTGGCTCGATAATTACAAGATAAGATCTATTGTAGCTTTAAAACTAAAGATGGGATTATGTTTCTTGTATTTGATAAATCTACCCATCAAACAAGTCGTGACACAAATAAGACTGTAATGACGTTTGTAGGGTGATTAGAAATCTAGCAGATTAAGCCGATATAAGAGTAAATTCCCAATGATTACGCAGTATTTATTACTTGTAAACATGGATAATCCTCAGATGAGCTTGTAAATTCTACAAGAACAATGTCTAAATCGAATGTAAAAAGAAGTTCAGAGCAATGTTTCCTTTAATTGATTTATTTGAAATATTAGAAAACATTAGGCACTAAGCAAATCCAAAAACGTATCTAATATCTAAGTACGATATGAAATAAAATGTCAAAGGGGAAAAAAGAACGAGTTCTGTATTTACTTGAACATTTGTTAAACAATAAAGCAACAGTCCGAAAAAGTTTCCACTGTGCTTTTCGCATTGTACTTACTAACTATGAAACAATCTATCTCGGTGATATACTGTCAGCAAAGATTTTGAATTAACATGACACTATAAATGTAGTAGTACTGTATCACTGTAGTGACTGACATGGTGCTTAAGGTGTAATGATCGAGGTCAGCTAAATAACGATTTTCAAACATGAGAGAAAAGCGACAAGTCATATGCATTTGGAACTAGTTATCAACTTACGGGTTTCGTATTCACGATGACAAATAATATCCGAAAGTGCAATTTGCAACAGAAAATTGAAAGAATTTGAATTCGATGTATAACAGCCATTCATAACTCATTTACAATATCATAACACCAATTATAGTTTTTATAATATTGTGGAAAAACAGTTGTGTCTAAAATTATAGATTTTGGTGGTGTTCTTCGATAACTAACGGCACCAAATTGCTGATAAGTGAAGTAATTTAAATGGCAGAGAAAAATTTCCCTCCCAACATGAATAAAAGCTGATCTAAATTTAAAATGAACAATTAAAATATAATTTTTAATTTATTCTAGAAGATTTTTTTAGCAAAAGAAATATCAAAAGAATCGTCACCTTCATTACACCAGCTTTATTCGTTTATCTCTCTTTCTCTCTGAAGCATAATGATTGAAGATATATACACAGAGTAAACTTACCTAAAAAGAAAAAAAGTAATATTATTAGAAATTCGCGAAATCATTCATAAAAGCATATTGAACCAATTTCAAAATGAAAAGGGGAAATTGACAAGAGAGATTGATTATAAGTAAAAACAGAAAAAAGATACATGAAAAACATTTATATTTGGAAATGAAAATACGAAGTATACAAAGAAAAAGTATTTGGCGAAAACATTTCACGAAGGTTACATTTCAAACCTAACGAATCCGAAAAACACATTTTTGAAATTATATATGTCCATCCGACTATCCCTGCTAACGCGATAATTCAAAAACTCTTTTGGGCTAAACGGATGAAATTTGGGTAAACGGTAAATTTGTTGAAGCCTACTCCAATAGGCTTCAACAAATTTTGATCGAAATCCATTCAGTGGTAGTATGCCTGTAAGGCTATTCGAATATAAATAACTCAATAACTACAAAAAAAAAAAAAATGAATAAACCAGAAAATTGATATATTGACTTATTGAAAATTGACTTATTTATAAATAGAATAATGCCGTATTTCACGTATTCAATCCTTCTATTCGCAATTAAAAAATGTTTTAAGGCAAACTAAATATATTATGTAAGAAGTCGTTATAAATTAACTTCATTATTTATCATGTAGAATTTATTTCAGCAGGGGAAAAAAAGATGTTGACAATGGGAATATATAAAGTAAGATTTAATTACAAATTAATCAATCAATATAATTTATTAATTAAATATTTCAGAAAAAATGATAAAGAAAAATAATAATTAAAAAAAAGAACGTAATATTCCACATACGAGAATATAAATTCCGTTAACTCAATTTTAACGATTCGAAGTTCACCAAGAAAAGCTACAGTAAAATGAATTATACTTAACATCGCCCGAACACAAATCCGCTTATCTGTTGTTAAGTAACAACAGAGGACGACTTCGCAATCTGCTTGTAACGCCACATACCAAAAATCTGCTTTAGTTCTGTTCGAAACGGGTAGTAAATAATCTCCTTACCATGTCCAAGAAAAATTCTTCGAAATAATTACTTATTCACACAGCTTCTTCCACCAGTGTCCCCCCAAGCTTTGCGCCCGCGAAGTTCTTTCCAGGGACCTTCGTGGTACAAGGATTACAAAACAGTTGCCATACTCTTAGCCGCTGTCGCTAATTTCATTTTTAATGGCCCAGTATAATTACCAGCTTTTTGGGACTTGCCATCGTGGAAAAATGCACTTGAAATACTGAAGTGGATGCGAGTTGTTGTTTTTTTTTCATCTTCCCCCTTAGGTTCATAATGCCTTAATTATCCTCATTAAGAGCATAATTGTTTGGAATACCCGCGTTATTTAGTAAAGCAAAAGAATGGACTTATCAGCCAGCCAAGACTTCATTTTTCCACCAACAAAAGAAATTTTCCTTGTGAAGGGTTGTTTTTGTTCGAAGGGTTCTTCTTGGTATTTTAGGGGAAGAGATATGTAAATTAGTAGGTTTTATTAACTTGCGCTGTGATTAACAAAATGGGTCGGTATTTTGCTATCGATCGGGATTGTAAATGAAAGCAAATTATGGGTCGTTAAAAAGAGTTCCTTAACCAAAGCATTCTTCAAATTCATAATTGAATAACACTAAGGATGAAATTTTGCATATCATTATTGTTAACGTTTCAAAAACAAAACTGTACCACGTATCTTCATTTTTATTTCTTTTATGAAAAGGCTGTTCTAGAATAAATATAGCTATGTGCCAGGCTTAAATAATTTAATAAATAATAGAATAATAAAACAGACGTTGCTATATCTACTCTCGCCCCCCCCCATTCAACTGTCATTAAGACATTTTTTTTCCATCCATTAATTTTGTGACTGATTCTCAAGCATCAAAAGATTTTGACAACACTTTTGTACAATTTAGAACAAAACACAGAAAGTAATAAATGAGTAACAAATCAAACTTTAATAATACTTAAAATTAATTATTTTATGAAATCTACAAAAGATTTTAATGGGTATATATTGTATATGGGTATATAATGTAGATGAAGTAAGCGTAGTTAAACCGTATGTCAATTAAAATCAAAAGATACACTCGTTAAGCTCAAGTTTAGTTTAGTTTAGTTATATTAACGTCCCGTTTGAAGCAACACTAGGGCTATTTTGGGACGGACATCGTAATTTTGAACCGCGGTCAGATGACGAGGACAACACCTGAGCTAGCACCCCCCTCTCCACACCACACCAGCAGGAGGACGTTTGGTCATGACGGATTTAACGTGCAACAGACCCCCTTACACGACGGTTCTTCGGTGGAATCGGGTCACGAACCTGAAACCCTCCGGTTCCGAAGCCGAGACCTTACCACCAGGCCACCGCAGCCCCCTCGTTAAGCTCAAATCGAGACTTTATTCAAGAGATTATACCTTACATCTGTTTTTATCCACAAGACGAAATGACTCGAATCTTTCAGATTTAGAAAGATACAGAAATTATAAGTACAAACGAGAAAAAATAAGGTAAACCAATAACAATTTTTAGACAACGTGCCTGCAGTTAGATACGAACTTGCGAACTGTCACTTTCAGTTCATAGCATTCTACCAATGAGCCATTCAGTCAGCGTCAAATTAGAACAAGATACATTACAATATTATCAATGAATGGTGCAAAACTTTGATTAAATGCTTTTTCTGTGTTTAATTACGCAAAAGCAATATAACACCGTGTTTAATTAAAAGCTTCTATTTTTACATCCATTTTTGATCAAAGGACTAAGAAAGGAAATATAAGGGCGTAATCGTAAGAAGAAAAAAAAAATAGCTCCATTGATAATTATTTTCAAAAATGCAAGATCAGTAATTGTACATTTGAATCTGGAAAAAATGCAAAGAAAATTTTAAAAACATTTATAAGGGAATCGAATAATACAGTGAAATAATTTATAAGAGTTTTGGAAAATAGGCAACATAATATTTGGTCCAATTCTTCTAAATTAATGAAAAGTAACTAAAGAAATAAAATATCTCGCGTCCAGGATATTGTAAAAAATTTGTTTTGAATGATTTCTATAATCTCTTTTCAACTGACTCGCAAATGATGACATATCTTATTGTGTGACGGATTGCAGAAGACGACGCTTAAACCAATAAAAAAGTCGAATAGCAATCAATATATTTTAAATTGATAACAAAAACTTATGACTTGGATACGCTGATATAAAATTTTATATGGACTGAATTAACAATCCAAATAAATAAAATAAATCATTATATCAATCCTGCTATAGACTGAATAAAATCCTAATACCTAATAAAGAAGCTAAAATCTTTACGTCAAATCATTCAATTATAATTCATTTCATGAATATATTATATATTACGTAAATATATACTTGGGAGCACGAAGAAATTTTGTAAAAGAAACAGTTTTAGGGTTTGAAAAAGGATAATAAGCACCTAAATAACAAATACTAATTTCAATTAAAACACAGTTTCAGATCTTCATCAACGAAATTCAAGCCTCTCTTAAAAATAACATAAGACGAGTGTACAGAATTCCCATGTAAAAACCAAATCAACTGAATTTTTTGTGTTTCAATTATCCTCACCAGAACCCTACATAAAAAAAAATACCCACCCCGACCTTCGGAAACTTCCCAAAATCCTATTCCAGAGAGGGGGTGCACCCCAATCTTTCACTCATCCTCCCCTTTCATGTTTCCCTAATCCCCTTCCCTCGCGAGGAGAGAGAAACTGCCGAAAATCCATTTCCTCAGCCAGCTCGGGAAGACGGCCTCCTCTGTTCGAAAACGGCACCTCGAGCACCTGCTCCGTTTCTTCACGCGCAACTGAAGAAGGAAAGTCTTGCACTCGAAGAACACAGCTTCCGAAATGCGGATTCGGTTTAATTGTCGACTAATAGACAACAGATGGCATGTTTCGCTTTCGGGTTGCTAGGCTGTTCCGTCGATTTGAACCCGAAACGTGATGTGAGGCATTCAACCTTGATATTAATGTTTCAAGGAATCTACTTGGACAAGGACGTTTCCTTTTTTCCAAAATAAAACGAGCAAGATCTTTTCAACTTTGCACCTGTGCACTATTTTTTTATTTTCTCATATATACAAAGTATTGTAATGTCAAAAAAAAAAAAAAAAAAAAATCGAACATGAGACTTTAGACGGATGAAATTTAGTACATGGTTTTGATACCGAATTTAAACGAAATATAACAGTAATTTTTAACGAAATCCATTCATAGAAATATTCTCTGTCTGAGACAAGGGAACAAATATTACAAAATGTAAAGAGCTAAATCGATGAAGATTAATACACAATATTAGGATTTAAAGTGGAAACCAGTATCAAAATTTGCAATAAACGAGTTGAGGTTTGATTGTTTGTTTGATTTGTTCTTTCACATGGACGCGATGATCTAAAAAAAAAAAAAAAAAAAAAATATGAAATTTGTTATGTGATCTTATCAATAAAAAGATAGTTCTGTGTCAAATTTCAGTTTATCTGGCCGAAAAGAAGGCATCCAATGTTTATATTCAGTTTTTTTTTTTTTTTTTTTCCCACTACACTAGGAAGCACAAAGTACTCCCGTACAGAACTCCAAAAATAAAAATCTGAGAATTTTGGGTGAGGCTTAGATTATTTTTTCATTTATTTAATTAATTAATACAATTCTTTGCATTTCATTAATTAAAAAAATCAGCCTATCATTCATCCACCTCGACAGAATTGCCATCGTATACAGTGTTCTCTAAATAAAGTCCAGATCACCCCCTACGAAGTTGTTGAAAGCATATCGGAAGGGTGGTAGAGGTTCACTAAGAGGCTAAAATCCATAACGCATATCCCTCATACCTTTCCTTTAACCTTAAAAGCGACCCGCAACCAACCCCGTCCCTCCAAAAGTCGCGAAGGTCGAGCAGGACGGGAAAGAAAAGATGGATGGTTTCGACGCAGCGCCATAATTTTTTCTACAATTCCACAGCAGGTGAAAAAGGAAAAAAATTCACCAAGGTTGATTGGAGGGGAAAAAAAAAAAATGAAAACATCTCTGCTTGTTCTAAGTAAGTGTTTCGTCACAGTATCGATGACAATCTTTGCAATATTATGCAAACAAGATTTTGTTTCTCTCCTATTAATTCAACAATCTGTTCCATAAAAACATTCCTGCTGTGTTAATTATTGGTAATCCATTAATAATAAAGATATGTGTGTGTGTGTAATAAATTTTACACTGTTTTCAAAATTGATGAATTTTTACTGTTTTATGATTTAAAAAATTGTCTTAAATCATAAAAATTTAACAATCGTGTAAATTTTTCTTCCATTTTGATTATTTTTTTTAAATATTCTTTTTGCCTATTTACCAACAATAGATTACATTGTTGTCTTGATATTCAACCTGTTTTCGTTGTTTTATCAAATATCTAATCATGGGATTTTTTTTCACTCCTTTTGTTGAAAGTTTCAGAAGGATTCTGTTTAATGTTGCGTGAAGACATTAATATAAAACATTCTAATAACAGTAATCCGTTTTCGATAGCTTTAATAAAAGACTATTTCCTTTCTTAAATCTCCCAGAAAATAGAACATATGTTTATCTTATTTGGTTCATTAAGGATTCGATTTAAGACTAAAGTTTTAAAAAATTTAATGAATCTCACTTATTAATTAATTTCTATCAAAGATGGAGTCTCAAATGAAATATTTACACCTACGCATAATCTAAAATTGTGAAACTCTGTTGCAGTGCTTATATTTTGAATATCCAATCAGTTGATAAATTTACTTATGTTACGATATATATATATATATATATATATATATATATATATATATATATATATATATATTCAAATACATAATTTTTAAAGAAAAAAATCTTGCACTACATACTTTTTAGATTGTTCAGCATTTTTGATAACATTTTTTTTTCTTCTTGGTTCTTTGGATTTCTTTGACCCATCGCAAAATCGCGAAAATTCAAAGGAAATTTCAGAAATCATCTAATCAGATGCGAGTATAAGAATGTTTACAACTTTATACTTAAGTTATTATAATAAAAGGTAGGGAAAATTCATCATTAAACATTCGAGGATATTTAGATATATAAAGCATACGGTTTTAAAGGTCCCTTCCATTTTTGTAGTTCTAATGTTAAGATACATTGAGTTTCAAGTCTTCAAGGTCATGATCTATGCTATATATCGTCAAGAATAGAGAATGTTTCATATGACAGTCACGATACGAGAAGTATTCGCAATGCATAAACTTCAGTACTTTCACTGATGCACTCAAAGAAAACGTTAAACCAGAGACTACGGTATGTTCCAAAGAAATGAAGTTATAAACGTAATTTCGTAAGATTTAAACAACTATATGCACCTTTTACTTGTAGCAATTGATCATTGATTTGAGTACTTTATAATTGTCCTATCTCACTTCTGTTGTCACATTTGTAATATCCGTGTTGCCGTTCATTTCGCACTCTTCATCCTGAAACTCCTGATGCACCTTTTGTTTGTAACTGTCGATCACGCATCAGGAGCTTCAGATGAAGTGTGTGAAATGAACTGCGACATTGATATTGTAAATGTGTTTTGTATGCAAAAGTTTCCTATGTGTTGGATTCAGACTATTCCCCCTTCCTGCTGAGTTCGCAAGAAAGGTGATAGGTGCAATAATTTTTGAATAGCCCTGCAAATACATGTCTTGCTACAATAATGTAAAAGATTCATCGTTAGTTTGGAGCTGTAAGCATTCGACAAAGCAGATGTCTGGGAAAACCCCCACAAAATTCATCGAAGCCCACACAACCAGCCAACTGAAGGAATGATACCAGAGGATAAGGTTACTCTTTTCATATTACGAATCCCTCCCCACCATTGTGGGCACTTCTACCTGAAGACTGCACGAACCTCCACAAAGCCATAACTTCACGAAGGACACTTCATAAGCTGCTTTTGGTATACAGGGCCAACTTTCAATTGCAATAAATCGACCGAAATTCGAACAATACCTCCTCGACCCCCAACCTGGGGTGGGGTGGAGTTCGAATTTTGAGTGCCGGCTCTCCCCCAATTTCGGGTCCTTTCACAGAAATTGGCAACTGTCGCCGCAAATAAATGAACGTGGCCATGCACATACTGAAAAAGCTTAGGAAAAACCACCACAAAAACCGCATGACTTTTTTTCTTTTTTTTTTTTTTTGCTCTTTTATTATTTTTTTTTATTTTCCCCATTCTTGCAAGATCTCCTCTCCAGTAAATCTATTCAATGGAAACTCGCAACAATGCGTCTTTGGTCTGCAGTTGTGCTTCATTGTGTCTGCTCATAGATCCCCGATAACTACTGGGAGCCTGGAAATTCTATACGGATGTTTGCAGCTTGGTAGGTAGGCGCAGTCACATACACACACTTGCTATCATTTTCATCCGTTTGCGCGCTCTACACGCTCAAGGAGGTAGAGAAGCAAGAGGGAAAAAATATGTAAGTGTCAAGCCGAGTTGAGTAGTTTGAGCGATCAATTATTTGCTGCGGTGGTTTCGGCGGAAAAGACGGGGGGGGGAGGGAGATGGCCGTAAACATATTCGACGAAAACAAATCGGATTATTTTGCGTTTCTCTGAAGTGAAATTTGTGGGGCTTGGCCCTTTTTTATAATAGGGATTTAGCAAACACTAGATTTCCTACATTGTGGTCGAGTACCATTTTTTCCCCCTTTTCATATTCCTAGAATTCAAAGCTTTGCATTTAATGTTCATTTTTAGTACCTGAAAAATAACCAGATTAGAGATCTTAAGTTATTATATTTTCTAACAAAAGTAATTTTTTTTATTTATCATGCTATGTTTATTCTTTTATTGGAGGCAATAAAAGAGGAAGAGTGCATAAGGAGTACATTTATAGACAGTTTGTAAGCCAAAGAGCAACAGAGAATTTCGTTCGATCAAAAAAACTAGAGGTAGGGGAAGGGACTTGAGCATTTCACTTGTTCAATGTGTTCCAGGTTTGGTTTGGTTATATTAACGTCCCGTTTGAAGCAACACTAGCTCTATTTTGGGACGGACCTCGTCATTTTGAACCACGGTCAGATGGCGAGGACGACACCTGAGTTGGTTCACCCCCGTCTCCACACCACACCAGCGGGAGGACGTTTGGTCATGGCGGATTTAACGTGCAACAGACCCCCTTACACGACGGTTCTTAAAGTCGTGGTTAAATAGCTTTCATCGGTAAAGCTATTTGTTTTTTCACTTGCATCTAGCATCTTTTTTGTCCTATTATATTATAAAAGTTTAAATGAATTATTTTTAGTGAATTCTTATGAATCATGGTTTCAAATTTTAAGACTTTAATCGTGTTTGTTTCATCATTTTTCTCTTTTTTTTTTTTTTTTTTTATCTTCACACCCCTGATCTTGTTTTTTAACAAATGAATGTTTTATAAACCTTTGTATAATTTTACCATTTGATTGGCGCAGCATGGCTCTTGCGCCAGAAACCAACACAAACCAAACCATCGGTGGAATCGGGTCATGAACCTGCAACCCTCCGGTTCTGAAGCCGAGACCTTACCACCAGGCCACCGCGGCCCTTCAATGTGTTCCAGAAACATAGAAATCTACACGCATTTATAACCCTTGGCAATGTTTTAATTTTCTCAAAACCAATGAAAAAATTCATAAGAAATTTTTGAAAAGTAACTTAAAAAGGTATCAATTAAATTGCCCTCCCCCCTTATTTCCAACAATAGATTGTAATGTTGCTTGAAATTCAAAATACATAGATTCAAACAGTTTATCGCTTGATTTTCTTTCACTGTTGAAAGTTAAAGAATAAAGATTCTATTTAATACCTGTACTATTTAGAAGATAAAAACAAAAAATGAAGTTACATTATTGCGAAAATTTTAAAGATAGATGAACAAGATATTTATGCTTTTTACAGCGTTAGGCTGTTATGCGACTTTCTCCTTTAGAAAAGTTTTGTTTATTGTGCAGGAACCTAACTAAAACAATGAAAATAACACGGTTTTAATGTCAGCCAATTTGGAGGAATCAGGGACATTAAATTATATCTAAAATTCAAATATAACCAATATTCCCAGCGAACTAGCTGGATTAGACAAATAATAAACTATTTCTATCAAATACCATACAAAAAAATGCGTTATCCTATTTAAATTACGAACTCTTGAGAATTAAAAATGTAAAATCGTGCATTGAAATGTTAGATAATGATTGTAGTTACTTTGGTAATATACACTAATGTCAATCCGTCATTAAATATATGCTCAAACATTTTAATTACCATAAACTGTTTCAGAATCTTTGATATTTCTTAACTGTCATTATTTTTTTAATTTATAAATGAATAGTTTCAAAGCATCAATTTTTGAATTTTTATATAATTTCAACTTTCTAAAATTCCGAAATAATCTCCTCGATGACAAAAACAAATCACAATATTAGATAAAAACTAGGCGATAATGTTCATGTTTAGGCAATACACAACACATATCAAATGTGTCATACACATTTAATTTTAGAATTTCTCGCTTCGAGCTGAAGTTAAAAGAATACGACACAGAAGTGTAGAGTAAAATAACTTACTGAAACATGTTGATTTACTATTTTTTTTATTTATGGCTAATAAAACTTCAGTTGCAAGGAATTGCATTAAAAAAATCGTGCTATATTATATTATATATATTATATATATATTATATATATATATATATATATAGGACTGTTCATTTTTAAAAATTCAAGTTTTCGTTGTATTATACTATAAACAGAAGTAAAAGCGAAATAATTTAGATTTTTTTTTTCATTCAAGTATTGCTGAAATTCGAAATTTTTTCGCAAATGTAATCTTTTTAATAATGATAAGTAATAAGATATCAAGTTGTACAGATAAATAAGGAAATTATACAACGAAAGAATCAATTTAAAATAATCGTATAGCTGATTTTAGCTACACAAAACACAAAAACGTTATACGAAGTGTTGTCTAAACCAGTTATATATTATACACACACACACATATATCATTGTTTACAAATGAGTGCAAAGACGGATTGCGTGTAAATTTAGCGGCGGCATCTTTTGATCCATCAAAAAGGTACGACAGAACAATAGAAAAAAAACATTAAACAAATAAACAAACGGTAGAGTACGAGAAACAAAAAACTTAAGGCTTCATCATACTCAAGGAATAAAAATAAAAAAAGGCGAAGATCCTCCAGTTTGTCTCGTTAGAACTCCCTTTCTGATACATCGATCATTGTAGCTGGTATTTCCTGCATGAATTTGCTCTTTGATAGAAAAGAGAAAAAGCATAAAAATGAGCAACGAAAAAACTATTTTCAAGTTTCTATAGGGATGAAAAAAAGGGGAATGAATTGCGGAGAATCAGGATAAAATCGAAAGGGACCAAAGTTTAATGATAGAAAATTCCCCCATTCTATATTGCATCTTTCATTTTGTTCGTTATGCAATGAAAATATGGAAACAAATACTGATGGAAGAACAAATCAATTTCTTGAGGAATTTCTGAAAGCCGTTCTGTGGTAGAAAAAAGAAAACCTAAAACACATCAGATCTTTGTTAATGCATAATTGGCACTGTTCGAGACTTTTCGATGATGACACTTCCTTTCCTCTTTCTTCACTCGCCTTTATTGACGAAATAAAGGTTTCCTGGAGCATGCGCAAAAGCGCAGAAGGTTTTCGAATCCCAGAATGAGCAGTAATACAGCTCACTTAATTCATAACTTAAACTTCCTGATCGAGTCCAATCACTATTCAACAACATATAACTGGATTTATTTTCATGCTTGGTTGTCGATGCCACCGGTGCACGAGAGATCTAGGAAACGGTGTAACAGTTGACACAGTTCCTCTTTCTAAAGTCCACAACTTAATCTTTCTGATCCGAGTCAAGTCAATATTCAACAATATATAACTTTTTTTATTTACTTTTTATGCCTTAAATATCGACGCCACCAGGAAAGTTTAATTTGATGTGCAATTTTCACTACACAAGATGAATTGCTTGCAATAACTGTTATTGAAAACAATTACGAAACAAATGGAAGAACAAAGCAATGATGATTTGAAAAGCCACGCCTATATCAGAAGTACGATAATTAATAATGTTAGAAGTACAACAAAATAAATCTTATTTCCAAGAAAACAGCCTACCGTGATGTAATGAATGCGAAACCAATATACTGGCGACGCATTTTGACAACATTATAAGATGTGGGGGTGGAGGCGATGTAAGAATACCACATCTCTGTGTAGCAAAACCATTGTTATGACACTGAAAAACTGGATATTTTTCATCACAGAAAGCAAGCTCCCACCAAGTAAATGACCAGCTTCTATCATTTTACTTACTATCATAAAAAATATACTGATTATCGCTTGTCTTAACACAAGTGATGACACTCTTACTTGACAACATGAGTTCATGGCATTTCATCGATTAAATGATTGGTGACTATTTACATATGTAGAGTTAAATTCAAATTTGAACTCATTTCTCGGAGTTCCCACCGAAACTCCTACCAACACACATCATCTTACGGTTACGCATGCATGTCTCAAACGCAACTGTGCTTATCTCTTCTCTTTTGGTCATAGGACCGGAGCAATAACGTGTAAGTTAGTGAACAACAAGGATCAACACACTTCACAGGTACAACTACAGTGTTTGTAGAATATAGAAGTTGTTAACTGTGGAGCGAAAACCACCAAAATTTCTGTCTAAATCAAATTGCTTTCCACAAATATCCACACCTTTCTAAGCGGCTGCATTTAATTGTATTGTGATATTACTAAAGATGACTTTGAAGTGCATGAACCACCTGAGTCATTTATTTGATTTGATTGGACAGTTAATTTTCTTATGTTACCAAAGATCTCCGCAGCAATTACATTTACAAGGTGAACTCAAAAATACAAAATTCGGATCATCCAAGTCAACCTCCTTTACTGTGAAAGACGTCTGAACTATCGATTCTTCAACAGGAAGTTCACCTACAAAATCAATTCAATCCCACTCCCCAACAAAACCTGTACTCCTTTCAACACAGAAAGTAACCCCCATCCCCCACCCAGCAATGCCACCTTCCCCCGACTATCAACAAAGATTAACTCCAATTTCCAATACACAGCAAAGGCATTTTGTGTCACATTCATAAAGGAACGGGTACGTTGTAGGTGGTCACGTCTACCGACAGATGGCGGATACAGAAAAAAGGAACTTCCTTGACAGGACAGACGGACAAGGCTTCCCTTGTTGACAAAAGGTCAATGCAAGAAAAGCAGCACATACATGGAGATAACAATTTCGAACATATAGTACCGCATTTCGGAGGGAGTTGTGCAAACAGTGTCCAAGTACACAGAGGGGTCCTTGGCATATAACAAGGAGTCAGTAGGAATAACGTTGATGCGAAGAACATATGAGGGCTCTTATGCAAATAAGGCACCGCTGTGCAAACAAAATATCGAAAGTCCTTAAATATTTATAGGGGTGGTTGAGAATGGTTTTTGTAGTCATAAAAGATGAACGTCGTGTCCTGGAAGACGCAGTCGCTTAATAAAAAGATTTCGTGCATTTTTAAAGCACTTTAAATAGTTTCCTTCCGGTCCGTAATGAAATATTTTTTGAAAAGAGGAGTATGGGAAGAAATAAAATATTTTTTTTTTATAATTTTGAAAGATAAAAGACATTGTAGGCGGAAGAAAAAAAGTGCATGCTTAAAAAAAAAAAAAAGGGCAATAAAAATGATGAATCAAAAAAGTACTTAAAAAATCCTATCGATGTTTATTGAAAAAGCATGTTTACTTTTTAATAACCAAGCTTTTATATTTAAAAAAAAAATTACTATTTAGAAGTGTTTTCCCCTCATAATTGGCTAAACAGAAACTACTTACGATTTATGAATAAATTGCAAAGAAAAGATTGAAACATTTTTAATCATAAAAAGTTAATTATTATTTTAATTTCTGTTTCGATGAGTAAAATCAAGTAATAGCTGAAAGATTATAAAACAAGAAGAATAAATTTATCTTTTCGTTATTTTTTTAGTACTTCATTGCTCATCAATTTTCATTAAAAGGATAATTAAACTTTAAAGAAAATTATTTTTCAACTAATTATTGAGTGATTAAGATAATTTAAAAAAATTCTCTAATTTTAAGTTATTTCACAGCGATAAAAATTAAATCTTGATTATTTTATTCTCCTCAAAATATAAAATGGTCTGTCAATATATAATATTTGAATTCTCAAATCTCGAATTCACTTATACTCTTAAAAAACAAAATAATAAGTTCGAGCAGTAAGTAACCGTGTTAGTATTCTTTCGTATTGTCTCATAAAACCTTTTAACTCTCCAACCGTGAGATATTATTTTTTTAATAAGAAAGCTCACAAATTTTTATTCGTATGTATAATTATTGTTATAAAACTGGCAACTAAGATGCATGGATATCAGTTAGGAATTTTGCATAGCCCGTGATAAGAAGGTTAATTAATGGGCCAAGGATGAATATGTTTCTAAATAACACTTTAACCACTTAACTGTTTTGCCCGTATGCCATACGTGCAAAATTCGATTTATCGAATTTTGATAGTTGTAAGCAAAAAATAAACCATTCATAACGATTATAATTCAATATTAAAATTAGTTCGAATACATAGATAAGTCGAGTATTCAATGGATTTCCATTTGAATCAAAATAAAATATTCCCAAAATGGAAGGTGTCATCATAGTAAAGAAAATAAAACAGTTAAGTGATTAAAGTCGCAATTAGAATTACATTTAATTTCGATTTATTAATAAAAGTTATAAAGTACGATTTTAAGTATATATTTCATAAAATATAAAAAATAGTAACAATCACCATATAAATAATTGATATTTGATTATAGTTAAGATTTTAAAAAACAGCATTTTTATGTGGCGTATAATGACTGCACAGAATCCAATGTTAGGAGAATGAATACACTTAAAATGATTACCAATGCCCATATCAATACTAGAATTAAAAATTACAAATTAAGTAGAAATTCTTAGAATCAATTAATAACCGTGTGCAATGTTAAGGAAACGGAGGTGGGAAGAGTTGCATAATGTTCTTACTAGCCAAATTATAATATAGACATATTTTTTAACCAGACATTAAATTATTCATGTCATACCAAGTCATTATCATATGATCACATCTGAAAGCACGGAGGAAAATAATTAACTGTTTTATTACATAACATTAAAAGGCATTTTAAAAAATTTCCATATATTAGAAAACAAAAAAACAAAAAAATCTGAATGTGAAAGCATTTTATTATCTCAGGAGAACCTAAAAGGATTTCTCTCTCCATTATTTTCTCCCAAAATATAAAATTAAATTCGAAAATTGGGTGGATTGGAGGGACTGAATCGCTCGGTGTCACGTCGGTGACAGTTTCCGTTGTGGAACTACTTGTAAGAATAAAAATGATTTCCAGGTTTAAGGGTACGAGATAAACTAGAACTAGCGACTTCATCTTCACTATCTCAAAAAAGGATGAAATATAAACTTTATGTCAGAATAACAGTTGAAGAAAATTAATCGCAACAAATTTTTCGTTGCCACTTTTCATTCATACATTGTCAGATTTTTTCGATATTTCATATTTTATTTAGAGATATTTAGAAGCTTTTTATAAAAATATTTTATTTAACGTAATTAAGTTATAACGGTTGTTTAACCCTTTCTAAGGCCGTGGGAAGTATGCTTCCCACCAAATTTATCACTCTTTGTATGAAATTATGTAGGTTGGCATCAGTTCTGACAAATTCTTTTAGAAAAACAGAAACTTAAATGCTTCACTTCTTTATCTCACACAAAATGATGTGTCTTGGTTTGTCACTTAATTATTAATTAACAAAATTAATTAATCAAATTAAATTTATCTAATAAGCTAAATGAATCCCTTTTCTTATTCTAATTTCAAGCCTAAAAATATTTTAACATAATATGACTAGAAAAAAATGGCCCTTTAAAGGGTTAAACGGAAAATTAAATAATTCTATCCATTTCCTAATAAGTTTATCTGTGGACATCTCTACAAACATAATGATAAAGGAAAATACATTTTAACAATTTTAAAAGGAAAACAGGAGCTTATTTGTAAATAACACTTGGGATTCATTATAAAAATGTATCAATGGTTGCCATTGATGTATTGGAAAAGAAATACGGGGGAGAGGGGGAATCCTGCGGCAGCAACTGATATGCGTTTTTAAGTAAGATTGTTTTAATTAAAGGGTCAAAATATAAAAATATACGATATTAAGTTTCTTGAAACTATCATTTTTTAAAAATTATCCTGTATTAGTTTGCTGCCTTAAACCTGAATCCAGCAACAAATGAAGGCAATAAATATAGGATATCAATTTCTGTCTTGTTTTTCAATATAAAAAGTAATAATTAAGACTGTTTTATTGGGGGGGAGGTATGTAATTAATATCTCTCCAAATAATCATAAAAAAGAAAAAAAATGATCATGAAATAGTTATTTTATCACTAAAACGTTAGGGACAATAGGACTAAAAATGTCTCAAATTCTAATCTATAAGATCTTAACACGAAAGATATTGTAAAATTCCAGCGCATTTAACAACAAAATTTAGAAATAAGTGAAACCATGGAATATGAAGTAAATTCCATCGCCCTTATTTGTTATGGATGAAAAAAAAATGAAATTAAATACGAAAAATAAAACATTTCCCGCATTATATTAACATTATACCTAGCACCCCATCTTATCCAACCACATGCGCTATCCTAAACGTCATCCCACGTGCATAGTGTCAGCATTCGTAATTCGTAAAGAACTTTAAACAAAATCCCAATGAACCACCATTCCTGTTTTATCAACACAAGTCAGCAAAAATTATGATTATAAAATGATGTCTGACTAACATCTCATCAACAATGTCCATGCTCATTTCTTCTTATCCAACTAAAACCAAGATGATCACAGCCAGACCCCACACATTCGGTGCGTCGGAAAGATCAAGAGGCTCCAACCGCGGATGGAAAACAGGGCAATTTGAAGGGGGGAGGATATATATCTAATCGCAGCTTACAGGTCTTTTTCAGAAAATGCGCGGGGGGGGGGAGAGAACCCTATACTAAAAGGGACAGCGCTTGTAAATGGGGAATCAGCCCTTCAGACGAGGAATCTAAGTACGCCCGTAGGGGAGAAACCTTTCAGGGAGCCAAATATTTTACAGATAGTCAGGAAATGGCGGATAAATATAGCAAACGAGATGGCTGTAATCATCGCTTAGAGAGGGCAGGCTGGGGTCTGTCATAAAATGGGAGGATAGAGGGGCCAAAAGGTACCCATTGCATCACCTAGGGTGATTGCGAGAATTTTTAGTTCCCTTGTGTCTCATAAAGAACGTAAAGTATTCTTATAAGGCGGTAATAAGGAAATGATCGCAATAAAAAATTTAGCAATAAAATTAGTACAAGGATATTTTATATTATATATATAATGATTTGAATAAATTCTCCTTAAAGTGAAAAGCGCTGGTACAATACTAAAAAAAATACTAGTAGTAGAGATTATATTCAGACATGACACATACTTGATACAAAAGAAGCTGAACGTCATAAAATAATAAATTACAACAAATATAAACATTGAGAAATAAAATAAATATAATTTATTGAGCAATAATATCAACAATTTTATACAAAAAGTGCTTGAGATACTAAAAATATTATAGAATTATTGCATGAAAGAAAATAATTCGACCTCAAGAATGACAAAAATCGATTACAAAAATGCCGAAATTCGCTTTTCCGAAGAAAAGTGTCTTGCTTACGTATTAATCATTAGTATTATCTGCAACATTGAATTGAATCAAATTGAAAGAATTTAAAATACAAAAAGGAATCGTCAGATTTATTTTTTAAATCTGGAAATTCCAGTTTTCTGGAGTTTATTTAAAATAAATAAATGTGTTCATTTACAATTATAGGTAAAAGAACAACACATTAGAATATGAAAAAGTCAGTAGACAAAAAACTGACATCTGAGTAACTTTATAAGGCAGAGTCAAAATTAAGTCAGTTAACTAAAAATGGGCAAATATCGAATTTTTAAGCTTTTCCTCTCTTTATCAATCTAATAATTCTTATCATTAGGTTTCATTTCTACAAACGAAATTTTTTTTTTTAAATTTAATTTTTACAAACTTCAAATTATGTCAAAACAATGAGCATATACTTTTACAATATTCTTAATAATGATTTTTAATATCAGATAAATTAAAAAAGAATATTTATCTTCAAGTTTTACCTCCTCCTCCTTTTCTACAATTCCATTATTATTGATAAAATTCCAATTACTGCTTTAGTTGACTACTCCATCTACTTATGCAGCGATTGTTTATTCGATATGAAAAATATGTTCTATATTGCTATTATATTAATAGCAATAGAGAATATTTTCCACGCCAGATATTATTTTTAAATAGATAAAAGAAGACATTGCCTATGCTCCTTGTTATAAACTCAGACTGCAGTGAGGGAGATTTTCGTTCCATTTTCAGAATGATTTTTTATTGGTCTCTTCTTTGTAGTATGTATTTGCGGAATTAAATTGTAGCATAAAAATACAAAAATTCACAGACACAACAAATATTGGTCTGGTGGTTTAATCTCGTGCATTTTGTTGCAAAAGATATCCATATCAAAAGCTGTGATATTAAATATTAAGAGCGGTCATGATTGGATTATCAAGTAAGCAATTGTCTAAGGGTATCATTAAGGGCCTAAAAGTTTTTATATACTTTTTGCGATACTTTCCGATTCTATGCTTATGTTTAATTTACAAGAGCCATGCACTCGACCCGATTCAAATTCAGATCAAACATCTATTACATGCTAAAATATTGTTCTAATATTCTTAGTTAATTATCTTTTACATTATGTTGTTTAGAAATGTTTAAAACGTATGCTCCTTTATATTCAAAAAAAGTGATCGACTTCATAAACAGTATTCAGATTGTACTCATTTTTTTTTCACTATTTTGTTTAAAATTGTTTTAAATTTATATCTTGAATCTAATTATCTTGAAAGAGCCCTTAGGGGCAAATTTGTTAGTCAAGCCCTTAAGAGTAAATTTGTTAGTCAAGCCTTTAGAAATAAATTTGTTAGTCAAGCCTTTAGAAATAAATTTGTTAGTTAAGCCCTTAAGAGTAAATTTATATGGAAAAATACAAACAAACATTCATCTGTATATAGATAAAATAATATTTACGATAGATTAGATATTTAGCTAATTTATTTTCCTTTTGGTATTGGAATACGTATTGTTAAATTCATCGTATACTAGGCTGGGTGATACATTATACCAGGAATGCAAAAATACCAGGTACACAAAACTGATACAGAATATGAGTATGCGGTACTCGGTATCAGTTTTAAAATTATCATTTCCTCGATCTCTTGTTTTTGATTGGGGAATGTTCTTATATCAATCTCATACAAAGTATTTAATTCATATAGCCTAGTTCATCTTGATTCAGCAACACTTTTAGCAAGCATGATGTTTCTTTTTAACTATTGTTTTTTCATCCCCAGTTATTACTGGCGCCATGTAAAGATGCACATATCACTGAAGAATCCAAGGGCCCAATCTTGATTTAATCTATTCCAATTAGATTACCTATCTAATCCAATTAGATATAATAATCAAGAATCCCCTTTATTATTATATCTAACAATCTGCGGAAGAATCTTTCTTTTCTCTTCTCATTCACTCAAAATAACTGTCAAAATCAAGGAAACGGGCATATTATCATGAACATTGTCTTCTGAAAAGGCAAAATTCCAATTTGTAATGGAAACTCGATTCGTATCAGATACCAAACTTGGCTCAAGTGCGAGAACCATTACTTAACGAGTGCCTGATCCAGAAAAAGAATCGGTTACCAGCCAGGTACAATCAAGTATCAGTATCAACCTGATATATTTAATAAAATCAGAAATCAACCCAACCCTATCTTTGCATCAATCTACAAATGATATTTAGAAGATACATTTCCAAACGCGCGATTTTCATAAGCCGGACATTATGCAAGATTTGTGGAAAATAAGTTTGAGTTTCTTTCCAAAATACAAATCAAGGAGAAAGCTTGGATGTAATTTATGTCACAACTTCATTACTATTGTTTATACAAACACAAGCAAAAAATAGATAAATAAATAAACGATTTAAATAAATTATGAAAGATTACGTATCATTTTCTGTGTGAAAAGACGATGAAACCTTACATAAAGACAGATATTTTTAATGCTAATACAGGGACATCGAAAAGCGTTCAGCAAAATAAATATTGACAATGACAATAAGAAAATAGCAGTTTCAGCGCTTGACTGGAGGTGAACGGAATGGTAATTGCTAATAGATTCTGTGATGAAACGATATGTTATTGCACAATCAGCTGGATTACGCATTAATTGGTCACGAAAACGTGTATCATGAGACATTCGGTTAATGAGACCGCAGAGAACCCTCGAATTACACAGGCCTCATTTTTAATGCATTGGTTAGGTAGAGGAAAAAAAATGAATACATTCTAACAAAATGGAATTTTTTCCCACTCTTTATTTTCTCCTATACGTTGTATAGAAAGCATTGTCATTGCCAAAAAAATAAATAATTAAATTTTGATAAATCTTGTATTTTTCGACCGTCTTGAGTACTAAAAAAACTTTCGGTATCCAGCATATAGGCATGATTGTCTAGACACGATAAATCAACTGGCGGGGATCTCACCAAAAGTTTCGCGCATGTTCTTTAATAAAAGTCTTACCACTCATTCTACCGTGTAAAATTGAGGACATTGGATAAGGCCGGGGATATCTCACATAGCATTGATGAAAGATAGTTAGGAACTATAAAGCTTTGGAGTGAATTTAGCATTTTCCCTCGATCTATCGTGAGAATATATTTTTTTACAATTTTTTACCGGCTGATTGACACCAAATTACTGTTGCAGTAACAAAATAACATACCGAATTTCCTCAAGTCACTAGGTTTACATATATGAGAAAGTTCAAACCAACAGACGGTCAACCGCTTACTGGATTTCTTTCAAAAATTGATAAGTATCTGTATTTTACATAAGCCTATGTACCGAAATTTACTGACCTAGCTCTTTGGGATTTGAAATTATTAAGTTTACCTGTACTCGAATAGCCACTTCCTAAGAATGGATTTCGTTTAAATTCCATATACTAAATTTAAGGTATCTAACTCAAATCGTTTTTGAGTTATCGATCAGGGTCAACATCTCTGCCAGCTCGGCGATGAATCTAAAGATGCAGTTACGAATTCTTGAGGGAAAAAAAAGTATCCAACAGCTATCAATAATTTGAAAGCCAATGTCATTATCAGCATCGACAGCCATCCACGAGATGGTTAGCAATAATTGTATAATATATAGCCCCCAAACGGACAGATTTGGTGTATGTTGATTTGACTGAACAAAAGGAAAATATTTGCTATATAATTTTTAAAAAATACATATTTCACTGAAGAATGCATATTTCAAATAAATGCAATTGCTGCTTTGAATTTGAAGCATTCGTTTTTAGCCACTCTATTCATTAATTTTTGAATCCACGTTTCGTTATATAAAGTCTTTAAGAATTCTCTTTCACGCCAACGCATTTGTACGTCTTTTTTCGTTAATGCAAATTGCTAAACAAGACAAAAAAAAATATTTTTCTTCCTTTCAGCACAATTTAGTTTTTTTTTTTAAACAAAGTAATAATCTTCTGCCGTATTTGTATTGATTTTCTTTTCACCCACTCGCTAGGAAATCCACAGAGAAATTAAAACAGTAAAAGCATTTTTCTATCTAAAAGGAAAAGCTTTTGATAAATTTTGCTACTCATTTACAGGGATATCAGCTTAGAATACATTTGAAAATTTCAATTAACTGCTTGCTTCTATAAACTCTTTTTTTATAAGTTAGAGAAAATCAAACGCTAAAATCAATGAACGTTAACTGCATATACAATTAATATTTGATCATTTGTTATACATAATCACAAATTAAAATATATTTCCGATTAAAAATTCCTAAATAAAGCTAAATCGAGGAATTGCTACTGTTTAATTAAATAAGATTAATCGATGCATATTTATACAAAAAAAAACTGTCATAATTTATTATATTTACTTAATATGCGATTCACATGAAATTTGTTTTAAATTTCACCGCTGTTTGATCTCATATCTATATAATTTTTCTAAATAATTAGTCTGATAAGCGCATGACTCGTCAATTAAATCTTTAAGCAAACTAAAGCTAGGCCAATGTCCTCTATCAAAGCTGAAGGGTAATTTTTCAGCATATATCGTGATTTTGATTAAATTTCATTTTAATTAAATGACAAATATAAAGCGCGACCCTGTGATCTTCAACAATATTAACATTGATACTATTTAAAGATCCCAAAACAACAACATTGTATACAGACCTCTTGATTATTAACCCTCTGACAACGTACTTCTTTGAAATCACTATTTAGATGCGATGTTTGCAAATAAGTTCAAATATTTAGCAAATAACAGAAAATGGCTGATTGCCAACCCACGGAAATCGCGGAATACGCAACTGGAGAGTTAAATTGTTAAAAAATCACGTTCACGATGGCATTGTGCACAGACAGTCTTAGGTGCCGAAGGACAATGGGTTCGAGACCAAATATAACAGAAAATTCACCAAGTAAACGGATTTGTTGCGGATTAAATTCGAAAAGTGTCAAATATTTTTCCACAAGTGTGATAGAGTATGGGGAGATTAGTTTGGCGCTTCTCCTTATCAGACCGTCGTTCAGAATTACAAGCTCATTCCTAAATATCACTCCTTTAGCTTCAAAACGAGATGATAATCTCATTAAATTAAATATAAGAAATCAATTAGCAATTAATATTGAGAAACAACACATAAAACCTCTGGAATACATCGACCGTAAATGGTACGCAAGCTTACACTTTAAAATTTCGATGGAAAATTAAAACTTGATGCGCTAATCATTGATCCGATAAAGTGTAAACAGAATTAATAAGTTAATGAACCAATTTAAACAAATCCTATTTTTCCGTTTCATTAGCGCCTTCCTCGCCTTCATGGACGGACGGACGGACTACATCCCCCCAGATTATTTGTCTTTCCTATGCAATTCATAAACGGCCCGGATTGCACCACTAGACGAAATCGAACTATACACATACACACACCAAACGATTTCCGCCTTCGGTGAAAGCAACTCCCAACAACTCAACTCAAACATCAATACTCATAATTGATTTACAAGGGAAAGGGGGCTGCCGGGGCTCTGCAATTAATTCGACATTCAATTATTTTCCCCGACTCGCTAATGAGTCCACCACCCAAATTATTATAACACACAACCGTAATAATATTTGCGCATAATTAATCACGCAGGGGAGGGAATGCAGATTGACCACCATTATTCGGAATGGAAAAATTTCCCAGTGTAGGCCAGCCTGTGCCCCACCCCCTAAGGGGTGGTCCCTTTGTGTCCAGCAGTGTCCGCGGGTGCCTACCTCATGAACTTAATTAAACTCGGAGCGCAGATAGCAGTCGGTTCAATGGGGCCTGCCGATAAATTCCGGAAACTGAACTGGACTTTAATTTCGGGAGCGGTAGTGACAGACAGACACTTTGTAATGATAATCAGAACCGGAACGGGCCGGTTTTCCCCCTCGATTCCTTTTCCATATTTGCCTTTGTGTCCTGCCTCTAATTGCAAATCACACGCAGCGGCCGGACAGCAGACGGTTTTGGGGGGTGTAATTAAAACCGAGTTCCATTCCGTTTTGGAATCGTTTGATGGGTTCCTGGTTAAAGGGGTGAGACAATAGGGGGTGCGTTCGGAAGGTGGAGAAAAGTTTCCCCATAAAATTCTTCCTCCGAAATGGGCTCTAACTATTCTTTTCAATGATGCCGCTGCTGCCTCCATCTTTATTACGAGTCTTCACCGGGCAGCCATTCATTCATACTGAATCTGCCGGCAATCGACGAAACAAAGTACTTCCGGAACTGCATGGGAATTTTGATGGTTGTATTGAGACTGAAGTATTGTGGAAGTTGGAATTTAAATATTTTAATAAAAGAGAAATGCGCCGGAATAAATTTCTGCATGTCTATTATTTTATTATTCTTATCTCTTTCAATACTTTAATTCAACATTCACTCATCATTGATTTTAAGTTATGAAATATATATATTGTAAAAAGAATAAAATAGAGAAAAAAAATTCATTTTTCATTTTATATTACTTTTTCTAATGTAATTTAAAACGAAGTTACATTAGGGATATTTAAATTAATTTTAAATCTTCTTAACTCTTAGAGGAAGGTTTGAACAACACAATTCTAAATTTTAAAAAAAATAAGCTTAAGATATTCGATTAAAATTATTTTGAATAGACTATTATGGTTACATAGTTACTATTGCATTATCACCATATGTAAAATTACATTCATTTTTTTATATAAAGTATCCAGCTCTTTGTCCTATTTTCTATTTCAGTAATTTCTTAAATTGTTTTCAGTTTTATATATTAGCGGTCTTTCAAATTACTAGCACATCATTTCAATTCATGATCACATTCCCAATTTTACAGAAAGTTGTATTGAAATTTATAGCTGCATACAAAGGAGTATAATAAAATTTAGAGATCTGAAAGTAAATTTATCGAATTATTTTTTAAAAAGACATTACATTAAAGTTTATTTCCATTTCCTCTAATATAACCAAAAATGAAATGGACATGATCATTTTTTATCCAATAAGATTTAAATTTGCACTAAAACTGTTCAACAAGGGAAAATGTAGAGGAGATTATAGCTAGTTGTAAAAATGGTTTATATTTGTTTAATGTATTTGCGATTCCTTGATTATAACAATTTCTCGTTATAATTCAACTATTCATTCATTCATTAATGCAACAAAAGCATTCATTCATTCATTAATGCAACAAAAGCATTCATTCATTCATTCATTAATGCAACAAAAACATTCAGCAATTTTAGCACCAGAAATATCTTCTTCAGAACTAGTCGCTTGTTACAACTCGTCCCGAATAAATATGAAGTAACTGGAAATATGAAGTAAGTCTTATTGTTTCGGTCATTTTTGCCTTATAGTTTGACATTTTTATCTATTTATAAAATATAAAAAAAAATAATGCAGAAAAAAATTAAAATAACTTTTAAAAACTTAATACATAGAGAAGGTAAAAATACTTTTAAACAAAAGATCAATTAACTTGTCTTAAATCAAAAATTTACGAAACATTGTCTATTAGTATAAAGCGGAACAAGAGTTCACAATTTCACACAATTCCCTTCCGGCTCGACACTGACTGTCATAATATAATAGGGGCCGTCATAAGAATCAAGTTCAGCGAAAATTCCGATTAAATTTTTAAAAGTTCTATTTCACTACAACTTAACCCTATTACGACTATCTCCTGGTTCTCCTATTATTACTAAATATGCTTTCATGTTTAGTACGCTAGACTGCTCAGTAAATATTTTTTGAAGAGAAAGTTTATGATGCTCAAAAGTATTCTTTATTAAAATTAGTGATATAGTAAATTAGTCGTATAGACAAAAAAATTCGCTGTATTGGTGTAGTACTTTAAATGTTAACCAGATCAAAGCATAATTTGAAAAACTAATTACATTATAAATGTACATTAATTAATTTAGAAACATAAATTAAGAACTTGCTATAATATATAAGCATTAAGTGGAGAATAATAAAAGGCAGTACAAAAGGAAGTGGAACTCCTTCCCAGAACAATATCCAACCAACTAGAATATCCAGAAATCTTTGTCGACTCGAATAAAATCATCCATTACCAACACTTCCACAAAAGACAAACAGACACATCATCCAAAGAGTCATTCAATCCCATTTCCAAGAAAAACGATGACAGCATGATGCATAACACGAACCATTGCCAACTCTAATGAAATCAGCTCATCCCCCAAAGCACGGGGAGGGAGGCCCAGAACAACAAAAGTGCAGAAACAGAAGTACACAACAATTCATCAGCTCGCCAATGAACCCCATCCCAGCCCATTACGGAAACACAATGGGCAGGCAAAAAACGGTTCAGTGGCTGCTGCACACTGAATAATATTGAGTGATCTTCTGGGAAGGGACCTACCAGGACTCATGGGTGCTATTTTCAATTCGGAATTCGAATAACTCTCATTACTTGCACTGGGGTTTTTGGCCAGGACCTCCCCCTGCTGGAAATGAAGTCCACTGAGGGGGTGGGGCAGTGTGGAATAAAAAATGGATGAAGTTATTCCGAAGGGATTCGGTTTGATTTGCAATTGGCGCGTGCGAGAGCCATTAGGACGAGAGCACGAAGACGTTATTGTGGAGGTAGTGTATTGGCAATGGAACGAGGTAATAAAAAGAGAAGAAAAAAAAAAAGACACCCCCTAAAAAAATTGAAAACGGTGATGGACGAATATCGTTCATGAATGAAAAATTAAGGGAAAAGCATCACATAAGTTTTTCTTCTGCATTGACTGCTTAGTTTGGCTAACTTTCGTTTTTTGCAAGTATAATCAAAATAAGCAAGATAGATCGAAAAAATAAAGTTCAGCCAACTTATTTATTTTGTATGGATAGAATTCCTTAGACACGAATAGACAATCTACTAGTGACAATATGAGACCAATTTGATTTTTAAGTTTTATTTTTTGACTTTACATCAAACTGAGAACACTACCATGAATTCCAAGCAATAATCAGACGGTAAAGAAAATATTTGAGTCAAAATATCATCCTCCGAATCTCAATACTGTATTCTTTTAGTTTATTTACATTTGAACCACGTTCAGATTCTTGAGACATATCAGTATGAGAGTTATGCTAAAAGAACCGCCGAACTACAGATATTTGCAAGAAACAATAAAGCAAAAATACATTTAAGAGCGTTTTTTTTTCCCTGTCTCGTACCCTCCATGAATTTATAAAATCTCCAGAATGTTGCTCTGAAGATTGTAATGTCATTCATTATATTTATCAAAATCTGTGTATATATGTTTCTAAAAATTCCATATAGTATATTTATTCTACATTTTTAAATTCAAAATGGCAGAAATTTAACAGATGCAAACTGAATTTGATATCGTATCTCTTGGACTTACACGTAATGGTACTTCCTTATAAGCTATATCAAGCATACCAGTTGTGAAATCTCTAAAAATGGAAAGAATTGCTTGATATTAAATGAAATCGAATAAATTTTACAGACAATATTAGATTTGTAAGTTATATTAATAGCATAAAACTAAAATCTGCATAAAGTGATATTTATTATGTAAACTTTTGTTGTGGCACAATCCGTTTTATTCGTTCATTTTTATTTTACTTCTTATAGAGTGACATCGTCCATCTTTTGTCGTGTTTTTGCTCTTATTTTTACCGTATTTCTTTTTGATTCATTTCTTATGTATCATTAAGAGCTTGCTTACCTTCATCTGTGCATACATCTAATTTTCCTTATTAATAATATTCTTATGAAATCTGCAACTGATAGAGGAAACTTCAAGTATTTTGCATTTCTGAAAAGTTATGAAATATACTATAAAAAATGGAAAAAAACATAGCTCAAAATATATGAGACACAAAGAAAAGGAAGTCTCCCCTCCCCATGAATTCAATGATGCAAAATATTTCGAAAGTAAAGACTATTCCGCTTTTTCTTAAAGGATATAATCAGAAATTGATTAAAAAGTTTTTTAATTAAATAATCGAGCAAATTAGTAAAAAAAGTTTTAATAATTTCTTTTAAAAAAATGATCTGAGGTTCCTTAACTGAAAACAATGTCAAATGTTGCATTTCTGGGCAAATATTACTTTAATGGAATCAATTTACGTGACATTACAGCAACAGGATAAACATAATTACGCATGATTTTTTAACATCAAACTGCCACTAAGCTATGAACTCACGCTCTTTTTCCTTTTGTTACAAAATGCGCAGTGGATTCCAAAATAAAATTAGCCTTGAGCATGTGATGTGTAACATAAGTGTACATTGCCTTCATTGTATCATCATACCCTCCCTACCCATGTATAATGCACGTGCAGTATTTCCTTATAATAAAGATTTACATGCGACCACAGTCAACCACCACAAAAGCATAACAAATTGACAATCAAATACATTTAAAGAGTCAATAAATGATGGAATGCCTCAGGTCAAGATAGCCACCCAACATTTGAATAACATTACAATACCTCATTAAAACGTATATCCTCAACCAGTCAGAATCCCGCAGTTGAAGATTGAAAAGAATAATAATGCGCCCCAACACAAGTACATCGAAAATTCTACAAAGACTTAGTTCAAGATGGAGAGCGATAAGTTCATTCAAAATTACAACGCATCAGAAGGAAGTCTCATTGATAAATCGAAAGAGGACCCGCCTCTTTTTGGAGTACGTATCGACACAATGTATCTGAATTCAGCTATGCAAGGGCAGATAACGACCTCCCTTAAACCATTACAGCAAGAGATAGCGACTGGGTGCCTCTCGACATGTTATTTTATCATCGTTTTTTCTTTCAGTGACTCTATGTGCTTCTTTCTATACGCTTATGTTGTATCCAGTCGTGCCGTCTTCCTTTCCCGTGTCTACCAACAACGGAATAGAAGAATTTCCATAACAAAAGAAAACACAAAAACGGGTAAAATTCGTTATTTTTTTTTCCCACGCGAGCAACAGATGATGAGTTCTGGTGGAGATTTTTTCATTACGAAAAAATGGCAACATACACGCAAGTTTTTGGAAGCGAAAGTATGAATGAAAATGAAATAAAAAAAAAGTCGTTAAGAAAAGAATGGAAAATAGTACTTCAGAAGCAATTTCGTGTTTATTCTCGTGTTCTTAAATTGGAAACGCCATTTTCAAATTATAGTCGATTTCTGCTGTTTTCGGTGATATTAATTAGGAAATTAATATTTCACATTGTCATCGAAATAAACGCATATTATGAAATGGAACAGCATAACGAACTAATAAAATAATACAAATGTTCTTTCCGTGCACTTTTGACAATGAAAAATTACACGAACATATGTGAATACAAGAGATTCACTTTCCAAAGGAAGAAGGAAATAAAATAAAACGTGTAGAGGAACGGGACTCTTTGTGACATGAGTTGGATGAAAATAGACGAAAAATAATAACCCAAGAGGATCATGGGAAATATACCTTGATGTTAATATGGTAACGCCATCTGTTGTATCAAAAGAGAAGGTAGTAGAGTTAATGTAACCGCTACAAAAGTAAAAAAGTAATAATGTCAAAAATACCTAAATATGTTCGAACTAAAACGTTCTAAATCAAAAAAATATTTCTACATTATTTTTATAACAAAATAATTCAGAATTAGCAGAAGTGTCTTTGTTTCCATGCCCTCAATATTCTTACCTACTACTTTCACACTTTTAATTCAGACCAAATTTAAGAAACCGTAAAATGCATGATTTTTTTTTCTTTTTTCCTAAAAGAAATTAGTAATGATAATCCATGCATCTCTTGTCATAAACGTTGATTAAAATTTAATCAAGTATCACAATGGGTGAAAAATATCTTCTGTAATTTTAGAACAGCTGCTTTTTTTATATAAACATGTAAATGTAGTAAAGCGAATGGATACAATTCAGTGAATTCAGTCTTCTAAACAAGGTAATATTATTGAGACTATTATTTATCATTTTTCAAATCATGGTAAAAAATTTTGATTTCAGCAAGAATCTGTATATATTGGTATACTATTTTTAATTCTACGATATGAGTTTTCAAATAAATTCTACAGTATTTTATGACTATGACTATTTTATTACTATGACTATATTTTTATATTATGACTGACTATTTTATTACTATGACTATATTTTTATATTATGACTGACTATTTTATTACTATGACTATATTTTTATATTATGACTGACTATTTTATTACTATGACTATATTTTTATATTATGACTAACTATTTTATTACTATGACTATATTTTTATATTATGACTGACTATTTTATTACTATGACTATATTTTTATATTATGACTGACTATTTTATTACTATGACTATATTTTTATATTATGACTGACTATTTTATTACTATGACTATATTTTTATATTATGACTGACTATTTTATTACTATGACTATATTTTTATATTATGATTAACTATTTTATTACTATGACTATATTTTTATATTATGACTGACTATTTTATTACTATGACTATATTTTTATATTATGACTGACTATTTTATTACTATGACTATATTTTTATATTATGACTGACTATTTTATTACTATGACTATATTTTTATATTATGACTGACTATTTTATTACTATGACTATATTTTTATATTATGACTGACTATTTTATTACTATGACTGTATTTTTATATTATGATTGACTATTTTATTACTATGACTATATTTTTATACAGTATTATATGACTTTTTAAGCTACAAAGATCCAGGAAAAAAAGTTTCTTTTTATATAAATTAAGGTACCAACAAGTTCTAATGATGACAAAATGAAATCAACATAAAGGAAATTTTTGAAATGATATAATTCTTGAATATTATTTTTAGCATAAATAAACTCTTGAACGCCGTAATAAAACTGATGATTATCTGCCATGTTTATATAATATAAGGTGCCATCCTAGATTTAAAAATGCTGCAAATAAGATTAGTAAGATTGGTTGGTAGTTTAGTATCCGATCTCAAAACTATTCGAAAGCTAATAGAAGCCAATCCCACTACTTGATATAAATTAAACGCATTCGATATCTCGACAGATATCCTACTGCCCCAAATTCTACTTTTGAAATCAATAATCGACAAGAATATTCGCCGGAAAATAACACCCAAGAATCTTAACGATTGTAGGGATGAGAATTTAAGGTATTTGAGAGAATAAAGAATTTCCCATTATCCTTTATGGGCAATTTTGCAGCAGCTGTGATATCATCTATACTGTCTGTATAATTATATCCTATCCTCTGTAACAATTCCGCGATATTCAGCACGTTTTAGTTCTTTGCTACTCGTTTCCTCAGCCAGCTTAGCATTGAAAATACGCCCCACCGAAATTCCATTAAGAATATATACATACATTTCTACTCTAGTAAACTTTCAGTTAGAAGAGGAAGAAAAAAAGGAAGGTCTAGAAAAGAAGCTTAAGTCGAAAGTCAAGTTTCAATTTCGCTCACAGCAGCATATCTTTCAAGATGACAACACGAGTTTACAAATGTCGCTAGCGCTAACATAAAAGTCGCAACAGCAGATCCTCTCCTGCGCGAAACAAACCCATCAAAAAGGGAGAATTGCAACGTTTTCTTCTGATGGAGATGTCCCAGATAAGGCGCTGAAACGTCTGAGCTTTTCAAAAACGGATCAATATTATTCCAACCTTCTCTCCAGGGAGTCAAAACGCAGTTTAATGCATATGCAGCAGGGACAGAGGCCTTCTCCCAAAACCGAGGCACCAGGCTGGAAAATAGCCCGGCTCAACAATGAAGCTGTTACTTGGGAAGAGTTAAATCCCGGGCGTGTGTGGTAGCGCGATAAGACCACCTCTATTGAAAATCGTCTGCCCTACCCTTTGAGCCCCTATCTCTTCGACAAGTTGGGAACGGCTATCGCATCCGAACGCCCTGTTTGTGTTTGACGTTTTAAAAGGTTTCCTTTCCTCCCCAATTTCTTTATTTTTTTTTTTTTTTTTTTGCGGTTGTTGCGTTGATGGGATTTAAGGGGTTGAGGAACGCAATGAACTGTGATTCTGAAAGGGTGGGAGTAATCGCCGAATTGGATTTAGGGGTTCAGTCGGGCTCGAAAAGGAAGGAGTGGATTAAGTTTCGTTGCTAGAGTAGAGTAGTTTTCGCCTTTCTGTTTAGACATTTAACATATTACAGTCGTGTATACCGTTAAATGTATTTTGGTGGAAATATTTGTATTCCAAACTCTTATCGGCACACTAACACAGGTTTGAATCGCATTCGAAAGGATCCGTGTTTTTAAAAAAAATATTCTCTTCACCTTCCCTTTCAGATTTTTTTTCGTGAGAACGATGCTAATTCCAACTAAATGTTTCCTGAAATTTAATGTAAAAAAAAGTTATTAGACTTAAAAGAAAAAAAAATTAATAAAAGGGATTGGAATATATTCTATAGCACAATTTTCAAAACCTGTTCTAAACTGTATATGCATGAATATCGTGTGTAGATTACCATATTTTAATAAAGCGGACAATTTAGTTTTATATTTTAACATATTTTTAATTTAACATTATGCTAATGATTTATTTTAGATAAATTTTTTCATTATTATTAGTAGTATTATTATAGCAGAAAATTAATATATATATATATATAATTTTATTTTGTAAAATTTATTGGAGTTTTTTTTATTTATAAATATTATTTATTGGATTTTTTTAATTATAATTTTGTCAAATTATTTGCATTTTTTTTATTATTCTTATGACTCACTGACTGAGCAGCTTTCATGCATAAAAGCATTTTTATTTAATCATACTTTAGGTATAATAAATAGCCAAATAATCACAAAGAAACAAGTAAGGAAATATTTTGTAGAGCATAATTGGTCAGGTTCCTTATATTTTATAATTAGTAAAATTTGTATTTTGTTAAATTCATTTATAACGCAACGAAGGCTAATAACGCATTTTTAACCTGGCTCTAATAACATAACCAGCCTTCAGCCTTGTTGTCTCTAGGTCGCTGCCTAATCTGTCTAGTTGGAAATTGGGTACTAGATGTCACGATTGAGAAAAGCTTGAGAAGTCTTGGAGTTTTCAAAATTAAATACAGCTTCCTCGTACAATTATAGAAAAAATTTATGTCATCTATGCAGCTAAAAATTCATTCACTTTGATGAAGATTTCAACGACAGAAATAATTCATCAACAATATTTTGAGTTAGAAATTGCATAAAACAAAACAAAAATTCATTTATTCATGCTAAATTACAGGAGCGATAACTGGCACATAAAATGTACTTAATATCGTTGCAACGCACCTGTATGTAAACTTAGTTACTCAAACAATGAATAGTACTGTTGTAAAATATACTTACAAAATACTTACGGAAAAATAATTGTTTTTAGGTCTTTAAAAATAAAAAAGTGATATAAAAATGAGTCTTCTAAAGTGATATAAAGATGATTTTTATTCGAAAATATGTCTCCCAAAAATTGAGTAAAAACATTGAAATTTCGATGAATTTTTATTAAAACTAATTAAACTTATGGACAATTGTTAGTGAATATCTACTACCCATATAGTAATTATCTTCCAAATTTGATACCTAAAGATCCAGTGATCCTTTCTATAGACCGCTTTGTTCGGTTGCTGACTGTACGTCGCAATTTGCATATGCAATGTCAACCCATAAACAATGTCATGCTAACATATTTGTAGACATATAATTTCAAGTTCTATAAAGTAGAACACTTTTTCGGAAAAACATTTAATGTACTGCAAAAATAATTATTTTTATATTGATCTAAATTGAATATTACAGCATTGATTTTAATTGAAAAATTGAATATTATAGCTTTCATTTGAATCGAACACTTTATAGCATTCATGTCCTTGAAGATATTAAAAATATGTCTATTTATTGTAGTAGCGGGTACAAATTCTTCGAATCATTTAACTATCGCTTTTAGGTCTTTAAAAAAAATTCTAAAATGATATAAAAATAATTTTTATTCGAAAATATGTCTCCCAAAAATTGAGTAAAAACATTAAAATTTCGATGAATTTTTATAGCTACGTTTAATCTGTTAACTAATTACTCAATTTAGAACTAGAAATAAACAGCACTTAATATGAAGAAAACCCCTTTAGCTTTTGTAAATGAACTACAAACACCTGCGAATATACAGTCATTACATGTAGAAGTAGTTCAGAATTATGCTGGGAAGCGATGCAAATGTTACCATTTCTGAAACAATCGGAGAATCAATACATATACAATTTCATAACAATTCTATCGACCCAAATAAATCTAAAGAGGAAATTACTTTTACAGAATAAGTAATTCAGAATTACGATCTTTCAGGCGAATTCAGATTTTTATATAAGCTGCAGTGTCAATTAATCAAAAATAATTATATATATATATATATATATATATGCAGTGGCTCAAAAAATTGAGAGTACACCTTACTTTTACTTCATAAATCCGACTTTCAATATAAATAACACATTACCGGGAAGTGCAAACATGATTTTATTTTTACACACGACAAATGGTTTAATTTAGAGTAAAAATAAAGAAAAATCAACAAAAAATTTCTGAATTGAAAATTTTCAGAAGCATTTTAAATAAACATACGCAGAATTTTGCCTCAAAAAATTGAGGATACACCAATGAAATTTTTGCAATATCACGCATAGAAATAAAGTATCACTATTAAATAGCATGTCTTTTGGCTCTTATAATGGCCTCTGAACATCATGGTACCGATTTGACCCATTTTTGGTGGTATTTTAAGATATTTTACCCCATTCTTCTTGCACCACTTGTTTTAAATGGGTTTTCTTTCTAATTATGTGTGTTTGAACCACTTTTTCGGGTATGGCCCACGAATATTCAATGGCATTGATGTCGGGGTACTGTGGTGGTGTGTGTAACTGCTATTTGCAATGAAAAAGACACCATATTTTGAAGTTACGTGCATTCTGTTTGGGGTCGTTGTCTTACTGGAAAATGAAATTTCCATCTGAACCCAAATTTTTAACACTTTTCTTTAGATTGCTGCGAAGTATATCAAAGTAAACCGTATCATTTATAATGTCATCTATAAAAATAAAATTTCCTACCCCGGATGAAGCCACGTAATCTCAAATCATCACGAAGTCACCATCATGTTTAACTGTAGGATGTAAATTTTTTGGATATAAAGCAGTATTAGGCTTTCTCCATACAGTAAGATGGTTGTCACTGCCAAAAATGGTGAGGTTTCTTTCATTACTAAATATAGATTTCTTCCAAAGGTTATTGGTCTTCAATTCATGAGTTTTTGCAAACTTCAGATGCTTTTTCTGAATTTGCAAACTAATGAACGGTTTCCCTCTAACAATGCTACTTTTATATACAGCTTGTTTAATGGCATTTAGAACAGTTTCAGCACTTACACTTCTGCCTATGATTTGAAAAGTTTCTGTAACAAGTTGGATGGACCATATGGTAGCAGCAATCTAAAGGAAAGTGGTAAAAATTTAGGTTTAGATGGAAATTCCATTTTCCAGCAAGACAACGACCCCAAACAGAATGCACGTAACGTCAAAATATGATGACTTTTTCATTCACCATTTCCCCCTGAAAGTGAGGCTTTTTTCTTTTTTCTTTTTTTCCCGGAAAAGAAATTTTTGTGACCTTTTTTAAACTATTACCAAGTTTGATAACATTTGGTTCAGTAGTTTTCCTTTTATGATCATCTCAAAGCGGAACTGTAATTATAACCACCCTGTATATTCCCCGCCAGTTAATTTGATTCTAAATGAAAAATCTTGCTTTTAATTTGTTAGATAATCCTATTTTTGGACGTCGTTTGAATTACCTACTCATTACGCAACAAAGTAATCACACCAACTTAACTCTGATGCAAGAAGTCATTAGTAACTAAAGACAGAAAACATCTTATTCATCCAATGATGCAACTGATATTTAAAGCTTCCGTACAGACTCAATCACAGGAGCTTATCGTTTCGCAAATTTTTCTCATTAAAAACCTCACCATGGCCCAAAATATACAGTATCCAAGTGATTACACAACCTCATGCGACGGTCTTGGAAGACGACACTCTCAAAACTCGACGTCCGTGAATGCTTGGGCATAAATAAATTTTAATTCGCCCGGACCAATTAAGTTCCATGTCACTTTTCCTATGAACCCGAGGCAAAGCTATAAATATCTCCACCCGCACTAAAAATTCCCAAAAAACCTCCGAAATAAGTTCTTTCTATTTTTTTCTTTTTCCATCTTCAACATCTGCCTGTGACATTTCTTTCGAGGGTTCCCGTAATGCTTGTAGTGAGAACTAATTACACCAAAGGCTATTATCGAAGAGCAGCCTTCTAGTATTCATAGCTTCTGAGTAGTGAGGAACACATGACACTTGCTCCCGAGAGGGAAGGAGACGGGGGAAAAAAGGAGGGGGGAGATGAAAAAATAACAATAATTGCTGTTTAAACGTTGATGGGAGATGATATTTGCGCTACTGGGCTGTAAAATACACGCGAAAAAGCGATTCTCTTTTTTTTTTCCTTGCCTTCTCTTTCTTTAACTTCTCGGGACTTCTTTTTTTTAAAGGATGGCAAGAACGCCTGGCCATATCTTTTTTGGATGATTGAGGCATGCTGCCTTCTGTTACTTTTACGTAATCATTTCGCACGCATTTGTTGTCTTGATTTCAGAAAGATCTAAATTTGGAAATAATACTTTTGGGGGAAAATATGCTCTTTTTGGCACTGCAAATTTTTTAACACATTTGCTGGTGAGAAAATGAGTATAAAAATTTTTCCAAAAAAGCGTGAGATTTAAAAAAAAGTTCTTAATGTCAATAAAGATATGACAGCTTTTTAAACATTTTTCGTGGTGTGTTTTATTTTCTTTCTTCCTTTCTTTTTTTATTTTTGACTAACAACTCATCTAATTTCATAATAAATATTTTTTTCCGATTTTGGTAAGGCAAATCTTTAAATAAACTTTTAAGACAACGACTACAAATGAGCATGATTTATTGCTAATCAACTAATTACTAATCTGAAAACTGCTATAAACTGCTAACTATTATTAAATAAAAAAAATTTTCAGAAGTGCACGTAATATTTTCAAGACAATTGTTAATAAAATAGTCAAGATAAGGTTTAATATTTAGAATTGTTGTCGTCAGTTTTTTTTTAAATTTAAGTTATGCATTTTAGTCGATAAACAGCAGAGCTGCTCAGCTGCTCCTGGAATATTAGGAATATTTTAAAGCTGAAAAACTAATGATTTTTAAAATGATTAACACTATAGTTAATTAAAAAAAATTTCAAACTTCAGAAGGAAAAAAAAAAAAAAATACATCAGTCAATAAATAACGGAAAAATTTTAGCTAGCATTAATTATTGCACTGATTTTTTTTTAATGCAAATGCAAAGATTTTTTTATGTCTAAAATGGTGAGGCTGCGCTCACCAAGGGAAAAAAATATACTAAAGCTTGATTAAGACTTAAAACTATAATACGGCCCGCCACATGGATCAATGCCAAATTAGCTGTATTAATTTCTTCACTGATTTGAATTTTGAGAATAAATAAGTAAAATGAAAAAAAAACGGTAACATTGAACCAGAAATATTTCCCTCCTAATTACACCGGACTATAAATTTCAAGGATAAATAGAATACTTTTTAAATAATTTAAATTAAGGACTTTAAAAAGGAGAGATTTAAGATGATCACGTTAAATTAAAAAAAAAGTTATAACTTCGGAATTGCACGTATTTCCCCATTCCTCTATGAATACATAACTTTCTACTGCTTGGCACCCCTGTCTTCTGAATAATGAAGTGCGAGCCGAGTGTCTTACCACTCAACTACTGTTTTGAGATTACGAGGTCGCTTCAAAATGGCCACGTATTGCCTTAAGTTGGTACTTGTTTATTTTTACGACCCCCGGATTTACTTGAAGTCTTTCAAATAATGCGAAAATCGCCAAGCTCCAATAGATGAACAAGATGATTACTTCCTGGATTTCTTGGCAATTTTCTAACTACGCCAAAGATGCCAAAACTACGCCAAAATAGTTGGCAATGATTTTTTGGCAACAAAAATTTGGCGATAATTCGTAATTTGGCATTTTTGGAGATATTTGCTTCTTTGGCGGGGGACATAAAAACAAACAAATACATTTAAGTTTAATGACATTAATGTATCGCTTCGAAGGTCCCCGCGGTCTATTTTGGATTAGACTTCGTAATTTCGATAATAAATAAATAGGGGTAAAATAAAGACGGGAATCAACTTAGCTGTTGTCCCCCTTTCTCCCCGCCAAAAAAAAAAAAAAAATCTGCATCATATTAGTCGGAAGACATTTGACGTCAGATTCAGTATAGATCAGGTTCTTCTATTAAGCGTTTTTTTTTTTTTTTTTTTTTTTTTTTTTTTTTTTTTTTTTTAGTGGAAACGGGTTTTGAACCTAGAATCCTCTGATTCCGAAGCCATGATCTTACCACTAAACCAGACTCATGGCGTAGCTTTAGGATAGGATGTCATCTAATAAATACAATTAAATAAAAATCCAATCTGAATTGGATTTTCTAATTTCGGTTCAATCTTTATAAATCTCGATGATAAGATAGTTTCTTCTGAATAATTCCAATAACGATATATGAGCATTCAAAACTACGGCAAAAAATAAATAAAAAATATTGTCGCAAAATTAAACCAGTATGAGTGATCTCCAAAATTTTCTCACATACTATCCAATAAAGGTGTTATACCAGAGAACGCCTTGCATGGTACTGGCTACAATAGTTACGAAATATTAACCTTTGGCGTGAATTTAGCATTTTTGCTGAATCTATCGTGTCATCCTTGGCGAGTTATTTGGCGATTAATCCTGCATGCGATTAATAACATTCGAAAATCGAATTTGTGATTTAAATGCGTTTTCCCAAAACCAATTAAAACCATAATTTGATTAAAAAAAAACTACATTTAATATATTTAACTCATTATGCTTTTGAGTTATCGCGTTTATATGTTTCTGGAAGAACAGACTGACAGACGGTCAACTCCTCATTGTATTTGGTTTAGAAATTGATGAGTGCCTACACTATAAGTGTTAAATCTGAATACCGAATCTTATCTGCCTAGCTCTCTTCGTTTTGTAGTTATCGTGCTAAATTACATTCGAACAGCAGGACAGACAGACTTCCTCTGAATGGATTTCGCTCAAAATTTGACATGAATCTACAAATTCGGTGTAAAGATCGCATACCAAATTTCATCCTCCCAGTTCAAAGAATTTTCGAGTTCCCACTGTCACAAACAGCGGATATTTTCCAAAAATATGTTTTCCAAACTCGGAGAGATCTGAAACACGAAGGTTCGTCAAAATCTCGAGTTCGAATTTTTTTTTTCAATTACTATATATACAAAAAAGTAAAAATTGTGTATCAGTCAAAATGTTGCAGAGCATTTTATAAATATATAGCTTAATTATATTATTCAAATGAACATTATTGATTTGGATTATACAAGCATTTCATCGACAGTGGAAATATTGACTACATTCATCTTGTGAATATAACTCATGTGGGTTAAAATTAAAATTTTCTAAATAATGTAACCCATTTCTCCATAGCGAAGTTAACTATCAGTATTACCATCTTGCCTGCTGAATGATTCACAGCGCAGATGCTATAACGAATTCACAATGATTCGGATGAATTGTCTCCAAATATTGAATCGTGGATTTATTAAGAGAATACGCAATATTCCGAATCATTCATTCGAGTTAATTTAATCTGCAGACGCGGCCTAGTCACGCGAATATCGCAAGTTTAATGGAAAATTTTAAATCATATTCTGCTTAATATTATGAGAATGATTAATGCGTATTATTTCAATGATAAATTAATACAAAATGGCTATATCTGCGATTTTGTTTCATTTATCTGCGAAATAAAATGTAGAATATCCATAATGCGAACATTTAAAAGGACATCGAAAAAGGCCAAAACGCTTGAAAATTAATTGATGAATAATATGCATTACTCATATCGGTGTTTATTAAAAGGTATTCAAAAAATATCAGTGTTCAGATTCAAAAAATATCAGTGTTCAGATTCAAAAAAATATCAGTGTTCAGATTCAAAAAAATATCAGTGTTCAGATTCAAAAAAATATCAGTGTTCAGATTCAAAAAAATATCAGTGTTCAGATTCAAAAAAATATCAGTGTTCAGATTCAAAAAAATATCAGTGTTCAGATTCAAAAAAATATCAGTGTTCAGATTCAAAAAATATCAGTGTTCAGATTAAAAAAAATATCAGTGTTCAGATTAAAAAAAATATCAGTGTTCAGATTAAAAAAAATATCAGTGTTCAGATTCAAAAAATATCAGTGTTCAGATTCAAAAAATATCAGTGTTCAGATTCAAAAAAATATCAGTGTTCAGATTCAAAAAATATCAGTGTTCAGATTCAAAAAAATATCAGTGTTCAGATTCAAAAAATATCAGTGTTCAGATTCAAAAAATATCAGTGTTCAGATTCAAAAAAATATTAGTGTTCAGATTCAAAAAATATAAGTGTTCAGATTCAAAAAATATCAGTGTTCAGATTCAAAAAATATCAGTGTTCATTAAAGGTATTCAAGATTCTGTTTGATGTTATAGGGGAAGATTCAAGGATACCACAGATTGAAATAATGCCGAATTTGATGCTACAATATTAATTCATGTATTGAAAAATGGTCAATATATAATTGAATAAGTGTTTTCAAGCTCAATAGCTGAAATAGTAAACCAGAAGGGGGGAGTGACCAAGCCTAATTTTTCTCTAATAATAATAATAATCTCCTCTTACTATGTTTAAATATTGTAGACTTCGATGAGGAAAAACCATGAATGCGATGATTTCATTTATATTAATGACCCGGTTTAAAGCAATACTATTACTATATTAAGACGGAATAACGTAATTTTGAACTGCGGCCAGACGACGAGGATGACAGACGAGATGTCATACTCCCTCTCCTAGTTTCCGCACTACACCCAACATGAGGGCGCTCGGTCCCAATGGATTTAATGTGCGCCAGACCCGCTTACATGACGGCTCTTCGGTGTAATTGGGAACGGGTAGGTTACAGGTTCGAGACCCAAGCCGAAACCTTACTGCCAGGCCACCGTGAGCCCATGAATGTGATAAGAGCTTAATCTTTAATTCTTGCACATAAGCGTTTAGTATTTCAAAATATATAGGAGTATATATTTTAGATGCTTTCTTGGTGACCTTTCGGAACAAAAAGTTTGACCCAAACTGCAATTAGTAACAGGATCCCATTTACTCCATTTAATACAACAGGATCCCATTTACTCCATTTAATACAACAAGATCCCATTTACTCCATTTAATACTACAAGATCCCATTTACTCCATTTAATATAACAAGATCCCATTTACTCCATTTAATACGTATATCAAAATCACATTCACTCCATTTAATATAACAAAATCACATTTATTCCACACAAACCAAAGGATTCAAAATCGTATTATTTTTGAGTTATCACGTTTGCATGACGGGTTTGATTTAAAATTTGATACTTGATTCAGTTTTAATATCGAAAATGTGAGCCAATTATATTGATTTAGTATTTTGCATTTTACAGTTATCGCGCTCAGATGAATATACGCAATCTTCATGCATATAATTTCACTCAAATTTTGATTACAAAAATCTCAAAAGTTGGAATAAAAACCGCATACGGAATTTCAACCTTCTAGCTCAAGGTATCTGAATTTTTACGTTTCCAGATTCCAAAACAGCGTTTTTCGATCTCGGTGAGATTTGAAATTTGAAGACTAATCAACATCTTAAGTACATTTATTTTATTTATTTATAATTTTTTTTATGATTACAATTTGTTCCATTCACATGCGAGAAAATAAAAATATCATAATTAGACGCTATTTTTTTTTTCAACTTTTTTTTTCAGCCTAAGGCCGGTATAGAGCATATTACATCACTAAATGGAGATCCGGCAGCTCATATTTTGGTCCAATTGGACCGCAAAAGCTGTGATAAAAGAGACGACAAGCAAATACTATTCAATAGCAATCGTATGCTATTTTATTCCCTTATTTATTTGTAGATACTATTTAGATATAGTTTATTCAGTTGAAATTATTTGTAAGATATGTCACGACGCATGGACTCATCTTAAGATCTGGTCAGACGAAGAGGAGAATTGCATACCACTTTATCTCCAAACATCACGCAACATCCGAAAAACAAACACCTGACATCTCGTCAAATTTAGTTCATATATGGGTGGTATTTTCGTGAAACTGAAACCGAGACTGATATTAGGTTACTGCAGCTCGAAAATGGTTGGTTGGTTCTTATGGTACTTGCTATGGACAAGCCCGCTGTAACGAAGACAGCGATTTAAGCCGGTGGGGGAGCGTCTCTTGTTTGTTTAGTAAGGCCAACTAGGACCAAGAGTAAGACTTTGCTACTCACGCATCACTCATTCGCTTGCCAAACCCTTTTTACAGGAGGGCACATTCACACATCTCACAGATAGAACAACGGAAGAACAACCATGCCCAAACCGGGACTCGAACCGAGGACGTCCAGATCACGGGGAAGACCCGCTACCCCCATGCCAGGACGCCGGCTCAGCTCGAAAATAATGCTTGCTAATGAAAATGGCCAAAACAAACGACTTGATCTATATTTATAGTCACTGGATCGCATCCCACTTATTTCAATAGAATGAAACAAATAACTATCTCCTAATTGATGGTTGCAGAAAGAAACTTCGGAAGAAATTTACCTGGAATTGAAACTGTAAGTGTAATTGTGCTTCTATTTTATTTCTCAGAATTATCCGTCGCATTATACTATTGTTATAATAACTATATTAACCAAAGAAAAAGAAGTAAAGAATTATAATGAGCAGAAAAAAGAAGAAAAATCTATTACCAAAATGGTATCTATTCTGCTCGGAAAATAACTCGTTATATACAGTTAACGGTATCTTATCTGCTTTAAATAAATAAAAAATATTATAAATAAAATGAATCTCGAAGCCAGAAAAGCTTAACTTAAATCCATTCATTCTTAATTGGCGGCCGCAGCTATTAAGAAAATGTGAATATCTTTTTTCAGTTTTGCGCCAAACTCTCGCATTTCGCTCAGATCTTGGTCTAAATATAGAAGAGCAATCGCATTCGTATAAACAGTCGATTCATTACTCGTGGTCATATCAATGCAAAAGTGCGCGCGCGCGAACACACATACACACAAAAAGAAAGAGAAAAAAAAAGGAAACAAGCTCATAAGTAACTTTGGAGGGGCATTTAGAAAGTTGCACAGAACCCCTATCCAGTGTCAACCCTTCCTTTCTTTTTCATTGACTTATTTCCTGTCTTTTTTTTAGAATCCAAGGCGTGCCCGGAGCTGGAAATGCTGTTTGCTTCGCTCTCTGGCGAGCAGTCGCGGTTGCATGACTTTTTTGTTATGAGTTGGAGTTAATGTTGCCGAACGTTTTTGCTGTCGCTTCTGCTCGAAAAAGTTCTCGACAAGCCACAATAACCACACCACACTGCCTGGGTGGCAAGCGACACCCACTTAGTGTGTACAGAACAAACGATATTGTGCTGTCAGTCTTTCATCAAGCCTGTCATTAAGACGATGACATTAAGTTTTGAGACGAGTACCACGAATAGAAAGCAAGATGAAGAAGAGCTATTTTCATATGACGAGCTATTTCAACTTATAAAGAGCCGTTTGTGCCGACAGATGTTCTCTGTTGCTCCCTAATAGCGCTCCTGTCACTTAAAAGTGATTTATAATAATGGCATGGATTATGGTGACAGTGTGGATACAAATTCAGGTAAATGAGTGCCCACAACTGTGACATCTTCTGTTATTAATAGTTTTATATACGATTCAAAAAATACCGCAGTGGTACTTCTGAAATTCACTGCTGTTTAGAAAAAGTGGAAAATCCCGAGATATGTCAAATGCACTCATCTCTTCTGAAATTTGTCTTTTAATTCTTTAACTGCTTATCCACCAATTCCCATGGGTAGGAGTCAGTCTATTTTCTGCTTATTCCTTTACTATTACAGATATGAATTACATTATGCTATTATCGGTTAGCTTATAACAGTTTATTTCGTTTTCAAAATATTTGAACTTGTTTGCAAACGTTTAATGTGCTTTTGTTTTAAATTGCCGATCATAGAATTAACCTCAGTATTGGGAGCCAAGAAGCTTAGTTTAGAACTACCAAATTAAGAGTTCACAATTAACTCTTAATTTGGTAGTGATTATATTTATTGTGAGGTTCATTTGATATCTTTGGATAAAGATTCCTTACTTTTACAAAGTTCGCTTTAAAAAAGGTTACGAGGGTTATAACATGTCTGTAAATAATAATAATCTACAATGACATTTTATGACGTGTTTTCTAGCATCCATAATGAGAAAAGCCCATTCATTATTACTTAATACTTCCTTTTTTGTTTTATTTGCTTATATAAAGTGTACATTTAGTGAAATAAGTATATTCTTGGACTGAAGAATAATAACGGCTAGAGAAATTCAAAATGCTTTAGTTTAAGCCATTCTTTAGTCTTCAGTACATGAAATCAGCGACATTGAGTTAACTTTCATTCTAAATTGACTCATGGATAATAACGATCATTTCTCCGAATATAGTCTTTAATATATCGACAATGATGCTGTATCACATAATAAAGGGTTTGCAAAAGAAATCCATCAATTTACGATGATTTAATGATAAAATTCTAGAAGAAAAATGTTAAAGGAAAAAATTATTCAAAACTATTTTAAAATATTGTAGAATGAAAATGCCCAGCACATTTTGTCTTCATAATATTTCGAAAATTTGTTCTCAATTATATAGCAGCTATAAAGTATAGACAAAAAACATTTGATATTGTTCTAATGCTCTTCAGAATAAATCCGATAAGTAAAACAATAAGAAGTATTGCAGCAAATTCTATATTTAAAAATATTTTTTAAAAAATTTGAAATTAGGGATAATTGTACAAAGATTAAAAAAAACACTTAAAAGTTAAATTTTTTTTAATTAAAAAAATGTTAATATAGTTTTTGTTCGACATGCTCTGAAGTGGAAGAAATTTTTTGACATTCCTATTAATTCTATTTTGATTTTAAAAAAATAATAAAATTTTGAAAAATTCCAAACTAAATGAGCACTTACTATCCAAGAAATGATTACCTGTCGTATCTTGTAGCTCTACCTTCAACGATGGTGCCCGAAAGAACATAATGAAAGATTGTAACACCATATAATTTCAACCAACCAGCCTATAAATATTATGTTAAAAAATAGCATTCGGGTAAAATTCAAATAGATATTTGTAAACAAGTAGCTGCCTTGGACGACCAGCTGATTCGCCGGAATTTGGAATATGTTTGATTTAAATAAAATCTTGCGTATAATTTGATGCTGATAATTGTCATAATAAATTATTTAGATTTAGATTTCTGGCGGTAGATCCTGTTGCAGAATATGCTGCGCCGAAGCAACTTAAAATTTTCATAGCAAGATAAGAAGTAGTTTATCGTTTCAAGAAGTGCAAACTGACAGTGTTCAAACTAGTCAAAAGTTAAGGAAAGAAGGTATTAAAACTGCAAGTTAAATTTCATGGATGATACCACTCACCCAATAAAAAAATCTAAGGTAAAATTGTTGGACTTAAAATGCTTCCAACGAAGATCGGTAAAACTTGCGCATTCTATTAAAATGTGTCGGATTGTTAAAATATCTCCACAATTAAAACATACTGGCGGTGGCTCGGCAAAAAGTAAAAATCTATGTGTCAAGCGAGTGCGACCAATGCGTAGTCGGGATAAAATTACATCATAGCACCTGCTTAGTTTTGAAGACTAATAGTCTAACTAGAATAGTAAATAATAAATATAATAATAAATAGAAGACTAGTTAGTCATAATAAATGAGCAGCTTGCTTAGCGAAGTCGAATCCAGATACATTCAAAACATTGCCTGTGTATCTTTTTGCGTAAAATGCATCTATTTCGAAACTGCACATTATCTAGATGATGATGTCGTGTCCGCGTTAAAAAGGAAAGAGGGTGCAGTAGCTTCTGAGGGTAAAGACCCCTGAGCACCCGAGGGCAGAAGTCTGACTTCTAGCTCATATGAAGATGAAACTCACACATTCGCTTGCACAACCCCTTTTTACAGGGGGGCACATTCACACACCTCACAGATAGAACACAGAGGAAGAACAACCATGCCCGAACCGGGATTCGAACCCGGGACGTCCAGATTACGGGGAAGATGCGCTACGCCGGCACTGAACATTATCTTGTCAGCAGTGAAAGAAAGTAACAATAAATATTTGATGAAATAATAAAAATGGTTTGAATTTCATTGAGAAAAAAAACAGAAATTTATGTTGAAGGTAAAGGGGAAAAAAACTTAATAAGAATTTTAAATATACATTCATAATATCTTTCCTTTCCTTCTCTAAAAATTAAGAGGAAAAAAAAAGTCACTCTGCAGTTTAATTGGTATCATCAAAAAGAAAATTTTTTAGATTTTAAAACAATGTATAAATCAAATTTGCGTTGTAATATTTTCGCAAGATATGGCAGAAAACATTAAAATAATACTTAATTTTAATATTTTTAATATTTTAATTTAATTTTTTAAAATAATTTTTTATTCTTAATTTTTTAATTAAAACTTTAAAAAAATCTCTTCTAGATTTTCACAACTGTTTTAAGAACACACAACACAATTTTTTTTTTATATACAATACAGATTACAAATATATTAATTCTTAACAATAATTATGTAATAATCATTAATCATTACGATAATCATTATCAATAATCATTACGATCAATCGAGACAGAGTCAAGACGTCTGTGTACTCCATTACTAAGAATGCTCGAAATCTAGAGCGTCATCAACTCAAAATACATTCCGAAACATGATACACAAAAACATTCTATATAAACAGAAATCCTTCCTAAAGATTGACGAATTGAACTGCCTAGATAAGGGGAAGGGGGAGAAAGTCACTTCAATAACATAACAGCAGCAGCAACTACAGGAAACGATCTCCTGGAAATAAACTTCAACTCTTTCTTCAACCGGCGACAAAAGCAATTCTCAAATAGACATTGCCAGAACTGGAGTGGAAACTTTCTCGAAATGAAAACCTTTTTTTCCAGTGCGTATGTCGCTTTCATCATATAAAAACTTGGAATAACTCATAGCCGGGCTTCGGTAAAATAAGGAAAAGGAACGAAGGAGTTTAAATAATATGGAACAAAAGAAACAAGGGGAGTGAAAAAAAAAAAACTGCGAAAGGAAGAAATTTTAGAGGGAACAGCCAACAGCAATATATAGGTAGAAGTGGGGGGGGGGGGGGGGTAAAGAAAGAATTCTATATTAGAACATATACAGGAAGGAAGGGCGTGTAGATAGCACCGGAAAAATATTCTTTATTTGAGAAAGGAAAACATATGTGGCATCGGGCTTTTTTTCGTTCGGAGATTTGGGGTCGTATTGCGAAGGTACTTATAGATTGTGTTGCAATATTTAAAGAAACGTTTCATTTCGGGGAGTTAAAAAAAATGAAAAGGAGAGGAAGGAATCATTACGTTTCAGAATGAACCGCATTTCCAGGCTGTTTAAAAAGTGATGGAAGAGAAAATGTTTTTCTTCTGTGAGATTTGCAACAGACAGAAATAAATGTATCATGCTTCATTTTTTTTTTTTTTTTTTCATTTTGAAAGATATGACGATTAAATAACATAAAACTCTGATGATTTCTTGAAATATTTTTTTTTGGGGGGGGGGGGGGTAGTAGTAAACTAAGTCGAAAAGGATGGATTGGGAATACAATCTATGTGGATGAAATTTATGATCGCACAATACGTACCAATTTCAATTTAGCCTTCATTGATGGTGTTCCGGAAATCAAAAAGATATTCGATTTCAACATGGCATAAAACAATAGGCATTCAGAATGACGGATGATATGCAAAGGCATGTTTGTGAAATAACTGACATCAAGTGAATATGAATGAAAACAATGAAAAGAAAAGTTATCGAAGTTATAGCAAAGCCTTATTAGACGTATCTATCTTTGTGCCAATTTCCACCTTCATATTTATATTTCTAATATATCCAAGAAACAGAGTTTGACAGATAAGCATCATCTCCCAAACGATTCGAAAATGTCTCCTTAATAGTTCGAAAATGTCTCATTAATTGTTCGAAAAAATCTCTAATTATTCGAAAATATCTCATTAATTATTCGAAAATATCTCATTAATTATTCGAAAATATCTCATTAATTGTTCGAAAAAATCTCATTAATTATTCGAAAATATCTCATTAATTGTTCGAAAATATCTCATTAATTGTTCGAAAATATCTCATTAATTGTTCGAAAATATCTCATTAATTGTTCGAAAAAATCTTTAATTATTCGAAAATATCTCATTAATGATTTGAAATGTTTTTGGAACCTAATTATTAGTTATAACCATTTTCTACTTTTAAAAAAAATTTCGTATATTATATAGAATGCAACAAAACAAAAGCATTGTAATCGTTAAAAAAATGCAAACTCGAGATTTTGGCAAATCGTAACGTCTTAGCCTGCAAAGCTCGCTTTGTTTGAACACAATAATTCAAAGTTTCGAGTAAGACGGATAAAATTTGGTGCCTAAAGTTTACACCAAATTTGATAATCTTTATCAAATTTTGAGTAAAATCCAAGCACAAGAAGTGTATCGATTTGTCCGTTGGAGTGCAAGTGAAAACAATAAAAAAAACTTAAATATCAAGATATATAAAATATAAATAATATAAAATTTCGTAAAGAATTTTGGCATCTAAACTGAAGATAAATATTAAGTTAAGAACCAAATCCGTTAAAGCGTTTAATGTCGATCGATCTATACTTTCACAAATATGTGAACGTAATACCACAACATTTAAAGTAAATAATATAACTAAATTTATTTTTAAGTATCGAATTTCATCTTTAGTCACTTAAAAAAAAAAAAGACTCCTGTGAATGGACTTCGCCCAAAATTAGCTAGAAGTCAAATTTGATGTAAATACTGAATTTCATGCACCTAGAGCAAAGAACATTGGTGACCAAATTCACAGCCAGACACGCATAGCTTCAAAAATGTGTGTTTCGGATTTGGGGATCTCTGAAATGCGGAGATTCATCAAAACCTTGAAATCGTATATTTTTGAAGCTTATAATTATTTTCTTTTTGTACATTCGTACACGAGAAGTAAAGAATTTGTATTTTGTTTTTTACAAAGCTTAAAACATGTTTCATTATTTAATTTTTTGATTTCATTTTTTTAAATAAAGATTATATATTTTATAATGATCCATTTAATAAAATGTTATGTTTAATTTTACAGGGTTTTTTTTTTGACATTATATTCACTTATGTCGATATGCATTTATCTTATATATAACAATAATGGCACAGAAATCACCCTTATTGCTGAATATCGACAGCGAAATGAAAGCAAATCATTATAAGAATGTTTCAGACTGCTTCACTAAATGTTTTTATAATTGTTTTTGATTTTATGTTTCGCTGATTAATGGAGTTGCAAAATATTATTAGAAATACTTTGGATTGAGCTGGCATTCCATAAAATCGAAGGAAACAAGATGTAAAAGAAATAGGCGTCAAACAAAGTTTAACAAGCATTAAAATAAGCTTAACCATCGTCAGATAGATAATTGCTATAACTTAATTAGTCCATATTAATCATTCATGTGAACAAGCTGGTCGCCAAATGCGGCTAGTATATTTGAAACTCATTAAGGAATTGAGACTCCAAATCAATTGATTTAAATACTGTCAGGATCTAAATACCGAAATATATAAATAAATAGCATCGATTTAAAATAACCCCAGAAGTGCTTTCCTATCATATGCAGATCATGGTAATATCGAATTAGCTCTGGAATCTTTTGGAATTTTAATGCTATACGAGACAAAAAAACTGATAAATACCAGCGTCTTAAAAAAAAAATCATACGAAATCATTACTATAAATTCTTAAGTGAAATCTTATAGAATAGATACAGAAAGCGGATGCAGAAACAAGAAATTTAAGAAACCATGTAAGAACTTATCAAGAAAACAACTTGAACCTAGCTCCGAAAAAAAAAAAAAAAAATCTGAAAATTGCACCCACAGATAAAATTTTCCTCCTACTGACAGCGACTGACAAAACACATGTGCTCCAAAGACCCTCCCCTGTAAAAACAGTCGCCAATTATAATTTTTTAGTCTTTTCTTAACGCCAAAAACCGCCCAGTAGTAAAGTAGGCTTAACACGCAACAAAACGAATACGCTATAAATTACCCCATTAAAGAGGCAACATAATACCTGAGTCAGAAATGGATAAAAAAAAATTGAGGGGAAAAGTAACATAGCTGTAACCGTAACTTCTATAGAATAAGATCAGAGGGAGAAAGTGAGAGAGAGATTGCAATTCTGTTTCCATTTTTTTTATCTACTCTTTTTTTTTTCCTCCCACCCCCCATCTGACGAAGTCCCGTTGCTGCTAAAAGAGAGAAAAGAAAAATAAAGAGGAAAAAAAGAAAAAAAAATGTGAGCAAGAGCAGAGAAAACAGATGAAGAGATGTCAGCCCGAAGCTATAGAGGTCGCTGCTAGCGTCGGCAACCTCCGATCGTCTGAAACAAAAACCCATCGTCTAGCAGATAGCCTACAGCTAAACCCATCTAGCCGCTCGATATAGTAACAGATATACGGATATGCATTAAATTTCATGGGTGCATAAGAATTACGAGCGTTAAAAAGGAAAAAAAAAAAAGTAAATGGTATAAAAAAATAATAATGGGGTATAACTTGATAGAGGATTATTTCATTTAAGCACTGGATACTATTGGATTTCGTTTTTTCTTTTCGTTTTGCATTTTTTTTTTTTTAGACTGATCTGGTGTTAAATTGTAATGAAGCTTCAATGAAGTGCTTTTGATTCGTGGCCTTTTTCTTTAAATACTGGTAAAAATTATAAACTAAAAAAATATAAAAGCTTATTTAAACAGTTCTCCAGTAATGGTGTTATGTTTTTAAGTGTTTAATGAATTCATACATGCTGAATCTTATTAAACCTGAAATCCTTGTATGACATTTTAGTTTTCCAAAATAAAGAAGAATTTTGAAAACAAATATTTGAAAAGTAAAAAAGCAATGAATGAATAAAATGCATTCTTTAGAATAAAAATAAGTTTAGAATAATTAAACATTAAAATTAATTATTTTATGAGCGTTATGATTATATGAAATTCCGAAAACGAACATAATGTAAAGAAGTTATAAATTGGGGTGAGGGTGGGCCATCTAAAATACGAATTATACGGTCGTAAAACAATGCACAAAACTAGTACCTCTTAAGCAGGAAATGTATAGAAGGTGTTGACAAACCATAAGTAATCTCGTTATCCCTTAGTACTGTTTCATGTATTAAAGACAAAATCTTTCGAGTAAAGTATTTTGCAGAAATATGCTCTGACCCTTTTGAACATTTCACCGATAAACACTCACGGTTTACATTTAAAAAAATAAAAATACTAATAAAACGGACATGAACTGGATAAATAAAATGAACATCTAAAACCACATGAAAATGGTTTATCTTTTTCCAAGCAACATATCTAGACTTCTAAAAACGGAATTTCGCAATTTATTACGACTGCTTTTCTTTCTCAATTTCTAAAAAATTCCAATATCGTTCACTTTTCTTTAACATTAGATGCCATACTTATTTACACTGATAAACATGAGTTTGGCATCACTTTTTAGAAAAGATATCTACTTGTAATGTGATGTTGAAATTCAAAAATATTTCATTGCATTTTAAAATGTAATCCAAAAATGGAATAAATTAATATATATTTTAATTACTGATTTTATTCATAAGCGCAGTGACAATTGAGGATGTTAAATGCATTTATTGGACGTGATGATAATGATTAAAAAAGAATTTTATCAATGAAGAGATAATATTTTGAATTTTTAAAATGGCATAAAATTGTTTTGTTAACAGAACACGAAGTAGGCAAGTCATAAAATTCAATGGATAATAAAAATTGCAAAATAAAAATATCATTGTTACTCTATGTGATCCGTAAACCCTTATAAAATAGAATTCGAATGGTAAAATTATATTACAAGCAATACTTCTGCACATTCCATTTGTTAAACGACACAGAAACGAAGGCAACCCAAATCTGGTCAATTAAAAGTATTTCGAGATTAGCACTATTTGGACTTTAAAAATCAATGATAAACTAAACTCATTTGGTATCCGACAATTCTTTGATTACATAACTTAATTGAAGTTATGACAATGCTAAGAATTTCTAAATAACTTCAGCAAAGTTTTAGAGTTTTTTTTAAAAAAACTACTGTAGGTTTTTTTTATTGAATATTTTATCAAAAAATGCAAACACTCAATTAACGTTAGAACAAAATATTTTCCATCCTCGGCAAATTAAAAACTAAAATCCATCTTCCAAATTTAATATGGATTCAAAAAGTTCACTCTAGGCTAATGAATTCCCAAACTTTTGAAAACAGCGATCCGCTTACTCGCTTACTTATTTCACAAGACGAAAAATATACCTTCTCCCAGAAAGAGATTCTATGGGCTTTAAAGACGATTAAAGAGAAAATATTATTAAAAATAATTTCAGAAATTACATTTCAAATATGCGGTTTGATGAATATTTCAAGCCCACATCATATTCTATGTAAATTGTGGAAAGATATATTCAAGATCTTATCGTGACCCACCGTTAGAAGCACATGCTCCAGCCAATACAATGCAGTTAACAAATCATTTGCTGAGTAAGATTCTATTTAATTTATAGAATTTTGAATTAAAAAGAACAATGAAGTCGCAATTAAATATCGTCACAATTTCAATTTTTTACTTTCTCGTATGCGTAGTGTAGAGAAAGCATAGTAATTGTCGAAAAATTCGAGCTCGGATATTCAACGAACCACCCACCACGTTTTAGACCTACCTGAGTTCGAAAAACACATTTTTGGAAAATGTCTGTCTGTGACAATCATAATTCAAAAACGCTTTAAGCTAGACTGTAGAAATTTGGTATACGGTTTTTACACCAAATTTGCAGATTTCTGCCAAATTTTCAGTAAAATATGTTCAAGGAAATCTGTCTGTCCAACTGTTCGAATATAAATTAACTCGATAACTATAAAACGAAACCAGCTCGATATCTATTCCATAGATTTTTGTTTCAATCAGTCGTTAAAAACGCTTCCAAAACCCGAATTCAATTTTCGGATACCATTAATCGCCAAAAAACCTCGCCAAAGAATGATCCCGAAAGATTCAGGAAAAATGCCAAATTCACGCCAAAAATTAATATTTTTGCAAGGCGTTCTCTGGCATGAATTTATTAGAGAGAATGCGAGAACGGTTACAAGAGACACTCCCACCAAGTCCCCCCCCCCCCTCTTTTTAATGAAAGCTCCTCTTTTAACAATTTTTATAGTTTAGCGATTTCTCAGAGGATTTATCCATCGTAGTTGGATACGAAACAAAACAATAAAATAAAATTATTTTAGAAATAAAATAAAAGCTTTCAAAACTGTACCAATTCAATAGTCTTAAGAAAAATCTAATTTCAGACAAAACTGTATGATAATCAAAATTATATTTAAAAAGCAGAAATGAGGAAGAGAAAATGAAAACATCGAAAAACAATTTCAAGTAGAGAATATTTCTAACGTTTTCCTTTATGAAGAAGTGAAACACACTTAAAAAAAAAACATTTCAAGTTGACACCGTTCTTTTCAAATGGCGACATTGCGCAATGTCTCACGTGAGTGGGCACGCGGGAAGTATCGTTTGTACCAATCACAAAGGAGTTGCCACTTTGTAACCCAGCCAATGAAAGTAAAGAAAAAAAAGACAAAAAAAAAAAGGAACATCCTTTCCATTCGAGAATTAATGACACTTCGTCGAAAATAGCACCAGCACTTACAGTGGGCGGAGTTAAACGGTTTCTTTGTATTTCTGCTAATCCAAAGCATTTAATTAAGAATATCATTACCTATCCTCCCAGTTTTCTCAAGTATGAAACCCCGACTCGTGGGCTGTGTTAGACATAATTTGTGATAACGTCCAGTCCGTGGAAAGACTGGAGATTAAGTTATTGATTGGCGATCTAAAGGATTTAATTTTTTTAATAAATTATTTCTGTTTACGACTCAGATAGCTAAAATGTTGTTATAACCATTCCGACATCAGAGAAATTACGCAATCTTAAAAAGACTTGAATAGTGACATTGTATTTTATTTTTTTGCCCCCAATCGATTCAAGTGTCAATATTAATCGATGGCCAATATATATTAATTTATTAGTGTATTGTTGTCATTAAATAAAAGGGCGAAATAAATTTTATTCAGTTTTTCCAACTTCTAAATTAAACCAATTTATTCCAAATTACGACATGAATGGAATGCGACGACTTTTCAAAAAGCGACTTTTCAAAAAAAAGAAAAAAAAAAAATCAGATGGATTAAAAAATCGTTTTTTTAAAAATCTAGTCATAATTATGCCGATTATAGAAAAACACACAAGTAAAAATATACAGCCAAAAATAAAAGAATTTTCGTTAAAAATAAAAGAAATTTAGCTCGTAACAAAAGCACAGATTTTATTTAAAATCCTTAAATCAAATCTAAATGGTATTAAAGCGGCAGGAACGGTCTCCATAAAACTTTCTCGCACTCTTAAATTTGCCATTCCAGAGAATGTTTTACATGGCATTGGCGAACAATAATTACAAAATATTAACTCTTGAAATGAATTTAACAGTTTTACTGAATCTATGACGGCGTCATCCAGATTAATCTTTGGCATGCATTAACAATATCCAAAAAAAAAATCAAAATTGTGTTTTAGAGACATGTTTGTCGCAATCGATTGAAACAAAAATTTGACACAGAACTATATTTGTAAAGACAAAATCCCATAAAAAAAAATCTGATATATTTAAGTCATTGCATTTCTGAACTACCGAGTTTACCCGTCTTTGAAAATATAGACTAAACAGATATTTAACTCGTAGTTGCATTTTGGATCACAATTTCAGTGTTAATTCTGTGTATCGAATTTCACTTATCTAGCTCTCTACGTTTTGTAGCTATCGTGTTAAAATATATATTCGAACAACCGGACAGACGAACTCAACAGATTTTAGTCAAAATTTGGCAGAAATCTGCAAATTTGATGTAAAGGAGGCGCACCAAATTTCAACAGTCTAGCTCAAAGTGTTTTTGAGTCATCCTTGTCACAGACAGACATTTTCCAAACTCAGAGTGGGATAAAACGTGTAGATTCGTCAAAATCTCAAATTCGAATCTTTTGACGATTACTTTACTTTCTCTATATTACGTATACGACAAAGTAATAATTAATTTTTATATAAACGTTCGATTTTTTTATAATGTTTTTAACTTTATTTCTTTATAAATTTGGAAGAACAGAAATAAATCCAATGCTGTTTTCAAATTAGAAAAAAATAATTGAGATTTTTTTAACACTTTTTTCTTAGTAATTGAGTTTAAATTTCCATTTTATTGCATTCATTTGTGAAACAATAAAACGCACAAACAAAATTCCCAATGAATATATTCTTTCATTAGCACTAAACACATTCTACAAGATACTAGATGCTCTTGAAAATTATTCCGTAAGAAATTACCATAATATAATTTCAAAGATCAACATCAGCGAACGCAAACGATAAATAAACAAAGCGAAAACAGTCTGACCATTCTTTAAAAGGAATGACACGGGAAAAAATAAATAAATAAAAAGAATCAATTCTCTTTCGATCTTTTGTTAAAGAATGTTCATCGAAGAACATCGTTCTGGCGCGAAAATGGCGCGCAAATTTCGCGAACGGCGGTTCTTTGCCCATTCTGGAACTTGGAAGCGCTAATAAATAAACATCGAGAGCGAAGTTTCTTTCAGTGGGAAATGGAGCCAGGGAAAAGCAATATTGCTATGAACAAGACATTCGGAAGTGTCTCTCCTTGGCCCCAAGCGATGTCTCCAGCTCGGATACTACTCAACTTCTCTTTCCACATAGTCTCGTCATCGCTTTTTCTTTCCACTTAACGTCGTTCCAACTGCTGCCGGTTCTTTTTTCCCTTCGTTATTTTGAAGAGGGGGCCGACTGAGGAAAGAGTTATTTCGCATGAAATAAAACACGAACATTGTATCTTTTGGTTCGGAAAGAAAAAGCGCTACTATTTCGCGTTTATTTTTAGAAGGGATTATTCTACCAATTGATCGAAATCGAAAGATATTTGGTGAGTAGACGCGTGTTCATCACTTCGGGCATGAGGAATGCCGATCAGTTTATATTAACCGATGTTATTTAATAAGATCATTTTATTTCAAATTTGTTGATTTTTTTAAAATTTACTGCATCGTTTGACGACTGTTTTGAAGACAATATTAATAAATATTAAAGAATTAAAATAGAACGGCCAATATGAGAGTTAAACAGCACCACATTTTTCTTTCATTGGAATCTATTAACCCTTTCTAGGGCCATGTGAAGTATGCTTCCCTCCAAATTCATCAATTTTTGTATGAAGTTATGTAGGTTGGTATAAATTCTATTAAATTTTTTCAATAAGAGAGAAACTCGGGTGCTTTAATTCCTTATTTCACATAAATGGTGCGTCTTGATTTGTTAATTATAAATTAACTAACAAACCATTATTATATTTAACAATCTATATTCAATAATATATTAATAATTATTAAATTAATTCAATAAGCTAAATGAATAACTTTTCTTGAGCCAATCTCAATATTAAAAAATATTTTAGTATACTAGTAGAAAAAAAAAAGGGCCTTTTAAAAGGTTAATATGAAGTACAAGTTAAATACAAAGTCATGCACTTCATACCCATTACTTTTTTTAACTATTCTTTCAGCGATATTATTTGAAAAAATATACTGCATCGACTACTTAATTTATATTAGCTTTTTTTAAACATATTTCTTTAAATATATGAACTATGTTTATTTTAAACAGTTAAATCTAAAGAGAATCAACATTTCTGAATAATAACACATTGTGTATTTTATTTGTATTTATATGAATACTCTGGATCCTTTCAAAGCCATTTTATTTATATTCAATATATTAATTTATCTCTAACGTTATGTAATTTATTGAATTGATTACCTTTATATTGGCATTTCCATCCAGATTTTTTTAAAATTATTATTATTATGTTGTTTTTCTTTATTTATCATTAATATTATTGTTATTTTATTTCAAATGAGATCTTCAATTTATCTACACAGTTTAATAACTAATAACAATATAACTAGATAATTTGAAGACAATATTAATAAATAAATATTAACATAATTTTTTTTATTTATCGTTAATAGATCAATGTCTTTTTTTATATATTTAAATACCTCTCACCAATCAAAAATTAGTAGCTATATGAATTGCATATTCCTAATTATTTCGTTACAAACATAATAAGCTTTAGTTGAATTAGACTGAAATTTCTTATCTTTTAATTTTGGGAATGGTTTTCCATATAGCGACAGATGTAAAATTTAAAATCCAACTGCCAAAACTTCTAGCAATAAAGATTTTTTTTTAAAAAAAATTGCTTCAAATTGGAAGTATACTCTTCGTTTCGATTGAAAACCTCAGAATCATGATCAAAAATATTGTTTTAACAAAAACGCACGAGAGGAAAAATATGTAAACAGAAGAAAGAAATATTAAATTAAGAAAAGAAAAGCAAACCACAAATTCACAAAGGAACTTTACTCGAAAAATGAAAAATTGTCGTAATTAAAAAAAAGAACGCAAAATGAAGCATCATTAGTGTTGCCAGCAGCTGCTGTAAACAAAATAAGATTAGCAAAAGATTTCTGTCACTGACATCCGCAAAACAAAGCAGAATAAATAATGCGAGGAAAAATGAATTCTTATTTTATCTCCACAATTTCGTTTCGCATTATTTTGAGAATATGTGCGATTCAAGAGAGAATTATTCCAAATTCGAATACCAGACAAACAGACGATAAATCACATCCAGTTTCTTAAAAATGAATCTTTGAATCGGAATTATTCCATTTTCTATCTGAAGAATTCTTAGGAGGAAAGGAAAAGAAAAAAGAGCTTATTGCGTTGATTTTAAAGTGCACAAATGAAAAGACCGAGACAAACATATGTGCAATATGCTTTCAACATTTTGTACTAATTAAACATGCAAGTTTATTCTCAAAAGGTTAGGGTTCGTAAAAATCGATCAAATTCTTGGCGATATGTTGAAAACTTTGCTCGTAAACTTCATTGTCTCGGAGAAGATTTGCTTCATTTTGGCTGACTGTCACGAATTTCAAAATCGATTGGTAGAATATTAACTCCCAAAAATTGTCCCTCATGATTAAACCCAAGAGAATTAGTGAGTTTGTTAAAGCGCTGTTTTCCCGTCGGAGATTACAAAATTCGATCAATGAGAACTTTTGCCCTATGAACGATGTAATTTCTTATTGATCCCAAACGCTGTCACGGAAGATAAAGCGCTCTTAGATAATTATTTGATTATCGACATAAAACATTAATTGCATAACCCCTATAAATCCAGACTCAAATGTCACGATGGTTTCATCATTTCCAGTCCAAGTTTAATTTTGCTTTGAATACTGAATTCGCAGAAATAAAGCAGCTCAAATGAAAGCACTGTTCGTTTTCAGATGCAAAAATCTCCATGCTTCTGCTCATGTGCCAGTCGCTTTTCATTTTATCAAAACAGATGGTGGTAAGGATACACATATTATATATATATATATATATTTATGAGGTAATATGAATTACCCAAACTTAGCACTTGAATATATTTTGGAGAGTGGAATGTGCACATTGGAATGATTTCTATGAATTTTAATTAAAATTTGAATTAAGTATAAATTAATCGAAACTTCAGCATTTTCTGCAATAATTCTAAAAATATTATAACACAAAAATTAATTTTATGCCATTTCAAATATTTTTAAAAATGGCCTTTTATTTGTATTAATTATATCAATATATTTATATAATTATATAAGCTTATATTGTAACATTCCCCCGTTTCCCAGTACTGATTAGACATTTACAGCCAGCTGTGTCGTCGCTGTTACTTACTAAACTCCTCGAGATAGCCAGATGGTGGATCTTTTCACCTGGATGGTCTCGCATCTGTTCATTAGCGACTATAATGAAAGACCACATGTGGAATTCCTCGTCCAAGAGGTATTGATAGTGCCTTCAAAGAGAAAGAGGTGTCGAAACATCTGGATGCTAGATGTTTCTCTTTGTGAAAGGACCTTCCCACAACCCACTGGTGCCGCTGAGAGAGCATATGGCTGAAACCCGATTGGCCGAAGGATAGCTCAAATGACCAATGTAAATTAAGAGGCGGAGATTTTCACCGAAATAAAGCGCAGAGATTTTTTTAGAGAGGAGAGAAGAAACGAATTGCAGGAACTGTTGGACGACGCCCACGAGTTCGGAGTCTGAGAAACTACCCCTGGAATGGTCGTGATGACGAGATGAAGAACCGAGTTTCAAGAAAAACCTTCGATTTTGACTGTTGTATCTCCTACTACAGGTGTAAATAACTATTTATTTAACCAAGATTACAACAAGTTGTTCTTTGTATTATATATATATATATATATATATATATATAGGGCTGTAAAATAAAGAATTGTCTGGAAATTCTGCTTCGTTATTTCATCAGTCTAGATCAGGACATTACAATATCAATCATTCATGCAAATGTTTCCCGCATTGGCAATTTAAAAAAAAAAAAAATCCTTTTTGCCAGATTTGGAATAATAAATTACATTACTGCTCTGAAATTCAAGCCATTTTTATTCTTCCATAAAATGTTCAATCTTCAACTGTTGGAAACTAGAGAACAAGGATTCTCTTTAATATCTATGTAGTTTACAAATAAAAAAAAAATGAAGTTACAATATGATATCAAGAAGCTAGATAAATCGGATAATAACATTAATAGCGCTATGATATTATGAGACTGTCCTCATTAGAAATATTCCTATTCAAAACAAATAAAGCTTAAAAAATAAGAATTAAAATAATATGACGTTAATAACAGACAATTTGACGAAATAATGGACATGAAATTATATCTAACCAGTTGATATAAAAATAAAAATTAACTAGTATTCCCGAAGAAACAGTTGTTCACTTGAGGCGGTTAGTTAATAAAGAACTTTTTTTATATAAAAAAAATAGTAGGCAAGACAATCTTATTTCATCTGGTAAAATAAATTGGTCTAGAAATGATATTGATTCTGAAATAAAGAGCGATATTGCTCAATGTAGAGTTTCTTTTCTTACTCGGCAAAATATTAAGGCTCACCAAGGTTATCCATCCGGTAGGTTATTTGGCAATATAGAACAGCATACTTTATAGAAAATTCTTGGCAATGGAGGAACAAACAAATGTAAAAGGGAAATATCACAAAAGTACAGTAAATAAAAAAAAGCAGATTGACATATTTGGTAATTTCATATAGAATCACTTTATTAATGAAATTGTCTAGAAGCATACCGCACCAAAATGTACAACTACGAATATCAATTAATGCATCAATTAAATTTTTCTATAAATTATTCTACTTCTGAATGGTTTTCATCTAGGATTTAAAAATGAAGCGAGAAAATTTAAATCGCATGCATTTTACAGTAGACAAACATCAATATGTTTATGAAGTTTCAATTTCTCCTCCAAAAGCAAATACACTGCTTATTATAAATATTACATAACGCTTCTTGTGCTCTATTCAGTTTCAAACCATCTAGGCCGAAGAGCTCCCTTAAAGCTCCTCAGAACAATTTTCGGACACTCCACTTCAAAATGCACTGGAGATTACAGTGTTTACTAAAATTTAAAGGGGCCTTTTAAGACGATCACCATCTTAAAGGACCAAAGAGACTCAGCGCCCCAGCCTTTCTGCATCAAGTATTTGCGCCCCATTCTGAAACCAGAGAGGCAGAATTAGCATGTAATGCCCAGGGCTGCAAATTCTCTAATTGAAGCTCTCCCAGAACCAACCCAACCGACCAAACACTTGTCCCAAGGAAATCTGCTTACGCCCCGGCTCTTGTGTGCAGCCCCAAGGGCAGCGGACAGTTAATGGATAACCATCATACAATTCCCGGATAAAGTTCCGGAAGACATTTGGGATATTTTGTCTAATATGATTTAGAGCATACGTCTCTCGAAATGCGATTTTCATTAGGTTCGTTTAATGAATGGAGTTAAGCCAATGGTGACTGTCGTCGTAGTTTGAGATTCATTGATTGGCTGAGGGGTGTTTTCGTTCTAAATTTGTTGACTGCAATTTTAAAACATGGGTAAGAGGAGAGTTGTATTAGCTATGACTGGATGATCCTTTCAAGGAATTCGTTTGATTTTATTTTGTATGGATAAGTATAAAATACGGATTAAAGTCCAGTTTTTTAATCCAAATCTGCAATTTTGCAGCTGTTTTATAACAAAAAGTTTTAATAGCTTTTGGTTTTATAATAAAAATATATTTGATATTGTTTTAGGTAAATTGAAACAGTATATCTATACAAGATTTCCTAACAAGTGCTCTAATGCTTGTGCGTTGATCCGGGATCCAGAAAACATTCGCACCCTTGTATCATATGCTAATCAAATAATCTTATTTATTTTATTTAAAAAATAGGAATATCTCCAATATATAAAATCTATGTATCCTTAGTTGAATCAAGACGACAATTATTGACTTTTTCTTTTTAATTTACATTATTTTCAACAATGGATTGTATTGTTTCATCAAATATTGAATCGGGTGATTTTTTTTCCCCATTTTTGAAAGCTAAAAAATAATTCTGTTTAATACAATGCAGTTTACAAGACAAAAAAAATTAAGCTGCAATATTGCACCACTACAAGAAGACACAACATGCTTTTACATTAATGTACACAATGAAGCGAACATATATAAGGCAATTAAAATAATATCTTTAATATTTGACAATTTGACAGGAATCAAAGTTATATCAAATACTTTAAATTAAATATAAGCAATATCTATGACAAAAACCGCGTCGTCAAAAGTTACTAGTCTATAATAAAGCAATATCAAAGCTTTATTATGTTGGATTCAAATAAGACATTGACTATCCAATATTGAAAGCGCAATCATTCCAGTCAATAAGGCAGAAGATGCATTCGGACTCATTGAAAATTAGTAATTGATGGTTTCATAACATTTCAAAAACACAATTTCAATGTTACGTAACCTTAAATAATCTAGATTAAAGATTATACATTTAATATCTATTGTTTATCGAACATGAAATGTAGATATAACTCACATTATCGCTACACTAGATTTAAAGATAATGAATCGGTAATCTATATTATTAAATAAATCACAAGCAAAACCCTATATTATGACTCGATGAATAATTTATCAATTCAAAAACTACCATTAGCTGATTATAGATAAATATTAAAATCGCATTCAATCATAATCAGCGTCTTATATGACATCTAACAAATTGACATTTCACGATTTCTTTCATTTATCTGCATCGCCAGCATGATTTTCTTAGTAAAAAATATAAAAGAACGAAATAAAAAGACTTATTTGATCACAAGAATTTAATGAATACAAATTCCACCAAGATTCTCATGCTTACTTCTGAAGATTTCATTTTTGGTAACACCTATTTATTACAGTCATTGAAATCATACTTAGCACTTACAATCTCAAACACTAAAAATGGTGAAAGCTTCTCCTTCTTTTAACTCCCTTATTTCAATCAATCGATTATCGATTTATTTTGATTTTGCAAGATTAGCGTCTTAATGTGAAGCCAACGTGGATGAACCTCGTAATGCTGCGATCAATGGACAAGCGAAACAATTGAAACAGTTCACTTCGTTTCAGGAACCGTGCTTATCATTTTATTCTTCACAAGAGATGATACATAGGACAGGCATAAGGAAAGCGCTTTCCAGAATTATTTGATTAGGTGCGAATTTTCTTTTAGTTATTCGTTTCCTGTGCTGATTTTCAGTTTATTTTTGCTTATTTCTACTGTATACCTTATGATTTTTACTATCTAGTGTATGTAATACTAGCTTTTACCCGCGACTTCGTACGCGTGGAAATAGATTGGAATTTATAGCATCAATGGCTTTATCTTTTGTTACACCTGCGCATGCGTGAATTTTTAACGCCAATTGGGGCAGCACAAATGTATGAATTTTCTACGCCAGTTGGGGTAACGCAATATAGATTATAAATATTTAATTTCCTTTATTCTGTTTCATTTTAATTCAAAAGTACTTCAGAAGGAATCCGAACGATCGATTCATTAACAATGTTTAATTTTAAATGGATCGGACACTAAGAAAATAAACAGAATCGTTTGAAATAATAGTCAAAACCCTGTTCAGCCTAATCTCACTGGCGTGGAAAAAAAAAGCCCTGAAGCTTTACTCATTTGGCGATTTTTGGAGGGAAAGTTAGTTTTTACTTAATAAACAATTAATCACTCAATTAAACGGAATAAATATTAGCCTATGTCCTATTCCAGACTATGATCTATCTCTCAGCTAAATTTCATTCAATTCTGTTCAGCCGTTCTGGCGTGATTGACTAAAAAACATCCATCCATCCAAACTTTCACATTTATAATAGTAGTGTAGATAGAGAAAGTATTGTAATCGTCAAAAAATTCGAACGCGCGATTTTGACAAATCACGTTTTAGACTTCTCCGAGTTCAAAAAACACATTTTTGGAAAATGTCCGCCTATATGTGACCAAGATAATTAAAAAACGGTTTGAGCTAGACGATTGAGATTCAATATACTTTCTTTACACCAAATTTCAAGATTTCTACCAAATCTTCAGTAATATCTGTTCAGAAGAAGTCCGTCTGTCCGAATGTAAGTTAACATTGAAATCATAAAAAGACAGCAGCCAGATAGATAAAATTCGGTACACAAATTTAACATCTATAGTAGATACATCTGTATAATTTTGAACCACATACAACTTTGGGTTGACTGTATCATTTTGCAGTTTGAAAAAACATGTAAGCGCGCAAATTCAAAAACGCAGTGACTCACTCAAATCTGATATGTGATTTTGTGAGTAGAAGAGCAGTTTTTTTTTCACGTGTCATGTTTCACCAGAAAAACGTGATAAACACAAATTCTACTTTTGGATACTATTAACTCATGTCAGGGATTAATTGCCTAAAAACTCGCCAAGGGTGACACGATAGATTGGCTAAATTCACGCCAAAATTTAATATTTCGTAACTATTGTACGCCAATCCCATGTAAGGCGTTTCCTGGAATGAGAATGGGAAATTCTTTCGGCGAGACCACCCCCACTGGTTTATTTTTATTTTAACTCGAAAACGTGTACTTTTTCCAAGTATTTAATTTGAAAAAAAAAAGCATCGCTCCTAACATTTTTAAATGTGCCCCTATTTTGACAAAATCAAAGTCCACAATTGCATGCGCATAAGCAAATAAGGCTTCTGTATTTGAAATAATTTTTGCACAATATCATTCGACTTCCGATAGCAAATTTAGGCTAAACTAGAGCTACAAACATTATTCAATCTCAAAGCGAAGAATTTTTACGTCACATCATTGCCCAAGGCATAAAATTTACCGATCAAATCAAAAATAATTCTCTTTACTTTCAAATAGTTTTTATAAAATCATAATAGAAACGGATTTAATTTCGTTTCTTCCTTTTTTTCAAAATACCGTTTATGTGGAATAGATTCGCTAGTGGATAGAAGAAGTGTCAGATTTAAAATCTCACACAAAACGGAAACATAAAATTTGAATGTGTAAATGATTTTTAAAAAAAAAAGATGCTATTAATTAAAATTAAATGCATTATTAAAAAGATTAGTGACATTCTGTTTTAATAAAATTCACAAATTATGAAAATGGGAGATCATTTATATATTATCTTAAAGATTTAATTGATTTAGCATAGTTAGATTTTGTTTTAAAGTTACACGAAGGTTCATTTGAACAGCGGTCATATGACACGAACAACATTTGAATCAACAAAGATGATGAAAATATGATTACTAATAAAAGGATGTGCTTTGTTCAATTCGTCATCTTTCAACAAAATACACCATTAGACGTAAAATTGCACTTCATTCCTCCTGATTATACCTTAAGAGATAAGAATGGATGACTCGAAGTGATTTTTGAAATATTAAATAAAATTCTCATTAAAAATTAAACGAACTTTACTTTTTTCCCGTCATATTCTCCAAAAATATTACTGCAATTTTTTGCACTGTTTAAGGAAAAAAAATTGTTTTTAATGATATAAATTTAATTGTCGAGTAATTTTTACTTTCTATCATAGAGAAAGTACAATAATCGTAAAAAAAAAAAAAAAAATCGAACTCGAGATTGAAAATAGAGACAAAGATAGCGTAAAGCGTCTTTTGAGTTATAAGGTTGAAATTCGGTACACGGTCTTTACACCAAATTTGCAGACTTTTTATCAAATTTTGAAGAAAATTTGTTTAGAGGAATCCCATTTGTCTGATTATTAGTATATAAGTTAACATGTTAATTATAAAATGGAGAGCTAGATAAATAAGATTCGGTGCACATATTTAACATCTATAGTTTAGACAGTCAAATTCTGAGGCAGATCCGATTGCGGGTTGACTGTCTGTCGATCTGCACTTTCAGAAATATGTAAACGCGATCATTCAAAAACGCAATGACTTAAAAATGTATCAAATTTGGTATGATAATTGGAGACTAAAAGTTGTCGAATTTTTTTATTCAATCGGTTGAGAAAAACATATTCAATTTTAGGATATTATTAACTGCATACCTGGGATTAATCGTCAAATAATTCGACATGTATCACACGATAAATTCAGTAAAAATGCTAAATTCAAGTCAAAAGTTAATATTTCGTAATTATCGTACGCCAGTACCATTTAAGGCGTTCTCTGGCGTGACAAATTTATTAGAGAGTATGCGAGGAAGTTTTAGAGAGACCTCTTTTTTTTTTTTTGGTTTTCTATCTTGACAGCTTTTTTTTAAAATTAAATTGCATGACTTTCAACAAAAGATTTTATTGTTGCGAAGAAATTCAAGTCGTTTTCATTGTTTCATCAAATATTTAATCGTGAAATAATCTTCCATTGTTATAATCCAAAAAAAAAAAAAAAATTAACATTCTACTTATTATGATTTGCATCCGAGTCGTTTACATGAGGAATCGGATATTACCATAAATAACAATGCGCAATTTGAAACAGACTACTCAGACTTTCTAATGTCACTAAGATATCATGAAAGTCGACTTCATTAAGCAAATGCCTGCTTTATTGAAAGAATCCTGAATAGCAAGCAACGCATAGGAAATCAGTTCAAATAGACACATTAATATACCAGATGAGCCAGCTGGTTGTCAAAAGGCAGCTAGTAGCACACATGAAAGAAATCAGATTAAATAAAAATGCACAAAATTTCAGTATACTGTTTATGACGGCAGTAAATATCAGACATCATATTCTGTGTCCTTACGCTATAAATTAGACCTAAATAATTTTTCTTAAGTGTTGTCTCATCTCTCTCCACTTTTAGACAATAAAATATTCAATAAATGCACAAGCTTACTAAGCGGACAAGGCCATAATTTTCTCGATTTTTTTTTTTTTTTTTCGCTTTCTGTTTTTTATATTCTTGAACCTTTGTAATAATCTTACCGTTAAAGAATTAGTATTATACAGACAAGTGTTTACACAATTCTGTTCGAAGAAACTTTTATGGTAGAACAATTCTAGCTGGCTCTTTAATGTGCTGCATATCTTTAAACGCTGACAAGCAATGATATCCGTATAATAATGACTTACGTCAGCAGTGCAGTGATATCACAGAAAGTCTTGCGTCATCCTCAGAGAGATATTACCATATAATAGAAGACTGCATGTATTATAATTTGCTATTTTCGTTCTGAAGGCGAGAGTTCTTATATTCGAATACGCAAGGTACAGAAAGCAATATGATCAGAAGATATATTTGACATATATTTTAAAATACATAAAAATGGAAAGTGGAAATTTTTGGAAACATGTTAAAATTTCACGATTCTGAAAAGAAAATGCTTATTTTTATTATGAAAAATCAGTAAATTATTCAGCAAATTTCTTGCACCCTTCCTTGCAGTTTCTCTTCACAATTCGGAGTATATCTGAACTAAATCTGTCACACGACGAAAGCACAAACTCTGTATACGTCTAAAAGTTCGTAACATGAATATTTTAGAACCCGATACAAAATATCAGCTTCCTTCTTTAAATATAACTGGTTTTACTAGATAGAATGGCTGAGTAGAAACAAAAATAGAATCCCACGCAGCATCATGCTCACAAGACTAACGCAACTACGGTTGCCATCGCGATACGCGTTGCCATACGCTGTGTTGTAATGATTATTGTGGTTGGTTTGTTATACTTGTTAAGTAGTGAAATTAGCTGGGCTAAATCAGTCTATTGTTGAAATTGGGGACTCAGTCAAAGTTTTATTTCTTGATTCCTTCGAAAATGGAGGGTAACTGAGAACAGGCGACCACTGATAACGTATTTAAAGATCATAAACATAAATACGAAATATTACACAAGGATTGTTCAAATGGAAAGGTACGAAATGACACTGTGGGTATAATTGAAGACTTTATTCAAAGTATACACCATAGGCCCAAGCACGACGATCCCATTGATTAACGAATCGAAGGATTCCTTGTTCCCAGAATTCCTGCGGCCGTGACGAGACCTAGTCCTTCACAGCGTCCTTGAGTTCGTCGTCCGAGTTGAAGCGCTTCCCTTTCAGATATTTTTTCAGGGGACCAAACACATGAATCGCAGGGTGACATGTCCGGACTGTAGGACGGATGGTCGAGCTGCTCCCATTTGAACTTGTCCTGTTCCGCGTATGTGACCCTGGAGACGTGTAGAATCGCGTTATCATGGAGCAGAACCACACCCTCCGTGAGTAGCCCCGGTCTTTTGTTCTTGATGGATCTGCGTAGTCTTTTGGAGTGTCTCACAGTACATATCGGAGTTAACGGTTCTTCTGTGCTCTGCATATGCACTGCCACATCATTTGGACGGCGCTCTTTATGAAGAGCCTCTACTCTATCCTGCGCATGCGGGCGTACGCGCTTGCTCTGATCTACGCCGGAGACTCCAATCGCATCTCTAGATGTCTCGCTGCGTTCTCCCATAGCGGCATAGGCAAATATTTTAACGGTTGAAAATTTACATTTGAATACCCCTATGGTATATGATATAACATTTGAACACCCCTTGTATATCAATTCGAAACTAGCATAGAGGTTATGAACTAAGAGGATTGTCAATATAAGTTCTTTCCCGTAGAAAGCTTACCATAGAGTAGTGTTTTACAGATCTCTTGAAAATAGGATTGGTGATAGGCGACGTTTAATGACATATCTAGGGGCCATAAGCTTTCATATAAAGAAAAAAAATGACGAAATCGGACCAATAGGGGGATGTTGACGGGGGCTTTTGCCAATTATTTTAAATGGATAGACTGCTTACTCTAACAATTAGCCTTTAGAGCGGAAATCAGCATGGGGCAAATGAGAAACAGACTTCAAACTAACTGAATAAAGAGATTAATAATAAAACCACGTATATTTTTTATAATATATCTTAACTATTTATTAAAAAAACAATTTTTTTCACTATATAACGAGTAATCAATTTATGTGACGCTAAACCGTATGGCAAACATATCTACGCATATCATCTAATTAAACCCACATTTTACACTGATCTGTGACATCATACACATAAGTAATATCTATTGCACTTGCAGAATACCCCAAGAATTTGAAAATTAAATCCTTGGGGTACTCGATTGATTTCAAGCAATCATGAATTGATTGATGATTGGAAAGTTGTGGACTGATACGATTTAAATAATAAGGAAATTGAAATGTTTTAATTTCATTATACATTTTAAAAACCATTTTCGACCGACTGAAACAAAAATTTAACAAAGAACTACAATTTAACATACATGCGAATGTACAGATAACACATGATCAACTCTTTAACAGATTTAATTCCAAATTTGACACAGATATTTACATTTCATATCCTTAAACTATTTACCAAATCTTATTTTTTTAATTATTTAAATTTTGTAATTAATTTCACAATGAGACTGCTAAACAAACAGACATGTGCACATATTTCGTTCAAAATTTGACAGAAATCTACAAATTTGATGTAAAGATCACAAGCCAAATTTCATCTATCTAGCTCAAGACTTTGAATTATCGGATTCAATGACGAATAAACACATGTTTTTGCAATTCTTTCTTTGTATATTCTGTATATAGGAAATAAAAACTATCGCTATAAACAAATAAGAGCTATGATTATGAACATCTTTTATTAAAAAATATGCAGTAACACATTCCACAAAGTGGCAAGCTGAATACATTTACGAAAGAGATGCCAATTAAGAAAATTCATCATTAGAGACAAATACTGTCACCAGTAATAACTAAATTGTTTTCGTAAACTAATTTATTTTATCTAAAAATATTTATTAAACGAAATAGTACAGCTTATTGATAAACGTGAAGTAAATAATATGCTAATCATCAGATATCATTAAGATTACATCCAAAATACCAAAATGCTCTCGGAAAACGAACGTGAATTAAATGCTGTTTTTGCAACATAGATGCAAGGCTCATTCCATGGGGTCTACACAAATACGCGTGTGTATAGCTAACTAGAAAGACAAAGCACATCAAATTCGCTGACATTTTCTGTTGCGCGCGCTTTTATCAGCACATCTTCTGAAGATTTTTATCAACAGATGGGATCAAAGGGTTGAGTCGTGGTGGGAAATGCCGAATAAAAGAGAACCCACACTCTTGCTGATGGTTCTTGGGGTATTTGCTGATGCTTCAATTATTTGGAACAAAATAGATTACTCGAGATAGAAGCGATTCTGCGATGGCCGCGCTCATGAATGGATGGAAGACTTAATAAATTAATATTCTCATCGCTTAACTCTTAAACCAAAATTGTAACTATGAATAGTGAATTCTAGCCGCCTTTGTCGACCAAGCAGTTCACCGGGAATAATCATTTCCAACCAAATCTCTTATACATAATTTTCATTTTGTTCTTGATTCCGGCAAAAAAATGTCTTGGAAGAATCAAACAGTGATAGTTACTACAGTCTTGTTATTTTAATCGTCTTGCATTTATTTTGTATATTGGGTAAATTAACATATTAACCCTCCAGCTCTTATCCCGTGATTTTCGCGGGTTGACAATCAGTCCATTTTCTATAACATACCACCTTTTCCCGCAGTTTATAATTTTTTTTTTATCACAGATTTTTATTATATCATATTATTATAGCGTAACATAAAGTATCAGTTCACTTTTTTTTTGAAAAATATTTTAACTTATTTGCAAACAAAGCATCTAAATAGTGAATTTAAAAAATTACGCAGTCAAAAGGTTAAGCGCCACATCAGTTCATCGACGGCTGACGAGCTTTCTGCTCGGGTCACGTCAGTGACTAACAACACAAAATTATACTAATAAATTAATGATGAGCCTAAATTTTCCTTAAACTATTCTAATGTATTTCATTAAAACACGGTAAACATTTTATCAATAAGATGAATCTAAACATAGAAAACATCGTTGCAGACCTCGGAGCAAACAGAAAGGGAGGCAATATCGGCATGCCTTTTAACGTGTAAAATTATGTGCTAACAAAATCAAGTCTCTTATTTTCATTAAATTGCCCTATTATTCTATCTTCTAATTGCCTTTCACTATAATGCCATTCGGCTTTCTTATTCCTCCTGTAACTTGGAGGTTATTTTTCTTTAGATTTCAACAACAAAAGAAAAACACGTAATTAATTATTTGATGAAATAATGAAAATGGTTTGAAACGCACTGGAATTATAAAATTATTGTTGAAAATTGCACAAGAAAAATTTGCACAACTAAACTGGTACCATTAAAAAGTTTAAATTTTAAAACAGTGTAAAAAGTCAATTTTAAGCAGTAATAGTTTCGGAAGTTATCGCGGGAAAATACTAAAATCTCGCTGCATTTTTAAAATGAAATTCTTTCAAAACATATTTGAATTAAATTTGGAACTCTAGATCAAACGGTCACCCCTGTAGAGGCCAATATATGCATTAATTCTCTAGAAATTCTTTGAGGGCGACTTGGATCTAATCAATTTAATTCTTGTGCATATAATTAGGCCCAAATAATTTTGAACAATTCTACAAAGTTAGATACAATTATACTTCTCGCATTACAATATTAAATGCAATTGTAATGCGAGTCTACGGTTGCAAGTAAAAATTAATGTATTTTTATACAAATCTATACATTATGTTCAATTTTGATGAAATTCGGCATTTACACTGCAAGAGAATAGCAAAATCATTGCCAACTTTTCAAATGTCAAAAATCAAAATACGTTATTTAAAATTAAGCAAGTTTCTACTGTTTAACAGCTGGATTTATTGAAAATCTGACAAAAATGAATTATGCATCATCTTAAAAATCAGAAAATTAACTTTTCAACAATACCAATTTCACTTAAACTTAATTTATAAAAATAATCTATAGAATGCATTAATTGATATGATAAAATTCGAAGTAATTTCATTGTTTCATCGAAACAATAAATCACCTGCTGTTGCCACAGAAAAATTAAAATAATGATTACTTTCTTTAGAAATTAGGTCCCAAAAATGATTTTCACTCCCGCTTTCATTTCATAGTATTTGCACTTTCCAATTTGCACGCGCAGTAATTTTTAGTAGGCAGGTTCAATTAAGTTCGTATTACTTTAATTTTATCAAATAACAAGTTGAAATTTTAAATGAATTCTATATTAATAATTTAATAGCTAAATAAGCCATTATTCCGGATGAATAAACTGATCACTAAAGACGTTTAATAGCACATACTTAATTTCAAAACTACATGGCGATATGATTCAATGTTTCAACAGTATAATATAATTCATTTCCACAATAACCGCTAACAATCTAATCTCGAAATATTTTACAGAAAAAAAGAAATTCTCAATTCAATGGATATTCGTGACCTTTTCTAGACTTTCATGTCGAAAATCGAACATTTTATCGATCAAGATATTCTGATACATATTCATGAAACTCAAATGCGGATTAATTTAAAATGATTCGATATAAATTCAACAGTCACGAGAAGATATATTCTCAGAAAAATCGATTTCAAATGTTATTAAATGGAAAAAAAGTTCTGGCAATAAATCTGTATTATTGGCGGCTCCGTTCCTATTTATTATATTAAATACCAAAGTGAAACGGATATTGAATCGCCTTCAGATTCTTTTTTACTTGAAACTGATCCCAAGAAATTACAAGCAATATATCATCATCTTAAAAACAATTCATATCAAATTCTATATCCAACAAATCATTCTGAATAGAGATTGTGATTCACGCAGAAGGTTTTTTAGGTGAACTTTAGTTAAACGCGGAAACAATGACATCAATTCATGTAATGTTTTAGTCACATGACAAACGTAAATACGCATTATCAAACATCTAACTATTGTGTATTTGACAAGTTATACAAGATGCGCAATAAATTGTTTTGGTTTAGTTATATCAACGTCCCGTTTTTAAAGCAATGAGCAACGTCCCGTTTTTAAAGCAAAGTTTTGAGACGGACCTCGAAATTTCTGATCCGCGGTCAGATATCGAGGCCGAAACTCGCGCTGGCACTCCCCTCCTTACATCTCCCCACTACACCAGCGAGAGGACATTTGGCCCCGAGGGATTTAATGTGCACAAAACCCCTCTAACACGGAGGTTCTTCTGTGGAATCGGGCCTTGAACTTGGAACCAATCTGTTCCGAATCCAAAACCTTCCCACCATGCCACCGTGGTCCGCTGTGCTGGCATAGAAAATAAAAACAAGCTATCATCAAAACAAGCGATTTTGATTCGCAATGTTATAACGCTAGAGAAACAGAATAGCAGCGTTTTAATCGATTTATATAATGTAAGAAAAAAATATTACTCTCGTGCCAGAATTTTGTCTTTCATATCAGAAAGAGTCAGGATTATTAGTTATATTAACGTCCCGTTATAAAGCAATGCCAGGGTTATTTTGGGACGAACCTCGTCATTTTGAACCGCGGTTAGATGACGAGGACGAAACCTGAGCTGGCACCCCCCTCTCCACACCACACCAGCGGGAGGACATTTGGCCTTGACGGATTTAACGTGCAACAGACCCCCTTACACGATGGTTCTTCGGTGGAATCGGGTCTCGAACCTGAAACCCTACGCCTCACGAGCCGAGACCTTAATATATTCATCATCTGAATGCAGAAATCGAGAAAATTTCAGATACTTCAAATGGATGCGATTTATTTAAATTGTTTCAATCAAACAACCGTTTCTGTAGTTTCTACATTTTTCTGATATTTGCTTGCGTTTTATCTTTTGAAAATAACACGAAGGGAAAAAAAATCGAAACTTTTTAACTCTTAATTTTTTTTATTGTTACATTTCCAAAAATTATGAAGGAAAAAAAATTCTACATATCTTATGGTCAAACAAAACAGCAACTGAAATAAATAACTGAATAAACTTAATAGTCGTAATAGTAAATAATGAACAAAATACAACTAATAAAATCATTCACAAATTATTTATTTCGAGAAGTTTCGATATACAATTAAAATTCCAGATTTGCTAATTTATCAGTCATACAGACGATAATTATAAACCTTCTCCGATGTAAATAATCGCAATCGATTTGAATCGTTGTAACGGAGAAATCTAACAATTTAAAATTATAAATAAACAGCGTGTCAAAACAATCTCACATACAGAGAATATAATAGCAAGGGAAATGTTTTATTCATTTCGCACCTTCAATGAAAATGCCCGCAAAAATGCATAATTTTTATTCCTAGAAGAACTTCAATTTATTTGCGTAGGTTATTTTTGTTCCAAATGCAAACATACTTCTTCCCGCATTCATTTTCTGCGTCACCAAGTCTAAAAAACATCAACTTACAAACGCAATCGTTTCTTAGATTCAAAAAAAAAAAAAAAAAAAAATCGGAAAGAAAAAAATTATTAAAAGATTTTTTAAATAATATGTGGCAACAAAAATAAGATTGCGACTTTTAATACTCATTCAAATAAGCGAAGAATAAACAAACTTATAAAGAAAAAAATTTTCCAACTACCCTCTAGCAAAATAAAATCATTTTTTTCCTTTTGTATTGAATAAAACATCAATTCAAAAAAAAAAAAAAACCCTCAAAAATAGAGTTTAGTGATTTCTTCCACAGTCTATTAAAATAAAATCTTCAGAAATGTTTATTTTTTTTATTTTGAAATTACATATTTTTTTTTATATGTATACAAAAAGGTGCCTTTCACAAAAGTTATTTTTTTTCCTGAACTCGGTTTTTATTTAAAATTGATCAACAAAATACATACGATTTTTATAAAATAACAAATTTAAAGTGGCTTTAGATTTAAAATAATTCAAGTAATCGTTTTGTTCTAAGTAATTGTTTAAGAATTGAAGAATCATATTTACATTGTGTAATTATAAATTTATATTTAAATAGCTAAACCTAATAAGAATCTAGCAATAATTGTTTGGAACATAAGGATAAAAATTATAAACAAAAAAAAAAAGTCTTATAGTATGTTTTAAAAATAATTTTGCACAATACCAATATTTAACATCATTTATAAAAGCAGCAGTAGTAAACAATTTCAAAATAACTTTATCAATACAATTATTTTTGTACTTTATGCAACAATTGGATATATTTTCACAAGTACCAGTTTATGAAATAGAAATTCTTAATCTTGATATGCATGGCAGGAAAGCGATGCAATATTAACAGCAGTTTAAAAGTTCTGAAAATGATTGCAAAATCTTTTAAAACAGATAGTAAAAGAAAAAATATATATATAATTTAACAACAGTGGATAATTTGTGTGATAAAGCTTTAAATCAAACAATTTAGTTTGATTTCACGGTTCTCCTTCAATAGAAATAAATGTCAAATATATAATGAAATGCACGGACGAATTTCGCAACATTTTATGTTTTGTCAATATAGATTGTAAAGATCAATACATTTGTTATTTGACTAGATTGTTTTACTATTTAAATTTATTGGCTTCTTTACCATATTTATAATGTAAATTTTAATATAAAGCGAGAATCTCAATTAATGTTTGCATATAGGAAATGTTTGAAAAAAAATCCATATCATCTTTGAAATAATGTTTAGAATAAATTCCACAATAATAAATAGTGTAGAATAAATTCCACACTTTACATTTTATAAATCACTAGCTAGTACCCGGCGCGTTGCTACCGCAGATGATATAATTTTGGAGATATGATTTGAAATAGCTGTCTTGTTTAATTAGGAATAATAAAAAGTGATATTTATTTTCTTATCGATAGTAAATACATTCACTGAAATTGAATGATATATAAAAGGAGAAGTATAAATAATATTTATTCTATTTTTTTTTTACTTTATTATTTATGTATACGTCAGAGTTAGACATTTTTTTTTTTTTTTTCCGTCTTCAGCAAAAACAAATTTCTTGGCTGTCAGACTCGTGAGCATCCAACGTACAAATGGCCATGTGAAAAGCATGGCTTTTCTAGGTTCATAGCAATAAGTTCGCAAAGTTTTTCTCGTCATCGGATGAATGGTTCGGTAGCGCATTAAGTTACGAACAAACAAAAGTTCATTTCTGTATATTAGATATAATAAATGCACGATGCTTATAACTTTTGCGCAAGTGCAAGCAATAAGTTGACAAATTTATATCGTAATCGGATGAACGGTATGGCAGCGCATAAAATACGAACAAAAATTCCTTTTTATATATTAAATTATACAGGACCAATACAAATTATTGATTCACGTTAGGTTAATAATTAAAATTTTGAAACGACGTTTCATATGAAAATCGAATTCAAATAAAAAAAAAAAAATACGCTAAAATAGTTAAATTCATACAATTTTTATTCACTTTAAGTAATCTAAGAATAAAATTCAATATTCACATCTTGGTTTATTGATTAAAAATATCTTTAACTTAAAAATTAAAGAGTGAAAATTTAATATTTGAAATTTTAGAAGACTCAACACCTGTAAATCTAAATAACCAGTATGGTATGGTTTACTTGCGCAACTTAAAAATTATATGCAACAACATTAATGTATATATATCAATTAGGAAACAAAAATATTAAAACATTTCAATAAAAGCCTTTTATACAACGTTTATTTGAGAATGATAGTACTTATTCAAATAAAATATATTTCAAATCAGTTTAAAAGAATTTTGTTACCCTAGGTAGAAAATTTGATATTAAAATGTTTCAATGAAAATATTTCCGACATTTTACTATCAATTTGGCATTTTTATGTTACTTATTTTAGAATATTTTTAAAAAATAAACATACAGCTTTGAAAATATATTGAGTATATTTGAAGGAACAGCATTTCAATACGAGATAACTATATGCTAAACATATTTATATTTCCGGCACAAAAATATTTCCCTACCTATTTTAATTAAATCTATAAAAAATAATCCAAAGTCGATAAAATCAAACAAAATATATTCATTGCCACTATAGTATATTGCTAGCAAAATTACGTAATATTTTTGATAAACAAATAATATTTCTAAAAATAAAAAACATAAAACAAGGAATTAATTTGAAACAACATTCGCAAAAATGTTTTAAATTTGAAACGTTTTCGAATGTTACGCTTTTTTTTTTTTTTTTTTAACCATATCGATTTTCTACCACCGATCAAAATACACAAATCTAAGGTTAACAACGTTAGGAAAAAAGGAATTTACAACCGAGCCTTTTATTGTAATAAATTTTAAAAATGTTTCAAGTTTAAATGCTTCAAGGTCTATCTTTAGTCGGGATACATAACTAATTCCTAAATTTAAGAATACTTAAATTTAATTCCGTGATTAATAAATGAAACTGAAATCAATGATTTGCGAATCACAAGTTTTTAATTAGAAATTTACCTCTTGAAGTATTGTTTTTACTTCATAAAATCTTATATACCGATAGAAAGTTAATACGATGATTGGGAAATCAATAAGTAATTTCTTATTAAGGAATGTAAAATTCTTACCGACTGAGTCGAATGTTGATAAAAAAACATTCCTAATCGATCAGACGGTTGAATACTTGGTACAATATATTATTGCTAGGAAGATATTTGCTCTTCTCTGATGTAGTTACGCTTAAAAATCAGAATGTAAACAATTTCATTATATAAATCAGTTTTATCAGAAAGTTTAACTTATTTTTACTCAAGTTTAAATAGGTAGCAATTGAGCTTATTACTATGAAACTATTTTTCAATGACATATTAATTGTTTCTAATAGAAAAATTGAAAGAAAAAAATTGATTTTGTAAGCGCATTTATAATATTAGCCTGTTTTAACTTTTGAAGTTAACTATTAACATTGTTCTGCCTTTAAATAAGATGCAAGCTAAAACATTTAAACGAAACTTTGCAGTTAAAATTGACAAAAATGTTAGGCTTAGTTAAGAATTAATTTTTACATTTCAAATAATTTTATTCATTTGCATTATTTATTCATTTTGTTTCATTGTTACTGAGTATCAAATTAACGTAATTTGAAAATCTTTACAAAAAAATTTACGATTCATTTATGATTCCAAAACAAAATAAGACATTCATTTATTACGGTTTTATGATATTCAAGATTTGAATGAATGTGAGAAAATTACTGAAACTAAGCTTTTTGTTATCATTTTTGTTATTTATAGACAGTACATGTCATTGGACAATTTTACACCGACGTTTTAACACCGAAATTCACTATGTTTCTTTTAAGTGTTTTTCTGTGTGTTTATTACTGTATGGATTACTTAAAATTTTTATGGCGATGCAATTCAAAACATCACAGTCTTTTAAAACGAACCGCATATTAACTACGTTTGTAATAAAAAGAAATACTTTGCAGCGCTTAACAAAATTATGTCGAATACTGATAATTTGTCAGATAAATAATAATAAATTCTGCAAAAATTATCAAAAACATTGGATTCACTTTTCTCCATGGGTTAAATATTAATAAATTTAAAAGAAATTAACCATATTTTTGAAAATAAAAACGGAAAAAGAAACTTTAATTGCCGTATATCGTTATTGATATAAAGAAGTATTAATTTAAAATACGTATATTATACAAAGCATAGATTACATTATAAAATGATTAGATTATAAACGATAAGATTATAAAATGAAAAGCGAATAACGAAATATAATACAAATCATAACCATTATGTTTAAGGAAAATTAATCAACAATGAAATATATCGTCTTCATATAATTAAAACAATATATTTTAATCCTGAACTTTCAATTATAGTAAAACGATTGATTGCGGTATAAAAAGACAATTTATCAATTTAGCTGGATTTTTTAAAAGCAGTATTAAGAAAATTTGCTCCTAAATTAAAATCGCAAATGTGTTTTGAAAATCAACGAAATATTCAGTTTTTCCTTCTGAAAAAGTCTGATGAATTTGATTTTAAATAAAGAAAAAGTCGTGGAAGTTACAAATACAAATAAAATAAACAGTCTACATATATTTGCGATAGTCAAATTGCCTTAAATTCTGCAGTCAACCAATTACATATTTTTGAAGATTAAGAAAAAGAATATTTGAGAAATATATCGATCAAGGCGAATGTTGAAGTAAATCTATTAGTCATATCGTGTATGATTTAGAGTCTTCGCGCGAAAATAAACTCTGAACAAATTATTCAAAACATTGTTTAATTAAAAATAGTCTTCATTGTAAAAATCTGATAAAATAGCCATTAATATACTGATACCTGAAATTAAATAATTCAGAAAAACCAATAATTAAGAGAAATGTTCAGTTATTTTGACAGATCCGAATACAAACTACAGTCTCTTTTATAGGAACAAAAATTAAAATAAAAAAGATAAAATATTTTACTCAAATTTCTCGTTTTGAAAATATATTTTAAACTGTTTCGACGCTGAAGGAACCAAAAGTAAAATATCTTTTCACCGATATCGACCTAGCGAAATAGTTGAGCGCATTCTTTTCCAAGCTAGTTGTGTTCTCCAGTATTTCGACTAACGACATTCAGAATTGCTTACTTGCTGGTTATAGAGAGATTCTTATATGTCTTTTAAGCGCTGTTAATTTGAATAATTCACTTAATACGCTCTAAATCACAAATTCTGGTTCAAAATTACGACGATATAAAGTAACTATCTCACAAATAATAGTTCGAACTAATTGACTCATAAATATTCGATCCACAACTACTCATTAAGTAACACAAAAAATAAAATACATAGCATAGCACTTAGAAAGACAAATAGTAGCCTATTGTAGAACTTGATTTGATGTATTCGCTAGCTAGGAAATTAGTTCTGTTTACTGATCTAAAGTTAATAAATAAAATTTTCGTGGGGAAATAACAAGTTAGGATTGATACAAAATAAATAAGCTTATTTGTTAGAAGAAGAATACGAAAGTCGTTCTATACTAAGAGATTAATTTTGAAACAGCATTCAAAACAAATCCTGATAACAGTCAATATCAATATTGGGAAATTTCTATCTTAAAGACAATAGGAAAAATTTTGAATCAACCAACAAATACTTTTTGGATCGATATATTTATAGTTATTTCCGAAATTTCTAAATATTCTTTTGAGCAGTAACAGAAAACATGAGCAAAAATTGGCCAATTAGGATGCAAATTTTATGAAATCTAAAGCATTCCTTATTAATTAGTTGGTTTTATCGGTGTAACTTATATTTCTCATGATAATTCTTGAAAAAATATTTCAACCAAGCACTAAAACGATAATAACGTATAAATAACTATTTGAATGTGAACAGTACAAACGGAAATGGCAACAAAAATTATTCCTTCCTACAAATAACTATTAAATATACTTTTTGTCGAGCAAAACTGGAAAAGAATAAAGCTGTCTAGAATTCATTCTATTACGAAATCCAATATAAGCTCAAGATTTATCAATTTCAAAAAAGATTATGGTTTAAGAAATTCAAAGGAGTATATCTTCTTAAATTTGCCATTTTAGCCTTCAAAGGAGAATATATTCTTAAACTTGCCTTCTTCGAATAAGTACTGAATTCTAATACCGAAAAATGTCGAAAAACGGTGAAAATTTACGTCCTTTTTTTCAGATAAAAAAAGAATTAAATTGATAATTGTAAGATTAGTTTCTATTACAAGAAATTTTCGAATTTTTCCAAAAGATTATAGCAAATCGAAAAGAGAATTTTAATTTTACTATTTTAATTCATTTTAATAACCCTTAAATTATCTACATTAATTATTCAAGTAAATATTACTATATTTTTTATCTGTCTTCGTCATAGCTAAAAATTAAAGCAGTTTCAATACTTAGCAAAAATTTCATAGAAATTTTACCGATATCTGCTAAATTACACAAAATATTGTAAATAAAAAGAAAATGATACCTTGAAATGTATCCTCCAGTTGAGGTATAATAATCATGTCAGGCTTGATCATCAGTTAAACGGCCTGACAATCGTAAAAAATTTAAAAAAAAAATTCTCAGCAAATCCCACCACTGAAGTCGTGTTCGATTATTGCAAAAATCTTCCACCGATTATTTTCCTTCATTCAAAATCAATTTGTTACGTAGAATAGTATCCCATGAGCTATAAGCACAAGTCACGAACGTCATATTTGAAATCTCACACAATCGTCTATTAGCTTTTCTGTTTATTTACATGAAACGAAGTGGCTGGCCTGTCAGCAGCGGCTGACGCTCTCTGAACATGGAGGCTTGCCCCACTGCTACTGTTTAGGATCGAACGAAAACCAGCCGAGGCCAATAGGTTGTGCTAGCGCAGCGCCTCACTTTCCACTGCCACAGTTCGCTCGGTTCTGCTGGCATCACTGAACGAAATGTTAGTAGAGGATTCCGCCGGTAGGAAAATTTCGGATTGCCAAGGGTTGCCAATTCGGGATCATCGCGCCAAAAATAAGAAAATCGAACCGCCAAGAGCTTGGCGAAGTTTTAAACCGTCGGGTTTCGCTTATTTTTTAAAATCTCAAGTTTAATGACGGCTCGCGTGGAATTCTATTTCTGAATATACCCTGCTCGTGCTTTTAATTTTTTGCTTATTTCTGAAAAATAAGTACTGTATATTTAAATATTAAAAACGGTTTTGAATAATTAAACAAGTTTCTAATTACATATTTTAATTAAAGATAGGGGCAAAAAATATGAGATAGAATCTCAATATTGTTCCTTTATATGTGAATGTAGAAGTTTTTTTCAGAAATCTTTCATTTCTTGCAAATAAAATCCAATGGCCAAAATTTATCTTTTTACAGAAGTACAAGCAAAAACATGAATACATTATGTTGAAATATGTACATATTTCTCAAATATGTTCTTCGGAAGTATATTGTACGAGAATTAAGCATATTAAATAATACTATGTTCAATAATAATGTTCAAAAAGTAGTTAATATATGAGTAGAGCCATAATTTTTTCAAATCATGGAATTCATTCACAATGCACAGTGATTGATCACCAAAAGTATGACAGTCATTCATATGTAGATACCATTACAGCACTTTTCATTAAATTTTTGACACACGATTTGATTGCCACAGCGGAGAAGCCGTTGCTGCTGCTCATAATCACAGGTCAATACCCCTGCCTTGCTAAAGCATCCTAGTGATCATATCATTATGACTAAAAGACATTCGGGCCCTATGATCAATGCAAAATAGATAATACTACGAACAGTCCAAGCGCCGATCTCTCAAACACAGGTATGACTTATCATCCGTGATGGATTCTGAGGAAAACACTAACATCATAAGGGAAGCGAGAACCAATCACTATACCTGAAATTCCTTATTTATATATATTATAGATAAGGAAGTGGCACAATGGGGATTTCATGATGATAAACTGAGCCTCTAATAAAGCTTCCCTTTGAATGAAAGTTTTAAATTTAGAGAGGATCTTTAAAATACTTTGTAATAAAATGACATGTTACTGACGACACTCGGATCTATGACTCGGTTTTGACAGGAATCAAATTTGAGGGAACAATCATAACCCCTGGACCATTCCTGCTGTTCTAAACCAATGTACAATACAGTCCCATTTTTCAAGGGTTGATTTCCTTTGAGGGAATGTTATGATTCAAAAATATTCTTCATTGTGTAGCGCGAAACGTGTGGTGTGAGATCAAGTAAGCTTAAAAAAAAAAACTTGCTTGAAGATTTTATTACATCATGACTTCCTTGTAATAAATCTTGTCAAACAGCGAAAACTAATCACTTCTAAAAAGTATGGGTATGGAGAATTGTGTGAAGAATGTGAATTTGAAAGCAACACGTCCGTTAGTAATTACAAAGAGTATCTAGAAGTTATTATTTGACAACCGATTCTAAAACCTTCCGCAATTTTGCGCATGTGTTAGAATGGGTTTAATTCCTCAAAATAGGGATGAGAGGAAAGATTAAAGGAGGGGAATATTTACATTTAACAATAAAATAAACTGGGATTAATTGTAGACTGGATTAAAATAATACTGTCAGAAACGACATGATACTCCCATATACGTGAAAAAAAAATAAAAAAGAAAGCATCTAATAAGGCGAAAATGAAGGTCAAAGAATGACGAAGAATTCCGGAAATGCGCTCATCCTTCCGCGTCTCTCCCCTTAATGAGATAGAATCGTCGAAAAGTGGTTGTCTCAGAATACTCAGAATAAAAAAGAATAGTCCTGTTATCAATTTTTATCGCAGTAGCGCTTCATTGGTATTGACTAGCTGAGTATTGCTTCGGCTGCATGTTAAATGTTTAAAATACTTTTGAAAAATCGATTACATCACTACATGCCAATTAAAGTTCACAAAGTCTTTGAATAAAAGTGATGAGTGATTCGATAATCAGAATGTGAATGCAGATTCAATGAAGATCGTGAAAATGTCCACGATGAAGAAAGAAGTGGAAGTCATCTCTGATGGATAATGATTTGCTTACTGAGTTTAACAGAAGATTAAGAAGAGCCGAAGATTTACCATTAAGACATTTTAAAATCATTTCCCTCAAATTTCCTGCTCCCTTCATCATCGCTGGTGGCATTTTTTTTACTACAAAAATATACAGCTAGTGTCCGGCTAATATAAACGCTTCGATTTTGTTTAAAAGTAATCTCAACTTTGATCTTTCATTGCATAATAATTTTTTTTCTTTTCTAATAATCCTTTTGCTTTTTAAAAAATTATTTAGTGGAACTTGGTTTCTGAATATCCCTCGTAAAATGTGATCAGTCAATAAAAATGCAGATAACTGAAATTGAACATTGGTATTATGGACACCAAGAATCACTTTTCAAAGCATCAGAGAGTGACAGTTTTGTAAACCAAGAGAAGATGTAATTTCTGAAAATCGCTTACATTATTTATTTAACTTAATGTTAAAGTATCAAATAAAAATTATTGCAAACGTCGAGGAAATGCTGAAGTCGAGAACGCAAATGCCGGATAACATTAAATGTTATTGAAAGAAACAAACAGAATATTAAAATCCTCGTAGCAAATAAAATTTGGGATTAAGAAAAGTAGAATTTGCTGTTATATCTTTTATTCTAATCACTGTTTAGTATAGAATACGAGGAAAGTTTTGGAATGATTAGAAGACACCTGAACTAATTCCCAAACTTCTGCGAAATACAAGCGGAAAAGAATATTACTCTGGATTTCCGATTTGACGTGCAGCAGGCTGACATATAGGGAGAATTATTTAATAAAATAAAGACAAGAAACTTTAACACTCCGCTCTTGAGGACATACCATCAGGCCCTTGCTTTCATTTTATTGGATTCACTGAACGTTTCAAGTTGACAACTTGGATTAAGCTTCACGATATAGTTTCTGAATATTATACAGATGTATTTAATTATTCCTTTTCTTTACAAATAATAAAAGTAAATCTCCATTAATATTAAAGGATATAGAGATATGAAATATAGTGTAGATATACTTCAAAAGACGAAAATCGGAAAAGGGATTTTTTTTTGAAATTTTAATTAAGTACAAATTTAATGAAATTTAAAGTCTTCCACTCCGTAATTTAAGAAAATATTATAATATAAATTTAAATTTTACACTGTCTCAAAATTCAGAATAAATAAATAAATGAATAAAAAATCTATTTTCATAATACCAATTCCATTCCCGTGCAAATTTTTTCTTAATTTATTTTATTTTATTTTTTTCGAAACAGATGTGTTAAGTTTTATCTTTTGCATAATTTTTAACAATAGATTTCAATATTACAATGGAATTTAAACAGCTTTCATTGTTTCATAAACTAAATAAAGTGATTTTTTTTAATTGTTGAAAGTTAAGGTGTTCGCAGTTTATATAAAAAAAATCAGAAAGTGAAAGTTACATTACAGCAAAAGATAACGTACATATAAATAGATAACCCAGACACTTAAGATTTGTAGGGCACTACAATATCATAAAGCGTAACTCTATTAGGAAGGTTTAGGCACACAACAAAAAGAGCAGATTTAAGGCTGTTAAAATAGCGCGGTTATAATGTTTGTCAATGATGCTTAAAAATGATTAACTTTTGTCTAATTCTTTTAATTTTTGTCTAATTTCTTCTAATTTTTTTCATTTTATCGAATCTAAATGGATTCGCTAAATAAATTTCGCTCAAACTTTGATTTAAAAAAAGACTGCAAATTTGGTCTACAATCCATATGCCAAATTTCATGAGTCTAGATCAAAACAATTTTTGAGTTATCATTTTCACAGACAAAAAACATAATTTTAAAAATGAGTTTTCCGGATTTAAGGATATCTAAAACGTAGAGATTTGTCAAATCTAGAGTTGGAACTTTTTTGATAAACACAGTACTTTTTATATACTCGTATACATGAAAGTAAAAATAATGCAAATGACTTTAAGAAATTTCCTTTTATATCCTCTCTCAGATGCACGAAATCATAGTGACGTCTATAGACGTTCTTCGCTTCGGAAGTTGTAAGCTAAGTAAAACTCATCTGTATTTCCACAAGCATTCTTAGTACTGATAAACTTAATGTCTACTGAATAACATTTCTTAATTTAATCCATAAAGTGATCCAATGGTTTGATAGCAAACTCTTACTCTGGGGACTAGAAAGATGTGAATTAGAGAACCAATTTATTCCATCAACGAATTCCTTGTACAAATCATGGATGTTTTTTTGAACATTTTTAAGCAAAAATTCGAAAATATAACTTTTACAGCATTTCTCAGAAAATTAATCTCAAACGTAGTTGCATACCTTAAAAGGCTGGCAATAGATACAAAAAAAAAAAAAAAAAAAATTCTAGCTTTACTTTCTATAAAAAATGCTTTCGAATATAATGAGAAAATTGATAAAATTCTCCGAGTAACACAAGTAAAATATTACATGTAGAACAGTAATTTCTTTTTTCAGAAAAAAGTTTCGAATTCCATGAAATTCTCATAATAAATTCGTTGTGAATTTCTTTACTATATATAAAAAAGTTTCTTCTTTTTCTTAAAAAAAAAAAAAGAGAGAGAGAGAGAGAGAAACATTCGTACGGTCTTTGTTTAATTTGTATGTCTTCTACAGAAATGCATCTCCTTTTTCTTTTTCCTTTTTTTTATTAAGTATATGAACATAGAAACTAATCATATAAAATAAAAATGTTCTACAGTTCCATTAAAATTGCTTTTTATGAGAATTAATATTCTATCTGACTTCGTAAAAGAATAGTTGCCTAGTAACCGCTGCTATGTTTAAAGCAATATCCCTTCCTGAAGATATATAAAATAAGGAAACTTTTTATTGCATTTAAAAAATGAATAATGATGTATTACGATTTTTTTCCTACTAGATTTGTCACAAGATACACAATCAATTCAAAAAGTCTGTATTTGTGTTCGTATATACGGAATTTATTTAGTTTTTTTTTTCCAACTTAAAAAATATAAATTAATACACTTGCAGAATTAATTAATGTAGACTGGCTTGTAAAAAGAACACACTTTCCATGAATGTATTTAAAAAAAAGGTTAAATTATTTGAATTTCAAATTGATGGAATTTATACTGGTAGCAAAAAAAAATGATTTATTTGGAAAATATTGAAACTAAATTTAACTAAAACAGTTTTTTAAAATACATTTTTCAAAAAATAATTTAAAAAAATGGAATTTTTTATTTTAATTATTATATACATTTTGTTTTTTATACGGAATTTTGATGCTTTCCTACCATAACTCTTGAAAATATTACAACACAAAAATATTTTTTACATCACTTTAAAATTCCAAAAATTATATCTTTTCAATGCTATCAATTTAATATTCGCTTACATTTTTTCTAACTTCTGGAAACCTAAAAAAATCTTTTTAGCTTAATTTTTTAACAGAAGATTGCATTGTTAGTATGAAATTCATTGAATGTACAAACCATTTCATTGCTTCGTCAAATATATAATTGTTTGATTTTTTTTCCATTGATGAAAACTAATGTTTAATATATATAATTTACAAGACAAATAAAAGAGTAAAGCTACAGTATCATTAAGATTAGAACATAGATGAACTGGGAATTTACGTTATTTTAATAGCATTGTGATATCTTGGGACTGGTTTCTACTAGAAAAGTACATGCACATAATTAACAGAGGATATTTCAGGCAATTTCATACTTAAAAATTGTTTGTTGATGAAATCATAGACATGATATTATATATAAATAATTTAATTGAAATTAAATGTAACCAGTCTTCCGGTCAGTCAGCTTGTCGTCCAAAATAGAAAATTGTTCGATATAATAAAAATCTGATCCCATCTTGCATTGAATTTCAAAAATTATTTTCACATTTCATAATATTTGCAATACTTAATTATAAGTTAAAGGTTAAAAAGTTCAAAATAAAACTGCATCTGCTTTTTTTTCGCCTGGCAATAAAATTTTATAATTAAGAAATGTTACTTTTAAATTTATCTCTTGTCTTTTCATTTTGCATTATTATTTCTACGGTACGATTTTCTTTTGTTTTTGTTTTTGTTTTCCATTGCGTTAGTAAAAAGAATTAGTATGAAATTTTTCTATAAAACAAAACTTATAGTGATCTAATTAGAAAAATAATTGGTTTTTAATTAAAAAACCATTTATACAAACATTAAGAATAAGTTAATATTTTTATTTCATTCTTAAATTTAAAAACCATTTATACAAACATTAAGAATAAGTTAATATTTTTATTTCATTCTTAAATTTAAAAACCATTTATACAAACATTAAGAATAAGTTAATACTTTTATTTCATTCTTAAATTTTAAAACCATTTTAAGAATCATACGAGATTTTTTAAAATCAATAATATTCTTTTTTGAAACCTTTTTGTTGATTTTAAGTAAGAAAATATAAAAACTAAAAAAATTACAAGAAATAAAAATAGAGCAATAAAAAAAAACCCTACACTGCAACAAGATTTAATCACGGGAAAATCGTTGATTTCAGCAATATATTTTTTTAAATCCCTTTATCAAAATTTCTCATAATTTTTTTCTAATTCCTTTTAACATTCAAGTTCATTTTTTACTGTCACAAAAATGATAAATAATTACTCTATAATAAGTTACGAAGTCTTTAATTAAGAATAATTAAGATATAAAAAAATCAACGAAAAAAAAGAAAACTTTTTTAATGATGACTGAAAAGATGGAGAAAAAAGAAATTATTTTTTAACCATATTATTAAGCATTAACACTGTACGGTTATTAAGATAATGAACTGAACCGGTATAGAGCGATTTAAGCTCAAACCATTTACGTAATAATTTATTTTTGATAATTGCCTTTGTTAGCAAATAAAACGCCTTTCGAATCCATCACGGTTTCTTATTTGTATTATTCAATATAGTGATCATTAGCAGATTTCAAAATAATATGAAAAGCTTTATACGGTTATCATACTCAGATTAATAATAAATATAGAAAGCACTTTTAAAAGTTAAATTTATCAGGGGAGTGTTTTAATTTTATTGTATACGAAATATACAAACGGGAAATACTGTAATCAATATAAAATTCAAACTCTAGATTTTTACGAATATCCACGCTTTAGATCACCCTGAGTAAGAAAAAAAAAATTGGAAAATGTCCGTTTTTCTGTTATAAAGATAATTCTAAAACGCTTAGATGGGGAAAATTTTGCGCAAAATTCGTTCAGAGGAAATCTGTCAGTCCAGCTGTTCGAATATAAGTTAACATAACATAAAAGCTACAAAACGCAGAGAGTTCTATAGATAATTTTGGTACATAAACTCAATATCTATATTGCAGACCCTTATCAAATTTTGGGCGAAATCCGACAAGGAGTTGACCGTCCCTCCGTCTGTGACTTCAGGAAAAAGTAAACATAATAACTTAAAAATGCAATGACTTAAATGTTTCAAATTTGGTACATGATTTTGCGCCTTCAAATGTAGTTTTATGTCAAATTTTTGCTTCAATTATTTGGGAAGAACGCGTCTGAAACCCAAATTCGATTGTTGGATACTTTTGGCGTCTTACTAGGGATTAATCGCCAAAACACTCGCCACGGGTCACATTCAGTGAAATTACTAAATTTACGCCAAAGGTTTATTTAGTAACTATATGTAGGCCATTACTGTGCGAGGAATTCACTGGGATAATATCTTTGTTAAAGTGTATGCGATAAAGTTTTGGGGGACCATTTCCACTGGACCATTTCGTCTCACGAACAGAAGTCCTATTTTTTTTTCTCATAAAATACCGCAGTTGTACAAGCATATAAAATTTAGTATGCAGAATTTACACTCCAATTTTAGAACTGTAACAAATTTTAGACTCTATTCATCTGGGGAAAACTGTCTACCTTGGTCATTCAAGCACAAGTTAAATTGGTCCCATCGAAATTATTTCGCATATACTTTCCAATAAATGTCTTATGCCCCTTCCTCCGCATAAAATTATGAACCTTAAGTAAAACCGGGAATACCTTATATGGCATTGATGAATGATAGATACGAAAAATAGATATTTGGCATGAATCCAGCATTTTTGATGATTCTATCTCGAAAGTATGTATTTTCGAAGCTTTTTTGCCGGACGATTGGCACCAAAATTTGTCACGAAATTGCAGTAGAAATCACAAAATAACGTATCGAATTTCATTCATGTAAGGGCCGCGGTGGCCTGATGGTAAGGTCTCGGCTTCGGAACCGGAGGGTTTCATGTTCGAGACCCGATTCCACCGAAGAACCGTCGTGTAAGAGGGTCTGTTGCACGTTAAATCCGTCCTGACCAAACGTCCTCCCGCTGGTGTGGTGTGGTGAGGAGAGGGGGGTGCCAGCTCAGGTGTCGTCCTCGTCATCTGACCGCGGTTCAAAATGACGAGGTCCGTCCCAAAATAGCCAAAGTGTTGCTTCAAACGGGACGTTAATATAACTAAACCAAACCAATCCATTCATGTAAGCCATTGCATTGATATGCATGCCGATGTTCTGATGGACAGATGGTCAACCGCAGACGGATTTGGTTCAAAATTTGCTAAGTAACTATATTTAAGATGATAAACCTGTGAACAAAATGTTATTCACCTAGCTCATTGTGTTTGGTAATTTCGAGTTCACATGTACTCGGACAACCAGCCAGACAGGTTTCCTTTGAATGGATTTTGTTCCAAATTAAATAGGCATCTACGAATTCGGTCGTAATTCCATATAATAAATTTCAACCGTCTAGCTCAAAACATTTTAGAATTTTCGGGTTCACATGTAGACATATAAACAAAGATGATGCCAAAAATGTGTTTTTGAAAATCCAAAAGTCCGAAATGTGGAGATTCGTCAAAATTACGAGTTCGAATTTTTCGACACTTGCAATACCTCTGTATTTCATATATGAGAAAATAAAACGTATCAAAAAATTGACTTGACAATCACAATATTTTTCTCTGCATACTTCAAATTTGAAAAAAGTAAAAGAGCATAGAGCTAAATGAATGAAAGCTTGTTTATTGTTTAACAACAGAAATGTTAATTTGTATGAAATTTTGGACCAATTCTATCATGGATTTGACTATAAATAAATCTGTTCTTGTAAATTTCAATTTGAATTTTAAAACTGGCAACAAATTGATGCATGAATTTTTGTAACCGATTTTGACACCAAATCTGCAAATCGGTGTCAGATTTTTGGACCAAATTATAATGATATGCTTGTAAATATAATATGCGAAATTTCACTATACTATCTGATTCAGTTTCTGAGCTACCATTCTCACAAATAGATAGAGTTTTCAAATATCAGTAAAGCATGAAGATCCGTATAAATTTCCAGGGCGATTTTGGGGGTGAGAAGGGGGGACGTTTACAATAATTTGAGTACAATATATATATATATATATATATATATATATATATATATATATATATATATATATATATATATATATATATGTGGGAAGCGGTGACAGATCCCGTATCCTGTATGGCGCCATGCTGGCCATGTTGCGTCACGTCATTAATCACGTGATGCTTTCCCGCCATTATTGGCAGACGAGAGTTGGGCAGTGAGACTGCAAGACGTGCAGCTCACGCTCATGTATATTTTATGTTCTATGTAGTAATGTTTTGTCCTTTGTACTTTAATCTTAATAAATATATTTCACATATTAATGCTGGTCGTTGCCTTTTCCCATATTTTTGGGGGCTCGGCCTTTCTCGTGAATACCCCTAGCAAATCCCGCCAAATTGTTGAAAAGCTGTGGACGTTAGTACAATTTAAGACGTTAAATTGATGCTAAGAATTTTGATAAGAGTGGATTTTTGCCGTGGATATTTTAATGGACGTTAGTGCACGTTTTGGATGGATATGATTCAAGTGAAAACGTTAAAGGTTCAATTACTTCGTGTTCTTGTGTAACTGTGCTGACATATACTGGCTGCTTTAAAAAAAAAAAGGAACTTTTAAGAGTGAATAATTCGACTGCTCCCAACCAGGTAGGCGCAATTTTTTCCCAAGTTTGTAATTTATAGTATAGTACGTTAAAAAACATAAACAAGAATTGCTGAAGATTTTTTCTTTATCTGATTTTATCTCCGTTTCTAATTTATTACACTTAGAAGTAACTGAGACCGACAAAGATGCTATGTGTGAAAATATTTTTAAAGCCCTAACAAATTTAAATGAATTTCAGAACTCGCTAGATATTAGTTTTTTATCGGAAACAGAAGAAAAACCTTTGTCTCCTCAAAAGGTTTCTCAAACCGAAACTTCATCTATTAATAACAGCTCTATGAGTAATACGGGTAATAATTCTTCCTTCCCCATCCCCGTAACTTCAGACGAAACATTAATAAATAACAGTCAGGCATTAATTACTGGCGCCAAAAGGGAATCACTCGAAAATGATCCCTCGAATAAACAAACGATGAATGAAATAAACCTTCAGTTTTGTTTTTTATTACGCGATCTCTGTGGTAGTAGCAGAAACTTCACAGGAAATGATTCCTATTCGATTAAAAGTTTTTTTATGATGTTGAAGAGAATTTTTCTCTTTTTCCTTCTTTAAGCGAACAACAAAAATTAATCTTTGTAAAGAGGTTAGTTTCCGGTACTGCTAAATCTTTTTTATTCTCTCAAAGAAATCTAAATTCCTATCATGCTTTTAAAAGTGCATTCATTAATGAATTTTCCGATAAAGTAACTTCAATTGAAATACATAAACAACTAGAAAGACGAAAAATGCACTCGAATGAAACTTTTATGCAATATTTTATTGCCATGCGTGAAATTGCGAATCAGTCTGAAACCCTTATTGATGAATGTTCTGTTATTCAATACACAATAAATGGGATACAGGGTTCTCCTTCTGATAAAATTATTCTTTATGGTGCAAAATGTTATTCTGAGTTTAAAGAAAAATTACGAATTTTCGAAACTATCGTAAGTGCAATGAACGCAAATAATTCAAAGATGTCGTATTCTAGATATGCTAATGACGGCCAAAGACGTGATACAATACATAAAATCCCTGTCCAACAAAGAGAATCAAAATCGAATTTTAGTAATCCGACTAACAGTAACATGCGTTGTTTTAATTGTAACGATTTTGGACATATCTCAAAGTCTTGCCCTAATCGTAATCGTGGTCCTAAATGTCTTTCTTGTAATCTTTTCGGACATAAATCTTCCGATTGTCATCGTACTACTCGGAATGACAGTTATACCCCACGTGATAATGTCAACACTTTACATTTATTGCATTCTCCGTCGAATATGCATAAAGAGGTTGTTATTCTTAATAATACACTTTCCGGATTAGTCGATACTGGTAGTTTTTCGACACTTCTCAAACATTCTGCATGGATTAAACTAGGATCGCCGCCGTTGACGAATAACAAGATAACACTAACTGGATTCGGTTTTTCCCAAACTAAAATAATAGGTTCCTTTGAATCTGAAATTATTATTGACAAACAAAGTTTTCCTGTTTTTATTTCTGTGGTACCTAATAATTGTACTACTTATGACCTAATAATAGGTTGCGACGTAATAAATCAGGCAAATTTGATAATTAAACCTGACGGTGTTGTATTTTCCAAAATTTCTAAATCTGACGATCCTGTTGAAACTGACAGTTTTATAATGGCTATTTCTGCCGAAACTCCCACGTTTGATATAGGTCCGAATATTTCTAAACAAACTCGCAATGAGGTTGAACAGATTTTGTTAGCCTACAAACCTAACAAAACTAAAACCACGAACATCGCACTTGATATAACGCTTACTGACGATGAGCCAATTTTCCACTCTCCTCGACGTTTACCCTTTGCCGAACGTGATATAGTAAATGCGCAGATAGACGAGTGGTTAAAAAATGGAATTATAGAACCATGTTCTTCACCCTATGCTAGTCAAGTTGTCGTAGTTCGTAAGAAAGATGGAAAACATAGAGTCTGTATAGATTATAGAAAATTAAATCGTAAATTAGTTAAAGACCATTATCCACTACCATTAATTGATGACATTTTAGATCGTCTTCAAAATGCTAAAATTTTCAGTACTCTCGATTTGCGTAACGGATTTTTTCATGTGCCGGTAAAAGAAAAAAGTCGTTGTTACACCAGTTTCGTCACAAATACAGGTCAATTTCAATTCCGTTATATGCCATTCGGTTTAAGTTCATGTCCTCCTGTCTTTATGCGATACATAAATGCCGTTTTTCGTGATCTTATTGCAAAAGGCATTGTCCTCCCGTATATGGATGACATCGTCATTCCCGCAAATAATGAATCTGAGGCTCTCGAACGCCTTAACACTGTTCTAAAAGTAGCTCGCGATTATGGACTAGATATAAACTTTAAAAAATGTCAATTTTTGCATAGTCAGATTGAATTTTTGGGTCACGTAGTAGAACACGGCAAATTGCTCCCTTCACCCTCCAAAACTAAAGCCGTTCTTAATTATCCTGAGTTAAAAAATGCAAAAGATGTACAACGTTTTCTAGGTCTTACGGGATACTTTAGAAAATTTATTCCCTCATACTCTACTATAGCAAAACCACTTAGTGATCTTCTTCGTAAGGACAGCCCCTTTCTATTTCAAGCTCAGCAAAAAACTGCGTTTTTACGTTTAAAACAGTTACTTTCTGATAAACCCGTTTTAACTATTTTTAATCAAGGCAGTCCCATTGAAATTCATACAGACGCGTCAATTGATGGCTTGGGGGCAGTCCTACTACAAAAATCCAAAGATGATAACAAATTCCATCCAGTGTATTATATGTCCAAGAAAACGTCTGACAGCGAAAGAAAATACACCAGCTATGAACTGGAGGTACTCGCCATTGTAGAAGCTCTTAAAAAATTCCGAATTTACATCCTCGGATCACACTTTAAAATTATCACTGACTGTAATGCATTCGTCAAAACGTTAAATAAAAAAGAAATGAATTCCCGCATTTCGCGATGGGCATTATACCTTCAGGATTTTGACTACGAAATAGAGCATCGAACCGGTTCAAAGATGACTCATGTCGACGCTCTTAGTCGAAGCCCATGCTGCATGATCATTCAAGACTGTGTCAATCTTCAAATTTTCAAAGCTCAACAGACAGATGAGCATATTACAGCTATAAAAACATTACTTCAAAATGCACCTTACGAGAACTACATAGTCAAGAACAACATTTTATATAAGAACTTAGACGGAATCGATTTATTTGTCGTACCTGATGATATGCAGGCCAACATTATTAAATCCTGTCATGAACGAGGCCATTTTGCAGTAAAACGCACGCAGGAAATGTTAAACAAAGAATTCTTTATTACGAACTTGAAAGAGAAAATTGAACGATGCATACGCAACTGTGTAACATGCATTCAAAATAACAGAAAACGTGGCAAATTAGATGGCACTTTGCATCCACTTGACAAAGACGATACTCCCTTTCATACATATCATATTGATCATTTGGGTCCTCTTCCCAGCACTTCTAAGAAATATAAGCATATTCTGGCGATCATCGATTCCTTTACGAAGTTTGTGTGGCTTTACCCGACCAAGTCCACCGACACCGCTGAAGTTCTCAATAAGCTCGAATGCCAAAGATCAGTTTTCGGTAATCCTTCAAGGATTATTACGGACAGAGGTACCGCTTTCACATCTACGTCATTCAAAGAATATTGTGAACATCAGCATATCACCCACATTGCTATTACAGCTGGACTTCCTAGATCAAACGGTCAGGTAGAAAGACTTAATTCTACTATCATATCTGTACTCTCCAAGCTATCCATAGAAAACCCTGAGAAATGGTATAGCCATGTTGCTTCCGTTCAGCAAATTATTAATTCTACATTTCAACGAAGTATCAATTCTACTCCATTCGAAATTCTGTTTGGAACTAAAATGAAATCTGAGCATGATATAAAAATCCTCGAAATCGTCAACGAAGAGATCCAGTCTGCATTTCTCCAACAGCGTGATGAGCTCCGTAAAGATGCAAAACAACAAATCCTCAAAATCCAAGAAGAAAATCGCCGTACCTACAATCTGCGTAGGAAACATGCTCAAAAATTTCAATTGAATGATCTCGTCGCAATCAAGCGCACTCAATTTGGCCCTGGTCTGAAATTGAAACAAAAATTTCTCGGACCATATAAAGTGATCAAAATTAAAGCAAACGACACATACGATGTTGAAAAGTATGATTTCTTCGATGGACCATCAAAAACTTCAACTTGTGCAGAATATATGAAACCATGGTCCAGCAATATAGAACATATCACTTGAATTGTGTTTCAAAAGAAAACACTGAACACTACTTAAAGAGAAAGAGAACTATTTTCCTTCTTTTTGTGTGGGTATATTTGGACGATATAGACTTTGATTTTTTTTTCTCTGTTTATTTTGTGTTTTTATATTTTTACATGTTCAACACTAATATTATTTTTATTTTTAGTTAGTTATTCGATATTTCCAGTGCACGCTATTGTATTGCGATATACTTATGCTGTCACGGATGGTATGACTATTTTATTTGTTTCATCTTGTGAATATTTCAATTTTACAAATTATTTTCCTGTATTTGCTGTTTGTTTTATATATTTACTTCATTGTACTGTATACCATAAGGCGAGGTCGCCTATCCTGTCATGATGGCCGATGTGGGAAGCGCTGACAGATCCCGTATCCTGTATGGCGCCATGCTGGCCATGTTGCGTCACGTCATTAATCACGTGATGCTTTCCCGCCATTATTGGCAGACGAGAGTTGGGCAGTGAGACTGCAAGACGTGCAGCTCACGCTCATGTATATTTTATGTTCTATGTAGTAATGTTTTGTCCTTTGTACTTTAATCTTAATAAATATATTTCACATATTAATGCTGGTCGTTGCCTTTTCCCATATATATATATATATAAATTTAATGTCTCACTAAATGTAAAAAGAAGTATAAAGATAACACAACCACTAAAAATATTTTTGTCAAACTCCCATTTGAATCGAAAATAAACTAATATAACTGACGACATATGCTTAGAGACTGTTTGTATTCTCACTAAAATTTACTACAGCTCACTATTTCAACATAAAATTGATTTATCTCAATTCATTCATAACTCCGAGAGACTGCCAAATAAGTGTGTATAAAAAAATGTTTGTTTTGAAAAGACTAAATAGCAAACTCTAGACAGCTTATAAACTTTTTACGAAACCGCATTAAAACCACTCGCTGACGATTAAAAGCGATATGTATCTGGTTATTTTTATTTCTTATTCTATTCTATTTTTTGTCATAATATTACGTAACATATTTATTTACTTTAGGATATACAGAGAAAAGATTTTCAGAGATTATTTTTTTTTAATCGAAGTTTGTTTTTGTTGACTAAAAGTATCTGGTTGCAATTTGTAGCGATATAAAAATGTTATTGCGTTTTTTTATTTTTATATTTATTTATTTTACACTTTTCTTTTTTCTGTGAAAGGTAACTGAGTTATTCAAAAATCGGATCGGCTTGAATTTCCTTTCCACGTATGTAACTGAATCTACATATAACCGTTGACAGAAAATGGAAGTTACACCATTAAAAATAAATCTTATAGAGTAAATCTAGTACATAAAAATAATAAGTGGAATGCTTTTAGATTCTCCTTTTAGAAGGAACAGACTATGCAAAATACAATATAAAGGGTGTTCTAAAATTAACACAAGATTTAAATTTGCCACCATTCATGCAGTAAAGTGTTGGCAACTCTATTAAAAACCATTTGAGTTCTGATAGATTAGGGTTAGCAAAAATGGAGAGTTACACGATAGAATAACGTGTTAATGCAAGATTTGAATTAAATAAAAAACACTGCTTGTTTTTTTCTAATTGTTATATTTTTTATTGAATCGTAAAATGCACAGAATAGGGTTGTGTAGGGAAAAATACATAGGCCAAATGGTCTCCACGGCTTTGCTGGCACATATGTACTCGTTTATCAAAATTTTTCATGATCATAAACGTGGCGGAATTTCGTTGATGCAGTGTTCAATTTCTTCCTTTTATGCTTGCGTGATTGTCGATTTGTTGGCATAGACCTTTGACTTTAAATAACCCCATGAAAAATCAAATGGTATTAAATCACACGATCTAGGAGGCCAATTCTCAAATTTTCGAACAGTGGTCGCCAGACTCTTACCAATTTTGAAATATTATTCAACAATGAAAACACTTTGTTCTCTTGTGCAAAGCTCCATTTTTACTAACCCTAATCTATCAGTACTCAAATGTTTTTTTTAATAGTGTTGTCAACACTTTACTACAGGAATGTTGTCAAATTCAAATGTTGTGTTAATTTTGGAACACTCTTTACTTTAGGAAAAGTCGAATGAATTGTACATTAATCTTGTTTTAAACCTTTTTATAGGAAACTCACCAGAAAAATGTTGCAGAAACTATTTTAAATTGAGTCCTATATCCTAAAAAATCATTCATTAAAATGTTTTATTAAGAAATGAAAATTTAAAACATATATACATATATGTAATGATATATATTAATCTAATTTAAATTCTAATTAATTCGAAATTTTTATCCTAATTTAGCCCATATTAATTTCGTAATAAAATTGTCTCTTATTTCCTGATCCAATTCCACTTTTTATTTAATTAATCTTTCACGCGAATTATAAAAATTCTTATATTTACAAGTTTTCATGATTCGAGGAAAAGATTAAACATCCTTAATGTTTAACTACATTTTTTTTGAAGATAGCTAAATTTCTTTTTCTAAATTGACCGGTGTCATAGAAATCCCTATCAGAATCTCATAATATAAAATCACTGAGGGATAAATTTCGGTCTCTTTTTGGTCTTCTGTTCTTGTGGCGTGATATAGATGGACATATTTCTTATTTTTTGCACTCAAATTATGCCTCCCGGGATAGAATAAATCTAGTTTAAAAATACAAAAGTGTTCTTCTCTTTGCCCTCGCAACTGCTAAAAAAATATGTTTACACATGCACACACACGCACGCACATAAAGAATTTCTGTATACGAATTATTATTTTTCAGATGCATTTTATTCTAGGCCAAATCTTAAACATCATAAATATTCGTTTATTATTTTGACATAGAATGCTCATAATTTACAAGTCATTCTAATAATTTTTAAAATTATAATTATTGCAACTATATATATAAACATTCAGGATCAGATTTAATTAACTTACAACTTTAAACAGAAGCAACCGCTCAGTCATTTCGGTAGTGATATAATTTTTTTTCTATTTAAAAAAATAGATGTATTGTGCATAAAAATAAATAATATTTAATATATTGTGTTTCAAAAGTGAGAAAGTTCGGCGCTGCGTACAATGCACGATAACGAATATTTAAAAATGAATAGCCACTACCAATAGAAATTCTTCTGGAGAAGCTCGAACTCACAATTCTTGGCATTATTAGCAAATCCCGGCAACTTAAATACAAATAAAATCAGTTTAAAAAATTATCTCCGGTAGCAAAATTTTTATTCGGCTCTATACGTAATTTAATGCATGTATGAAGTGCAACGTGAAAGTTCAGACTTTGCAATAACGAACATTTGAAAACGAGCAACCACTAAAAATAGATTTCCCCAGGTGAGGATCGAACTCACAGCCTCGGCATTACTCGCAGATACTGCCTTATAAGTACCGCGCGCTAACCAATTGCGCCACTAGGGAACTACTAAACATCGTCTTCTTTGCTCACAGAAGAAAAGTAATATTACTTAGTAGATGAAATTGCTAGTTACTAATAAATTTTATACAATGTTTTATATATATAGAAAATGTATTATTGATCGTCTGGATTTTGATGGCTCTCCATGTCTTAGATTTATGATTCTGAGTTTTAAAAAATCGTTTTTGGAATTATTTTTGCGTTTGTGTAGGAGGTTGTATCTTTAAAAAAGAATGTTAGAAGACTCAGACATGTTTTTATGCTCCTTTCTTTAAAAATTAATTTTAAAGATTATCTTCAAGTTTTAACTCGCTTTCCAAATTATGTTCTCGTATATTTTTCTCTTTTTCACTACAGAAAACGTTTTTATTAACGTATTATGATATAAAAACATTTTATAATATTTAATATTTATTTCTAATTGAATATTGAACCAATTATGCGGGATGCTCTTTTCTGTTAAAAACAATTTAGGAATTTTTCTGCAAATTCTTCTATATTTTTTATCGCGGAGAAAAAAGAGTTTTTTTAAGCATGCATTTAAAAAAAATTCGCTATTTCAATTTTAAAAACGGATACGAAAGTCATATACTAATTTCAAACATTTCTAAAAGAATCAACTCAATTTAAATAATATAAAGGTTTTGAATTAAATGTTTTATATTAAATCTGTTTCCTCTACTTCTTACAAAACAAGCCGGAGTGGTCTCCCTACAACTTTCTCGCCTACTTTCTAATAAACTTGTCATGCCAAAGAACGCCTTAAATGGCATTGACGTACAATGGATAAGCAATATTTTTGGCATGAATTTAGCATTTTTATTGAATCAATCGTGTTATCCTTGGCTAGTTATTTGTCGATTAATCGCTGATATACGATTAATAGTATTCGACGGTCGAATTTCCATTTTAGACGCAATTTCTCAACCGGTTGAAACAAAAATTTGGCATAAAACTGTATTTGTAGTCATAAAATCTCATACCGAATTTGTTATATATTAGTCATTGGGATTTTGAATTATCGCGTTTACATGTTTCTATTGTTGTTGTTTCTTATGGCACTTGCCACGGACAAGCCCGCTGTTCGAAGACAGCCGATTTAAGCCTAAGGGGGAGCACCTCTTACTTTTATCGTAGAGCCAACTAGGGCCAAGAGTACGACTTGACTACTCACGCAACACTCATTCGCTTGCACATCCCCTTTTTACAGGAGGGCACATTCACACACCTCACAGATAGAACACAGAAGTAGGAGAATAACCATGCCCAAACCGGGACTCGAACCCGGGACGCCCAGATCACGGGGAAGACGCGCTACCCCTATGCCAGGACACCGGCAAACATGTTTCTGAAAGTACAGACCGACAGATAGTCCACCTGTAGTTGGATTTGGATAAAAATTTGACTGTTGTCTACATTATAGATGTTAAATCTGTGTACGGAATTTTATCCATCTAGCTCTCTTCCTTTTATAATTATCGCGTTAATTTATATTCGAACAGCTGGACAGACGGATTTCCTCTGACAGATTTTATTGAAAATTTGATGTAAATCTGTTAATTTGGTGTAAAGACCGTATACCAAATTTCAACCGTCTAGTTCAAAACGTTTTTGAGTTACCTTTGTCACAGACAGACAGGTGAACATTTTCTAAAAATGTGTTTTTCGAACTCAGGTAAGTTTGACACGTGGTGATTCATCAAAATCTGGAGTTCTATTTTTTCGACGATTACTATACTTTCTCTAAACTACGTACACAAGACAGTAAAAAATGGGAAAGAGCCTAAAACAAGAAACTGTTGATATTTTTCTACGACATCAACTTTGTTTTACTTCATTCAACTTGGATTCATAATTCCCAATTTCCATAAGAGTTTAGAATAATTTTACTTCAAAAATCTTTCACCGAATCTACTTTCAATAACTGAATATTACATGGAGATAGCCAAGAATCAATCCAGTGGGAATTTGGAAGTCTTAAATTTATCATTTTGCTCACATTCATTCGATACATCAATCAAAAGATTTTAAAAAAAAATCGACAATGTTGGAAAACGAACTAAAGAATTGAGTTCGAAAATAAATTTAACTTTTGCAAGATAACTTCAATCAGAGCGATAGAATAATGATGAAATATCCAATTCCAATCATAATTATGGCCAAATATTGAAGTTTTGCTATACAAAAACTAGTTTTTATCTTCAACAACTTTTTTTTTTTACCTCTTTCTTTTTACAGCTGTTCTTTTTCTTTTGCTTCTTTGATTTTTTTTTCTTCTTTTTTTTCTTCAACCTTCCCACTCTTGTTCATTTTTCATTGGTTGCTGCTTTGATTTTGTCATAACAAGTCGCATAGCTCGAAAGAGAACGAGAAAAATATAGCAAAAAAAAATTTCTCTTCCAAACAGAATGTACATTATTTCGTAGCAAACGACATCTGATAAGGTATAATTAATGAGGCGAAAGTGGCATCACTAAGGTAACAGAAGTAAAGAGTCGAATCGATGGCGCGTCGTTCTAAATTATAGGAATTGAAATTTTGCAGTTCAGTTCTGCGTTGGAGGGGGGGGGGATGGCTATTTCGTTTCACCTGTCAAGATGACATACGACATGAGAAACCGGGAAATACTGCGAATGATATTAGGACAGATATCAACTACAATTGTTCCCACAAAACCTGACTTATAAGCTAGTATAATGGAATAAAATTGAATAATAATAATAAAATAGGTTTTAAAAAAAGGAAAGGAAAAAAAATTGCAATTTTGCTCACAAAATGAGCTATCGAAAATTTCTATTTCTGGGATTCCTTTTCCCGGCGCGTTTGTTTCAGACATAATAGAATAATTCTTTTTGCGCCATTTTTCCAACAAAAGAAAAATTATCTGAATTATGTGGAATGTCGCCATTTTAAAAACGAACTGCAAAATCTATGCTTGGACAATTAATCATTTCGGCCTGCCTGATAGGAAAAGATCAAAAATACTATATTTAATTATTCACAGAACTGTCTGGTATTTTGTTGGAAAGACAATTTTTGTTTCTATCGTTTGAATTATTTGAGGTTTCGTATTATTTTTATCTTCTATAAGATTAGAATATAAAATAACAACAAAAGTTAAATAATAAAATAAGAACAAAAAATTTTCTAGTCTATTGCAATTATCGTTTTCATTTAAAAAGGTGCCATTTTAATGCCAAGACGGCTTCGACTTTGAAAAATGGGAATTTTTCCATTTTAACAATTGATTACATTTAGCTTAAAGTCCCTTTTCTTTGGTGGGGGGATCAAATCTGGTGCTGTTTAAATATTTGACTGGAATTCAAACAATCAAATTAGATATGTTTTTGATTTTATTATGTTTTCGCAATTAAAAATATTAACGAATAACGCTGCAATGATTTACAATTAAGACTCTTATAATCCTACTCATCAACAGTATTGTAAAAAGAAATCTTGAAAGAAATGGAGAAATAAATGATATTACACTCAATGTAGTATTTTCTTTTTTGTTAAATCTAACACTATCTAAACGACTGATTGGAATTCAAACAATGTGTTTGGATACATATTTGATTTTGCTATTTTTTTCGCAAATAGAAATAATATCGAATGGAATACAAATGCAAACACTTATAATTAAAAATCTTGTAGATATAGCTAAAAATACCAGTATTTATGAAATAATCTTAAAAGAAATGGAGCATTATATATCGTTATAGAAATTAATTTTAAATTAAGAAAAGCAAGCAATAATTTTGAAGAAGCTGCTTAAAAAAAGTAATGCCATGGTGAAGAATTTTCCTTACAAAAAAGATAATTTGGAATAAAATTGAACAATATTTTGTGATTTTTAGCAATTTATTGAATATTTGCATATTCATAAGTTCATGCTTTAATAATTGTAATTTTTTTCATATTAGTACTTGTGAAAAGAAAATTTCAACAGCTCTAAAAACATCGCTTTTTTCTTAGACAAAACATTGCATGAAATTGCTCTTTTGCAAATTTTTTCCAAATAATTATTTAAAAAAATTATCCGAAAAATATGTAATCCTCTTTCCGAAAATAAAATAAGTTAATTTGTTAAAGCTTAAAAAAAAAAAAGGATTGTAATTATGAAAAATTCTTCTTCGTTCATTGGAAGCTTGAACTTGCATAGAGAAAAAAAGAAAACTTTAATTCAGTATTTGAACTAATCTACAGTTGCATACAAATATTCTATAAATTTTGTGCATAATTTTGAAAGTATTGCATAAATTTGTAACAGATAAAAGAAAAGGCAAACAAAACAAAATGTAAGTAAGCAACAAAAATATTTGTAAAAGTAAAAAGTAGATTTAAAGTCACTGTATTAAGCAGTTTACTTTTACTAGTCTTAAACAATTTTTTTTTTTCTTCCAGACTCTTTTTTTTTTTCCCTCTTCTCGCATTTTTTTTTTTTTTTTGGATGAAAAAAATTATTTTGCGAACCCAAAATTGGAAAAAAAAAGCATAAATGAACACATGTAAAAGAAATTATATTTAAAACTTATTTAATAAATTTTATTAAACTAAAAATGTTATTTATTTATTTTCTGTCTGTGGGCTTTCAAGAATTCAAAGGAGTATAGTGGTTGCTACATTTTTTTGTGCGATTTCACAAACGGGTCGCGACCTATTGTTTACGAAGCAATGTTTCATGACACAGCTTAAATTTAAGTGGAATTGTAAAAGATTTCTTTTATCACTATTTTTCAAGACATTGAATGGCTGCATATATTGTACAGTAATTCATATATTTGCAAAAAAAAAAAAAAAAAAAAAAAAAAAAAAAAACCAGATCGAAACATTTTTTATTATTTGCAAAGAAATTAAATAGATTTTAAAGCACGGATGCATGCTTGTTATATGTGAGGAATTCAAATACGGAAACTATTTTTAAATAATTCAAAAAGCAATGATTTGGATATTACATTATTTCATCTCAATTTTTGTCATCTTTTACATGAATGTCAATATTTTTTCCCTCATAAATTGAGTTTAAAAATGCAAAGCTCTAAATACAATTTTAAAACTAAATCATCTCTCTCTTTTTTTTTATTGGTTTCTTTAAGAATCAAACCTAGAATCTGCCTGTTATGAATTCTATCCATTTACAATTAAATACTATCTTTGTAAGGTATAAATAAAACATGACAGCTTTTTTCAAAAGAAACAAAAATAAATAAATGATTTTTGAATTTGATTTATATTTATCGTCGCCAAACCAGCTGATCACCAATAAATCGCTTTTTATAAATGCATTTTGATGATCCATAAGCCATCAAAACAGTGTTATTTTAAATGTCTTAGTTAAGTTCTCTTTATTGTGCACATGTTAAAAGCATAAAACATATCATAAACATGTTAAAAACATAAAACATATCGTATACATGTTAAGGACATAAAATGTATCGTATACTTGTTAAAAACATAAACATTCTGCTTATCGTGTACATCACCTGTATTCTAATGGGGACATAGAACATATCATAGCGCTGTTAAAAACATAAATATCCAATTCATCCATATTCTAAATTGCACGATATTGTAACTTCTTTTTTTATTAATTGTCTCATAAGATATACCGATATTAAACAGAAAACACCTTCTTTAACTTTCAACAGCAAAATAAATAAATAAAATAATGCAACTAAATGTTAATTGAACAATGAAAAAAGTTCGAGTTTAAAGATAACAAAGTAATTCATTGTTGAAAATTTGGCAAAAAAAAAAAAAAAAAGTCAAAATTAAAAAAAAATTGCTCGACTTTCAATTTAGCACTACCCAAAAAAAAAAAAAAAAAAAAAAAAAATTTTTTTTTTTTTTAAATTTCAAAATGCCCTAAAATTTATTTTTGTTTAATAATAATTTTTATAGTGGAAAAATGACTAATTCAGTTTAGTTTTTAATTAATTTTCCAAATTAGACCTATGCCATATTTCGTAGCTGTAATTTAAATAGTATCGTATAACATGTAGAGTGCCCCTACACCCACTCACACATTTATCTTTATTATTAGAACACTGATCAAATTTCAAGCTTTAAGAACTTTCAGAACTCGGCGACATGGCCGAAATAACATTATAGACAGAAATAAGGAAATACCAAATATGATTAAATTAAAGAAAAATATAAAATAATACATTTCAGTTCTCTTTTAATGAGCTTTAAGCCGCCAAAGCGAATTAACGTAAAATACGATTTCACAAAAGAAATCCAAAACATAAAAGATTTAGATTTATGGTGAAGATAATTAATGTTCTAAATTATTATTTTTTTAAAAGCAGCAAACGCATTTGACAATATAAATCTAAATCGTCAGACATTTTATGGTGGAAAGAATGAATATAATGAGCAAACAAATATTTTGCATAAGAAACACAAAGTTATACAAATTTAAATTGGGTTTTATTTTGTAACAATATCACTAAGCAATTGAATATAATTACTTTATAGTCACAAAAGACATGTTCAAATCTCGTTTTTATTTATTTTAATTAAGAAAGATATTTATGATATAAATTTAAATTGTCTGCATATTTTGTAACAATATCAGTAAATAATTAAATAATATGCTTTTATAATGTTTTCAAAGCACTACAGCTTAGTGCGATTTCCGATCCGAATATATTTTGATACATATTTTATTTTGCTTTTTAAGTGGGAAACAAACTGAATTAAAAAATGTTTTTTTTTTCTTAACGTGATATATAAAGCAAATTATTTCTAAAGTGAATAACTTGTATACAAAATTAAAGTCCAGATTGGTGCAATTAGGTATTTGGAGGATCCACACAATTCGTATTATTATACCTCTCTTTAAATAATTGGTACTTTAGTTTCACAATTCTAGGAATTTTTAAACTAATCATCATGTGAATGGTTTATTTTAATTTTTAATTTCCGTATTTTCGTGAATTTGTGCTATTCATTAAAAAATAATAATAAATTTTTTTTAACGAGACCCCCCCCCCCAAAAAAAAAAAATCAAAAGGCCCATTTTCGCAGTTACGACGTCATTGCTATGGACTTGGCAGCTGGACAAGTACAATTTGTTTCACTCTCGCAAACACCAAAAATGAATACCGTTAAATCTCAGCTTCATTTCAGTGTAATGCTCTAGAAAATGTATGCTGTCTGTTCTATTCTATAACACAGATGAAGATGTTAAAATGTTTAAAGAGGAAAGACAATCGATTTCAAAGGGAGGTGAACTCAGTGTTCCAATGACTGCTTTAACGGAATTAAACATCAACACCAATGACGGAGGATAGTCGAATCACATTATAGAAACTTATTAATAGGCCTATTAAGAAGACTGAGCATTTCATTGAGAGCTGCTTAACCAAAGCTCGCAGAGAAACCGCATATGTTACGTATTTACGCATGGTATGTTCCGAGAATACATAGAATTATCTTTTAAAAATGAGGGTTACATATATTCTCCCTTTTCCTAACAGCCCGGGATTAGCACCAAGAGATTTTTTTTACTTATCATGAATTTAAAGAAATATTTTCCATCATTAGAAGCAGAAATAAAAGTTGCGGAAACAATCTGGGAAAGTCCGTCAAAATAAAAAGAAAGAGAGAGAAAAAAAATAAGGCTTAAGAATGCGTTTGAACTGAAAAACAGGCGGGTTATTTTGGAAATACTATAAATCTAGAAAATACAATTTGAAGGAAACATTATTTTAAGAAAGACCATGAAAAAATGGAGGATAAGTATGGATAACTACTTTTAATTAATTTAATATCATTCGTTGTTGAATAATGTATTATATATGCTTCTATTAATTTATATATTTTAAAAATATATATAACATAGAAAAAAATGGTTAAAGTAATAGAATTATTAAAATCTAATCAAAATTAATTGTTAATGATATAAATATATTATAATAGACCTTTACTTATAAATAAAAGCATTTAATTATTATGATAGATTATCAAAACATAATAAACTTTTAACAAAAAAGAACATTAAAATTAATTATTTATAAAGTTATTGGACTTGTCCAGTAAAATATATCTCAATGGACAATATACCACTTTATTAAGGATAAGTAATTATTTATATTTTTATTTATTTCATAATGTTTTTATTAAGTCATTGAATAATTCGTGGAATTTTTTCTTTTTATAATTTATTTATTTGGCAAATATCTTTTTAATATTTCTAATAGGTCTTTCTACAATCTCTCTCCAAGCTCGCGGACCTTAGACTGTTGTTTAATTAGAAATCCGCCAGAGATTTTAGCAAAGCAATACGGGTTTTATATAAATTTTGGAATTGATCCGTTAGTTACCAGAAATCGATCGAATGTAGTAAATATACCTGTACAATCGAATTAATAATAATTAATTAAGTATATCTGCACAAGAAAATGATATCATTTATTCATGCCTGAAATTGCTTAGAATCTATAACTTCGAAGGTTACACTTTGTTTCCAGTTGCTTTGAATTTCTGCTGCACAAAAATAATAAAATTATTAAAATTTAACCATAATTAATTGTTAATAATACAGATCTTAAGTATTATAGTACAGACCTTACTTATAAATAAATCAACTGGAAACAAAGTGGATATATAGTGTTAAATATTGTGCAATTCTAATCATTTGAAGAATTAATTAGAATCATTACTTACTAAGAAACTTTAATTGGAACTACTGAGAAATCCTATAATTTTTTTTAAACCCCCGTTATTGCTTGAAAGATTTATAAAATATTAAGCTATCAAACATGTGAATATTAGAAGGTAACTTATAGCATTAATCATTTTTAATTTTTTAGAAAATAGTGAACTCAGCATAATCAAATATTTTAATTCGATTTTTTTTTCTTTGGGTTTTTGACTATTCTAAAGCATAACATAAAAAAAATCGTCTGTTATTCGTGAATGCTCTATTTATTTTGATTAATTCAAAATCAAAACTAAAAGACTTAGTTTTTCCCATTTTATTTCTGTTTGTTTCGATTAGTTAAATATGACTGTATTTTATGTCCTCAACAATTCTAATTGATAGATTTTTTTTTCATTTTTTGCTTAGTTAATAAAACTATAAAAATTCTGAATTTTAAATTTAAAAAAAATATTCAGTATGTTTATTATGAATTCTGCCATTTATTTTTAAATTTTATGATACTTTATATTTAATATGATGAATACTGTTAATTAAAGAAAGGAGCATTTCAACTGCAATTATTATTATTATTATTTTTTTTTTTTTTGCAATTATGAAACTTTTTAAATCTGAATTATGTCTACATTATTTGTTAAAAAGACTTCTTGTTTATTTATCTATTATGTATTATCTATTAGAATGGTTATATATTAAAATTAAATGTTTATTTCCAGTTGTAAAGGTAAAAATCATCTTTTCTGTTTCATACATTTTTAGAAACAGTATTTTTATCCGTGCTCTTATTGTAAAGTTTTAAGAAAGAGTTTTTTTAATTTCCACTCTTATTACACTCATTTTTAGAAACAGTTTTCTTAATTCAAATTTTCGTGTAAATTGTGTTTTGATAAAGTGTATTTAATCAGTTTTAAAATAGCCAAATTGAAAAATAATATATATATATATATATATATATATATATATATATATATATATATATATTTAAAAAAAGAAGAGCATCATTCGCACTATATTTTAACTCTTACTAGTACGAAAAAAGTACTATCAAGAAATAGATTTCTCGCAAGTAAATGTTGATAATAAAAGGCATGAGTAGACAATATTTACTTCCTGCTTTCCAAAGGTCAAACATTATGGCTTACAGAGAAAAATGCGTTGATATAGATAAAGAAAACTGCTTGTTTGTGTCCCCAGTGGCGCAATTGGTTAGCGCGCGGTACTTATACAGCAGTATCTGCGAGTAATGCCGAGGCTGTGAGTTCGAGCCTCACCTGGGGAAGTTTGTTTTTAGTGAGTGGTTTCCCTTTAGTATGAGATAGTAACTTACGACACGCTGGAGAGACAATGCTGGATTATAACTTTCTTGTCAGAAAAATTTTAAAAGACTAATATTTTTTTTTTCTTTTTTGTAGATTTATTCAATAATAATGATGAAAAAACTATTAACCCGTTCTCGCAGCAATCATTTAGCATATTTCACGGACAATGCGATGGAGAAATAATACTGAATAAATGTGTAGATGATATGGTGATAAGGTAATTAATATAAAAATAAAAGGAAAATATAATGTATTACTAGCATATTTAAAAAAAACACACCTCATCATCAACTTTTTAATATTAATTAATTTTTAATTTATTTCGTGGTTTTGCACTGAAAAAAAAGTCACGATTTGTAAACACATATTAGAAACCTAGTTTAGGTAATTAAATATGCACAGACATTTTGACACAAAATTTTAACATTTATCAAACAGTCAAAAAGATTTTTCATAACGCGCTATTAGTAAATATAAATTGATTTTTTTTAAATCAGTAAAAACAAAAACATAGTAAATAAAATTAATAAAAAAGGAATTATTTCATTAATCAAAACTTTGGAATTTAAAATGAAATCCTCGAAAGTATGAAGTATTGGTAGAAATTCTCTAAGTAAACTAGATTATTTATGTTATTCATAATATATTTCAATTTTAACATTATAATGTTTAAAGGCATATTTTATACGAAAAGCGTCCTGCAGTATTCATGAATTAGCATATACACTAAATAATTGTAAAAATCTCTTGTTAAGTCGGATAATTGGATCTAGACTCATGAAAGTTGACACTTCGTTACTTTCTGTATCATACTGTATCATAAGCGTAAAAACTTAAGAAAGATTTTTTTAAATTTTGATTACATTTTTAATTGAAAAACTAATAAACATTTTAGCTTTTCCCATCTGCAATTTCATAACAAATGACAGCCAAAAAAAATTTAAAAATCGAGACATTTAAAAGTTAAAAAGGGGGGGGGGGCATTCAGGGATATCAATATAAAATTCAACAAATTTTTTTCACCAATTTTCTTAAATATTTTAAATATATTTCACATCATTGCTTTTCATTGTTAATGGATTTATAAACACACTCGTTGTAATGATATTAAAAACATTTTTGATAGATAGGTTATTGCTTGCATATAATTTACAATGAATTTTAAAATAAAAATTTAATTTAAGAAAAATAAAATTAGAATAAAAATGAAATTAAGTTAGACAAATCAAGCATAAAATTTGGCCTACTATATGTTGAGGACAAAAATTCGATTCTGCTTCCGACTTTTTTGATACCTGTTTAAAAAGTTAATCTCTTACTACCATTACAGTTTAATTTTAAGGGATTTTTACTTTTAGACTTTTGTTTTGGCTCCCAGATTTTTAAAAATTTTTTACTCTTTTTAGTTTAGGAATAAAAAGCGTGTTTCGCAAAGATTTTTTTAATAGTCATTTTTTATTTTTTGGTCTTTGATTTAAAATTCTTTAACATCAACTTTATTCATACCATATTCGAGGGCGCCACTTGCATAGCGTCAAATTGGAATCAATCAGTTAATTATAAATTAAGTTTTGAAAATATCAAAAGAATATATTGTTTTCAAGGGCAAGGATCTGTAGAAAAGTTTGGATCTCTAAGAGAAGAATCAATTACAAAATCCCTTCTTTAAAAACATGGAACAAGTTAAGTTAAATAAAAGTTCACAAAATACATAAAATCAAAACTATCTATAAAATTATTACTTGTGGAATGCCAAAAAATTACATGGAAAATATTTCGATTAATCAAAAAAATTGAATTACAGGTTCTACATCTTCCAAAAATCATATTAAATTTGTTTTAAATAAAACATGCTCCTTTTTTGTATGATACTCTCGCGCCTTGGTTAAAGAAACAAGGACTTCACCCAAATGGGCTACCGCCTATCCAAATTTCTACACCACGCTGATAGAAGACTATTTGATTTCGAAAGATGTAAAGAATGCCATATTTGAGTGGAAGATGTATTTTCAGTGTAATTTATTTGAATTGATCTGAACGGCGGATTTTCCTTTAATTTATTTACTCTTAAATGATTGATTTTCCAGTTACTAGCTGATTTCAAACAAATAATTATTAAAAGATTTTAAAATGCTGCTAAACATGGAACAAGGAAATATTTTTTTCTCAATTAATAACAAACAGTAATACTTTTTACACCATGGAAAAATTTCAATAACATTACCCAAGAATTTTTAGACAAATATTTAAAAATCAATACATTTTTTATACTCTTCAGATGATAAGATTATGTTACACTTCAAATTACTTTTTTGAAACTATTCTCACATTATTCTAGTTTTACTTTCTTATGTACTAAGTTTATAAAGAAATATTGTAATCATCAAACATTTAATACTCATTTGAATGAATTTTTACTCGAGAAATTTACTCCTTTTGATGAATTGCTACTTGCCCTTCCAAAAAAAAAAAAAAAAAGTAGTTTTCTTTTCATCTTAAATTCAGATATACTTACGAAACGATTAAGGAATTTATAAAGCATCTAGTTCTATAGAGCATTATTCATTTATGAAAAAGTACAACTGCACAGCACAAAAACAAATAATTTATCTTACAAATATACCACAACATCTCATCTAATCTTCTTCCCAAACTATAAGAAACAACTCCATTCTTGAGTTCAACCCTTTTGAATACCCATAAATAAAGGGTCATAGATTACAAGACACATAGAAAATGCCTTGTTTACGGCCCTTTAAAAGGCAAGTTAGGGCATTCACTTCTTACATGCCTTTTTCACACCGCAGCTGTTTAAAACTTAACGCCTTCTTCCAAAACACGAAACATTCGAAAATTCCAGTTGTCAATGGTTTTCCAAAACCACAAGTCATCCGCGTACCGCCGAAACCACCCCTTTTGTCACAAACGCGCTTTCAAAAGGACAACTGGTCGATTCCTCCCCAAACTGGCCAGGGTTCAACAAAGCCATAACCCGTCACATAATCATATCCAATTATAAACCATTCCCTTCTGCCTTCTTAGCGTATTCATTAGAAGAACATGTGGTCAATCCACAAAGTTGGAATACCTGCTCTCTCCCCCACCTGCTCCTCCCCTGCTGTCAGTGAGAGGCATGTTACCTTTGGGAAGTGAAAAACGACTCATCTTTCCAGCGGAGATAATAACAACGTTTTTATCAGGGAACGGAAAATAGGCACTTTGTCATCTCATGCGAAAAATTCCGCACAAGGCGACAGTTTGGGACAGGAGGGAAAATTTATGAGAAGAAAATTCGGCAGGGAGGACACACCTGCGAGAGAGATCTTTTTGGAAGAGTTACTTACTACGTTATCTTCTTTTTCTTCGCAAAAAGTTAAACTCTTTCTCTGACTTTTAAGTAAACAAGAGGTTCTTGTCCTTTTTTTAATATTTGAAGCCATATCACCTTTAATTACGCAGTCTTTCCAACTACTTTTGGAATATTTAAACCACACACACCAATAAATATGGAACTTTAACTCATAAAGGGAAAATCCCGAGTTCTCAATCCTTTAATATTTGAAACCATGCCGACTTAATTACATAACTTTCCCAATTATTTTGGGGCATTTTTATCAATAAATTTTGGAACATTGAAACTTTGCTGATGGATTATAAGATAATTTGTATTCTTCTCTTGCTTTCTTAGATGTCACCTACAGTGATCGTTTGTTACTTCATCTGCTTAGATAACAAAAATTAATGAGCAAAATTTATTAAACCCTTTTTCACTGATGCTGCTTAAAAGTACTACCTAAATCTATCTGATATCTTCGCAATATGACTATTTTTTCCCATTGTATTCAAAAGAACACGAAGCGTACAGCTTAGATAGCAAGCAGAAGATAAAAACTAAAGAGATGAATTAAAATATTTAATTATTTATTAAATTAATTGTTATTTTAATTAATTAAAATTTTTTTTCTCTTTTCTGGTTTTATTCTACTCCAATACTTAATTAATTGTGAAAAAATAAAGTAAAAAAATTGATGGTAAGCTAATTCGGTAAATAAAGAGTTATAATTTAAAAGCCTCTAGTTTTAATAGTTTATTTCTGTTTCATAGAACCTGCTTATTCTGTATGAAGTAAAAACACCTGTCAGGGAAAAAAATTATTAGTGGGGGATAAAAAAATATATATATTTAGTCTGCAATGTGTTAACCTCACTTTGACCTATTGAAAAGATTAAATGCATTTATCAATTTTTAAGATAACATTTTATTTTTAGATTGATAAAATGTTGCTCTGATTTTGATTTGCACAACATGTTTTTTATCTGTTTATCACTTTTTCCCTTCCTAAGAGGATATATTGATTTAATTTTGAAAAGTTCAGGATTTCGTTAGTGCTTCTTATTGGTATGTATCGATATATTTCTAGTTATTATAAAAGAATAAAAACCTAAATTTGGCTTAGAAGGAGATATAGTTAAAATCCAATGGAGTAATGTTATTTTCTCGACTTTCGTATACTTGTAAAATTATATTCGTTGTATAGGGAAGAGAATTAAGTATACATTTAAGTTCTCCTTTTATTAACCAATTATCATAAAAATTCGATATAAATTTCTGAGCAATGTTAAAATTATAAACCATATTTCACCTATCTAGTTCATAAAATTTTTGAATAATTTGATTCACATTATACGAATAGACTGTAGTAAATACCTACCATAAATCATATATACCCATCATGAATCATATATGATATCTGTAAACTACAGGCTCCGTCGAGGCTGTGTGTGATGCAATTGCCGCACCGCTCATCATCCGGGTATGCTCCTAAAAAAGCTATTCTCTCGCTTTTCTCTTCGGAACGGTCTCGCGCACACTACCTCGGCGAAGTTCGTAGTAAAAATCAAATCTTTAATGTATTTTGTTAAAATGTGAATAAAATTATTTTTCTAAAACGTCCCAATAATTGGAGTCACAACAAATATGCGCAACCGCAATTACGTCACACACAGTCTCGACAGAGCGTGTAGTTTACTGATATCTGATATGATTTATGATAGGAATATATGATTTATGGTAGGCATTTACTACAGGACATATCAAACAGGTAGTTTAAACAAAATTTTGATACAGATGAACTGTTAAAATGCTAACCATATCCCAGAATTCCACCATTTCACCAGTTTCATAATATTGTTTTACATAGACAGAGACTTTTTACTTTCTCGAGCACTTACTATAGAGGAAATATAGTAATCGTCGAAAAATTTGAACTCGAGTTTCTCAACGTTTGACGAATCTCAAAGGTTTAGATTTCCATGAGTTCAAAAAACACATTTTTGAGTTATTATCTGTGTCTATGAATAGGAATAACTCAAACACTCTCTGATCTAGATGGATGAAATTCAGTATATGATCTTTGCTTTAAATTTGCGGATTTCTATCCGCTCAGAGAATGTACATCTTTTCAGCTGTCCGTATATAAGTTAACACGATAGTTACAAAATGAAGACAGATAAAATTCAGTAAACAGATTTAACACCTATAATGTAGAAAAACCCTTGTCAAATTTTGAGTCCCATCCAGCACAGAATTGATTGTCTGTTGTTCTGTACTTTCAGAAACATTTAAACGCAATAGTTCAAAAATCCAATGATTTAAATATATCAAATTTGGTGGATTTTTTATATTACAAAAGCAGTTTTGTGTCAAATCTTTGTTTCAATCGGTAGAGAAAAACGTGTCTTAAGCACAAATTTGATTTTTGGATACTATTAACAGGTATTCGGATTGTCAGAGATTAATCGTTAAAAAGCTGGCCAAGGACCACACGATAGATTCAATAAAAATGCGAAATTCAAGCCAAAAGTTATTTCGTAACTATTGTACGTCACTGCCTTGTAAGGTGTTCTCTAACATGACAAGTACATTAAAGTGTATGCGAGAAAGTTTGAAATGTTCACCCCCCCCCCGGTTTGATTGATTTATTCCAATATTTTATATAGAAAATAAATTTCGCTGTGTATACCAATACATTCGAGGGTATTCTTTAAAATTAATTGTTTTTTAATTATCAAGCTAACACACTTGTCCTCGTCATCTGACTGCGGTTCAAAATTACGAGGTCCTTCCCAAAATAGCACTAGTGTTGTTTTATAAAGGGACGTTAATATAACTAAACTAAACTAAACTAAACTAAACAATCTTATCATTTATATTTAATCCCCATAAAATTTCATAACATTATGAATACCAAGTTAATTAAAAAGTGATTAATTTAATAGCAGGGAAAAGTGGTGGGGGGTCAAATTACAATCAAATGATTAAAACAAACCCATAATTAATTGTCTAATGACCTATAAATTTTAGATTCTCAGAGAATGTTACAAAAATAAAAAAATTCGTAATGTCATGACACAAAGTAAGACAACTCATAATTTAGTAATATGGCATGTGCAATTGTGTAATGTTATGAATTCATCCATTCATTTTTAAGTATCTACTTTTAAGATTTTTAGACATTCGTAAACGAAAGAGACAATAATATGAGTATTAACTTCCAGAAGGAAGTAACTGTACCAATCATCAGTATAAATTCAGTTAAAAGCTAATTAAGACTCTCCCATTTAATGTTATTACATATGTTATTTTCGTTACTACTGCAAATTCAAAATCTAATACATATGTTAATTAATTGCCGATAGATGGCGCCAAAAAAAGCTTTGAAATCTAGTCATCTTTAAAAAATTGAACTGTAGATGAAATTGCTAATTGACTATATCATGCAGCTTAAGGAAGTAAGATTCAATTTCAACTATTTCACAAAAAAACAAAAAAAAAAAACTTTTACAGCAGTTCCTTTTTGTCAACATAAAATGTGTTTACTTTTAACATCATATGGCATTATGATAACATATTACACATTACATAGTGGCGAAGTGGAAAAAACTAGCATCTAGTGCAAAATGTAATTTTTTACAACTCCCAGTCTCAAGTGGCTTAGCAAGGGTTAAAGGAGTCTGGAACATGCAATATTTCGCCTCACGTTTGGTGATAGAAAGCGAAATAAGTACATCATATTTCGCTTCACAAAGTGACATAAACGCTCTAGCATTTTGTCTTCATGGCTTTCCCTAAAACTAGTGCCCAGACATCTATTATCTCCTGTCTCTCTTCTCACTTCGCTACTCTACTAATACTGAATAAAGAGTTGGTCCTTTAAAACGATGAGTATATAGAAAAAAGGTCAAAGGCGGCCATTCTTATTTCACAAACCAATCACAGACAGGAGACACTAAAAAACAAGAGAATTATAAAGAGTTGGTGGCATCAACCAAAATATTTGGATGATAAACAATGAAATCGTTAAATTAACGGCCAGTCAGCCTTGTGATTGTAATGACCGGCTTATAAGTAAAATAAAAAAAATCCTACTTTCATCTATTATATTTCGAATTATTTAAACTTGAAACTTTAATTAAAACGATAATTTTTCAAAAAACATAAAATGAAATTATTTGTTGTTTTTTTAAATTGAGGAATATTAATAAATATATAATTTCATTCACGTATAATTTAATTTCCATGACGTTAGTGGTTATAGTTTGAAAAGAAAATTTCCCTTGTAGATTACTTTTTAATATATACTTCTATAAAATATCATACTAGTAATGATATCACTATCATAATGGTAAAGTGTTATTGTGGTATACTGTCCGCCGATTGAAGCAGGACCACAACTCTCGATAAATAAAGCTTTTGATGATTATGGAAATTTGGAATGGTCAACGAAAATAAGAAAAATAAACATTAGAAATTAAAATTGGAAGATAAATAACTGGATAGATACCCTATATGAGCAGGTAAATTTGGAATACAGTTTAACTCTCGATTTCTAAAGGTAGCTAAAACTATTATTTACAGGTCGGATCGGGTCGGATTACTAATAAGAGGATTAAAAAGGCTAAAGGGAGAACCAAAACCAATAGGAGGAGGGATAGTGCGAAGTAGTTAGTTTTCAGGACCAATCAAAAGGCAGCAAGAAAGCATGGGGCGTTGACAGGGTATATGTTCAAAGTAAGTATGTATGTAAAGTTCAAGTATGGAAAGTAAAAGTATAAGAAATTACTAAAAAAAAAAGCATTAATTAAAATCAGCTCCCTCTCATCCTTTGTCTTGGCTGCAATGCTGTAGTGTTCAGTAGATCTGAGAATTTATTTAGTAATACGTGTTAGTAGGTATAAGATCTTGAGCAGGTGTTTGATTTGGGGAGAGATTGATAGGTGTTGATTTGATAGGTGATTGATAAATTTTCTTCTGATGGCATCAACGTAAAATTTTAAAACGCGAGATGCCCTTTTTGATTATAGTTGTTTTCACAAGCAAGTTTTTCAATTTTTTTTTTCTTTAATAGAGCAACTGGTTGTGGGATGATAACAGTTGCATTTAATACAGCGCATTCAAAATTACTTGCACTACGAGAAAAGTCTGCAGAATGGAACGCATACTAACTTTGCTTTTTCTTCGATAGGTTTCAACTCTGATTTAAAAAAAAAAAGAAAAGCTGCGGGGTTCAGATAATAAACATCTTGATAATTACAGTCGTTTTACTTTCTCGTATTTTAAAAAAAATGAATTCGAGATATTGACGAATTTTTAAGTTTCAGACCTCCTTGAGTTCCAAGAACTCGTTTTTAGAAAATGTCCCTGTCTGTCTGTGACAAAGATAATTCAAAAACACTTTGAACTATTGTTCAGCAGCGGATTGTAAAGCCCTCTGCGCTTTTGCGCATGCATTAGGATGGGTTTAATCCGTCAAAATAGGGATGAAAGGAAAGATGAAAAGAGGAGATGTTTACATTTCTGGTATCTAATAGGGAAAATCCAAGGTCAAAGGGAATACCAAAAATGAACTCATTGTTCCGCGTCTCACCCCTTAATGAGATGGAGTCGTCGAAATGGGGTCGTCTCAGAATCGTTGACGAACAGTAGACGGTTGAAATTCAGGCTTTTAAGGTTGAAATACGCCCTTTACACCAAATTTGCAGATTTAAAATTTTGAGTAAATGATCAGCAGAAGGCCATCTGTCCGGCTACTCGAATATAAATTAACATGATAATTACAAAATCAAGAGAGCTAGATAGATAAAATTCGGTACACAGATATAGTGTAGAAACATATCAAATTTTGAGCGAAATCCAAACAGGGATTGACCGTCTGTCTATCTGTGCTTTCAGAAGCACGTGAACGCGATATCTCAAAATGATAAAGAGTTAAATATGTGAAAATTAGTATGTGAATTTGTGATTACAATTGTAATTCTGTGTCAGATTTTGGTTTCAGTCCTCTTGGGAAAAACGCGTCTAAAACTCAAACTCAAATTAAATCTTAATCTTAAACGAGATTACTCAAACACTCGAATTGCTTAATGTAAATCCGTTGACTCAAAATAGCAATGACTTAAATATATCAAATTTAGTACGGAATTTTATGATTACAAGTGCAACTTTGTGACAAATTTTGATTTCAATCAAATGATAAAAACACATTTATAACAAAAATTCGATCTTTTAGATACTATTAACCGGTTGCGAGGGATTAATCGCCAAAAAAAATCGCCAAAGATGATAAAAAAGATTCAGATAAAATGCTAAATTTAACAAGCCTAAATTTAATATCTCGTAACTGTTATACGCCATTGCCATGTAAAGCGTTCTCAGGAATGACTCCATTGTGAGAAAAGATGAGAGAAGGCTTTGGAGAGACCACTGCCACTGGTTTTAGTTCAATTAAACATGTCCATAGATGCTTACATATGGGCATGTTATTAATCACTTGCGGTGGAAGAATGTGCCACGCAGGTCGACAAGTTTTTTTCACTGAATCTCCAAAGACGTGCTACACACGATGGCAGGCAATTGTCACAGAAGTAAAAAGGATGTTTGCCACCTGTTAACTTAGATTTTATGCCAGAACACAGTCTTAAGTCGAAAATCAATTCTTTTACAAAATATAAATATTTTTCAGATTTCTATAAGGCACCAGATCCTTCGTGTGGCCTCGTTGAGAGTTACAGTGGACTCTGTTGGCAAGCGCACCTGCGAATTTCTTGCCAGCGAAAGTGTTTAACAATTAATACGCTTTGGTTGTTAATCAATATAATAAAAGGATAGATATACTTTTGTTTTGAATGTAATATAAGAAGAAAAATATATTTAATTTGAAAATTTTTATCCCATCAATTTGTTTTTTAGTATTTCCGTCATATTGTGAATTTCATAAAAGGATTTGCTATATGTATCGTCGTAACTGTATTAAACTCTGTAAAACTTTGTTAATTTTCAATTAAATATTATTCATACTTTTATTGGCCATTTATTAAACGAATTCGATTCGAAAATTTCTGTTTTTTATTAAATAATCTCGGAGTAAATTTAAAAAAAGAACATTTTTAATCAGAATTTTTTTTTTCAAAGTAAAGGAAGAAAGGATCGTTTGGTAGAAAGAAAGAATAAACCCTCCGAAAATTCCTCTAATTAATCGAAAAAGCTCAGAAAATCAAACTGACCGATGGTTTCTTTTCGTTGGAGGTCACTCTCTCTTTGCTCACCCTCCCCTGAGATAATGCAACTTTTTCCTTCTGATCCGGCCGACTCATATCCGGGCGTGCCGGAACCCACCGAGAATTCCGTTCGATCTGCAGCAATTAGGTGAAAGTTTCCACCAATATTGGAGAGAAGAGGGGATCGGTCAGCTCATCCGCTCACCCCCTCATTCCATCCTTAGGAAGAAGGGGGAAGGAGAAGGGGATGTTTTTCTGCCCCTTAGCCATGTGGTCAATATATATCAATGAATATTCACAAAAGACGCCCTCCAGATGCTGGTGGTCAATGTATGAATGGGGATGCTCATATGATAAGGTGCTTCTGCACATTAGGGGAAGGCTGAGGTCATAGTTGGAGAAATGAGTTCATTCATGAATAATTCCCATGATCCGTAAACCTTGTGAGCGGTGACGAAGAATTCTTTACAAATTTAAATTTTGACTTTTTTGGGCTTTAATTTTGTTAAAAAATTTAATGAAATGTATAAACTATAAAATATTTCGCAGTTCGGATCGTGTCCGTATTTTCATGTATAGGTAGATTCCATGAACTGGAAATACTTCTGTACAAATAGCAATTAGTACCACTTCCCGTACATTAAGTCTATTCCTAGCAGTAGCGTAATAAAGGTAAATGACGCTTAAGGTAATGTAATTTTTTTTCTCCCATTTGGCTTTCCATGTGTTTAAATAATTTGCCTTTGTTATGTGCGGGACATGAAAGTCGCTTCTTAAAATCACCTCATTTCCTGCCGACGTCCTGGCATAGGGGTAGCGCGTCTTCCCCGTGGTCTGGCGTCCTGGATTCGAGTCCCGGTTTGGGCATGGTTGTTCGTCCGTTGTTCTATCTGTGAGATGTGTGAATGTGCCCTCCTGTAAAAAGGGGTTATGCAAGCGAATGAGTGATGCGTGAGTAGCAAAGTCGTACACTCTTGGCCCTAGTTGGCGCTACTATGAAAACAAGAGACGCTCACCCACCGGCTTAAATCGCTGTCTTCGTAACAGCGGGCTTGTCCATGGCAAGTGCCATAAGAAACAACAACAACCTCATTTCCTTCACTTAATTTTATCATTAATGATTGGGAATCACTACTTAAACTAAAATCTGCAGAGTAACAACAACAAAAAAAAAAAAATGATAATTTAACACATCCGAAACAAAAAGATTAATACAGTGACATGTTCGAAAAACTTGTCACTTTTGTATTCTTAACATAAATGAAGCGAAACTACGTGCGTTTAATAAAAGTTAGTCAAAAAAAAAAAAAAAAAAACAGCAGCAAGAACTCTAAGTATTTTTAGTCTGGATACAACTATGACGTCATAATCGTGATTAAAAACCAGTGAAAGTGATCCCCCTAAAACATTCTCACATACTCTCTATTAAATGTGCAGGGCCCGACTTAGCCTAATTGGGGTCCGGAGCAAAAACTTCTTTGGGCCTTCCACCCTCTGTCTTTGTTTTCGAAAAGCAATGTTAAAAAAAGTTCATTAAAGAAGGAAACGTAAAATATTATTTCTATTCGATTTGGGGGTCCTCCTCTGATGTGGGGGCTCGGGGTAACTGCCTCGTATGCCCCTGCCTTAGTCAGGCTCTGTAGATGTATTAATCTCCATCCCTCTGTTGTTAACCTTGAGCAAAAATATGAACACCACGATCAGTGATCAGATTTTAATCAGATCATGAACCAGTGATCAGATTTTTATTTCCAATGTCCTACATACAAGAGTTTTGTGGTTTGTAATGTAATAAAGAAAACCGATACTCGTACAATAAATGTATATACGACCTTGGCGAGTAGTAGCTGTGAGATGTCAATTTTTGGCTTCTTACTGAATCTAGCACGAGATCTAGCATGAGGTGAATATATGAGAACCAAAAATTTTGGACGTCTTTTTTCCCCCGAATGACTGAAATCAAAATTTGATATTGAAAAACATTTGTAGTTACATGATCTCATCCTGTATTTCATTTTGTTTTTCCATTAATCATTGCTTTTTTTTTTAATTGCATACAAGCAGTTTAGACCGAAGAAGGGTTAACTCCTTGACGAATTTGGTTTTCAGGTTTTATACGGATCAACATTTTAAATATTCAGCCTGTGTGCCAAAATTTATTTATCTAGCACTTTATATTTTCTAGTAATAATTAATTAATATTCTTACAGCTACACAAGCTGAGAGACTTCCTCAAAATAGATTTCCTTTAAAATTTGATAAAAATGTACACAATCTAGGGGTTGAGTCTAGATACCAGATTTCATCCACATGGCTCAAAGAGTTGAAATAGCGTGTTCACAGACAACATAATTCAAATGTGTGTTTAGGATTCAGAGAGATCCAAAATGTAGAGATTCACCAAAGTTTTGAGTTCAATTTTTAGACAATGACAATGTTTTCTTAAGAGGAAATAATGAAAATCGTCGAATGATTTAAACAAGTCATCGTATATATATATATATTTTATTTCATACTTAAATTATTTTCTCATTAATGTTAACAGAAAATTTTATTAGTAATATAGTTTGTAGTTCTAATGTTGTTATCCATTTTAAAACGAATTTATATATATTGGATATATTTTAAACTTCTTTCATCAAATCTTTCTAAAAGGGTAAGGTTTAATCAAAAGGCTATTGAGGAAAAACAATATAATTCTAGCGTTGTTGTTTTTTTCAAAGAAAATAATGTAAGTTGTTGGACACTGTAAGGGAAAAATATAATTAGATTTTGAAAAAAAAAATGTGAATAATATTTTAAAACGAGAGAATGGAAATATCAAACTAACGAAAGTGGTCCCCCCTCTAATACTTTCTCACCTAATTTGCAATAAAATTCTTATCCCCACCCCCAATAAAAGTGCAGAGCTTGAGCCTCGAATGCCCTGCATGGTATTGCCGAAATATATATTTTTATTTCATAATTTCATTTTTATTTCCGAAATGTATATCTATCATGGTATTTACGAAATATATATTTTTGGTGAATCTAGCATTTTTACTGAATCTATCACGAGAATATGCATTTTGGATGTTGTTTTGCCCACAGATTTACATGAAAATTTGATTTAAAAAAAAAAAAAAACTAAAGTTGCAGTTACAAGATAATAAAAAGATTTTTTGGTTAAGTTTACTGAGTTGATTAGTCATCGCTTTTATATGCTTGCGAAAGTACAGTCCTACAGACAGTCAATCCCTTGATGGATTTGATTCCGAATTTTATTCATTTAGCTTTCTTCGTTTTGTAATTTTCAAGTCAACTTATATTCGGATAGACGGATAGATAGACTTCCTCCAAATGGCCTTCGTTCAAATTTTGATAGAAATTTACAAATTTGGGGCAAAGGCGTATACCAAATATCTTTACAATCAGGCTTAAAAAAAAGTGTCAAAAAATATATATCTCAAAACAGATTTTTAAAAATGCTAGATTTACACCAAAGAACTATATTTCATACCTATTGTTTGACAATGCCGTGCCCAAGAATCATGATTTTATGTTGGGGTAGAGGAATAAAGTCTTTATTAGGGAGTATGCGAGAAAGACTTTTTTCGGGGGGGGGTACTACTTCTGCTAAGTAAAATTTTAGTCCAGAATTTTCTTTTTTTATTTATTAATTATCTAAAAAAATGAAAATTTTAAATTCAATTTTATGTCATTTGAAACAAAAATGAGATAGTAAATTACCTCTTAGTTTTCTCATTATTTTAGAAAAGCATCTTTAACTGAAATAATAATAAAAAATATCGACAAATAAATTTTTTTTCTTTCAAAAAACACTGAATGAGCGATAAAGCATCAAATCTGGCACTCTCGTTCTTTAATTTCGCCAGTCGCTAGTGCGCAGGCGCAGAGGGAGCTTCTGAATGGAGGGGTCAATAGGTGGATGCGCTTACTGATGCAGAGGGGAGCATCTTCTGAAGCGGAGAGCCTGATGTTTGGGTTTGTCGTCCGTCGGAACATAGTCAAGTAGGGGAGGGGCCGTTACAGAAGATCCCTCAAACGAAACGAGAGAGCAGAAATTAGCTGTTAATGCTGGGCGAGGAAGATTTTTCGAAAAACAATCAAGTCCAGAGTTGGGGGGTTAGGATCTTGTCCCCCTCTTCCCGTCCCTGAGCCCGGGGGATGTAACTGGGGTGATATTGAGGATTTTTTGGGAGAGGGATGGGTGGTTGGATTACTAGGGAGGTTAGTCATCCTCAGGCGTGAAAAGTCATCTCGCATCTGTACTGGGATACTAAAAGTGAGTCTAATAGAGAGTATTTAGAGAATGAATTGTCGGCCAAAGTACACTAAAAAACTATAATCGGTTGATTAATTTTTATTGAAAAATATCTGCTGATTTTTTTTTTTTTTTACAAGTAAGCTTTAAATTAAGATAAGGCATCCAGAACTCAAAATTAAGATATAATTTTAAGGTGAAAAATGTTGGTAATCTAATTTTTTATTTGAAAAGTTAAGTCACAGTTTGATTATTTGTTCCAATTAAGACAGTTAAAAAATCAAAGAATTTGTAGAAATGACTTTTCCGCCATTTTTCATTAATGCTTCTTTATTTGCGTGTCTTATTCTATCATGTAAATGCATAATTGGATAATCAGGGTCGCGAAACATTTTTCAATCAAAAATGCAGAAGTTGAAAGTGTCTTTTGCATCTAAAAGAAATGGAGAATGAATGAACTTTCAGTGCACTTTCGTTAAAAGGTATCTGTCTACTTCTAAAACGCCACTTTTGGTCAAAATTCTCATTTTTTTTAATTTTTTTATTTTAAAGTGCATTTATTTAGCTTTCTGAATCTATGTTTATTTTTCTCCTACGATTGATAGAAATGGAGATATGAAGATTTATGTAATTCAAAAGAGTCGAAAACGAAACCGGAAGTGCTTACCGGAAGTTGAATGTTTTTCGTCGTTTCATCAAATATACGCTCCTAAAATCATAAATTTAATTTAAAACTATTTGCCAGCCACCTAAATTTTAATTAATTTTCAGCTCTTTATATACAGAAAAGATTGGCAACAGCTGCTTCTCGAACATTGTTTACGTTTGAAAACATCTGCTTGAGCTACAGACTTTACGTTTGGGAGCATCAATAACTGCAATAACTTTTAATGATGGATTTTATGGTCTCTTGGCAATTTTTTTTTTTTTTTTTTTTTTGAACTGGGAATAACTCCTGGGGATTATACCCTGAGACACTTCCTTTCTTTCGATAAAGAAAGAATCATCACGTCAAAAAGGCAGTTATTAAGTACAACAAAAGTTGCCAGGAAAAAATTAACAGCTATTAAAAAGAAGAAAACTGATAAAATTGTTAACAAAGAAGGTGTATCATACAAATGTGGTGAATATTAAAAAAAATAGAGAGAGATATTTTTCATAAAACACAATTAAAAACTTTAAATGCATTTTTTGAGGAACTTTAATTTTGTAAAAATTTTGATACGCAAAACAGGATATCTCAAAATATTATGCTCATTAATGTTGTTTATGCATAAGAATTTTGATAAATTTTCAGTTAGGAAATACTCGAACTGATATAGCTTTCTTATAAATGCAAATATTTCTTAGATCCTAGTTCTTTGCCTTCACTAAAGCTGTAACTATATTTTGTAGAAAAAGAATTTGAAAATTTTGGTTAGAATTCTTGTTAGGATGTTTTGCGTTTTACACCAATTTTCACAGTTTTTTACCCAAATTTCCCCATTTGACTGAGTTGCAAATTACATAAAACTTTTTAAATGGTATTATTCATCGTTTTGAATTGCTATGACCTAAAAAATAAACTAAAAATGAAAATTGAACGGTTTTTTCAAAAATTTGTCTTCACACGTAGACAGATATCTTGTTAAGCATTCAAAATAAATTTTGCTTATTGAAGATTCCCTACCGAAGCATGTTTGATAAGATGCTGGGTCAAATGACATATCCCATATATTTTCATTTACGACCCATATGCTGATTCGTCGTCTAAATAACAATATAGATGAGTGTGAGTGTGTGTAAGAGAGAGAGAGAGAGAGAGAGAGAGAGAGAGTTCTGTTGCTCTTTATGGCAGACATTTGTCCTAGGGCACCACATTTGGCACAAATATACTTTGAAGAGAGGAAATAGGAGCCTTACTTATTTCTTAAAAATTTTAAGCAGAATTATATTAAATTTTAAAATTAAACGAATTTCAGATGTTTTTCTGCAATAATACACGAAAATTTTACAACACAAAAGTGATTTTTACATCCTCTTAAAATTTAAAAGATTTTTTTTTTCAAAAATATCAACTTTATTGCAACCGAATTTTTTTTCAGTTTTTATCTAATTAAAATTTATTTTAAGCATATTTTATAATTATGATTTTTTTTAATAAAAATTTGGCATTCTTAATACTTCTTAGGTTTGTTCATAATACCATTTGAATTTTGTTTCTAAGTCTATTTTTTGGGAAGTACACCGATTTTTATTACTATTTACATTTACACACATTTTAATGCTATTTGACATTTTTAGATGCTATTTTCTCAAATTCAAATCTTTGATAGAGTTTTCTTATAAAAACTCTCATAAATTAAAATCTAATGCATATTTTTTTTATTTAAATTTGGTATAATAATTTCTCAATATGTTTTTCAGTTTCTGAACTAGAGAATAAATAATCTATTCAAGTAGAAAATTTTATAAATGTTTCTGTGCTTCACAGTTTGGGGGAAAGAAAAAATGAAAATTTCGTGTTATTATTGATTAGTCGAACCTCAATATTTAAAGAATGGATAGAAATACTGTTTATATTTTAGTTCTCGAACTAGATAACATACAGTACACTCCCGATTATCCGCGGAATTGGGTGGCGCGGCCGCCGCGGATAACAAAAATCGCGGATAATCCGAAAAAAGCTAAAAACGGGTATAGCAAAAGAGAAAACAGTCATTCCAGCTTTGAAAAATCGTTTCATGTACAATAAAACGTAAAATAAACAGCATAAAATGTTTAACTAATGCTTAATATTTTAGTATATCACTCAAAACTAACCTAAAATGCATTTTGTTAATGAAAACAGAAAAGTGCTTTGTACTTACGAGAGGCGTCAAGGATACACAGAAAAATTAATACATATGTACTGTTTTAATACTGTAATGTATTATGTAATTACAAAAGCATAACTGTAAAACTGCACCTTTTTGAAAAAAATCAGTCAAAAAAAAAAAAAAAACTTTGTGTGGCAGGCGCGGATAATCGGGAGTCTACTGTATTTCTTAAGCTATCTGCAAAATTTTAAGCAAATCACTTGATGTACCTTTAAACTAGAAGATTTTTTCCTTTATATCTCTTTTTAAGTAAAAAAGCACTTTTATTTTCAATTTCTAAAATCTTTTGCTATTTAGCTGATATATTTTGGTTTCAACGATGCATTTATAAGTCTTTTTTATGTAAATATACAAAAATATAAACATTTCAAAAAATTCATCCCAAATATAGTCACATAACTTAAACAACTCAAAATTTTTCTCAAAAATTATTTTAAAAAATCATGGGGAGTGGCTTTTGAAAACTTTCTCGTAAAATCCCTAATAAACGTGTTATCTCCCCCCACTCTTCCAGAACAAAAATTAGGAATCTTCCAAGAGTGTTTTTATTTTTTAAATCCTACGCATGTGTGGCACTTAAAAATTCGAAAAAAAAATTAGAAAAATTAGTAAAATTATTTTCTATTAATTTGCATATGTTAAAGCGTTTTTAAATTATTGGGCTCTCAAAGACATATTTCCAACCAGTGAAAGTGGTCTGCCTAAAACTTTCTCTCATTCTCTCTAACAAACATGTCATGCCAAAGAACATCTTGCATGCCATTGGCGTCCAGTAATTACAGAATATTAACTTTTGGTGTGGATTTTTACTGAATCTATCGTGTCATCCTTGACGGGTTTTTTGTCGGTAAATCTCTGGCGTGCGTTAATAGTATCCAAAATTTGTGTTTAAGACACTTTTTTCCGAACCGATTGAAATAAAAATTTGATATTTATAGTCACAAAATCCATATAAAATGTGATATATTTAAGTCATTGCGTTTTTGAATGATCGCATTTAAAGGTTTCTGAAAGTATAGACAGACAGACAGTCAGCCCGTAATTGGATTTGGCTGGAAATTTGAGAGTTGCCTACAGTATGGATATTAAACCTGTGTGCCGAATCTTATTTATCTTCGTTTTGTAACGAATGTGTTAACTTATATTCGAACAGCCGGACATACAGACTTCCTCTAAACTGATTTTACTCAAAATGTGATGAAATATAGTAATTTGCTTTAAAGACCGTATACTAAATTTCAATCATTTAGCTCAAAGCATTTTAGAGTTATCATCGTCACAGACAGACAGATAGACGGACATTTTCCAAAAATGTGTTTTTCGATGTCAGGGTGGTCTAAAACATAGAGATTCTCCACAATCTCGAGGTCTAATTTTTTGACGATTACAACATTTTTTTTTATTTACATAGGAGAAATTAATGATAATCTTATTAGTTTTCTATAAATGATAATGTCGCTCTGTATACCCTAAAACTAAATTATTGACGTAGATCTTTATAAATGTCGAGATAATGAACACACGGAAGAATTTTATTCTCGAAATGACAGAGTTGATGTATTTATTTTCTCCATATAAATTTAATCCTCAAATTTATCCAGAAAGAATACAATCTCAGAGCTTATTTGAAATTCAACACATTTCGTATTCTCCTCGAATTCTCAAAAATATAAATAATCTCTATTCATTCACATTCTCTATACAATTCTAAAACTTAGAAATTTGAATCGTAAGTTTCTTACAAATAAAATTTTTCATTCAGGCGAGACATTACATACACAAAAGTTTCACTGAAAATTATATTATATTCAGTAAAAATTAATGAGAACTTATGAAAATTGAAATATTTTTCGCATAATGTGATTTTTTCTGAGAAATTTTATGAACCTGTTTTTATCAGGTTTTTTAAACTTTTGAAGAGTATGAGATTATTTCAGTATTGCATTGCAATGAAACGTAAAATAGAAATGAAGCAAAACAACTCTATGAAATAAGATGCTGCATTTAAATCAAATACTGAAAATGTGCTCTGTAAAGCCTGTTTCTCAGAATGCATTAGAAAACTGCATATAATACAAAAGTTTTGAACTGTAACTTTAAAAGTTTTCTGAGTTTTTTTTTTTTAAAGAATCATTCTGAACTGGACCAAATTTGGATTTTGGTTTTCAGGAAGTTGTTTCCTATTAAACATTTTTGTCCTGTTTGCACATGTTTTGAACTGTAACTTTAAAAGTTTTCTGAGTTTTTTTTTAAAGAATCATTCTGAACTGGACCAAATTTGGATTTTGGTTTTCAGGAAGTTGTTTCCTATTAAACATTTTTGTCATGTTTGCACATGTTTTGAACTGTAACTTTAAAAGTTTTCTGAGTTTTTTTTTAAAGAATCATTCTGAACTGGACCAAATTTGGATTTTGGTTTTCAGGAAGTTGTTTCCTATTTAACATTTTTGTCATGTTTGCACATGTTTTGAACTGTAACTTTAAAGGTTTTCTGAGTTTTTTTTTTAAAGAATCATTCTGAACTGGACCAAATTTAGATTTTGGTTTTCAGGAAGTTGTTTCCTATTAAACATTTTTGTCATGTTTGCACATGTTTTGAACTGTAACTTTAAAAGTTTTCTGAGTTTTTTTTTTAAAGAATCATTCTGAACTGGACCAAATTTAGATTTTGGTTTTCAGGAAGTTGTTTCCCATTAAACATTTTCGTCATGTTTGCACATGTTTGAAATAAAGAATATTATGGTCCAGAACAGGGAAAGTTTTTTAACCTTTCCTAGGTGGATATTTTAAAAATAAAATAAAAGAAGTAGGCAATGCTTAAAATACTTCGATGAATTTTTCAGATTATTGTAGGCGAACTCTTTTGGCTTTAGTGAAAATCTTGATTGCAGTACTTATCTTGCTATGTATCTCTAATGTGCAATAACGGAAATCCTGTCGACTTTGTTAAATCCTTAACCCTCTGACTCAAGGGTCACAAAGATAAACCCCATAGTGTAGAACAAATTCTAATTTATTTTTTTCAACTTTTATATGTAATCTTTCAGATTATGCTTCTTAGCAAGCACGTTCTACTCTCATATTAAACTTAATGTTAATATTAATCATTGCTCATTTAGTTGTTTACTTTTCTCACTCATTGTTTATCTTTCTGAGAGATCCCGCATTCTTCAACGAGTTCACTACTTTTAATCACACCTGGGGGCCGCGATGGTCTAGTGATAAGGTCTCGGCTTTCGAACCGGAGGGTTTCAAATTCGAGACCCGATTTTACCGAAAAACCGTTGAGTGAGTGGGTCTGGTGCACACTAAATCCAGCGGAAACAAATGTGCTCCCGCTGGTGTTGTGTGGAAGATTGCAAAGGGGGTCACAGCCCAGGTGTAGCCTTCATCATCTGACCACGATTCAATATTACGAGGTCCATTCCAAAATTCAGTGAGCGTCGAAAGAAAGTAAACACCCAAGATTGATTTAGAAAATGTGTTATTTCAAATATATTACTGACATATAAAGTAGATATATGCAATTATGAACTTATTTAAGCAGAATTGAACAACTTGATTGCAAACATTCAATTAAAGTAATATACATAAAGAAATAACTCAACTTGAACCTAAGATCATCCAATTTTAAGCGTCAAAAAAAAGTAAACACTCAACTCTTTCTAGTTCAATTGTTTTAATTTTATATAGATATCACTACTTTTTTCATAGAAGATTTTTATAAAAGTTAAAGTCTTATATTTTGCTGGAATTTATGTAAATTTCTAGAAAAATGTGAGAGATTTTTGCGATTTTTTTTCGTCGTGTGACGATTTTAAGCCAAATTTTTGAGTAGTAGCTTTTGAGGGTAAAGTCCCCTGAGCACCCGAGGGCAGAGGTCTGACTCCCAGCTCAAATGAAGATAGCACGCACACACTCGCTTGCTCAACCCCTTTTTACAGGTTGGCTCATTCACACATCTCACAGAGAGAACACAAGTAAGAGAACAACCACGCCCGAACCAGGACTCGAACCCGGGACACCTAGAGCATGTGGAAGACGCGCTACCCCTAGGCCATAACGCCGCCCAGATTTTGCGATGGGGAAGTAAACAGCACTAGAAGCAAGAAAATTGATAATAAACTTGAAGGAAAATGGTAAATCCTTACGTGAACTAGGAAAAATTGTTGAAAAAAGTCGCTGCCCGTTGAAGAAAATTCTTGACAAAGAATTCAAATAAAGACAGATTAAAGATTTTCGGAAAACTGAAAGACCTAAACGACTTGAAGTGAGAGCAGTAGTAAGAGAAGTCAAAGTTAATCCAGCTGCTGTTAAAATATCTCAAAGCCTCTCGGAAAGATTAGCGAAGACAGTAAGTGCAAGCATTATAAAAAGGACCCTTCATGAATATGGTAGGATTCCACGTAAGAAACTATTTGTCATGAAGTCGAACCAGTAAAAGCACCTGCTGTTTGCCAAAAAGTATCTTAATAACTCTTTAAATTTTTGAAGTAATGTTTTATTTAGTGATAAAAAAAAAGAACAGAATTGTTTAAGACAAAAAAAAAAAAAAAAAAAAATCTCTCGCAAAAAAATATGGCCATCAACGAATGAAGAATCCAGCATTAAGTATTAAGTTAAGACAATTAATTGGGTGGATCTGTTATGATCTGGGGGTATATGGTGGTAGCAAGAGTCATTAATTTAGTATTTGTCGAATCTACAAAGAACACATTGGATTATCTCAATATTTTAAAAGATAATTTTGCCCCTAGTGTTGCAAATTTGAGATTATCACGAAGCTGTATCTTCCAACATGATAAGGATTCCAAACACACATTAAAGATTTGTAAAAAATAGAACTCTAAGTTGTTACGAAGACTTTGGACCATCCTCCACAGTCACCAGATCTAAACCCGATTGAAAATTTATGGACATATCTTGAAAAAAATTTATGTCAAAGAACCATTTTTAATAAGTAAGAATTGAAACAAATTGTCTTAGAAGAAGGACAAAAAAAAAAAAAAAATCCATTCTGAATTAACCAAAAAAGAAGAAACACTGGTCACATCTATGCTTAGACGATTAAAATGAGTGATAAAAATCTAAAGGACTACAGACAAAATATTACAGTTTTCATTGCTTTTGTCGGTATCAGTGTTCTCTGTTTACTTTTATTTTTTTGACGCATGAAATTTGATGCTTTTCTGTTTAAGTTTAAGTATTTCTTTTTGTAATTTGATTTGAAGAGGATTGATTAATCCATAATGTTATTTGTCATGAACTGACCCCATGTAAGTGTTGGAAAACAATCACTCTCCGTTTATATCAAAAATATATCTTTATTCGACACACAACAACATCGCGCACTCTGTCCCTCGAAGCTATTCTGGTTGTATTTTCACCGCGCTCCCTGAGAGGCGGGAAACTGAGTCATGCTTCGCGTTCAAGGCCATTTTATGATTAATGGAGATTAAACGGACATCACACTTCGACGCGCTTTCTCCGAGAGAGCTGAAGGTTGCGTGTTCAAAGCACGTCCGGGTCACCAATGTTGGCGAATTGGAATGAGCGGGGATTAGAGCCTGAGACCTTGTGGTTCGCAGCTCAGTAACATGACCACAATACAAAAACAATTGCTCGTGTAGCGTAGTTGTTTACTGGCTTATAAGCTTTTCACCACAGATTTAATTAAAAGTTTGCAGGTTGGTGCATCCTACACGAATAAGTTAACAATTCTATATATCTACTCTATATTATAATTCGATAATATATTTGAAATAAAACACTTCCTATATCAGTCATGGGTGCTTACTTTCTTTTGACCCTCACTGTAACCCTAGTGTTGCTTTAGTTTAGTTTAGTTATATTAACGTCCCATTTGAAGCAACACTAGGGCTATTTTGGGACGGACCTCGTCATTTTGGACCGCGGTCAGATGACGAGGACGATACCTGAGCTGGCATCCCCCTCTCCACACCACACCACACCACACCAGCGGGAGGTCGTTTGGTCAGGACGAATTTAACGTGCAACAGACCCCCTTACACGACGGTTCTTCGGTGGAATCGGGTCTCGAACCTGAAACCCTCTGGTTCCGAAGCCGGGACCTTACCACCAGGACACCGCGGCCCCCTAGTGTTGCTTTAAAACTGGACGTTAATATAAATAAAACTGAATCACACCTGATATTTAGATTATTTATCTAATTAGATGACCCATTCTATACTATAAATAAAAGATAGTAATGAAAGATTCATATAATTAGATAGATGGTTTGGTGCAACAAAATAGATGTGAACTACAGGTGAGTCACGCGGAAGACAATCTCTCAGCACTCAAGCTGGAAATGCACATTTTTATTTTGCAAACAATGCTTACATTTTTTTTTTCATAGCAACTCAGGTCTTTTTTTTTTTTTCAGTCAACTGATCTGATGCATATTGTGCTCATCTGTGTCTTTTTAATAAATTGCGTCTGCTACCTATTGCATATAGATAACTCCAATCCATCATCTATGAATCTATGTATTATTTCCATTTGTAATTATTTGAACCCAAAAGTTAATCCAAAATTCTCAGATCTTTAAACAAATTTGAAAAAGTTCAGTGAATGTTTTATTTTTATTAGGTTTCAGACTTTGTGAAATAGCAAATATTATATTGAAATATGCACTTAAATGGTGAAATTGGAATCTGTGGATATGGTGCGCATTTCTAGTCTCAGGTTTTTCAATAGTTAGTCACTCTAGTGGGCTGTTAGAAGCTCTAGTGTGTTCTCATAAAAATAGAACAACAGATTAAACATTATAATTTTAAATAATATTTATTATTGAACAAAGCTTTGGCAACAATTGAAAATTAGAAGAACAATCTTGAGCGTAATAGGTAATCATCATTGTGGCATTACTGTTTTGTTACAAAATACGCCCTTGTGTATGTACAGTGCCTTTTAAATTCTTTTTTCTGACTTTAAAAGATTTTTTTTTATCAAATCTATAATATTAGAGTTGAATCTGGAGTCTAGCTTTTGCAAGCAGCTTTACTGAATTAGGGTATTGTCAGTAGATATTAATACTGAAATTTCTATCGCATTCTTTGAGCATAAAGAAAAAAAATTATTGTCGATTCAGTTTGAATTCATAATTTTTATCTCAAATTTCTGCCAGCATGGAGGAAGATTCCCGCTTGAATATGTCTATTCTCTTACAGTTCCCAAAATTCTCAAGAGGTTTTCGAATTACGGATTTCGATGAGTTTGTCCAAGAAAGTATTGGCGTGGAAAATTTGGATTTTTTTGGACGCTTGGCTTATCCGAATCAGTGGCAAATAAGACTAACTGATCCAGAAACACGAGAGCGCTTGATTCGAACTGGAAGAACTAGAATCAAGAATAGATCTTGTTGGATGTATCCTCTAAATCAGCAAGAAATCAGAGGTTTCGTTTATTGGCTACCAAATTCAGTAACCAACGATCAACTGACAGAGCACCTAAAATTATATGGAGAAGTCTTATTCGTTGAAAGTGAAGAACGAATTGTGAAAGATAGAAGAATTCAGAGCGATACACGATACTATGGATTGCTATTGCCACATGGAACGATAAAAGACGATTTGCCTCATTTCTTGAAAATCAATGGTTTCCTATGTCTTGTGGTCGTTAGAGGAAGAAAGCCTGCATGTTTCCATTGCAAAGAAGTTGGTCATCGTCGTGCGGAATGCCTACAATATAAAGCGAAATTGATTAGCTATTGCTGCAGAGATCCAAATAGTGCTCCACCAAGACTAAAAGCACGTGGTAGGCGACATATACAAGCAGAAACTGAAATAAGAGAAGAAACTGGTAGTAACGATGTTTCCTCTACTGATGACATTCCATGTTTAGAAAAGCAAGTTTCAATAAATGAAGAAACAATCGAACAGCATTCATTATCGGAACTGGAAGACCTAGAAGTCATTACTGAAATACTGGAAGAAGCTGTAAGTAGTACCGAGAGAGATTTAGAAGAGAACAGTGTTCAATTTGAAGATAGAGCAAAAACTTACCTTGATAGTTCAGCTGCTTCACTTCCTGAAACAAAAATTCAAACACAAGATATTTTTGAAATGATGCAACAAATCCAAAGAAAAACTTCGGAAGCTTTGCAGCAGAGTTTGCAGAGTTTTGAAAATGAAATTGTTGGGACTTTTACAAGAGGAACACTTTTTGCTCAGAAGGGAGACAGAAGTGCAGAAACTGAAGCTGTAGATAGTCGAATAAATTTGGATCAAGAAGTATGTAACGAAGAATTAGAACAACAAACAGAGGAGATTTGGGTTCCAGAAGAAATATCCACGCAGGTTAAAATATCCGGAGAAGATTTTGATGTTGACACGAACATAAAAGAAACTAAAGGAGATGGGATGGAGAAGGCCCTTCCTACGAGGCGCCAAGACATTATTACAACTATTGAAGAGATTTGCAAGTATCCCTCTGAAATAGCTAAAGATGTTGAGACAAAAGAATCAACTGCAGTAGATTTAGTCAGTGTCTCGGACACGAGATCTGTCCTTCTAATGCTAGAGAAAACAAAACAAACTGCTGTAGAAATTTTAGAAGGCACTTTTAAGAAGCTAGCAGAATTTACAAAAAGTAATGAAGTAGCTGAAATACTTTCAGAAGATTCTGCTGCTGATACAGACAAAAAATTGATCAAAGATGAAATGCATCCTCATATTTTAATGTTGAAACAGGCGAAGCAAACTGCTACAGAATATTTTGGTAATACCTTTAAGAAACTGAAAGAAGAAATCACTAGTTTATCCTTCGAATTGGCTGGTGATCAAACTGACAAGGATGTAAGATTAACCAAAGATGATATCCAGTTCGCCTATCAAATGTTGGAACAGACAAAAGAAACTGTAGAAGAAACTTTGGAAAGCACTTTTAGACGGCTGGAGAATGAAATCATAAAAGCAACTGAACCAGATGAAATGATTACAGAAATTTCACCAAAAAGCATTTCACCTTTAAAAGTCTCAGAAGATTCTAGAAAATCCATAGCAGTTTTGGAACAGTTTAAAGACGTTACTGATACTGGAGAGTATTTTAGCAAAGAAGATATGGAGATTATTGTTGAAGATGAAGATAGTAAAAAGCAATCCAGTGTTGACAAAAGTCAAGAAGAAACAATCCGAACTGAGTATGATATCTCAGCTGCATTATCGGAATTTTTCAAAGCAATTAAAATTTCTAAACAGAGCGAAGTGAGCGAACAGGTGTCAGTGACTGAAAAAACTGTTACTGAGAGTAAGGAATTGGCAATGAAAGTTTCCAAAGCAGCTCAGGAGGGCATTTATAAATTACAAACAAATATAAGAATGATATTTGATTCATCTCTTGCGGAAGGTAAAAGTGAATTACTTTCTGAAACAAAGACAATTATGAAGCAGATAGAATCGGAAGTTAATCAAATGGCGGAGGAAATGAAAAGTAAAGTCAAGACGGATATTGAAGCTATATTTGCTTCATTCGAAGCTGATATCTTTAAATAAATTGATGAAGAAAATGTATGGGATCATAAATGATTTTATTAATAAGTCTCTATTTATATTGCCACAGATAATATGTCCAGTGGCCCATGCTGCCTTCAGTATGACTGATAATTGCTGAAGAAAATATTTTGTCTATTTTAATATGAATTCTTGTAGGAACACTCTATATGTTGATATGTGATATTATCTTTTATGTTGATTATTATCTTTTGATCTTTCTAAGTGATAAATGTTTTTTAGGTTAAAGTTAAAAAACCGAACTTTCTTTTGCAATGTAAGCTTTTAGATGTTTTTATGTAATTAAGATGTAAATTTTTTAACAATTGTGTGTTTTAATTTATAAGAAAATGATTATCTGTGATTTTAAAATTATTGTTTACAATTAAAATTAGTGAAATAATCAACAGAACGCTATTGTTTTGAGTCCGTAATAAAATACTATAACATTCAAATGATTTTTTTTAAATTCATTAAATGTGTGATATTTACTGTTGCTTATTGGTATATTTTCAAAATTTCCTAAGAGTGAATGTAGTCAGAAGGTTTGCAAGTGATTTTTACATCAAAATTTCAAAGAAAACAGTAAAGGTTGACACTGAAATGTTAAGTAATGTCTGAAAGAATGAAAAATTAATTTATTCAGGTCATCAAGTATAGAAATTTAAAAAGTTTCCTTGACATATAAATAAATCTTAGCTCAGTTCTGATTTCTTCATTAATAGAAATAACATTGTGTATTAAGTAAAGTTGATATACTGTTATGAATACAAATTATTTTAAATATTAGTGCCAATCTTTCTTATCTTGATTTTTGAATTCCATATTGCAAGCAGAACTTTAGCTTCTTAAAATATTAAATGTATCTAGTTTGAAAACATCCGGAATCTTGTGGAGTGGAACCTTAAGTTTTATTTCAAGATTTGCTATGGATTGGTGTTATTATCTTATCTTAGGACTGGATAGCAACGAGTTTGACTCTTTTAAAGACTCGCCAAGTGCTTTGTGTTCATCGGGATCTAATGTTCTCTGCTAGTTAGATGTAGAAGTTTTGAGAGAAAAATTAGGCATCCTAACTTTGGTACCTCATCCTCGGACTCTGTCTTCAATACAAAGCAGGGGGCCGCGGTGGCCTGGTGGTATGGTCTCGGTTCGAGACCCGATTTCACCGAAGAACAGTCGTGTAAGGGGGTCTGTTGCACGTTAAATCCGTCATACCAAACGTCCTCCCACTGGTGTGGTGTGACGTGGAGAGAGGAGTGCCAGCTCAGGTGTCGTCCTCGTCATCTGACCGCGGTTCAAAATTACGAGGTCCGTCCCAAAATATCCCTAGTGTTGCTTTACAACGGGACGTTAATATAACTAAACTAACTAACTCAATACAAAGCAGTGCAGTCTGTTTCAAAAATAATCCTGTGTAGTTCAAACATGGAGCTGTAAAAAACTAAACGATTTTCTATTCAATCTCCTCCTCCACCCACCTCAACTAAACAGAAAATTTACCTACAAATTCCCCCCCCCCCCCAAAAAAAAATATTATTTGTGCAGAAAAATAAGAATGGAACTGGCTAAGGAATAACTCTTTCTGGCTGAAATGTTTGTTAAGTATGAAAAGTCAATTTATTCGGATCTTAAAATATATATACATAAAAAAAGTTTCCATGGCATATTAATTGGTCTTAGCTCGAGCTTGATTTCTTAGGAATAGAAATAACACTGACACTATTTGTAATGCGTACAATTGATACGATTTCATGAATATAAATTATTTTGGATATTTGCACCAATATTTCCTATCTCGATTTTTGAATCGCACGATATTGAAAGTAAAATAAGAACTAGTCAAATATTATATAAAATGTTTAAGCTTCGGGCCGAAAAGCTCCGGATTCTAAAACGAGTTTTAACCACTTTAATCAAGAGTTAAGAACCCTTGCCTTTGGTTTTATTGTTTTTATCTGTATATTTAATAATATTCAATAATAAGTAACAAATAAATTTACAATAGGTTTCTGCATAATACTGATAATGCATAAATCGTTGTATTAATATGCATGATGTGAAATTGGTAGTGTGGAGTGTTTAAGTATAATAAATTTCAGTAGGAAGCCATTTCCGACAACTCGAATTCCAGCAATGCGTTGCACATTTACCGCATTCATCGGGAATTTATTGCATCTGAATGCAATCGTTCTGTAACTTTCTAGAGAGCAGTAGCTTAGTTGTAAAGTTTAAGCTTCAGGTCGACACTCGCTCTGTCTTCAGGAGTGAGTTAATTGCGATTAATGCAGGGCTTGATGCTATCTTATGATTGTGATTTTGGGGAACTATGGACTTTATCAGACAGTCGCAGTGAATTACAACATCTTAGTGGCTGATACTCCGCAAATTATGAACCAGCGAATCTATTCTACTCAAACTGAGGACGATCTCTCAGAACCACGATGCCCACCTCCAATGGATCCCATCACACGTAAACGTTAGTGGTAATGAGGTCACTGATAGCCAGCATCCTGGCATAGGGGTAGTATGTCTTCCCCGTGAACTGGGCGCCCTGGGTTCGAGTCCCGGTTTGAGCATGCTTGTTCTTCCGTTGTTCTATCTGTGAGATGTGTGAACGTGCCCTCCTATAAAAAGGGGTTGTGCAAGCGAATGAGTGATGCGTGAGTAGCAAAGTCGTACTCTTGGCCCTAGTTGGCGCTACTATAAAAATAAGAGACGCTCCCCCACCGGCTAAAATCGCGGTCTTCGTAACAGCAGGCTTGTCCATGGCAAGTGCCATAAGAAACAACAACAACAGGTCACTGATAGACTGGCCAAAGAGGGTAGTGAGAATGAAACGGCCACTGGCTTTTCGCTTACTTATCAAGAACTATACTCAAATGAAAGATCTGAACTCCATTTTATATGGCGTATTCCACCCGCGCACCAATGGTACTCGGGAGCATCCCTGGCACTCTGCTGGAAATCAAATGTGACAGTGGCTCCCAGACTACTCTGGTTAAACTAAAAAGTGGCCACCTTAAGTGCTTTTCCATTGAAAGCGATAGAAAGATCCACCCCACTTGAAAAAAATGCTGTGACCATCCAGCTTCACCGGATCATATTCTAGGTTGCATCGGACTTTCTAAGGGGGACTTAATATCCGATTCTCTTATTATTATAGATTTCTTGGCGGTCAACAACCTACTGGATCTGATCTGATAAATGTCTGATCTTTTAAGGATAAGCAACAACAACAAGCTTCGGGTCAAAAAGCTCCCATTTCGAAAACGAATTTTAATCCTTTACATCAAGAGTCAAATATCCTTGCCCTTTGTTTTATCTTTTCTATTTAGTAGTATTATATTTAAGGTTTTATAAGGAAAGACCTTTCCCCGCATTGGTGTGGGGGAACATCTGTTTTTATTTATTCATTGGTTACTGGCACTGCTCTGGTAATGCTTGTATATAGCCTTATTTTGACCCTGTAGCCCCATGGGGGAGGTAGTTTGCTGACTTCCGGAGAAGGCTGGTTTTTTTCCCTTCTCTCCCAATCACTTCCTTGATTTTACAGTCTTTGGGGTAAGTTTGTTCTGGATGAATATCCAGGGGGAAAAACTTTCTCTACTAATGTGGTGCAGAAGTTTGTAGATGAGGGATGACAGCTCAGGCGTCGTCCCCGTTATTTGATCCAGGTTCGAAATTACAAAGTAGGTCGCGTAATATTTTAAAATAAAATGCTAATATAACTAAACTAAATTGTGGAAATCGTTTTGTAAACGTTTTTGAATTTACCTCATAAACATGAAATTATGCGATTACCTACGAATTTGCTACGAATTACGAAATTTTTGGTATTTAAAATTAACCAAATCATAATACAAACATATATGAAAAATAAAAATTACTTAACTACTGAAAAAAAAAACTTCAATCAATGTTACATATTTTTGTTTTTTTTAACAGTTAAGGTGTCTTTAATACAACTAAGGTAAAATAAGAATTGTTTACAACATGTCGGTGCGTGTTCTACAGGTATGAATGTTTTTAGATTACTTAAACTAATTCGTTAAAATTTTTGCCATTCAGTTTGCTTGAATTGGTTTGATTGTTGCTGATTTATTAAAGTAATGCTGGTACAATTAAACAGAATTGTTTCTGTAAATGAAGTTTATTTGGATCTATTCCTTCTAGAAATCTAAAAATTTTATTTAATTATTCATTTTAATTTATTTTCTTGTACTCGGAGCGAATAAGGGACGCCATTGAACTGTTAATATAGAATCAACAAGGTAAAAAAATGTACCGAATTTTATTTTTTAAAAGCCTTTGCTTTCATCGCATCGTATTGCTAAAGGGTTTGTTTGGAATTAAAAATAGTATCATTAAGAAATATTAAATTTTGTTCAAGGAATAGCGTCATAAAACAGACAGAATAATAAAAAGTATGACGTGCTGCCATCTACATTCGCATGTATGCAAATGTGTTATAGTAGTTCAAACCGCAACAACTTATATAAATGAAATTTGATATGTAATCTTGATATTAAACTTTGAGTTCTGTATCTTTTCTGTAAAAAGAATAGAATTCTAAAATAATAGAGTTCTGTTCAGTTCTTTTTAATTTCAATTTTCTTTTCATGACAAAAAAAGACGTATACATTGTATACTCTATTTTCTGCATTATATCACGTAGCACAAAATGTTTATGCGTGCGACTGTGAAACAAAAATCTGAGCACTCATGGCATTCATGAATCCACAATTTTTATGCTGTTGGGTGGGATTATATAATACGTTTATTAAGGAATACGTGTTTTGGGAAGATCGTTCCTGCTGTTTATATTTATTTTGATGCCTCATAAATATGTTTATATTCCCATTTTCACGTGAAAAAATGAAGCAAATCGCGTTGTAAAATTGAAGCAAAAGCATTGTGAAATCTGCAGTGCCTCTTTTTACGTATATTTATCACAAGTATAAACAGAAATAATTCCGCGTTGCCACATCTTTTGAAAATCATTCGCATAGAAAAAAAAAATCTATTCAGAACTAGGGATTATATATATATATCTATATATGAACTGAATTATTAAAAAAATTATAAAGCATGAAAAAACAGCAGAAAGCAAAGATAAATGATAAAGGAGGAGACAGGCACCAACTGGCTAGTGATCCGGTTTTAACCTGCTTTCTCAAGAATGACTGGAACTGTGTTTGACAAACAGTTCGTAAATACATATTTATTTTACCCAGAATAGAATATATATACATCCAAATACTAATTTAAAATCCAAACATATACAGAATGTATTAGTAACATCCTCTTAATTATACAAATTTCGTATCATTAGTGATAAAATTATAAATGAAAGATTTTTTAAACTTATTTTTCAACAATCAGCATCCAAAATACTACAGAAAATTCTAATTACTTTTAAGACAAGTTTTTCTCGAAGATCTTACGATTACATAATTTATAGAAGCTCAATCCTTTTTCAATGATAAAGAGAACTGACCATGCCTGCTAGAATAACTCACAAAACTTGCGGTTTGTTTCATTTCAAATACATTTGATTTAAAGTATTGTTACGAAATTTCCGGGTTCGTTTGGATAGTGGGAGTTATATGGTGTGTAGAACGCTCAATCAGCAGGTGGCAGTAGAAAATAAAACAACGACGTTTATTTACACGAAGACACACAGGACAGCACAAAGACGACAACTATATACAGCACAGAAGACGATTATCTTCAACCGAGACGTGCAGCATACAACCAGACTCTACTCCAGACAGTAGCGCACAGCTTAGCTCAGCACTAGCTTGCCTCCGTCGCTGCTCTGCTAATCCCTGGAAGACCAGTTCTTCACCGTCGATCCCGACCACTCTTCTCTGTCGCTTCCGACTACTCAATTCACCACTACTCTCTCCGATCTGGTTCACGACTGCCCGGCAGCTGCGGCTGCTTCTTTTTATAGGTCTCAGGGTTAGAAGCCTCTCAACCAATCAGGAACGTTCGAGGCGTATCTCGGTTCCTTCTGGATGGATCGGGAAAATTCTCGATGTTTCGGGTATAATCTATTTTGGCCCGAAAGTCGCCAAATTCGTCGCCAAGTAGCCAAATACGGGACCTCCAACGCGACACCCGTACTCCGTCCAATGCAGATGACTGTAAAACATTCTTTCTTATGATGGGAAGCCGCATCACAGATTTGTAACAGTATTAACCATATTTTCGGGGTAAATTCTGCACTCAAAATCTATCTGAAAAGATCAGATAGGTTCACACAAAGCACTCTTTTAATGTTTTTTTATTTATCGATAATAGAACCATATTATTTCTATAAGGAATTACCCTCAATTTTTTTTATCCCAGATATCCTGTTGCGCCCAAAATTATTAGTGAGAAAGCAGTTTGAAGAAATAAGAAACAAATCTAAAAACTATATTTTGAGAAAAATATTTAAAAAACTTCCTATTTTTTATTTAATATTTTTTCATAGACAAACTATTACAAAATACTCTTACATTAATCCTGTACTACAGTATGGTGGAAAGATTAGTTATATTTTTTTAGTAAAACAAAACGGCTCTAAAAACCGGAAATCTGTCACCTCCTTTAAATGGACTTTATCTAATCAAATAAATAAATAAGAATCAGAAATGTTACGGAATAAAAACTAAGTACCAGGAGTGTCCTCCCTTTTTTAGAAAATTTTATGCTAACATTTACTCATCATCGGCAATTTTGAAAGCATTAATATACTCTTAAATAACAGTTCACCCCCACGGCATTGTAATTGAGGTACTTTATCTCAGTATTGTATTGAGGTACTGAAATCAATACTTCCTTATGTAGTTGTTGCTATAGTTCTCTTAAAAACACTTTTTCATAATTGTTTTTGTACTCATACAGAATGTATGCATATAGCCTACATTTTGTACCTTCATGTACTGGAACTGGAATTTTTTCATTGTCAACTTTTTATTTTCTTATACAACAAAGTATCGTCAAAAAATTCTAACTCCAATAGACAGACTCCACTTCCAAAACTCTCCGAGTTCGAAAAATACATTTTTTGGAATGTCTGTCTATGAAAATAATTATTTGAAAAAACTTTGACCTAGATGGGTGAATACTGGAGATCATAGATTTCGATCAAAGTTTGAATGAAATCCAATCAGATGAAGTCTGTCTGCCCGGCTGTCCATAGAAGCGAGACAATAACTTTAAAACTCAAAAGAGCTAGATAAATAAAATTTGTCGCAGAGACTTAGCATCCATAATGTAAATCTGCTCAAATATGGAACTAAATTCGTCGAGTAGTACGTTTGCATGCATATAAATACGTTGTAACATTCCCCGTTTCCCAGTACTGATAAGACATTTACCGCCAGCTATGTCGACGCTGTTAAATACTAAACTCCTCAAGATAGCCAGATGGTGGATCTTTTCACTTGGGTGGTCTCGGATCTGTTTATTAGCGACTACCGTGAAAGACCACCTGTGGAATTCCTTGTCTAAGAGGTATTAATAGTACCTTCAAAGAGAAAAGGGTGTCCAAACATCTGGATGCTAAATGTTTCTCATTGTGAAAGGACCTTCCTACGACCCCTGGCGCCGCTGAGGGAGCATATTGCTGAACCCCGATTGACCGAAAGAGAGCTCAAATGACCAATGTAAATTAAGAGGCGGAGATTGCCGCCGAAATAAAGTATGGAGAATTTTTTAAGGAGGAGAGAAGAAACGAATTGCAGGCGGACTGTTGGACTACGCCCACGAGTTCGGAATCCGAGAACCAACTGAGTTTCAAGAAAACCCTTCGACTTCGACTGTTGTATCTCCTACTACAGGTGTAAATAACTATTTATTTAACCAAGATTAGAAAGAGTTATTCTTTTGTATATATAGGGCTGTAAAATAAAGAATTGTCTGGAAATTCTGCTTCGTTATTTGATCAGTCTAGATCAAGACATTAAAACGTTAATTCGTAAACGTATACAGCTTAGGTAAATGAAATTTGGTTCAAAATTTTAGTATAGATTCATATTAAATTTTTGAACCAAATCTGTCAAAGGGTTGACCGTTTATCAATCTGTACTTCCGTACGCATGTAAACATAATGACTCATAAACGCAGTGACATAAATCAACGAAATTCGGTCTGTGGTCATGTGATTACAATTTTAATAGATGGGTAAAAAGTCTATAATACATATTGGCGAGATAAGTTTAGTAAAAATGCCAAGTTCACGCCAAATATTTATATTTCGCCATCATTGCTCGCCAATTCCATGCAAGGCATTCGTAACCTTACACAATTTCTATAATCTTATGAATGGAGAGGAGGATAAAATCTCTATTTCAGAGTATACAAGAAAGTTTCAGTATCACTTCCGATTGAGAATAAGGATTTTTCCGATACGAATCTAAATATGAAATACGCAGGAGATTAAGTCGATAACTCACAATATATTTTTACAAAAAACATGAAAAAAAAATATATCACATGCCTCTAAAACCCTTTTAGTAGAGATTAACAAATCAATTAAACGATAATTATAAAAAAATATCTATAGTTTAACCCTTTCTAAGGTCGTGGGAAGTATGCTTCCCACCAAATTTATCAATCTTTGTATGAAATTATGTAGGTTGGCATCAGTTCTGACAAATTTTTTTAGAAAGACAGAAACTTAGATGCTTCAGTTCTTTATCTCACACAAAATGATGTTTCTTGATTTGTCACTTAATTATTAATTAACCCAATTAATTAATTAATCAAATTAAATTTATCTAATAAGCTAAATGAATCCCTTTTCTTATTCTAATTTCAAAACTAAAAATATTTTAACATAATATGACTAGAAAAAAATGGCCCTTTAAAGGGTTAAACACACACAAAAAAAAATCTGTGACAAAATGTATAACTTAGACCTGTAAATAATAGAATAACAGATATAAATAGCATCTGTTAAGAGATCTGTTAAGACCATGATGGTGAACGATATCGCTATTCGTTTGTGAGGGGAAACGAAACTAGAATTTGCTCCATTCTTTAAATTGATAAATATTTTTCAGTCCTGATTACATCATCACGGGACTGGTTTGTATCCCCTCCCCCAGCTAACAATGAACAGTTAGTTATATGGGTGCTACTAGCCGACATAAATCCATGACATCATGGCTTCACGTGCGAATATGATTCGAAGCGAATTATGCTCGTTAAACGATGTTCCACTGTATTGTTCCATATTTCATACACGAGAAAATGAAAAATAATAATAATAAGCAAAGCTTAAAATAACAAATAAAATATAAACAGGGCTTACAAACTATTGAAGAATAGTGGAGTTGAGAGCTGGTCTTAAATTGACGTTCCTCATATGGATGCAGTTGCGCAATATGATCATTGATGCCATTAACTGTCCTTATCTGCTAGATTACAGTAAAGCAGGGTTCACTCGAGACCAACTATTGCGCACAATGGAAGGCCACGCCTACTTTAGGGGAATCACATGACTGAAATGGGGCAATAGCAAATAGTTGTCCCGATGAGCAACCATTTGCTATCTTCCCATTGGGGTCACATGATGTTCCTGAGATAGGCGTGGCCTTCCACCGCGCACAACAGTTGCCCCGTGTGAGCACTGCCATGTCCTAGAGCGACTGAAATTTCACTTGTTCAGCTGCCGAATCAGGACATGGGCTAATCGATACTACTTTTAATTGTATTTTGAAATATAAATTCTCTGGGACATGATGTTTAAACTTAATTGAGTGGAGTATTATGAGAAACGCTATAAAAATCTAATTACAATCAACATCATGGATAAGGAATTAAAAATACTGATTTATATATTTGTTAAGGTTGCATTTTTTGCTTATCACTATGTCACATGGGTGAATAATTCTTTGTAGATAGAATTACGCGAAGAAGAGTATTTTTGTTATCGCCATTATCAAGTCCTTGTTTTGTTGAGGTCAAATTCAGATAAAGTTCAATTCTAGTTGCGTGAAGGGAAGTAAAAATAAATGGTCTGTATCATACTTAGATTTCATATTTAACAAAACTGAGTAAAGGACATTTATCGCTTAATACTTCTATTGCATAAATGGCCGATAATGGAGCTTGTTGTTCAGGATCGAATCTTGTGGTTGATGTCAATAATGAAGAAGATAATGAAGATCCTGGAGAGTTCGAGATAAGTCACTGGAATGAGGACGCGGAAGATGAAGAAACGAACGATTCCAATATTGGAGCGTTCAGCCAAGATGCTGATACCATCTCATATATGGACACATCACTGTTTTTGGAATTTCCAAAATTTTCAAAAGGCTTTAAGGCGTCTGACTTTAACGAATTTGTGCAGAAGTACGTTGGCGAGGAAAACGTCGTGAGATTGGAGAATTGGGGACATCCCAACGTATGGCTGATGCAGGTGGAAAACGAAGAAATCCGTGAAAACTTGCTTCGAATGTGGAAAACCAAAATTAAAAGTAAAACTTGTTGGATTAAACCTTATTATGAATACGAACTAAGAGGGTTTCTTCACTGGTTGCCGCATTTCGTATCTGATGATGACGTGAAAACGCAATTAGCTCAATTTGGAGATGTTATACTCTTGGAAAATGAAACTCACGAATACTGGAATGGTCAAATTATGAGTGACGTCAGATATTTCGGTTTGCGCCTTAAAGATGGTATGGTTAAGAACGACTTGCCCCATTTCCTGAAATTTGACGGGTATAGAACTTTGGTGATTGTTCGAGGAAGACAACCAGCATGCTTCCACTGTAGAGAGTTCGGTCATAGTAAAAGAGACTGTAAAAGATACAAGGAAAGATTGGATAAATATTGCAAGAACCCTGAAACCTCAAGACCCCGAACAAAGCCTCGTGGTAGGCGACACAAACCTGTCTCGGACAATGAAAATGACGATGGTAATAAGCATCAAGATAAAGCTAAATCTAATTCAGCAAGTACCAACCTTGCGCAGAAAGATGCTAAACACGTGAAATCTTGTCTCAAACGTACTTGTTCCTTGAAGAAACCGGCAGATGATAAAAAGAGTAAAGAAATACTAGCTATCCTTCGATCTCTTAAAGAATGGGAAGAATGCACTGTAGAAATGATGGAACAGGTATTATCAAATATAGAAACAAATTTGATGCACTCAATTCTACCTAAAATAACTGAAACGGAGGATGAATCTTCCGTGTTACTGATCGAAACAATGATCAAAACATCGGTAAATCAGATGAAACAAATCACTATTAGTATGATCAAGCAAACTTTGAATAATTTGAGAAATATTGTTGTCAAGCATTTTGGATTGGATTCCAATGAACCGCTCGAAAAACTTATCAGCAATTTTGAAGCAACTAAAGAAGAAAAATCAAGGCAAAAAGAAGTAAGATTCGTAGAATAGAAAACAAAAATTTGTAAGTTACACCTATTAAACAGTATAAAGTGCTTAATACTCTGTCGTATACTTAATGGCTCACATTAAGTAACGCGACAACGGAAAAAGAATTTCAAAATGTTATATTTCATATTCTTTTTTGAATTTCTGGAATCTAATTTTCCAGTTGATGAGATTGAAAAAGAATTTTATTCAAGGTTTTAAAAATGAAAATTTTAAGTTTGCTAATATACCGTACTTGAAAGTGGGTGGTAAATTCAGTTTATAAAAATGTTTTATATTCAAAATACTACAATTTTTACAGTTTTGGCACATCATGTATTAAAAGTGCAGTTTTATAGAATGTATCTTGAAATTCTCTGTTTGCTTGCTTATGTAACAAAACAAAAAAAATATCAATAAAAAATGTGTATTTAAAATTTTATATTTTAACACTGACTGCTGCGTGATTCACCTGCGATTCTCACCTAATATTGAATAATTTAATTAGATGTCATTTTCTCCAGCTAAAAGATAGTAAAGAAAGGGGTGACTTAATTAGATGGACGATCCGATTATCAGGCATGAATCTGGCAGCAGAAGAATTAAAAGGTAAGAATTTGATACCATATAATTAGTAAAGTAGTACGGAATTCCTTTAACTTAATATGCGCTCTTGTTTTTAGCAGATTTAAGGATTTAAATTTTTATATCTTTTTAAAAGCAAAGATTGTAAAATGATAACTCTTTTGTTACAAGCCAGTATTTTTTTTTTTCTTTCACCTTAGATCATATAGAACAACAGAATTTAGGAACGAAAATTTTTACATTATCTCTTCTATTCAGATTTCTGAACTAATACATAATTTTGAGAAGTCTTTCCTAAAGGCTTTTACATTCGTATGTTACATTTTATATGTTCTTCTTAATAATGTTGTGTAATATAGAAAATTATAATAGTCGTAGAATTGGGAAAACGCTCCAGACAAATATTTAGGAAATCGACTCTTAGGAATCTTCTTAATAATGTTGTATAATATAGAAAATTATAATAGTCGTAGAATTGGGAAAACGCTCCAGACAAATATTTAGGAAATCGACTCTTAGGAATCTTCTTAATAGTGTTGTATAATATAGAAAATTATAATAGTCGTAGAATTGGGAAAACGCTGCAGACAAATATTTAGGAAATCGACTCTTAGGAATCTTCTTAATAATGCTGTATAATATAGAAAATTATAATAGTCGTAGAATTGGGAAAACGCTGCAGACAAATATTTAGGAAATCGACTCTTAGGAATCTTCTTAATAATGCTGTATAATATAGAAAATTATAATAGTCGTAGAATTGGGAAAACGCTCCAGACAAATATTTAGGAAATCGACTCTTAGGAATCTTCTTAATAATGTTGTATAATATAGAAAATTATAATAGTCGTAGAATTGGGAAAACGCTCCAGACAAATATTTAGGAAATCGATTCTTAGGAATCTTCTTAATAGTGTTGTATAATATAGAAAATTATAATAGTCGTAGAATTGGGAAAACGCTGCAGACAAATATTTAGGAAATCGACTCTTAGGAATCTTCTTAATAGTGTTGTATAATATAGAAAATTATAATAGTCGTAGAATTGGGAAAACGCTGCAGACAAATATTTAGGAAATCGACTCTTAGGAATCTTCTTAATAATGCTGTATAATATAGAAAATTATAATAGTCGTAGAATTGGGAAAACGCTCCAGACAAATATTTAGGAAATCGACTCTATTGCAATTTTTTTTTTTTCGTTGTACATTAAAATGAATCGCTGCCTTCATACTTGAATAAGTTTGAATCTAATTATTTTCCCTATGGCAATGGCAAAGTGTTAAATTTGCTTGAGCTATTCTACATTTCTTCTTATGATTAATGCTCAAAGAATAGCCAAATTTCTAAAATGTATATGTAATTTTGCTTAATTTGGATACATTAAGGAAATACATTCAATAAATCGATTTCCTTAATGTATTTGAATTTATACGGCAAAATTTTTTTACACTTTTTATCACGGAGAATATACAATGAATTGGGTTAAATGGACGAATCCAAGAAAGTAAAGGCAATTTTATTTGAAAGTGTGAACTTCCGTCTTGGTAAGGGTTTAAATTCGATGAAAGCGATGGTTAATTGATATCTCATATAATTGAAGTTGTAAGTATTAGTAATGATCTGCTTAAATTTGCTTTTACTTCTATTGAAAATGAAAAATGGACTAATAAGATTTAATGCGATACAAACATATCCTCCAGCCATTTCTTCAACCTCCAATTGGGTATATTATTTGTAAATCTATCGATTATTATCCTAATTCAATATTAAAGTTTTGCTTAAGTTTAAAAAATTTGCGTTTTTTGAAACATGGCTCAAGTAATGAGATGTCCTAGTTAACCAGTGTGACTGTGTGATAATTTAAAACCAATGTCAGCATTATTCAGATCATTCCAAGTCTGGCCCTCAGGCTGAAATACAGTTAATTATGAAAGGTTAACTGGATATTTAAACGTTAATACCGCATCGAAAAGTTAATTATATATTTATAAGTAGAACTGGATTGATAGTTGGTTTTTCTCCATCAATTTGATAATGAAACTCGATTATATCCAATACTTTTACCCGATACTTTATTATGTGATATTGTCGAAAGTAATCGATTCTTCCCCTATCGATAGGAATCAAAACAATCTATTGGGGCCGCGGTGGCCTGGCGGTAAGGTCTCGGCTTCGGAACAGGAGGGTTTCAGGTTCGAGATCCGATTCGACTGAAGAACCGTCGTGTAAGTGGGTTTGGTGCACGCCAAACGTCCTCTCCTGGTGCGGCGTTGTGTGGAGAGAGAGGCACCAGCTCAGGTGTCGTCCCCGTCATCTGACAGCGGTTCAAAATTATGAGGTCCGTCCCCAAATAGTCCTAGTGTTGCTTTACAACGGGACGTTAATAAAATTAAATTAAACTTAAAGAATCTGTTAATCAATATTATATTAAAATACTTGTTGTCGATATTTACCTTCATCCAAATTGCCCATTACCCATCTTTGGTGAAACTTTTATTTTAATTTTATTCTTCAATTGTTTTTTAAAACATTATTAAAGGCTAAGGATTTTTATAAAACTTATAAGATTGATAATGAGTTCTTATTTTTAACTGTTTCATCATATTTATTATTTATATTTTTAATTTTAAAAATATAAATATTTGCTTTTATGGTTTTTTTTAATCGTTATGTTTTGAAAATTCTATTCATGCTCAACGCTTAATTTTTATTTATTTTCATATGGATTTACTAATAATTATTCTCTCGTTTGAATTACATATTTATTTAGAGTAAATAAATGTTTAAAGAAAATTATATTCATTTATTCGTCAGAAATCTTGTATACTTAATAAATATTTCAAGAAAATATAAGTATATACCTTAGAAATATTTTATTCCAGCTAATGGTAAGAAATAATATTTATAGGTAGTTATAACACATAATATACAAACTGCGTATAGTGCCACCAAGAAATAACGGCAGAATAGGATTGAGTGATATTGTAGAAATTCGATATATATATACAAATATCACATTAAAACCGTGCACAAATTAAATACGCAAAATTAAAAGAGGGCATTTTCTTACCTTCTTATTGGTTAATTCGAAAAACATATTATGAGCGTTCATACATATAACAAATTTTTGATATTTATATCTGTAATTATATCAAAGTTCCAAACAAATGAAATGACCGAAATCACTTGTGCATGCTTATGTGTCTTGAGTGCCCTCTTCGTTCTTATTTAGAAAGAAACACCAATAAAATCCCAATATAAAAGGAGTCGCTTGATTAGATAATTATACAAAACTGAAAACCAAACTAAGTGGAATCTTTAAGTTCTTACTTTCTTCTCTTACTTTTGAGTTTCATTTTAAGAATTGGATAACAATCACGGGAGGGAGAGGGAGCACTAGTGGCAAATCATCGCCCCCCCCCCTACTCCTAGAACAGAAAGGTTGAGGCTTTCGGATTCCACTCAAACCCAAATATGCAGCAATAGAACCCGTTAAATCTACCAGTGACAATTATCTGCTTTCTATTGCGGAATGGATATTTCGTGAAAAATGGACGGTTGATATGACGGCTTCATCTTTTGATCAAGGCCACCTTAATAAATTTGAGGTCCTTGGGTTTGGAATAATTTTGCACCCCAACAGGACTTAAATTAAGAATTCGAACACCAATGATCAACGAAAATACTTACTAGTAACTATTTTAAAATATTCTTTAATGAAGCCCTATATAGGGTGATTAAAGTATTAAATATGATGCATTGCTATATTAATCTACAGTGATTAATGTAGTACAAATTGTAATACAATGCGGCATAGTTGATTACAATTAATCACTTAATCTGTAGTGATTCAATATGATAATTATTATGTAGATGAATTAAGTAGGTAGTTATATATGAAAATACATACATGTACATGCATGGGTATACATACATACATACCGACATACATTCTTTTATTATACGCATTATTTAGGATTTTCTTACTAATTGTCAGAGAATGAATATTTGTGAACTGATATACCTACTTATAAGATATTACAAAATCGGTGCCTATAGTTTACATGTTAATTGCCGCATGTCTCACCTGTGATTCAAACCCTCTATCTAATAAATTATTCTTTCTCTACAGCATTTAAGATATAACAAACAAGAGATCATATAATTAGACTTGATTCAAATAATAAATAATTCATTCATAATTGTATATGCCTTAAATAAATTTTTACTTTTAAGGTATTTAAAATTATAATTAAATACGTTTTTTGGTCTAAAATAAAATCAAATAAAATCGGTACAGTAAACCCAAAATCACTTTTCGTTAAATAGTGCTTTTGGGCTTCAGCCAGTTACCTCATTTGATGAAACAGCTTTGTGTATTTAATTACAATTAAAAAATTCTGAGATCCATACCAAATTAGCCCTTGTGGAGATTTAAAACAGCACATTAACCGCTTAACTGTTTTGCCCGTATGCCGCACGTGCATCGATTTATCGAATTTTGATAGTTAAAGCAAATAAATAAACCCTTCAGAACGATTATAATTCAATATTAAAATTACTTCGAATACATAGATGAGTGAAATATTCAATGCGATTTCCATTTGAATCAAAATAAAATATTCCGAAAATCTTATTAGATACAAAATCTTATAGATTAGACTTATTCATCTTATTAGATAGTAAAGAAAATAAAGCAATTAAGTGGTTAATCAAGAATATTAAACTAAATTAAATTATTAGACTTTGAATTTATGGCTCTATAAATATTTCTTTAGTGCATTTTTGAAAAGCAAAATCCATTTAATTTGATTCATGCGGTCAGCTATTTTCAAAAGAGAATTTGAAGAAAATGTACCATGTTTTAAAATAGACATTTTCTTTCACGAGATGTATTTTAAAATCTAATATATTCTTAATTTTCGCATCATTTAGCTTATAATTCAAACATTTCATTTCTTAAATCCTTTTTTTTTTTCTAATTTTCAAATACTGTAATTTATTATCATATTTTTGAAATGTGTATTAGAGCATTCCTATTTATCATATGAATTTTTTTTTAAGTTCAAGGAAAATAAATTATATTTATGCTCTATATGGAGTTTAAAAGCTTCTAAAATTTTTAAATTGAAGCCAAATTCAATTCATGCATTTCATAAAAGCTCTTAGATGAAAATTAAGGTAGAGCATCTCAAATAAAATTTTGAGCATTAGTGATTTTTTTTTTTTGTTTAAATTAAAAGATTTCTTAGAAATATTTTGACAGAAAGAAGAGAAGAAATTTTTCTGGTGCGAAGTCTTATTTTCTATCATAAGCTTCAAATTTCGACATTTTATAAGCTTCAAATTTCGACAGTCATATAACATGCACTATTATAGAGACCTTCCATCATTTCGTTTATTATTGTAGGAATCTCTAATTTTCTGTCAGTTCCTGTGAAGTTTGAACTTTAAAGTGAAGTGGATGTGATTTTTCACTTATGTGAAGTAGTTTTTGTTTTTTGTTAAATCAAAACATATTTTTAAAAAATATGAGTACAAAAAACATAATCGTTTAACATTGAAATTTTATGTGAACTACAGGATATTTTTTTAAATATAATTTAGGCAAAATATCAAAGAATCACTCAATAAAAATTTCTCTGGTTCATCAAAATATTTGGCATTAAATGTTAACTGACTTTTAGAATCGAGAGCGAGAGATTTATTGCTGGAATCTGGTTAATAAACAAGTGCTGGAAACCATTATTTTTTTTCCAATTCATAAGTCAGTCTATTTAAATCATTGCGTTCTAGAATAACCGCGTTTACTTGCTTATGGAAGAACAGACCTATAGACAGCCAACCTTTTTAGGAATTTGTCATATAATTAATCATAATAACTTTTTGACGAATTTGATACGCATATGTACTGTAGATGTGCCGGCGTCCTGGCATAGGGGTACGCGTCTTCCCCGTGATCTGGGCGTCCCGGGTTCGAGTCTCGGTTTGGGCATGGTTGTTCTTCTGTTGTTCTATCTGTGAGATGTGTGAATGTACCCTCCTGTAAAAAGGGGTTGTGCAAGCGAATGAGTGATGCGTGAGTGGCAAAGTCGTACTCTTGGCCCTAGTTGGCGCTGCTATAAAAAATAAGAGACGTTCCTCCTCAGGCTTAAATCGCTGTCTTCGTAACAGTGGGCTTGTCAGTGGCAAGTGCCATAAGAAACAAACAAACAAACAACTTTAGATGTTAAATCTATGTACCAATTTTATTTGTCCAGCTGTTACCATTTTGTACTTATCTTGTAAGCTTATACTCACGCAGCCGGATCGACTTTCCTCCAAATGGATTTCATTCAAAATTTGATATAAATCTATAAAAAAAAATGGAGTAAAGAGCGCAAATCAATTTTCTTCCGCCTAGCTTAACCCTTTAAAGGGCTATTTTTTTCTAGTCATATTATGTTAAAATATCTTTAGTCTTGAAATTAGAATAAGAAAAGGGATTCATTTAGCTTATTAGATAAATTTAATTTGATTCATTAATTAATTTGGTTAATTAATAATTAAGTGACAAACCAAGACTTGTCTGAGATAAAGAACTGAAGCATCTAAGTTTCTGACTTACTAAAAAAACTTTGTCATTACTTATGCCAACCTAATAATTTCATACAAAGATTGATAAATTTGGTGGGAAGCATACTTCCCATGGCCCTAGAAAGGGTTAAACGATTCCAGTTTTCTAATTCACAGACAGACAGACACACATAATTCCAAAAGGGTGGTTTTTGGACTCATAGAAATCTGAGCACTAAAAATGGTTCTGAGTATTAGTAGATGCATCAAAATCTCCAGTTTGAATTTGTGATGATTGCAATACTTTCGTTTCGTATACTACATACAAGAGAAAATAAAATTTTCATATAAATCAGTTATATATAATAATACAAAATAATGATGCAATAATACAGAAATATTCAAAATAGAGCATGCAAGCAAAGTAAAATACTTTATGTACACGTAATTAATTTTCCATGTAATGTACGAATGAAAAAAAATCTAATCATTTAGGGAATTTGTTTTACAGGTAATTCCAATGTTTGAAATGACTTAGAAAATGAGACTATACCCCCTCCCTTTTAGCCATAAAATACTGTTATTATTTTCCTGTTGATGTTAAGCATTAAAAAGCTAATTTACATTGTAATTAGTCTTTACAACCAAGAAAAATTTGTCCTTGTTGTTCAATAGTAAATTAGATAAATTTATGAATCGATAATATTAAAATCATATTACTTTTAATATGAATAATGAACTTAATTCAGGAACTAATGTACAAAAATTATTTCAAAGAAAATTTTTTAACACGTTTCCTTTTTTGTATGATTTTTTGTTACCAACTCATATTGCTATCAGTTTTGAAATCAAGTTACCAAAAATCCAAATGATCCGAATAAAAAAAATTATTCCATACAAATGCTAAACGGACCGCGTTCTTGGCAGCTAGCCGAAAAACTTTGCAATTCATGGCAAAAGATATTGACGACGTAAAAATAGTAACAGCAACAAAATCTGTATAAAGAAATTTCTCTAACAAAACGCACGTCTGCTTTATTAAATCATAAATCTTGGACTTGGTTCTTATATTGGATATTCACGTAGTGCAACGCACGTCGTTTGCGCGACTTAATATTCTAAAAGTTTTGTTTAAAAAAAAGAAAAGGAATTTTCTTAAAGAACGGAAGGCTGGACTTCGTTGGAAATTGATTTAAAATATAAAGCTACTTTGTGAAAGTTGACTGAAGAAATATCACCCAAAAATATGTTCCCTGGACTATGTGGAACTGCAGGAAAATGCTTTAAAGTAAGTGATAAAAAAAGGAGGTAAAATGTATCCCATACGAACTCGAATCTACTTTTGAGAATAAATCTTTGGAGAAACACTAACAAAATGGTACTTTCCTGACGGCATAAAGTTAGTAGCAGAGAAATTTTCTGTTAGAATAAAGGGTAAGTTTGCGAATTGGTGAAGTCATAAGAAATCAGCTCCATTGCTTACTTTTACGAAGCAAGTTTCAAGTACAAAGAATATTTTTTCCTTATATTTAGCAAGTTATTTAATTCACTTAAAATAAATTGAGTGAATTAAATGATAGAATTTAAACTGTGAGAAGAAATAATCGACTCATTTATTGCTCACTTAATTTTGCAATTAATTCGCTCATTTTATTGATGGGGGAAATAGGTGTAATGTCACAGTACAGCTTTTCCGAAGATGCAGACTTGCATTGTGATAGTTTAGGTTTTTTTTAAAAAATGATGTAACTAGTTTAAATTCATTGAATTTAGAATCGATTTCACTCCACTTCTCACAAATTCCACTCTCCCCTGAAGCATTAAAGCTCACAGCTCTCGTGCTGCCATTTGTACAATTTTATAGCTTTCAATCATCTAATTTATGCCTTCATAGCATGACGACTACATTCTTTTAAATTTGCTGCGTCAGAGCTGAAAGTTGGTGTGGCCTTTTAAATAAGTGTTTTTGTTTTTTTTAATAAAACTATACAGTTGTCGCTTGTTGATCATGGGTTAATAACGATCAACCGGTACTACTAATCAAAATTAAGAGGAAATGATTTCCCTTACCTGAATGCATAGGAAATTTGTCAGTTCTAGGGATCAACCATTTGCTTGTAGTGATTCATTTCAATGTCCAGGTATTTGGACATGTAAGTTTTACTAGGATTGATCAAAAGTATATCTCTGGTTCGTTGAAAAGTCAGTTGATTTTTTTAAAGACGATTATGAGAACTGGATATAAATTGGAAGTTAACTTGCAAAGAAACTGCAGAAGGTACAATTTATCATGCACAGATGAATCAAAGAGATGACGGCTTATAGTATGAGGATAATGACGATGAAGAGGGACACAAAAGGAACCATCATAAGTCCACGAAATTCTGTAATCTTCAACCCTTCAACACTTATGAACAATCCAATACATGATTCGTATGAAATGCTGAACATGAATCTTATGAAAGATTTTCAAACGACGAATGATCTTTCCTTTAATTTTTTAAATCTTTTCTTCATTATCCCTTTGAAATCTGATGATACATACTTATTTTCCAACATTCAAGTTACACCATTTTATTTGTGATATCCGTAATCTGAACTACCTTGCACATAGGCGTATTTCATTTTAGAACTATTTTTTAGTCGAATGTATCATAAAGAAAGGATTAACATCGAAAATTGTAAAACATTTTGAGCCAATTTTGACACCATCTTGAGTATATACACTTCGTTGCTCCCTTCTTTTGCAGATCTCCAGCTTGAAATGGAAAGCATAGATTTGACAAGTATTTAGTCACTATTCTTTCTCTAATGGAAATTCAATTGTGGACATCAACTTGAAAAATCGACTTTCACTGAAAACCAGGAGCAAAAGGAACGAAATTCTTTACTTTCTTTACATTCTAAAGTATTCATTTCAATCTGGAGATACATGCTTATGTTCTATAAGTTTATCTGTGATTATATTATCTGAATTGTCTTGTAAAACGAAGCATTTCAAAGAACTGTTTTTAATCGAATATATTGTACTGAAAAGATTAACATCAACGAATGTAGATAATATCCATGAAAAACTTCCACAAAAAATTAGGAACAAAAGTAATAGAACTCTGGCTGACTTCTGAATGACTTCCACTAGAGGTTCCAAGTTTACTACTTTACCTTGTTCATAACTTCTATATTGCTACCACCAATTGTCGTAATGCACTACAAGATTTCCCATCAATTCCACAATCCACACACACAAAAAGTGCTTTCGTTTCGAGATATTTTCAAGAAAAGTTTTATAAAAATTAACTTCCTTGCAGCTTCCAAAATCACTCTCGAACCAGAAGACAAATTACCTCCTGAGTAGAAAATAGCCGCGTCACCTTATACCTGAGAGCCCAAAGTAACTTTAATTAACTTTCTAATTCCTCCGAGTCTTTCGAAAATGGACACTCGAGCCGGCAACTTTTAGAGCCCGGGGATTATTGTGTTGGGTTACGAGGGGAAACTTATCGCGCCGAGTGTCATTAAGTGGTCGTGACAGCCCTTTTAAGAAGGGCGCTTTACACGAGAGTTTTACAGAAACGCTCGCGTCCCTTAAATGTTAAGCGACGTTTTATGAGGGAGTTGGTGTTGGTGGAAGGATTTCACGTTGTGTTGCTATTGATGGAGTAGACAGCGATTAAGAGCAGGGGAAAATAGAGCTTACATTAAGACAGGGCTTCTTAAATATATTTCGTCCTTAACTTTATTTTCCTTCCAAATATGTTAAGGTCTATAGAAACGGAAAATTATAAAAAGAAAAAACGTTAATGAATACTAAATGGAAGTACATTTAATATTGAATAGTTATTCGATGTTTAAAAAAATTTTTAATTGATGGTTCAACTAAGCTCATTCCTTAAAATTGATTTTCTATTATCTTATGAGGCGATATTGATGGTGGTTTTAAGATATCTATATAATCTTATTATTTTTTTTTAATTTTTAAAACTAATTTTGTTATTGATTGATTTTAAAAGAATTTGTGAATACGTTAGTTTGAATTAATTTAATGCAAATGCAAAATAGTTGTAATTGTCTTTATTTGATTTGCTAAATTAATATCTCTCTAAGGGCTGTAAGACACCATTTATTGATTGATATAGTAAATTTCAACTATATTATAATAATGAAAGCAATACTTCAACCGGCGTCTCAAGTTTTGAAATTCCATAACACACCAATTATGAAGATATTTAAGTCCAGCGAAACTTGAATTAGCTCACATAAGCTCCAAATCTTCACTTTCTAATTCTTTAATTTCTAATTAATTTCTAATTCTTTCTAATTCACACACTAATAATTTCTAATCTACGATAGAGATACGAGATTAGAGAGTGATAAACTTTATCACAAACTTTTCGTGAGTCTGCAATTTTGAAAAAGCAATTGCGGTAATTTAGAAATATCAATCATGTTCATGTCCATGAGTTTCATCTGGTTTATTAACTGTATTTGATTTTCTGGAACATAATATAACAAATACAAACCATGATTCTCTCGAATGCTTCAATGCCTATTAAATTTGATTAAGAATGTTCAGATGTCTTTATGAGTGTTGATTATTAACTTTTTCAAGGACGCTGAAACATATCCGTGTTTATTTTTTGAGGGATAATTATTTTAAGTTGTATACAATAATTAAAAATTTGCTCGAGAATTGATTTATTATGAAATATCTCAAACAAAAATAAAAGAAATATCATGATAGGGCTACCCGTTAGTATTTTAACCCTTTCTAGGGTCATGGGAAGTATGCTTCCCACCAAATTTATCAATCTGTGTATGAAATTATGTAGGTTGGCATAAGTTCTGACAAAGTTTTTTTAGTAAGTCAGAAACTTAGATGCTTTAGTTCTTTATCTCAGACAAAATAACGTTTCTTGATTTATTACTTAATTATTAATTAACCAAATTATTTAATTAATCAAATTAAATTTATCTAATAAGCTAAATGAATCCCTTTTCTTATTCTAATTTCAAGCTTAAAAATATTTCAACATAATATGACTAGAAAAAAATGGCCCTTTAAAGGGTTAATATATTTGATAATCACTGCTTTGGAAATATTACTTCAACATCTCAAGTTTCTTTTTACATAAATCCACAAAAAAAGCAAAAAATGTGTTTGAAAATCATTGTAATTTTAATAATTGTCCTTTCAATAATTTTCCTTACTGATTCAAGGAATGAATCCGTTCTTTCTGTGAAATAAGTTTTTCTCACCAAAATATGAAATATTTTGGGAAAAGTTATTCAAATTAAAAAAAAAAAAATTGTACATTCTTACTTTATAATCTCATAAACACCTACTTTATCTTTATATTTTACCACTCTCATAATTCAAAAGAAAATTACTTTCTGGAAAAGATAATGCTTGCAATTAGCAACATTTCTCTATGCTTTTTTTTTTTTTTTTTAAATTTTGCTTTTCTTTTGGTGAAATTGATAAGATTGTCTTTTTACTTCATTCAAAAATAAGCAGCAACTATGCTTAGATTTCTTCATCCTGAAAATAGCATTCTTATTTACAGGGTGATCCAAATGAAAGAGAATAAATTAAAAGATTTCTTTGAAGGGTACCAATCTTATCTAAATTTTATATAAAGGTTTTTCTGAGTATTCCGTTTCAATTTTTTTAAAAAAAATAATACAGTTTAGTTTATTAGTTTAAAGAAAAAAGCTGATAGATTATTGACATATTATTAGTTATAGAAAATGTTTAAATAAATAAGATTTTATCCTTTCTCAGATGCAATTTATATGAAGAAAATGACTATTTGAAATCTATAGCTATATAATTATATTTCACGAGTTTATATAAATAATATTGCATTGCTTTTAATCAGGCAAAATTCTTTTACATCAGACAGATGATTTATGTTGAAACCACGCTTGACAAAATTTTTAAAATTATTTTTTTATATATAATTAGCGCCCTCTTTCAAATCAATAAAAAATAATTTTTACGAGAATTTTTTCATTTGTGTTATTACATGAAGACTAACATTAAGTTTAAAAATAAAAAAGGTATGTGAAATGTAGTGCGTTTCAACAATTACATCAATTTCAAATTGTAGTTTGTCATATTTGTAAAAAAAGATACATAAATGTATGTGTACGAACACAAATGTAGTTTCAAATACTATTTTTATAGTAATCATGTGTTTGTAGGCTTTATGCAAAAAGTATTCTGAACAATTTATAGTTTTTCAAACAATTATAGTATATGAACAATCTATTGTATCATGTATTATGAAGGATAGAAGTAAAAAAGAACCGACAGAATTGTACAAATTATTTCAGATTAAGGTATCCTACTACGTTAAAAACACTGGTTTTCGACCACATTGGCGAATTCTTCTTTTATTATTATTTCTTGTAGTTCAGGCTTTCCTCCTTCCAAAATAGTATTTTCTAGGAAAAGGAAGGTCTGACCTATCATTCAGGAGAATTTTAAACAATTTTTTAGCTAAAATATTTCTTTAACTTCAATTTTCTCAAACTTTAATTTTCATAAAAATTCTCCACCGTTAACATGATATCTCAAAAACTAATAGAAGTATTTACATAAAAATTTCAGCGCGTGTTTTAAATAATATGGATAATGAAATGAACCAAAAGTTTTATTGTTGGTGAAATGCTTTTTCATTTATAGGTATTTTTAGAAAAATTAAGTTGTAAATTTATGGAAAAAATGTATATATACGTACGTTTTTACCCATAATTTCTTTGAATCTCAAAATGTTTCTTAGATTTTGGTTCATCTCATTCATCATTATATTCTATAACTTGTGTACAAATAAAAATAGTATAGCTGCATTACAATTTTGTGTAGAGTGTTAACCGTTTAGGTTAAATTTCATTAAAATTTACTACAAATTTTCCTATTTCTCAAAATATACTATATTTCCAAATAATTTTTTTTGTATATATAGTGTTTATAATTGACAATACATCTAAAAACCATAAATAGATTTAAAAAAATCCAATTTTTCAAAAATATTGCTTCGAACGTAGTCGGTTACCTTAATACGAGTTGAGACAGTGAAGCTACGGAAGTATCATCAAACACAAAAAAAATATCATGTGTTTGATTACAATATTATGTGATCAATTGATTATCTGTCACCCATTGATTGTTTTATCAATGATTGGTGCAAACCATCAATGCGTGAAGAAGAATCCAGCTCTGATAAAAACATAAAATTTCAACATAAATTGGGAAGAGAAAGACATGCATTTTAGAAAATAAGAACAGTGGGGAAAAAAAAACTTCCGGATACAAACATATGTCAATGCAAACAGCTGCTTTTTTTATTATTTGTTGTTGTTTACATGTTGAATATTCTGGGTGGTATGCTTTGGTATGCTATAAAGAAAGAAAAAAAGTAATGAATTCCTACCACCTTTTGTATGTTCTTATGACATAAAAATATTGTATACATTCTACTTGCATATTTCAAATATTTTCCAGCGTAAATCCCGGGTAAGCGGATATATAGTACTATTTAGTTTAGTATTGTAAACTGCTGAATTCTGTTACTGAATTATGGTTACTTACATGATGGGTGAGCTATGGTATTGGAATCTAAATTATAGACTAAATAGATATTTCAATTAGAAATTCTGTTATTGTTGATATAATGCCTCAGAAAGAATTCATAATTTGGCATAAACATTCAATGGTTAAATATTTTGGCAATTATTATTATTGTTGTTGTTGTTGTATTTTTATTGTTTTTACCTTCTTTTTCTTTTGGCTCTCTGAGCTGCTCTCAATATGAAAGGAGAAAAACCAAACAAACAATTAAGAATAATTTAATATTTAATAAATAGTACTTGTTTTAGTACATAAAAATTTCGTTACTGTTTGATCAAGGGCGAAGCGAAACGATTAAACGAGAAAACGATTAAGAAGGAACTATATTCACCTGAAGATATAACTCCCAAAGACGTAGATTTCACAGATACGAATAAACAAATGCAATTAATTAATGAAATGTAAGCAAAGAAAGTAATTTAAATAAACAGTAATGATGTTTTCAAAACAACTCATAGGTTGCGATATTCTTGTTGCTCAAAATTATTTAATTCGAATTTGATGGGGCAGCTGTTTTTAGCAGCTGTATATAAATTAGCTCCATAAGTTATATATGCATCGAAATTTTAAACCTATTTTTCTCTTACAATTCATCGTATTTTTCTGTTGATATTCTTTATTTCATCATAAATTGATTTATTATCAATTAAAACAAAAATTATTATATCATTTTTTATAGTGTTTAACATTTTAAACCGTTATTTTCAGTTTTGTACGAAATCTTGTAACTTAAATTCATATCTTTATTCAAAATATTTTTTTAAAAATATCCTTAAAATAAAAACTATTAATTTCCTCATTTTAACATATTTCATTCTAATTTTGAGCTTGATTCGTCATATTTGAGACAACATCATTATAATTTTCATGTTAAACTTAAGCTGAAATATTTTAGAGAGCAATAATTCGAATCAGTAAACAGACGTAAAATTTATGCGTTTGTAGCATTTTATTTTTTAAGAAAAGATGAATCACTAGCAAATAATGAGCATTAACAGCATGTAACATTATAATGAATATTCATGTAACATCATAACTGAAATTTCTTTATAATATTACAATTTAGTCTCGGATATGAATTTGATATTAATTGGGTCGGATATGAATTCAATATTAATTGGGTTGGATATGAATTCGATATTAATTGAAAAAAAGTCCAACAATCAAAAGTCCAACAATCATAAACAACGGAAGTATCGTGTATTGCAGCTTTTGAAGATAGCATCACAATTCATAAATAGGGAACTTCCGAAAACCTACATCCGGAAAAATCTCCTATACAGCAACAATGCAATCTCGAAGCTAGTTGCAATTGCATAGCATATGGCTTCGCAAATGGTGGTTGATTTTCAAAATTATAACAATCCGAAAATCCATGAGATAAATTGAATAGTTGCGAAAAAGCAAATGAAATGAATGCAATCTCAAAATCTAAACAGGAAAGAAAATAACTGCCTAATATTGTTTTCAGTTACCACTCTGTTCCATCATATTTTGAGACAGTTGTGGGAACTGTCGAAGAGAAAAGGAAGTACAGTTGGTAGTATAGTACCCTACAGGGAAAAGTGCCGAACGCCGGGGCGCATTAAATACCAATTTATCTAATTTAAGAAAGCAAGATAAATTAAAATTAATTTAATCCGTTCAAACACGAAGATGCACTCATTTTGACGGCTTGTTGTCTCAGATCTGATTGTCTTAGATTAACAAACGAAAGTTGTATTAGAAAATCTTTTGAACACTGTCGGAATACTTAAATATTCATGGAGTGGCATTTAGATGTAAATTTATAACTAAAGTTTTTTTCTTCTGGCAATGGAAATGTTCACGCACTTCGAAACAAAAATAACTAAAATCGGACTAAAGAATCTAATAATCAGCTAGCAGGAAAAAAAAAAAAAAAAAATGCAATGCTGCAACCAAAACAAAACAAAAAAAAAAAAAAAATGCTGAAGGTAAATATTTGCAAAAACTTTCAATTTTATTCATGAAAGGAGATTATAATGAATCATCATAAATATAAAATATTACAAATTGGAGACTTCAGCTCATTGACCTTTGTTACAATCCAACATAATCACAAACCAGAAAAGACTAATCCACCCTCCTTCGAAGGCATTGGGAAACATCTGAATGACCAGGACACCATAACAGCTAAGGTTTAATCTTAAGGGCTATCACCGACCACGATATATATAGGGTGGCCTGGTGGTAAAGTCTCGGCTTCGGAACCGGATGGTTTCAGGTTCGAGACCCGATTCCACCGAAGAACCGTCGTGTAAGGGGGTCTGTTGCACGTTAAATCCGTCCTGACCAAACGTCTTCCCGCTGGTGTGGTGTGGTGTGGAAAGGGGGGGTGTGCCAGCTCAGGTGTCGTCCTCGTCATCTGACTGCGGTTCAGAATTACGAGGTCCGTCCCAAAATAGCCCTAGTGTTGCTTCAAACGGAACGTTAATATAACTAAACTAACTAACCGACCACGATATAACTCTCTCCGTAGGAGGCATGTCCCGTCTTCTGTGAGGGGTAACCAACCCCACATTATTTAAGTATTTACCAAGGCGCGAGAACCAACTAGTATGCCTGAAGTTTCTCATCTCCATTTCTGAGGTGGATCCCGCTCGGGGGGTAATCAAGTTTAAAGAAAATGTAAATAAAACAATAAGTTTGCGATCCCATAATTTTTATTCATACTTAGCTTTATTTGGGCACTATTAAACCAATCAGTATAAACATAAAAAGTGCCTATCTGAGTTACACGACGCTAAAATGAATGTCGAGATTTTCATATCCAATAAGATGGGTTTAGAGGCGGGAATATATTTAAACTCCGACCAGCATTACAAAACCCGGTGAACGATTATATTATAGATGAAAAAGCAATATTAATAAATTATTAGTAAAATCTAATTTTTGATTTTTAAAATTCCCAAATAGTCATACTTGCGCGTCATAACGGCACTCAAATGTTTAAGATAGAATTAATAATGCTATAATTACATTAAAAAATTACACAAAATGTACAAATACTTCAAATATTCAAATGATTATTATTAAAACCAATAAGACAGTATATTTCTGAAACGAAAAGTATCATTTAATTACATAATAAAAAAAGTAAAACTGTTAAGGTGTTAAATCACAGATAATACTTTTCAACACTTTTGAAGATAACACAGCTGAAAATTAATCTAACTTGAAAAAAAAAAAATAACAGCTTTATACTTACTTTGCAACTTATCAGAGAAATCTGGAGCATTAAGTTACTGTAAGCTCTTTATTTATCAAGGAAGTTGAGCTTGTTATTGTGTACATTATATTATCTGAAGTGATTTAAATCTTATCATCGGTCACTGACCTAGTTGATATCGAAACTGCATTTGCTTTCTCTTATCAAATGGCGAGAACAAATATAAATACAGATAGCACGAAGTATTCATTAGATAATATCGGAGAAATAAAAGGTGATTTCTTGCAAAATGAAATGTTACATTATAATAAAATGTCGATTCATTATAGAGTTATTTGAATAAAGAAGAAACAGATTTAAAATACTTTTTTCTTCTAATGAATAATAATAGATAAAAATACATAAGATTCATCACTAGATCTTATGTATCTTATCTATTATCGTCATCAGAAGAGAAAAGTTTGAAGTTTTATTTTACACATTCGAATAATATCGGAAAACGAATAGCTAATGTAACGGAACTAATCTGTTCATTTGATACATTAGATATGGGTTACAAATACAAGATGACAAACGATCTCTAATATTAAATTCATACAAAATATATATTTCTCTGCTTTAGAAAAGATAAGTAAATAAAATTTGTTTTTTAAAACACATTTTTATTTATGCATTGAAATTTATATATTCTTTTATCTTAATTTTTTTAGTCTAAAATTGATTATTATAAATAATATGGAATCTTGAAATTAATTTTTTCTCAAATTTTACAGTCAAATACAAATAAAATTTGAATTAAATTAAGTCCAATTAAACCAATTAAGCCCATTTTAAAAACATTAAAAAAAAGATGCTTTTTATTTAGAGCACGCAAACATAATTTTTTTTTCAAAACTCTAACTAATCAGAATGAATGAAAAATAGATTACAAAACTCCATCTTTATATCCGTGAAATAAATCAAGTTTAATGAAAATATGTAGAAATTGCTTTTATATTCTGGCAAGGGTTCTTTACAGCTTTATGGAAATTTTGTTGTAAATTATTGTAGAATTTACGCAATATTTAATAAAGAAGTTAAAAAAAAAACTGCATATAGCATTAAACGTCATAAGAAAAAAAATACAGCGGAGCTCAAATATATAGAAAGCGAGAATATTTCAAAAAATAGAACGAAAACAGTTTAAAAAAATTAATTATTACAATATTCAGTGCTGTAATTCATATAATAAACAAAGAGGATTTTTGAAACACAGAATCTGAGGAAGAATTTAGAATAGGCTAGAAATAAGTTCGATTTTATTAATTGTCAGAAGAAGCTATGTCGCCATATTTAGTGTGTTTGTTCGACTTCAAGATAGAATTTCTTTCATTTTGAACAGTAGTTTTATTTTTTCAAATTTCAAAATCGGTTTTTTTTATTTGTTTGTTTTTGTCCTCGATTGGATGAAAAAGGTTCTACTTCTGCTTAATGGGCATAGGATTTCATTTCAAAAATATAGAAATCTGCAAAGTTATTTTTGTCAACAAACTTCTTTCCTGTGAATTAACTACACGTGTAAATAAAGAATCAAATCTTATATATTGGACACAGAAGTTTAGACAATGAACAAATTGACAAAAATTTCGAAATACCATTTTAAAATTTTAACTGTTTTCTCTTACAAGGCTTCAGTGTTTACATGTACATTACGTGAAAAAGTAGAAAGATACCAGATTTCTTTTAGATAAATGAATTACGTTGAATTTTTTCAGAATAATTTAATGAACAACACTTAAAAAGCCTATTTGCAAACAAATAACTGCATCCCAAACTTGAAACAAATATATATATATATATATATATATATATATATATATATATATAAGTCAATTACAGTAAAAAAATCATTTTGATTCTATCATTCTCTGTGAAAAAAGTAGGAGACTTCTAAATAGTGCAAATAAAAATCTTATTAGAAGGGAATTCTTCTACCATTGATTTTGATTGCTTCAAAAATTCATTTTGGCATTAAAACATAAAATGTTTCAATTTCTGTTTGGCAAAAACTTTCCATACAACATTAAAAGATTTTTGAAGCTCAGCTGCAGATTCAAACTGCTTGACTTCCTCTTAAATGTGACGAACAATCCCAGCCCATAAATTTTATACAGTGTTGAGGTCAGGGTTGTTAGCAGGGCAGGGTAAAAACCGAACATTTTTGGCTGAAAACCAAATTTTAACTCTATTAATTGTATATGAATTCAAGCTCCGGCATTTTGAAAAATCCAGTCATTTCTGCCTAGCTCAACGCCATAAGAAAGAAAATATGAATTCAAGACTTTAATATAATCTGTGTGTACCTGTGTTCACGTCTATATGCACCGAGTTTCATCAAATCCGGACAAAAACTGTAGATCTATAAAAAAAAGTACATACAATATATATAACATCTCTCAATCTAATTTAAATCCAAATAATTTTCCTATTTATTATCTTAAATTAGCCCACAATACTTTACTATAGAATTTCCCCACATTTTTATTTAATTATTTCTGACAACGCGCTCTAAATTGCTGTTGACTGTACAATTACAATGGTGCAAACGAAGGTATAAGAATCCCTATCTCTCACGGCATTCTTCCCAAAGTTCCCTGTCTGGAATATATATATATATATAATTTTGGAAATTTAACTTTTATTTGCTTCATACCAAGAGGCATAATTTTTACAAAGCAATTAGCCATGCATCAGCCTACGTCGCTATACAAGAGCAAAAAGAGAAAGAAATCTTTCTCTCCAGTGATTTTAATATGAGATATTGGATAAGAATTTCTTTGCCACGTATCTTCATAGGAAAGGGAATCTTAGGTATCTCTAAAAGAATGCTGTAAGCCTTAGGAAGTTTTATCACTTCACTTGGAGCATGTGAAAATGCTGAAGTCAGAAGTTTCATAGAGCGCACGTATAATTAATTAAATTAAAGAAAATGGAATCGGATCAGAAAATAAAAGAGTGATTCAGAATGAAGTTAATATGGGCTTATATATATATTTGGGCAGTTTCGTGACCGAAGAGAGAAGACACTTTTGTAATTTTAAAACTTCTTTTTTATTCTATTCCGGGAGGCATAATTTATGCACAAGAAGCGAAGGCGAATCGACGTCCGTTTACAACCGATGCAAGAGCAGAAAAGAGCGAAAAGAGACAGAAATATTTATCCCCAATTATTATATACCATGAGATTCGTATAGGGATTTCTTTACAAGTCGTTTTTGGTAAGGATAATATCGATATCTTTAATAAGAATCGGAGGAGACTCGGAGTGGGGGAATTGCTGATGTCAGCAATTTCAGAAAGCTCGTGTTGAATTAAGTAAATAAAAAAAGGTGGAATTGCATCAGGAAATAAAAGAATATTTTAGAATGAAGCTAATAGGGGCTAAATTAATATAAAAATAAAGAAATTAATTAGGATTCAATTTAGATTAAGAGACATCATTATATATATATATATATATATATATATATATATATATATATATATATATATATATATATTGTTTGAAGCAGAATGCAGATTGGAGACATAGACGAGCCGTTCTATTTTTAATTTCGTTTTATTCTCTCTCGGCAGGCATGGCACAAGAAGGCGCAGCGCGACATAAAAGCAGAAGTAAGAAAAGCAAAAGAAGAGCAACGGAAGTATCACTTTCATTTGATACGTAGTACTGATGGCACATTATTTTTACAAAGGAATTAATTAAACCGAAAGTGGAATTGGATCACGAAATAAGAGAATATTTTAGAATGAAGCTACGATGGGCTAAATTAAGATAAAATCTTGGAAATTAATTAAATTGAAATTAGAATTAAAATATCATTACACACACACACACACACACACACACACACACACACACACACACACACACACACACACACATATATATATATATATATATATATATATAATTTTTACCTACGAATTTATTTGGCATTGAAATGAACTATCACATTGTACTTGTAATTTTTATTTCGACTTCAGCAAAACTGAAAGAACACAGTATCGTTTTAGACTATCGATGCGATTCTTGTTTGCAAAATCAATCGCTACTTTGATTTAACTGCGAATCAAACATCAAAATTTTTTTTTAATTCGATACAAGAATCGGGTACGTTACTTAATAGGAAAAGAAAGCACAAAACTACAACATTTCTAATCAAATTAAAACATATGATAAGAAAAAAAATGTAAATATTTTTACAAATAATCCAAGCAGATTCTTATTTACCTATTTATTCACATCACTGAGAAAAGAGCAACGGAGAAGTATATAAATTTGCTACATACACAAAGGCAGAAGAAACAGCCGAATATATCAAATTGATTTCAACAACTCACGACGAAAAATATTCCAAAACACCGAGACCCGAAATACCTGCAAACTACTGAATTCGCGCGACAGTAGAATAATATTAACCAGCTTTGTAGCTCATAGCAAATGTTTACATATTCAAAAAAAAAAAAAAAAAAAAAAAATTCAGACACAACCTCCTTCCGAGAATTTGAACACCATTTTGCTTGTCTTGGAGCGAAACATTTTTGTATTTCCAAACACTCGAAAGGCAAGACTAACACTCCGTCCTCCCAAACTCAATTCCCAGACTAAATCTTGGATGAAATCTGAAGCACTTCTTTCCTTTCCTTTTTTGCGAGGGAATAAAAAGAAACATCCCTCGAACTTGAAAGGAAAATAACTAAACCTCTCGTTCTTTCAAGAGACACGCGCTATCTTCATCAGCCCGGGTGGCGCTAACATATGAAAGACGCCAGAAACGCATTTTCAGTTAGAGAAAAGGGTGGAAAAAGGGGTTTAGTGGAGTAAGAAAATTGAAATTTTAGATAGTGGGTGTTTGCGCAACTCATTTATGAATGCGGGGAGATTGAAAAACGAGGGAAAGCCCTGGATTTGCAATGAAGCGAATATATAATTGTAGGTACATTTAGAATAGAAATTGGTTTTTGTGTATTCGGTGCAGCATTGTTTGTTTAAGCAAAGAATATGTTTTATAAATGGGTTAATTCACTTAAAAAAAAACAACAACAAGAGAGAGAGAGGAAGATTGTAGCTGCAGAACTAAACTAATTGCGATATCTAATAATTACAATATCTATAATTTATTAATTCATATTAAATCTTCATCTTAGTTAAATTAAGTTTAATGATTGCTATTGATTTTAAAAATAAATTCATATAAAATCTTCTACAAATTTAAAGTAGAAAAATCAAAGAATCAAGCACTCAGTCCTAAGAATTAGCCTGATTTTGACAACTTTTATTTCAGTTGAAATACAGGACTCCTTTGAATATGCAATCAGAGGACCTCGGTCCTTCACACCCCATATATTTAAGAGAAATCTCAAAAAAATCACCATACATTCTCTGTGTGGAAAAACTACAAAGTTCCTCCCCCTCCCCAGTCTCAACCGTAGTACCGATTTCGTCAAATGTTATTTCATATGAAATCTGATGGCCCTTAGACATGTCACAAATATTCCTCACCTCTCCCCCACTTAATTTTTAAGACAAATCTTAAAAACATTAATTTGCTATACATTCTCTATGGAACAATCCTCAGTCTCAATCACTTTACTGTTTTCTCCAATTTTTATTTCATTTGGAAGTTGTTTTTTCTTTTTGTACTTTAAAATACATCGGCAATGTCCATTTGTCCAACTATGCGCTCCAGTTTCGAAAGATACCGCAAAAATAAACTTTGAATGTACTCCCAGATGCAATAAATGGACAGATTTCATCAATTAATTTCACCATTTTTGTGTGCATAATCGCATTTCTCTAAGTTTATACAAATATAATTTTAAATAGTTTTTTTTTTCATTTATGTGATAAGATAGAGATAATCGAAATTGATCATTTTAATTAATAAGATAAGAGAAATAATGCTAATATATGTTAATTGATCATATTCATTAAGAAATAATACTAATACATGTTAATTGATCATGTTCATTAAGAAATAATAATATTAATACGGTGGGAAAACAACTAGTAATTAAGGTGTCCAATATCTAAGAAATAAAACAAAATAATGTGATTATTAGTTGTGAATTGATTGTTGCTAAATTAATTAAAACTATTGTTAATCGAAATTGATTGATGTCAATAAATTAATTTTATTAACATATTGGAAAAACAAATAGTGCTATTAATATGGTGTTATCGAGCATCGATGGTATCTAATGTATCTGATAATTAAAACAAAATAATGCAATTATTTATCGCAAACTAATATGTTGACAAATAAAATAAAATAAAGAAGAACTAAGAATATTAATAACAAATATTTAATAAAAAATAATTTTTAGATAATTTTAAGGATAATTTAATAAAATTTCAATATAATATAAAAAAGAGCCTTCAATTTCAAATTTTTGTATTTATCGGTTGCTAGATGGCGCTGATAAGCAAGTTGATGAGTGGAAGGAGTTGGGGAGAAGATATGGATAAAAATTGCTGCTCAATGAAATGATGAAAAGATGAAAAGTTATTTACGAAATTCTACAATAATACAATCCAAACTTCATTTTTGGCAAGGTAAATTATGTAAATGGTTGTAAATAATAAAAATGTGAATAATTTTATTTATATTTCCACAGTTACGAATATATTTTGTTACATTATATGCCAGAAGATTTAAATATAAGAAAGGTAAATAAATATAGAACAAAAGCACAAGAAAAAAACAGAAAAATTATATACATTGTGGTGAAAATAAATCTTTTCATTTTCAAGTATCAGATACACAGATATATTTAAAGTTATAATTATCAAGTTTCATAGTTTTATGAGATAAATGTTATTGGAAAAAAAAAACTTCTATGCTAAATTTCAATAGATTTTCTTTAAAATGCAAATGGATATATTGTCACGAGAGAAATACAATTTTTGAAAATAATTTGCCTTATTATAAAAATTAAATTAAAAAAAACACCTTCTTCGCTTCTAAGATAAAAATTATAATAAAAGTGCATTCAAAAGAACACAAACTCGCTCAGATTTTATTGTCTGAAGCTAATAATTTTTACATAATGTTAATAAAAATTCTTTTGGCTCCTGTAATTTTATTTAACTAATTTTAATCAAATTACAAACTTTGTTTCGAAGGTATGCAATCAATTTCAAAGTTATCGTGTTGTGACTTAGGCACTTTACAAGCCCGCTGACAGCGATTTAAGCCAAGTGAGCGTCTCTTATTTTTACAGTAGCGCCAACTAAGGCCAAGAGTATGACTTAGCTACTCACGCGTCACAACCCTTTTTACGGGGTGGACATCATTGATTCATTTCATTCATTCATCCACAAATCGTAATTTAGACCTGAATCAGAGAACGATCACCCCTGATCCAGTATCCCCAGTGGTATTACTCTCAACATAGAGGAGTTTGTGACCACAACAGATTAATGCGTGCGCCAACCACTACACACACGCAGAGCCTTCGGCCGGCAATTTCACATTAACCGAAAAACTTGGATAAATAAAATTTGGTACACAATTTTTGGGTCTAAAATATAGATCCTTATAAAGATTTGAATAAAATGTATAAGGGAATTTATTGTTTGTCGGTGTATGCATTGTCATGCATGTAAATTTAATAACCTAGAATTTCAACGATTTCGATGATAGAAACTTGATGTATGATCTTGTTATTAAAATTCTGGCTGCGTATTGCGTTTTGATTTTTCATTGTACAGAAAAAGTCTTCCATATTGCACATTGGTTTCCTTCACTTTATTGAGCAGTACAGAACGTTTATATACTGAACTTTCAAAATAAAAATCTGAGTAGTTACGATACTTAGTGTACAATGCAGAATTTCATCCAAGGAGGGGAAGTTACATTGTTATGAAAGAGTACGCAAGAAAGGTTCGGAAGAGCCCTCCTTCCAGTTTTAAAAGTGACGAAAAAATAAACGTAAATGCATATATATATATCTTCCCATGAATAATTTCATATGCTATTGGAAAAGAATTTTTGATTTAATACTGTTAAGTACATTATACAAATAGATGCAATTAAATTACCTGTAAAATTGTACAGTGGGGTAAAAGGAAACAGATTCTTAATTCCATTTGCTGTCTCGCAAAAAAAAACAAAAACAAAAAAAAAACACATGCTAAAGTATAATCGTTTTTATATATATATATATTGTTACAAACCTATAATATTGCTACCCGGCACGAATAGAGTCATCGTAAGAAAGATCGTTGTACGATCGGTCCTGTACGTGCTGAGATCAATGAACTTAGAGCTTGGCGACAGACTTGGCGAGCATTTGGCGGCTTGGCGATAAATTTGGCGAGTTTGGCGACTAAATGGATAATACCAGAAAGTTCGAGAACTTTCACGATCCATCCACTAAGACCCGAGATACAGCCAGGTACGCTCTGAGACGGGCACTCAGAAGCTGCGAGGAAGAAGTCGTGTGTATCGTCAGAAGAAGTCGTGTCGTGTGGATCGACCGAAGTCGTGTCGTGTGTATCGGAAGAGGAAGTGTGTGTATCGGCGGAAGTTGTGTGTGTGAGAGTGGTCGGAGTCGCCGACAAATAAGAGAAATTAGAGGATGAGACAGCAAGAAAGCTGCGCCATTAAGATTAATTGACGGTATTTGTAGCAGAAGAAAAATTTCGTAACAATATATATATATATATATATATATATATATATATATATATTCACTATTCTTAAAATTTACTAAAATCAATTCATAATTAAGTGAAATTTATTAAATGCGTCATTGAAATTTAATTTTGGAATTCAACATGTCTTTCATAGGAGGAAGAATGTTAAGCTTGCAGCATATGTAAATATAAAGTATAAAACGAGGATATTCGCTGGATTTTTTACAAAAAATTATTAGTTGTATTATTTTCGTATATTTAATTTTTATGTTCAAAAATCAAATAATATTTTATTATATTCGTCTTAAATGTCCTTCTCAGTTTCGTAACAAACTGAAATATAATCTTTTAATTATAATGTAATGTCACGGATGTTTGTAAAATTTGCCACTACAGCTGTAGAAAATACATTACCATTATTTATCCGAGTATGATTTTTATGTATTTAATTTCTTGTTTGTAAGTTTAGTAATGTAAGTTTGTAATATTATGACTCATTTTGTAAAAATATCTCTAATATGATTTTTTCCTTCCTTTTTCATTTCTATAACGAACGATATATATATATATATATATATATATATATATATATATATATATATATATATATATATATATATATATATATATATATATATATATATATATATATATATATATATATATATATATATATGTGTGTGTGTGTGTGTGTGTGTGTGTGTGTGTGTGTGTGTGTGTGTGTGCCTAATGATATTTTTAAATCTAATTTAAATCATAATTAATTTCCTAATTTTTATCTTAATTTAGCCCATATTAACTTTATTCTAAAATGGTCTCTTATTTTTTATTTAATTAATACTAATGCTGTCAATGCTCTTTTAGGGATATGCGATGTGCGAGGATAGATCCTGGGACCTTGTGGTTCGCCATCCAATTACATAACCAAGATACAAAAGCATATGCTCGTGTAGCGTAGTTGTTAACTGGCTTATATGCTATTCACCACAGACTCTCCCTCCAATGAGTCGGAGGTGAGACGAACGATATGGCTGTTGAGTGGTGATGTATTTTGGCTGTTGTCTAATGGGCCTGTACCCAGTTGAGTAGTGCCAAGTGTTATGGCGAACGTGTGTGGTTGCTGCGTCAAGTGAGTCTGACGACTTTGGGTTGCGAGTAGATGGCGCCACAACAGCTGTAGGAAGGTTGAAAGTTCATCGTCCGAGGTCACCATTTTAGGGATATGCAATGTGCGAGGATATAACCTGGGACCTTGTGGTTCGCAGTCCAATAGCATAACCAGGATACAAAAGCATATGCTCGTGTAGCGTAGTTGTTAACTGGCTTATATGCTATTCACCACACTCTCTATGAAGTTGCTAGTCTCAGCAATTTCTCATGCTCCGACTAAAGGGATAACCATCCTTGATGTTTATAAAATTCTTTTAATGATACCTAAAATTCATTTTCTAAGTTTGCACGTCGCAAAAAGATCCCTATTAAAATCTCATTATAAAATCACTGAAGGGAAAAATGTTGGTCTCTTCTGCTCTTGTGTCGCGATTCAAACATATGTATTTCTTACCACTTATACTTTGTACGTAAATTGTGCCTCCCGTGGTAAAACAAATCGAAGGTCTAAAATTTTAATAGTTTTTTCTCTCGGCCATGCATCTTCTAAAATATGTTCGCACCCACCCACCCACATACATATACACAATGCGATTTAATATTTTTAAACTGCCAGTTAATATCCCTGTGATATAATAAACCTTATAATAAATCTATAATATACACATTCGAATATATCTGTCATAACCTTCAATAAACCTTTTCATAAAGATTTTCCTTTGCAGCAATTTATATTCATATATAAATGCTCACTTTTTTCCCTTCCTAACATCACTCCTTTTCTGAGATTTATAACCAGTACTTGAATCAAATATGCGCAAATCATCAGCTTATTCGCAACAACTGTCGCAGGATAATATTCCTGACTTTCAAATAAAACGCCTGTCAAGTGAATTCCGGAAAAAGGACACCCCATAACAATCGTCCCAATCTTCAAAACTACTCCGGTGATATATCACGACATATCATTGTCTGAGTGCATTTTTGATATTTCAATGAAAACTCAAATTTACATGGGAGCCAGACATAAAACTATATACCAGACACAGTGTCAGACAGAAATCCTTGTTGTTTTCTTTTATCGCATCTTCAAGTAGGAATGCAACTCTCAAGGATGATGTTGACATGATTTTAAATGCCCCGAATTCAAATTTATGCGAGCGGAATAAGGAATGACTTTATGAAAGTAAAATTCCTGTGCTACCTTCTCAGGTTCGATCGACATTTCGTTTAGTAAAGAATAAAGTGTTATTTTAGTATCTTTTTTTTTTTTAAATTTTAGAATCTTCTAGAGAAAGTGGATGGATTTATCAAGGCTAGAAAACGCATCCTTATTCAAAAAAAAAAGCCCCAAATTTTAAAATGTTGTTTAAAATTAATTTTATTTCTTTTGAATATTTGTTTCTCACCATATATATAAAAATAAAGAAGAAACTATCATCTTCGACTACCAGATGTTGCCATATTAATAGTAATATCAATTTAGTCATGACCTCAAAAGTTTTAATAAACAACATCTTATAATTTCAAAGGAAATTACTATTTTAAATCATACATGCATAACGAATAGAGAGCATTGTGATTGGTTAACAATTCTTGCAAAGAGATGTGAGTATATATTTCCAGATACGATAGTACATTTCGAATGAAAATTGACGAAATCGCTCTTATTATTGAAGCTGGAGATTTTTGAAAATTTTTATTTTTATTAATATCCCGAAAATCGAAGGCGGAACGTTGACAGGGAAAATAGATAACTTTTATTGATGATAATTGTTGACAAGCTTTCAAATGAAATGGGCGAAATCGGTGCAGTGAGTGAGGATGGGGGACTTGTTTTATTCTCATACAAAATAAGTAATGATGTAAGGTTTTTGAAACTTCTCTCGAAAATGGTGGGTTATGGGAACATGTGACAATTGATGACTTGTCATGAGTTTTATATGAAAAATATGAGAAATCGGTACAATGATTGGAACTGCGTAGAATTCGATGTGATTTTTACCAATAGAGAATGTGTAGTGGTATATGTAATTACATTTTTTAAAATATTTTTCTCAAAAATAGGGACTTGATGAGGGACAGGTAAGCCTTAATGGTATATCTAAGACTCATGAGTTTTTATATGAAATGAAAAATTGGTGAAATCAGACCTGTGATTGGAATCTATTTAATGGTTCGTTTTGTTCTCTCACTATTTTTAAAATTTCACCAGATATTTAATAAAAAATTATGATATTAGTAACTAGCTCAATTAAAGGAAACGAATTCTTAGATAATATAAGGGTAGCAAGGCCATTTAATAAAACATAATCAGAAACCAGCAATGAGGGGAAGACTTAGGCATGTTATAGCTGAAAAATGAACCATAAAAGAATATTACAAATTCTATTATCTAAATATGCTCTTAATCAGCTTTATTCAAAAATTAGTACAAGGATATGTATTAGGGTGTCCCATAAGTTTCTTTCCTATTCCTAATATGAAATGAATACACAATGTTTACAGTTTAAAATATTATTTATTTTGTTATATAAGAAAATCCTTTTGCTCTATTATCTTTTTCCATCTCTCAGAAAGCCTCATTATGCCTTCTTTCCAAAATTGTTGAGTTTTGGACAAGGAATAATCATCGATATGCGCTTTTATTTCGCTGATGGATTTAAAGCGCTTATCGCGAAGAGAATTTTTTAAGGACAGAAAGAAGTCATAATCAGATGGAGCGAGATCTGGAGAGTATGCAGGATGCGGTAAAACATCCCAATCAAACTGTAATAGCTTCTCTCTTAAGAATAATGCAATGTGGTCTTGCACTGTCATGATGAAAAACAACGTCTCGTCGTTCATTCATTCTGACCGTTTCCTTTTCCTATGGCAGTTACAATTCATCCAGTTGATGGCAGTATTTCGTAGAATTTATTGTTTCACTTGAGGAAGGAAATTGTAGAAAATTATGCCACTCCAAAACCACCAAATGGACAAAAGAACTTTTTTGGGGTGTAGCACCCTCTTGGGGTGCAGTAGAGCTCTGGCACGACTGAAAACGATGACATAGACGGCTAATAGATAAACCTGCATGTCTGCACAAGCAGAACCAGACAAAGCCATTCACAGCGCGATGAGAAAGAAAATTTTGGGGCACCCTAATATATTATAAATGTATTGCACTCTGGGGTAACGATCTTCTGGGAAGTTCTTGTTTCTCCTCCTAGTGAAACACAAATATAATCTAATTTCCTCTGAAAGTTTTTAAGAAAGTAATTGCCACCAATTGTGGTTGATAAGCCAGATTACTTTAGGCGCTACATAGATCTTCCAAGATTGTTTTCACCTACAGAATATCCACAAGACCCCTTAATCAAGAGTCCTTTGCTTGTAATTAAAGGGAGCGATGGCCTAACGGTAAGTTTTCGGCTTCGGGTCAGGAGGGCTTCAGGCTTCAGATTCAATTTCATCTAAGAACCGCCATGTAAAATCCATCGGAGCCAAATGTCCTCCTAATGGTGTGATGCAGAAATTTAGGGATGAGGTGCTAGCTCATGGGCTATCCTCATCATCTGACCATGGTTAAAAATTATGAGGTCTACTCCAAATAACCCTGAAACTGCCTTAAAACTTGGACGTTAATATAACTAAACTAAACTTGGATGATAAACATGACTAGCAGCGCCACCATTTCACCAATCAGAAGCCATACAACTAAAGACACCAACTATCAAATTGTTTTATTAGATTATGTAGACATCAATGTAGATTTGTGTATTTCTGATTATTTTTTGTCGATTGCTGTGACAAAGTGTACCATAGGCATTAAGGAAAAAGATGTGGTGAAGCCCTTTTCTCTGAGTACGCGCCAACGTTTCAGCCGTCAGGAGAAATCAGAAAAATAAACATTTCCATTTTTATGCCACTAAGATTGAGCTGTGGAAATGATATTTACTACTGAAACTATTTATTAAAACCTGGACGAAACTTATTATTTTTCAATCTGAAGATGAATATTTTGCAGTTATCCGAATGATGGTACAGTAACCTTTTGATAACCGCCATTGTTTCTTTAGAAAGATATACAGGTATTTAAGTTCTCCACGTCGGAGACATTGTGATTGCTAAGTATGCTAAGAAATATGAATAATCACATAGCGTTACGAAATGTAATGAAGCTAGTGATGAAAGTGATAAAAAAAAGTTTTTTAAAAAAACTTCGCAAAAAGTGATGGTAATAGTGTTTGATACAATAAGACGGAAATTGCATTCAAGAAAAATATTACAGATGATGAGTTTTAATCTTTAAAGCTAACGGGATTGATTTCCCAAATGTTTTCTAGTATAAAGGTGTTATCCCGGAAAACGCCTTGCATGGCACTGACGTACAATAGGTACGAAATAGCAACCTTTAGCATGGATTAAGCAATTTTATTCATTGTATCGGCGAATTTTTTGGCGATTAACCCCTGAAGCTGTTAATAATACCCAAAAACCGAATTTGTGTTTTAAACGCATTTTTTCCAACCGATCGAAACAAAAGGTAGTCACAAACACTTGCAGTCACAAAGTCCCAAGATAAATTAAATACATTTCAGTCATTGTGTTTTTGAGTTAATCGCGTTTATATGTTTCTGAAGTTACAGACTGACAAACAGTCAACCCTTTCTTGGATTTGGTCCAAAATTTGATTCTTGTCTGAAGCGGTTAATGATAAATATTGTAAATGATATATCTGTGTACCGAATTTCATCTATCTAGATCTCTTTATTTTGCAGTTATCGTATTAACTTATATTCGAACAACTAGATAGACAAACTTGCTATGGATAGAAAATTTTTGATAGAAGGGTGTTTTTTTTTTTTATGGGAGTTTACAAATTTGGTGCAATGGCCATATGCCAAATTTCACCCGTCTCGGTCGAAACATCTTTGAGTTATATTTGTCACAGATAGACAGACAGACATTTGTCAAAAATATGTCTGTCGAATGCAGGTCTAAAACTTGGGGATTTGTTAAAATCTCGAGTTTTGACAATTTGTTCTTTTTAATAATAAAATTGCCGAGCATGTCTTCTCCGTTATCTGGGCGTCCCGGATTCGAGTCCTGGTTCTGGCATGGTTGTTCTTCATCCTGTGTTCTATCTGTGAAGTGTGTGAAAGTGATCCCCTATAAAAAGGTGTTGTGCAAGCGAGTGCGTGAGTGTCATCTTCATACCAGCTAGAAGTCAGACTTCTGCCCTCGGATGCTCAAAGGTCTTAACGCTCAGAAGCTACTGCACCCCCTTTCCGTGGTAATGCGGACACGACATCATCATCATCAATAAAATTGCTCAAGAAGAATTACAGACTCTTCTATAGTTTAATATACATATTAAAATAAATAAAGTATATGAATAAAAGTCAGTTCTTGAACTTCTTTTTTCATTTTTATATCTCACAATTTAGCAAATTTTCCTCCTAATGAAGCTTTTACATTGAACGATGAGATTATCTTAAATAAAGACTCGGCTGTAATTATGCATCCTTTATGAATCTTGAAGTGTTTTTTTTTAATTTTGTTTTTTAAAGACATAATTTTCAAAGAAATACAAAGTTACTAAAGGATTTTTTTTTCCTTCGCAATCTTTCTAGCTTCGCGAGATTTAAAAAAAAAAAAAAAAAAAAATCACCACTGACTTTTATAATTTGCCGCCAGGAGCGCTGCAATTAATCTCAAACGATAGCGTCTGCCCACTTTACCCTATTCCTCCTTTCAAATAACTTTTATTATAACAAAGATATAACTATGCATTTTATATAAACACACATGAAGTGTTTCGTTAACTTTGCTTTCTTTAATAAAATATAAACTATATATAAAAGGCCAGAATTTTATTAAACGTATAATATGAGTTCATGTAAATAACATTTTATATTAGCAATGCACTTGTGAAATATCATTAGTTAAAATTTATTGGATAATAAAATAACATTTAGTAAAATATATTATTTACTTATTTAAAGAAAAAAGACAGCATTAAATTAATTAAGTCTAGACATAGGATTTTATAACCTTTTAAACAACCCATAAAGTTAGCAAGAAATCTTCCAGAAAAAAATTATTCTAAAATTGCAAATTTAATTAATAGTGTTGCAAAACAAATTGAGTTTTTTTTTTTTTTTTTTTTTTTTTTTTTACTTTTCCCTTTTTGTACTTGAAAAGACAATTTGAAAAAAAGTTAATGAAATTCTTGTAATTATTAATATGACGACACATAATAGCGCATATGGTTGTCTAAACAAATGAAAGTTTTACAAAGAAGCTACTAAAAAATTATCATCTAAAAAAAAAAGGTTTTTAACTATATATATATATATATATATATATATATATATATATATATATATATATATATATATATATATATATATATATATATATATACACGAAAAACAAATTGCTTTATTAATAAATCAGAAATTCGTTTTATTAATATTTTGCTTTTTAATAAACTCCTGCTTATTAAACGCATCATATGTGTTTATGAAAACCTTTTTATTATTTCTTTTTTAAAATTCGGAATTGAATGTTTTATTTTTTAATTATGATAATAATTATTTTTGGAAAAGTAATATATCTATGTGCATATAGAAAAATTAAAATTTCTGGTTGACTATTATAATTAAAATCTTAATATATATATTTCATTCAGAGAAAAGAGGTCTTAAATTTAAAAAAAAATCTTCAGACGAAAAAAACAACAACCTTGATTAAATATTAACAACTTGACTCATAAGAAATTCGACACTAGCAACTCTTTTATGTTACATAATAGCTATTATATAGCGATGCATCCTTTGAAAGCTGTACAGAAAAAAAATCCTCTGAAAAAAAATCATTTAAAAAATGCTTTCAGGTAATTTTCCCACCCACTAGGAATTTTTTTTTCTGGGGCGGGGATTTCGACATATGGTTATGCCATCATCATACATTGTTTTCTTTGAGAAACTGCTGGAATATTTTCTTTAGTTTGGAATTGAAGTAAACAATCTTAAATTATATATATTGTTACGAATCTGTGATGCGGCTTCCCCGCATAGTTGGTTCTATAGGAGGTCCCAGAGCTTGGCGACAAACTTGGCGAACATTTGGCGACTTTGGCGCCAAAATAGATTGTACCCGAAACATCGAGAATTTTCCCGATCCGTCCAGTAGGAACTGAGTTATGCCTCGAACGTTCCTGATTGGTTGAGAGGCTTCTAGCCCCCCTCCTGAAACCTATAAAAGGAAGCAGCCGCAGCTGCCGCAGTCAGTCGTAGTTGGAAGCGACAGTAGAGTAGTCGGAATCGACGGTGAAGAACTGGTCTTCTAGGGATTAGCGGAGCAGCGACGGAGTCAAGCTAGTGCTGAACTTTGCTGTGCGCTACTGTCTGCTGTAGAGAGTCTTGTTGTATGCTGCACGTCTCGGCTGAAGATAATGGTCTTCTGTGCTGTATCTAGTTGTCGTCTTTGTGCTGTCCTGTGTGTCTTCGTGTAAATAAAAGTCGTTGTTTCTTTTTCTACTGCCGCCTGCTGATTGAGCGTTCTCCACACCATATAAATTCCACTATCGAAACGAATCCCGGAAATTTCGTAACAATATTCTGAATATTAAATTTGTTGCCGACGTCCTGGGCTAGAGGTAGTGCGCCTTCCCCGTGACCTAGACGTCCCGGGTTCTAGTCCTGGTTCGGGTATGGTTGTTCTCTTCCTTGAGTTATTTTTTTGAGTTGCGTAAATGAGCCCCCCCCCCTGTAAAAAGGTGTTGTGCAAGCGAGTGTGTGTGTGCTATCTTCATTTGAGCTAGAAGTCAAACTTCTGCCGTCGGGTGCTCAGGGGTCTTTACCCTCAGAAGCTACTGCGCAATATTTGGCTTAAATAGTCACACGACCAAAAGAAAAAAAAAAAGATTTGTTTTACGTATATTAAATTTCTGATGCATACACTCAATCGGTAATCTGAACAAAAAAAAAAAAAAAAAAAAAAAAAAATCCGTTAAAATTTACTTATGCAATTTGATTTGATTTTTAATTTTAAATGCATTAAATTCTAAAAATCCATAAAAAATAAGTCCTTATCATGAAACTCTTGGCTGTTGAAGCATCGTCATTTTCAAGTATCAGAAATCTTAATATATATAAATTACGTGTCACGTTGTTTGTCCGCGATGGACTCCTAAACTACTTAACCGATTTTAATCAAATTTGCACACCGTGTGCAGTTTGATCTAACTTAAAAGATAGGATAGCCCTTTTTTGAATTTTTAATTAGAATTTTAATTATTAATTAAAAACTAACTTTCCCGCCAAAAAAATCGTTTCATTTTCCCCGCCGCCAAATGACTACGGCTTCATTTTTTTTTTCCCAACAGTCATGAGGCTAGGCTTAAGATTTTTCGGCTGAATATTTAAAACGATTCTATTTATTTTTTTAATGTTTGATGCATTTAAAATTAAACATTGTTAATGAATCGATCTTTCAGATTCATTCTAAAGTACTTTTGAATTAAAATAAAACAGAATAAAGGAAATTAAAAATTTCTAATCTGCATAGCGTTACCCCAACTGGCGTAGAAAAACTCACGCATTTGCGTTACGTTTCGAATCCGAATGTTCGAATTATTTATGATCCTATCCGAAAACGTTTCTCAGGAATAAGATATCATTTTCCACAATTATTTATTAATGCATACAATAAATTTGATACGTTGCAACGGATAAAGTATCACGATCTTATGTTTGAATTTTGTATTACTGTGCACGGTGGCAATTCTCAGAAATAAGATATTTTATTTGAAAATGATTAATTACAAACGTTTTAACGGATCACTGATTAATATAACATACTAAAATTCTGCTTTTTTTTAACTATAAAGAAGTTTGGAAAAATACTTGGAGGTGCACACGGATAATTATTACTTTTCGTTTTGAATGAATTCCGATTCTTTATTTGACTGTTTACTAAGAAATATGTTGTACGGCAATAACATTTGTTACCTTCATTGAATTTTCAATTAAATAATTTTATTTCTTTTGTTAAGCATATCGTAAAAAAGGTAAGTGAACGAGCCAATAATAAGTTCCTCTAATCGGATAATAAAAAAATATTAACTCATTTGTATGCTAAATGAAATTTAATCTTTTTTATATAAATTATTGAAGATATGATAATAAAAAATGGTTACAATAATCGTTTCAGTTTTTCAATTCTTTACTAATAAACTGCATGTACGTATCAAGTTATGTCAGCTATCATTCACTTCAGCTACAATGGTTATCATTATTTAATAAATGTTTCTGAAACTGATTTCATTTTGTAAATGAATTCTGAATTATTGCAACAGACAAATGTATCAATGACGGAATAAATCTCATGGCAACTTCATGTGTGGAATATAGAACTTTTTTTTTAAAAAAAAAAATCTTTCCTTTAAGCTGAGGAGGCCAGAATCTGTATCACTGAAGTTAGAGGATTTATTATACATCATAAAGGGCTTATACTAAGGAAGGTTTTAAGAAGGAACAAATTATTTGTTCATTATTTGACTGTCACAATTATCTGTTAGCTCCAAGCGATTCTAACAGATGGCGGTATCTGTTGACTGGATTGAGTAAGTATTCTAACAGATGGCGCTGTGTTAAAAGTACCAACGTTTCACATAAGCTACAATTTAATGGCATAACCACCACGTGTTGCTGAGGCTAAAGTATAAGTTAAATTTATTTCGTAGTAAACGCAATACAATGAAATTCAATTGTTCTTACTTTTTCAATTTTTGGTATTAGCATAGCCGACCACGTGTTATTTAGACTGAAGTATAAATTGAATTCATATTATAGTAAAAGTAATACAGTGCAATTCTTCTTGCTTTTTAATTATTAGTGCTTCATTGTTCAACAATCTTTAATTAAAATGCATGTTTAAAACAATCATTCTTATGGCGAAGTGTTGAAACACTTCGATTGGCTATAAACATGCGCGTACAATTGCAAAGTGATCCATCAGCACAAATATTTTCTGAACAATTACTAGACATTGGGAACGGTAAAATAGAACTGCAACCAAATACGCAATGCATTAAACTGCCAGACAATTTCTGCACTGTTCTTGAGGGGAAAATGAATTGATTCAGAGTATTTTTCCGGATATACAGAGTAATTACTTGAATCATAACTGGCTCAGTGATCGGGCTATTTTGGCAGCCAAAAATGTTGATGTTGACGAAATTAACCACATAACCTTCGATTAAAGATTGGTTCACCTATTATTCTCCTGCGTAATTTGAATCCATCTCGATTATGCAACGGTACGCGTTTAGTCATCAAAAAGATCACCGGAAATATACTTGAAGCTACCATTTTAACTGGAAAGTTTAAAGGAGAAGTGGTCGTGTTGCGACGTCTTCCGATGATACCATCAGAATCTACGATACCCTTCACAAGGTTACAGTTTCCAATTCGTTTAGCTTTTGCCATGTCTATAAATAAGTCTCAAGGCCAAACAATGTCCATTTGTGGTTTAGATTTGGAAAATCCATGTTTTTTTCATGGGCAACTATATGTTGCATGTTCACGTGTAGGAAAACCGTCAAATCTATTTGAGTTAGCTATAGACAGGTTAACCAAAAATATTGTGCACCGATTAGGGCTAAATTAAATTGAAATTAAAAGTATTTATAATTCAAAATAATAAACATTAAGATAGTTTTAAATCTTTTATTAATAAATATTAATAAAAGATTTAAAACTATCTGCCCTACCTACCTCATTTATAAGTTTAAGTGTTACGTGTTTTTTACTAACAACTTTGTAATGTACTCATTTGTTACAAACTTGAAAACAAAAAATAAAGAAATTTAATTTTTTTTGTATTGACTTTTGCTCAATATCAACGGTAGTAGAAAATCAATCATGGAGGTCCCCATGTTTTTTTTTTTACAAATGGCATCTGTGTAAAAAAGCATGGTAATCCCCATGACTGGTGTTCTCCTACCGTTTCCCTTGAATAGTTTACTACTATGTAATATAACAAAAACCTTAGCCACAGCAACGAGTGGCCGGGTCTGCTAGTAGTCTATAAAGAAACAAAAGTTTACAGCTGAATCTGCGCATGCGCATTACGTTTGCAGGATTTAAATCGGACTAAATATTAAAAATATGAAATTCTATTCTAAAGATGCATCATGCATTCTTTATCTTCTTCAAGCTTACAGGTGGCTAAATGTGCGTTTCTTACCTGGAAAAATGAAGGTCTTCTGGGAAATAAGCGTTAATTCAAATTCAGTTGTTTGCGAAATATAAAATAGTTAAGAGTATTCACATCTTTATGAATCTTGGAAATGAAACTATATAAGCTTTATTATTCTATAAACTATATAAGCTTTATTATTTAAACTATATAAGCTTATTGAGACAAAAGCTTCAATCGGTAGTTTCTTTTTTTTTTTTTTTTTGTTATTGTTGTAAAATTGGGTTTTTTTAGAGGAAATATTCAGATACGAATCACATACTGATTATGCATGAATAGCTTTCAATATTACCTATGTATGAACTGGTCATAAAAATAAAAAAAAAAGTTATGAACGCACTTAGCTTAACATATTATTCGAAAAATCTACTATATTTCAGTATTCATTTTACTGCTTATTTATCAGTTCGTATATTTTTGAACTTACACTCAATTTTACAGTGATGAAATCGAGTCAGAGAAGGCGCCAAATGACATTGCCAGCATGAGAGCTGTTAAAAAAAAGGCTCTAATATTTAATTATGACAATATGTTTGTATGTGTGTGTGTGTAAAATCGCGTTTTTTCCGGAAAGACACATATATAGATAAACTTAAAAAGCAAAAATATTAAATATAATTACATAAGTAAAAAAAAAAAAAAAATGAAGCAAAAAGCACGTTGCGAAACGAGGACCTGCAACGCACACGTCATTATGTTGTTCTGACCACTATTCTACACTACATACTCTTCAAAGTGGAAGTTGAATATACTTATTCTAATAGTTAGTTGTAAAAAAAAATTTGTGTGTGTAAAATCGCTTTTTTTCAGGAAAGACATCTATCTATACAAATAAACTTAAAAAACAAACGACGAACCTTCGTGTAAGGGGGTCTGTTGCACGTTCAATCCGTCCTGACCAAACGTCCTCCCGCTGGTGTGGTGTGGTGTGGAGAGGGGGTGCCAGCTCAGGTGTCGTCCTCGTCATCTGACCGTGGTTCAAAATGACGAGGTCCGTCCCAAAATAGCCCAAGTGTTGCTTCAAACGGGACGTTAATATAACTAAACCAAACCAAACCTGAATATAAAATTTGTTCCAAATAGTTAGAGCCATCGTTATATATATATATATATATATATATATATATATATATATATATATATATATATATATATACAAGAAATTTTCGTTAATTATAATATTTTATGCATTAAAGGGCAATCATTCGTATATGACTCATTAACTACAATTAGATGAATCACTATTAGGAATTTCGGTAGTTAAAAAGAGTCATGAAACAACTTTCTTTCATTTCTTAATCCATATTGTCTCTCTGATTTTTTACCATATGATACGAAGCATTGCGTTATTACTTTGAATGAATCATTTCACTTGACATCTAAACATAAAGCTATTTAATTGGAATGGGATTTGACTTTGTCTATCCGGTAACCGCAGCTGATATGTAATTGTAATAGTTGATCTGGGTATACATAACTCAACCTGCGATGTTTAATCAGTACTTGCACTCGCATTAGTCTTGATAATAGCTGCTTGCTCTCAGTATCAATCGTTGTTGTCAGTAGTACAGTTATGTAGTAATCATGTTATGTCAGTAGTATGTAGTATTATAAATGTAGATAAATTCATCTTCTTTTAATAATAGTTTTTTAATAATCGTTTCGTTAAATTCAATTGATATTTTTATCTATTTCAAGTAATCTACTGCAACCTAATAGTCCAATTTGTCTATATATAATAATAACTATTAATGGTTATGAGTCACTCAATAATTATTAAGAAAATATTGGTATTAAGGAAATTCTGGAAGAACAAGTAATATATATAAAAAAATTTAATCAATTCCTACTTAGGTCTACAAAAAAATTATTTTAGTTACTTTTTGTTAAATAATTACAATTAATATAAATATGTATATGCATATGATAGAATTACAATATTAAGTGGTAAAATACAGCTTGGCGACGAAATTGGCGACATGGCGATGGATTTGGCAATTTTGGCGCCCAAATAGAAATTACTAGATGAATTTAATTAATTGATTAATATTTGGAAAAAAAACTGTATTAACATCAAGTGTCATCCACTACAAGTTTAAAAAAATGTATTTGAACTTGAATGGATGAATAAAAAGTATTTTATTAACGATTGAAAATTTGAATAACATATGTGAGCTAACAGTAGGAATTGAAAAAGAGTAATTGATATGCGCAATAAGTAAAGCGAATAGTTAAAATACTAAGCTCACTAACTATATTAGAGTATATTCATTTATCGGTTTTTACATCTATCGTTGTTCACATCTCTCAGACATTTGCAGAATAAAGAAGTTTCTGTGAACTTCAGAATTTCTATAAAAATCAGAAAGTTTAAACAACAATTATAATTTAGAATTGTTAGAAAATATATTTTATGGATTTTAATATAAAAATTCTAATTTCTCTATGATATTATTGCAAATATATGCAAAAACGCTATTTACTTCTCAACATTAAATAATTAAAAATGAACTCAAATTTTAGCTATAGTAGCTCTTATTTGTGCTAAGCCGTGTACACACACACACACACACACACACACACACACACACAAGAAATCAGATGGATCAGAACAAAATTTATGATTGAATCATCAGAAATCGTGTTCTGATGAATGTCATTTGGAAAATTTCAAATTCTTAATTACAAATTCAGTTTGTTTATCACTTTGAACAAAAGCGAATCTTCTAAATTGTTAAGAATTTGTATTTTAGTGAAAATTCATAGCATTTTATCATCTGAAAGAAAATGAAATCCAAAAGCCAATAAATAGAATTTCTAAAACATTCTTAAAATTTCTACGAAACAAAGAAATCTAAAGAGAATTCTATCAGAAACTGAAAATCTTAGTTCTCTTTTGTTTCAGTGACATTCTTTAGTCAAAAAAAAAAAAAATGTGAAAATAATACTTCTAATTAAAAATGTAAAAAATAAAATCGTATAAATTTTTTTTCGAGTGTATGGAGATTAGATACATATCTAATGTGTTTTGAAAAATACAAATATTTTTCGAATTTACTCACTATCTTTGAAAATCTCGGTTAATGTAATCTTTGATTATGTTAAGTAACTCGATTAATGATTTTTGTTAACGATTAATTAAATGTTTGGAAAATTAACAATTTGTGTTTTAAGAAATGATAATATCAGTACTAAGAAAGGAAAACTATAGTAGTTTTCATAGGTATAAATAAGGAATGGAAATAATTATCAAGATAATATATTCATAAATAGTATTCAATTTCTTTGCTACTTATAAATTATCTAGTCACTTTCTGCTACTAGCAGATTTACCTGGAATATTTCTTGCATTTAATTTCTGACAAATCTTTTAAGTATAATTTCATGTCCGTGATTCCACAAATTTATAGACAGTGTTATTTTAATTGTCTTACTTAAGTCCTGTATATTGTGTATACGAACCCTTCAAATGGAGACCCGATTTATAACATCACAGCGGTTTTAAAAGCAACATAATACTCGGTACTGTAACTTCAATTTTTTATTCGATTTATAAATTACACAAATATTAAATAGCTCCTTTAGCTTTCAACAATAGAAGAAAATCACGGAATTAAATACTGGACAAAACACTGGAAAGGGTTAACATTTTTGGTAATAATGTCATCTATTATGGGAAATCAGGAAAAGAAATATTTGTTAGGAAATGACCAAAATTTGGGAAGAAATAAAACGACTACTTAATTGGTATCATTAAAAAGACTATTTTTCAAATTTTGAAACGTGTAAATTTTATTTTTGTGCAATAATATTTTATGGAAATGGTGGGAAAAAAAAACAAAATTCAATTTAATTTTTAATAAAAAATTACTCTGAGGTGCACATACCCATTCCCCAAGGTTTATATGTTTGTAATTTGTAGCGGTAGATCAAGCGATCTGGCTTGTAGAATCCGACATAAATGGATGCACGCACACATGCACATACACAAACACACGCATGCACACACACCTTTGATGATGATGATGATGATGTCGTGTCCGCGTTACCACGGAAAGGGGGTGCAGTAGCTTCTGAGGGTAAAGACCCCTGAGCACCCGAGGGCAGAAGTCTGACTTTTAGCTCATATGAAGATGAAACTCACACATTCGCTTGCACAACCCCTTTTTACAGGGGGGCACATTCACACACCTCACAGATAGAACACAGTTGAAGAACAACCATGCCCGAACCAGGGACGCCCAGGGATTCGAACCAGGGACGCCCAGATCGCGGGGAAGATGTGCTATCCCTATGCCAGGACGCCTGCACACAAATCTTTATTAGTAATAATAGAAGCCAAAAAATGTTAAATGAATGAAAATTTTTCTATATTCGTTTGCAGAATATGATTTTTAAAAGATATAATATTTCAATATCATTTTACAGATAATTAAATACAAAGTTCATTATATGATTTTTCTTCATTATAGAGACAAAGATACGTGAAAAAAATCGCAATGAATGATTTTCTTTACACGATTAAATAGAAGTGCTTTATTAAGAACCAACTGATTTATCTGCCGTCGATGGGGATTAAAATATTCCCATGTCTCATAGTTTTAATGTAAATCTTAATTTTTTAGAAGTTATTACTATAATACACAAAATCCTTTTATTGTCAGAATCATTTTTCTTTTTAAATGAAAATAGTTTTAATTAAGAATGGTAATACATTTTTTTAGTTGAACCAAATGGTTTTTATAAATCGCCAATATCTATATTTCTCCATATGTTATTACTGTTTCATTAATTCATTTTTCATTAATAAAAAACGTAAAATTTAGCGAAATAAATATTTTTATTGGTATAAATTATTAATCTTCTGCTGTAAAACTTTTCTTTCAGTGTTCGTCCAGAATTCTATGTAGTGTTCTGATGGAAATTCCTGGTTTATATTCTTGTTCTTCATTAATTAAAACTTCTTCTTCTTCTTCTTCTTTTTGTCCATTATTTTAAATTTTATTGCCAAAGCTTTATGTTTCATGAATTTCTTTGATTTTGAGGAATTCTTTCAGACATTATCGAATTCTTATTCCAAATTTCTAACTCTTCTTTCTCAATTGCAATATTATTTACTTATTTGTTATTTCTTAGAAAAGGCAGGAAAAAAGGAAAGGGAATTATAAGAATAAGATTCTTTTAATCTAATTAAATATGCTTTAGAATTTTATTAAATCAATAAAAACAACGTCAAAATATTTTTAAAGACAAATGGAAAAAAAAATGAACTTAGAATAGTAATTTATCGTCTCATGGTTGTCTAGCAACGGAATACTTATATATTCCTTATTTCAAAATCGTTTGCATCCCTTTGAAAAACACATAAAAATTGAAGAATAAATTGTACAAAAACGAAGTGAAAAAAAAAAGAATTTTAAAATGGTATAAATTTATATTATGTGAGATAGTTTTTTCTCAATGTTCTTGCCGGAAAGTCTTAAAAATCAATCAATAAATTTTGTAATCTGAAATTGCATACATTAAAAATAATAAGCGGAAATATTCCGATGTCGTTTTAAGTTCAAAAGCTAATATAGACTTCAAATACTAGCAAAATAAGAAAATGTTTTGGTTATTCCAATAAAAATAACGTTTGCGATAAATTCTGAATGTTAATCAAATGGCACTGAATTTGTAATAATGAATATTTGTTTCTTTAATGAAATGAATGGAATTAAAACTTTTGCTTTTTCATATTACTCAGAAAAATTTTGATGAAATCGTTCTAATTTTGAATTTTTACAATTTATAGATTATAAATAATTTATAACTTATAAACTTTTACGTTAGATGTATTTTTTTGCCCATTTTTAGAAAAATTTCGATTTATTTTCAATTAATTTTTCTAAAATATTTTTTTTTCAATATCAAATCAAAAAACTTTTTTAGACTTATAAATTCCAATTTTTATTCAAAAACTTTGATACAAACAACTACTCGATCGTAAAAAGCAGAAGTATTTGGAAATTTTGAAAAATCAAGAATAAAAAGAATTTGTTCACCGTTGATAACTATACATACAGTGGCTCAAAAAATTGAGAGTGCACCTTACTTTTACTTGATAAATCCGACTTTCAATATAAATAACACATTACCGGGAAGTTCAAATATCTTTTTATTTTTACACATAACAAAGGGTTTAATTTAGAGTAAAAATAAAGAAAACTCAACGAAAAACTTCTAAATTGAAAAGTTTCAGAAGCATTTTAAATAAACATACGCAGAATTTTGCCTCAAAAAATTGAGAATACATTAATGAAATTCTTGTAACATCTCGCATAGAAAGAACGTGTCAGTAGTTAGTTGCAAGTCTTTTGGCTTTTATAATGGCCTTTAAATGTCGTGGTACCGATTCCACCATTTTTTGGTAGTATCTGAAGATATTTTACCCCATTCTTCTTGCACCATTTCTTTTAAATGGGTTTTATTTCTAATTTTGTGTTTTTGGACCACTATTTCGAGTGTGGCCCACAGATATTCAATGGTATTGATGTTGGGTACTGTAATGGTGTATGTAACTGCTGTTTACAATGTGAAAGATACCATATTATGACGTTATGTGCATTCTGTTTGGGGTCGATATCCTACTCAAAAATGAAATTTCCATCTAAACTTAAATTTTTAGCACTTTCCTTTAGATTGTTGCGAAGTATATCCAAGTAAGCCTTATCGTTTTGATGCCATCTATAAAAATTAAATTTTCTACCCCGGATGAAGCCATGCAACCTCAAATCATGACGGAGTCACCATCATATTTAACTGTAGGACGTAATTTTTTGTTTCCAAAGCAGTATCAGGCTTTCTCCATACAGTACGATGGCTGTCACTGCCAAAAATGTTGGGTTTTCTTTCATTATTAAATATGGCTTTCTTCCAAAGGTTATTGGTCTTCAATTGATGAATTTTTGCAAACTTCAAACGCTTTTTCTGAATTTGCAAGCTGATGAACGGTTTCTCTCTAACAATGCGACTTTTATTCCAGCTTGTCTAATGGCATTTCGCATAGTTTTAACACTTACACTTCTGCCTATGATTTGAAACGTTTTTGCAACAAGTTGGATGAACCATATGGTCGCAGAAATCTAAAGGAAAGTGTTAAAAATTTGGGTTTAGATGGAAATTCCATTTTTCAGCAGAGCAACGACCCTAAACAGAATGCACGTAACGTCAAAATATTGTGTATTTTTCATTGTAAACAGCAGTTACACAGTACCCCGACATCGGTGCCTTTGAATATACATGTGCCATATTCAAAAAAATTGTTCAAAAACACAAAATTAGAAACAAACCCCATTTAAAAGAAGTGTTGCAAGAAGAATGGGGTAAAATATCTTTAAGTACCACGAAAAATTGATCGAATCGGTACCACGACGTTTAGAGACCATTATAAGAGCCAAAAGATATGCAACTTGATAATAAAACTTTGTATCTATGCGAGATATTACAAAAACTTCATTGGTGTATTCTCAATTTTTTGAGGCAAAATTCTGCGTATGTTTATTTAAAATGCTTCTGAAACTTTTTGATTTAGAAGTTTTTCGTTGATTTTTTCTTTATTTTTATTCTAAATTAAACCATTTGTTATGTGCAAAAATAAAATAAAAAAATTGTTTGCACTTCCCGGTAATGTGTTATTTATATTGAAAGTCGGATTTATCAAATAAAGGTAAGGTGTACTCTCAATTTTTTGAGCCACTGTATATAAAATAAGAAATTTAAGTAATGAAATCCAAGACAGCAATTTTTTCAATAATTTCAAAGTATACTACAGAATATACTTTCATTATCTCATACTTTTTTCGGTTCTGAAAATTAGAAAAACAAACTCGTTTAAATTTATAAAAAAAATCAGATTCGCAAAACATATAGAAAAATATTCTTTTATATTGACTTTCTTCTATAATTTTTTGTGAAATTTTCATCTTTAAAAATAAATTTCAATGTATTTTTAACATGAAAATTTCTTCACTCTTTTTTTAGCTCATTTAGTATATGTAAATTTTAGAGAAATGCTCATTTATTGAAGTAAAAGCCTTGAATTTGCATTCTTTATTAGAAGAACTTTCATTATTGAATTAAAAATTCATCAGACTTTTCACGCAAATATTCTTTTTTTAAATATATCTTTAGAATTATTGGAGATTTTTTTATGTTTTCTCTAGATTCTGTTTTGAATTGCATTCAAATTGGACAAGTTAAAAGGCTTCGCAGCCTTAAAATATTTCAATTTGAAAAGAAAAAAAAAAATGAGAGGAAAATGAATTAAATTCATTTTTTCCACCTTAATGTTCAAGACATTTACAAAGTAATGTCTGTTAAAGAAATTCATAAAAATCTTTTTATTTTTATGAATTATTATAAAATATTTTTGAAAAAAAAATATTCACTCTAAGTTAATTCGATTACACTGGAAGTACAAAAATATACATTAAATTGGGGGAGAGACTTGAAAGAATGGAAAATTTTTCCATTGACATTTATTCTTCTCAATACCATCTATGAAATCTGTGATTGCAAAATTAAAATATCGCAATACTATTGCGTGACAATAGTATTTATATCAAATACTATTGTCACGTCAAACAGAAATAGAAATTCTAATTAGTACTTAAACAATGGTGTAAAAATAATTGTCACGCAATTCCGTGAGTACGCTTTCACTGTTAGGTTAATTGATTTTGAGAAGACATTATTACCTCAAGCCGGAAATTAATTACGAGTTTCCAAATGACCAGAAAATAATTCTCTCTCAAAATTGCCTTAACAATGTTATAGAAGTCGTTTTCAGAAAACACATTTAAAAGAGATGAATTATAATCGCCAAATGTATGCCTTTACGTAACTTTTACAATAGTCACTAAAACTGACAATCCCATTCCATCATATATTTCCAAATGACATCACGTATTACAAATTATTACATTAAAAGTTCCTCTTAATATGATTGAAAAAACTCTTGAAGGAGACGGATTATATGTGCCAAATAAACTCTTTTACGTGGCCTTTTCAAGAATCACTAATTATAGAAATCCCAATCACTAAATACAGAAATCACACTAAATATAGCAATCTCATATATTTTCAAATCGCCAAAAATATTCGCAATACAAATTGCGTTTAATATAGCTATATTTCCTAAATAAACACATTTATGTAACCTTTTCAAGAGTCACTAAATTATGCAAATCCCATTCCATCACATATTTCCAAATGACCACAAAATATTGACAATACAAGTTATCTTTAACTACTAAAGTTCCCGGAGCATACTCTTGAAAGATATGGATTATATTTCCCAGGTAAACCTACTTTATGTAGACTTTTCAAGAGTCACTAAAAATAGCAACACTATCCAATCACACATTTCTTAATTACCTCAAAATATTGACAATACAAGTTTCCTATACTATGACTACTAAAGTTTCAAGAACATACTCTTGGAAGATATAGATTATATTTCCCAAATAAACACTTTCACATAATCTTTTAGAGTCTCTAAATATATCAACCAATCACACATTTCTAAATGACTGTAAAATATTCGCAACACAATTTGCATTTAATATGAGTATTAAAGTCTCAAGAACATATTCTTGAAAGAGATGCGTTATATTTTCCAAATAAACACCTTTGCGTAGTCTTTTCAATTGTCACTACATCTAACTATTACATTGAATCGCGTATTTCCAAATGATTAGAAAACAGTTTACCCTAAAAGTTTTTTTTTCAATGACTACAAAGAAGTTTTAGGTAGAAACACTTGGAAGAGCTGGATTGTACTTGCCAAATTTATACATTTACGAAGCTTTTTGAAGTATCATATCTTGCAATCCCATATCATCATGCATTTCCTAATCACCATAGAAAATTCCTGTTAGTAGTTGCCTTTGCAATTATTGTAAAAAAATTTCAAAAACGAATTTTCGAAAGAGAACTGCCCATCTAGAAGTAGCGTTCACAAGTTATTATAAATCTAAAAATATTTTCGTATCATTTACTGAAAATGAAAAGGAAGGAATTCAAAATGATCAATTTTGACATCAAAGTCACATACAAAAAGGTAATTTAATTTGCCTGATCTTGGTAGCTATATCGTTCGCATCAATAAATTTTTTTACTATTATCTGTAACACTTCACTAAATATTTGATACTCCGAATGCAATATCCATTATTATAGTTATTAAACAAACAGGTGATAATTTCGCACAAGTTTATTATCAATGTTCATTACTCTGGAATTTTTCACTGTACTTATTAAATGAAATAAATTCATATACATTTAATGAATAATCTAAGCTTTATTCGCTCTTTTTACTTACAATACAGTAATACACTTCAAAATGTGGGTATAATATTTCTGAAATTATTGTAGTAAAACCTCGATTAACCGAATTCAGCTTAACCGATAATTGAGCTATGAGAACCATTTTGGAAATTGCAAATCCGGTTTGACACATTTTATACTGTTATGTTATTCAGTCACACTAGCATATACATTATGTTCAATATTTAAATGCCGCACTACTTCCATATTTAAATGTCCGGATTTTTTTTTCAATTCAACTCTTTGTGATTGACTCTTTTGTTATTGTAATTATATCTTTTTAATGTTAATAAACAATATAAATTTTTAACAAAGAGTTAATCACAAGCTATAAATTATTTTAAATGTAAATTGGCATACGTATTGTAATCTTAAAAATGTAATTTTAAAATGAATAAAGAACATAAATATAATCTTTAAAGAGAATTTTGAATTCGTTTAACACTCAAAAAGTTTCCGAATCATATACTGAGATGCTGATTGGTAATATATAATGGATCGAAAAAGGTGTTCCCTCTTTCATATAGACTAATCAGATTTGTACTGCACTTTAAAAAAATGAACAATGCGCTTTAAAAACCAATAGGAAGCATTTGCTTGTGATAAATTAAAACATGTATTAAAATTTTCAAATCTTTTGTTTTCTACTTCATTTTATTTTATTATTTTTTCTGAGAGTGTGTTTTCCCCAACCACTTTTTTTTTTAAACTTTTGTGATAAAATTAGTATGGATATTTTTAAACAATTCTACATTAACAAACGCATCATTTATCATCCAACTCCTAAATATGTTAAAACCTAAAAAAAAAAATAACAGCAAAAAAAAAAATAAATAAACTCCAGTTAAATAAAAAAAAAGAAAAAAATAAAAGAAAAAAGAAAGAAAGAAAGCATTACTTCCTGCCCTGTAACAATAAATCTACTTTGTACCCTCATTCTGTAAATCATATTTCTTTCGTAATTATTATAGACATTCGGGAAAACCCCCCACTAAACACTTTAGTCTCCAACATAGTTTTAAAAATGCATCTCCAGAGAGGGAGGGAAACATCATTTTAGATGGGGGGAAAAAAAGTAAAAAAGAAAGAAAGAAAAGAAAAGAGAAGTGTAGCATTTTTAATCTCATTTTGCGAAATCCAACCTGCGAGAGAGAGAGTAGGAAAGTAGGTTTGTGATTAAAAAATGATTTTTAGGTTCAAAATCACCAAGGAGACGGAACAAAAGCCATTTGTCTTTAGAGAGGGCTCCCTTCGATTCGCACAGGTCTCCCCTCCCTCTGATCGTCTGAAAAGCAGACGATTTTTCTCATCATTCTTCCATTTTTGTTTTCCCATAAACTCATCAGTAGAAGAGTAAGGGGCGTTGCTCAAGTATCTTAGCCAGAATGAGGAATATTTCACAGTTTGAGGCAACTTGCCATGTAGCATGCGAACACTTGAATTTGTCGAATTTAAAATGTATAAGAATATGTACAAAGTATTACGACTTTCGTGATTTCACAAAAATCGTCATGGAAAAAATTTCATGATGTCAACAAGGTTACTAGTGAGAGTAATAATATGGAATTAACAAAAGCGGCCCCACCTTTCTGACGTCAATATCGCTCAACCACAAGAACGAAAAAATACTCGTTATGTTATCACGAAAGAATAAAGGAATAAAGGATAAACGCTACTTATGGTGTTGGATATATCGCCAACAACTATACAACGAAAAAATACTCGCCATGTTATCAGGAAAGAATATAGGATAAACTCTGACTTACAGCATAAAAATTCTGGATCTGGCGAATCGTGACAGTGAGCGCCACGACTTTTCACATTTTCTAGTTGCTGAGTCCTGCACATCATGAATTGAATTATATCATGATGATATAATTTTAAAACCAGAGGGAGTGATTACACAAAAACGTTCTCGCGTACACTCTATTAAGCCAGAGAACGCCTTGTCATACCAGAGAACGCCTTGCATGGCATTACCGTACAACAGTTATGAAACATTAACTTTGGGCGTGGACTTAGCATTTTTATTAATTCTATCGTGTCATTTTTGGAAGGTTATTCAGCGATTAATTCATGGCATGGCATTGATAGTATCCAAAAAACAAACAAACGAATTTATGATTTAGGCATGTTTTTCTCAAAATTATAAAATATTTTTTATGATATATCAAGTTTTTGCTTCAATACTATTTGAAAATAGGAAAAACAATTGCTTAAAATATCATTATTTTAAAAAAATGCCTCCAAACATAGTCGGATACCTTTAAATAACAGACAGTTATTGCTATATAAGAATGTCGTAAGTCAAAAATTATACGCAGCAGAAAGTACGTAAACTTAACGTAATAGTTCCAACTATTAGAAATATTGGTAATAAGTAACAACGGGTGAACGGAGTTTAACCCCCTTCTTCGCCAAGTTGCGATAATGCGCCAAATCTGGCACCCTTCAGACTGGTAAACCTATTATCTTTCGCCTTTATTATGCGTTATGATCGGACATCTGCTCCCTCGCTTTTGAATATTTCGCAAAACATGGCGCAAGACCATTGTTGATGAGTTGGCGATTTTTGAAAATTTCGCCAAGCAGGGGGTTAAACTCCGGTCGTACCGTAACAACATACAACAATATCATATCACATACAAGAATTTGGAAGCAAACTAGCTAACCTGTATAAACGTTTTGCTTCAATAATATGTTTCGCCAAATTTGATACACGGTTACGGATATAATAGTTTTCTAAGTCACCGCTTCCTTTCAACCGGCTTTTTCACCAAAAACTCCGTATTCTGACGCATTTTAAAGTTTTATGTGCATATGTAATTATATGGCTTAGTTTAAATCTTAAATAATTTCCTATTTTTTTAATCTTAAATTAACTGATGCTACTTTACATTAAAATTTTCTCTTATTACTTGATCTAAATTCCACTTTTATTCAATTATTTTCAACACTCGCTCAAAAAATTCCCTTTTCTTTGTTTTCTCACACCACGAGCTAAGGGCTAAAATTCTCAATCAGTGTTTCAAAGGTGTTTCAATGATACCTAAAATCCCCTTTCCTAAATCAAATAAATCCCTATCGAAATCTCGTAATAAAACCACTGGGCACAATTCTGTCACTTTCGCTCTTGACTTCTGGTACGAACATACATCGCCCCTATGTTCCTGTGTAAAAGGTATACCTCCGGCGGAAAAATAAATTTTCATTCAAAAAGTCTCTTCAAAAGTAACTACTAAATTATGCCGCACACACACACGCACGTTAATCTTTATCATTAGTAGGAATAGAACCCTTTTAGTTAAAAAAAAAAAAATGTTACTTTTGAAAAATGATATTTGTGAGAACCTCCCCCCCCCCTATCCTTTGAGCCATTCTTAAAAAGAAAAAAAAACCATGTTTTGTTTGACATTTAAATAAATGGAACAGCATATAAGTACCTTCTCTTGTATGTAAATAGCATAAAATTTAAATGCAGAAAATATTTTTTTAAAAAAAGTCAGTGTAATTATTAAAAGAATTGAAGCTGATTAATCCTTTATATTCTCCATCAAAACGAAAACTATAGCTCTTCAGAACAAAAACTAAAGCAGAACAAAAAGACAAATGATTGCTTTTCGTCAGGGCTTTTTTTTCCCCCTCCTTCTCTGATTTTTTTTTTATTCGTGTTATTTCTTTAGATCAGACTTATCCAAGGCAGTTTTCCAATAAAGCTACACTTTTTTTAGTTGCTCGACTTACACGTGTCATTTAAAGGTATAAAAACCCGTGATGAGAATAATACTCAAGAAGAAGAAAAAAAAAAGCTTCTAATCGCTATCTACCCATTGTTTCGTCGAGTGAAATTTCATTAGTAGAGTTATAAGAAAAGAGCGAAATTGTTTTTTTTTTTCGTCTCTCTTTTCCTCTCTAACTGCAACTGCAACTGCTGTAATCGATTCGTAACGGAATCCATTTTGAAGCCATGAGAACTCATCAAGTTTATCAGATGAAGGGAAAAAAAAATCGCGTAGAATGTAGTTTTTTTTTAATGCATGAAATTTTAAGAGTGTTGATTTAAATTTCAACCAAAGAACTTTTTTTTACGATATCAGTCTTATATATTTAAAAAAAATCGGTCTGGATTTCAGTACAAAAATTCAGCAAATGTTTTTTTTTTTTTTTTTTTTTGTGGGCAGGGGAGATTGCTTAATTTTTTGCTTAAAATTTCGAACAAAAACATCAAAGCAATTTTTGATTTTATCGAACTTATATTAAACTATTCAATATTGAAACTAAGCAAATGGATTAGATGAATAAAAAATTTTTTAAGTAAAATTCTTTTAAAAAACTATTTAATTGATTTGATAAAATAATATATAACTTGTTTAAATTCCTTTCAAAAAGTTTTTAGTAAAAATGATAAGAAAATGAGAAACAGTTCTTAAAATAGATATTGCACTAAACGTACGATATTTCGTAATAATTAAATGTAAATGAAAAAAAATCATGTTAATTAGACTTCAGTTAATTAAGTTAGTTAATTAACTTTTTGAAAACTTATCGTAAAGTACATTCGGATATTTTCTATCATCCTTAAACTTATTATTATAAACATTTTATGACCTTCGTTGCTTATGAAATACAAACAAAATTATTAAAATGAAAAAAATTACATCTAGTCATGAATAATATGTGTAATGACTGTTCTTAATAATATAAGTCATGCGAAAAATGAATAATTTATCCAAACATAAATAATTGTTTATAAAATAGAATTTTATGAGAAATTCATCATAATTATAACATAACTAAATAATGAAACTATATTATGAGGGGAAAAAACTGTTCGGCTGTTTTAGAATAATTAAATTTAATACATAAACGTTCAAAAAATGTGCTTAAATATGTAATATATTTTTGTTAATGTATGCTATTCCTACTAGAAACCAGTGGAAGTGGTATACCCAAACTTTCTGGCATATTTTATAATAAATTTGATAAACCAGGGAATGCTTTACACGACACTGGCGTACAAAAGTTGAGAAATATTAACTTTTTGGCATGATTATACCATTTTTATTGAATCTATCGTATCGTTCTTGGCAAGAATTTTGGCAGTTAATCCCTGACATATGTTAATAGCATCCAGAAATTAGATTAGTGTTTTAGACAAGTTTTTTTCAACAGATTGAAACAAAAGTTTGTCACAAATTTGCACTTGCAGTCTCAAAATCTCATACCAAATTTGCTACATTTAAGTCATTGCGTTTTTGAATTAATCGTGTTTAGATGTTTCTGCAGGTACAGACCGACAGACAGTCAACCCTTTCTTCGATTTGCTCAAAAATTTGAATCGTGTCTATACAATTGATGATAAATCTGTGTACCGAATTTCATCTATCTAGCTCTCTTCATTTTATAGTTAACGTGTTAAGTTATATTTGAACGACTGGACGGATAGACTTCCTATACATGGATTTTGCTCAAAACTTGAAAACAAAATTTACAAAATTGGTGCAAAGACCATATACCAAATTTCCTTCTTCTTGATCAAAATGTTTTTGAATTATCTTTGTCACGAATAGACAGATAGACGGACATTTGTCAAAAATCTGTTTTCGGACTCAGAGAAGTCTAAAACGCTGAGATTCATCAAAATATCGAGTACGAAATTGACTTTTTCTGTATTACGTATACGAGAAAGTAACATGACTATGACTATTACATGACTATTAGATTGCTTTATCATATTATTCTCCTTTAAATCCTATGATCTTGATCAAATATAAAAACAAATCAATATTTTTGTCGATAATGTGCCAAAATCTTTCAAAAGTATTAGATATACTTATAAGAAGACATGATTAATATACTTATTAATTATGCAAAGTGTTGACAATTAATCATGTTATTTTAATTTACTTCAAATTTTTTTTCTGGTTGAAAATTTATTTATTAAATAAAACCATCAGTTTTAAAGGTTTCTAATTCCTGGATTGGAATTTTAACAAAAATCACAAATTTTATATATATATAAACGATTGTGTATTCATCAGAAGCTGGCCGTAAAAATATATATTTTGAAATAATTCTACAAAGTTTTTGACGAAATACGATACATTTTATGTTTATTTATATTGGTAATAATTTCTCCATTTTTTTTCGCTCAAATGTCAAGGTATGACAGGGCCTTTAAAGTCTAGTAAGTACAAAGAAGTTATTGCATTACTTATGTATATTTTTCTGTTTATTAATAAAAAAAATAAAGGCACTTTTCCGTTAGCCGGGTACAAGCGCAAAGTCGCCAAATAATGTAGAATTCCGCCAAATTCGCGTTTGGTTCACAATTGGCGACATTTGCTCCCGGCTAACGGAAAAGTACCAAAATAAATAATGCAAAAATATAGCTGCGTGTATAAAGGCAAAAGAATAAGTAAAAATAAAGGAATTAATTATTTATGTACTTTTTATGACTATCGTTTTCTTTTAATGCTTCATTTCTCTTATTTGCCTTCTAATAATACATGAATACGTTCCATACGTGTCTTATATTAATAACCTAAGATACAGCTATTTCAATTACATCCAAGTTTTACTTTATCACAAAAGTAAGAGCAGAAAGCTTGTTTCACTTCAAAATTTTTTATATAATTCTTGAATGGAAATTTAAGGGAAAAAATCCCCTATTTCATTACAAAATGGCAATTTATGATATTAGTGGGTTCAATGACCGGAATGGGGAAAAAAATTAAACAGAGATTTGAAGTGCCCTGCACTTATTTATTTTCCCCTTTCCTTTCGTCTTCCCAAATTAAAATATGAGCTCCCCCACTCACAATAAGACTTGCATTTGAAATTATCCAAAAATCTTGGAAAAAAAAATAATTAAAAACGGAGCTCTCCAAAAGTCCTCTCTTTGCTGAGCTCTCTGGCTCCAAAAAACTGTAACCGAAAACCGATGCACCAGTTTCCCATTGTATACACTTCACTTCACATTTTTGTTTTTAAATCTATATATTCCACTCTAATTTTTTCCCCTCTACTTAAAATTACTTCATTTAAAACCCTTTTTCTCAGGCTCGAATGAACTCGAAAGAAAGATACTGATTGGTCCTCGGCTCAACTTACGCGAAATCCAATAACTTTACCTTTTTTTCATCCACTCTTTCCTCTTTCTTTCTTTCTTTCTTTTTTATTTATTTTTTTATTTCGAGCTCACTTTATTTTTTTCCGCCCTTTTTTCCATCGCACTTTTACTTAAAAATCCAACCAATCTTCTGCAATCAATCCGTAAACATGCGCTTAATTAAGCGACTCACGTTACTTCAAGTCTTAAAAACGCAATTTGGCGTTAAACGCTGGCGCCTTTTTTGGTGTTTTTTCCCTCTTTTTTGGCGCCTCATTTTTTTCCTTTTCCTTTTATTATTTTTTTGCTTTTCTATCTCGTCTTTTCAAGGTACACGGAACAGGTGTCCAACCAATCAGATAATAAAACAATGGGAGAGAATGGAAAGAAAAGAAAAAAATGGCAGGATGGCCCCTATGCCTTCCTAGGGGTTGTCCTACGCCTCACTGCTCGCTTGACAAGTTAATCAAATATTGGAAGGCCTGGCAGATTATAAAAGAGCCTGTAAGATTGGGTTTTTCTAATACTGTGAAGGGTCCTATCTGCGTCAACAAGGACTGTGATTGCCAAACTTCGCCTGAATGAATTTTAGGATCACGGTTGCAGTGACAGAACTAAAAGAAATGAGTAAATGATGAGGGAAAGGTGTTCTTTTGAGGCTGAGGTTGGGCGAGGGGAGGAGATGGGGGCCTCCCAAATGAGGGGAGGGATTCTTTGTTTTCTTTTAAGTTGAAGGCTACTTCAACAAGACGGTTTGTTCCGAGAAAACCAATTTCTGCTTACAAATTGAGTTGTTCCTCAGAGGAATTGCGAGAGACCTCTGTTTATTTAAGGAGCCTTAAACACTTTCCAAGTTTCAAGGTAAATTCAATTTATTTTTATGGTCGTTTAGAAGGTAATTTAAGGGGGGGGGAACTACTGTCTCGATTGATAACAAAGTAGTCAGTGATTGCCTCGGTTTTTTTATTTAATTTTTGTACTCGTAATGCTGTAATGGAAAATATAAATAGCCATTAAAGTAAATGCCTTGAAGGCTCAGCCGATGTGGTCTAGATTTTTATTTTTGAGCAATATAGTTAATTAACAGATTTTTTTTTTCTTTTCATATGGGAATGGTATTATGGACTAGGTTTAATGCAGTAAAGAAATCTGTCACATCACTACTAATATGTGCGTGTTCATATGTATTGGCCCCGTATAGGCCAATCTATTTGATCTAGAGCTGCTAAATTTGGTACAAATATTCTTTTGGATGAAGATAATAAGCGATTCTAAGTCGTGATTTTCCAAATTTTAATTAAAAAAAACTAAGCGTTAATAGATTTAGAATACTTCATGATAACTTCCGAAAATATTACTCACATTAATAATTTTAAAATCACCTGAAAATTAAAATTTTTTATTACATTAATTAAGTTGCCTACAACATTTTTTCTTAATTCATTTTTAAGAAATATGCATACATTTCCATTGCATATTTCCACTATTGCAATGAAATCGCTGCACTATTGCAATCAATATTGAATAATTGTATTGTTTCATTAAATATTTATTCGAGTAGTATTCCTGCATTAAAAAGTTAAGTTACAGTACCACGTAAGAAAGCATGCAGTACTAAAATAGATTAACTGCGATTAAGTTTTTACTGGCACTATGATGTGACGTGCTTCGATCCCACCAGAAAGGTTATTGCATATTTAACAATCTTCAGGCTTATTATAACAGAGGTTTAACGTTTAACTCAATTTGATATTTAACCAGCGGGAATAGTCTCCGTAAATCTTTCTCGCATACTCTCTAATAAAGGTGTTATCCCAGAAACGCTTTCAATGGCACCAATTGTGCTTCACGAAACGGAAACTAATTTTAATAAAAGAATGCCTATTTTGAGTTATAGATGTTTTCGAGGGCAAGATCATCCTTTTGTTAAAAATTTAGTCGGCATTTTATAATTGCGTGTATAAATGCGATTATAAGATAACGGATTTAGATACAGTGCGCCGGCGTCCTGGCGTAGGGGTAGCACGTCTTCCCCGTGATCTAGGCGTCCTGGGTTCGAGTCCCGGTTTGGGCAGCGTTGTTCTATCTGTGAGATGTGTGAATGTGCCCTCCTGTAAAAAGGGGTTGTGCAAGCGAATGAGTGACGCGTGAGTAGCAAAGTCGTACTCTTGGCCCTAGTTGGCGCTACTATAAAAACAAGAGACGCTCCCCCACTGGCTTAATCGGTGTCTTCGTAACAACGGGCTTGTCCATGGCAAGTGCCATAAGAAACAACAACAGGTACAGTGCAGTTAGAATAGATATGCTCACTATGAAGCTATTCTTTTAAGAAAACCCATTTAGTTTCATGTTCCAAACTCATTTTTAACATGTTAATGATTCATTTTAGGTTAATAGTTTTGACACCCACTTGTCATTATGAATTCCATGTTCATCGCACATTCCAAATCGGAAAGAAAATATAAGATATATAATAGCAACAATAATAAGAAATCTTCCGTTCCAATCCTCATTATTGATTAATCAGAAAACAAGAACACACAGAAAAAGAAATAATATCACATTTGCAGGAAAGGTATGCCGTCTATATTCAAAATTAGTCCCCTTTGGTGATCAGATGGTTCCCCAGGATTAATGCTCCCTAAAATTTTCAATTAAATATTTTATATAAATCGGTCTCTTAATAGCTTCTTTAGCAAAATATTTTTAAACTTCAAATTTTGTTAGTCTTATAACTCGTATACTATTACAGAAGCTAGTTCACTTCATTGTGCAATGTCCCTCATTTTCTGCCAGTTCCCGTAAAATGTGAACTTGAAATTGAAGTGAAAGTGATTACACTTCAAGTTAACTTGAAGTTAATACTTCAAGTCCATAATTTATACAAAATTTTTTGTTGTTGAAATAAAACATGTTTTAAAAAAATGATTACAGAAAACGGAGTCGCCCAGCATTTAGGTCTTATATGCAGCGCAAAATATATATTTTTTAAATATATAATTTATATAATATCTCGAAGAATTATTCAATAAAAAAAACTCTCTGATTCGTCATAAATATCAGCTTTTATTTTTACTTCCAAAAGAATTTAAAAGACTTCTTCGGAACGAATCTGTTAATATTAAATCGCTGTCAGATGACGCAGATTTCATCTTAAGTGGTTTTTTGAAACTTCCACATTGCACCATCGGAGGGATTCCGGTGTATTTAAAGTGCACTGACCAGTTTATAAGAAGGTTTTTAGGTGAAATCGGGTTTCTTACCTAAACCCTTCCAATCCTGAAGCCGAGCTTCCACCACACTATATTCGCGGACGGAAAAGAAGGGAATGATTATCATTCTCCGATCTTCTAACATTAAAACAAACCAGCGGGAGTAGTCTAACCCCAAACTTTGGAGATTTTTGGCGATTAAAATCTGGCAAAGGTTTAAAAGTATTCTAAAATCGAATTTGTGTTTTAAACGTGTTTTTCTCAATCTATTGAAGCAAAAATTTTGCATAAAACTACACTTGTAGTCCGTTCAAAAATGTGCTTAAATATGAAATGTATTATTGTTAATTTATGCTATTTCTACTAAAAACCAGCGAAAGTGGTCTCATAGAAACTTTCTGGCGTACTCTCTAATAAATTTGGCATGTCTGAGAACGTTTTAAACGGCATTGGCGTACAATAGTTACGAAATATTAACTTTTGGCATAAATTAGCATTTTTACTGAATCTATCCTGTCATCCTTGATGAACTATTTGGCGATTAATCTCTGGCATGCGTTAATAGTATCCAAAAATCAAATTAGTGTTTTAGACAGGTTTTTCTCAACCGATTGAAGCAAAAGTTTGATACAAAACTCCACTAAGTAGTCACAAAATTTGTTGTATTTAATTTGGTGCATTTTTGAGTTACCGTGTTTATATGTTTCTTAAAGTACTGACTCACAGATTTTCAACCCCACATTGGATTTGGCTCAAAATTTAATAGGTGTCTGTAATATAGGTGTTAAATTTGTGTACCATATATTTTGTCATCTTTTATAGCTCTATTCGCTTTGTAGTTATACATTCAAATAGCCGGACAGACAGGAATTTGATGTTAAGACCGTATAGTAAATTTTGTCTGTCTAACTAAAAGCGTCGTTCTTGAATTATCTTCGTCACAGACAGACCGAGAGAACATTTTCCAAAAATGTGTTTTCCGAACTTATAGTGGCCTAAAACATGGAGATTCGTCAAAATTTCGAATTCTTATTTTTGGACGATTACTGTATTTTCTCTATACTACGTATATATGAGAAAGTAAAAAAATAATGCGCTTTTTTCATTTTCTTGGAAACGAAATAAGAATCCTTCAGAAAATTCGAAATTTTGATGATTTTAGCCTTTTTTTTTCAACTTTTCTTTTAGACTGTCCTGAGCCCGTGTCTGAACACTGTAACTTCTATGAGAAAGATGGAGACAACTTTGTATGTGATCATTCCACCGAAATTTTTGATCTATATCCATAGTTTCGGACAAACATTTTCTATGGAAAGACAATCTCCTTGTCCTAAAATTCGAAAACAGTAAAAGTTAAATGCCATTGGATAGTTGTACATCTTACTTTGCATAATGATATCAATCTTTCTATCTTTATCTATCTTAGTATCTTTCAAACGTACCAAAGACATCTTATGCATGAAAATTTTCATGTGAGAATGTAACTATAAACAGCCACTACGATCCGACTTCTTCATGTGTCAGCAGACCCCCCTCCCCCCACCACCACTAAACGAAGCAATATCGATAGGATTTGTTGTGGTCGACTGCTGCAAAAGAATGGCCGATTCACCAAATGACATTCTCTTCTTGGCGGTTGGCCCCCAGCACCAAAGTGGTCAATCTCTGACCTTCATCCGCGTCTTCCCAAACACCTATCATCCTGTTAAACGAGGAGCAGGCCACCACTTTAAGAAAATCTCTTCAAAATTCTCAATATTCCTCCAGATTCTCGTTCCACTGCAAGAGAAATCCAAACGCTTGCAAATAGTTAGCAAAAAACTGTCAGTTTTTAATATCATGTCCTTCAGTGTTTTGAGATTTTCTAGAACCGATAGTAAGTATTCTGCTTAAATCATTATTTTCAACTTTTTTTTACGTCATTTTTTAGATTCTTAGATTCTTTCTTAATTTTGAGACATCTATGTATTCCTTTAAATAACGATAAACAGTTCCAATTCCTCCACAGACGCATTAATTTTTCCGCATTCTTCCAAATTCTCCGATCCGCCTAGACGCACATGGAGATTTTGAATGATCATACAGTCATGGTAGCATAGGCTGAAACTATAGTCCAGTTCTAAGGGTCATCACTGATCACATTATAATCCCTCCTTTAGAAAAAAACGTTCCGTCATTGTTAGGAAGTAGCTGACCAAGCTCCATTTTTGTATCAATCAAGGGTGCGAATTTTAACCATCTGACCAGAACAATCCCTATATCTGAAATGCCCTTGGGGGTGATATGTGAGAGCAAAAGAAAAGTCGAGGAGAGTGTCCCAGCTGGTTTCCAAAGTACTGAATGATGCAAAATTCAAAAATGATCCTATTTCTTAAAAACAGAGTATATTGAAATTAATTAAGGGCAAATTTCTTAGAATTCAAAATTTATGCTAAGACAATAATATTTTTTATTAAATACTTTTGTTCAGATTCTAAATAACGTAATAAATGAATTAAGTATTCACTCAATAACCCACTCAAGAAACAATAGTTTCCTTGCAATAACAAAACATTTTGCGACCTCGTTAGCTGGGATAATTGTTATTTTGAAAGAAGCAAAATACGCTTTATTCATTACTATTCCATATTCAAAGCACGAAAATAACTATCCGTTCTTCTAATGCCATGTAAACATGTCCAGTAATTTACTGAACAAAAGAGGAAAGAAGGAAAATAGTTATAAAAACATTTTGACTAACTTAGCAGAAAGAATAAAAATCCTGGTACTCCTTCTTTTTATATTTTTGTCTCATTTTTGATTAATTCTTTTTCCTCTAAGTAACGGCAGTTAGACACGAAACAAAAGCTGAAATAAGAACAATTAGCGGTAATGAAGTTAGTGAAAGCGCGTGCGCTTCGGCAAGGGGGCAAGTCTGTTTTTATAAGGTTTTTATTTTTTGTGGATATTAAAAACGAAACAAAACATTATTCTTTTTCTAAACTAGCTTATAACTCCTTCCTTTTAACCAGTTTTGGCAGCAGAAAAGAGAGAGAGAGAGAAAAAAAAAAATAACGGTCATTTTTAATTGTTTTCATTGGGTTGGATGTTTTTTGGAATGGGTGAAACTGAAAAATTTCTTTTCATTCCTTTTTTAACAATATTGTTTGTATTAGTATATTTACAGGATATTGTTTGTATTAGTATATTTACAAGATATTTTTTTGTATTAGTATATTTACAGAATATTGTTTGTATTAGTATATTTACAGGATATTGTTTGTATTAGTATATTTACAGGATATCTTTTGTATTAGTATATTTTAAAACTTTCCTTTACGAAGCAATAATGTAACGATATTGTCAGGTACTCCCATCTGTAGTCAAATTGTAAAAGAATTTTTTTTATCACTAAATAAGATATTGAAAGGTGGCGCCTTTTTAAAGAATAGTTGTTTATTGGTGATCTAATTTTTCTATGAAAGATGCTCACGATAAATGTGGGTTCAGCTCAGCTCAGTTACATTAACGACCCGTTTTAAAACAACACTAGGGTTATTTTGGGACCTCGTAATCTCGAGCCGCTATCAGATGACGAGGACGACGCCTCAGCTGATAACCCCTCTACAAATCACCACACCATCCCATCAGGAGGACCTTTGACCTGAACGGATGTAATGTGCACCAGACCCACTCGCACGACGGTTCTTTGGTGGAATCGGGTCTCGAACTTGAAACCCTCCGTCACCGACCTTACCACCTGGGCACCACGTCCCTGATAAATGGGGGGAAATGTGATAAGCACTTTGCAAAATATATGAAAGACAATAAACTGAAAGAGAGAGGGGGGGGGACAAAACTGTACTATCCACCTAGTTCGGATACCTTCGCTACATGATATTAAATCTTATACAGCTAGTTATGATTGAAATTGCAGGTAGATGGAAATGATTGCAACAAGATAATGGACAATCATTTCAGATGTTGTATATAGGTTTTTTTAGGGTTCCAGTCAAATAATAATAGATAAAATTCTGCAAAATTCTTTTTTGTCATAAACTTAAATTAAAATAACTCTTGCTTAAGTTATAAATTTTGAATAAAATAAAAAGAATTTCTTACCAGAATATTATTGTGTTTAAAATTAAATCATATTAACACATTCATTAAACTAATTATCATTTATATTTAGATACCATTAGCTTGTTAATAAAATTAATCACTATTTAAAACTAAATACTTAAAAGTACATTAAGATCGCATTTGTAACTATTTAATTCAAATTAATGATGCACTCCTTAGTCCTTAATACCGGATCAGCCTTAAGTTGCTTTTGATTGTAAGTGGAGGCAGAAAGCCTCTAGTGATGCGTAAAGCTCGCATTAGAAAAAGAGCTCTTTCATCAACATGATTGGTCACTTTAGATACGCGCTTATTAACTATTAAAACTTATGACTCATTAAAACGTTGTTTTTATAAATGAATAAAATATATGAATGAGTTTATATGTGTAAGAGGAATTTTTAGTGCAAAAATAACGTTTGCCGTAGTATATATTGAAGTATCTACGTCTAACGCAGGGGAGCCTGACTTAAAATAGGTGACTACATTAAAAAGTATATTTTTCGAGAAAAGTTGAATTTTTTAAATTTATATTCTAAATGTTTGAATAGGTTTCTTCATAAAACTGTTTGAATTTTGTTTCTAAGTCTATTTTTGAAAGGTTACCCTGATTTTTTTTATATTCGCTTTTACATACATTTAAAAGCTGTTTTTCATCTTTAAATACTATTTTCTGAAATTCTAATCTTTAATAGATTTTTCTGAAGAAAAATTTCATAAATTAAATTCTAAAGATAGTTTTTCTTCAAATTTACTATAAATATTTCCCAATATGTTCTGCAGTTTCGGAACTGTAGAATAAGAAATCTATTTATTAAAAAAATATAGTTGTTTTAGTGCTTCATAATGCGAAAAAAAATTGAAAATTTCGTATTATTTAACGGTATAATCCAAATATTTTTAAAGAATGGAAAGAAATAGAGCTTATTTATTATTCACAAACAAATAATATATTTCTTAAGCTAATTTCAAGATTTTAAGCAAATTATTTGATAAATCTCTAGACTAGAATATTTTTTCTTTATACCTCTTTTTAAGCCAAAAAACAACTTTTTTTTTCTGATTTTTGAAAAACATTTGCCATTTTGCTGGTATATTTTGATATCAGAGATATTTTTTTCAATCTTTCGTATGTAAATATTCAAAAATATGAATTTTTCAAAAAAATTCTTCTTAAACATAGCCACGTATCTTAAAAAAGTGTATAGATGATATTAGAATCAAAATTAAAGGCAAAAAAAAAAAACCAAGCTATTTCCCAATAAGGTAGAAAAACCAATTGTCATTGACTAACGTTTCGACTGTATATATCGTTATGTCGTATGCTGAACAAAGACTTAAAGCCATATCAATTTTAAATTAATTCAAAAAAGATTCTAAAGAAAGGTCTTCGAAAAAAGATTTTAAAAACATTGAAATCATTTCTACAAGTAAGTTTTCCAAATATGACCTCATCACATGCATAAACAAACAAACAAAAAAAAAAGATATCCGATAGATTTTTTTTTATCAGATTACAATGGTAAACCCACAGTAGTGTGAGTCCAACTCTGCACAAGAAGGAAGTAAATAAGCAGAAAATTCTATCCATGATGAGTTTGTGGTGAAAGCTTATAAGCCAGTTAACAGCTACGCTACACGAGCAATTGCTTTTGTATTGTGGTCATGTTACTGGGATGCGAACCATAACGTCCCAGGTTCTATCATACTCATCACTCAACCACAAGTTTTTCAGACTGTAGACAAAGGGCATGGTGGCAATAATAGACTTTTCACAGACCATAAATGCATATTTCTCATGACCTAGGCCTTTATACCGAAGATCGGGGACAGTTTGACATTCAGATATTAGCCAAGATATCATGTATTATAATTTTTGATTTCTCGTAATCATGGTTCAAAAAAAAATATAATAATCCTAAAAAAAATTCGACTTCGAGATTTTGTATGCTCCACGTTTTAGATTTCCCTGAGTTAGAAAAACACATTTTAAGGAACTGTCCATGTGTCTGTCTGTGGCAAAAACAACTCAAAAACGCTTTGTTCTAGATGATTGAAATTTAGTATACAATCTTTATACCAAATTTGCAGATTTTTGAGCCAAATACGCTCAGAGGAACACTGTCTGTCAGGCTGTTCGAATATAAATTAACGCGATAACTACATAAACGAAAAGAGCAAGATAGATAAAATTCGGTACACGGAATTAAATCTATAATCTGGACGCAAATCAGATTTTAAGCCAAATCCAATAACAGATTGGCCGTCTGTCGATCTATGTGATTTTATGATTACAAGTGCAGTTTTATGTCAAATATTTAATTCAATCTGTTGAGAAAAAACATCCAAAACATGAATTCGATTTTCGGATACTATTAATGGAATATCAGAGATTCATTGTTAAATAACTCACCTGAAATGACACGATAGATTCAATAAAAAGGCTGAATTCATGTCAAAGTTTAATATTTCGTAACTATTGTACGCCAATGCGATGCAAGGCGTTTTCTGGGATAACATCTTTATTCAAGTATAGAGAAAGTTTCGGAGAGACCCCACTCGTTGGTTTCAACATCATTATTAGAATAATGTATTAATAAATCGTGAACGCGAAGCAACCCCTAATATTAACTTAATAAAATTAATAAAACTTAATAAAAAGTTCCTTTTAGGTACTTAAAAATTTGAATTCAAATTATTCTTTTACTCGTTCTCAAATCAAACGTGTGTCGAAGATTTTTAACCTAAAATTGTGAGGCACTTTACTGAAACACATTCATAACTGGCTCCACTTGCATTTTAAAGCAGATTACTGCAAATGAATTAGAGGGATTGCAGATCCAACTTTTAGCAGCTTTACACAGCATCTTAAAATAAGAAAAAGTTTGAAAGCATTTCCATTTTTTAAATTAAGGAATTTGAAAGGAAAAAAATGAAAGAATATTATCTAAATGAAAACAAATTCCGTTTTAAATTTACGAATAATATATTTTAAGCAAAAATTTTCGCTTTAAGCAAAAAATTCTCGTTTACAAAGAAAAAATAATGCTATATATCTATGAAATTTCATTGTTCTAACTGTGAAATTTCACTGTCTTATGAAGCTAGTGAATTGCAAATTTTTACCATCGCAAAAAAATAGCCTCCTTTAGATACCGGAACTTCGAAATAAGATTATCACTTCCGCATTTTTTCACATTATATACTGTTGGTATACTGTGAGTTTCATTTATCGCAGTTTAAGCACACACACCCTCCCCAGAGGGCACCTCGAAATAAGGACGAGAAGCTTCCCGGCATGGTGTTTGGTCCTCGCCACCCTGGAGGGTATACGAAAATGTAGGGGTCTAGCTCCTCCTATCGATGACGGGACGTATTTCCTTCGGGGAGGGTTGTATCGTGACCGGTGATGATCCTTAGGACTCAACCACAGTTCCAGCCAATGTTGCTGTAATGGCGGTAGGGTCGTTTAGTTTTTTATCTGTGTGCCTTCGAAGAGGATCGGAGAGTCAGTGATATGACTTATGGTAGTTTAAGCAGAAGAAGATTACAATATAAAATGCTTTAATAAATAAAAGTTTAAAAAACTAGTGGAAGTGGTCTCCCTAAAACTTTCTTGTATATTCTATAATAATCTTGTCATGCCAGAGAAGGCTTTGAAAGGTATTGGCAGGCAATGGTTTCAAAAACCGGAGTTGCAGAACCCGGAGCCAAAAAATAACCTCACAGACATAAATATTACATGACAACCAACCACAATACTGGAATATTGCCGTACTTCTAAAAAGTCAGTCGTTTACATTTCATTTCAAAGGACGAAACGAACCTACCAACTTTCATTTAACCCAATATCTAATTGCATATTCAACTATCGACTCCATCAGCCACTGAAAACATTTTAAATATACATTTGATTAAAGAAAAAAATATTTCTCCTGTAAATGATTTCGTTAAAGAATCAGCTAAATGATTCTTAGAATTTAAAAATACTAAGTGAAATTCGTTATCATTTAATTACTTTCGAATAAACTTACATTTAATATCTTTAATTAAGAACTCAATATCACCTTACCATTTTTATTTCACAGGTGTGCTTCTTCTCCGCTAGGAGGAAATTAGTACTTGAAAGTCCATTCAAATTTTTTAAATAATCGTGTTAATGAAATGGGAAGTTGCAACCGTGTCTGTCAGGAACTGCTTCAAATCCCAAGACACTCCGTAACCTTCGACGGATGGTTTAATCCCACAAGAGGGAACATTGTGACTTAATTAATATATGTGAAGAAAGTGCTTCGTTTCTTTATTTTTCTTCTTGAATCACCGAGATTTGATGCATCCTTTACGGAAGCAATGTTTACAAAATGCCTCCATTCCTTCAAATTTCTTATTTTTCTTGCACTGACCAAATTTTCTTGAAGAATTCAATACAGCTTCACTGTGATGAAATTATGTTTCATTTTCTCTTTAATTCTTTCAAGGGCCATTTATTTCTCTTTTGAATTTCTTCCAGTTTTTTAAGTTTTATTAATAATTAAAAACTAGTATTTAAGGAAATATATTTTATTTTGCTGAACTTTATGGTTACACTTAAATTTCAGGGGTGAGAAATATACTTCCTATGGAACCATATGCAATCATGAAGAGAATTAAATTTAATGATGATTTTTTTGCCATGAAAAGATGAGAACCATGATACAATATACAAAAGTATATCACATTCTGCACACATGTCGTGCGCCCTCTTTTCTTGTTCCTGTGTGCAACATTTCCTACATCGTCTGTAATTGGAACCCTTTTAGATGTATGATTTCCCATATTGGCTAAGCCCACATCATCTGGAGTTTCACAATTCTTTGCTTGAAAACTAACAAGACATCACTTTTTTTTGTTGAAGAATATCTATCTATTATCTGACGCTATGTTAGCTGTAAGTTAATGTAGGTGGGATGTAATCTTCCCAACGCCCACGAAAAGGTTAATACAGTTAACCAGCATTATAGGCATCTTCAGTAGAATTTAGATTTAAATCCTCGTGATTTTGTCGCTGCCTCATTTATAAGTTGTCTTTCAACTTCTAAATGACCAAATTCAGCATTCTTCAATTTGTAAAGTATTTGAAACACTTGATCACAAATCCATCACTGGCCCAAAACCAGTGATGGATTTGTGACTTTGTTTTTACTTTGTTATATAATGAGCTTCATTTGGCGTAATTTAAACACAAGTTAGTTTAAAGTATAAAATACTTTAATAAAGAAGTTTCTGAAAGAACAAGATTAACAATCTACTGCCTACCTTGCAGCTAACATGTAAATATCTATGTTAAAACAGACTTCCAAACATGCATTTGATATGAAAATCAATCACAATAGTTGAATATTGCCGTACTTTTGGCTGAGGAAACAACCAATCAGATTTCGTTTCAGTGGCCAACCAATTCATCTGCATATTTAACATTTACACTTTATAATTGTCATGCGCAAACTGGTTGTATTAAATTCATATTTGTCAGCTTTATCAAATAAAAGGTAGGAATTATAAATGTATTCCGCATTTACAATTTAACAGCCAGGAAAATCAATATTCCATGCGAGCAAACTGGTCGCCAAAGACGGCTAATGAAATAAAGAAGAAGGGTAAATATTTCAATGATTTCTAACGAAAAACGTGAATAGTATCTTAATATACAAAACATGTACTGAGTTAATAAAAGACATATTTCTAAAAAATCTAATAAATCCATATTCATAAGAGGATGATAAGAATTCACATTAAATATTTTTATTTAGATTTTAAATAATTAATCATTTTTTTTATTTATTGTATTCATTTAATTTCATTATCGCAGATACATTAGCTTCCCTCTATGACAAAACAAAATGTTCGCCAGACGTCTTAGCCGAATTAATTATCTTTTGAAGAGGAACAAAACCCTCTTATGTATACAACAGATTTATATTTCGAGCATAAAAATATAACCAACCCACCAACCGCCTTATATAAACATGTCCAAAAATTTACCGAACAAAAGACGAGACAGAAGGGAAATAGTTATGAAAACTTTTTGATTAACTTAACCGGAAAAAGAATAAAAATTCTGGCACCCCCTTTTTTTATATTTTTGTGCCCTTTTAACTCATATTTAATGAATTCTTTTCCCTTTCAGTAACGACAGTTAGACACGACACAAAAGCCGATGTAAGACAATTAGCGGTAATGAAGTTAGTGCGTACGCGTGCGCTTCGGCCAAAGGACCGAGTCTGTTTTTATGAGGTTTTGTTTTTTTGTGAAGACCGAAAACGAAATAAAATATTAGTCTCTTTCTCTAAGCTGGTTCATAACTCCTTCCTTAAGAAAAGCTTTGGTCGCAGTAAAGGGAAAAGAATGGTTATTTTTTTGTTGTTTTAAAAGACTTTACGTCTTTTACTTTTTATAGTTTTAAATGTCGTTTACATGACATTAACGATATTAGTATATTTCAAAGCTTTCCACTATAAAATAATAAAGTGGCTTGTTCTCACTGTGAGTCTTCTTCTTCTCATCAAACATTTAGGTAGAGTATTTTAGTACTTAGAAGTAATATTTTGTATGAATATGTTTTTCCGGGGACACGTGTTTCATGACATTCTTCCTAAAAATTTTATCATTAAAACTGCATCTGTGTTCGCTTCGATTATGCCAATATGATATATATATAAATGAATGTTTCTTTGTAGATTATTTATACAAGTCTAAAATTTTGTTGTTGTTTATAATGGCATCAGCCCTGGACAAGCTCGCTGACGAAGTCAGCGATTTTAAGCCAAGGGAGCGTCTCTATTTTTAGTAGCGACAACTAGGACCAAGAGTACGTCTTAGCTACTCACGCATCATATTCGCTTGCACAACCCCTTTTTACAGGTTGGCACATTTACACATCTCACTATAGAACAGATAAAAACAGCCATGCCCGAACCGAGACTTGAACCCAGGACGCGCAGAATACGTGGAAGACGCGTTACCCCTATGCCAGGACGCCGGCCTAAAACTTTTTTCCGCTTTAATGAAATATGTTACTCCGCTAAAATCGGACGATGACCAAATGTTTGCGAACATATAAATAATGTTAATTATGTTAATACTAACGAACTAAGTTAAGATCGCAATCGCCCTTTCAACGAAGCTAGGGAGCCTGCTCGAACCACCTGAATATCACTGACAATTTCCTCCCTTTTTCGTTAAGTAATTGAATACCCATAGTGCCTGCTTTGTTCGTTAGAGACGCTAGCCCAGATAGATTAGGGAGTCAGGGAGATTATCTAAGAATATTCTAATAACTTACTAAGAATATTAAGATAGGTATGTATTTGATTAATAACGTCTTTTGTATACCACCCCCCTAAGAACACGAGTTATTATTGCAGTTTTTGAGGGTAATGTGGCATTACGGTATTTTGCGTTACCTGACTTAAAATGTTCTTAGGAATGAGAGGGTTAATTTAGTGATACCAATAAATTTTGATGAGTCATGTCTAATCCCAAATGAAGAATATACTATTTTAAATCAAATTTGAACAATAAATATAGAACATTAATTTTATTAGCATTATCTGCAAACTGATGAATGGGGTTAGGAAATCGATCGAGTGGTTAGGCCTGGGAGATGTGCCAAAGTTTTATTTTGACATCTGTTAATATTTTAGGGTGGTAGCTGAAGACGTATGTAGAGTTAAGAGCTCCCATATGAAATAAAAATTAGCGAAATCGATATAGAGATTGTGGTTGAGAGATTTATTACCACCGAAGAAAACGTATTCTAAAGTAATGTTTCTGAAACTTCTCTTTAAAATAGAGGACAGAGGAAGTCAGTTGATAAATATTTATGTGTCCAAGGCTCATGGGCTATAATGTGAAGCAAAAATTGGTAAAACAGGACCAGCGTTTGAGACTGGGGAGCTGGTTCTTTGATTTCCGTTATTATTTTAATTATATCAAGATTAAATGATGAAAACTATTAAAGACTAAAGAATAAAAATTAAAAGAAGGAAAAAATATTTCAAACGCGCATTTATAAATAATGTACTAAAATATAAGAAATAATTTGTTTATCAAAAATTTGGAGATTGAAAAAAAAAACCATAATACACAACCTGAAATCTATAATAGGAGTAAATTAAGTTACAGTGAACATTAGAAGGAAGAAAATTCACTAGCTTTCATTAAAAATACCAAATTTCGTAAGATATTTATATCAGCGCCTGTCGCTTATTATAATTTTTTAATACAAATTTTTAACATCTTGCTGTTTGTTAAGAAAAAATTTCTTCCACCCTAGAGCTCTAATAATTGCATATTTTAAAACATTTTTTTAATGTTAATTAGGATTAGTTTTTATCTTTATTGATTATAAGCCAAAAGAATAAGAATATTTTTAAGATAATTTATTTTATAACAAAATAATGATCTCTCATTGTTTAAAATCGAAGATTATAAATATCGCTAACAAAGTAAATAATGAAGTTTTCAAACATGGCAACGCCTAAGACAAAATTATAGAAGAAAGAAAAATAAGGACATTTTAAAATGATTATATATTTTGCTATAACAAATACATAGAACGGATTACAAATTGTTTACTAGGATGTCTCAGACGAATTTGTAAGATTAAGAATAGAAATCCAAACGGATTATGACTGATTTCTTTAAAACGAAAGCTCCAATAAGCAAATGAAAAAATAAATAAACTAAATAGCTTTAATGGAATTTTTTGAAGTGGCTGACTATGCAAATGGTTAATAGCACTTAGAAAAAACAAGACCATACAACTATTTTAAGATAATGGATTTCTTTGTTCAGAATAGAAAGATAAAAGATAATGGTGCTTCTTCAATGATTTTGTTGAACCTTTGATTTCTTACTATTGTTTTTCTTAATCCATAATTTAGTTCTGCTTTTTAAAATTCTTACGAGTACAAAGATGGTGTGTAGGAAGATGCCAACCGTGTTCTTTTATCTTCGAGGAATTCATGTAGGCGTTCTTTGACTAAATAACGCCTACACTGACTCATAGCAACATACAGATATCGATAAAACATAAATCGGTAATATAGATAAAATTTCTCTCCAGCTAAGTGAAATTAGAAGGAGAGATTGCATATAAAAAGTGTCGTTGCAGAGTGAAGCTATATAAAGCTATCGCTATTGTTGCAAATTTACTCATAGTAATAGAAACACTCACTTTGCTACTTATAAAAGGAAATATGTGCGTGCTTTCTATGTATGTGTAGGTGCTCAATGAAACAGACTACCAGACCTAAAGCTACACATTTATCATATTGTTACGAAACTTCCGGGGTTCGTTTGGATTGTATAGTTATATGGTGTGGAGAACGCTCAATCACCAGGCGGTAGTAGAAAATGAAACAACGACGTTTATTTACACGAAGACACACAGGACAGCACAAAGACGACAACTATATACAGCACAGAAGACGATTATCTTCAGCCGAGACGTGCAGCATACAACAAGACTCTCTACTGCAGACAGTAGTGCACAGCTTAGTTCAGCACTAGCTTGACTCCGTCGCTGCTCCTCTAATCCCTGGAAGACCAGTTCTTCACCGTCGATTCCGATTACTCTACTGTCGCTTCCAACTACGACTGACTGCGGCAGCTTCCTTTTATAGGTTTCAGGAGGCGGGGCTAGAAGCCTCTCAACCAATCAGGAACGTTCGAGGCGTAACTCCGTTCCTACTGGACGGATCGGGAAAATTCTCGATGTTTCTGGTATAATCTACTTTGGCGCCAAAGTCGCCAAATTCATCGCCAAGTCGCCAAAGGGTCGCCAAGTTTGTCGCCAAGCTCTGGGACTTCCTATGGAACCAACTATGCTGGGAAGCCGCATCACAGGTTCGTAACAATATATGTAATTTGGAGAGTGGGAATGTGCAAGTTGAAACGTATCATTATTTTTTTTAATTAAAAATTAAAATAAATTTCAAACGTTTTACCCCATAGCTGCAGAAATTATTTTTGGTGAAAAATTCCAATTCTCAACTCTTGGGAGAGAGAAAGGTGACCAAGTCCAACAGTATCAATAAAGGATAGAGAAGCTCCCCTCCCCTTTTTTTTTATAAAGCATGAATTCACAGTAGGAAAACAATGCTTGAAATAAACAACAACACATCGCTACTAAACAATCGCAAAGGCTTAAGATGCTCGGAGAAAACTCAACTACTCTCCTTTGATTCGGTTGTACTCTTAGAACACGATTGACTCACTCTCGTTCTTGCATTTCGCTTTTTTTAACTTCCATGATAATGCGTTGAATGTTCTAGAAAATTATTGTATCCTCGCTCTTATCATCATATCGCCGAAATTTCAGGGATAGAAACTTCCGATTTTATAGCAAAACTTGCCACATTTGCAGCCAATGACTCGGAGCATTGACTTGGCATCCAATCACAGTATTACCGTTAAAAACGCTTCAGTATCAAGGAATCAACTTCACAAGGAAAACTATATTACAAATTCGTAACAATATTATAACCCAAAAATGAGTTCTATCCCTTTTAAAATTCAAAAAATTATATTTTTGATGATACCAATTTGATTATTGCATAGAATTTTTGCACGCTTTTTTAATATTTTTAATCTTATTTTACAATAGTAATGCTTGTGAAGACGTTCATATGGTTTTCATTATTGATACAAATATTTCATCTTGGATCTTTTTTTCATTGTTGATGACAAGGATATCCAAAATAGAGAAGCCCGACCAATCAAAAGTGGATATGCTGCATAATTTACAAAAAAAAAAAAAAAAAAAAAAAAAAAAAATCAAACAGTTACAGCAGAGGCTTTCATACTTGTCAGATCTTATACCTTCTAACTATATCGATTCAATATAATACAAAATTTACATATAACAAGTGAGAATTTTGAAACTGTGAAATATATAATTCTAAAACAGTTTTAAAATATAAAGTTCATGTAAAGTCAGACCCTATAGGCCGGAAGAAATATCAGGATTTAACTTAAAAACCAGATATGAATTTTTTTAAATATTTCAAATATGTTAAATAACTAGATAATAAATAAGTTCCTCCAAAGTTTGTCTGCCGAAAATTGATGGAATGTTAAAATATGGAATTAGCAGGCATAATCATCAGAGTCCCTCCTCCTCCACCCTTCATTTCTTTTCCACTATCTGATTTCTTTGTTTATACTCCCTTTTTCACTCAAGAAAAATTGAGAAAATACGATTTTTTTAATATCAGTAATATTCATTTGTTTTTACTTTTTGGTGATTCAACTGTACAGACTGACAGTATTACAATTGTTAAAACCATCGAATTCAAGAATTTGACGAATCTTCTAATCGCAGATACCTAATAGGAAACTTATTGTATTAAAATGCTATTCACTCTTTTAGGAAGCAATATCCCTCAAATAATCGATCATTTTTTCGATAAGTGAATAATAATTCTAATTCTAAATATCCCAAATACCGAATAGGAAATTTATCAATTAATTCTGAAATATATTGTATTTTGTCTCGAATCTTATAAAATACTAAATCCTATAAAATACGAATCTAATAGATACTAAAATGCTGTTCACTCTTTTAGGAAATTATATCCCTCAAATAATCAATTTTTTCCCGATAAATGAATAATAATTCTAATTCTAAATATCCCAAATACCCAATAGGAAATTTATAAATTAATTCTGAAATTTATTGTATTTTGTCTCGAATCTTATAAAATACTAAATCCTATAAAATACGAATCTAATAGATACTAAAATGCTGTTCACTCTTTTAGGAAATTATATCCCTCAAATAATCAATCTTTTTTTTCCCGATAAATGAATAATAATTCTAATTCTAAATATCCCAAATACCGAATAGGAAATTTATCAATTAATTCTGAAATTTATTGTATTTTGTCTCGAATCTTATAAAATACTAAATCCTATAAAATACGAATCTAATAAATACTAAAATGCTATTCACTCTTTTAGGAAGCAATATCCCTGAAATAATCGATCATTTTTTCGATAAGTGAATAATAATTCTGATTCTAAATATCCCAAATACCGAATAGGAAATGTATCAATTAATTCTGAAATTTATTGTATTTTGTCTCGAATCTTATAAAATCCTAAATCCTATAAAATACGAATCTAATAAATACTAAAATGCTATTCACTCTTTTAGGAAGCAATATCCCTGAAATAATCGATCATTTTTTCGATAAGTGAATAATAATTCTAATTCTAAATATCCCGAATACCCAATAGGAAATTTATCAATTAATCCAGAAATTTATTGTATTTTTATCTCGAATCTTATAAACGCTTGAATACGCCTGAAAGGATTATGACAAAAAAGTTCAAATAATTTTTCTGCTTACAACATATATATTCGAAATGATTCTGGTAAAAGCATATTTTCTCATAATTAGCAATTTGTTGATTAACATTTACCAAAATACGGTTTTCTGAACATTTGCACTTCAGTTGGATTAATTTTTCCTTGGGGAAAAAAAAGGAGAAATACCGACGTTCGCAGAGCCATCGCATTCGAAAATCCTTCTTCCAGCTTTTCGCCCTGCCCCTTTTATTAATTAATAAATCTTCTTAATTTCCTTAATCCTTGGAACAACCAAACGAATATGGAGCGCATTTCTGCTTCCCGTCTTTTGGAATGTTCTTTTAGAACGAGAGAGAAAGGTGCAGTAATTAGAGTTTTTTTTTTTTTTTTTTTTTTTGTTCTGTTTTATTTTCTTGTTTTGTCTTTGCAGCCATCGAACAGCCTTGATTAGCGAAAATAGGATTTAATACCAAAGAGCAAACGTTTAAAGGACGTTTTGGAAGATTTGAGGACTATTTTTTTTTTTTTTTTCTGTTTCTCTTCTTTCCAATGTTTGCTTGTGGAAAAAAAGTTATCGCAAAGAGCAAATAATTAAAGCACGAAAAATAATGTGTAAGTCCCCCCAAAATGCTGGAATGCATCTTGATAAAAGCGCCTATTAAAATATTTTGTAAACGGATTAGGAAGTCATAAAAATTGCGCAAGTATTCCTTCACTTTTTTTTTTCCAACGTTTTACGGTTCGCTAAATAATTCCTTTAAGCTTTACGTAGAATTCGGAGGAAAATAATTCCAAATGATAAAATGAAAAATAGAGAAATCCTTTTCTTTTATGAAAATAATGAATAAAGGCATTTAATTGGTGATTGCGGTGATGAAATGTCCATCAATCTACGGAACTTTGTATTTGAAATCAGATGAAAACAATCCATTTTAAATTCGTATTACTTTTCAAAAAAAAAAAAAAAAGCTGAATTTTACTTTCATAATTGTTTTTTAAATAATTCTTACTTTATGGTAGACATAGCACATTTAACGCACAGATTTTAATGCACCATAATTAAAGCGAAACCCTCTTTTCGGAGCGTTTTATTATTGACTAGCCGCCTTAGGCGACCAGTTTAATGTTCGTTTAAATTTTATAATTAAATATTTTACGCAATTCCTACTTTAATATATTTTTCATCAAAATATTATAAAACATCAATATTTCATAGTCATATAATTCACTCATAATATTATAAAGGCCTTCAGTCATAACGTAATATGTATCTCTCTCATTTTCTGTTAGCTCCCGTAGAATTTATGCTTTAAATTAAAGTGGAAAGAATAATTCTGCAATTAATATAATAATATTTTTTACTGAAACAAAGCATTTTTTTATAATATGATTACTGATAACAGAGTCACTGAGCGTTTAAACTTTATGGGCACTAAAGACTATATCTTTCTTAATTTATGTAATATCTCAAGAATTTGTCAACAAAATTTTCTCAGATTCATCATGAACAGATCGATTCATTAACAGTGTTTCATTTTAAATGCATCAAGCACTAAGAAAATAAAATGAATCGTTTAAAATAATCGGTCGAAAACAGGTTTAAAAAAACTACTTAAAAAACGATGTACTTAAAACTATAAGCATATACAAAAAATATATAACTAATATAAATACAATTTAATTACAAAAGCATGCAACTAACCTAAAAATAATTTAAATCAAGAATCATCCGGTGATAATATTGTCAACAATCAGAACACAATGCGCATGCGTGAATTTTCAACGCCAGTTACAGTAACGCAAATGCGTGAATTTTTCTACGCCAGTTGGGGTAACGCTATGCAGATTAGACATTTTTAATTTCCTTTATTCTGTGTTATTTTAATTCAAAAGTACTTCAGAATGAATCAGAAAAATCGATTAATTTACAATGTTTAACTTTAAATGCATAAAACATTAAGAAAATAAACAGAATCGTTTGGAATAATCGGCCGAAAAATGTTAACCCTAGCCTCATTGCTGTTGGGGGAAAAAAACTGAAGCCTTATTCATTTGGCGGTGGGGAAAATGGAAGATTTTTTTGCAGGAAAGTTAGTTTTTAATTAATAATTAAAATTCTAATTAAAAATTAAAAAAAAGGGACTCCAAGTGCACATTCCCGACCTCTAAGGTATACATGTACCAAATTTGGTAGCAGTAGGTCAAATGGCCTGGCCTGTAGAGTGCCAACACACACACACACACACACATTGAGCTTTATATAAGTATAGATTATTATTTTTAAATTAAAAATATTATTAAATAATTCATTTTTATAGTATTTAATTTTAAAAAACAAGAATTTTGATATATCGATTTAGCCTTAATCATATAGTTGTGGAAGACGTATTCATAAGACCCCAATTATATTTCATTACAATGTTTGAAGCATCAGACGAAAATCTAAAAAATGATTCCGTTACCAGGCATAAATTTAAAGATATTATTGATAAAGCCGTAATCGTATTCGTTATAATATTTGAAATATCAAACAAAAAATTGAAAACGATTTCGTTATCAAACATAAATTTCAAAACATATTTGATAAAGCCGTCATCGTATTTAGTTATAAAAATTGAAATATCAAACTAAAAATTGAAAACGATTTCGTTACCAGACATAAATTTGAAGACGTTATTGATAAAGCCGTCGTCGTATTTCGGTACAATAATTGAAATATCAGACTAAAATCTGAAAACGGTTTTGTTACCAGATATAAATTTAAAGACTTAATTGATAAAGCCATAATCCCAGTTTGTTACAATTGTTATTTTTATAATTAACGAAATAATTATATTAGCATTCAAAAAGAAAAAAAAAAAACTATTTCCAGTGATATCACTTACTTTGATTTTAAACATCCATAATTCATTAAAACATTAATAATACATTTACATTATTACAAACATACATTGAAGCTAATACTCATACAAGAAGAGCAAGTCCAAAGAAGAAGTAACGGTTCCGTTTGACGGAGAAGCATCTCTTGGCGACCACATTAGGTCATTTAATGATCAAACCAGCGCTGACGATTAGAACACCAAAGGAATCATCTACCATCTGATAAAATTTCTCAGGAAACCCTTCCATGATATCCTTCTACGTTTCGTTTGGAAGCGTTTTGCGATGTCCCTCCCCCTCCCCCTCGGACAGCAAAGTGACCGGTGGCAGGATTTCCCACAACCCTCAGTGAACCCTCAACACCTCGAGTATCATCCATCTTGGAATCCCGAAGCAACTCACGAAAACAGCATTAACGGGGTACTTAATGGCCGCTTTTAAAACTCGCAGGCTACCGGTGCTTTATTGGCTTTTTATGACCAGTCCCGCGTGGTTTCAGAAGAGGAATTTGCTTTTCATTCTTTTTTGTTCGATTTTTTTTTTCAAGTGTTCCTTGTTGTTCTTTCTCGACGAGCGTCTTGAAAGGAAGGTGTTGATGGAACGAGTGTTAAGGGGTCGTTTTATGATTTCTTTCGCTTTCATGGTAATATGGAATCTTTTTTTAAATTTATGTCAGATGCTTAGTGCCGAAAAAGTAAGCATAACGCTAAGGCTTAAATTTTCACTAAAAAGTTTTTGTTTTATGATGATAAATGCCAGTTTTGTAGTGATAATATTTATCTTCCGTATATGAGGTGTTGCAACAGAGAGAAAGTACTTTAATTGTCAAAGAATGCCAATTCGATATTTTGACAAATAATCCGAAAAATGCATTCGTGCCGGCGTCCTGGCTAGGGGTAGCGCGTCTTCTCCGTGATCTTGGCGTTCCGGGTTCGAGTCCTGGTTCGGGCATGGTTGTTCTCTTCCTTGTGTTCTCTCTGTGAGATGTGTGAACGACCCCTCCCCCCTGTAAAAAGGGGTTGTGCAAGGGAGTGTGTGTGTGCTATGTTTATTTGAACTAGAAGTCAGACTTCTGCCCTCGGGTGCTCAGGGGTCTTTACCCTCAGAAGCTACTACGCAAAATTTGGCTTAAAATAATCACACGACAAAAAAAAATGCATTTGTGTATTGTCATGCTAGAGGAATTGCAAAGATATTGGAACAATGGTAATGCAGATAGAAAATTTTTTAATATCTTGCCTTCAGTTAACCTTCATCCCACTAACTGGATCAGAGTGAATATTATTTTCTTCTCAAAACACGGCCCTTTTCCTGCCTACCTCAAAAGGTTCAACCTGTCTGAGAGTGACCAGTCCAGTTGTGGTGGGATAGGCACCGCATTTCATTATGCTACGGAATGCATCCTTACAATCTCCTGGCATATGAAAAAACCATCGCCAAGCCATGAACAAGAATGGCTGAAAAGAGTCGCCAGCAACTTCCTTTCCAGGCAAAAAATTCACAGTATAATCAAATTTATAAGTGGAAATAGAGACCTATTCTTGCCTCCATAGCTCTCAACATCAAGTCTCATACTCATAAGGACTAATGGGGGGGGGGCACCACAGTTTCTTCACATACATTTACATTCGTAAATATCTCTTCTTTGTTACCCTTAACCAAGTTTTTTTATTTGATTTTTATAACTGCATCCTCAGTTAGTATGTCATGACAAGTGAATACAGAATTCATGTGTTTTTTTTTTTTTTTGGTATATAATCATTTTTTAAAGTAGAAAATCTTTGTAAGCGGTTTCATTTTATTATCTTTTCTTATATGTTTATAAATTCTGTATATAGTTATTTTTATTTATTTTCTACTGTAAATATTTTTGTACTTAATAAAATTTCCGTCACATGCCCATTAAACCGTTCAATGATCAGAATTGTTACGGATACAGAGTTATGAGGCGTTCTGCTCTGTCTATGAGCACTGTAATCCCAAAACACTTTGTGCGACAGTATGCGGACAGTATGCACGAATTAAGTACGCGGTTTTTGCACCAAATTTTTAGATTTAAATCATGTTTTGAACAAAATTGATTCTGAAAAAGAATACCTGTGTTATTTATTGTCCGAGTGCCAGTGAACACAATAATTAAAAAAATCTGAAGAATTAGGAATGTGAACTCTGGTACATATATTTAACATCTAAAATGTAGACATGTTTCTCAGTTTGAAACCCAATGCGCCAAGAGATTGATCATCTGGCAGTCTATACTTTCACAAGCATGTAATTGCGAAGTCTCAAAAACGCAATAATTTAAGTACATGAAATTTGGTATGCATAATTTTGTGACTACAACTGTGGTTTCGTGGGAAATTTTGAAAAGGGTTTAAAAAATTTCAAAATTTAAATGTGAATGAAAGGTTAAAAAAGAAAACACAAATAATCTAAAAGATAATTATTTAAATTTTAAAATGATGTAAAAATTATTTTTCAACACGAAAATTATAACCAAAAAAAAAAAAAGTCAGACAAATTTCGCTAGATTTTCAACTAAATAAAATTATGATTAAAATTTTAAAAAAGATCCATCCGAGATGCACATTCCCACTTCTCAGAGTATATTTGTGCCAAATTCGGTCGCTCTAGATCTAATGGTTTATCATGTAAAACCTAACACAAACAGATATACACACACACATTTATCATTATTATTATTAATTTGCAATTTTTATAAATCCATCTATTTGGTATTGAAGTGTATCTAACCGTCCTGTAGCTTATATTCATTGCTAAGTAATTTAGGTAACAATAATCTCACAAATTATTATGTTTTTCCAAAAATATTGGGATGCAAATCGAGATTTTAGTCATTTGATAATATTAGTATTCCATATTATTTTTTTTTCTTGAAATGATGCAATAGATTCATTATTATATTACAGTCATGTATCAAACGTAACTATACGTATATCTGCATGTAAGATGGCATTGTATTCATATTTACATGTTAAATGTCTGTCTGCCGGCGTCCTGGCATAGGGGTAGCGCGTCTTCCCCGTGATCTGGGCGTCCCAGGTTCGAGTCCCGGTTTGGGCATGGTTGTTCTTCTGTTGTTCTATCTGTGAGATGTGTGAGTGTGCCCTCCTGTAAAAAGGGGTTGTGCAGGCGAATGAATGATGCGTGAGTGGCAAAGTCGTACTCTTGGCCCTAGTTGGCGCTGCTATAAAAAATAAGAGACGTCCCCCTCAGGCTTAAATCGCTTTCGATTTAAGCCTGAGGGCAAGTGCCTGAGGGCAAGTGTCTTCGTAACAGCGGGCTTGTCAGTGGCAAGTGCCATAAGAAACAAACAAACAACGATATTATCTTATATTTTATAATTCGCAGAATTCTAATTTTTATGAAATTATTAATTTGGCAATTAGGCTAATAATTTTCTTGCCTGCGCCTGCCTTTTCAGTCCTGCTGCCCTAGGAAGTTTGTCAGTTCGAAATCCGCCATTGGTTAAAGATGGCCTGTTAATTTTCCCTCTGATCTCTCCTGTGTACTTTTTCACACAAATTTCTGAAAATGGCAAAATAAATCTTACACCATTTTAAAATTCAAAAAATTGTCGTATTGATACCAATTTAACTAATTTCCCTTTCCCCCGCCCCTGTAATGTGAGTTTTCCTCGTAGGGATAGTAATGTGATCACCTAAAAATTCGACTTCAAGGTTTTGGACAAATCTCCATGTTCTAAGCTTTTCTATTTCCGAAGTAAAAAAAAATTAAAAAAATGGAATAATAATTGACTGTAAACACAGTAGATTATTCGCAGAAAGTTTTTTTTATAATCCTTGCGTATACTAAGAAGATAACTTTATCTTATTTTTCCCCAAGAATCGCTTTTATTCTAATTATTTTCAAATAACGATCTTAATATCAAAATTGTCGGCGTCATTGCATAATGGTAGCACATCTTCCACGTGATCTGGGCATTCCGGGTTCGAATCCCGGTTCGGGCATGGTTGTTCTTCATCCGTGTTCTATCTGTGAGGTGTGTGAATGTGCCCCCCTGTAGAAAGGGGTTGTGCAAGCGAATGTGTGAGTTTCATCTTCATATGAGCTAGAAGTCAGACTTCTGGCCTCGGGTGCTTAGGGGTCTTTACCCTCAGAAGCTACTGCAGCCCCTTTCCGTGGTAACGTGGACACGACATCAATATCAAAATTGTAGATTTGTGTCAGATTTTTTATCCAATCAATCAATGAAATAAGATCCAAACATGTGCATTAGTTCTCTTCCTCAAACTGAACCGATGAACATAAACCGTAGCATATTGTTCAAGTATATAAAAAGTCGAAGGAGCGACAGGTCACTCGGTTGATTTACCAAATGGCATCAATTCAGCTCACGTGACTTAAAATGTGCCTTGCTCAGGCATTTTGGCCATCTATTGCGTGTTTTGTGGAAGTGTAAGGAAAGTGACATCAAGGAGCAGTGTGACACAATCGTAGTTAGATGGGAGAAGGCAGACATTTGTTTGTTGTTTGTTTGTTTCTTATGGCACTTGCCACTGACAAGCCCGCTGTTACGAAGACAGCGATTTAAGCCTGAGGGGGACGTCTCTTATTTTTTATAGCAGCGCCAACTAGGGCCAAGAGTACGACTTTGCCACTCACGCATCATTCATTCGCCTGCACAACCCCTTTTTACAGGAGGGCACACTCACACATCTCACAGATAGAACAACAGAAGAACAACCATGCCCAAACCGGGACTCGAACCCGGGACGCCCAGACCACGGGGAAGACGCGCTACCCCTATGCCAGGACGCCGGCAAGATAATATCAATTTTTAGCTAAGCACAAATGAGCAAGTTCTTAAACTCATTTTGTATTTATAATTAAATGAGCAAGTTTTGTTAATTTTTTTATTAAACTCATTTTGTATTTATAATTTAAATATTTATAGGCATCGAAAGCTTAAAATGCATTACTTGTACGTGATCCAGCCATTAATGGTTCTGTGACTACACAACATTCTTTCGGCTATCTTTATTAAAGATGAACTCATATCATATCTTGTTCCGTGTCACTATATTTATTTATTCATGTTGTATGCATAATGGCAATTGCCAGTAGAATTCAATTAGCTAAGTCTTGATATTTATCATGTCTACTTTGGTGGAGTAACGATCCACTGACGCTCATAACTCTTTTCAAGTCTAAAAAAAGGGTCTGCTAATCCAAACAGACGCCCTCTGCCGGTCACTCATTGTTTGTTATCGCGATTAAGAGACTATTTAATGGCTTTTGTTATGTTTCAGATCCATTTCGGTTTCGTTAATAATGTCCTTCTGTTGCACCAAGTAAGTTGTTATTAGTTTTATTAAGTAAGTCAACCAACTGACTCCCAGACCCGCCACGAAGGCACACGGATTTAAACCATAAGGCTGAATGACCGGACCGCCTCAACAGCAACACTGGCGGGAACTGTGGTTGAGTCCTAAGGGCCACCACCGACCACGGTACAACCCTTCCCGAAGGAAGTACGTCCCGTCATCGATGGGGGGGAGTCAGATCCCCCACCTATTTGTGTACCCTCCAGGGTGGCGAGATCCAATCACCATGCCGGAAGCATCTCATCCTGATTTCCAGGTGCCCTCCCCGGGGGTTTAGTTTTATGAAGTAAAAAATAAAAAAAAAATAAAAAAAAAAAAAAAAAAAGGGAGAAAAATTTGTATAATGCTCTCATAAAAGAAAGCGGGGGAAAAAAGCCCATTCCTAAATAATCGTCCCAATCACTCTTTTAGCTTTAAAAAACAATCTACATGCAGAATAAATAATGGTGAATCGTCAACTTTGGTAGCAATTCCAGCAACATGAAAATTTAAAATAGTTAAATGAACTAAACGAAACAAAATAGAATCTGAAATATTATGGGAAATTAACTATGATAACGAATATGAAGTTTTCTTAGGTACCACTCAGAACGAACGTTGGAACGGCGGTGGTCTGGTGGTAAGGTCTCGACTTCAGAACTGGTGGGTATCAGGTTCGAGACCCGATTCAGCCGAAGAACCGTCGTGTAAGCGAGCCTGATGCGCGTAAAATCCGTCCGGTCCAAACGCCATCCCGCTGTGTGGTGTGGAGAGGGGGATGCCAGCTCAGGTGTCGTCCTCGTTATTTGACCGCTGTTCAAAATTCCGAGTTCCGCCCCAAAATAGCCCTAGCGTTGCTTTAAAATGGGGCATTAATATAGGGTGTTCATTAATTATTGCCGGGGTTTCCGTACCTCATAACTTTCGAATAAAAAAATATTACGCAAAAACCGATTTCGTATTCGTAAATTACAACTCAAAGAATTTTATTAATGATATTAAAGTGTAAAGCTTGCACAATTTGCACTTTGTAGGCATTCAGCTGAAGGCGATTATGTATTCGTAAATTCGCTGAACAAATTTTGACTCGAATTGAGGATGATGAAAATTACCTTCGGAAATGGTTCTTCAGTGACGAATCCACTTTTCATGTGTCAGAAAAAGTGAATAAACATAACTGTAGAATATGAGGCTCGGAGAACCCGCACGATTATCAAAAGTCAAAATTTGTTCAGCGAATTTACGAATACATAATCGCCTTCAGCTGAATGCCTACAAAGTGCAAATTGTGCAAGCTTTACACTTTAATATCATTAATAAAATTCTTTGAGTTGTAATTTACGAATACGTAATCGGTTTTTGCGTAATATTTTTTTATTCGAAAGTTATGAGGTACGGAAACCCCGGCAATAATTAATGAACACCCTATATAACTAAACTAAACTAAACTCACAGTGTAAGTTAGTTCAATGCTGATGAAGAATCTTGAATGAAACTAATCGAAGTTAACTTAAAAGTTCCTGAAAGCTAAAATCTGCTTACCGAGTATAGATTATATCATCAGAAATATACCACAGCACTTAACACACATAAAGCACTGTGGCTTTTCAGTCCAAACATTTTCATTACGATCATTATAGGGTTGCAAATAAAATTACATTTTTTTAAACGAAAAAAAGTATAAATGAAAAAAGACCACATGGATATAGTATTCGAAAGCAGAAGTAGGTGACAATTGCTTTCCAAGTAAATTAATTCTTTTAATAAAGGTTTTAATGATTAAAAAAAAACTACTCAAGAATTGCAGAATACGAATAAAATACTAAATACAAAGACAATATAAAAACTTTTATTCTAGGAGGTAATTCTTTGGGAAAAACTGATTTCGGAATATATCAAACGTATAATATTTTGAAGTGTGTTGTTCATGCAATAAAGTTTCTTGAAGTTAGGGATTTAATATTTCGATACAAAGGGAAGTAGGAAGATATATGTTTTCGTATCACATAATAATGGAAATTTTAAAAGAATTTTGGATTTAATTTCAAATATAGTTATTTTGTTAAAAAGAATGACATGGAAAAACATAGAAATCCGGGTCAAATCAGTCATTTATCAAAAACAGCTTGCGATATAATCGTAGAGCTTATATACAGGGTGATTCAAAACTTATCATTCAAATTTAGTGGTGAAATAGGAAATATCTCATGAAATCAATTTCACATAGGAAAGTATGTCCGCAAACTTCATATGCATGAACAAAATGGACAAGTGAAATGAACACAAGGGAAGAGTAAGGTTAAGTGGTAACGAATGTGATCTTTATTCCAACAAGGTAAAGCACATTCGGTATCTGTAGGTGCTCAAAATTTCGAGCATTTACACGAATACGGGATTCACAGCACCGTTGCAACGACCACCAAACATTTTCAAAAATGCCTGTCATATATATATACCTGCGGCATATCCGCCGAGATATATGGTATCAATATGACGAAACTCTAGACCATAGCACAATTGTTGCGTATGATTACCTCTGGCACTGTGATTCGACGCTGAATGGCAGAGGTGGAGAGATTGCTTGGCCACCTAAGTCACCTGATTTATCACCCATGGATTTCTTTTTGTGCTGAACCATGAAAGATCATGTGTACGCTACCTTCGCCAACAGTGAAATGTACCTAACTAAAAGAATAGTGGCCGCCACAGGCATTGTACGTGTAATGCCAGGAATTTTTGAAAATGTTTGGCGGTCAATGCAACCGCGCTGTGGATCCCGTGTTCGTGTAAATGGTCTCAATTTTGAGCACCTACTGTGAACTTGTACTTTAGCTTGTTGGAATAAAAACCACATTCGTTACCACTTAGTCTTACTGTTTCCTTGTGTTCACTTCACATGTCCATTTTGTCCATGCAGATTTGCGGACATACTTTCCTATGTGAAATCGATTTCCTGAGATATTTCCTATCTCTCCACTAAATCTGAAAGATGAGTTTTGAATCACCCTGTATATATAAACAAATAAAATAATCGAGGAATTAAAACAAAGACATATAATTTTCACATAAATTTTTGAGTCCACTTCGAACATTATTCATTCAAATATATTAACTTTTGAATTTCGATACGTTTTATTTAATAATTATCTGGTAGAAAAAATTAGTAAATTTATATAACTAAGCAAATCATACAGAGACTGATGATTCAGGTTTAGAGATTTAGAGATCAGGTTTAGAGATGAATTGAAGATATAAGAAGCCAGTATTATGATAACGTTAGTAATTGGTCAGTATTATAGGCTTCAGTATTTGATTAGAAATAAGAATCCATTGTCAGAATACATCTCTTGTTCAATTTGTCTTGCTTCTAACTATCACGCAGCTGTTCCGGCCTCATGCATGAAAGGAGATTAAGTGAAGAGAGATTAAGTACGGCGCTGATGTTGGTGGCTGACACCGGTAAGCGTGTGGGTTAGTAGGAGCTCCAATGGGAACTCCGACAAACGAGTTTAAATTTTAATCGAAATTTAATTGCACACATGTAAATAGCAATTAACCATTTTATCCATAACATATAATCATTATAATCCATCAATAATAAGCTTCGTTGCCACGAAAATTGTCATCACTTGTGTTCAAGGCATGCAACACAATTCATACATTGAACTTGTTCGGTACACATGCTGCCAATAGTTATCTGCTTTTAACTAAACTATTTATATGGATTCAAGAGCTGTATGTATTTATGAGTGCGTCGACTACTAGATGACAAATCAGAAAAACTAAAGAAAAATAAATGAATACCCAGTGATCTGTTGTAATAATCAGATATTTTTATTTAAAGAAATAATTATATTATATTAATATTTAATTTTTAAAGAATTTTAGGACTTTAGTCAATTTTTCGATGAAATATACATATATATTAAAATAAATGAGTAAATAATATTTTAAAAAGTTATTACGGAAAAAATAACTTAAAATAGATCATTAATTGTTGATCAAGTATAAAAAATGATGTGAAAACGCAATGTTAATTTGATTAGTTTATTATTCGCAAGAGGGAAAAAGAGTTCACAATAGGCACTGATTAGGACCGCAAAGCCACCACTGTCTTTTAACACTAACTATCAACCTCAAAATGCTTAAAGTCGTCCTTGTCTTTAGCTTTACTAACTGCAAAATTTAAAAAATCGTAACTATCTTTACTGCAGACCACAACAACAACAACAACAAAAAAAAAAAAGCTGTCTACCTTTGATCATTTTACCTGGCCATCAAATCTTACTACGGATGAGATGAATTTTTAGGATACACAACAACAACAACAACAAAAAGAAAATAGAAAAAAAAAAAACTTGAAAAGAAAAATGGTTCCTCCTTATCATCTCATCTTAAAAATTTACATTTTATGGTGCCGAGCCGGCTTAAATATTCATCGACCTTCTCCACAAACCGCGTTCTGAATTTACATAATACTTCTCCCCTTCTCCTCACCCCTCTGGGTGGAATACAGCACTCCCAACTCCGCCACCATCTATTGGAAAGAAGCAAGATATACACCCTGTAACCGTCACATCTCATTCGATTTCGAACCCTGAATATTTCACCGAACACTTTCTCCTGAATTTACCTCCCCCCCTCCATCCCCTCGGGGTATGGGGATGTACAGGAGAACTCAAAATTCCGGAAAAATAACCACTGCCTTTTCCCGAATTTTCAACGTGGATACGCTTGCCGGTGAGTCTTGTAGTGAATTTGATGACAGCTAGATAACGGACCTCATGAATGCTGATGGTTTTCCTGTACACCCTACCCCCCCCCCTTAGGTTTCATCTTCTTTTCTCCACCTCCCCCTACCTTTTGGGTTACGACGGAAAGAACCTCAACCAAATGTAATTGCATCTCGTTGCAAACGATTTAGAAATGTTTGAGAATTTCTTGAAAATGTTAACAAGAGAAATAAATCAGCTTCGTTCTGGTTCTTGAATTAAGAACGGAATCTTACTAAATTTAGGAGCATATTATTTATTATGTTCTCTTATTCATTTTAAGCTCTAAAATCTTTTGCTATTGTTAATCCAATAATAAGGATCTTTAAACAAAATTTTCCACTCACTTTATAAGTGAAAGCATTTGAAAGTTTTCGCGACCCCCATTTTCCTGTTGTTTTGTTTCTAAAGTTGAGAAAAGAAAAAGAAAATTTTATTTCGAGTATTAAAGATTTGTTATATAAATTTATCAAAAGCTAAAAAAAAAAATATTTTTAAAGTATATAAGTACGTTTGGAATGAATTTTTTTTTCGAAAAATGTTATAAAATATATTTTTGAATAAAATTTACGGAAAAAAATACCTATGGAATAAAAACTTATCGGGTAAATAACAGTAAAAAGTATCTGAAAATTGAAATAAATATTCTTCTGTGGGTGGGAGGGGCTAAAAAACACATTTTTCTTTTTAAATTAAAAACCTTTAAGCAAAAAAAAAAAAAAAAAAAAAAAAAAATCAAAGATTCAAGAAAAAGCTTTTAGTTTAAAACCTTATCAAACGATTTGTTCAAAAGCCTGCAGATAATTTAAAAAATATATTTCCCAGTTCCTGAACTAAAAAATAAACTATATTTATTTTACCAACATTTAAATACTGTTTTTCAATTAATCAGATGAAATTAAAAAAAATTATGTTATGTAATATTTAAACAGTTGTAAAATCTTTTTATACCGATCAATTTCTTTTTCTATTATTCAAGATCTGTAGAACATACTGATAAATTGTCTTACCAAATATAGTTTTAAAAAATACATATTAGACTTATGAACTTTTTTGTTAGACCTTTAGTTGGAATTAATTTCAAAAAACTTCAAGATATAAAAGAAGAATTAAAACATAAATTGTGCAAATATAAGAATAAATGTACCTACTTAAAGAAGAAGTGAAGAAGCAAATTCAAACGATTTTATAATGAAAACTATTCAGAATATTAAATAAAAAATGCACGATATTTTCGAAAAAAAACTTTTTAATTTATCGAGCTACTATAAGTAAAATTTAATTCATAAAATCTTATTACTTACTATTTTTGTTAACATTGAAAAAATTTGGAAATAAAAAAAAAGTTATCTCATATCCTCAGTTATGAGAGTTTTTACTGTATCATAAAACTATCTGAGAGCAAATATTTGACGATAAAATCAAATTAAACTGTTTCTTCATACATTATTGTAATAATTTTACCAACATTTTATAAATATAATTATATTTTCAGAAATTAATACTTTACTCAGCATCTTATAACTAAGTCGTACGAATTAATTTTAAAATAGATAATTAGAAAATATTACAAAATGATACAATCTAATTAAGTCAATAAAATAATAATGACTATTTCATAATTTTAATTTTTAAATAAAAATCCCAAATATATATTTTTTATTTAATATCCAACCTTAAATTTCAAATCTAGCATTTTTTTTTCCATCTGAATCTTAAACCTGTATCATCCTTGCGATTCTAGAGATGAAAAAATTGCATTAACATATTTAAATCACTAGGCACTCAATACATTAGCATATCAATTACATGAACATACAAATTAACTATGAATTAACATATTAATATATTTCACTCATTATACACTCAATTACATAAAAATATATAATGTTCTGAAAAACTGCTTTGTTTCATATATTTATTTTTACCAAATATTATTCTTTTGTTATTGGGGGGTGCAGAAATTTATAACATGAATACGTTTTAATATATAATGCAATGAGAGTTAAAACTAAGATGTTTTCTAATTGTGGTACTTTAATGAGATCTTAACTTTATCTCATTCTGCTGATAAATTTCATAGCTGGTAATAATGCAATACTTAGATACTGCAATTAGAAAGACTGTATCATGATATTTAAAAAAAAAATGCACCAGGAAACGTTTTTTTAAACGTTTACTGATGAAAGAATACAGGAACAAAACAAATAAAGGGTGTATCAGTAGAGATAGACAAACTTTCAGGAGAAAAAGAGTACACCTAACTGATTGAAAATCACCTAGCAATGCATAGTTGGAAACGCTTTCATGGAGCGGTAGTGGAAACACAAAACAGGAGAAATTAAGGACAGGAACAAGATGAGAAAACGTGTTTATTATTCTTAGTACCGCAAAAACTAAACTACAAAAAACGATAATGAAAAACACCTTCTTTCATCAAAGAAGGTGTTCGAAATTACGTCTCCGGGCCATGGTGCAGGCTTCACATCTCCGGCGCATTGAAGATCTAACATTAGCGAAAATACCGGCCATGTTTCAGACTTCCCCAGCAGCTGCCATGATACGTGCGATAAGATCCTCAGCATTATTAAAGGGGTTTCTTACACGAGTGCCTTGACGTTTCTCCAGAAGTAGTAAGCAAGGCAAGTGAGATCTGGCCATTCAGCAGGCCAATGCATTGGACCATCCCGCTCGATGCACTGTAGGTCATTCATTGCATTCAGATGGAGAAACATGTTAATGCTCTAACTTCTTCGTCATGCTGAAACCACATGGAAAAACGCATAACAGCGGATACATGTGTGTGTCGTTCAACAGTTGTGGAAATTCATGCTGTTAGTTTGCGTCAGTCAGACGTAGGGGCAACAAGTAAGGCTGTACGAGTTGATTGTCCTACAATGCCGGTCCATGTCGCTTACACCAGCCAAAGACTTCTCAGTATTTTTACTGCTCTAAGAATATGTTAATAACTTTACTAACATGTTTTCTCCTCTTGTTTGTGTCCTTCATTTCTTATGTTTTATGTCGTCACTACGGGGCCAGGAAGAGGATAGAGATATTTCTTTGACACTTGTGGAATTAGGGAAGGGAATCTTAGGCATCTTTAAAAGAATGATGTAAACGTTGAGGATATTTGTCCCTTCACTCGGAGCGTGAGAAAATGCTGAGATCGTCGTTTTTAGAGCATTAGATAGATAGATATAGATAGACAGATTTATCAACTTTATAGAAATCTTTAAATATAGATCAATTTTAGTATCTTTAAATATAGAAATTGAAATGAAGTCCTCTCGAAATAAAAATGATAGACAAAATCAGTTCTATGCGGACAAAATATATCAAAAATCATTGACGGTTGAGATATTATTTCCCACAGTCAATGACAAATTTCGACTGACAAATATTTGTTTCGATTATTTCAGATATTGAAAATGAAGGTATTACAAGCTTTGGTTGAAAAATTACAAACTAAGCTAAGGATCAAAATTATTGAATTTTTCTTTCAAAACTTGGGAGAAACATATTTTTTGCGCAATGCGCTTCGATACACCAACATAACGAATTTCTTGTGTGTGTGTTTTCCTTGCGAAAGGATTATATTTATAGCAAAAAATCTCGAGATTAACAACAATTAGCTAAGAGCATTCGGGCTGAAATTCGATGAAGGATAATATTTTATAACACAATGGCCCCCATGACGCAAATCGATACGAAAAGAGCATGCTAATGATGAAAAAAAAAAAAAAAAAAGGAATAATTTCGAAGTTTTTTATTATGTAGGGAAAGTATCTTCTATTTTAAAAGTACATTACATAAAAAAGACCGACTGAAGTATTCGAAAATTACATATTATATTTGCTTTTGTAATAATTAGACAGATTATTATTTTCTTGAGTCTTGGAGTTCATAAATATAAAAAGAAATATTTTTAAATTATTATTAAAAGTTCTCATTCCTTTAATTAATTAATAATTAAAAATCTTTAATTCCTTAGAAAATTTCTATTCTTTAGTGACTAATCATATATGTTTGGACATGCATTCTAAAGAAAAAAAAATAATTTTCTTGAGTATTCGAATTTAACATGAAAAAAATAAATTTTTCAATTATATTTAACATATATGCCAGCATTCTATTTTTCCAAGTTTCAGATTCATTTACACAATTTTTTTCCCATTATTGTGAAAATTTCAAAACGGAAAAATCTTTCTTATAATAATTTTTTAATCTTGAAAAGGCTTCCGGCGAATTTTCGGTTTATATTATAATCTCTCACGGATCTTATGGCGCCATCTATTAATGATTCTATGAATCATTTTATGTACGTTGTGTATTTTTGACAAATTATAAAATACTTAATACATAAATGTGATAATTAAATGTGATGTAATGTTTCCTTTCTATCTCCCTATGAATATGTGCAATGAAATCTTCAGGAAAATTACGCTGTGGAAAGAAATCGAAAAGGAATGTTAAGATTAAATATATTATTTCAATTTATGGCTTTATTATTTAATTACATGTAGAACTAAATTTCTTCTTAGATAAGAGTTCAGGTACCCTGGTAAAAGTCTCGACTTCGGCATAATGTCGTAGTGAATTGAAGACTTAAATTTTAACATGGATCCACCAAATATATTACCCTTGCATCCTAAACATATATCAAGGTCAAATGTTCTGATGTGGTATAAAAGCAGGGAAATGGGGGTTGACTGTTCAAATAATGTAACAGTGTGAACATATTTGCAATATCTTTTATAAATCTTAAAAACAGGACCTTTATCTGAAACTGGAAAGTATTCTTTTTCAAATATGTGAGAAATCAGTAGATTATCAAGAATCAAGCACCAAGCATCCTTGAAAAATGAAAATCCATATCTCTCATTCAATTATTCTATTTTTTATTATTATTTAAAAATCCTGTTTTCTTGTATTACAGTTTTATTATATATTTATAATATATATTTTATTATTTTATTTTATTATTTTTATTTTATTTTATTTTATTATTTTTATTTTATTTTATTTTATTATTTCTTTATTTTATTATTTTTATTTTATTTTATTTTATTATTTTATATATTATTAATATATATCCGCTTTCAGTTAAATGCAAATTATACGTTTAATACTAAACCGCCTACTTTTGACACATTATCTTATCAATAGTATTCATTAACATAATAATTCCAATCAACTTTGATGGCCCATTTCCTATCATATTAAACGAAAGTGCTATTTTAAATTGTAATTCCACAATAATCATATAACATTCTGATTCGTTAACAGTGTGTACAAGATAGTGAAATTAATTGACGAGCTAAGTTGTTTAGAATGGGTGCTGCGTCAAGGTTTTATTTTGTGAAAAATTTCAGAAAAGGAGGGTGGAGGCAATGCAAAAAAAAAAAAAAAAAAAAAAAACATATGAAAATGCTTTTTAATCTCCCCGAATTTTCGAACCTGAAAAAAAAGTTCTATTCTAAAAGTGTTATACAACGATTTCAAAATGGTCGATTTTCAGGGAGAAAAAATTAAATTTGAAAAAAAGAAAAGTTTAAAAAATTTAGGGAGAATGATATTTGAAGAAAAAAATTCTTTCTGTCTAGAGTAAAACCTTAAACAATTGTATTCACTAGCGTAGCATCTTGTGTCAATAGAAAATGCACTCAAATAAAATGATTGGCACAAGATTAGAACTTTAAATATGATTTTGACACCTTATTTCGAAAAATCGATTATTATGGTATACTTACCATCTGAAATTGTGCTTAACACTTTCAGAACAGAGATTTTTTTTCGGTCTGCGAATTCAAACAAATGAATGAATACGTCAAAACCATTTTTCGATGACCCCTTTTCATCGGCTATGTTAATTTTTTTCGAAAAATAATAAAGATATCAATCTGAAATTTTCGGAATTTCGTTTTGTAACTGAGATGTACTACCAAAAAATTATTTCCACTTTAAAAAAATCATAAAAAATATTTTTCTAAATCTACATTTTTTTTTATTTTTTTCAAAAATTATTTAAAGAACTAATTAAATTATCTTAAACATCCGAAAACTCATTTTGCACTTCTTTGAATTATCCATAACTTTTCAATTTAAATTCTTCAACTCAGTTGAAGCTAAACTGAAAACTTATGGATATTAAAATTTCAGATTTTATTTAATTAAAAAATTAATTTTTCCTCTTGCTTTCCCCTTATTAGCTTCAATATTCGGGAGCAAATATATAATTTAAAGCAATGACTATAAAGTATTTTTTTTCCACATTTTCAGTCTTCTCATGATATTTCGACTTAATTATTAGACATATGTTTTGTGAGCATTGAATTAGTTTGCATCATAACTGTCATACCGTCCGATAAAGAATTACCATTTTTATTTTCTTATGTACGAAAAGAAAATATTGTAATCGTCCTAGAGTCCGAAAAACACATTTTTGAAATGATGGCTGTTTGTAAACACGGTAGTTCAAAAATGCTTTGAGCAAGAAGAATGAAATTTGTTGTATGACATTTATAAATTTCTATTTAATTTAGAATGAAGTACTTTCATAGCAACTTATATTTGCGTAATTTACTTATATTTGCGTAATTACAAAACATAGAGAATTGTATGGATAAAATTTGGTACACAGATTTTATTACACAACAAAAATTTGGTGCACAGATTAAAATGTAGATTTGTATTAAATTTTGAACAAAATCTGGCAAGGGGGTTGATCATCTATCAGTCTGTACTTTCGAATGCATGTAAACGCTGTAACTCAAAAACGCGATGATTTAAATTTGTAAACTTCATATGTGATTTTGGAAATAATTGTAGTTCTATGTCAAATTTTAGTTTATAATCGGTCAGAAAAAAAAAAAAAAAAAAAAAAAAAAGGAACCAAAATGCGCATTCGACTTCCTGATACTTTTGTATTAAATGAATTCCAGCGATTAGTCACCAAAAACTGCACGCTAGAAGGATCTTTCGAAACTTTAGTTTGCCAATGACACGTGGTTAATAATATACAAGTGAATTTATCAGAGAATATGCGAGAGTAGTTTGGAGAGATAACGATTTTATTTTCTTTTTAAAATCCATTCTGCTATGCGCATAAACATCTTAGATAGAAGATATGTAGAAGTGTAACAGTTACAGAGATACCAACAACTGATACTTGTATTTATATTCATCTAGTAGCTGTTGAAAAGAATTCCATGAAATGAAACTTTGCTTTTATAAGTTTTCAGATTTATAATACTTTTCCTTAACTAAACTATATACAGCTGTACCTCCTATTTTTAGATATTTCAAATCATATTCAAGAAATAATTAACTGAAATTCTAAAAAGATATGCAGGTTTTTTTTTCTGTCAATCTGATATGCCACTAACTGCAAATTGTTCTCCCTTTCTGAACTTTTAAATCAATAAATTAAACAATTTATAAACACTTTTTAACTCCAATTATTTCCTTATGTATTTTTCATTTCAATTTGATATCATTTATAATATTTTACAACAATCCAAGTCTTTTCTTTAGAAATTCAAACGATAGAGTTTAAGGATCAGGAGTCAAGCCTGATCAAACTGCGAAAAAATGATTATTGATAAACATTTAAATTGCTTAAAATTGGGTAAAATAAAATCGAATTATTTATAATGTTGAATTTAAAACTAGAAGAACTGCCCTAATAATAAATTAAACTTAGATATTAAAAATAGAAAGAAATTTGTTTACATTTAATAGACGAAGTTAGAAATTGCAGTAAAATTCTATAGTTGAAGTGAAATATCGTTTTATTTCTTCAGCTCTTTCGATAGCAACAAAACAGACAAAAACAATTATCATGTCATTTAATGATAATGCAGTCATTCTAGTTTTTTTTTTTAAAGAATGGGCCATATTTCCTTATTGTTAGAACATTAAAAAAACGTATTTACAAAATCTAGTTTTAAAAATAATTAAATTATTTCATTATTCATTTGAATCTTTTTGCAAAAATTAATTCTTTTTTTAAATGCTGTTCCAAAATCAATGTTTCTTTTTATTCAAATCAATAAAGAATGCTATAAATATTACACTACAAAAATACTTAGAAAAGTTCTTTCAGTCTATAAATATGTTTTTAAAACTGCTACAGAAAATATAAATGTTTTTCAAATGTAAGATCTTCCGTATGAAGGATTAAAATAAAAATAAAAAAAAGCAGAGAAAAAACAAATGCTTTCAGGTGCGAGTTGAATATTTTTAGAACATCCCATAATCGTTATTTGCCAAATTGTATATCTAACCTTTTTGCAGACGACTTTTAACAGATGGAAAATTCCAGAGAATAAAGAAGAAATCTTTATCCTTTTGCATAGATATATTATTCTGTGAGATTTCATTTCCCTGTTGTGGCAATGCTCGTCTTCTGTTTACAGCGGCAATGGACTTTGACATTGATTCGTCGTCGAAATGCTTTCACCAGAATTTTCTTCGAGGGATTTCAGTATGGGTTGTGGCAGGACGCCAGAATACATTTTTGTCATATGCATTCTTTCCCCATCATTCTCTTCATCTTTGCTGACCGATTTCGCTGGAAATATGTTGACACAAAATCTCTTAGAGCGTACTTTATTCCCATTTGTATTCTTTTTTGACGAGATGCATGAGTATAGGACGTGATTTGATACCGTAAACAAAAGAGGATGATTCCGCCGGAGAGCTGGAGAGCGACGATTATGTTCGTTTTTCTGAGATGATGCTTTCGATATTTCAGATTCACAGAAATAATGCAGGCTTATTATTGTTATTTCCTTATATTTGTTGGTAACTCTAGTAAGGTTGGAAAAAATGAATTAGATTTTTCTTGAATACAATGGCTTGTTTTATCATTGTCTTACACCAAACAAACAAAGGGAAAAAAAACACAATAATTCCATAATTTAATGAATCTCCATATTTTTTTCTCTTAGAATCTCTCTCTCTCTCTCTCTCTCTCTCTATATATATATATATATATATATATATATATATATATACACACAGGGTGTCCCAAAAAATGTATACACACTTTAAATAATTATAAATTTGGGGTTTATTATAATTCGAATAATTTTCAACATGTAAAAGATTCTACAAATATCATTCTATTGTCTTGTTATCGCATGTTCTCTACTTGATGTCCGTTCTGCTCCAGACACTGCTGACAACGCGAAGCGATGGAATAGCACACATGATGGAACAATTCTCTTGGGATATTCGTACATTCATGTTCAATGTTTTCCCTCAATTGAACAACTGTTGCAGGTTTATGAACGTCCTGAACAGTTCCATCAGCTTCAAACTTATCTCTAATTCGAGTGATGGTAACTCGTATAGGTGGTTCTTTGTTAAACTCCCTCTTAAATTGTCTTTGCACTTCTACTGCATTTTCATACTTCCAGTAGCATTTTAGAATAAATTTTCTTCACCCTGTATATATATATATATAAGCATTATTTTGTTTGAAGCAGAATGCAGGTTTGAAGACATTGAAGATGCATTTTATCTTTTTAAATTAATTTCAATATCCATTGGGAAAGCATAATTATTTACAAGCAGAGACGCGGACAAGGCACGTCCGCCACAGCGCAACACAAAAGCAGAAGTCGAAAAAGCACGAAATAAATTATCCCTCGTCTTATATAACCTTAGATTTTGATAGGGAAAATATTTCTTCATAGTGCTAATATATTAATAAGATTCTGATGGGGATTTCTGACCATGTCAATCGCAAGTAAGGGAAACGCAGGGATCTTTTAAAAAGAATGTGCTTACTGGACATTTTTCTACCCCTTCACGCGGAGCGTGAGAATGTGTCGGCGTTTAGCCGATTCAGTAATTTTATAAAGCTTCTCTTGAATTAATTAATTAGAGAAAGGGGAATTGGATCACGAAATAAGAGAATATTTTAGAATGAAGTTACTATGGGCTAACTTAAGATAAAACCTTGGAAATGAATTAAATTGAAATTAGAGTTAAAATATCATTACACACACACACGCACATATTATATATATATATATATATATATATATATATATATATATATATACAAAAGTATTAGAATCAAGTTAATAGGAAAAACAAAAACCAAATAAAAATTAAACCAAAAAAATTATTAAAAAATATTAAAAAAGAATCCGGCCTGAAGACTTTTTCAAGGGTCACCCTCAGGCAGGGATTCATATAAAGGGATTTTTTCTGTGAGGACATACAGACATTAAGTCTAATAATGATTCCTCGTGACCCGAAAATCCCCCGAAATTATGCTCAAGAGATATACCATTTTAACAGAAAGGAAATACAAAATAACAAATTAGAAAAAAAACCACAAAGTAAAAATACAATAAAAACAATAACAATAAAAACAAAAACAGCATTAAAATTAAAATTAAAAACGAAAAGGCCAAGACATACCATCCAACAGTGAACGAAACTTTAAACAATCGATTGTGATTTCCTGTTTTTGAAAGTTAACGGTAAATTATGTAAACAGAGGTAGGCACCCAGCGCCATCTATTGAGTGATCCAATATGCAAGTAAATTTCTATTTTTATTTAAGCCAAAAGATTAATCCCAAACCATACCTTGTTTAATTAAAAAATTGACATTACAGTAATTTCTAGGAAAATCATTTTTAATTAAATTTTTAAGGAGGATATTTGATGCTTCAATATAAGAATTTTTATTATTGCAAACCCTTTTGATCCTGTTAACTTGTGAGAAAATAAGATTTTTGAAAATTTTAGAGTTTAGATTGGAATGGTAGTTACATAGTTTTGTTATTTTAAAGTTGAAATCATCCCTTTTATCGTATATACCAACTATTGTTTTATCATTAGCAATTTCGATTTTTAAATCTAGAAAGGTAGCCTCAAGTTGATTTATATTTGTATCTTTTAGAATTAAATTCTAAAATTAAATTTAATTAAATTCTAAAAGATACAAATATAAATCAACTTGAGGCTACCTTTCTAGATTTAAAAATCGAAATTGCTAATGATAAAACAATAGTTGGTATATACGATAAAAGGGATGATTTCAACTTTAAAATAACAAAACTATGTAACTACCATTCCAATCTAAACTCTAAAATTTTCAAAAATCTTATTTTCTCACAAGTTAACAGGATCAAAAGGGTTTGCAATAATAAAAATTCTTATATTGAAGCATCAAATATCCTCCTTAAAAATTTAATTAAAAATGATTTTCCTAGAAATTACTGTAATGTCAATTTTTTAATTAAACAAGGTATGGTTTGGGATTAATCTTTTGGCTTAAATAAAAATAGAAATTTACTTGCATATTGGATCACTCAATAGATGGCGCTGGGTGCCTACCTCTGTTTACATAATTTACCGTTAACTTTCAAAAACAGGAAATCACAATCGATTGTTTAAAGTTTCGTTCACTGTTGGATGGTATGTCTTGGCCTTTTCGTTTTTAATTTTAATTTTAATGCTGTTTTTGTTTTTATTGTTATTGTTTTTATTGTATTTTTACTTTGTGGTTTTTTTTCTAATTTGTTATTTTGTATTTCCTTTCTGTTAAAATGGTATATCTCTTGAGCATAATTTCGGGGGATTTTCGGGTCACGAGGAATCATTATTAGACTTAATGTCTGTATGTCCTCACAGAAAAAATCCCTTTATATGAATCCCTGCCTGAGGGTGACCCTTGAAAAAGTCTTCAGGCCGGATTCTTTTTTAATATTTTTTAATAATTTTTTTGGTTTAATTTTTATTTGGTTTTTGTTTTTCCTATTAACTTGATTCTAATACTTTTGTATCAATTCATCTGTGTTTTAGAAGTAGCTGCAATTGCGCTCTCTAAATACTATGAAGTTCCTTTTTGGTTTTAGTTTAAATAGGTAATAAATTTTAGTTGCGATTTCGAAACTGTTTTGTTTCGTTTTCATTTTAGTTTCGTTTTCAAACTTTTTCTTACTTTAGATTGGTTACTTATATATATATATATATATATATATATATATATATATATATATATATATATATATATATATATATATATATATATATCAGTTCGCTTGCATGTGAACACAATAATTCTGTCCTGCAAGCAGCTCAATGACCGGACTGTTTGTCAGTCCTCGTGTTTGCTAAAATGATAACTCTAAAGCACAACAATCCACATAAATGAAATTTTTAATGATTTCTTGATTTCAAAATCTAATTACTCAAAAATAAGACTGTTACATAAATGGAATTTGTTAATTAATTTTGATATAAAAGTATGATAAGTCAAATACACAGCAGTTTACACAAATAAAATTTGTTGTGTATTAATATCAAAGTACAATCATTCAGAAACATAATCTACATAAATGAAATCTGTTACATAATCTTGATTTGACACAGCTAATATATAAATGAAATTTGTGGCATAGTCTTGATTTGGTAACTGAAAAACATAACTTTCTCTCTCTCTCTTTACATATATATATGAGATTTTTTATGTGGTCTTCTCATCGTGTACAATTACTCAAAAACACAACAACCACATAAATGAAATTTCTTATATAGACGATATCGAAATCGGAGGTCTATATCGAACTTTCGATGAAATTTATTAGAGAAAAAAGATTCGAATATGCATACTCGAATACATTCGTGTATATCTAAAATACTACAGTTATTGCAATCGACGCTTTGATCAAAATTTGTTATTATTTCGTCACGAGTATGCCAAGAAAAAAAAAATTATGTTATTACTTTCGGTTTTATATAATTCATGAGCAAAATTTCTAAACAAGCAGTTATCGTCTCCAGTTATATTTCATTCAGAAATTGCATAAAAAAGAAAATTTCTTTTACTATGAGAATAATTTTATACGCTCTTGTGTTAACACACATTTTACAACAGATACAAAGGCGGTTAGGGGGTATCTAAGATGTAGAGATGAGGGTTGGTGGTTGATTTTCATCACCTGTTTGAACAATAATGGTAACATTGCTCTCAAGATCCATAGCCAATCACAGTCGTACTTCTCTATGAAAGATCAGCGTATATGCTGAGCATCATGGTGGTTATTATGCCACGTCCGCAGTACCCGATGTTATTTGTCTCGGAGGCTGGTCATTCAGTTTACTTACACTCTAAAACAGGGTTAAGGCTACTTCTTTTTTGGTTGCAGTAGATAACGAATAAATAATAAAATCAAGAATATTGCAGGATAAGTGTTCAAAATAAAAAATAAAATGCCAGACTTCCCATAAAAATCTGCATTTCAAAATAAAATGTTTATCATAATTTGACCCATATTTGCTTTATTCTAAAATGTTCACTTATTTCGTAATCCAATTCCAACTTTCACTTTTTTTATTTTATTTCTAACACGATCTTAACAAAATTGCTGACACCGTGGTTCCAACACCAGAAACGAAGGGAAAAAATCCTTAACATTTATAAATACCTTTCGAAGATACCTAAGATGCCCTTGCCTAAATCGAAATGTGGCAAAGAAATCCTAATCACAATCCCATAGTAAAATCAAAGGGAAAAATTTCGGTCACTTTGCTCTTGTATCGCGATGTAGACAGACGTCATTTTATTATCGTTTCTATCTTGTATGAATTATAACTCCCTGGAAAATAAACGTCAATTTAAATTGCAACAGCTTCTTAGTTTTTTTAAAAAAATATTTTTATTAGAAACTTAATGGAACCTTGAAAAGATGGCACCTCGTAAACGGAATCCAAATTTAAGTAAATTTATTGGAGCCGCAGTGGTCTGAGGGTAAGGTCTTGGCTCCGGGACCCAAGGGTTTCAGGTTCGTCACCCGATTCCACCGAAGACTTGTCGTGTAAGTGGGTGTGGTGCACGTTGATTGAGTCCTGGCGAAACGTCCTCCCGTCGGTGTGGTGTGGCGTGGAGAAGGGGGCGCCGGCTCAAGTGTCGTCCTTCTCATCTGACCGCGGGTCAAAATGACGAGGTCCGTCCGTAAATAGCCCTAGTGTTGCTTTAAAACAGGACGTTAATATAACTAAATTAATAATTAAGCTCCAAAATACTGAAGTATTGCGCTATCATCGAATAGCTGCAAGCAACTGCGTCATTGAATAATTAATATTCTAACGCAAAAAAAGGAGTAAATAAATTGATTAAAAAATTCCATTTTTACTAAAATAAACAAGTTAATTTAATAATAATGTATAAATAAAAAATCAAGCAACAGGACCGCAATATATAATTCTTCACCGCAAGAGCAATTCAGAACTCTTTTTTTTTCTGTTATTTTTTATCCATTTTCTTTTTCCCAGATAAGGTAAACCAATTGTGACATAAAAATTAAATATTTATAAATATAATATTCATACTTTATTAAATCAAGAAGTCATTAATAAAATAAGGTTAATAAATAGAATTAAATACTTTAACGTGGTCAACATCTATTTATGCGCTGCCTGGGACCACCAGAACAATGCTAAATAGCTATAATTAAGCGTTTCTGAAAAACCGCTTCTAATTTAGCCTCACTTTTACTCTCTGTTTAATAACATTACATTCGACTGCAGAAAGAATGAATTAGATTTACCATATTACAAAAGCATGTATTTGGTTGAAAGATTTTTTTTTTTCTTTAGAATTATAATCCAATGAATTAGAAGAATTAATCTAAAAGCATTCCCCATTGTTTTTTTGTTTTCTTTTGTTTTTTTCATTAACTTAAAAAAGGATAAACGAGTTTTTGGAAATTAACTTAACTTATTTTTTAGGCATTCTCAGCTTGAATATTTTATTTATTTACTTATTCATTTTTTTTTTGTTCTTCATTAGTGCAAAAGCAATTATCAAGATTTGTTTTTAAGAGAGAGATATTTGTGAAAGAATGAAAGAAATGTTCTTTCGAATTATGCCTCATTTTTTTTCTAGCTATCCATTCGTTTCTTAATTGTCTGAAAACATAAACAACAACAACAAAAAAAAACCTCACATTTATGTTGATAAAATTACATATCGAATTGCGCCATCCGTTTAAAGCACTTATAATTTACAGCTGAAATTTCTATAAATCTCAGAAAATTCCATTTTTCATAATTGCTTAAAGTTCTTACTGTAAAATCAAGAATGAAAAAGATCACTGATACGGTGTTTGAAAAATATGAATAAAAGAAAAAAAACTATGTTAATATCGCATAATATCATAGATTGTGGTGGGTTTCTTTTAGATTTATTAACTAGTCCAATAAGCAATTATTTACCTGTTAAATGGAGAAAAAACTTTTCTTCAACTCGTTTCACATTGGGGACAATGGGATGCTCAAAATATTAAGGCAAATTTCCATAACGAAAAATGACGTCATGCCCATTGCAGCAGTAGTTCTTGTATAACGAAATATTTCGTCATACCCAGTTAACAGGTAAACATTATTATTGTTATTGTAACAATTATTTATCATGATTACATTACACAAAGCAAATTTAAAACATAATCAAAATGTGAGGACCGGTTTCTCTTCCTCTTTATTTGATACACCACAAAAAACTAAAAATAAAAACGAATTTATTACCGAAAGTCACGTACAAGAGTGGTAATTTTTTTAACATAATCATCACGAAGATTCAGATGTTTGCCATATTAGTGAAACGAATTTCCGACCCTCTTTCTAAAGAACATTACCGGAAAATGATGAAAGATAGGCTTAATATTCCTTTGAAAGATCCTGATTTATATGAAATTCTGTAAATTTTCTTTTAAGGAAAAAATAGAGAACAGGAATGTATCAACATTCACCTTACACAGTCGCAATTTCGACATGCTGAACTGTCGGCTATTTGCCTGCGATTCCGTATTCTCCGTTTATTTTGAACCACTTGATCAAACGGTTGAATAAACTCTGATGTGACAGACTTGGGTCCTTGCTCTCCTTCATCAACTTAGCTTGTAGTGATTTTCATTTCTTCCTTGAAATTAAGAACCGGCTTGAAAGTCAACAAATTCAGATTAACAAAGAGTTACAAAGAAACTTAAGGCCCATCTCAAAACACAGATGTAAATGTTCGGTGAAAGAGGGACCAAAAATTTGATCCACTGATTTGACAAATGTCTATCACCAGTGTCAAATATTTGTGCTTTTGTTCTCCTTCATCAAGTGATTTCTCTTCGTAGATTGATTTTCATCTCTTCCTTGAAAGTCAACTAACTGGCTTGATAGTCGACGTTTTAGTTTAACAAAGAGTTATAAAGAAACATGAAGGCCCATCTCAAAACGCAGATGTAAATGTTTGAAAGAGGAACCAAAAATTTGATCCACTGATTTGACAAATATCTATTACCAGTGTCAAATATTTGTGCTTTTGTTCTCCTTCATCAAGTGATTTCTCTTCGTAGAGTGATTTTCATCTCTTCCTTGAAAGTCAACTAACTGGTTTGATAATCGACGTTTTAGATTAACGAAGAGTTACAAAGAAACATTAAGGCCCATCTCAAATCACTGTTGTTAATGTTCATCTAAAAGAGGATAAAAAATTTGATCCCCTGATTTGAAAAGTGTCTCAATCTGTCATCATTGTCAAGCTTTAATAGACTTGTGGACTTGTTCTCCTCCATCAATTTAGCGTGGAGGGATTTTCATTTCTTCTTTGAAATTTAGAACTGGCTTGAAAGTCAACGAATTCAGATTAACAAAGAGTTACAAAGAAACTTAAGGACCATCTCAAAACACAGATGTAAATGTTCGGTGAAAGAGGAACCAAAAATCTGACCCACTGATTTGACAAATGTCTATCACCAGTGTCAAATATTTGTGCTTTTGTTCTCCTTCATCAAGTGATTTCTCTTCGTAGAGTGATTTTCATCTCTTCCTTGAAAGTAAACTGGCTTGATAGTCAACGCTTTTAGATTAACGGAGAGTTACAAAGAAACATTAAGGCCCATCTCACATCACTGTTGTTAATGTTCATCTAAAAGGGGATAAAAAATTTGATCCACTGATTTGACGAATGTCTGAATCTATCATTATTATCAAGTCTATCAAGGTCTGTTGTGATAGATTTGTGTCTCTGATCTCCATCATCAACATAGCATCGAGTCATATTCATCTTTTCCTTGAATTGAAGTCACAAACTGAAGCGTTGAAGTCAACGTTTTCAGATTAACAAATTACAAACGAATGTTAAGGTCCATCTCACATCACTGATGACAACATTTGGCAAAAAGGGGACCAAAAACTTGATAAACTGATTTGACAAAAGTCTGAATTTTTCATAAGTGTCAAATCCATCTAGTTCTGCAGTGATAAATTTGTGTCCTTGCTCTCTTTTATCAACTTAGCGTCCAGTGATTTTCATCTCTTCTGTGAATTGGAGTGAAAATCAAAGTTTTCAGATTAACGAAGAATTATATAAGGATGTTAAGGCCCATCTCACTAATGTTTGTCGAAGAGGGGATCAAAAACAACAAGACGCACTGATTTGGCAAATATCTGAATCTTCACAGCAATGAAGAAGAAAAATAAGCAAGTGTATAACTTTTATAGAAAATTCTTTTTGTTTCTTGCCTATTTTTATGGTCCATTGGAGAGTGAAAAAATATGCTCCTACATACAAAACAATAAAAAGGAAGAAATGTTAAAAGCCAAATTATTCGTTGCTCGCTTGACCTTTACTTCTTACGTTTTTCAGCTCAAGAGGGCGCTGTTTCAGTTAACTCGGACAGTCAGTTGCAATTAATGTCATCGGAACGATTGTCTGCTTTTCTTTTAGTTCGAATATATGATTTTTAAAACTAGGTTTGGGTTAAGTTATTGAATTGCAGTTGTCGCGAGGAAATAATTTATCTTTGTATTAAATATTTTCAGGAATTATAGAATTTTTTACTGTAATTCATAGTACATTAATTCAATTAATTAATTTCTTACTGTACTTATATGGAACTAAGCGGGAAATATAATCAAAGCTTGTGTTTGTGCTTCTAAAGAATAACTATGCGACGATATCATATAAGAACAAACTGTCTTCGAATAGATTATACCCATTACCTGATCACTTTCTATAGTGAATTATTGATAGTTAAATTATTTTTTCGTATAATGATTATTGTATTTGAAAAATTACATTTATCAATCGATCACTAACTATAATAAATTGTTAATCGTTTTGTATAAGGGATATTATAATCAAACAAATGATATTCATTAACTGATTTCTTCCTTCAGTATTCAGTTCAGATGGTCGGTAAATGGTTATTTTCAAAAATGAAGATTCGAATGGATTATATTCATAAGCGATCACTTTCCATAGCTAACTAATAATCGATAAATGATCGTTTCGCATAATGGATTTATCTTCAAATAGACTATATCCATTAACCAATCATTTTCTATAATAAACTGATGATCAGTAAATAATTGTTTCGAATAATGAAATTTGCCTTCGAATTCGCTATATTCATTAATTGATCACTTTCTACAGCAAACTGATGATCGACAATAGATCATTTCTTATATTGAACAAACAAAGGCCGATCACTATCAGTAAAAAATTGATGATAGGTAAATAGTTATTTTCAGAAATGAAGATTCAGATGGGTAATATTCATATACCAATCACTTTCTACAGCAAACTGATGATCGGTAAATAATCGTTTCGTATAATGTATTGTCTTCAAATAGACTATATCCATTAACCAATCATTTTATATAATAAGCTGATGATCAGTAAATAATTGTTTAGAATAATAAAATTTGCCTTCGAATTGGCTATATTCATTAATTGATTACTTTCTACAGCAAACTAATGATCGATAATAGATCATTTCTTATATTGAACAAACAAATGCTGTTCATTAAACGATCACTTTCTGTAGAAATTTGATGATAGGTAAATAGTTATTTTCAGAAATGAAGATTCAGATCTGTAATATTCATATACCAATCACTTTCTACAGCAAACTGATGATCGGTAAATAATCGTTTCGTATAATGGATTGTCTTCAAATAGACTATATCCATTAACCAATCATTTTATATAATAAACTGATGATCAGTAAATAATTGTTTAGAATAATAAAATTTGCCTTCGAATTGGCTATATTCATTAATTGATCACTTTCTACAGCAAACTAATGATCGATAAAAGATCATTTCTTATATTGAACAAACAAATGCTATTCATTAACCGATCACTTTCTGTAGAAAATTGATGATAGGTAAATGGTTATTTTCAGAAATGAAGATTCAGATGGGTAATATTCATATACCAATCACTTTCTACAGCAAACTGATGATCGGTAAATGATCGTTTTGTGTAATGGACTTGTCTTCAAATAGACTATATCCATTAACCAATAATTTTCCGTAATAAACTGATGATCGATAAATGATTGTTTAAAATAATAAACATTGCCTTCGAAATGATGATACTCATTAACTGATCACTTTCTACATCAATTTGATGATTGGTAAACGATCGTTACATATATTGAACAAACAAACGATATTCATTAACCCATCACTTTTTGTAGAAAATTGATGATTGGTATAAATGATGGATTCATGTTACTCGGTTAGAATATTACTCTGTCGTATTATTCTGTCTTCGAATAGATTAAATTCTCTAATCGATCACCATTTATGTTACCACTATAGCGCAAAAATCAGTTAAACTGCAGATTAGCTAACTAATCTGCACATTAACTAGGGTTATCCGTTAAAGTGTGAAATATTTTTTCATTTCTCAAATTAACTAGGTAATATGTAAATTAGTTAGATTATCTGCAAATTATCTGTTAAATATTCTTAATATGAACATTACCTACTAGTTACTCGTTAAAGTGAAAATAAGAACTTTTTTGGAACAACAGCAACGTTTCTGTACGCTTAAAATAATGTTATTTATTTTTTGATATCTAAAGAATCAAGTTAAGACAGCCAAGCAATCAACGCGTTAGTTGATAGTATCAATCATCAATCAATTGAAAAACTCCAATACAAAGAATCAAACGGTTTAAAATATTATTGCAATTAAGGAAATTGATATAATGTTATTTATTTATTTTTTGACATCTAAAGAATCATGTTAATATAATCATGCAAACAACAACGTTGATTATCATTGATGGAATCAATCATCAATTAATAGAAAAACTTTAATACAAAGAATCAAACGGTTTAAAATATTATTGCAATTAAGGAAATTGATATAATGTTATTTATTTATTTTTCGACATCTAAAGAATCATGTTAATATAATCATGCAAACAACAACGTTGATTATCATTGATGGAATCAATCATCAATCAATTGAAAAACTTCAATACAAAGAATCAAACGGTTTAAAATATTATTGCAATTAAGGAAATTGATATAATGTTATTTATTTATTTTTCGACATCTAAAGAATCATGTTAATATAATCATGCAAACAACAACGTTGATTATCATTGATGGAATCAATCATCAGTCAATTGAAAAACTTCAATACAAAGAATCAAATGGTGTAACATCTGATTACAATTAAGGAAATAAATTTGCGAAATATATGATAAAATAATGCTTACTTGTTAGTGCAATCTAAAGAAGTGACATTTTGAGTTAAATAGCAATTGGCTTGTGTGACATGCACACCTATTTTTGGTACTTTTAGATTTGCCGTCACATTTTTTGAAACCCTGCCCAAGATGGTGTAGGGAAAGAAAATGCAAGAAACAAACTTTTGAATTTTAACGATACGGAAGTCGCTAATATGTACATTACCTAGTTAAAATGCAAAAAAGTCTTGATTCCACACTTTAACGGAGCAAATCAGTTAATATACACATAAAAGGTAGCATATATATTGATTTCACTCTTAGAAGAATTGAAAAAATAAAAATTTAAGAAAGTCCGATGTAGATAAAACTTTTAAATGCGAAAAAATTTATAAATTTTCTAAATATTTCAAATACCATAGCAATAAACAATCCTTTAAAACTTTCCCAATGAATTACTTTTATGTTATCGCTTTTAATATGATCTCAAAAGTCAACAATAAAGAGTCTAAGAAAGTCTTGATATAACATACAAATTTACTGATTTAGTTTGTACTACAAAGGCTTTAGAAGTGCTGTTTCTATTTTTCTTCTATGCAAGAAAAGGAGTAAAAAACAAAAACAAAAAAAAAATCATAAAAGGAAATTTTCTCATTCAAGATTTTCTCTTTTTCCCCACTTAGATTTTTTAAGGGATGAGAAACCGTTTTATTAGGACAAACGATAAAGTATTAGAAAAAAATATAACTGAAAAGAATGAATGAAAAGGGAGAAAGAGAGAGAGAGAGAGAGAGAAATCATTTTTTATTCACTCTCTATTATTTTCCTCGCCAATAAAATTCCGTTTTTTGGTAGCGACTCGTCCGTAGAATTTGCCCGAGGGAACAAACCATGTAACGGGCACATATAAAAAAAAATTGTCCCTTGGAAAATAAAGGAATATATGAAAAAAGGGTGAAAAAAATCGCAAAAAAAAAAGTTAGAAAAGGAAAGAGAGAAAAAGCTACCATTCGAGATGCTAGAGCACTTCATGAAAGATTGCACGGGGAAATATATATATTCCGAGAATGAACGGCAGGCAAATCAAATAATGTATTTGAATGATCAACAATCTACGAAGCGCAAACCAATTGTTTTGGGACTTCGTTTCTTCCTCTGCTGTATTTTTAAAACACTAAGCACTTTTTTTTTCTCTATCTCTTCGAGAAAAGGAGGGGGGTAAAAATCGATATCCGCCCCCCTCTTCGGAGAGGAAGCAGCTTTTGAAATGAGATTGGACAGATTGCATTAGAAACGGTGCAACGTGCGTTCGTCTTCTTTCTTTGCTTTTTTGAAGTGAAGTGAAATGTTATGAAGACGGAAAAATGATTTTGGACGGCCAATGGCTGTGTTCGAGTGCCGCTTCAGAAAGCGGGGTAAAATGAGCATATAAAACGCTTTTTCGTTGGGTATAATGAAATAGTTGACGAAGCGATTGTGTTTGTTTGTTGACAGTAGCTAAAGACATACTTTACTCAAAGGTATAAAAATTGCTGAAATCATAAATAAAAGTAATATTTTTTCGTAGATGTTTATGTTTTTTTTCTTTGGTCAAAAGTATAAAACAGAAAGTATTGAAGTCAAAAACTTTTGAATTCTAGATTTTGATACATACTTTTATGATATATCAAAACTGGATATTACTAGATACGGATGTTCACTTCTAAGTCACCTTGACAGTTCAAAAACATATATTTAGAATCATGTCTGCGATTACTGAAAAATGTATTGAGCTAAGCGGATGAAATTTGGAATGTGTCCCTTTACACCCAGTTTGTAGATTTCTACCAAATTATTTTGGAACCAAATTTTTGATGAAATCCATTCACACAGAAAGCATGCTTGCTTGATTGAAAGCAGTTGAATACGATAACCACAAAATATAAAATGAATAATATCTGATGATGAATATAAGATGAATAATATCTGATGCATATATTTAGCATCTAAAGTATAGATCCGTTTCAAGTTTTCAGCCACATTTTTCCGGAATTAACCGTCTGACAGTCGGCATTTGCACATGCCTGTAAATGCAATAATTGAAAAATCTGATGGCTTAGATAAATGAAATTTGGTATGTGATCTTACCATTAAATTTGTAGTTGTGTGTCAAATTTTGGTTTCGATTGATTGAAGAAAAGACATCTAAAATGCATGCCCATTTTTCTGTAGTATACTACGAAATACGAAAGTCTTATGCGCAGGACTTTGAAAATAAAAATCTGAGCATTAACAGCTTTCATGACTTTACCACAATACCACACTTGTTTATGAGGGAGTGAAATGATAATACCTGTGCATGAAAGAGTATACGAGAGAGGTGTGGGGAGATCATTTCCATTGGTTTGTTTTTGCTCTTCCTTTCTTTTAATTAAAATTACCTGAGTTTAAAATACCAAAATTAAATCATTCTGATTATAAGTGCATAGAATTGAGGTGCTGTCTAGATTACCTGAGTTTAAAATGTGAAAGTTTAATCATTCTGATTGTAAGGGCATAGCATTGAGATGCTATCTAGATTACCTGATGTTTAAAATCTGAAAGTTTAGTCATTCTGCTTAAAATTACATAGAACTGAGGTGCTATCTAGATTACTTGAGTTTAAAATACGAATGTGTAACCATTCTGATTATAAGTGCATAGAATTGAGGTGCTGTCTAGATTACCTGAGTTTAAAATGTGAAAGTTTAATCATTCTGATTGTAAGGGCATAGCATTGAGATGCTATCTAGATTACCTGATGTTTAAAATCTGAAAGTTTAGTCATTCTGCTTAAAATTACATAGAACTGAGGTGCTATCTAGATTACTTGAGTTTAAAATACGAATGTCTAACCATTCTGATTATAAGTGCATAGAATTGAGGTGCTGTCTAGATTACCTGAGTTTAAAATGTGAAAGTTTAATCATTCTGATTGTAAGGGCATAGCATTGAGATGCTATCTAGATTACCTGATGTTTAAAATCTGAAAGTTTAGTCATTCTGCTTAAAATTACATAGAACTGAGGTGCTATCTAGATTACTTGAGTTTAAAATAGGAATGTCTAACCATTCTGATTATAAGTGCATAGAATCTGAGATGCTATATAGATTACCTGAGTATAAAATACGAAAGTTTAATCATTCTGATTATAAGTGCATAGAATCTGAGATACTATATAGATTACCTGAGTATAAAATACGAAAATTTAATCATTCTGATTATAAGTGCACAGAACTGAGATGTTATCTACATATGCAATAAATAGAGAAAAATAAATGAAATATATTCATGAAAACAAACACATCAAAAATATTTCATAGTGAATCTGTTACAGGATTTGGAAGATCTACCAAAAATGTGGCAAGCAATCGGAAAAGGATCAGATTATTAAAACTTAAATAATAAGGAAAAATTAAAACTGTTCGGTCACTGCTTTTGTCTGTTTATCGTGTAATCAGGTCAAGATGTTTGATTTCTAGCTTAGCCACGACACTGTCCATGACCAATTGCAATGATGATGCAGGAGAGCCAGAGGTACCGGCTGAACCGGATGCGCCTAAAAACATCATCTGCTACGCGCCCCAATATTTATGCGCTCCAAGAAAAAGAAGGGCACTTCGGCATACACATATCTCAAATTCTGTTTGCTCCAGTTAGCGTGGCTTGAGAGGATGGGAGAGGGGTAGGTGGGAAATTTCCGGCGATAACTCTGTTTTGGGGTGGAGGGCTGACTACTTCTCGACGCGGGAAGAGAAAGAAGGGGGTGATGGAATATTCTGGAAAGTATTACGAGCCTCTTCCCAAGGCTGTCTTGCACCAAAGGCCTTCCACTACCTACGTTTTTGCTTTTACCGGAAAGTTTTGGGGAGTACAGGAAATGATATTTCTTCTTTAGCTTTTCATGCTTTTTCTTTTTTTTTATCTCCCCCCTCCAAGTTTTGTATTTATTTTACTTAGCAGCACCGTCTTCAGACGAGAGGGTGGGGCAGAGGTTGGAAAAATCCAATCTCGCGTTTCTATCAGAATGGATTGATATCTCGCTCTCATTGTGCTTATGAATTTGATACTATTTGGTAGAACGAGCTTAGAAGGGCGAGGGAGGGGGGGGGGTAGAGAAATAATTTGCTTTGTCCCAGATTGCGCCTGGTTTAATTTGTTTTTCCACTAGGTGCCTGCAACGAGTTTTGTCACTTTAGATTTCTAGGCGGGAACGTATAGCCTCTTCCTGGCTTTTGAGTTTTGAACGGATCTTTACAGTAGTTTGGGTGAATTGGAAATATTAAAAATTGAAACGTAATTTGTATTTCAGGAATTGCTCTGAAAAAAAACTGAAATGGGTCGATAGAATTTCAATCCTAAAAATTTCGGATTTAAATAATGTAAAAGAAAAAAAATATATGAATAGGAGTATTAAGCCGGAAGTACTGAAGATAAACTTTTGAAATACGAGGGATGAGCAGAGGTTCTGTAGTGAACAAAGCTTTAACACTCCAGAAATGAATAAAGAAAAAGAAAAAAAGGTTCGAAAAAACTTTAACCCTTTTAGTGCCGACACGACATGTTATTTTTTCGCAACACTTGGAGAAAATGGCTACGACGATATATCGTTAGGTACGTGAGGGCACTTTACATTTCAAAAAAATATTGAAGTAAGATTGGGCTTCAATTGTTTCGTAATATGTTTCATTTTTAATTTTGCAAAAAAAAAAAAAAAAAAATTATTAACTTTATCCCAAACCCTAGCAAATTCGTCAAATTGGGTTAGCATTCCTCGCAAAGGTAAAATACTTTCGTTCGGCATTAAAAGAATTACATTCAGCAGACCAAAATTATCAGATCAATATTGTTAATTCAAAATGCTTATGAAATTACAAATCCAAGAGACGCGAATTATGCTGTGTATTATGTTTCTCAAAAACCAACAAAAATATTTAAATGCTTTGTGTTTTAATGTGAAAATTAAAACTAACCATTACACTGCTATAGCTTATTGTATAATGTAAATTAATATTTTTTAAACGCAATACAGAAACTAGAAATATGAATAATTGTTCATTTCGGTTGCCTTAAAATCTATAAAATAATGCAATGGTGAATTGCATTGCATTCCAGTACCTCTAATGAAAAGATGGCGGGACGTTTGGCTGGCGGGCGGGAAAATAGCAGTGAGAGGAAAGGTAAAAGGAGGAGATGTCTACAATTAAGAATAAGTAAATAAATTCCGACAATGCGCGCATCCTTCCTTATCCCCCGGAGGATTTCAGGTTCGAGACCCAATTCCACCGAAGAACCGTCGTGCAAGCGGGTCCGGTGCACGTTAAACCGTCCGGGCCAAACGTCCTCCCGCTAGTGTGGTGCAGAGTGGAGAGGGAGGTGCCAGCTCAGGTGCCGTCCTCGTCATCTGACCGTGGTTCAAAATTACGAGGTCCATCCCAAAATAGCCCTAGTGTTGCTTTAAAAACGGGACGTTAATATAACTAAACTAAACTAACACTAAACCTTCCTTATCCCTTAGTGGGATAGAATCCTCAAAAAGTGGTTTTCTTAGGATATTGAAACAAAGGATACTAATCAATACTCGAAAGCGTTGGGAAGAACGCAAAAAGCAAACAAGAATTAGTGAGTTTTTTCTAAATAAGTAATTCATGTGATATAAATTATTACTAAACACATATTGATATATCTACTGTTATTATAATGATGTTATTTTAACTTTAATAAAGAACATAAGTGTAGCTCGCAAAAAGAGTTTTGAATTCTTTTAAAGGTATTTCGGAATTTCATATTCCGATTAGACATGAAATAGCAATAGATGTCTATGGCTTATACAGAAAAAAAAAATCTTTATCCAAAACGCTTCAAAATAAAATAGAAGAGACTGCCTTTTTCATAGATTGGAGTTACAGTAGATAAAATTGGAAGCATAGATGAAGAGATAAAAATTAGAATTAGAAAAGCGCATCATTCATTCAGAACAATGCATAGATTCTAGTCTCAAATATAAGCAATAAAATCACATCGCATATGCTTAATGTAGCATTTATGTCAATTTTTCTTTGAAGTAGTGAAGTTTGGAAACTTACTAAGTCAGTCCGAAAAACATAAATTAAATACCTTCCAAACCTTACTTGTCTCAGGAAGATTCTGGAAATATATTGGCCAAATGCAATTTAAAATATCGAACTGAATAATAAAACTTTTGCCATACTTATTTTCGCCAGAATTGAAAACTGCTCTGAATAAGGATTGGACATACATTAAGATTGGTTCCAAATGATAATACAAAAATTGCGCTGGCATAGGCGTAGGATGGAAAAAGGAAGAGACGAAGATTAAGGGGCACCTTGGCTACATGGTTATAGAAAAGAAGTGTTGTTGATTGACCGAATTACGAATGTACTCAAGAGCCGGTGTTGAACTGGATTAAATGACGTGCGGTTATTTGGCTTTATGCATCAGGATGGATGATGTAAAGAGAAACAATAATGCTATATTGATGTATATACTGTAATTTGGCAGACGTCCTGGCATAGGGGTAGCTCATCTTCCCCGTGATCTGGGCGTCCCGGCTTCGAATCCCGGTTTGGGCATGGCTGTTCTTCATCTATGTTCCATCTGTGAGGTGTGTGAATGTGCCCCCACCCCCCTATAAAAAGGGGTTGTGCAAGCGAGTGTGTGCGTGTTTCTTCTTCATATGAGCTAGAAGTCAGACTTCTGCCCTCGGGTGCTCAGGGGTCTGTACCCTCAGAAGCTACTGCACCCCCTTTCCGTGGTAACGTGGACACGACATCATCATCAATGTAATTTTAAAAGTTAGTTTTAAATTTAATACATTACTTAAGCGTAAACAACAAAGAGAGTTTTGAATTCATTTTATACTAAAAATACATTAGAATTACACACTCTAATTAGATACAAAATAATAATTAATGTTCTTGGCTAAACCAAAACATCTGTTATCCCGAAAGGCTTCCCACTACATTTTAGTTCGAATAATTGGGGTTTACATTAATGATGTAGGAAGCTATAAACAATGTATCTATTCTGGTTAATATTCAAATATATAAAACCCTGGCCAAAAAGCATTAAATGCTTTTTTTTTATTGTAGAGGCATTTACAGAAAAAAATTATATTTGTAATTTTATTTGAAATATATTGAAATCGGCGAATATTAGAAAGACAGTATAAAAAGCACGTGCACTTCAGTAAACCCAAGCACACATGCGATTTAGAAATGATTCTGCCGGCGTTCTGGCATAGGGGTAGTGCGTCTTCCCCGTGACCTGGGCGCCCTGGATTCGAGTCCTGGTTCGGACATGGTTGTTCTTCTTCTGTTCTATGTGTGAATGTAAAAAAGGGTTGTGCAAGCGAATGTGATGTGTGAGTAGGTAAGACGTACCCTTGGCTCTAGTTGGCTCTATTGAAACAAGAGATGCTCCCTTCGCTTAAAATTGCTGACTCAGCGAACTTGTCCATTGCAAGTGAAATTGTAAACAACAACAACAAATGATTCTACCCTTCACTAACCTCTGGAGAGGCTATCATTTACATTCATTTGAAACTGTTACGCTTTTCGTGAATGTGGAAGCAAAATATAGAAAAAGTGAGGATCAAACGAATGACAAGGTGTTTTATAACTTGTAAAGAAGATTTTTTGTGTTCTCGTTTTACAATAATTGAAAAACACTTATTGCAATGTAAAAAATAAGTAATCGTCGACTGCAATGCGATAAATAAATATCGTCGTTTGCAATGGAATAATTTTTTAAAAAATCGCTGACTCTTGTGAAGTGCATTAAAAATCATTGATTCTGCATTTTGAATAGATGGTAAAAGTCACTGGGAAAAACCGGCCAAACCGAATTTGCTTTATTGTTTTCTATGTATTGTCAATTGGAACTGCCTCTGTCTATACTGAGATTCAAACATCCAATTTCCGTTAAAAAATTATAGCATGCCGATGTATTAAACAAAAGATACTTCTAAAATAAAATGAATCTTTTTCGTTTGCCATTTTTTTAACATTGTCTTAAATGTTTTTTTTAATAATGTACTAACAAAGCTCATTATAAAATATCTTTTCATTCTTCTATTTAGATAGTTACTTCTTTTCAGATTAAAAAAAAATCATTTTTATGACTTAGAGTTTGTTAATTCAATGAATATATCATTTCCGAAGTCTGATCACTATTCCAATGGGAATTTCTTCTCTTTTTCTAAAAAAAAAACTAAAACAAAAATTTAGTGAAATTCGTAATCATCAGTTTAAACTAAAAACTTTTAAGAACACAAATCCATAACCAAACTAATGAAATAACTTTAAAAAAAAAACCTCCACATTCAATCATTGTTGCAGTTTGCCTTTTCTATTATCATTACTACCAGCGCCATTTTCATTTTCATTCTTTTTCCCTAAAAACTTTTTTTCTTTGCCTTCATCTGAACAAAAGATTTGGAATTCTGGAATCAATTTTTTTTAATGTAAATAGCTAGTTCTGAATATTTAATCCTTTATTCCAATCTCCAATTAATTTTTACCTCTGGGAACAATAGATAAACTTATTAAATGAAACCTTTTTTCTTTTCGTTTCTTCATTCTTTTAATAAAAATATTCTCGATCTCAGAGTCTGTAAAAACCACATTGGTTACACTAAGATTTTTAGGGTTATGCACGCGGGCTGACAGAATACACCCCTCCCCCCTTTTTTTCCATTTAAATGAATGGTCGAGATAGAAAGTGAAAGAAAAAAGTTATATTTCTCTTTAGTGAAAACTAAAAAGAAAAGAAAAGAGATATGAGGGAGGGGAGAATGAAAAAAAGTGGTTGAAGGAAAAAGAGGGGACCTCGAGTGTTATGCAAATCCATTCTGAGACAAAGCAAAAGGAAATGCAAATTGAAAAAGCGGGGGAACAGCGAAAACCCATTCCAATTAAACCGGAATCAACACAGAATGCTATTAAGAGGGAACCTTTAGAATGATAGTATCTATTTTTCAGAAAACCGAACGACTTCTTTAAATGGAAGTGCATTCGCATTTAAAGCGGGATGAGTCAATAAATCCAATTGCAAAAATTGCGATGCAACAATTCTGCTTTTTTATTTCCTACTGCTAAATCTTCCAATAAAGTTTTAAGCTGGCGGTTTACAACCAGTTACTCCAATTCCCATAAAGTTTAACTGCCGTTTCCTTTGTAATACATTTTAGATTTCAAAATAATTTAATATGAAAAGCGAGATTCATAAAGAGATTTGTATGTCCTTTTTGGTCATGGACAATTTTGCTGAATATTTTAGTTTCAACTTGGTCAATTCAAGACTTTAACATTGTAAAGCCTGATTTCTTGTCAGACGCAATTCACAATGGCAGAAGTTGCCAATCGTTTAGGCAGTGCGAACCACTTTTGTGAAAAATAATATATTGTGGCTTACTAATTAAATATGCAAATAAAAAAATCATATATATGTATACTTATATGTTTTATATATGTATATATCAATAATTAATAAAGATTAAAATAAAAATAGTTAAAAATCTATTAATTATAAAGAAAAATAATATTTTATTGTTATTATTTAGCTATCCTAATATAAGAACTCAAAAACACGAAATTAAGATTAAAAATAATAATTTTTAAAAAATCTCAGGGGATTTTCGACAAATGTTTTGTTTCCTCATTGGGGGGGGGGGGGTTTATCTGGATTCAAACATATCATTTCAGATGAAAGTCTATAAAAAATCAAATGAAATGTCACAGTGCAGGTTTGGCAATGCCGAACATTTACTCTTAAAAAAGATGAGATCATCATATGATAATTCATTTAATAGGTTTCGTCATTTCATGATACTTTCAGTTTCCTTCAGTAATATTCTTCAACAGGATCTCTGATCCAATGATTTCTGTCTTCAACTTTCAAAAAGCAGCACCGAAATCAAATAATAAAAGGCTGCTCCGCGCCCCATATTTAGAGAGCGAAAGTTGAGTGATACTGCACTATGGTGTTTCCGGTGTTTTCACATATCCTCTTGGCACCTGAAGAAACCAGAGCTGCTATTCAACCTGGTTTGGTTTCTGAAAGTGGCAACTTTCTCACGGACCAAAAATACATAATATTGCTCACCATACACATTGTAACATCCAGTAGTTAAGTTTATTTAGAAAACTTGTCATTTCCACATTTTTCTACTCATACTTTCTCGTACATAAAGTATAGAGGAAATATTATAATCGTCAAAAAAAAAAAAAAAAAAACGAATTCGAGATATCAATGAATTTCCACGTTTCAGACTTCTCCGAGTTTTGGTTTGATGTCTATCTGTCTATGAATATGATAATTCAAAATCGTTTTGATTTAGAGATAGGAAATTCAGCACATAGATTTATCACCAAATTTGTAGATTTTCATCAAATTTTGAGCTAAATTCATTTACAAAATATCTGCCTGTCTAGTTGTTCGAGTACAAGTGGAGAACTATAAAAAAGAGAAAGCTAAATGAATAAAAATTGCTTCACAAATTTAACATCTAAAGCGTAGATATGTATCAAATTTGAAACCAAGTCTGACAATAGATCGAACGTCTCTCGGTCTCTGATTTTACAAACATGTAAACTCAATAACTCATAAGCGCGATGAATTAAACCAAAGAAATTCGGTACGTTTTGTGACTATAACTGTAGTTTTGTATCAAATTTTAGTGTTTATCGGGGGGGGGGGAGAGAAAGATGTCAAAAATACATATTCTAGCGATAGAGTCTGTAAGAATGCCAGATTCACTCAAAAGATCTGTATTTCGTAATTATCGTTTACCAATGCCATGTACACATGCGTATGAAAGATTTTTTTTTTGAGTGGCAAGTCCTCTAACAACTATTTAAATTCTACTTTTTTTTTATAGAATTACGAGCTTTTTACCTGTGTAACGCCACTTTCGGCACACACCTAATCATCATCAGAGTACATCAGAATATAAACGCCATGGCTTTCATAGTCAGTTTTATGTGAATATAAATGTCATAGTTTTCATAGTGAGTTTTATGTGAATATAAATGTCATGGCTTTCATAGTCAGTTTTATGTGAATATAAATGTCATGACTTTCATAGTCAGTTTTATGTGAATATAAATGTCATGGCTTTCTACAGTTTTATGTGAATGATGGGAAATGAGACATTTTTACGAGAATTCATGTGGAAATTTCAAGGAGCCATCAACCACTTTCTCTGGTTTTAATGCTGTTATTGTTCTATTTGCATACTATTATTTGTTTTTCTTACTTTTTATATTATTTTTTTTTAATATGTTACGTATTTTTTTCAGTAATTTTTGATACTCCATGTTTTGCTCATATGTTCTTTTTGTTTTGTTTTTATGTTCTTTTAAATTTTATGTACATACTGTTTTGGTGATCTTTCTGTATACTTTTAAGTTTTTATTATTAACTTTTATATTAATTTGATTTTATATATTTATCTATCCATGTTTTATTTTTATTCCTATTTATTTTATTGGAATTCGTATTAATACGATTGCCAAACGACTTGAAGCGAATTCTTTATTTTTGATTTTATGCATTTATTTTTTAATTTCACATGCATTCTTTTTCCATTAACTTTTTTTTGCAGTTGTTTCGTTCTTTCCATGCGCTTCAACTGATAAAGAATATTAAGCTAACATTCCAGATGTATGAAGTAGCATTTTGTAAGATTTACATCTCACAGCTTTAAAAATAATCCATGTACTTCTATTATATGTAATCATGGATCAAACCAAATTTCAGAAATGAAGAAAGTTAAAAAAAAAATCTGTTAAATTCACAAAAACAGGGCTTACCTTATTTTTCAATCCATATTCTAATGCTCACCATCAAAATCGCTCTTAATAGCATTTTAATGCAAGAATGGTCAAACCATAAGCTATAAAGTGACACACAATATGGTAAAAGAGCAATTCTATTAGTAGTGAGATTATGAAATATTAGATGAAAAAATCGCTGGTATTATTTTCTTTTCCAAATACAAAATAAATTCTTTAAAATTCTTTAAAAATAAGAAAACAAACAACATTTTCTTTCATTTATGTAATCTCTTCAGCGAATTTTGTGGTTTGAAAAACTGTAAATAAAACCGATCATGAACACTTAAACAGGAAGTCGACGAAAATGAAAATAAATAATCTCGATTTCGTATAATTGACTTTATTCTCAGAAACTGTAATATAAGTATGTAAACAATTACGCGATTGAAAGCTCAGCGAAATAATTGCTTTATCAAAATTATTTAAAATTGTTTGAAAGATTACAAATCATGTCAGCGAACTGGAAGGCGAAGATTACATGCCTTGAGTTCATTAATATTAGGAAAAGAAAATATCACATTCACTCACCTAGTCTTTCATTTCCTCTTTCAGTTTGACAGACGGGATCTATGAAGATGAAAGAAGGTAGAAAAGAAAGCAACTGATGTCAACTTTACAGAGAGGTATTGCATATTTAGATTTACAAACAGACGAAGTTAGCTTTCCGTATCGCATTTCAGCATCTAATTACTAAGCGATTACAAGTATCGATAAACTTTCTTAACAAAAGTTTTCTTATCGATATCACGAGTCAATAATTTACCTAATTTAAAATTATGTTTTTTGTATTCAATCAGAAATTAAGTGTGGGGAAAGGAAAATTTCATTCCACCATTTTCCAACTTGTTTAAGTTGGATTGCCAGTCTATAAAATAGATTACGTTATTCACCTGCCACCTAGGTTCAACTTCGACAAAAGAATTATTGTCATAATATTTCCTACAGCATGTCACTCACCTGCTCCAATTCAATCAAAATTACCCTAATTGTTGTGTTCACAACAAGAACTGAGCTTTCTCTTAAGAATCATTGTGACGGGTAACATTCCCTACAACATAATACTTGTATTTATCGGTTCAAATCTAATCAAAATTATAATATACTTGTCCTGCTCCAATTCAATCAAAATTACCCTAATTATTGTGTTCACAACAAGAACTGAGCTTTCTCTTAAGAATCATTGTGACGGGTAACATTCCCTACAACATAATACTTGTATTTATCGGTTCAAATCTAATCAAAATTATAATATACTTGTCCTGTTCACATGGGCTTTGTCATAAAAACCTTTGTAATAAGTAGCATTGCTAAAAAGAACCCAACAAAAAATATGCAAACAAAAATATTGCCTTTTTTTAAACTTATCTAGAGAATTACTTCGTTTGGAACAGTGTTAGTAAAAACAGTTGTTGAAAGTTATAGAGAGAAAAAAATTTAAATAGTGATAAAAAAAATTCTTAGGTAAAGCTAGCACTCTCGATATTACATATGGATACTATCTTACAATTTTAAATAGGAACACCTGCAAGGATAAAAAAAAGTCACATTATTTTAAAAGGCAAGGGAATTTTTTTTTAGATAGCGACAGCTAGGGCAAAGAGTACGACTTCACTACACAAACGCCAAAATCATTTTTACAGGGAGGACTTGATTCTTGCATCTCATTTACTCATGCGCAGATCGTAATTTGGACCTGAATCAGAGAACGATCACCCCTGTTCAAGTACCCCCAGTGGAACTACTCTAGCTATGGAGGACATTGTAATCACGACAGATTTATACGTGCTCCAGCCACCACACACACTAGGGGCCGGCGGGATTCGAAGGCGCAACCCAAAAGATGCGAACCCAACGTCCTACCAACCAGGCTATCCCCACCAGTAAATATATTATGATATAAATGAAAATGTTGAAATGTATCAGTTATTTTTGCGCATTTATAATTTTATTCAAGGAAATTTTAAAGCCCATTCTGATACACTTTGTCTCCAATCAAGAAATGATATTCCTTATTGAATTTTATTGCTAATTATTTACCTTTAATATAAATTATTTTGAAATATAGCAACAGTGCATTCAGATGAATTTTTTCGACATATTGGTATGAATAATGAGGGATTATAATGATAATGATAAATGGGCATAATGATGTGCATTTTAGGTTTTTCTTATGTTCTCATCATGGTTTACAATTGCCCATAACTATCGTTATTATATTAAAATGAATCGTACCATGTGCAATAGCTATGGAATTATAGGAATTAGGAAGAGCAAATCAAACGAGACAACATTGGAGTACCATTACTATATTGACGCAGAGCAAAATGATAATTAGCGTGAAATTTATTTAAAAATTTCTTTATATATATTTCTATGCATCACATTGCTGCTTTAAAATTTTGCCACAATCAACAATAAAATGTACTTCTGTGAATTCGATTGGTCATGATGTTGATACATAGAGCTGCTGGAAAATGAACTAAAAATTAATTACCTTAGTTTAATGTTTTATTGCATTTCCTTAAATCAAAAATACAGTTCAGATGCGTTATAAGCATTTGGACAGCTGGTCTCCTCCTGTTGGGAAGAGATGTCATTTGCTTTTACAGTTGCCTTTGAAAATGTACCTGATTCGATGTTGTTAATGAAACTCTAAAAGAAACAAAATTTTTGAAATTGTGGGGATTCTGAAATTATTACAGAATCTTGAAAAACTATAAATGGTGATTGGATTCATTACTCCGAACAATCTGAGAGTCATTAAATATTTAGAGCTTTTGCTTCTCTTTATTGTCAATGCGGATATCAATTTTTGTCTTCCTTACATTGCAATTAATATAATAGATTAGTACATACAGTATTATTAGAAGATAGACAGATAGGTCTGGGACAGATGTTAAGTCCTAATGATATCACATTACAGCATTTTTACTTTATCATATACCTAGTTTAAAAAAAGTATAATAATCATCCAAAAATTTGTACTCGAAATTTTGATGAATCTCCACGTTTGAAAAACTCATTTTTGGAAAATGTCCGTCTGTCTGTGACAAAGATAATTCAAAACGACTTGAAATTGCTAAAATTTAGTATACGGTCAGTAAATCAAATTTGTAGATTTCTGTCTAATTTTTCAGCAAAATCCGCTCAGAGGAAGTCCACCTGTCCGGCTGTTTGCATATAATTTATCATGGTAACTATTATTATATTGATAATATTCGATTCACTGATTTAACATATATAGTGTAGAAACCTGTCGCAGTTTGAGCCAAATCCAAAGAGGGGTTGACCGTTTGTCGGTATGTCTTTAGAGAAACACGTAAATGCGCTAATTCACAAACAGAAACATTTAAATAAATCAAATTTTGTGTGGGATTTTGTGACTACAAGTGCAGATTTCTATCAAATCTTTATTTCAACCGTATCGGTGTTTAAAACATAAATTCTATTTTTAGATACTATTTAAAATGCCAGGGATCCATCGCCAAATAACTCGCCAAGATTGACGATAGTTTCTGTAAAAATACTAAATTCACGACAAAAGTTAATATTTCGTAACCATTGTACGTCAGTACCATGGAAGACGTTCTCTCGCATGGCAAGTTTATTAGAGAGTATGCGAGAAAGTTTTGGGGAAACCACCTCCGTTGATTTCATTCTTCAAATAAGGGGATAGATTCTGCCAGTAGAGAAAAAATAAATTACATTAAGAAACATGACCTAAATCACGTGATCTTGAAATGTTTCTAAAAATAGCCAGTCATCCTACATTGTCAAAGCACATTCAACCTGACATATACCAGTTTCATTCCAAGTCTTCTAAACGTCTCCATCATTCAACGCCATCTCTCCTACCTTCCTTCAAGTGCTTATCCCTTTCAGTCCGTACTCCCCCCCCCCCTCTTTCCTTTCCACCTTGCTATTCTTTTTATGCGGTATACCTTTTTAATTAATCACAAAAATACAAAAAAGGGGAAAGGAATCTCTTTTCACAGTGAGGTAAAAAGTTTCTCTGGCATGCATTTTTGGATTTAAAATAAGGAACTGTGTTTACCCTTCTGAGTTGTTTCGTGCAAAACGAGTGAAATATTTCGTGCAAAAAGTCCCATTTTTTTTTTTTAAGAGTAAGTTAAAGAGAAAAAATTTACCTCTCAGAAACACAGAATGAAAAAGAAAGTATAGTTTCCATTTTTTAGATAAGGTATGAAGATGAACAGCTTAGCATACATTTAAGAAAGTATATTTTTTCTGACTTTCTTTCTCTCTTTCTTTCTTTTTTTATGACTATTATTTTCACTTTTTCGGTTAAAGGGTATTATTATTTCGAAGCATCAGATTTCCTTTATCAAAAAAAAAGTTATGTCATTTCCCATAGAAATATGACACAAGTTTACTTTGATTGGAAAAGTCTTTAAAAAAAAACCCATGACAAGACTTGTGTTAAAGAAAGAACAAAAATAAGTGTATAAAAAATATTTAATTTTCTTATGTTGGTATTTGTTTATTAAAATTTTCATTTACATGTATGTAACCCTAAAATCGGAAAAAAAATTATTTGCGAACAGAAAAAAAATTTACAAAATCTTTTTTGTTTGGTAAAAAAAAAAAAAAAAAAGAAAGAAATTTAGGTATTTATATCAAACCATTGCCTAGTTTTTAAAAGAAAAAGGAACTAACTGATTTCAATCCTTTTTTTATATATGTTGATAAATCAAATTTTTTTACAGAATAATTTCAATAATTAATCAAATTTTCTGAAAACTCTGCTCTATTTAAATTGAAGCTGACAATCAGATTCAGAATTTTAAAAAATTAAGTTCTAATTGTCGATTTGTAGTTTAAGTTTTGACTTTTCTGATAGATGCACGTTCTTAAGAACCCTTTCTAATATTTAGCTTCTAAACATATAATTAAAAATATCCATTTATGGATTATTCAATTCCAACTATTGGTTCGCACTCTCCATCTATATATTTATATATCTTGTTCAAATTTTCAATCGTTAATAAAATACTTTTCATTCATCCACTCAAGTTCAAATACATTTTTTTTTTAAATTGTAGTGGATGACACTTGATGTTAATACAGTTTTTCAGATATAAGTTCATTCATTATTAAATTTAATTAATTTTTAATACTTTAAATAAAGTTTTAGCAGTTTGTAATGAACATTGAAATCAACAGGTAGTAGCTCAATCGGTAAAATGCAAGGATTTCAGTATTTTTCACGTGAAGGTGAAGAATGCGAGTTCAATTCTTGTGAAAGTAGGAATTGACTTAAATTTTTTTTATATTATTTATTATATGTAAATTGACATATTTATTAATAAGAGCATTCAGTTCTGTTAAGTTTGAATTTAAGTATAAATCGTTAAAAATATGCAAAAATAGACAGAAATTTTTAAATTGTGTTAATTAAAATAAAAAAATAAACTGGGAACATTTTGGAAAAAAATATTTTTGAGATTTGATGACTCATAAAAGCAATTGTACTAACAGAAATACAGTAAAATAATATACCCTTTTAAATGTAGTTAAACATAATATTTAATAAAATTTTTATAATGCTATTTGTATTGAAAAAGCAATTAAAAGGAAAGGAAAAAAAACACATGGAAATTATGATATATACAAAAATTCTCATTTATGAAAATTGTTAATTAGTTGGGTAAACTTTAGCATTAATTGCACCATACAACGCCTCTTCATAGAATTTACACATGCTTTTAGTTTCTTAGCTGTTAGGGTAATATCCTGATTCTATTATTGTTTCAATTTATTGGGTTTTATTTTGGAATCGCTTCTGTTTAACAAAGTATTTTTTCCCCTTCTTTTTTTTTTTTTTTTTTTTTTTTTTTTTTGCCAGTTCCATTTCCGATTAGGATAAAGTCTGGGTTATTCGCAGATCATTTCTGTAGTAAAATACGCTTGCTTTAAAACTAGTTTTTACATATAGCGGTAACATGACATGGAGTTGAATTTTGTTGAAATATAAATTCTTCGTTATCTTAGGAAAAGATTACATAAGGGAAGTAGAAGTTTTGGAACGAGTATTTCATTTGTGTTATTATGGGAATTTACTTTCTTTGTAAAATTTTTATTAATCATAGTCATACTCATACTTATTGCTGTCATAAAACGCTATATCATAAAATTAATTTTTGGAATTATGTTAATGCAACCAGGATGGAAATATCTCCTATTCTTCTAACATATTTTATACCATCTCTATCAGATAGTGAAATTTTGGTCTCATTACTCCAAATGACTCCAAACCTTTTTCCCTTTACCAATTTACATGGGAATTTGCCTTGCCTAATCTTGGCAGTTTTCGTTTCGGAATTTAAAATGGCTTTTTGTTCGTAGAATTCTTGCGTTTAGATCATATTCCTGTAATTTGCATTAAATTATTTTCACACTTAACTTCAATGGTATCATTTCACCTTTTATGCTTCCATATATTTTTCTTCCATCACATAGGCATCGTTTTTTAATAATTATTTCATCATTTGGTATATCTTCATCTGCTTTTACCAGTTTCGTTTGGTAATTACTGAGCTTTCTTATACTTCTTGAATATTTAGATATACCACCTATAATAAGATTTTCGTCAATATCCTTTCGCAATACCTATAAGTAACGCTTTACTCATGCAATAATAAAACTTTATATCGTTTTTTGGGTGACCAACCAATTTTTTGTGCCCTTTATTTTATTTTTTAAGTTTCCATAGCTTACAGATTGGAAGAATACAAAAGTAGTGACCAACTTGACAGCAATCACAAAAAAATGCGGAAAAGCGACCTCCTTACCAACGTATGCCAACCAATGTATTCTACAAATTGAAAACAGTGATGGTCATTTGATACATGGTCAAATGAAGAAAATCCGTCTTTTATCAACTAAAGCAAGGTATGTTTTTTTTTGGGGGGGGGGGTATTTCGCAATAACTTAAAAACATCTTCTCTGCAAGCTGGAAGGCAAAGGTAGATTTCTTTACATTTAAGTTACTATCTGGCAAGATAAATTTTTGATGTTAGTTACAGAGAAAATTAAGGATTGAAAATCACTTTTCAGCCCCTAACTTCTAAGATATTGCCAGAGTTGTTCGTTTTAATAAGGCACTAATTGGGATAATTGGCTTTATTTTTCTATCTTCAATATTAAGACTGTTATAGCGAAATGAAAATTTAACCCCCATCATTTTCCATTCCCTTTGTGCTGAATGAGCCATTTAAGAACTCGTTTGAGTTTTTTACATTTCTAACAACATTTTCCAAGCCAGTTAAAATTCAAATAAAATTGCAAAAATTACTTTAGTTTTCCTGTTTACAAGATAATAAGGGTAAAGCGTTATACGCATATATATATATATAAACTTTTGAAGGAAGGGTGGTTTTGAGCTCTGGGGACCATAATCGGTGAAAAACTGAAGAAATTTTCCCAAAGAACCAATGCAATAGGTAGTCTTTCTATAGAAATCTGCCTAAAATAATGCCAAGTGAACATAATTTAATGAATTAAATTCTTGTTTACATTATTTTTAAAATGATATATAGCATTATGGTATTACTATAAACACTACCTCTGTTATGAGCCATTAAATCTCTGAAATGCACTATTTCCGAAAGGTTTCCACAATATCGGTCACTACTGTATAAGAGACAATATATGAATGATCAATTGTTAATCCCTATATTTGTATAATATGTGAATTTAAACCATATTATTTCGGGAAAATGTACTAGTTGTAATTCATATGCATTCAAATACCATATCTTTTCTTTCCGTTTCATCTGATAACGGATTACTATTGAAACTTCTTCTATGGTGATATACATTCTTTTTACAATAATCAACCATTTAAACATGTTTATATTAAGGACTAGCCGCCATTGGCTACCAGCCGGTTCACCAATCTTAATGCTAGTAAAAATTTTAATAATTAACTATTTTATGTAATTCCTACTTTAATAGTTTCTTCATTAAAATATTTTAAAATTTCAATTTTCAATTCACTCATAATTTTATAAAGGCCTTCGGTCATAACGTAATCTGTATCTCTCCAATGTTCTTTTGGCTCCCGTAGAATTTATGCTTTAAATTAAAGTGGAAAGGATTAATCTGCAATTAATATAGTAATATTTTTTACTGAAACAAAGCATTTTTTTTTTTTTTGTAATATGATTACTGAAAACAGAGTCACTGAGCGTTTAAACCTTATGGGCACTAAAGAATATCTTTCTTAATTTATGTAATATCTCAAGAATTTGTCAACAACATTTTTTCAGATTCATCTTGAGCAGGTCTATTAATTAACAATGTTTAATTTTAAATGCATCAAACACTAAAAAAATAAACAGAATCGTTTAAGATAATTGGTCAAAAACAGGTAAAAAAATTACTTAAAAAAACGATGAACTTTAACTAACATAAATACAATTTGATTACAAAAGCATACAACTAACCTAAAAATAATTTAAATCGAGTCCACTTCGTTGAAATTAGATGTAAACAATCAGAATACAATGCGCATGCGTGAATTTTCAACGCCAGTTACGGTAACGCAAATGCGTGCATTTTTCTACGCCAGTTGGGGTAACGCTATGTAGATTAGAAATTTTTAATTTCCTTTAATCTGCTTTATTTTAATTCAAAAGTACTTCAGAATGAATCTGAAAGATCGATTCATTAACAACGTTTAATTTTAAATGCATCAAACATTAAGAAAATAAGCAGAATCGTTTGAAATAATCGGCCGAAAAATGTTAACCCTAGCCTCATTACTGTTGGGAAAAAAACAACAACTGAAGCCTTACTCATTTGGCGGTGGGGAAAATGAAAGGATTTTTTTGGCGGGAAAGTTAGTTTTTAATTAATAATTAAAATTTCAAAAAGAGGAACCCCAGGTGCACATTCCCGACCTCCAAGGCATACACGTACCAAATTTGGTAGCTGTAGGTCAAATGGTCTTTTCTGTAGAGCGCCAACACACACACACACATTGAGCTTTATAAAAGTATAGATTACATCAAGTAATTTTACATTTAACATTCCTTGTAGTTTGGGGATACTGTGAGTCCTCCATTATTAATACCCTCTCAGTCTCTTTAAAATCTCCCAACAGGCATTGCTGTCTAGCTGCAATTATCTCAGTCTACGTTTTGACTCTAACGACCCTCAACAGTTTACAGTTTGGCGTTGACAATTTAAGACTCTCACAATCTCCGTAGTTGCTTCCGCCTATTTGTTGTCGTGCTAACAAATGATAAATGTCTGCTGCGAATGAAAGCATATGTATTTTACGAACATTTCATCTAGTATAATGTTTGGAGGTCAAATACAGATCAAATATACTCCATCAAAAAAGCGACTGGATACTTATTATTTGTAATCTACAAAAATTGAGGTCAAGAAAAATATATCATTCAATTTGATAGAATCTACTCTTTAAAACTGAATCCAAGAAAAATATATTATTTGGAGGTCAAATAAAGATCAAATATACTCCAACAAGAAAGCGGCAGGATACTTATTATTAGTAATCTGCAAACACTGAGTTCAAGAAAAATATATCATTCAATTTGATAGTATGTACTCTTTAAAACTGAGTTTAAGAAAAATATATCATTCAATTTGATAGTAGGTACTCTTTAAATCTGAGTTCAAGAAAAATATATCATTCAGTTTGATAGTATGTACTCTTTAAAACTGAGTTCAAGAAAAACATATCATTCAATTTGATAGTATGTACTCTTTAAAAATATGTAAATTGTATTTATTGAAGGAGCCATCTGCATATTTATATTTGCATATTTTTCTAATTTTTCTATAACAATCTCCGATTTTTTCACTATTTAATAGATTTTGCATAATGAGAAACCTCTTGTTATGAAAGTTTACATAAATCGGTTCAAAACAACCGGAGATAAATAAAAAAATATTTAGGAGGCCGTCCCAAGACGTATAAACGTAACAAATAAGCTAATCAATTAACGTTTAATTACAGTCACATTTTCATTTCAGTCTTTAAAACAATACCTTTGCTCCAAGGAAAATTGATAATGTTTTTTTTTTTTAAGTTCACTGTTAAGAGCGATGAAACATGACTAAATAAAAATTTGAATCATTCTTATAAAATCAATTGATTAAATTTAGTTTAGTTATATTAATGACCCGTTTTTTAAAGCAACACTAGGGCTATTTTTGGACGGACCTCGTAATTTTGAACCGCGGTCAGATGATGAGGACGACCCCTGAGCTGCCCCCCCCCTTCTCCACACCACACCAGTGGGAGGGCGTTTGGTCATGACGTATATTGCGTGAAACAGACCCCCTTACAGGACGATTCTTCGGTGGAAACGGGTGACGTACCTGAATCCTTCCGGTTCCGAACCCGCAGCCCATAAAATCAGTTGAAATATTGTATTATTATAGCCGTGAAACGATGCTTAAGTAACACGAGAGGGAATGTAAAAAGAGAAGGGACGGTAAAGACAAACCGAAACAATCTTGGTTCTTATGAAAATAGAAGAATATAGATTATGGTTTAATATAAAATGTTTATGTCAATACAATGCATATTAGAATTAATATTTCATTAAATATTTTTTTATTTGTTGAGAACGTAAAACGCCCATTGTTTAGTTCTTGCCTGTAAAAGCAAGCTATAAGTTTCATCAAAGTCAATCGATGTTTTTACCCTTTCATTCAAATAAGAAAGTTCTCATGAAAATTTTAGAAAGTTGGCTTTCAGTAAATGGGGAAAAATCCCAAACAGAAGTGGAAGTTGTAAATTTATTATTGGCAATTTTATTTATATATTTTCTAAAGAAAAACACGAGTGGTCATTTCAGTTTCATTTCAGAATTTATTGGTCATCCCACAGAAGGAATAAAGATGAGAAATTGTTATACTTCAGAATCTTCTCAAGTCTAAGATGATTATGGGTATATAATGGCCAAAAATACAGTTTTCAGTTTTAACCCTCCAGTTGCTTATCCCGCGATTTCCCTGGTTTGGCAATCAGTCCATTTTTTATTGTATTCCGCGTTTTTCACAATTACGATTACGATTATAGATTTTTATTATATCATATTATTATCTTGTAATATATGGTATCAGTTCACTTTGTTTGAAAAATATTTGAACTTATTTGCAAACATTGTATCTAAATAGCGATTTTCAAAAAATTACTCAGTCAGAGGTAAAATATTTTTATCGTAATCGTTTTAAACTACAGCAAAATACATTAGAAATCGGTAAAAATAATTTAAGAAAATCATTTTGCCTCTTATAGGAGATGTTTGGACCTACACTGTATCAAATAACAAATTTAAATTTATTTTATCTTTAATATAATTTTTAAATTCAAAAGTTTTAATAAAATTGGGAAATTTTTAAAAAAAATATTAATTAATGTGTACCAAGTGATGCATAAAAGAATTCAGGAAATCAGGACAACATAAAGTAAATAAATGTTAGATAGTATGCGCATTTGTATTTGCCATGAGTTTGTGACGTAACATAAATCCACTTATTTCGTATTGTTACATCATAAATAAATTTTCTGTTGTCCAGCGTCATATAATTCTTCCTTTACTTGAAGTATAACACTCAATAATTTTGTTTTGTAAACCACCAGCAGCAGCACCCTATAAAACGTTTATGAACACAAACCAGGCATTCATAAATGCATCTGTATGCATTCGAGCATTTTAATAAATCTTTACATTGTGCTATTTATTTTTAGAAAACCTAAAGAAAGGCCAATTTACATGATAATGATAAGGAAATTCATAAAGAACAGAAGCGTTATATATTTTACGTTATACTTCCAGACTTAAGTTCCAGAAACAATAGTTATTCTCGGTTTGTGGGAAATTCAATTCAAGAAATTTAATTTTCAAGCCATCCTTATCTCCAGTCTTTTAAAAAGAAACGGAACTCGGAAAAGAAAAGGATGTTATTATAAAGTATGTTTTTATAATGAAATTTCCATAGTGTATTAAAATCATTTGCTTTAAAGAACAAAAGAACCCCACCTGTGTACCACATCAAAGATAATCAAGTTTGCAAAAAGTCTAAAAATATTTCAGCTCTTTGAATTTCTTGAGATTAATCCATTCAAATTATAGTATCAAATTCATCTGCACTTTGTTTTGAAATTAGGGTTGAATTCAAAAGAAAAATCTGTCGTTCTTGTTGATTCATAACTTGTAGAAGCAGCTGTCGCACAGGAAAGAATGGAATTAAAAAATATTAACGTGTGACAAAAGACAGCATTTTGTTACAGCTACAATCTTTTATTCCATTCGGGAAAAATAAAAGTGCTTCAAATAAGAATTTGATAATAATATCAATTCTTTCATTGTGGTTTTCAGTCTATAACTTAGTACCGCTCAAATTAAATATCTAGCCTAGAATATTCCACAAGATTATATAGATCTCATTTTACGTTAATTTATAATAGAATCTATTATCAAATTTCAGATTATTTCAAAGTATATTTTTAATATTACAATTATTTTTATAAATTTATATTCACAGTCATTTTCTTAAGTTTAAATTTTATTTGATCTCTTTAAAAAAGACTATTTCTTTGCATATAAAACATATCATTCCATTTTCTGTTATATTAGGAATAAATTATTTATTAATATTAAATATTGTAACTCTGACTTTAAAGAAACTTCTTTTGAATTAATTATGAATACTTAATTCAAAGCAAATTATATCTAAATGATTTCATTGAAATTAAATATAATCAGTATCTTCTACGAATAAACTAGTCATCAAAGGCGACTCGTAAATAATAAAAAAAAATTATTTTTACGATAGAATATTCAATTTTTTTATGTAAATGGAAATATCTTAACTCTAATATGGTTATTAAATAAAATCAATAAAAAGCCTAATACTTTCAAATTTTCCTGAATTATTAAGGTAAAATTTACAATTCATTTCATAATATTTTATGCATGATTTTGAAATTTTACAAGATTTTTTGCTGTTTTTCTTATTTTCACTTATTAACTGGCAGTACTCGAATTAGTGTTCTAATTACATGAGGGATAGTGACAAACAGCTTCTTAGGTATGTAAAATCAAAGATATCGAGACAACATTGTTAAAGACTTTACATAATACAATGCGTATCCTGACTAAAATGTGTATTGTTTATAAATTGTATAAAATATAATTAAATACTATAAATTAAAATTTCATAACTCTTTAAAAAAGAAAAAAATTGGGCAAAGAGGTGATAAAAACTAACACAGAAAGTTAATTATATTGAAAAAAATATATATGCTCTAAGAATTAATGAATACATGCAACAGTCAAAGAAATTTAAAGAGGATTTTTGTATTTATAATTCACAATTTTTTAAATCTTTTCCGACATTTACGAAAAAAATATTAATGCTTATTTTCCTTTAAACATAAAGAACTATTATTAAAAGTTGGAATAGAATTATTTGCAAAATTGCATATATTTAAACAACTAAATCTGCAACTTCTTAATATTTTGTTTACTCAATTTCAATCCCGTATCTTTATAATTTCAAATACAATTTAACATATACGATGGATACACATAATATACCTCAACTCTTCCAGACGTCGAAAAATTAGTTTTCCTTTTCCTTAACTTCCGCTGGGAAATCTTTTAATAAGTCCACATCTCATTCATTTGATCAGAACTGCTCTGGGCAATTTCCCATATTCGCATATCACAGTCCTCAAGCTGTGTATCCAAGATTATTTCCTCTTGGTAAAACAACCAAAGAAAAACTCAATACTTGTATCACCTCAATTAACTGTGCAAGAGAACTGCATTATCTTGCTAGAAACAGAAACTAGGAAAATGAAAAAGAAATAATTTCGTCTAATTATATTTTCCCTGTAATCGTCTCTTCTACAGAGAATTAATTTAATAAGCCACCTACCTACTCTTGTAGCTATTTCACGATAAAGCTTTATTTTACAAGGAAAGATTTTTATAATTGCTAATCCTATTAAGATGTCCCAGTTACTTTAATTTCCTTTTTTTGTAAAGAAGATAAATTTTTATGTTATTTTCTTGGTATTACAAGTTCTTCTTCCTTGGTTTAAATTCGAATAAATGTGGTAAGAATAAGATGTTCTGGGACTACTAAATTAGAGCAAACAGCGATACAGCCAGATTGAGATTATTTTCACATATTTACGTGACACTTGATTTATTTCATGCTTGTAACGATGGAATTTTGTAGACAAATTTTCATTGAATGAAAATTTGTTGAACAAAATTCTTGTCGACATTTTGAATTTTGAAATTTTGCCCATTTGTGTGTTTTATTTTAGTATTTGCAAGTTTGATTATCGGTTAATTGTTCGATTAAATGAAATTTGCTTACTTAAATATGGTATGATATGACAAAAATTTATTTAGGAATATCTTAATATTCATAATAAAGGGTTTTATTCCAATAAATAACTAATATCTTATGGGAATAAAACATTCTCCTCTTTATTTTTTTTTCCTCTTATAAAACTGTCTCTAAATAATTTTTCCCTAAGTCCATGTTGAAATAAATGTTATATTTATTTTCTCATATAATAAATATATAAAGAAAAAACAATGCAATCGTCAAAAAATTCAAATTCCAGTTTTTGGCGAATTACCGTATTTTAGAATTTCTTGAATCCGAAATTTTTTTTTTGTTAATTAGGTTTGTTTATGAAGACGGAGGAGACTTGATAGCCTGGTTGGAAGGGCGTTGGTTTCGCGGCCCTTGAGTTGAGAGTTCGAACCCCGCCGACTGAAGGCTCTCCGTATGTGGTGTAGCTGGCTCACCTTTAAAAATGTCGTGTTCACAAAGTCCTCTATGTCGAGAGTAATACCACTGGGGGTACTGGATCAGAGGGGATCATTATCGATCTGTGGAGGAGTGAATGAAATGCATGAATGATGTACGCCCTGTAGAAAGGGTTGTGACGTCTGAGTAGCTAAGTCATACTCTTGGCCCTAAATGGCGTTACTGAAAAAACAAGAGACGCACCTTTGGCTTTAAAACACTGACTTGTAAAGTCAATGGACTTGTCTATGACAAGTGCAATTAGAAACAACAATGAAGACGAAAACTTTAAAACGCATTGAGGTAGGCGAATGAAGTTCCATATACGGTCTTAATGCCTAATTTTTAAATTTTTATAAAATTTTGAACTAAAACCATTCGAATGAAGTCTGTATCCAGTTGTACAAATACAAGTTAACACTATAACTACAAAACGAAGATATCAAGATGTGTAAAATTTGGTACAGAGATTTAACATCTAAAGTGTAGATATGCCTCAAATTTGGAATTTGCCGATCTTAACTTTCACAAACTCATGAACTATACAACTCAAAAACGCACCTCATTGATTTAAATATATAAAATACGATTTGTGATATTTTGACCACAATTATAATTCTGTATCAAACTTTCATTTCAATTGATAGGGGAAAATAACGCCCAAAACATGTATTCAATATTCTGACGTTTGGGTAATAACTGACAAAGACCGTGCGCTAATAGTCCCTTACGAAAAAATTGTTTACTAATAGGATGTGATTAATAGCGCAAAAGCATATTTATTAGAGAATTTTTGAAAAAAATACGGAGAAACCGTTTCTACCAGGTGTTGCTATTGTTTCTTATGGCACTTGCCACGAACAAGCCCGCTGTTACGAAGTCAGCGATTTGAGCCGGAGGAGGAGCGTCTCTTGTTTTTTTAGTAGCGCCAACTAGGGCCAAGAGTATGACTTTGCTACTCACGCATCACTCAATCGCTTGCAAAACCCCTTTTTACAGGAGTGCACATTCACACATCTCACAGATAGAACAGCCATGCCCAAACCGGGACTCGAACTCGGGACGCCCAGATCACAGGGAAGACGCACTACTAATGTGCCAGGACGCCGGCTCTGTCAGTTGTTTATTTCCTTGTTAGAACAAGGTTAATGTTAGACAATTTTGACGACTGTTAGTAATTAGATTGGGAATGTATATTTTTATTTCTATAGTTGTATAGGAAGTATGCAGAACTAGGATATTAAATAAAGAATATATTTAAATAAACTTTTTATACACAACATGAGTTTGAATTCCGAAAAATTTGTTAGATAAAACATTTGAAGACAATTTGTTTGTAATTCTGTCCATGTCAACTCCTATGCATTATATTTTTCATCAAAGAGACGTCAATGTCTAAAGAAGATATGTCCTATTTAAATTATTTAGACCAAGAAAAATTCAAATATTTTAAAAAGATATTTACTCTAAAAAAAACTGGTGGTAATTTTGTTTTTGATTATTAAACATTTAAGAATTAGTCAATTTCTCTAACTTTTTAAATAGACTTCCAGAAAAATGAAATCGAATTTCGAGTGTTATAGGAAATTGCATTGAAAGTTCTCACTCTTTTACAGACTGATGCACTCTTTGCGTGTGATGGTGCATTTAGAAGGAAGAATTTTATGAAAATTTGTTTACGGAGAACAAAAATATTTGGCTTAACTATAAGAGTATAGTAAATTTTTTCTCCTTATATGGTTGTTTATTAAAAATATAATTCTGAGTAGAATAATAATAAATTTTAGATCAGTTTTTTAAAATTAAAAATAAAAAAAGTATATTTTTCGTTGGAATTTTGAAATTAGTAACAATATATTGTAGCAAGGAGTATTTATAAAAAAAATTTGTAGATGTGTGTGAAGAAATAATGATTTATGTGCTCTTAGTTCTTCTGAATGTTATTGTGAAATTAGACACAAAAGCCCAAAAAATTATTTTGGTAATAGATGTTCATACATAACGTTCATTATACATTCATACATGACGTTCATTATACATTCATGCATAACGTTCATTATACATTCATGCATAACGTTCATTATACATTCATACATAACGTTCATTCATACATTCATGCATAACGTTCATTATACATTCATACATAACGTTCATTATACATTCATGCATAACGTTCATTATACATTCATGCATAACGTTCATTCATACATAACGTTCATTATACATTCATACATAACGTTCATTATACATTCATGCATAACGTTCATTATACATTCATACATAACGTTCATTATACATTCATGCATAACGTTCATTATACATTCATGCATAACGTTCATTCATACATAACGTTCATTATACATTCATGCATAACGTTCATTATACATTCATACATAACGTTCATTATACATTCATGCATAACGTTCATTCATACATAACGTTCATTATACATTCATACATAACGTTCATTATACATTCATACATAACGTTCATTATACATTCATGCATAACGTTCATTATACATTCATACATAACGTTCATTATACATTCATGCATAACGTTAATTATACATTCATACATAACGTTCATTATACATTCATGCATAGCGTTCATTATACATTCATACATAACGTTCATTCATACATAACGTTCATTCATACATAACGTTCATTATACATTCATACATAACGTTCATTATACATTCATGCATAACGTTCATTCATACATAACGTTCATTATACATTCATACATAATGTTCATTATACATTCATACATAACGTTCATTATACATTCATGCATAACGTTCATTATACATTCATGCATAACGTTCATTCATACAAAACGTTCATTAGACATTCATGCATAACGTTCATTATACATTCATGCATAACGTTCATTATACATTCATGCATAACGTTCATTCATACATAACGTTCATTATACATTCATACATAACGTTCATTATACATTCATGCATAACGTTCATTATACATTCATGCATAACGTTCATTCATACATAACGTTCATTATACATTCATACATAACGTTCATTATACATTCATGCATAACGTTCATTATACATTCATACATAATGTTCATTATACATTCATACATAACGTTCATTATACATTCATGCATAACGTTCATTCATACATAACGTTCATTATACATTCATGCATAACGTTCATTATACATTCATACATAACGTTCATTATACATTCATGCATAACGTTCATTCATACATAACGTTCATTATACATTCATACATAACGTTCATTATACATTCATACATAACGTTCATTATACATTCATGCATAACGTTCATTATACATTCATACATAACGTTCATTATACATTCATACATAACGTTCATTATACATTCATGCATAACGTTCATTATACATTCATACATAACGTTCATTATACATTCATGCATAACGTTAATTATACATTCATACATAACGTTCATTATACATTCATGCATAACGTTCATTCATACATAACGTTCATTCATACATAACGTTCATTATACATTCATACATAACGTTCATTATACATTCATGCATAACGTTCATTCATACATAACGTTCATTATACATTCATACATAATGTTCATTATACATTCATACATAACGTTCATTATACATTCATGCATAACGTTCATTATACATTCATGCATAACGTTCATTCATACAAAACGTTCATTCATACATAACGTTCATTCATACATAACGTTCATTATACATTCATACATAACGTTCATTATACATTCATGCATAACGTTCATTCATACATAACGTTCATTATACATTCATACATAATGTTCATTATACATTCATACATAACGTTCATTCATACATAACGTTCATTCATACATAGCGTTCATTATACATTCATACATAACGTTCATTCATACATAACGTTCATTATACATTCATACATAACGTTCATTATACATTCATGCATAACGTTCATTCATACATAACGTTCATTCATACATAACGTTCATTATACATTCATACATAACGTTCATTATACATTCATGCATAACGTTCATTCATACATAACGTTCATTATACATTCATACATAATGTTCATTATACATTCATACATAACGTTCATTATACATTCATGCATAACGTTCATTATACATTCATGCATAACGTTCATTCATACAAAACGTTCATTCATACATAACGTTCATTCATACATAACGTTCATTATACATTCATACATAACGTTCATTATACATTCATGCATAACGTTCATTCATACATAACGTTCATTATACATTCATACATAATGTTCATTATACATTCATACATAACGTTCATTCATACATAACGTTCATTCATACATAGCGTTCATTATACATTCATACATAACGTTCATTCATACATAACGTTCATTATACATTCATACATAACGTTCATTATACATTCATGCATAACGTTCATTCATACATAACGTTCATTATACATTCATACATAATGTTCATTATACATTCATACATAACGTTCATTATACATTCATGCATAACGTTCATTATACATTCATGCATAACGTTCATTCATACAAAACGTTCATTAGACATTCATGCATAACGTTCATTATACATTCATGCATAACGTTCATTATACATTCATGCATAACGTTCATTCATACATAACGTTCATTATACATTCATACATAACGTTCATTATACATTCATGCATAACGTTCATTCATACATAACGTTCATTATACATTCATACATAACGTTCATTATACATTCATGCATAACGTTCATTATACATTCATACATAACGTTCATTATACATTCATGCATAACGTTCATTATACATTCATGCATAACGTTCATTCATACATATCGTTCATTATACATTCATGCATAGTGTTCATTATACATTCATACATAACGTTCATTATACATTCATACATAACGTTCATTATACATTCATGCATAACGTTCATTATACATTCATGCATAGTGTCCATTATACATTCATACATAACGTTCATTATACATTCATGCATAACGTTCATTATACATTCATACATAACGTTCATTATACATTCATGCATAACGTTCATTCATACATAACGTTCATTATACATTCATGCATAACGTTCATTATACATTCATACATAACGTTCATTATACATTCATGCATAGCGTTCATTATACATTCATACATAACGTTCATTCATACATAACGTTCATTCATACATAACGTTCATTATACATTCATACATAACGTTCATTATACATTCATACATAACGTTCATTATACATTCATACATAACGTTCATTCATACATAACGTTCAACATGCAGACGTTCATTCTTTTCATAATAGAAGTTGTTTACAGGTTTCAACGAACTGATTATATTTGGTGAAAATGAATATCAATTTAGTGACGAGAGTAAATAAGAAAGAATGAAAAAAAAATGTATTTTTTAAACGTAAATTCTTTGTTTTTGCGCACATTTTTATATACAGAAAGTATTTGAATTCCAAATTACTTCATGCTATATTTTTCTTAGAACTGGTATTAAAAATTTACTTTCGCTCACAAAACTTATTTGCTTTTTGAGCAGTCATTTTTCAAAATGAAACTTCCGAAATTTTTAATTATCAGCGCAACAAATAGTACACAATGCATAACAATAGTACAGTATAACAAAACAAGAAAATATGTTAAAATTACTTTAATTTATAATTTCTTTATTATATTTATATTACTTTATATTACTTATATATTTATAATAATGAAAAATTAATTGCATAGAAATATTACAAATAAATCTTTAGATTTTTTTTCTTTTTTAAGGATTTTTGCTTAAATTATATATATTTTTAAAAATTTCTTATTTATATTTTTATTTATATTTATATTTTTTAAAATTTAAAATTCTTAAAAAATTCTTTGAAAATAAAATATTTTAAGAGGAGTTTCCATTGAAAATTAGACAAAGTAAAAGTAGAATTATTGAAATACAACTATCCAAAATTTGTTTTCAGTACAAAATGTTGTTTCTGAACTATGAAGCATCTATTGTTGGGAAAATAGCAAAAACTGCAAAATGCTATCGAAACATAAAAATAGCCATCTCTTTTTGGCCATCATAATGATTATAAAGAAAACACGAATAATATTCAAGTTATTTTTTACTAAAGTTTTGGCCTTTTTTTTAAGTTATTTTTAATTATTTTTAAAGGCAAAGAATGGGAAAATGCTTTCTACAAGATTATCCTAAATACTCTAGAAAAATTTCAGAAAGAAACTACTACTACAAAAAAACATTTTTTTAAAGATTTGTCTATCATGGCGGTGTATAGTTTTAAAGTTCTCAAGATACTGACTCAACGTTGGAAAGCGTTTATTATATTTATTTCTTTCATTTTGTAAGTTAAATAATGATGAAACCTCAAATCATGACATAAAACTAAAAACAAGTTTGTAAGCAAATTATCACTCAATCGATATTTATCAAGATATGAGGAGGAAGCTTCTTAAATTATTTCTACTATATTCCAAGCATGAAAAATATTTTTGAATGTAGCTAAGTAATATTGGCGACAAAAGACTCCGAAAAGTTAAAGTTTAATAGCTGCATTTGGTTTTAATTCTTTCGACAATATTGTTACGAATCTGTAAGATTGCTTCTCTGCGTTGGTAGTTTCATGGTAAGGAAAAGAATTATTCAGATTTTTTAATGAAGGCCGGAGGATTTCAGGTCTAAGATACCCTCCCTTGGCGACCATTTAAGAAAAGAATTTGGTGACTTTGGCGAGAAAATGACGAATTCCAGAATGTTCAGTATTTTGGCGATATCTCTACAAAGAATTGGGATACGGAAACCTTCTAGATCTTTCGATGCCTTATCAGAGAAGCTATAGAAGCTGAGGCGCATGCATGACAATGAGTAGTTGAGCGAATTCTCTCTTTAGGGTATTGACATATAACGAGAGATTTTCGTTTCTCCCAAGCGCTTGGGGTTTTCCAGTGGACTAATAACGATTTTTTGCTTGTTAATTTCTACAAGTATTGTTTATGTGTGCGCGTTGATTGTAATACTGTGGAACAAAACATCATTTGGCATTTAAAAGTAGAATAATCAAAGTATTTTATGTGTAATAAAGTATAGTTATTCGTTATTTGAACTTTTATCTTTACACTCGCTGCAATAATGTATTGTATATCATGAATTGTTTCGTATTTATTTTCATAATTCAAACGCTCTGCAAATACATAGCGATAAAATTCTTTTATTTTCTTCGGATTGAATTTTTTTCTTATGACTGTAATTTTTCTTAACAGTAGAAATATGTAGCTTTTTTTTTTCATCGCGGATGCAATTTATCGAGAGATACCACAGATATGAACATGAGAATCTTCGGGCATGGTGATTGTTTTCGCTACCCTGAAAGATACAATAATAAAGTAGTATAAAGTTGCTGAACTCCAGTGATGCCTCTTATCTCTATATAAAAGGTGGACGCAAGAGTTGTGCCTTTGTGAGAACTATAATACGTCTAATCCAGCGCCTGCTTTAATATTCATAGCTATCAATCAGATTACCCTGGATCCTAAGAACGGGCAAGAAAACTTATTTGTGCAATGCTTGATATTTATTAAGTAAGGGTAGTAACAGTACATGTCTTCCAATAAATGTTTTATTCTCTCTTGATATGTCTTGTGACTACATGCATATTTTTTAGTCTTCATAACCAACATTTTAGAATGAAAGTATTTCTTGTTTCTTAATATATAATCAAGAATTTAATAAATGGCAACAATATGAAAAAGGTATCGAACACCTAAATCAACTTTTTTTTTTAATTTGTGTTTTTTTAGACAAGTATTTAATATTAATTTGAATAATTGAATTAAATCATAAAGAAATTGAAAAAAAAACCCCAAAAATAAATAAATAAAAGCTTTCCAATAGACGATGGCAACACCACTTCAGCCAACAATGGCAGTTTCATTCCAAAAATTTTACTTTTATGCACTTGACGAAAATAATAACTTCGAATTCATTCACCTAATTTAGAATAATACATATTTATGTAAAATTAGTCTCTGTCTCTGTTTGGGTTCTTTGTGCAAATTCTCAGTTTTTATCCAATTTTGATAAATTTTGCATCAGTGTTTTTCAAAACAAATACAGAAGGCAATTAATATATCAGATAAACTACTTTTTTACTTCTTTTCTCTACATCTTCCTAAAATATAATTTTACAACATCAGCTTTTATGTTGCATTAAAATATTTAAAAAATTAACTATGATTCTGTGACTTTTTTCTATTTGAAAAATATTTCAGAACATAATTTTTAATGACTATATACAGTACAATAATTGTGATTGTTAAAATGGAAATTAATTTAAATCTTCATTATATCGCCATTTAAATTGCATTTTTTCATTGTTAAAGGTATAATTGCTAAATTTTTCTTTTTTTCATACATTAAATGCATTAATTAATAAGCACATTTTTACTTGCCACGTATACTTATCAAAGTATTCTTTTCAATTGCATTGAATAAAAAGATTCGTGTTCCTCTTATTAAATAATCTTTGCTTAGTGAAATATTTGTTGACCTTAATTGATATATTTGACCTCAATATGTATGATCTTGATATGTTGACCTCAAAGATATCTCTATTTACTACATTCTTTCTAATTACAAATTTTGAATTTCATTTTAATATCAAAATCAAAATAATTCTGATTTCATTTATTTTGGGTATTTTGATTTAGAAAAAAGTGAAATCGTATCTTATATCTTCATAAAATTTATTGTTTGGAAAGTTTTAGTGTAAGTCTTTGTTTTAAATGAGATGTTTGATTATTTTTTTCTTGTATTTGAAAATTTAGCTTCTTTTTCAGGTTATTTTGTTTCGTTTTATGAAATGAATTCATTATTTACTCGTTCGATATATATATAATGATATAGTTATTTTACAACTTTTTTCTCCTGTTAATTATATTATATTTCATTAGTTAGACAAGAGCACACAAAAATCAAAACACTTGATATTAAAATGCTTAATTTGAGGGCACATGTAGGGAAAAAATATGTCAAATTTACTAACTTTCTGTTTGTAATAAATTTATATTTTCCTGCATAATCAAAAAACGAAGGTGCAGTTTTAAATTGCTAGGATCCCGAGTTGTTTGGCGTATATAATATTTCCTCTTTATATATTTCATGTAAAAAAAAAAGTAAAAAGATAAGCATAAATATATCAGTTTAAATTGAAACAAAAACATTTGAATTCTGAACACCTTTTAATTTATATTTAAAACATTATTTTTCTTTAAATTTCTTTCAAATTTTGAAAATTGATGCTATTTTGACAAAAACTATAGTTCATTACCAACAATTCACTTTTTTTAAAACGTCCAACTAACAACTTAATACCATTAAATATGTAAACAACGCAAAATTATTAAAAGTAGCTAAAAAGCTTTTAAAAGTAAAAAGAAGTCGCACAAGGATTTTAATGTTATTAAACCTTGTCACATCTGCTGCATTAATGATAATCATAAATTATATTACTTATACAACATTAGATCAAGATAATAAATTAAAATAAGTGTTTAATAGACGTTTAAACATATAATAGCACAAAGAAAAGTGAGTAGAACTTCTAACCCCATAGGTCCCAAAGTTCCAAACCGGGCAAGAATGAAAACAAGTAGAAACAGTAGTTAATATTATCAGTTGTTGTTTAAATCTTTGTACAAGTACAGCAATATATTAAATTCCTATATATTCCTTACAAACGCCTTCCGTAACCCTTGTAGCGCAGGTATAGCACGTTGGAATTCTAATCCAAAGATCCCGCGCTCGAATCCCGACAAGGCTGAAAAGCCAATAGAAACAGAGGTTTATTTCGCCAGTTGTTGTTGTTTAAAACTTTGACATCGAATAGGAATAACTTAGATTCCCATGTGTTCCTTCTGGGCAGCCCTTGCAACGCAGAGGATAGTGCGTTCGACCTGTAATCCGACAATGAAGCATTCTAATCACGACAAGGGTGAAAAATCAATAGAAACTATTATTGTTGTTGTGTTTTTTTTGTCAGTTGTAGTTAAAAACTTTGACGCTCGTATAGCAATAACTCAAATTCCCACACATCCCATCTAGATAACCCCGCAGTCCTTGGACTTCTAATCCAAAGGTCCCGGGTTCGAATCCCGACAAGGGTGTGACTATAATAGAGCGTGTGGTTTATTTTGTCTGTTCTTGTGTAAAACTTTGACTTACGTATAGCAAAAACTTAAATTCAAATACATTCCATCTAGATAACAACCGCAGCCCTTGTAGCGCAGAGGATAGCGCGTTGGACTTCTAATCCAAAGGCCCGGTTTCGAATCCCGGCAAGGGTGTGACGCCAATAGAGGGTGTGGGTTATTTTGTTTGTTGTTGTTTAAAACTTTCACTTGTGTATAGCAATAACTTATATTCCCTTACATTCCATCTAGATAACCCCTGCAGCCCTTCTAGAGAAGAGGATAGCGCGTTGGACTTCTAATCCAGAGATGCCGGCAAGGATGTAACGCCAATAGAGTGTGTGGTTTATTTTGTCTCTTGTTGTTTAAAACTTTGACATACGTATAGCAATAACTAAAATTCCCATACATTCCATCTAGATAACCAACGCAGCCCTTGTAGCGCAGAGGATAGCGCGTTGGACTTCTAATCCAAAGGTCCCGGGTTCGAATCCCGGCAAGGGTGTCACTATAATAGAGTGTTTGGTTTATTTTGTCTGTTCTTGTGTAAAACTTTGACTTACGTATAGCAATAACTTAAATTCCCATACATTCCATCTTAATAACCAATGAAGCCCTTGTAGTGCAGAGGATAGCGCGTTGGACTTCTAATCCAAAGGCCCCGGATTCAAATCCCGGCAAGGGTAAGACTATAATAGAGTGTTTGGTTTATTTTGTCTGTTTTTGTGTAAAACTTTGACTTACGTATAGCAATAAATTAAATTCCCATACATTCCATCAAGATAACCAACGCAGCCCTTGTAGCGCAGAGGATAGCGCGTTGAACTTCTAATCCAAAGTTCCCGGGTTCGAATCCCGGCAAGTGTGTGACTATAATAGAGTGTTTGGTTTATTTTGTCTGTTCTTGTGTAAAACTTTGACTTACGTATAGCAATAACTTAAATTCACATACATTCCATCTTCATAACCAATGAAGCCCTTGTAGCGCAGAGGATAGCGCGTTGGACTTCTAATCCAAAGGTCCCGGGTTCGAACCCCGGCAAGGGTGTGACTATAATAGACTGGTTGGTTTATTTTGTCTGTTCTTGTGTAAAACTTTGACTTACGTATAGCAATAACTTAAATTCAAATACATTCCATCTAGATAACAACCGCAGCCCTTGTAGCGCAGAGGATAGCGCGTTGGACTTCTAATCCAAAGGCCCGGTTTCGAATCCCGGCATTAGTGTGACGCCAATAAAGGGTGTGGGTTATTTTGTCTGTTGTTGTTTAAAACTTTCACTTGTGTATAGCAATAACTTATATTCCCTTACATTCCATCTAGATAACCCCTGCAGCCCTTCTAGAGAAGAGGATAGCGCGTTGGACTTCTAATCCAGAGATGCCGGCAAGGATGTAACGCCAATAGAGTGTGTGGTTTATTTTGTCTCTTGTTGTTTAAAACTTTGACATACGTATAGCAATAACTTAAATTCCCATACATTCCATCTAGATAACCAACGCAGCCCTTGTAGCGCAGAGGATAGCGCGTTGGACTTTTAATCCAAAGGTCCCGGGTTCGAATCCCGGCAAGGGTGTCCCTATAATAGAGTGTTTGGTTTATTTTGTCTGTTCTTGTGTAAAACTTTGACTTACGTATAGCAATAACTTAAATTCCCATACATTCCATCATAATAACCAATGAAGCCCTTGTAGTGCAGAGGATAGCGGGTTGGACTTCTAATCCAAAGGCCCCGGATTCAAATCCCGGCAAGGGTAAGACTATAATAGAGTGTTTGGTTTATTTTGTCTGTTTTTGTGTAAAACTTTGACTTACGTATAGCAATAACTTAAATTCCCATACATTCCATCAAGATAACCAACGCAGCCCTTGTAGCGCAGAGGATAGCGCGTTGAACTTCTAATCCAAAGGTCCCGGGTTCGAATCCCGGCAAGTGTGTGACTATAATAGAGTGTTTGGTTTATTTTGTCTGTTCTTGTGTAAAACTTTGACTTACGTATAGCAATAACTTAAATTCACATACATTCCATCTAGATAACAACCGCAGTCCTTTTAGCGCAGAGGATAGCGCGTTGGACTTCTAATCCAAAGGCCCGGTTTCGAATCCCGGCAAGGGTGTGACGCCAATAGAGGGTGTGGGTTATTTTGTCTGTTGTTGTTTAAAACTTTCACTTGTGTATAGCAATAACTTATATTCCCTTACATTCCATCTAGATAACCCCTGCAGCCCTTCTAGAGAAGAGGATAGCGCGTTGGACTTCTAAACCAGAGATGCCGGCAAGGATGTAACGCCAATAGAGTGTGTGGTTTATTTTGTCTCTTGTTGTTTAAAACTTTGACATACGTATAGCAATAACTTAAATTCCCATACATTCCATCTAGATAACCAACGCAGCCCTTCTAGAGAAAAGGATAGCGCGTTGGGCTTCAAATCCAGAGATTCCGGCAAGGATGTAACGCCAATAGAGTGTGTGGTTTATTTTGTCTGTTGTTGTTTAAAACTTTGACATACGTACAGCAATAACTTAAATTCCCATACATTCCATTTAGATAACCAACGCAGCCCTTGTAGCGCAGAGGATAGCTCGTTGGACTTCTAATCCAAAGGTCCCGGGTTCGAATCCCCGCAAGGGTGTCACTATAATAGAGTGTTTGGTTTATTTTGTCTGTTCTTGTGTAAAACTTTGACTTACGTATAGCAATAACTTAAATTCCCATACATTCCATCTAGATAACCAACGCAGTCCTTCTAGAGAAAAGGATAGTGCGTTGGGCTTCAAATCCAGAGATTCCGGCAAGGATGTAACGCCAATAGAGTGTGTGGTTTATTTTGTCTGTTGTTGTTTAAAACTTTGACATACGTACAGCAATAACTTAAATTCCCATACATTCCATTTAGATAACCAACGCAGCCCTTGTAGCGCAGAGGATAGCTCGTTGGACTTCTAATCCAAAGGTCCCGGGTTCGAATCCCCGCAAGGGTGTCACTATAATAGAGTGTTTGGTTTATTTTGTCTGTTCTTGTGTAAAACTTTGACTTACGTATAGCAATAACTTAAATTCCCATACATTCCATCTAGATAACCAACGCAGTCCTTCTAGAGAAAAGGATAGCGCGTTGGGCTTCAAATCCAGAGATTCCGGCAAGGATGTAACGCCAATAGAGTGTGTGGTTTATTTTGTCTGTTGTTGTTTAAAACTCTGACATACGTACAGCAATAACTTAAATTCCCATACATTCCATTTAGATAACCAACGCAGCCCTTGTAGCGCAGAGGATAGCTCGTTGGACTTCTAATCCAAAGGTCCCGGGTTCGAATCCCCGCAAGGGTGTCACTATAATAGAGTGTTTGGTTTATTTTGTCTGTTCTTGTGTAAAACTTTGACTTACGTATAGCAATAACTTAAATTCCCATACATTCCATCTTAATAACCAATGAAGCCCTAGTAGCGCAGAGGATAGCGCGTTGGACTTCTAATCCAAAGGTCCCGGGTTCGAATCCCGGCAAGGGTGTGACTATAATAGAGTGTTTGGTTTATTTTGTCTGTTTTTGTGTAAAACTTTGACTTACGTATAGCAATAACTTAAATTCCCATACATTCCATCTAGATAACCAACGTAGCCCTTGTAGCGCAGAGGATAGCGCGTTGGACTTCTAATCCAAAGGTCCCGGGTTCGAATCCCGGCAAGGGTGTGACGCTAATAGAGTGTGTGGGTTTATTTTGTCTGTTCATGTGTAAAAGTTTGACTTACGTATATCAATAACTTAAATTCCCATACATTCCATCTAGATAACCAACGCAGCCCTTGTAGCGCAGAGGATAGCGCGTTGGACTTCTAATCCAAAGGTCCCGGGTTCGAATCCCGGCAAGGGTGTGACTATAATAGAGTGTTTGGTTTATTTTGTCTGTTCATGTGTAAAAGTTTGACTTACGTATAGCAATAACTTAAATTCCCATACATTCCATCTAGATAACCAACGCAGCCCTTGTAGCGCAGAGGATAGCGCGTTGGACTTCTAATCCAAAGGTCCCGGGTTTGAATCCCGGCAAGGGTGTGACTATAATAGAGTGTTTGGTTTATTTTGTCTGTTTTTGTGTAAAACTTTGACTTACGTATAGCAATAACTTAAATTCCCATACATTCCATCTAGATAACCAACGTAGCCCTTGTAGCGCAGAGGATAGCGCGTTGGACTTCTAATCCAAAGGTCCCGGGTTCGAATCCCGGCAAGGGTGTGACGCTAATAGAGTGTGTGGGTTTATTTTGTCTGTTCATGTGTAAAAGTTTGACTTACGTATATCAATAACTTAAATTCCCATACATTCCATCTAGATAACCAACGCAGCCCTTGTAGCGCAGAGGATAGCGCGTTGGACTTCTAATCCAAAGGTCCCGGGTTCGAATCCCGGCAAGGGTGTGACTATAATAGAGTGTTTGGTTTATTTTGTCTGTTCATGTGTAAAAGTTTGACTTACGTATAGCAATAACTTAAATTCCCATACATTCCATCTAGATAACCAACGCAGCCCTTATAGCGCAGAGGATAGCTCGTTGGACTTCTAATCCAAAGGTCCCGGGTTCGAATCCCCGCAAGGGTGTCACTATAATAGAGTGTTTGGTTTATTTTGTCTGTTCTTGTGTAAAACTTTGACTTACGTATAGCAATAACTTAAATTCCCATACATTCCATCTAGATAACCAACGCAGTCCTTCTAGAGAAAAGGATAGCGCGTTGGGCTTCAAATCCAGAGATTCCGGCAAGGATGTAACGCCAATAGAGTGTGTGGTTTATTTTGTCTGTTCTTGTGTAAAACTTTGACTTACGTATAGCAATAACTTAAATTCCCATACATTCCATCTTAATAACCAATGAAGCCCTAGTAGCGCAGAGGATAGCGCGTTGGACTTCTAATCCAAAGGTCCCGGGTTCGAACCCCGGCAAGGGTGTGACTAAAATAGAGTGTTTGGTTTATTTTGTATGTTCTTGTGTAAAACTTTGACTTACGTATAGCAATAACTTAAATTCCCATACATTCCATCTAGATAACCAACGTAGCCCTTGTAGCGCAGAGGATAGCGCGTTGGACTTCTAATCCAAAGGTCCCGGGTTCGAATCCCGGCAAGGGTGTGACGCTAATAGAGTGTGTGGGTTTATTTTGTCTGTTCATGTGTAAAAGTTTGACTTACGTATATCAATAACTTAAATTCCCATACATTCCATCTAGATAACCAACGCAGCCCTTGTAGCGCAGAGGATAGCGCGTTGGACTTCTAATCCAAAGGTCCCGGGTTCGAATCCCGGCAAGTGTGTGACTATATCAGAGTGTTTGGTTTATTTTGTCTGTTCATGTGTAAAAGTTTGACTTACGTATAGCAATAACTTAAATTCCCATACATTCCATCTAGATAACCAACGCAGCCCTTGTAGCGCAGAGGATAGCGCGTTGGACTTCTAATCCAAAGGTCCCGGGTTTGAATCCCGGCAAGGGTGTGACTATAATAGAGTGTTTGGTTTATTTTGTCTGTTTTTGTGTAAAACTTTGACTTACGTATAGCAATAACTTAAATTCCCATACATTCCATCTAGATAACCAACGCAGCCCTTATAGCGCAGAGGATAGCGCGTTGGACTTCTAATCCAAAGGTCCCGGGTTCGAACCCCGGCAAGGGTGTGACAAAAATAGAGTGTTTGGTTTATTTTGTATGTTCTTGTGTAAAACTTTGACTTACGTATAGCAATAACTTAAATTCCCATACATTCCATCTAGATAACCAACGTAGCCCTTGTAGCGCAGAGGATAGCGCGTTGGACTTCTAATCCAAAGGTCCCGGGTTCGAATCCCGGCAAGGGTGTGACTATAATAGAGTGTTTGGTTTATTTTGTCTGTTCATGTGTAAAAGTTTGACTTACGTATATCAATAACTTAAATTCCCATACATTCCATCTAGATAACCAACGCAACCCTTGTAGCGCAGAGGATAGCGCGTTGGACTTCTAATCCAAAGGTCCCGGGTTCGAATCCCGGCAAGGGTGTGACTATAATAGAGTGTTTGGTTTATTTTGTCTGTTCATGTGTAAAAGCTTGACTTACGTATAGCAATAACTGAAATTCCCATACATTCCATCTAGATAACCAATGCAGCCCTTGTAGCGCAGAGGATAGCGCGTTGGACTTCTAATCCAAAGGCCCGGTTTCGAATCCCGGCAATGGTGTGACGCTAATAGAGTGTGTGGGTGATTTTGTGTGTTGTTGTTTAAAACTTTCACTTGTGTATAGGAAAAATTATATTCCCTTACATTCAATCTAGATAACCAACGCAGCCCTTGTAGCGCAGAGGATAGCGCGTTGGATTTTTAATCCAAAGGTCCCGGGTTCGAATCCCTGCAAGGATGTGACGCTAATAGAGTGTGTGGGTTATTTTGTCTGTTCATGTGTAAAAGTTTGACTTACGTATAGCAATAACTTAAATTCCCATACATTCCATCTAGATAACCAACGCAGTCCTTCTAGAGAAAAGGATAGCGCGTTGGGCTTCAAATCCAGAGATTCCGGCAAGGATGTAACGCCAATAGAGTGTGTGGTTTATTTTGTCTGTTGTTGTTTAAAACTTTGACATACGTACAGCAATAACTTAAATTCCCATACATTCCATTTAGATAACCAACGCAGCCCTTGTAGCGCAGAGGATAGCTCGTTGGACTTCTAATCCAAAGGTCCCGGGTTCGAATCCCCGCAAGGGTGTCACTATAATAGAGTGTTTGGTTTATTTTGTCTGTTCTTGTGTAAAACTTTGACTTACGTATAGCAATAACTTAAATTCCCATACATTCCATCTTAATAACCAATGAAGCCCTAGTAGCGCAGAGGATAGCGCGTTGGACTTCTAATCCAAAAGTCCCGGGTTCGAATCCCGGCAAGGGTGTGACTATAATAGAGTGTTTGGTTTATTTTGTCTGTTTTTGTGTAAAACTTTGACTTACGTATAGCAATAACTTAAATTCCCATACATTCCATCTAGATAACCAACGTAGCCCTTGTAGCGCAGAGGATAGCGCGTTGGACTTCTAATCCAAAGGTCCCGGGTTCGAATCCCGGCAAGGGTGTGACGCTAATAGAGTGTGTGGGTTTATTTTGTCTGTTCATGTGTAAAAGTTTGACTTACGTATATCAATAACTTAAATTCCCATACATTCCATCTAGATAACCAACGCAGCCCTTGTAGCGCAGAGGATAGCGCGTTGGACTTCTAATCCAAAGGTCCCGGGTTCGAATCCCGGCAAGGGTGTGACTATAATAGAGTGTTTGGTTTTTTTTGTCTGTTCATGTGTAAAAGTTTGACTTACGTATAGCAATAACTTAAATTCCCATACATTCCATCTAGATAACCAACGCAGCCCTTGTAGCGCAGAGGATAGCGCGTTGGACTTCTAATCCAAAGGTCCCGGGTTTGAATCCCGGCAAGGGTGTGACTATAATAGAGTGTTTGGTTTATTTTGTCTGTTTTTGTGTAAAACTTTGACTTACGTATAGCAATAACTTAAATTCCCATACATTCCATCTAGATAACCAACGTAGCCCTTTAGCGCAGAGGATAGCGCGTTGGACTTCTAATCCAAAGGTCCCGGGTTCGAATCCCGGCAAGGGTGTGACGCTAATAGAGTGTGTGGGTTTATTTTGTCTGTTCATGTGTAAAAGTTTGACTTACGTATATCAATAACTTAAATTCCCATACATTCCATCTAGATAACCAACGCAGCCCTTGTAGCGCAGAGGATAGCGCGTTGGACTTCTAATCCAAAGGTCCCGGGTTCGAATATCGGCAAGGGTGTGACTATAATAGAGTGTTTGGTTTATTTTGTCTGTTCATGTGTAAAAGTTTGACTTACGTATAGCAATAACTTAAATTCCCATACATTCCATCTAGATAACCAACGCAGCCCTTATAGCGCAGAGGATAGCTCGTTGGACTTCTAATCCAAAGGTCCCGGGTTCGAATCCCCGCAAGGGTGTCACTATAATAGAGTGTTTGGTTTATTTTGTCTGTTCTTGTGTAAAACTTTGACTTACGTATAGCAATAACTTAAATTCCCATACATTCCATCTAGATAACCAACGCAGTCCTTCTAGAGAAAAGGATAGCGCGTTGGGCTTCAAATCCAGAGATTCCGGCAAGGATGTAACGCCAATAGAGTGTGTGGTTTATTTTGTCTGTCTGTTGTTTAAAACTTTGACATACGTACAGCAATAACTTAAATTCCCATACATTCCATTTAGATAACCAACGCAGCCCTTGTAGCGCAGAGGATAGCTCGTTGGACTTCTAATCCAAAGGTCCCGGGTTCGAATCCCCGCAAGGGTGTCACTATAATAGAGTGTTTGGTTTATTTTGTCTGTTCTTGTGTAAAACTTTGACTTACGTATAGCAATAACTTAAATTCCCATACATTCCATCTAGATAAACAACGCAGCCCTTGTAGCGCGTTGGACTTCTAATCCTAAGGTCCCGGTTTCGAATCCCGGCAAGGGTGTGACTATAATAGAGTGTTTGGTTTATTTTGTCTGTTCTTGTGTAAAACTTTGACTTACGTATAGCAATAACTTAAATTCCCATACATTCCATCTTAATAACCAATGAAGCCCTAGTAGCGCAGAGGATAGCGCTTTGGACTTCTAATCCAAAGGTCCCGGGTTCGAACCCCGGCAAGGGTGTGACTAAAATAGAGTGTTTGGTTTATTTTGTATGTTCTTGTGTAAAACTTTGACTTACGTATAGCAATAACTTAAATTCCCATACATTCCATCTAGATAACCAAAGTAGCCCTTGTAGCGCAGAGGATAGCGCGTTGGACTTCTAATCCAAAGGTCCCGGGTTCGAATCCCGGCAAGGGTGTGACGCTAATAGAGTGTGTGGGTTTATTTTGTCTGTTCATGTGTAAAAGTTTGACTTACGTATATCAATAACTTAAATTCCCATACATTCCATCTAGATAACCAACGCAGCCCTTGTAGCGCAGAGGATAGCGCGTTGGACTTCTAATCCAAAGGTCCCGGGTTCGAATCCCGGCAAGTGTGTGACTATAATAGAGTGTTTGGTTTATTTTGTCTGTTCATGTGTAAAAGTTTGACTTACGTATAGCAATAACTTAAATTCCCATACATTCCATCTAGATAACCAACGCAGCCCTTGTAGCGCAGAGGATAGCGCGTTGGACTTCTAATCCAAAGGTCCCGGGTTTGAATCCCGGCAAGGGTGTGACTATAATAGAGTGTTTGGTTTATTTTGTCTGTTTTTGTGTAAAACTTTGACTTACGTATAGCAATAACTTAAATTCCCATACATTCCATCTAGATAACCAACGCAGTCCTTCTAGAGAAAAGGATAGCGCGTTGGGCTTCAAATCCAGAGATTCCGGCAAGGATGTAACGCCAATAGAGTGTGTGGTTTATTTTGTCTGTTGTTGTTTAAAACTTTGACATACGTACAGCAATAACTTAAATTCCCATACATTCCATTTAGATAACCAACGCAGCCCTTGTAGCGCAGAGGATAGCTCGTTGGACTTCTAATCCAAAGGTCCCGGGTTCGAATCCCCGCAAGGTTGTCACTATAATAGAGTGTTTGGTTTATTTTGTCTGTTCTTGTGTAAAACTTTGACTTACGTATAGCAATAACTTAAATTCCCATACATTCCATCTAGATAAACAACGCAGCCCTTGTAGCGCGTTGGACTTCTAATCCTAAGGTCCCGGTTTCGAATCCCGGCAAGGGTGTGACTATAATAGAGTGTTTGGTTTATTTTGTCTGTTCTTGTGTAAAACTTTGACTTACGTATAGCAATAACTTAAATTCCCATACATTCCATCTTAATAACCAATGAAGCCCTAGTAGCGCAGAGGATAGCGCGTTGGACTTCTAATCCAAAGGTCCCGGGTTCGAACCCCGGCAAGGGTGTGACTAAAATAGAGTGTTTGGTTTATTTTGTATGTTCTTGTGTAAAACTTTGACTTACGTATAGCAATAACTTAAATTCCCATACATTCCATCTAGATAACCAACGTAGCCCTTGTAGCGCAGAGGATAGCGCGTTGGACTTCTAATCCAAAGGTCCCGGGTTCGAATCCCGGCAAGGGTGTGACGCTAATAGAGTGTGTGGGTTTATTTTGTCTGTTCATGTGTAAAAGTTTGACTTACGTATATCAATAACTTAAATTCCCATACATTCCATCTAGATAACCAACGCAGCCCTTGTAGCGCAGAGGATAGCGCGTTGGACTTCTAATCCAAAGGTCCCGGGTTCGAATCCCGGCAAGTGTGTGACTATAATAGAGTGTTTGGTTTATTTTGTCTGTTCATGTGTAAAAGTTTGACTTACGTATAGCAATAACTTAAATTCCCATACATTCCATCTAGATAACCAACGCAGCCCTTGTAGCGCAGAGGATAGCGCGTTGGACTTCTAATCCAAAGGTCCCGGGTTTGAATCCCGGCAAGGGTGTGACTATAATAGAGTGTTTGGTTTATTTTGTCTGTTTTTGTGTAAAACTTTGACTTACGTATAGCAATAACTTAAATTCCCATACATTCCATCTAGATAACCAACGCAGCCCTTATAGCGCAGAGGATAGCGCGTTGGACTTCTAATCCAAAGGTCCCGGGTTCGAACCCCGGCAAGGGTGTGACAAAAATAGAGTGTTTGGTTTATTTTGTATGTTCTTGTGTAAAACTTTGACTTACGTATAGCAATAACTTAAATTCCCATACATTCCATCTAGATAACCAACGTAGCCCTTGTAGCGCAGAGGATAGCGCGTTGGACTTCTAATCCAAAGGTCCCGGGTTCGAATCCCGGCAAGGGTGTGACTATAATAGAGTGTTTGGTTTATTTTGTCTGTTCATGTGTAAAAGTTTGACTTACGTATATCAATAACTTAAATTCCCATACATTCCATCTAGATAACCAACGCAGCCCTTGTAGCGCAGAGGATAGCGCGTTGGACTTCTAATCCAAAGGTCCCGGGTTCTAATCCCGGCACGGGTGTGACTATAATAGAGTGTTTGGTTTATTTTGTCTGTTCATGTGTAAAAGCTTGACTTACGTATAGCAATAACTTAAATTCCCATACATTCCATCTAGATAACCAACGCAGCCCTTGTAGCGCAGAGGATAGCGCGTTGGACTTCTAATCCAAAGGCCCGGTTTCGAATCCCGGCAATGGTGTGACGCTAATAGAGTGTGTGGGTGATTTTGTGTGTTGTTGTTTAAAACTTTCACTTGTGTATAGGAAAAATTATATTCCCTTACATTCAATCTAGATAACCAACGCAGCCCTTGTAGCGCAGAGGATAGCGCGTTGGATTTTTAATCCAAAGGTCCCGGGTTCGAATCCCTGCAAGGATGTGACGCTAATAGAGTGTGTGGGTTATTTTGTCTGTTGTTGTTTAAAACTTTCACTTGTGTATAGGAATAACTTATATTCCCTTACATTCAATCTAGATAACCAACGCAGCCCTTGTAGCGCAGAGGATAGCGCGTTGGACTTCTAATCCAAAGGTCCCGGGTTCGAATCCCGGCAAGGGTGTGACTATAATAGAGTGTTTGGTTTATTTTGTCTGTTCATGTGTAAAAGTTTGACTTACGTATAGCAATAACTTAAATTCCCATACATTCCATCTAGATAACCAACGCAGCCCTTGTAGAGCAGAGGATAGCGCGTTGGACTTCTAATCCAAAGGACCGGTTTCGAATCCCGGCAATGGTGTGACGCTAATAGAGTGTGGGGGTGATTTTGTCTGTTGTTGTTTAAAACTTTCACTTGTGTATAGGAATAACTTATATTCCCTTACATTCAATCTAGATAACCAACGCAGCCCTTGTAGCGCAGAGGATAGCGCGTTGGACTTCTAATCCAAAGGTCCCGGGTTCGAATCCCGGCAAGGGTGTCACTATAATAGAGTGTTCGGTTTATTTTGTCTGTTCTTGTGTAAAACTTTGACTTACGTATAGCAATAACTTAAATTCCCATACATTCCATCTAGATAACCAACGCAGTCCTTCTAGAGAAAAGGATAGCGCGTTGGGCTTCAAATCCAGAGATTCCGGTAAGGATGTAACGCCAATAGAGTGTGTGGTTTATTTTGTCTGTTGTTGTTTAAAACTTTGACATACGTACAGCAATAACTTAAATTCCCATACATTCCATCTAGATAACCAACGCAGCCCTTGTAGAGCAGAGGATAGCGCGTTGGACTTCTAATCCAAAGGTCCCGGGTTCGAACCCCGGCAGGGGTGTGACTATAATAGACTGGTTGGTTTATTTTGTCTGTTGTTGTTTAAAACTTTCACTTGTGTATAGCAATAACTTATATTCCCTTACATTCCATCTAGATAAGCCCTGCAGCCCTTCTACAGAAGAGGATAGCGCGTTGGACTTCTAATCCAGAGATGCCGGCAAGGATGTAACGCCAATAGAGTGTGTGGTTTATTTTTCTCTTGTTGTTTAAAACTTTGACATACGTATAGCAATAACTTAAATTCCCATACATTCCATCTAGATAACCAACGCAGCCCTTGTAGCGCAGAGGATAGCGCGTTGGACTTCTAATCCAAAGGTCCCGGGTTCGAATCCCGGCAAGGGTGTCACTATACTAGAGTGTTTGGTTTATTTTGTCTGTTCTTGTGTAAAACTTTGACTTACGTATAGCAATAACTTAAATTCCCATACATTCCATCTAGATAACCAACGCAGCCGTTGTAGCGCAGAGGATAGCGCGTTGGACTTCTAATCCAAAGGTCCCGGGTTCGAATCCCGGCAAGTGTGTGACTATAATAGAGTGTTTGGTTTATTTTGTCTGTTCTTGTGTAAAACTTTGACTTACGTATAGCAATAACTTAAATTCACATACATTCCATCTTCATAACCAATGAAGCCCTTGTAGCGCAGAGGATAGCGCGTTGGACTTCTAATCCAAAGGTCCCGGGTTCGAACCCCGGCAAGTGTGTGACTATAATAGAGTGTTTGGTTTATTTTGTCTGTTCTTGTGTAAAACTTTGACTTACGTATAGCAATAACTTAAATTCACATACATTCCATCTTCATAACCAATGAAGCCCTTGTAGCGCAGAGGATAGCGCGTTGGACTTCTAATCCAAAGGTCCCGGGTTCGAACCCCGGCACGGGTGTGACTATAATAGACTGGTTGGTTTATTTTGTCTGTTCTTGTGTAAAACTTTGACTTACGTATAGCAATAACTTAAATTCCCATACATTCTATCTTAATAACAAATGAAGCCCTTGTAGCGCAGAGGATAGCGCGTTGGACTTTTAATCCAAAGGTCCCGGGTTCGAATCCCGGCAAGTGTGTGACTATAATAGAGTGTTTGGTTTATTTTGTCTGTTCTTGTGTAAAACTTTGACTTACGTATAGCAATAACTTAAATTCCCATACATTCCATCTTAATAACCAATGAAGCCCTTGTAGCGCAGAGGATAGCGCGTTGGACTTCTTATCCAAAGGCCCCGGATTCAAATCCTGGCAAGGGTAAGACTATAATAGAGTGTTTGGTTTATTTTGTCTGTTTTTGTGTAAAACTCTGACTTACGTATAGCAATAACTTAAATTCACATACATTCCATCTTCATAACCAATGAAGCCCTTGTAGCGCAGAGGATAGCGCGTTGGACTTCTAATCCAAAGGTCCCGGTTTCGAACCCCGGCACGGGTGTGACTATAATAGACTGGTTGGTTTATTTTGTCTGTTCTTGTGTAAAACTTTGACTTACGTATAGCAATAACTTATATTCCCATACATTCCATCTTAATAACCAATGAAGCCCTTGTAGCGCAGAGGATAGCGCGTTGGACTTCTAATCCAAAGGTCCCGGGTTCAAATCCCGGCAAAGGTGTGACTATAATAGAGTGTTTGGTTTATCTTGTCTGTTCTTGTGTAAAACTTTGACTTACGTATAGCAATAACTTAAATTCCCATACATTCCATCTAGATAACCAACGCAGCCCTTGTAGCGCAGAGGATAGCGCGTTGGACTTCTAATCCAAAGGTCCGGCTTCAAACCCCGGCAAGGGTGTGACTATAATAGACTGGTTGGTTTATTTTGTCTGTTCTTGTGTAAAACTTTGACTTACGTATAGCAATAACTTAAATTCCCATACATTCCATCTAGATAACCAACGCAGTCCTTCTAGAGAAAAGGATAGCGCGTTGGGCTTCAAATCCAGAGATTCCGGCAAGGATGTAACGCCAATAGAGTGTGTGGTTTATTTTGTCTGTTGTTGTTTAAAACTTTGACATACGTACAGCAATAACTTAAATTCCCATACATTCCATCTAGATAACCAACGCAGCCCTTGTAGCGCAGAGGATAGCGCGTTGGACTTCTAATCCAAAGGTCCCGGGTTCGAATCCCGGCAAGGGTGTGATTATAATAGAGTGTTTGGTTTATTTTGTCTGTTCTTGTGTAAAACTTTGACTTACGTATAGCAATAACTTAAATTCCCATACATTCCATCTAGATAACCAACGCAGCCCTTGTAGTGCAGAGGATAGCGCGTTGGACTTCTAATCCAAAGGTCCCGGGTTCGAATCCCGTTAAGGGTGTCACTATAATAGAGTGTTTGGTTTATTTTGTCTGTTCTTGTGTAAAACTTTGACTTACGTATAGCAATAACTTAAATTCCCATACATTCCATCTAGATAACCAACGCAGCCCTTGTAGCGCAGAGGGTAGCGCGTTGGACTTCTAATCCTAAGGTCCCGGTTTCGAATCCCGGCAAGGGTGTGACTATAATAGAGTGTTTGGTTTATTTTGTCTGTTCTTGTGTAAAACTTTGACTTACGTATAGCAATAACTTAAATTCCCATACATTCCATCTTAATAACCAATGAAGCCCTTGTAGCGCAGAGGATAGCGCGTTGGACTTCTTATCCAAAGGCCCCGGATTCAAATCCCGGCAAGGGTAAGACTATAATAGAGTGTTTGGTTTATTTTGTCTGTTTTTGTGTAAAACTCTGACTTACGTATAGCAATAACTTAAATTCCCATACATTCCATCAAGATAACCAACGCAGCCCTTGTAGCGCAGAGGATAGCGCGTTGGACTTCTAATCCAAAGGTCCCGGGTTCGAATCCCGGCAAGGGTGTCACTATAATAGAGTGTTTGGTTTATTTTGTCTGTTCTTGTGTAAAACTTTGACTTACGTATAGCAATAACTTAAATTCCCATACATTCCATCTAGATAACCAACGCAGCCGTTGTAGCGCAGAGGATAGCGCGTTGGACCTCTAATCCAAAGGTCCCGGGTTCGAATCCCGGCAAGTGTGTGACTATAATAGAGTGTTTGGTTTATTTTGTCTGTTCTTGTGTAAAACTTTGACTTACGTATAGCAATAACTTAAATTCACATACATTCCATCTTCATAACCAATGAAGCCCTTGTAGCGCAGAGGATAGCGCGTTGGACTTCTAATCCAAAGGTCCCGGGTTCGAACCCCGGCACGGGTGTGACTATAATAGACTGGTTGGTTTATTTTGTCTGTTCTTGTGTAAAACTTTGACTTACGTATAGCAATAAATTAAATTCCCATACATTCCATCTTAATAACCAATGAAGCCCTTGTAGCGCAGAGGATAGCGCGTTGGACTTTTAATCCAAAGGTCCCGGGTTCGAATCCCGGCAAGTGTGTGACTATAATAGAGTGTTTGGTTTATTTTGTCTGTTCTTGTGTAAAACTTTGACTTACGTATAGCAATAACTTAAATTCCCATACATTCCATCTTAATAACCAATGAAGCCCTTGTAGCGCAGAGGATAGCGCGTTGGACTTCTTATCCAAAGGCCCCGGATTCAAATCCTGGCAAGGGTAAGACTATAATAGAGTGTTTGGTTTATTTTGTCTGTTTTTGTGTAAAACTCTGACTTACGTATAGCAATAACTTAAATTCCCATACATTCCATCAAGATAACCAACGCAGCCCTTGTAGAGCAGAGGATAGCGCGTTGGACTTCTAATCCAAAGGTCCCGGGTTCGAATCAAGGCAAGTGTGTGACTATAATAGAGTGTTTGGTTTATTTTGTCTGTTCTTGTGTAAAACTTTGACTTACGTATAGCAATAACTTAAATTCACATACATTCCATCTTCATAACCAATGAAGCCCTTGTAGCGCAGAGGATAGCGCGTTGGACTTCTAATCCAAAGGTCCCGGGTTCGAACCCCGGCACGGGTGTGACTATAATAGACTGGTTGGTTTATTTTGTCTGTTCTTGTGTAAAACTTTGACTTACGTATAGCAATAACTTAAATTCCCATACATTCCATCTTAATAACCAATGAAGCCCTTGTAGCGCAGAGGATAGCGCGTTGGACTTCTAATCCAAAGGTCCGGGGTGCAAATCCCGGCAAGGGTGTGACTATAATAGAGTGTTTGGTTTATCTTGTCTGTTCTTGTGTAAAACTTTGACTTACGTATAGCAATAACTTAAATTCCCATACATTCCATCTAGATAACCAACGCAGCCCTTGTAGCGCAGAGGATAGCGCGTTGGACTTCTAATCCAAAGGTCCGGCTTCAAACCCCGGCAAGGGTGTGACTATAATAGACTGGTTGGTTTATTTTGTCTGTTCTTGTGTAAAACTTTGACTTACGTATAGCAATAACTTAAATTCCCATACATTCCATCTAGATAACCAACGCAGTCCTTCTAGAGAAAAGGATAGCGCGTTGGGCTTCAAATCCAGAGATTCCGGCAAGGATGTAACGCCAATAGAGTGTGTGGTTTATTTTGTCTGTTGTTGTTTAAAACTTTGACATACGTACAGCAATAACTTAAATTCCCATACATTCCATCTAGATAACCAACGCAGCCCTTGTAGCGCAGAGGATAGCGCGTTGGACTTCTAATCCAAAGGTCCCGGGTTCGAATCCCGGCAAGGGTGTGATTATAATAGAGTGTTTGGTTTATTTTGTCTGTTCTTGTGTAAAACTTTGACTTACGTATAGCAATAACTTAAATTCCCATACATTCCATCTAGATAACCAACGCAGCCCTTGTAGTGCAGAGGATAGCGCGTTGGACTTCTAATCCAAAGGTCCCGGGTTCGAATCCCGTTAAGGGTGTCACTATAATAGTGTGTTTGGTTTATTTTGTCTGTTCTTGTGTAAAACTTTGACTTACGTATAGCAATAACTTAAATTCCCATACATTCCATCTAGATATCCAACGCAGCCCTTATAGCGCAGAGGATAGCGCGTTGGACTTCTAATCCAAAGGTCCCGGGTTCGAACCCCGGCAAGGGTGTGACTAAAATAGGGTGTTTGGTTTATTTTGTATGTTCTTGTGTAAAACTTTGACTTACGTATAGCAATAACTTAAATTCCCATATATTCCATCTAGATAACCAACGTAGCCCTTGTAGCGCAGAGGATAGCGCGTGTGATTTCTAATCCAAAGGTCCCGGGTTCGAATACCGGCAAGGGTGTGACTATAATAGAGTGTTTGGTTTATTTTGTCTGTTCATGTGTAAAAGTTTGACTTACGTATATCAATAACTTAAATTCCCATACATTCCATCTAGATAACCAACGCAGCCCTTGTAGCGCAGAGGATAGCGCGTTGGACTTCTAATCCAAAGGTCCCGGGTTCGAATCCCGGCAAGGGTGTGACTATAATAGGAATCCCGGCAAGGGTGTGACTATAATAGAGTGTTTGGTTTATTTTGTCTGTTCATGTGTAAAAGTTTGACTTACGTATAGCAATAACTTAAATTCCCATACATTCCATCTAGATAACCAACGCAGCCCTTGTAGCGCAGAGGATAGCGCGTTGGACTTCTAATCCAAAGGCCCGGTTTCGAATCCCGGCAATGGTGTGACGCTAATAGAGTGTGTGGGTGATTTTGTGTGTTGTTGTTTAAAACTTTCACTTGTGTATAGGAATAACTTATATTCCCTTACATGCAATCTAGATAACCAACGCAGCCCTTGTAGCGCAGAGGATAGCGCGTTGGACTTCTAATCCAAAGGTCCCGGGTTCGAATCCCGGCAAGGGTGTGACTATAATAGAGTGTTTGGTTTATTTTGTCTGTTCATGTGAAAAAGTTTGACTTACGTATAGCAATAACTTAAATTCCCATATATTCCATCTAGATAACCAACGCAGCCCTTGTAGCGCAGAGGCTAGCGCGCTGGACTTCTAATTCAAAGGTCCCGGGTTCGAATCCCGGCAAGGGTGTGACTATAATAGAGTGTTTGGTTTATTTTGTCTGTTCATGTGTAAAAGTTTGACTTACGTATAGCAATAACTTAAATTCCCATACATTCCATCTAGATAACCAACGCAGCCCTTGTAGAGCAGAGGATAGCGCGTTGGACTTCTAATCCAAAGGCCCGGTTTCGAATCCCGGCAATGGTGTGACGCTAATAGAGTGTGTGGGTGATTTTGTCTGTTGTTGTTTAAAACTTTCACTTGTGTATAGGAATAACTTATATTCCCTTACATTCAATCTAGATAACCAACGCAGCCCTTGTAGCGCAGAGGATAGCGCGTTGGACTTCTAATCCAAAGGTCCCGGGTTCGAATCCCGGCAAGGGTGTCACTATAATAGAGTGTTTGGTTTATTTTGTCTGTTCTTGTGTAAAACTTTGACTTACGTATAGCAATAACTTAAATTCCCATACATTCCATCTAGATAACCAACGCAGTCCTTCTAGAGAAAAGGATAGCGCGTTGGGCTTCAAATCCAGAGATTCCGGCAAGGATGTAACGCCAATAGAGTGTGTGGTTTATTTTGTCTGTTGTTGTTTAAAACTTTGACATACGTACAGCAATAACTTAAATTCCCATACATTCCATCTAGATAACCAACGCAGCCCTTGTAGCGCAGAGGGTAGCGCGTTGGACTTCTAATCCTAAGGTCCCGGGTTCGAATCCCGGCAAGGGTGTCACTATAATAGAGTGTTTGGTTTATTTTGTCTGTTCTTGTGTAAAACTTTGACTTACGTATAGCAATAACTTAAATTCCCATACATTCCATCTAGATAACCAACGCAGTCCTTCTAGAGAAAAGGATAGCGCGTTGGGCTTCAAATCCAGAGATTCCGGCAAGGATGTAACGCCAATAGAGTGTGTGGTTTATTTTGTCTGTTGTTGTTTAAAACTTTGACATACGTACAGCAATAACTTAAATCCCCATACATTCCATCTAGATAACCAACGCAGCCCTTGTAGCGCAGAGGGTAGCGCGTTGGACTTCTAATCCTAAGGTCCCGGTTTCGAATCCCGGCAAGGGTGTGACTATAATAGAGTGTTTGGTTTATTTTGTCTGTTCTTGTGTAAAACTTTGACTTACGTATAGCAATAACTTAAATTCCCATACATTCCATCTTAATTACCAATGAAGCCCTAGTAGCGCAGAGGATAGCGCGTTGGATTTCTAATCCAAAGGTCCCGGGTTCGAATCCCGGCAAAGGTATGACTATAATATAGTGTTTGGTTTATTTTGTCTGTTTTTGTGTAAAACTTTGACTTACGTATAGCAATAACTTAAATTCCCATACATTCCATCTAGATAACCAACGCAGCCCTTATAGCGCAGAGGATAGCGCGTTGGACTTCTAATCCAAAGGTCCCGTGTTCGAACCCCGGCAAGGGTGTGACTAAAATAGAGTGTTTGGTTTATTTTGTATGTTCTTGTGTAAAACTTTGACTTACGTATAGCAATAACTTAAATTCCCATACATTCCATCTAGATAACCAACGCAGCCCTTGTAGCGCAGAGGGTAGCGCGTTGGACTTCTAATCCTAAGGTCCCGGTTTCGAATCCCGGCAAGGGTGTGACTATAATAGAGTGTTTGGTTTATTTTGTCTGTTCTTGTGTAAAACTTTGACTTACGTATAGCAATAACTTAAATTCCCATACATTCCATCTAGATATCCAACGCAGCCCTTATAGCGCAGAGGATAGCGCGTTTGACTTCTAATCCAAAGGTCCCGGGTTCGAACCCCGGCAAGGGTGTAACTAAAATAGAGTGTTTGGTTTATTTTGTATGTTCTTGTGTAAAACTTTGACTTACGTATAGCAATAACTTAAATTCCCATACATTCCATCTAGATAACCAACGTAGCCCTTGTAGCGCAGAGGATAGCGCGTTGGATTTCTAATCCAAAGGTCCCGGGTTCGAATCCCGGCAAGGGTGTGACTATAATAGAGTGTTTGGTTTATTTTGTCTGTTCATGTGTAAAAGTTTGACTTACGTATATCAATAACTTAAATTCCCATACATTCCATCTAGATAACCAACGCAGCCCTTGTAGCGCAGAGGATAGCGCGTTGGACTTCTAATCCAAAGGTCCCGGGTTCGAATCCCGGCAAGGGTGGGACTATAATAGGAATCCCGGCAAGGGTGTGACTATAATAGGAATCCCGGCAAGGGTGTGACTATAATAGAGTGTTTGGTTTATTTTGTCTGTTCATGTGTAAAAGTTTGACTTACGTATAGCAATAACTTAAATTCCCATACATTCCATCTAGATAACCAACGCAGCCCTTGTAGCGCAGAGGATAGCGCGTTGGACTTCTAATCCAAAGGCCCGGTTTCAAATCCCGGCAATGGTGTGACGCTAATAGAGTGTGTGGGTGATTTTGTGTGTTGTTGTTTAAAACTTTCACTTGTGTATAGGAATAACTTATATTCCCTTACATTCAATCTAGATAACCAACGCAGCCCTTGTAGCGCAGAGGATAGCGCGTTGGATTTTTAATCCAAAGGTCCCGGGTTCGAATCCCTGCAAGGATGTGACGCTAATAGAGTGTGTGGGTTATTTTGTCTGTTGTTGTTTAAAACTTTCACTTGTGTATAGGAATAACTTATATTCCCTTACATTCAATCTAGATAACCAACGCAGCCCTTGTAGCGCAGAGGATAGCGCGTTGGACTTCTAATCCAAAGGTCCCGGGTTCGAATCCCGGCAAGGGTGTGACTATAATAGAGTGTTTGGTTTATTTTGTCTGTTCATGTGTAAAAGTTTGACTTACGTATAGCAATAACTTAAATTCCCATATATTCCATCTAGATAACCAACGCAGCCCTTGTAGCGCAGAGGCTAGCGCGCTGGACTTCTAATTCAAAGGTCCCGGGTTCGAATCCCGGCAAGGGTGTGACTATAATAGAGTGTTTGGTTTATTTTGTCTGTTCATGTGTAAAAGTTTGACTTACGTATAGCAATAACTTAAATTCCCATACATTCCATCTAGATAACCAACGCAGCCCTTGTAGAGCAGAGGATAGCGCGTTGGACTTCTAATCCAAAGAACGGTTTCGAATCCCGGCAATGGTGTGACGCTAATAGAGTTTGTGGGTGATTTTGTCTGTTGTTGTTTAAAACTTTCACTTGTGTATAGGAATAACTTATATTCCCTTACTTTCAATCTAGATAACCAACGCAGCCCTTGTAGCGCAGAGGATAGCGCGTTGGACTTCTAATCCAAAGGTCCCGGGTTCGAATCCCGGCAAGGGTGTCACTATAATAGAGTGTTTGGTTTATTTTGTCTGTTCTTGTGTAAAACTTTGACTTACGTATAGCAATAACTTAAATTCCCATACATTCCATCTAGATAACCAACGCAGTCCTTCTAGAGAAAAGGACAGCGCGTTGGGCTTCAAATCCAGAGATTCCGGCAAGGATGTAACGCCAATAGAGTGTGTGGTTTATTTTGTCTGTTGTTGTTTAAAACTTTGACATACGTACAGCAATAACTTAAATTCCCATACATTCCATCTAGATAACCAACGCAGCCCTTGTAGCGCAGAGGGTAGCGCGTTGGACTTCTAATCCTAAGGTCCCGGGTTCGAATCCCGGCAAGGGTGTCACTATAATAGAGTGTTTGGTTTATTTTGTCTGTTCTTGTGTAAAACTTTGACTTACGTATAGCAATAACTTAAATTCCCATACATTCCATCTAGATAACCAACGCAGTCCTTCTAGAGAAAAGGATAGCGCGTTGGGCTTCAAATCCAGAGATTCCGGCAAGGATGTAACGCCAATAGAGTGTGTGGTTTATTTTGTCTGTTGTTGTTTAAAACTTTGACATACGTACAGCAATAACTTAAATTCCCATACATTCCATCTAGATAACCAATGAAGCCCTAGTAGCGCAGAGGATAGCGCGTTGGACTTCTAATCCAAAGGTCCCGGGTTCGAATCCCGGCAAAGGTATGACTATAATATAGTGTTTGGTTTATTTTGTCTGTTTTTGTGTAAAACTTTGACTTACGTATAGCAATAACTTAAATTCCCATACATTCCATCTAGATAACCAACGCAGCCCTTATAGCGCAGAGGATAGCGCGTTGGACTTCTAATCCAAAGGTCCCGGGTTCGAATCCCGGCAAGGGTGTGACTATAATAGAGTGTTTGGTTTATTTTGTCTGTTCATGTGTAAAAGTTTGACTTACGTATAGCAATAACTTAAATTCCCATACATTCCATCTAGATAACCAACGCAGCCCTTGTAGCGCAGAGGATAGCGCGTTGGACTTCTAATCCAAAGGTCCCGGTTTCGAATCCCGGCAATGGTGTGACGCTAATAGAGTGTGTATGTGATTTTGTGTGTTGTTGTTTAAAACTTTCACTTGTGTATAGGAATACCTTATATTCCCTTACATTCAATCTAGATAACCAACGCAGCCCTTGTAGCGCAGAGGATAGCGCGTTGGATTTTTAATCCAAAGGTCCCGGGTTCGAATCCCTGCAAGGATGTGACGCTAATAGAGTGTGTGGGTTATTTTGTCTGTTGTTGTTTAAAACTTTCACTTGTGTATAGGAATAACTTATATTCCCTTACATTCAATCTAGATAACCAACGCAGCCCTTGTAGCGCAGAGGATAGCACGTTGGACTTCTAATCCAAAGGTCCCGAGTTCGAATCCCGGCAAGGGTGTGACTATAATAGAGTGTTTGGTTTATTTTGTCTGTTCATGTGTAAAAGTTTGACTTACGTATAGCAATAACTTAATATCCCATATATTCCATCTAGATAACCAACGCAGCCCTTGTAGCGCAGAGGCTAGCGCGCTGGACTTCTAATTCAAAGGTCCCGGGTTCGAATCCCGGCAAGGGTGTGACTATAATAGAGTGTTTGGTTTATTTTGTCTGTTCATGTGTAAAAGTTTGACTTACGTATAGCAATAACTTAAATTCCCATACGTTCCATCTAGATAACCAACGCAGCCCTTGTAGAGCAGAGGATAGCGCGTTGGACTTCTAATCCAAAGGCCCGGTTTCGAATCATGGCAATGGTGTGACGCTAATAGAGTGTGTGGGTGATTTTGTCTGTTGTTGTTTAAAACTTTCACTTGTGTATAGGAATAACTTATATTCCCTTACATTCAATCTAGATAACCAACGCAGCCCTTGTAGCGCAGAGGATAGCGCGTTGGACTTCTAATCCAAAGGTCCCGGGTTCGAATCCCGCCAAGGGTGTGACTAAAATAGAATGTTTGGTTTATTTTGTATGTTCTTGTGTAAAACTTTGACTTACGTATAGCAATAACTTAAATTCCCATACATTCCATCTAGATAACCAAAGTAGCCCTTGTAGCGCAGAGGATAGCGCGTTGGACTTCTAATCCAAAGGTCCCGGGTTCGAATCCCGGCAAGGTTGTGACTATAATAGAGTGTTTGGTTTATTTTGTCTGTTCATTTGTAAAAGTTTGACTTACGTATAGCAATAACTTAAATTCCTATATATTCCATCTAGATAGCCAACGCAGCCCTTGTAGCGCAGAGGATAGCGCGTTGGACTTCTAATCCAAAGGTCCCGGGTTCAAATCCCGGCAAGGGTGTGACTATAATAGAGTGTTTGGTTTATTTTGTCTGTTCTTGTGTAAAACTTTGACTTACGTATAGCAATAACTTAAATTCCCATACATTCCATCTAGATAACCAACGCAGCCCTTGTAGCGCAGAGGATAGCGCGTTGGACTTCTAATCCAAAGGTCCGGGTTCGAACCCCGGCAAGGGTGTGACTATAATAGACTGGTTGGTTTATTTTGTCTGTTCTTGTGTAAAACTTTGACTTACGTATAGCAATAACTTAAATTCCCATACATTCCATCTAGATAACCAACGCAGCCCTTGTAGAGCAGAGGATAGCGCGTTGGACTTCTAATCCAAAGGCCCGGTTTCGAATCCCGGCAATGGTGTGACGCTAATAGAGTGTGTGGGTGATTTTGTCTGTTGTTGTTTAAAACTTTCACTTGTGTATAGGAATAATTTATATTCCCTTACATTCAATCTAGATAACCAACGCAGCCCTTGTAGCGCAGAGGATAGCGCGTTGGACTTCTAATCCAAAGGTCCCGGGTTCGAATCCCGGCAAGGGTGTCACTATAATAGAGTGTTTGGTTTATTTTGTCTGTTCTTGTGTAAAACTTTGACTTACGTATAGCAATAACTTAAATTCCCATACATTCCATCTAGATAACCAACGCAGTCCTTCTAGAGAAAAGGATAGCGCGTTGGGCTTCAAATCCAGAGATTCCGGCAAGGATGTAACGCCAATAGAGTGTGTGGTTTATTTTGTCTGTTGTTGTTTAAAACTTTGACATACGTACAGCAATAACTTAAATTCCCATACATTCCATCTAGATAACCAACGCAGCCCTTGTAGCGCAGAGGGTAGCGCGTTGGACTTCTAATCCTAAGGTCCCGGGTTCGAATCCCGGCAAGGGTGTCACTATAATAGAGTGTTTGGTTTATTTTGTCTGTTCTTGTGTAAAACTTTGACTTACGTATAGCAATAACTTAAATTCCCATACATTCCATCTAGATAACCAACGCAGTCCTTCTAGAGAAAAGGATAGCGCGTTGGGCTTCAAATCCAGAGATTCCGGCAAGGATGTAACGCCAATAGAGTGTGTGGTTTATTTTGTCTGTTGTTGTTTAAAACTTTGACATACGTACAGCAATAACTTAAATTCCCATACATTCCATCTAGATAACCAACGCAGCCCTTGTAGCGCAGAGGGTAGCGCGTTGGACTTCTAATCCTAAGGTCCCGGTTGCGAATCCCGGCAAGGGTGTGACTATAATAGAGTGTTTGGTTTATTTTGTCTGTTCTTGTGTAAAACTTTGACTTACGTATAGCAATAACTTAAATTCCCATACATTCCATCTTAATTACCAATGAAGCCCTAGTAGCGCAGAGGATAGCGCGTTGGACTTCTAATCCAAAGGTCCCGGGTTCGAATCCCGGCAAAGGTATGACTATAATATAGTGTTTGGTTTATTTTGTCTGTTTTTGTGTAAAACTTTGACTTACGTATAGCAATAACTTAAATTCCCATACATTCCATCTAGATAACCAACGCAGCCCTTATAGCGCAGAGGATAGCGCGTTGGACTTCTAATCCAAAGGTCCCGGGTTCGAACCCCGGCAAGGGTGTGACTAAAATAGAGTGTTTGGTTTATTTTGTATGTTCTTGTGTAAAACTTTGACTTACGTATAGCAATAACTTAAATTCCCATACATTCCATCTAGATAACCAACGTAGCCCTTGTAGCGCAGAGGATAGCGCGTTGGACTTCTAATCCAAAGGTCCCGGGTTCGAATCCCGGCAAGGGTGTGACTATAATAGAGTGTTTGGTTTATTTTGTCTGTTCATGTGTAAAAGTTTGACTTACGTATATCAATAACTTAAATTCCCATACATTCCATCTAGATAACCAACGCAGCCCTTGTAGCGCAGAGGATAGCGCGTTGGACTTCTAATCCAAAGGTCCCGGGTTCGAATCCCGGCAAGGGTGGGACTATAATAGGAATCCCGGCAAGGGTGTGACTATAATAGGAATCCCGGCAAGGGTGTGACTATAATAGAGTGTTTGGTTTATTTTGTCTGTTCATGTGTAAAAGCTGGACTTACGTATAGCAATAACTTAAATTCCCATACATTCCATCTAGATAACCAACGCAGCCCTTGTAGCGCAGAGGATAGCGCGTTGGATTTTTAATCCAAAGGTCCCGGGTTCGAATCCCTGCAAGGATGTGACGCTAATAGAGTGTGTGGGTTATTTTGTCTGTTGTTGTTTAAAACTTTCACTTGTGTATAATAATAACTTATATTCCCTTACATTCAATCTAGATAACCAACGCAGCCCTTGTAGCGCAGAGGATAGCGCGTTGGACTTCTAATCCAAAGGTCCCGGGTTCGAATCCCGGCAAGGGTGTGACTATAATAGAGTGTTTGGTTTATTTTGTCTGTTCATGTGTAAAAGTTTGACTTACGTATAGCAATAACTTAAATTCCCATATATTCCATCTAGATAACCAACGCAGCCCTTGTAGCGCAGAGGCTAGCGCGCTGGACTTCTAATTCAAAGGTCCCGGGTTCGAATCCCGGCAAGGGTGTGACTATAATAGAGTGTTTGGTTTATTTTGTCTGTTCATGTGTAAAAGTTTGACTTACGTATAGCAATAACTTAAATTTCCATACATTCCATCTAGATAACCAACGCAGCCCTTGTAGAGCAGAGGATAGCGCGTTGGACTTCTAATCCAAAGGCCCGGTTTCGAATCCCGGCAATGGTGTGACGCTAATAGAGTGTGTGGGTGATTTTGTCTGTTGTTGTTTAAAACTTTCACTTGTGTATAGGAATAACTTATATTCCCTTACATTCAATCTAGATAACCAACGCAGCCCTTGTAGCGCAGAGGATAGCGCGTTGGACTTCTAATCCAAAGGTCCCGGGTTCGAATACCGGCAAGGGTGTCACTATAATAGAGTGTTTGGTTTATTTTGTCTGTTCTTGTGTAAAACTTTGACTTACGTATAGCAATAACTTAAATTCCCATACATTCCATCTAGATAACCAACGCAGTCCTTCTAGAGAAAAGGACAGCGCGTTGGGCTTCAAATCCAGAGATTCCGGCAAGGATGTAACGCCAATAGAGTGTGTGGTTTATTTTGTCTGTTGTTGTTTAAAACTTTGACATACGTACAGCAATAACTTAAATTCCCATACATTCCATCTAGATAACCAACGCAGCCCTTGTAGCGCAGAGGGTAGCGCGTTGGACTTCTAATCCTAAGGTCCCGGGTTCGAATCCCGGCAAGGGTGTCACTATAATAGAGTGTTTGGTTTATTTTGTCTGTTCTTGTGTAAAACTTTGACTTACGTATAGCAATAACTTAAATTCCCATACATTCCATCTAGATAACCAACGCAGTCCTTCTAGAGAAAAGGATAGCGCGTTGGGCTTCAAATCCAGAGATTCCGGCAAGGATGTAACGCCAATAGAGTGTGTGGTTTATTTTGTCTGTTGTTGTTTAAAACTTTGACATACGTACAGCAATAACTTAAATTCCCATACATTCCATCTAGATAACCAATGAAGCCCTAGTAGCGCAGAGGATAGCGCGTTGGACTTCTAATCCAAAGGTCCCGGGTTCGAATCCCGGCAAAGGTATGACTATAATATAGTGTTTGGTTTATTTTGTCTGTTTTTGTGTAAAACTTTGACTTACGTATAGCAATAACTTAAATTCCCATACATTCCATCTAGATAACCAACGCAGCCCTTATAGCGCAGAGGATAGCGCGTTGGACTTCTAATCCAAAGGTCCCGGGTTCGAACCCCGGCAAGGGTGTGACTAAAATAGAGTGTTTGGTTTATTTTGTATGTTCTTGTGTAAAACTTTGACTTACGTATAGCAATAACTTAAATTCCCATACATTCCATCTAGATAACCAACGTAGCCCTTGTAGCGCAGAGGATAGCGCATTGGACTTCTAATCCAAAGGTCCTAGGTTCGAATCCCGGCAAGGGTGTGACTATAATAGAGTGTTTGGTTTATTTTGTCTGTTCATGTGTAAAAGTTTGACTTACGTATAGCAATAACTTAAATTCCCATACATTCCATCTAGATAACCAACGCAGCCCTTGTAGCGCAGAGGATAGCGCGTTGGACTTCTAATCCAAAGGTCCCGGTTTCGAATCCCGGCAATGGTGTGACGCTAATAGAGTGTGTATGTGATTTTGTGTGTTGTTGTTTAAAACTTTCACTTGTATAGGAATACCTTATATTCCCTTACATTCAATCTAGATAACCAACGCAGCCCTTGTAGCGCAGAGGATAGCGCGTTGGATTTTTAATCCAAAGGTCCCGGGTTCGAATCCCTGCAAGGATGTGACGCTAATAGAGTGTGTGGGTTATTTTGTCTGTTGTTGTTTAAAACTTTCACTTGTGTATAGGAATAACTTATATTCCCTTACATTCAATCTAGATAACCAACGCAGCCCTTGTAGCGCAGAGGATAGCACGTTGGACTTCTAATCCAAAGGTCCCGAGTTCGAATCCCGGCAAGGGTGTGACTATAATAGAGTGTTTGGTTTATTTTGTCTGTTCATGAGTAAAAGTTTGACTTACGTATAGCAATAACTTAATATCCCATATATTCCATCTAGATAACCAACGCAGCCCTTGTAGCGCAGAGGCTAGCGCGCTGGACTTCTAATTCAAAGGTCCCGGGTTCGAATCCCGGCAAGGGTGTGACTATAATAGAGTGTTTGGTTTATTTTGTCTGTTCATGTGTAAAAGTTTGACTTACGTATAGCAATAACTTAAATTCCCATACGTTCCATCTAGATAACCAACGCAGCCCTTGTAGAGCAGAGGATAGCGCGTTGGACTTCTAATCCAAAGGCCCGGTTTCGAATCATGGCAATGGTGTGACGCTAATAGAGTGTGTGGGTGATTTTGTCTGTTGTTGTTTAAAACTTTCACTTGTGTATAGGAATAACTTATATTCCCTTACATTCAATCTAGATAACCAACGCAGCCCTTGTAGCGCAGAGGATAGCGCGTTGGACTTCTAATCCAAAGGTCCCGGGTTCGAATCCCGCCAAGGGTGTGACTAAAATAGAATGTTTGGTTTATTTTGTATGTTCTTGTGTAAAACTTTGACTTACGTATAGCAATAACTTAAATTCCCATACATTCCATCTAGATAACCAAAGCAGCCCTTGAAGCGCAGAGGATAGCGCGTTGGACTTCTAATCCAAAGGTCCCGGGTTCGAATCCCGGCAAGGGTGTGACAATAATAGAGTGTTTGGTTTATTTTGTCTGTTCATTTGTAAAAGTTTGACTTACGTATAGCAATAACTTAAATTCCTATATATTCCATCTAGATAGCCAACGCAGCCCTTGTAGCGCAGAGGATAGCGCGTTGGACTTCTAATCCAAAGGTCCCGGGTTCAAATCCCGGCAAGGGTGTGACTATAATAGAGTGTTTGGTTTATTTTGTCTGTTCTTGTGTAAAACTTTGACTTACGTATAGCAATAACTTAAATTCCCATACATTCCATCTAGATAACCAACGTAGCCCTTGTAGCGCAGAGGATAGCGCGTTGGACTTCTAATCCAAAGGTCCGGGTTCGAACCCCGGCAAGGGTGTGACTATAATAGACTGGTTGGTTTATTTTGTCTGTTCTTGTGTAAAACTTTGACTTACGTATAGCAATAACTTAAATTCCCATACATTCCATCTAGATAACCAACGCAGCCCTTGTAGAGCAGAGGATAGCGCGTTGGACTTCTAATCCAAAGGCCTGGTTTCGAATCCCGGCAATGGTGTGACGCTAATAGAGTGTGTGGGTGATTTTGTCTGTTGTTGTTTAAAACTTTCACTTGTGTATAGGAATAATTTATATTCCCTTACATTCAATCTAGATAACCAACGCAGCCCTTGTAGCGCAGAGGATAGCGCGTTGGATTTTTAATCCAAAGGTCCCGGGTTCGAATCCCTGCAAGGATGTGACGCTAATAGAGTGTGTGGGTTATTTTGTCTGTTGTTGTTTAAAACTTTCACTTGTGTATAGGAATAACTTATATCCCCTTACATTCAATCTAGATAACCAACGCAGCCCTTGTAGCGCAGAGGATAGCACGTTGGACTTCTAATCCAAAGGTCCCGGGTTCGAATCCCGGCAAGGGTGTGACTATAATAGAGTGTTTGGTTTATTTTGTCTGTTGTTGTTTAAAACTTTCACTTGTGTATAGGAATAACTTATATTCCCTTACATTCAATCTAGATAACCAACGCAGCCCTTGTAGCGCAGAGGATAGCACGTTGGACTTCTAATCCAAAGGTCCCGGGTTCGAATCCCGGCAAGGATGTGACTATAATAGAGTGTTTGGTTTATTTTGTCTGTTCATGTGTAAAAGTTTGACTTACGTATAGCAATAACTTAATATCCCATATATTCCATCTAGATAACCAACGCAGCCCTTGTAGCGCAGAGGCTAGCGCGCTGGACTTCTAATCCAAAGGTCCCGGGTTCGAATCCCGGCAAGGGTGTGACTATAATAGAGTGTTTGGTTTATTTTGTCTGTTCATTTGTAAAAGTTTGACTTACGTATAGCAATAACTTAAATTCCCATATATTCCATCTAGATAGCCAACGCAGCCCTTGTAGCGCAGAGGATAGCGCGTTGGACTTCTAATCCAAAGGTCCCGGGTTCAAATCCCGGCAAGGGTGTGACTATAATAGAGTGTTTGGTTTATTTTGTCTGTTCTTGTGTAAAACTTTGACTTACGTATAGCAATAACTTAAATTCCCATACATTCCATCTAGATAACCAACGCAGCCCTTGTAGCGCAGAGGATAGCGCGTTGGACTTCTAATCCAAAGGTCCGGGTTCGAACCCCAGCAAGGGTGTGACTATAATAGACTGGTTGGTTTATTTTGTCTGTTCTTGTGTAAAACTTTGACTTACGTATAGCAATAACTTAAATTCCCATACATTCCATCTAGATAACCAACGCAGCCCTTGTAGCGCAGAGGATAGCGCGTTGGACTTCTAATCCAAAGGTCCGGGTTCGAACCCCGGCAAGGGTGTGACTATAATAGACTGGTTGGTTTATTTTGTCTGTTCTTGTGTAAAACTTTGACTTACGTATAGCAATACCTTAAATTCCCATACATTCCATCAAGATAACCAACGCAGCCCTTGTAGCGCAGAGGAATGCGCGTTGGACTTCTAATCCAAAGGTCCCGGGTTCGAATCTCGGCAAGAGTGTCACTATAATAGAGTGTTTGGTTTATCTTGTCTGTTCTTGTGTAAAACTTTGACTTACGTATAGCAATAACTTAAATTCCCATACATTCCATCTAAATAACCAACGCAGCCCTTGTAGCGCAGAGGATAGCGCGTTGGACTTCTAATCCAAAGGTCCCGGGTTCGAATCCCGTTAAGGGTGTCACTATAATAGAGTGTTTGGTTTATTTTGTCTGTTCTTGTGTAAAACTTTGACTTACGTATAGCAATAACTTAAATTCCCATCCATTCCATCTAGATAACCAACGCAGCCCTTGTAGCGCAGAGGATAGCGCGTTGGACTTCTAATCCTAAGGTCCCGGTTTCGAATCCAGGCAAGGGTTGACTATAATAGAGTGTTTGGTTTTTTTTGTCTGTTCTTGTGTAAAACTTTGACTTACGTATAGCAATACCTTAAATTCCCATACATTCCATCAAGATAACCAACGCAGCCCTTGTAGGGCAGAGGATAGCGCGTTGGACTTCTAATCCAAAGGTCCCGGGTTCGAATCCCGGCAAGGGTGTGACTATAATAGAGTGTTTGGTTTATTTTGTCTGTTCTTGTGTAAAACTTTGACTTACGTATAGCAATAACTTAAATTCCCATACATTCCATCAAGATAACCAACGCAGCCCTTGTAGCGCAGAGGAATGCGCGTTGGACTTCTAATCCAAAGGTCCCGGGTTCGAATCCCGTTAAGGGTGTCACTATAATAGAGTGTTTGGTTTATTTTGTCTGTTCTTGTGTAAAACTTTGACTTACGTATAGCAATAACTTAAATTCCCATACATTCCATCTAGATAACCAACGCAGCCCTTGTAGCGCAGAGGATAGCGCGTTGGACTTCTAATCCTAAGGTCCCGGTTTCGAATCCCGGCAAGGGTTGACTATAATAGAGTGTTTGGTTTATTTTTTCTGTTCTTGTGTAAAACTTCTACTTACGTATAGCAATAACTTAAATTCCCATACATTCCATCTTAATAACCAATGAAGCCCTAGTAGCGCAGAGGATAGCGCGTTGGACTTCTAATCCAAAGGTCCCGGGTTCGAATCCCGGAGGGTGTGATTATAATAGAGTGTTTGGTTTATTTTGTCAGTTTTTGTGTAAAACTTTGACTTACGTATAGCAATAACTTAAATTCCCATACATTCCATCTAGATAACCAACGCAGCCCTTATAGCGCAGAGGATAGCGCGTTGGATTTCTAATCCAAAGGTCCCGGGTTCGAACCCCGGCAAGGAAGTGACTGTAATAGACTGCTTGGTTTATTTTGTCTGTTCTTGTGTAAAACTTCTACTTACGTACAGCAATAACTTAAATTCCCATACATTCCATTTAGATAACCAACGCAGCCCTTGTAGCGCAGAGGATAGCGCGTTGGACTTCTAATCCAAAGGTCCCGGGTTCGAATCCCGGCAAGGGTGTGACTATAATAGACTGCTTGGTTTATTTTGTCTGTTCTTGTATAAAACTTTGACTTATGTATAGTAATAACTTAAATTCCCATACATTCCATCTAGATAAACAACGCAGACCTTGTAGCGCAGAGGATAGCGCGTTGGACTTCTAATCCAAAGGTCCCGGGTTCGAATCCCGGCAAGGGTGTGACTATAATAGAGTGTTTGGTTTATTTTGTCTGTTCATGTGTAAAAGTTTGACTTACGTATAGCAATAACTTAAATTCCCATATATATTTCATCTAGATAACCAACGGAGCGCTTGTAGCGCAGAGGCTAGCGCGCTGGACTTCTAATTCAAAGGTCCCGGGTTCGAATCCCGGCAAGGGTGTGACTATAATAGAGTGTTTGGTTTATTTTGTCTGTTCATGTGTAAAAGTTTGACTTACGTATAGCAATAACTTAAATTCCCATACATTCCATCTAGATAACCAACGCAGCCCTTGTAGCGCAGAGGATAGCGCGTTGGACTTCTAATCCAAAGGCCCGGTTTCGAATCCCGGCAATGGTGTGACGCTAATAGAGTGCGTGGGTGATTTTGTCTGTTGTTGTTTAAAACTTTCACTTGTGTACAGGAATAACTTATATTCTCTTACATTCAATCTAGATAACCAACGCGGCCCTTGTAGCGCAGAGGATAGCGCGTTGGACTTCTAATCCAAAGGTCCCGGGTTCGAATCCCGGCAAGGGTGTGACTATAATAGAATGTTTGGTTTATTTTGTCTGTTCATGTGTAAAGGTTTGACTTACGTATAGCAATAACTTAAATTCCCATATATTCCATCTAGGTAACCAACGCAGCCCTTGTAGCGCAGAGGATAGCGCGTTGGACTTCTAATCCAAAGGTCCCGGGTTCGAATCCCGGCAAGGGTGTGACTATAATAGACTGCTTGGTTTATTTTGTCTGTTCTTGTATAAAACTTTGACTTATGTATAGTAATAACTTAAATTCCCATACATTCCATCTAGATAAACAACGCAGACCTTGTAGCGCAGAGGATAGCGCGTTGGACTTCTAATCCAAAGGTCCCGGGTTCGAATCCCGGCAAGGGTGTGACTATAATAGAGTGTTTGGTTTATTTTGTCTGTTCATGTGTAAAAGTTTGACTTACGTATAGCAATAACTTAAATTCCCATATATATTTCATCTAGATAACCAACGGAGCGCTTGTAGCGCAGAGGCTAGCGCGCTGGACTTCTAATTCAAAGGTCCCGGGTTCGAATCCCGGCAAGGGTGTGACTATAATAGAGTGTTTGGTTTATTTTGTCTGTTCATGTGTAAAAGTTTGACTTACGTATAGCAATAACTTAAATTCCCATACATTCCATCTAGATAACCAACGCAGCCCTTGTAGCGCAGAGGATAGCGCGTTGGACTTCTAATCCAAAGGCCCGGTTTCGAATCCCGGCAATGGTGTGACGCTAATAGAGTGCGTGGGTGATTTTGTCTGTTGTTGTTTAAAACTTTCACTTGTGTATAGGAATAACTTATATTCTCTTACATTCAATCTAGATAACCAACGCGGCCCTTGTAGTGCAGAGGATAGCGCGTTGGACTTCTAATCCAAAGGTCCCGGGTTCGAATCCCGGCAAGGGTGTGACTATAATAGAATGTTTGGTTTATTTTGTCTGTTCATGTGTAAAGGTTTGACTTACGTATAGCAATAACTTAAATTCCCATATATTCCATCTAGGTAACCAACGCAGCCCTTGTAGCGCAGAGGATAGCGCGTTGGACTTCTAATCCAAAGGTCCCGGGTTCAAATCCCGGCAAGGGTGTGACTATAATAGAGTGTTAGTTTGTTTTTGTCTGTTCATGTGTAAAAGTTTGACTTACGTATAGCAATAACTTAAATTCCCATACATTCCATCTCGATAACCAACGCAGCCCATGTAACGCAGAGGATAGCGCGTTGGACTTCTAATCCAAAGGTCCCGGGTTCGAATCCCGGCAAGGGTGTGACTATAATAGAATGTTTGGTTTATTTTGTCTGTTCATGTGTAAAGGTTTGACTTACGTATAGCAATAACTTAAATTCCCATATATTCCATCTAGGTAACCAACGCAGCCCTTGTAGCGCAGAGGATAGCGCGTTGGACTTCTAATCCAAAGGTCCCGGGTTCGAATCCCGGCAAGGGTGTGACTATAATAGACTGCTTGGTTTATTTTGTCTGTTCTTGTATAAAACTTTGACTTATGTATAGTAATAACTTAAATTCCCATACATTCCATCTAGATAAACAACGCAGACCTTGTAGCGCAGAGGATAGCGCGTTGGACTTCTAATCCAAAGGTCCCGGGTTCGAATCCCGGCAAGGGTGTGACTATAATAGAGTGTTTGGTTTATTTTGTCTGTTCATGTGTAAAAGTTTGACTTACGTATAGCAATAACTTAAATTCCCATATATATTTCATCTAGATAACCAACGGAGCGCTTGTAGCGCAGAGGCTAGCGCGCTGGACTTCTAATTCAAAGGTCCCGGGTTCGAATCCCGGCAAGGGTGTGACTATAATAGAGTGTTTGGTTTATTTTGTCTGTTCATGTGTAAAAGTTTGACTTACGTATAGCAATAACTTAAATTCCCATACATTCCATCTAGATAATCAACGCAGCCCTTGTAGCGCAGAGGATAGCGCGTTGGACTTCTAATCCAAAGGCCCGGTTTCGAATCCCGGCAATGGTGTGACGCTAATAGAGTGCGTGGGTGATTTTGTCTGTTGTTGTTTAAAACTTTCACTTGTGTATAGGAATAACTTATATTCTCTTACATTCAATCTAGATAACCAACGCGGCCCTTGTAGTGCAGAGGATAGCGCGTTGGACTTCTAATCCAAAGGTCCCGGGTTCGAATCCCGGCAAGGGTGTGACTATAATAGAATGTTTGGTTTATTTTGTCTGTTCATGTGTAAAGGTTTGACTTACGTATAGCAATAACTTAAATTCCCATATATTCCATCTAGGTAACCAACGCAGCCCTTGTAGCGCAGAGGATAGCGCGTTGGACTTCTAATCCAAAGGTCCCGGGTTCAAATCCCGGCAAGGGTGTGACTATAATAGAGTGTTAGTTTGTTTTTGTCTGTTCATGTGTAAAAGTTTGACTTACGTATAGCAATAACTTAAATTCCCATACATTCCATCTCGATAACCAACGCAGCCCATGTAACGCAGAGGATAGCGCGTTGGATTTTTAATCGAAAGGTCCCGGGTTCGAATCCCGGCAAGGGTGTGACTATAATAGAGTGTTTGGTTTATTTTGTCTGTTCATGTGTAAAAGTTTGACTTACGTATAGCAATAACTTAAATTCCCATACATTCCATCTAGATAACCAACGCAGCCCTTGTAGCGCAGAGGATAGCGCGTTGGACTTCTAATCCAAAGGCCCGGTTTCGAATCCCGGCAATAGTGTGACGCTAATAGAGTGTGTAGGTGATTTTGTCTGTTGTTGTTTAAAACTTTCACTTGTGTATAGGAATAACTTATATTCCCTTACATTCAATCTAGATAACCAACGCAGCCCTTGTAGCGCAGAGGATAGCGCGTTGGACTTCTAATCCAAAGGTCCCGGGTTCGAATCCCGCCAAGGGTGTGACTAAAATAGAGTGTTTGGTTTATTTTGTATGTTCTTGTGTAAATCTTTGACTTACGTATAGTAATAACTTAAATTCCCATACATTCCATCTACATAACCAACGTAGCCCTTGTAGCGCAGAGGATAGCGCGTTGGACTTCTAATCCAAAGGTCCCGGGTTCGAATCCCGGCAAGGGTGTGACTATAATAGAGTGTTTGGTTTATTTTGTTTGTTCATGTGTAAAAGTTTGACTTACGTATAGCAATAACTTAAATTCCCATATATATTTCATCTAGATAACCTACGGAGCGCTTGTAGCGCAGAGGCTAGCGCGCTGGACTTCTAAGTCAAAGGTCCCGGGTTCGAATCCCGGCAAGGGTGTGACTATAATAGAGTGTTTGGTTTATTTTGTCTGTTCATGTGTAAAAGTTTGACTTACGTATAGCAATAACTTAAATTCCCATACATTCCATCTAGATAAACAACGCAGCCCATGTAGCGCAGAGGATAGCGCGTTGGACTTCTAATCCAAAGGTCCCGGGTTCGAATCCCGGCAAGGGTGTGACTATAATAGAATGTTTGGTTTGTTTTTGTCTGTTCATGTGTAAAAGTTTGACTTACGTATAGCAATAACTTAAATTCCCATACATTCCATCGCGATAACCAACGCAGCCCTTGTAGCGCAGAGGCTAGCGCGCTGGACTTCTAATTCAAAGGTCCCGGGTTCGAGTCCCGGCAAGGGTGTGACTATAATAGAGTGTTTGGTTTATTTTGTCTGTTCATGTGTTAACGTTTGACTTACGTATAGCAATAACTTAAATTCCCATACATTCCATCTAGATAAACAACGCAGCCCATGTAGCGCAGAGGATAGCGCGTTGGACTTCTAATCCAAAGGTCCCGGGTTCGAATCCCGGCAAGGGTGTGACTATAATAGAATGTTTGGTTTATTTTGTCTGTTCATGTGTAAAGGTTTGACTTACGTATAGCAATAACTTAAATTCCCATATATTCCATCTAGATAACCAACGCAGCCCTTGTAGCGCAGAGGATAGCGCGTTGGACTTCTAATCCAAAGGTCCCGGGTTCAAATCCCGGCAAGGGTGTGACTATAATAGAGTGTTTGGTTTGTTTTTGTCTGTTCACGTGTAAAAGTTTGACTTACGTATAGCAATAACTTAAATTCCCATACATTCCATCTAGATAACCAACGCAGCCCTTGTAACGCAGAGGATAGCGCGTTGGATTTTTAATCCAAAGGTCCCGGGTTCGAATCCCTGCAAGGGTGTGTCGCTAATAGAGTGTTTGGTTTATTTTGCCTGTTCATGTGTAAAAGTTTGACTTACGTATAGCAATAACTTAAATTCCCATACATTCCATCTAGATAACCAACGCAGCCATTGTAGCGCAGAGGATAGCGCGTTGGACTTCTAATCCAAAGGCCCGGTTTCGAATCCCGGCAATGGTGTGACGCTAATAGAGTGTGTGGGTGGTTTTGTCTGTTGTTGTTTAAAACTTTCACTTGTGTATAGGAATAACTTATATTCCCTTACATTCAATCTAGATAACCAACGCAGCCCTTGTAGCGCAGAGGATAGCGCGTTGGACTTCTAATCCAAAGGTCCCGGGTTCAAATCCCGGCAAGGGTGTGACTATAATAGAGTGTTTGGTTTATTTTGTCTGTTCTTGTGTAAAACTTTGACTTACGTATAGCAATAACTTAAATTCCCATACATTCCATCTAGATAACCAACGCAGCCCTTGTAGCGCAGAGGATAGCGCGTTGGACTTCTAATCCAAAGGTCCCGGGTTCGAATCCCGGCATGGGTGTGACTATAATAGAGTGTTTGGTTTTTTTTGTCTGTTCTTGTGTAAAACTTTGACTTACGTATAGCAATAACTTAAATTCCCATACATTCCAACTAGATAACCAACGCAGCCTTTATAGCGCAGAGGATAGCGCGTTGGATTTCTAATCCAAAGGTCCCGGGTTCGAACCCCGGCAAGGGTGTGACTGTAATAGACTGCTTGGTTTATTTTGTCTGTTCTTGTGTAAAACTTTGACTTACGTATAGCAATAACTTAAATTCCCTTACATTCCATCTAGATAACCAACGCAGTCCTTCTGGAGAAAAGGATAGCGCGTTGGACTTCAAATCCAGAGATTCCGGCAAGGATGTAGTGCCAATAGAGTGTGTGGTTATTTTGTCTGTTGTTGTTTGAAACTTTGACATACGTACAGCAATAACTTAAATTCCCATACATTCCATTTAGATAACCAACGCAGCTCTTGTAGCGCAGAGGATAGCGCGTTGGACTTCTAATCCAAAGGTCCCGGGTTCGAATCCCGGCAAGGGTGTGACTATAATAGACTGCTTGGTTTATTTTGTCTGTTCTTGTATAAAACTTTGACTTACGTATAGCAATAACTTAAATTCCCATACATTCCATCTAGATAAACAACGCAGACCTTGTAGCGCAGAGGATAGCGCGTTGGACTTCTAATCCAAAGGTCCCGGGTTCGAATCCCGGCAAGGGTGTGACTATAATAGACTGCTTGGTTTATTTTGTCTGTTCTTGTATAAAACTTTGACTTACGTATAGCAATAACTTAAATTCCCATACATTCCATCTAGATAAACCACGCAGACCTTGTAGCGCAGAGGATAGCGCTTTGGACTTCTAATCCAAAGGTCCCGGGTTCGAATCCCGGCAAGGGTGTGACTATAATAGAGTGTTTGGTTTATTTTGTCTGTTCATGTGTAAAAGTTTGACATACGTATAGCAATAACTTAAATTCCCATATATTCCATCTAGATAAACAACGCAGACGTTGTAGCGCAGAGGATAGCGCGTTGGACTTCTAATCCAAAGGTCCCGGGTTCGAATCCCGGCAAGGGTGTGATTATAATAGAGTATTGGGTTTATTTTGTCTGTTCATGTGTAAAAGTTTGACTTACGTATAGCAATAACTTAAATTTCCATATATTCCATCTAGATAACCAACGCAGCCCTCTTAGCGCAGAGGCTAGCGCGCTGGACTTCTAATTCAAAGGTCCCGGGTTCGAATCCCGGCAAGGGTGTGACTATAATAGAGTGTTTGGTTTATTTTGTCTGTTCATGTGTAAAAGTTTGACTTACGTATAGCAATAACTTAAATTCCCATACATTCCATCTAGATAACCAACGCAGTCCTTCTGGAGAAAAGGATAGCGCGTTGGACTTCAAATCCAGAGATTCCGGCAAGGATGTAGTGCCAATAGAGTGTGTGGTTTATTTTGTCTGTTGTTGTTTGAAACATTGACATACGTACAGCAATAACTTAAATTCCCATACATTCCATTTAGATAACCAACGCAGCCCTTGTAGCGCAGAGGATAGCGCGTTGGACTTCTAATCCAAAGGTCCCGGTTTCGAATCCCGGCAAGGGTGTGACTATAATAGACTGCTTGGTTTATTTTGTCTGTTCTTGTATAAAACTTTGACTTACATATAGCAATAACTTAAATTTCCATACATTCCATCTAGATAACCAACGCAGCCCTTGTAGCGCAGAGGATAGCGCGTTGGACTTCTAATCCAATGGTCCCGGGTTCGAATCCCGGCAAGGGTGTGACTATAATAGAGTGCTTGGTTTATTTTGTCTGTTCATGTGTAAAAGTTTGACTTACGTATAGCAATAACTTAAATTCCCATATATTCCATCTATATAACCAACGCAGCCCTTGTAGCGCAGAGGCTAGCGCGCTGGACTTCTAATTCAAAGGTCCCGGGTTCGAATCCCGGCAAGGGTGTGACTATAATAGAGTGTTTGGTTTATTTTGTCTGTTCATGTGTAAAAGTTTGACTTACGTATAGCAATAACTTAAATTCCCATATATTCCATCTTGATAACCAACGCAGCCCTTGTAGCGCAGAGGATAGCGCGTTGGACTTCTAATCCAAAGGAACCGGGTTCAAATCCCGGCAAGGGTGTGACTATAATAGAGTGTTTGGTTTGTTTTTGTCTGTTCATGTGTAAAAGTTTGACTTAGGTATAGCAATAACTTAAATTCCCATACATTCCATCTCGATAACCAACGCAGCCCTTGTAGCGCAGAGGATAGCGCGTTGGATTTTTAATCCAAAGGTCCCGGGTTCGAATCCCTGCAAGGGTGTGACGCTAATAGAGTGTGTGGGTTATTTTGTCTGTTGTTGTTTAAAACTTTCACTTGTGTATAGGAATAACTTATATTCCCTTACATTCAATCTAGTTAACCAACGCAGCCCTTGTAGCGCAGAGGATAGCGTGTTGGACTTCTAATCCAAAGGTCCCGGGTTCGAATCCCGGCAAGAGTGTGACTATAATAGAATGTTTGGTTTATTTTGTCTTTTCATGTGTAAAGGTTTGACTTACGTATAGCAATAACTTAAATTCCCATATATTCCATCTTGATAACCAACGCAGCCCTTGTAGCGCAGAGGATAGCGCGTTGGACTTCTAATCCAAAGGAACCGGGTTCAAATCCCGGCAAGGGTGTGACTATAATAGAGTGTTTGGTTTGTTTTTGTCTGTTCATGTGTAAAAGTTTGACTTAGGTATAGCAATAACTTAAATTCCCATACATTCCATCTCGATAACCAACGCAGCCCTTGTAGCGCAGAGGATAGCGCGTTGGATTTTTAATCCAAAGGTCCCGGGTTCGAATCCCTGCAAGGGTGTGACGCTAATAGAGTGTGTGGGTTATTTTGTCTGTTGTTGTTTAAAACTTTCACTTGTGTATAGGAATAACTTATTTCCCTTACATTCAATCTAGATAACCAACGCAGCCCTTGTAGCGTAGAGGATAGCGCGTTGGACTTCTAATCCAAAGGTCCCGGGTTCGAATCCCGCCAAGGGTGTGACTAAAATAGAGTGTTTGGTTTATTTTGTATGTTCTTGTGTAAATCTTTGACTTACGTATAGTAATAACTTAAATTCCCATACATTCCATCTAGATAACCAACGTAGCCCTTGTAGTGCAGAGGATAGCGCGTTGGACTTCTAATCAAAGGTCCCGGGTTCGAATCCCGGCAAGGGTGTGACTATAATAGAGTGTTTGGTTTATTTTGTCTGTTCTTGTGTAAAACTTTGACTTACGTATAGCAATAACTTAAATTCCCATACATTCCATCTAGATAACCAACGCAGTCCTTCTAGAGAAAAGGATAGCGCGTTGGACTTCAAATCCAGAGATTCCGGCAAGGATGTAACGCCAATAGAGTGTGTGGTTTATTTTGTCTGTTGTTGTTTAAAACTTTGACATACGTACAGCAATAACTTAAATTCCCATACATTCCATTTAGATAACCAACGCAGCCCTTGTAGCGCAGAGGATAGCGCGTTGGACTTCTAATCCAAATGTCCCGGGTTCGAATCCCGGCAAGGGTGTGACTATAATAGAGTGTTTGGTTTATTTTGACTGTTCTTGTGTAAAACTTTGACTTACGTATAGCAATAACTTAAATTCCCATACATTCCATCTAGATAACCAACGCAGCCCTTGTAGCGCAGAGGATAGCGTGTTGGACTTCTAATCCAAAGGCCCGGTTTCGAATCCCGGCAAGGGTGTCACTATAATAGAGTGTGTGGTTTGATTTGTCTGTTCTTGTGTAAAACTTTGACTTACGTATAGCAATAACTTAAATTCCCATACATTCCATCTAGATAACCAACGCAGCCCTTGTAGCGCAGAGGATAGCGTGTTGGACTTCTAATCCAAAGGCCCGGTTTCGAATGCCGGCAATGGTGTGACGCTAATAGAGTGTGTGGGTGATTTTGTCTGTTGGTATTTAAAACTTTCTCTTGTGTATAGGATTAACTTATATTCCCTTACATTCAATCTAGATAACCAACGCATCCCTTGTAGCGAAGAGGATAGCGCGTTGGACTTCTAATCCAAAGGTCCCGGGTTCGAATCCCGGCAAGGGTGTGACTATAATAGACTGCTTGGTTTATTTTGTCTGTTCTTGTGTAAAACTTTGACTTACGTATAGCAATAACTTAAATTCCCATACATTCCATCTAGATAACCAACGCAGTCCTTCTAGAGAAAAGGATAGCGCGTTGGGCTTCAAATCCAGAGATTCCGGCAAGGATGTAACGCCAATAGAGTGTTTGGTTTATTTTGACTGTTCTTGTGTAAAACTTTGACTTACGTATAGCAATAACTTAAATTCCCATACATTCCATCTAGATAACCAACGCAGCCCTTGTAGCGCAGAGGATAGCGCGGTGGACTTCTAATCCAAAGGGCCCGGGTTCGAATCCCGGCAAGGGTGTGACTATAATAGACTGCTTGGTTTATTTTGTCTGTTCTTGTGTAAAACTTTGACTTACGTATAGCAATAACTTAAATTCCCATACATTCCATCTAGATAACCAACGCAGCCCTTGTAGCGCAGAGGATAGCACGGTGGACTTCTAATCCAAAGGGCCCGGGTTCGAATCCCGGCAAGGGTGTGACTATAATAGACTGCTTGGTTTATTTTGTCTGTTCTTGTGTAAAACTTTGACTTACGTATAGCAATAACTTAAATTCCCATACATTCCATCTAGACAACCAAAGCAGACCTTGTAGCGCAGAGGATAGCGCGTTGGACTTCTAATCCAAAGGTCCCGGGTTCGAATCCCTTCAAGGGTGTCACTATAATAGAGTGTGTGGTTTGTTTTGTCTGTTCTTGTGTAAAACTTTGACTTACGTATAGCAATAACTTAAATTCCCATACATTCCATCTAGATAACCAACGCAGCCCTTGTAGCGCAGAAGATAGCGTGTTGGACTTCTAATCCAGAGATTCCGGCAAGGATGTAACGCCAATAGAGTGTTTGGTTTATTTTGACTGTTCTTGTGTAAAACTTTGACTTACGTATAGCAATAACTTAAATTCCCATACATTCCATCTAGATAACCAACGCAGCCCTTGTAGCGCAGAGGATAGCGCGGTGGACTTCTAATCCAAAGGGCCCGGGTTCGAATCCCGGCAAGGGTGTGACTATAATAGACTGCTTGGTTTATTTTGTCTGTTCTTGTGTAAAACTTTGACTTACGTATAGCAATAACTTAAATTCCCATACATTCCATCTAGATAACCAACGCAGCCCTTGTAGCGCAGAGGATAGCACGGTGGACTTCTAATCCAAAGGGCCCGGGTTCGAATCCCGGCAAGGGTGTGACTATAATAGACTGCTTGGTTTATTTTGTCTGTTCTTGTGTAAAACTTTGACTTACGTATAGCAATAACTTAAATTCCCATACATTCCATCTAGACAACCAACGCAGACCTTGTAGCGCAGAGGATAGCGCGTTGGACTTCTAATCCAAAGGTCCCGGGTTCGAATCCCGGCAATGGTGTGACGCTAATAGAGTGTGTGGGTGATTTTGTCTTTTGTTGTTTAAAACTTTCACTTGTGTATTGGAATAACTTATATTCCCTTACATTTAATCTAGATAACCAACGCATCCCTTGTAGCGCAGAGGATAGCGCGTTGGACTCCTAATCCAAAGGTCCCGGGTTCGAATCTCGGCAAATGTGTGACTATAATAGACTGGTTGGTTTATTTTGTCTGTTCTTGTGTAAAACTTTGACTTACGTATAGCAATAACTTAAATTCCCATACATTCCATCTAGATAACCAACGCAGTCCTTCTAGAGAAAAGGATAGCGCGTTGGGCTTCAAATCCAGAGATTCCGGCAAGGATGTAGTGCCAATAGAGTGTGTGGTTATTTTGTCTGTTGTTGTTTGAAACTTTGACATACGTACAGCAATAACTTAAATTCCCATACATTCCATTTAGATAACCAACGCAGCTCTTGTAGCGCAGAGGATAGCGCGTTGGACTTCTAATCCAAAGGTCCCGGGTTCGAATCCCGGCAAGGGTGTGACTATAATAGACTGCTTGGTTTATTTTGTCTGTTCTTGTATAAAACTTTGACTTACGTATAGCAATAACTTAAATTCCCATACATTCCATCTAGATAAACAACGCAGACCTTGTAGCGCAGAGGATAGCGCGTTGGACTTCTAATCCAAAGGTCCCGGGTTCGAATCCCGGCAAGGGTGTGACTATAATAGACTGCTTGGTTTATTTTGTCTGTTCTTGTATAAAACTTTGACTTACGTATAGCAATAACTTAAATTCCCATACATTCCATCTAGATAAACAACGCAGACCTTGTAGCGCAGAGGATAGCGCGTTGGACTTCTAATCCAAAGGTCCCGGGTTCGAATCCCGGCAAGGGTGTGACTATAATAGAGTGTTTGGTTTATTTTGTCTGTTCATGTGTAAAAGTTTGACATACGTATAGCAATAACTTAAATTCCCATATATTCCATCTAGATAAACAACGCAGACGTTGTAGCGCAGAGGATAGCGCGTTGGACTTCTAATCCAAAGGTCCCGGGTTCGAATCCCGGCAAGGGTGTGATTATAATAGAGTATTGGGTTTATTTTGTCTGTTCATGTGTAAAAGTTTGACTTACGTATAGCAATAACTTAAATTTCCATATATTCCATCTAGATAACCAACGCAGCCCTCTTAGCGCAGAGGCTAGCGCGCTGGACTTCTAATTCAAAGGTCCCGGGTTCGAATCCCGGCAAGGGTGTGACTATAATAGAGTGTTTGGTTTATTTTGTCTGTTCATGTGTAAAAGTTTGACTTACGTATACCAATAACTTAAATTCCCATACATTCCATCTAGATAACCAACGCAGTCCTTCTGGAGAAAAGGATAGCGCGTTGGACTTCAAATCCAGAGATTCCGGCAAGGATGTAGTGCCAATAGAGTGTGTGGTTTATTTTGTCTGTTGTTGTTTGAAACATTGACATACGTACAGCAATAACTTAAATTCCCATACATTCCATTTAGATAACCAACGCAGCCCTTGTAGCGCAGAGGATAGCGCGTTGGACTTCTAATCCAAAGGTCCCGGTTTCGAATCCCGGCAAGGGTGTGACTATAATAGACTGCTTGGTTTATTTTGTCTGTTCTTGTATAAAACTTTGACTTACATATAGCAATAACTTAAATTTCCATACATTCCATCTAGATAACCAACGCAGCCCTTGTAGCGCAGAGGATAGCGCGTTGGACTTCTAATCCAATGGTCCCGGGTTCGAATCCCGGCAAGGGTGTGACTATAATAGAGTGCTTGGTTTATTTTGTCTGTTCATGTGTAAAAGTTTGACTTACGTATAGCAATAACTTAAATTCCCATATATTCCATCTATATAACCAACGCAGCCCTTGTAGCGCAGAGGCTAGCGCGCTGGACTTCTAATTCAAAGGTCCCGGGTTCGAATCCCGGCAAGGGTGTGACTATAATAGAGTGTTTGGTTTATTTTGTCTGTTCATGTGTAAAAGTTTGACTTACGTATAGCAATAACTTAAATTCCCATATATTCCATCTTGATAACCAACGCAGCCCTTGTAGCGCAGAGGATAGCGCGTTGGACTTCTAATCCAAAGGAACCGGGTTCAAATCCCGGCAAGGGTGTGACTATAATAGAGTGTTTGGTTTGTTTTTGTCTGTTCATGTGTAAAAGTTTGACTTAGGTATAGCAATAACTTAAATTCCCATACATTCCATCTCGATAACCAACGCAGCCCTTGTAGCGCAGAGGATAGCGCGTTGGATTTTTAATCCAAAGGTCCCGGGTTCGAATCCCTGCAAGGGTGTGACGCTAATAGAGTGTGTGGGTTATTTTGTCTGTTGTTGTTTAAAACTTTCACTTGTGTATAGGAATAACTTATATTCCCTTACATTCAATCTAGTTAACCAACGCAGCCCTTGTAGCGCAGAGGATAGCGTGTTGGACTTCTAATCCAAAGGTCCCGGGTTCGAATCCCGGCAAGAGTGTGACTATAATAGAATGTTTGGTTTATTTTGTCTTTTCATGTGTAAAGGTTTGACTTACGTATAGCAATAACTTAAATTCCCATATATTCCATCTTGATAACCAACGCAGCCCTTGTAGCGCAGAGGATAGCGCGTTGGACTTCTAATCCAAAGGAACCGGGTTCAAATCCCGGCAAGGGTGTGACTATAATAGAGTGTTTGGTTTGTTTTTGTCTGTTCATGTGTAAAAGTTTGACTTAGGTATAGCAATAACTTAAATTCCCATACATTCCATCTCGATAACCAACGCAGCCCTTGTAGCGCAGAGGATAGCGCGTTGGATTTTTAATCCAAAGGTCCCGGGTTCGAATCCCTGCAAGGGTGTGACGCTAATAGAGTGTGTGGGTTATTTTGTCTGTTGTTGTTTAAAACTTTCACTTGTGTATAGGAATAACTTATTTCCCTTACATTCAATCTAGATAACCAACGCAGCCCTTGTAGCGTAGAGGATAGCGCGTTGGACTTCAAATCCAGAGATTCCGGGTTCGAATCCCGCCAAGGGTGTGACTAAAATAGAGTGTTTGGTTTATTTTGTATGTTCTTGTGTAAATCTTTGACTTACGTATAGTAATAACTTAAATTCCCATACATTCCATCTAGATAACCAACGTAGCCCTTGTAGTGCAGAGGATAGCGCGTTGGACTTCTAATCAAAGGTCCCGGGTTCGAATCCCGGCAAGGGTGTGACTATAATAGAGTGTTTGGTTTATTTTGTCTGTTCTTGTGTAAAACTTTGACTTACGTATAGCAATAACTTAAATTCCCATACATTCCATCTAGATAACCAACGCAGTCCTTCTAGAGAAAAGGATAGCGCGTTGGACTTCAAATCCAGAGATTCCGGCAAGGATGTAACGCCAATAGAGTGTGTGGTTTATTTTGTCTGTTGTTGTTTAAAACTTTGACATACGTACAGCAATAACTTAAATTCCCATACATTCCATTTAGATAACCAACGCAGCCCTTGTAGCGCAGAGGATAGCGCGTTGGACTTCTAATCCAAATGTCCCGGGTTCGAATCCCGGCAAGGGTGTGACTATAATAGAGTGTTTGGTTTATTTTGACTGTTCTTGTGTAAAACTTTGACTTACGTATAGCAATAACTTAAATTCCCATACATTCCATCTAGATAACCAACGCAGCCCTTGTAGCGCAGAGGATAGCGTGTTGGACTTCTAATCCAAAGGCCCGGTTTCGAATCCCGGCAAGGGTGTCACTATAATAGAGTGTGTGGTTTGATTTGTCTGTTCTTGTGTAAAACTTTGACTTACGTATAGCAATAACTTAAATTCCCATACATTCCATCTAGATAACCAACGCAGCCCTTGTAGCGCAGAGGATAGCGTGTTGGACTTCTAATCCAAAGGCCCGGTTTCGAATGCCGGCAATGGTGTGACGCTAATAGAGTGTGTGGGTGATTTTGTCTGTTGGTATTTAAAACTTTCTCTTGTGTATAGGATTAACTTATATTCCCTTACATTCAATCTAGATAACCAACGCATCCCTTGTAGCGAAGAGGATAGCGCGTTGGACTTCTAATCCAAAGGTCCCGGGTTCGAATCCCGGCAAGGGTGTGACTATAATAGACTGCTTGGTTTATTTTGTCTGTTCTTGTGTAAAACTTTGACTTACGTATAGCAATAACTTAAATTCCCATACATTCCATCTAGATAACCAACGCAGTCCTTCTAGAGAAAAGGATAGCGCGTTGGGCTTCAAATCCAGAGATTCCGGCAAGGATGTAACGCCAATAGAGTGTTTGGTTTATTTTGACTGTTCTTGTGTAAAACTTTGACTTACGTATAGCAATAACTTAAATTCCCATACATTCCATCTAGATAACCAACGCAGCCCTTGTAGCGCAGAGGATAGCGCGGTGGACTTCTAATCCAAAGGGCCCGGGTTCGAATCCCGGCAAGGGTGTGACTATAATAGACTGCTTGGTTTATTTTGTCTGTTCTTGTGTAAAACTTTGACTTACGTATAGCAATAACTTAAATTCCCATACATTCCATCTAGATAACCAACGCAGCCCTTGTAGCGCAGAGGATAGCACGGTGGACTTCTAATCCAAAGGGCCCGGGTTCGAATCCCGGCAAGGGTGTGACTATAATAGACTGCTTGGTTTATTTTGTCTGTTCTTGTGTAAAACTTTGACTTACGTATAGCAATAACTTAAATTCCCATACATTCCATCTAGACAACCAACGCAGACCTTGTAGCGCAGAGGATAGCGCGTTGGACTTCTAATCCAAAGGTCCCGGGTTCGAATCCCTTCAAGGGTGTCACTATAATAGAGTGTGTGGTTTGTTTTGTCTGTTCTTGTGTAAAACTTTGACTTACGTATAGCAATAACTTAAATTCCCATACATTCCATCTAGATAACCAACGCAGCCCTTGTAGCGCAGAAGATAGCGTGTTGGACTTCTAATCCAGAGATTCCGGCAAGGATGTAACGCCAATAGAGTGTTTGGTTTATTTTGACTGTTCTTGTGTAAAACTTTGACTTACGTATAGCAATAACTTAAATTCCCATACATTCCATCTAGATAACCAACGCAGCCCTTGTAGCGCAGAGGATAGCGCGGTGGACTTCTAATCCAAAGGGCCCGGGTTCGAATCCCGGCAAGGGTGTGACTATAATAGACTGCTTGGTTTATTTTGTCTGTTCTTGTGTAAAACTTTGACTTACGTATAGCAATAACTTAAATTCCCATACATTCCATCTAGATAACCAACGCAGCCCTTGTAGCGCAGAGGATAGCACGGTGGACTTCTAATCCAAAGGGCCCGGGTTCGAATCCCGGCAAGGGTGTGACTATAATAGACTGCTTGGTTTATTTTGTCTGTTCTTGTGTAAAACTTTGACTTACGTATAGCAATAACTTAAATTCCCATACATTCCATCTAGACAACCAACGCAGACCTTGTAGCGCAGAGGATAGCGCGTTGGACTTCTAATCCAAAGGTCCCGGGTTCGAATCCCGGCAATGGTGTGACGCTAATAGAGTGTGTGGGTGATTTTGTCTTTTGTTGTTTAAAACTTTCACTTGTGTATTGGAATAACTTATATTCCCTTACATTTAATCTAGATAACCAACGCATCCCTTGTAGCGCAGAGGATAGCGCGTTGGACTCCTAATCCAAAGGTCCCGGGTTCGAATCTCGGCAAATGTGTGACTATAATAGAGTGTTTGGTTTATTTTGTCTGTTCTTGTGTAAAACTTTGACTTACGTATAGCAATAACTTAAATTCCCATACATTCCATCTAGATAACCAACGCAGTCCTTCTAGAGAAAAGGATAGCGCGTTGGGCTTCAAATCCAGAGATTCCGGCAAGGATGTAACGCCAATAGAGTGTGTGGTTTATATTGTCTGTTGTTTAAAACTTTGACATACGTACAGCAATAACTTAAATTACCATACATTCCATTTAGATAACCAACGCAGCCCTTGTAGCGCAGAGGATAGCTCGTTGGACTTCTAATCCAAAGGTCCCGGGTTCGATTCCCGGCAAGGGTGTCACTATAATAGAGTGTTTGGTTTATTTTGTCTGTTCTTGTGTAAAACTTTGACTTACGTATAGCAATAACTTAAATTCCCATACATTCCATCTTAATAACCAATGAAGCCCTTGTAGCGCAGAGGATAGCGCGTTGGACTTCTAATCCAAAGGTCCCGGGTTCGAATCCCGGCAAGGGTGTGACTATAATAGAGTGTTTGGTTTATCTTGTCTGTTCTTGTGTAAAACTTTTACTTACGTATAGCAATAACTTAAATTCCAATACATTCCATCTAGATAACCAACGCAGCCCTTGTAGCGCAGAGGATAGCGCGTTGGACTTCTAATCCAAAGGTCCGTGTTCGAACCCCGGCAAGGGTGTGACTATAATAGACTGGTTGGTTTATTTTGTCTGTTCTTGTGTAAAACTTTGACTTACGTATAGCAATAACTTAAATTCCCATACATTCCATCTAGATAACCAACGCAGTCCTTCTAGAGAAAAGGATAGCGCGTTGGGCTTCAAATCCAGAGATTCCGGCAAGGATGTAACGCCAATAGAGTGTGTGGTTTATTTTGTCTGTTGTTGTTTAAAACTTTGACATACGTACAGCAATAACTTAAATTCCCATACATTCCATTTAGATAACCAACGCAGCCCTTGTAGCGCAGAGGATAGCTCGTTAGACTTCTAATCCAAAGGTCCCGGGTTCGAATCCCGGCAAGGGTGTCACTATAATAGAGTGTTTGGTTTATTTTGTCTGTTCTTGTGTAAAACTTTGACTTACGTATAGCAATAATTTAAATTCCCATACATTCCATCTTAATAACCAATGAAGCCCTTGTAGCGCAGAGGATAGCGCGTTGGACTTCTAATCCAAAGGTCCCGGGTTCGAATCCCGGCAAGGGTGTGACTATAATAGAGTGTTTGGTTTATTTTGTCAGTTTTTGTGTAAAACTTTGACTTACGTATAGCAATAACTTAAATTCCCATACATTCCATCTAGATAACCAACGCAGCCCTTATAGCACAGAGAATAGCGCGTTGGACTTCTAATCCAAAGGTCCCGAGTTCGAACCCCGGCAAGGGTGCGACTGTAATAGACTGCTTGGTTTATTTTGTCTGTTCTTGTGTAAAACTTTGACTTACGTATAGCAATAACTTAAATTCCCATACATTCCATCTAGATAACCAACGCAGTCCTTCTAGAGAAAAGGATAGCGCGTTGGGCTTCAAATCCAGAGATTCCGGCAAGGATGTAACGCCAATAGAGTGTGTGGTTTATTTTGTCTGTTGTTGTTTAAAACTTTGACATACGTACAGCAATAACTTAAATTCCCATACATTCCATTTAGATAACCAACGCAGCCCTTGTAGCGCAGAGGATAGCTCGTTAGACTTCTAATCCAAAGGTCCCGGGTTCGAATCCCGGCAAGGGTGTCACTATAATAGAGTGTTTGGTTTATTTTGTCTGTTCTTGTGTAAAACTTTGACTTACGTATAGCAATAATTTAAATTCCCATACATTCCATCTTAATAACCAATGAAGCCCTTGTAGCGCAGAGGATAGCGCGTTGGACTTCTAATCCAAAGGTGCCGGGTTCGAATCCCGGAGAGGGTGTGACTATAATAGAGTGTTTGGTTTTTTTTGTCTGTTCATGTGTAAAAGGTTGACATACGTATAGCAATAACTTAAATTCCCATATATTCCATCTAGATAACCAACGCAGCCCTTGTAGCGCAGAGGATAGCGCGTTGGACTTCTAATCCAAATGTCCCGGGTTCGAATCCCGGCAAGGTTGTGACTATAATAGAGTGTTTGGTTTATTTTGTCTGTTCATGTGTAAAAGTTTGACTTACGTATAGCAATAACTTAAATTCCCATATATTCCATCTAGATAACCAACACAGCACTTGTAGCGCAGAGGCTAGCGCGCTGGTCTTCTAATTCAAAGGTCCCGGGTTCGAATCCCGGGAAGGGTGTGACTATAATAGAGTGTTTGGTTTATTTTTTCTGTTCATGTGTAAAAGTTTGACTTACGTATAGCAATAACTTAAATTCCCATACATTCCATCTAGATAACCAACGCAGCCCTTGTAGCGCAGAGGATAGCGCGTTGGACTTCTAATCCAAAGGCCCGGTTTCGAATCCCGGCAATGGTGTGACGCTAATAGAGTGTGTGGGTGATTTTGTCTGTTGTTGTTTAAAACTTTCACTTGTGTATAGGAATAACTTTTATTCCCTTACATTCAATCTAGATAACCAACGCAGCCCTTGTAGCGCAGAGGATAGCGCGTTGGACTTCTAATCCAAAGGTCACGGGTTCGAATCCCGGAAAGGGTGTGACTATAATAGAATGTTTGGTTTATTTTGTCTGTTCATGTGTAAAGGTTTGACTTACGTATAGCAATAACTTAAATTTCCATATATTCCATCTAGATAACCAACGCAGCCCTTGTAGCGCAGAGGATAGCGAGTTGGGCTTCTAATCCAAAGGTCCCGGGTTCAAATCCCGGCAAGAGTGTGACTATAATAGAGTGTTTGGTTTGTTTTTGTCTGTTCATGTGTAAAAGTTTGACTTACGTATAGCAATAACTTAAATTCCCATACATTCCATCTAGATAACCAACGCAGCCCTTGTAGCGAAGAGGATAGCGCGTTGGACTTCTAATCCAAAGGTCCCGGGTTCGAATCCTGGCAAGGGTGTGACTATAATAGAATGTTTGGTTTGTTTTTGTCTGTTCATGTGTAAAAGTTTGACTTACGTATAGCAATAACTTAAATTCCCATACATTCCATCTCGATAACCAACGCAGCCCTTGTAGCGCAGAGGATAGCGCGTTGGATTTTTAATCCAAAGGTCCCGGGTTCGAATCCCTGCAAGGGTGTGACGCTAATAGAGTGTGTGGGTTATTTTGTCTGTTGTTGTTTAAAACATTCACTTGTGTATAGGAATAACTTATATTCCCTTACATTCAATCTAGATAACCAACGCAGCCCTTGTAGCGCAGAGGATAGCGCGTTGGACTTCTAATCCAAAGGTCCCGGGTTCGAATCCCGGCAAGGGTGTGACTATAATAGATTGTTTGGTTTATTTTGTCTGTTCATGTGTAAAAGTTTGACTTACGTATAGCAATAACTTAAATTCCCATACATTCCATCTAGATAACCAACGCAGCCCTTGTAGCGCAGAGGATAGCGCGTTGGTCTTCTAACCCAAAATCCCGGTTTCGAATCCCGGCAATTGTGTGACGCTAATAGAGTGTGTGGGTGATTTTGTCTGTCTGTTGTTTAAAACTTTCACTTGTGTATAGCAATAACTTATATTCCCTTACATTCAATCTAGATAACCAACGCAGCCCTTGTAGCGCAGAGGATAGCGCGTTGGACTTCTAATCCAAAGGTCCCGGGTTCGTTTCCCGGCAAGGGTGTGACTATAATAGAGTGTTTGGTTTATTTTGTCTGTTCTTGTGTAAAACTTTGACTTACGTATAGCAATAACTTAAATTCCCATACATTCCATCTAGATAACCAACGCAGTCCTTCTAGAGAAAAGGATAGCGCGTTGGACTTCAAATCCAGAGATTTCGGCAAGGGTGTGACTATAATAGAGTGTTTGGTTTATTTTGTCTGTTCTTGTGTAAAACTTTGACTTACGTATAGCAATAACATAAATTCCCATACATTCCATCTAGATAACCAACGCAGCCCTTGTAGCGCAGAGGATAGCGCGTTGGACTTCTAATCCAAAGGTCCCGGGTTCGAATCCCGGCAAGGGTGTGACTATAATAGAGTGTGTGGGTGATTTTGTCTGTTGTTGTTTAAAACTTTCCCTTGTGTATAGGAATAACTTATATTCCCTTACATTCAATCTAGATAACCAACGCAGCCCTTGTAGCGCAGAGGATAGCGCGTTGGACTTCTAATACAAAGGTCCCGGGTTCGAATCCCGGCTAGGGTGTGACTATAATAGAGTGTTTGGTTTATTTTGTCTGTTCATTTGTAAAAGTTTGACTTACGTATAGCAATAACTTAAATTACCATATATTCCATCTAGATAACCAACGCAGCCCTTGTAGCGCAGAGGATAGCGCGTTGGACTTCTAATCCAAAGGTCCCGGGTTCGAATCCCGGCAAGTGTGTGACTATAATAGAGTGTTTGGTTTATTTTGTCTGTTCATGTGTAAAAGTTTGACTTACGTATAGCAATAACTTAAATTCCCATACATTCCATCTAGATAACCAACGCAGCCCTTGTAGCGCAGAGGATAGCGCGTTGGACTTCTAATCCAAAGGTCCCGGGTTCGAATCCCGGCAAGGGTGTGATTATAATAGAGTGTTTGGTTTATTTTGTCTGTTCTTGTGTAAAACTTTGACTTACGTATAGCAATAACTTAAATTCCCATACATTCCATCTAGATAACCAACGCAGTCCTTCTAGAGAAAAGGATAGCGCGTTGGTCTTCAAATCCAGAGATTCCGGCAAGGATGTAACGCCAATAGAGTGTGTGGTTTATTTTGTCTGTTGTTGTTTAAAACTTTGACATACGTACAGCAATAACTTAAATTCCCATACATTCCATCTCGATAACCAACGCAGCCCTTGTAGCGCAGAGGATAGCGCGTTGGATTTTTAATCCAAAGGTCCCGGGTTCGAATCCCTGCAAGGGTGTGACGCTAATAGAGTGTGTGGGTTATTTTGTCTGTTGTTGTTTAAAACATTCACTTGTGTATAGGAATAACTTATATTCCCTTACATTCAATCTAGATAACCAACGCAGCCCTTGTAGCGCAGAGGATAGCGCGTTGGACTTCTAATCCAAAGGTCCCGGGTTCGAATCCCGGCAAGTGTGTGACTATAATAGATTGTTTGGTTTATTTTGTCTGTTCATGTGTAAAAGTTTGACTTACGTATAGCAATAACTTAAATTCCCATACATTCCATCTAGATAACCAACGCAGCCCTTGTAGCGCAGAGGATAGCGCGTTGGTCTTCTAACCCAAAATCCCGGTTTCGAATCCCGGCAATTGTGTGACGCTAATAGAGTGTGTGGGTGATTTTGTCTGTCTGTTGTTTAAAACTTTCACTTGTGTATAGCAATAACTTATATTCCCTTACATTCAATCTAGATAACCAACGCAGCCCTTGTAGCGCAGAGGATAGCGCGTTGGACTTCTAATCCAAAGGTCCCGGGTTCGTTTCCCGGCAAGGGTGTGACTATAATAGAGTGTTTGGTTTATTTTGTCTGTTCTTGTGTAAAACTTTGACTTACGTATAGCAATAACTTAAATTCCCATACATTCCATCTAGATAACCAACGCAGTCCTTCTAGAGAAAAGGATAGCGCGTTGGACTTCAAATCCAGAGATTTCGGCAAGGGTGTGACTATAATAGAGTGTTTGGTTTATTTTGTCTGTTCTTGTGTAAAACTTTGACTTACGTATAGCAATAACATAAATTCCCATACATTCCATCTAGATAACCAACGCAGCCCTTGTAGCGCAGAGGATAGCGCGTTGGACTTCTAATCCAAAGGTCCCGGGTTCGAATCCCGGCAAGGGTGTGACTATAATAGAGTGTGTGGGTGATTTTGTCTGTTGTTGTTTAAAACTTTCCCTTGTGTATAGGAATAACTTATATTCCCTTACATTCAATCTAGATAACCAACGCAGCCCTTGTAGCGCAGAGGATAGCGCGTTGGACTTCTAATACAAAGGTCCCGGGTTCGAATCCCGGCTAGGGTGTGACTATAATAGAGTGTTTGGTTTATTTTGTCTGTTCATTTGTAAAAGTTTGACTTACGTATAGCAATAACTTAAATTACCATATATTCCATCTAGATAACCAACGCAGCCCTTGTAGCGCAGAGGATAGCGCGTTGGACTTCTAATCCAAAGGTCCCGGGTTCGAATCCCGGCAAGTGTGTGACTATAATAGAGTGTTTGGTTTATTTTGTCTGTTCATGTGTAAAAGTTTGACTTACGTATAGCAATAACTTAAATTCCCATACATTCCATCTAGATAACCAACGCAGCCCTTGTAGCGCAGAGGATAGCGCGTTGGACTTCTAATCCAAAGGTCCCGGGTTCGAATCCCGGCAAGGGTGTGATTATAATAGAGTGTTTGGTTTATTTTGTCTGTTCTTGTGTAAAACTTTGACTTACGTATAGCAATAACTTAAATTCCCATACATTCCATCTAGATAACCAACGCAGTCCTTCTAGAGAAAAGGATAGCGCGTTGGTCTTCAAATCCAGAGATTCCGGCAAGGATGTAACGCCAATAGAGTGTGTGGTTTATTTTGTCTGTTGTTGTTTAAAACTTTGACATACGTACAGCAATAACTTAAATTCCCATACATTCCATCTAGATAACCAACGCAGCCCTTGTAGCGCAGAGGATAGCGCGTTGGACTTCTAATCCAAAGGCCCGGTTTCGAATCCCGGTAATGGTGTGACGCTAATAGAGTGTGTGGGTGATTTTGTCTGTTGTTGTTTAAAACTTTCACTTGTGTATAGGAATAACTTATATTCCCTTACATTCAATCTAGATAACCAACGCAGCCCTTGTAGCGCAGAGGATAGCGCGTTGGACTTCTAATCCAAAGGTCCCGGGTTCGAATCCCGGCACGGGTGTGACTATAATAGAATATTTGGTTTATTTTGTCTGTTCATGTGTAAAAGTTTGACTTACGTATAGCAATAATTTAAATTCCCATATATTCCATCTAGATAACCAACGCAGCCCTTGTGGTGCAGAGGATAACGCGTTGGACTTCTAATCCAAAGGTCCCGGGTTCGAATCCCGGCAAGGGTGTGACTATAATAGAGTGTTTGGTTTGTTTTTGTCTGTTCAAATGTAAAAGTTTGACTTACGTATAGCAATAACTTAAATTCCCATACATTCCATCTCGATAACCAACGCAGCCCTTGTAGCGCAGAGGATAGCGCGTTGGATTTTTAATCCAAAGGTCCCGGGTTCGAATCCCTGCAAGGGTGTGACGCTAATAGAGTGTGTGGGTTATTTTGTCTGTTGTTGTTTAAAACTTTCACTTGTGTATAGGAATAACTTATATTCCCTTACATTCAATCTAGATAACCAACGCAGCCCTTGTAGCGCAGAGGATAACGCGTTGGACTTCTAATCCAAAGGTCCCGGGTTCGAATCCCGGCAAGGGTGTGACTATAATAGAGTGTTTGGTTTATTTTGTCTGTTCATGTGTAAAAGTTTGACTTACGTATAGCAATAACTTAAATTCCCATACATTCCATCTAGATAACCAACGCAGCCCTTGTAGCGCAGAGGCTAGCGCGCTGGACTTCTAATTCAAAGGTCCCGGGTTCTAATCCCGGCAAGGTTATTACTATAATAGAGTGTTTGGTTTATTTTGTCTGTTCATGTGTAAACGTTTGACTTACGTATAGCAATAACTTAAATTCCCATACATTCCATCTAGATAACCAACGCAGCCCTTGTAGCGCAGAGGATAGCGCGTTGGACTTCTAATCCAAAGGTCCCGGTTCGAATCCCGGCAAGGGTGTGACTATAATAGAGTGTTTGGTTTATTTTGTCTGTTCTTGTGTAAAACTTTGACTTACGTAAAGCAATAACTTAAATTCCCATACATTCCATCTAGATAACCAACGCAGTCCTTCTAGAGAAAAGGATAGCGCGTTGGTCTTCAAATCCAGAGATTCCGGCAAGGATGTAACGCCAATAGAGTGTGTGGTTTATTTTGTCTGTTGTTGTTTAAAACTTTGACATACGTACAGCAATAACTTAAATTCCCATACATTCCATTTAGATAACCAACGCAGCCCTTGTAGCGCAGAGGATAGCGCGTTGGACTTCTAATCCAAAGGTCCCGGGTTCGAATCCCGGCAAGGGTGTGACTATAATAGAGTGTTTGGTTTGTTTTTGTCTGTTCAAATGTAAAAGTTTGACTTACGTATAGCAATAACTTAAATTCCCATACATTCCATCTCGATAACCAACGCAGCCCTTGTAGCGCAGAGGATAGCGCGTTGGATTTTTAATCCAAAGGTCCCGGGTTCGAATCCCTGCAAGGGTGTGACGCTAATAGAGTGTGTGGGTTATTTTGTCTGTTGTTGTTTAAAACTTTCACTTGTGTATAGGAATAACTTATATTCCCTTACATTCAATCTAGATAACCAACGCAGCCCTTGTAGCGCAGAGGATAACGCGTTGGACTTCTAATCCAAAGGTCCCGGGTTCGAATCCCGGCAAGGGTGAGACTATAATAGAGTGTTTGGTTTATTTTGTCTGTTCATGTGTAAAAGTTTGACTTACGTATAGCAATAACTTAAATTCCCATATATTCCATCTAGATAACCAACGCAGCCCTTGTAGCGCAGAGGCTAGCGCGCTGGACTTCTAATTCAAAGGTCCCGGGTTCGAATCCCGGCAAGGGTATTACTATAATAGAGTGTTTGGTTTATTTTGTCTGTTCATGTGTAAAAGTTTGACTTACGTATAGCAATAACTTAAATTCCCATACATTCCATCTAGATAACCAACGCAGCCCTTGTAGCGCAGAGGATAGCGCGTTGGAATTCTAATCCAAAGGTCCCGGTTCGAATCCCGGCAAGGGTGTGACTATAATAGAGTGTTTGGTTTATTTTGTCTGTTCTTGTGTAAAACTTTGACTTACGTATAGCAATAACTTAAATTCCCATACATTCCATCTAGATAACCAACGCAGTCCTTCTAGAGAAAAGGATAGCGCGTTGGTCTTCAAATCCAGAGATTCCGGCAAGGATGTAACGCCAATAGAGTGTGTGGTTTATTTTGTCTGTTGTTGTTTAAAACTTTGACATACGTACAGCAATAACTTAAATTCCCATACATTCCATTTAGATAACCAACGCAGCCCTTGTAGCGCAGAGGATAGCGCGTTGGACTTCTAATCCAAAGGTCCCGGGTTCGAATCCCGGCAAGGGTGTGACTATAATAGAGTGTTTGGTTTATTTTGTCTGTTCTTGTGTAAAACTTTGACTTACGTATAGCATAACGTAAATTCCCATACATTCCATCTAGATAACCAACGCAGCCCTTGTAGCGAAGAGGATAGCGCGTTGGACTTCTAATCCAAAGGTCCCGGGTTCGAATCCCGGCAAGGGTGTGACTATAATAGAGTGTTTGGTTTATTTTGTCTGTTCATGTGTAAAAGTTTGACTTATGTATAGCAATAACTTAAATTCCCATACATTCCATTTAGATAACCAACGCAGCCCTTGTAGCGCAGAGGATAGCGTGTTGGACTTCTAATCCAAAGGCCCGGTTTCGAATGCCGGCAATGGTGTGACGCTAATAGAGTGTGTGGGTGATTTTGTCTGTTGTTGTTTAAAACTTTCACTTGTGTATAGGAATAACTTATATTCCCTTACATTCAATCTAGATAAACAACGCATCCCTTGTAGCGCAGAGGATAGCGCGTTGGACTTCTAATCCAAAGGTCCCGGGTTCGAATCCCGGCAAGGGTGTGACTATAATAGACTGCTTGGTTTATTTTGTCTGTTCTTGTGTAAAACTTTGACTTACGTATAGCAATAACTTAAATTCCCATACATTCCATCTAGATAACCAACGCAGCCCTTGTAGTGCAGAGGATAGCGCGTTGGACTTCTAATCCAAAGGTCCCGGGTTCGAATCTCGGCAAGGGTGTCAGTATAATAGAGTGTTTGGTTTATTTTGTCTCTTCTTGTGTAAAACTTTCACTTACGTATAGCAATAACTTAAATTCTTATTCATTCCATCTAGATAACCAACGCAGCCCTTGTAGCGCAGAGGATAGCGCGTTGGACTTCTAATCCAAAGGTCCCGGTTTCGAATCCCGGCAAGGGTGTGACTATAATAGAGTGTTTGGTTTATTTTGTCTGTTCTTGTGTAAAACTTTGACTTACGTATAGCAATAACTTAAATTCCCATACATTCCATCTTAATAACCAATGAAGCCCTAGTAGCGCAGAGGATAGCACGTTGGACTTCTAATCCAGAGGTCCCGGGTTCGAATCCCGGCAAGAGTGTGACTATAATAGAGTGTTGAGTTTATTTTGTCTGTTCTTGTGTAAAACTTTGACTTACGTATAGCAATAACTTAAATTCCCATACATTCCATCTAGATAATTAACGCAGCCCTTGTAGCACAGAGGATAGCGCGTTGGACTTCTAACCCAAAGGTCCCGGGTTCGAACCCCGGCAAGGGTGTGACTGTAATAGACTGCTTGGTTTATATTGTCTGTTCTTGTGTAAAACTTTGACTAACGTATAGCAATAACTTAAATTCCCATACATTCCATCTAGATAACCAACGCAGTCCTTCTAGAGAAAAGGATAGCGCGTTGGACTTCAAATCCAAAGGTCCCGGGTTCGAATCCCGGCAAGGGTGTGACTATAATAGACTGCTTGGTTTATTTTGTCTGTTCTTGTGTAAAACTTTGACTTACGTATAGCAATAACTTAAATTCCCATACATTCCATCTAGATAACCAACGCAGCCCTTGTAGTGCAGAGGATAGCGCGTTGGACTTCTAATCCAAAGGTCCCGGGTTCGAATCTCGGCAAGGGTGTCAGTATAATAGAGTGTTTGGTTTATTTTGTCTGTTCTTGTGTAAAACTTTGACTTACGTATAGCAATAACTTAAATTCCCCTTCATTCCATCTAGATAACCAACGCAGCCCTTGTAGCGCAGAGGATAGCGCGTTGGACTTCTAATCCAAAGGTCCCGGTTTCGAATCCCGGCAAGGGTGTGACTATAATAGAGTGTTTGGTTTATTTTGTCTGTTCTTGTGTAAAACTTTGACTTACGTATAGCAATAACTAAAATTCCCATACATTCCATCTTAATAACCAATGAAGCCCTAGTAGCGCAGAGGATAGCACGTTGGACTTCTAATCCAGAGGTCCCGGGTTCGAATCCCGGCAAGAGTGTGACTATAATAGAGTGTTGGGTTTATTTTGTCTGTTCTTGTGTAAAACTTTGACTTACGTATAGCAATAACTTAAATTCCCATACATTCCATCTAGATAATTAACGCAGCCCTTCTAGAGAAAAGGATAGCGCGTTGGACTTCAAATCCAGAGATTCCGGCAAGGATGTATTGCCAATAGAGTGTGTGGTTTATTTTGTCTGTTCATGTGTAAAAGTTTGACATACGTATAGCAATAACTTAAATTCCCATATATTCCATCTAGATAACCAACGCAGCCGGTGTAGCGCAGAGGCTAGCGCGCTGGACCTCTAATTCCAAGGTCCCGGGTTCGAATCCCGGCAAGGGTGTGCCTATAATAGAGTGTTTGGTTTATTTTGTCTGTTCATGTGTAAAAGTTTGACTTACGTATAGCAATAACTTAAATTCCCATATATTCCATCTAGATAACCAACGCAGCCCTTGTAGCGCAGAGGATAGCGCGTTGGACTTCTAATCCAAAGGTCCCGGGTTCGAATCCCGGCAAGTGTGTGACTATAATAGAGTGTTTGGTTTATTTTGTCTGTTCTTGTGTAAAACTTTGACTTACGTATAGCAACAACTTAAATTCCCATACATTCCATCTAGATAACCAACGCAGTCCTTCTAGAGAAAAGGATAGCGCGTTGGTCTTCAAATCCAGAGATTCCGGCAAGGATGTAACGCCAATAGAGTGTGTGGTTTATTTTGTCTGTTGTTGTTTAAAACTTTGACATACGTACAGCAATAACTTAAATTCCCATACATTCCATCTAGATAACCAACGCAGCCCTTGTAGCACAGAGGATAGCGCGTTGGACTTCTAATCCAAAGATCCCGGGTTCGAACCCCGGCAAGGGTGTGACTGTAATAGACTGCTTGGTTTATTTTGTCTGTTCTTGTGTAAAACTTTGACTAACGTATAGCAATAACTTAAATTCCCATACATTCCATCTAGATAACCAACGCAGTCCTTCTAGAGAAAAGGATAGCGCGTTGGACTTCAAATCCAGAGATTCCGGCAAGGATGTATTGCCAATAGAGTGTGTGGTTTATTTTGTCTGTTCATGTGTAAAAGTTTGACTTACGTATAGCAATAACTTAAATTCCCATACATTCCATCTAGATAACCAACGCAGGCCTTGTAGCGCAGAGGGTAGCGCGTTGGACTTCTAATCCAAAGGCCCGGTTTCGAATCCCGGCAATGGTGTGACGCTAATAGAGTGTGTGGGTGATTTTGTCTGTTGTTGTTTAAAACTTTCACTTGTGTATAGGAATAACTTATATTCCCTTACATTCAATCTAGATAACCAACGTAGCCCTTGTAGCGCAGAGGATAGCGCGTTGGACTTCTAATCCAAAGGTCCCGGGTTCGAATCCCGGCAAGGGTGTGACTATAATAGACTCCTTGGTTTATTTTGTCTGTTCTTGTGTAAAACTTTGGCTTACGTATAGCAATAACTTAAATTCCCATACATTCCATCTAGATAACCAACGCAGACCTTGTAGCGCAGAGGATAGCGCGTTGGACTTCTAATCCAAAGGTCCCGGGTTCGAGTCCCTGCAAGGGTGTGACTATAATAGAGTGTTTGGTTTATTTTGTCTGTTCATGTGTAAAAGTTTGACTTACGTATAGCAGTAACTTAAATTCCCATATATTCCATCTAGATAACCAACGCAGCCCTTGTAGCGCAGAGGATAGCGCGTTGGACTTCTAATCCAAAGGTCCCGTGTTCGAATCCCGGGAAGGGTGTGACTATAACAGAGTGTTTGTTTATTTTGTCTGTTTTTGTGTAAAACTTTGACTTACATATAGCAATAACTTATATTCCGTTACATTCCATCTAGATAACCAACGCAGCCCTTGTAGCGCAGAGGATAGCGCGTTCGACTTCTAATCCAAAGGTCCCGGGTTCGAATCCCGGCAAGTGTGTGACTATAATAGAGTGTTTGGTTCATTTTGTCTGTTCATGTGTAAAAGTTTGACTTACCTATAGCAATAACTTAAATTCCCATATATTCCATCTAGATAACCAACGCAGCCCTTGTAGCGCAGAGGATAGCGCGTTGGATTTCTAATCCAAAGGTCCCGGGTTCGAATCCCGCCAAGGGTGTGACTAAAATAGAGTGTTTGGTTTATTTTGTATGTTCTTGTGTAAAACTTTGACTTACGTATAGCAATAACTTAAATTCCTATACATTCCATCTAGGTAACCAACGTAGCCCTTGTAGCGCAGAGGATAGCGCGTTGGACTTCTAATCCAAAGGTCCCGGGTTCGAATCCCGGCAAGGGTGTGACTATAATAGACTGCTTGATTTATTTTGTCTGTTCTTGTGTAAAACTTTGACTTACGTATAGCAATAACTTAAATTCCCATACATTCCATCTAGATAACCAACGCAGCCCTTGTAGCGCAGAGGATAGCGCGTTGGACTTCTAATCCAAAGGCCCGGTTTCGAATCCCGGTAATGGTGTGACGCTAATAGAGTGTGTGGGTGATTTTGTCTGTTGTTGTTTAAAACTTTCACTTGTGTATAGGAATAACTTATATTCCCTTACATTCAATCTAGATAACCAACGCAGCCCTTGTAGCGCAGAGGATAGCGCGTTGGACTTCTAATCCAAAGGTCCCGGGTTCGAATCCCGGCACGGGTATGACTATAATAGAATGTTTGGTTTGTTTTTGTCTGTTCAAATGTAAAAGTTTGACTTACGTATAGCAATAACTTAAATTCCCATACATTCCATCTCGATAACCAACGCAGCCCTTGTAGCGCAGAGGATAGCGCGTTGGATTTTTAATCCAAAGGTCCCGGGTTCGAATCCCTGCAAGGGTGTGACGCTAATAGAGTGTGTGGGTTATTTTGTCTGTTGTTGTTTAAAACTTTCACTTGAGTATAGGAATAACTTATATTCCCTTACATTCAATCTAGATAACCAACGCAGCCCTTGTAGCGCAGAGGATAACGCGTTGGACTTCTAATCCAAAGGTCCCGGGTTCGAATCCCGGCAAGGGTGTGACTATAATAGAGTGTTTGGTTTATTTTGTCTGTTCATGTGTAAAAGTTTGACTTACGTATAGCAATAACTTAAATTCCCATATATTCCATCTAGATAACCAACGCAGCCCTTGTAGCGCAGAAGCTAGCGCGCTGGACTTCTAATTCAAAGGTCCCGGGTTCGAATCCCGGCAAGGGTATTACTATAATAGAGTGTTTGGTTTATTTTGTCTGTTCATGTGTAAAAGTTTGACTTACGTATAGCAATAACTTAAATTCCATTCATACATTCCATCTAGATAACCAACGCAGCCCTTGTAGCGCAGAGGATAGCGCGTTGGACTTCTAATCCAAAGGTCCCGGGTTCGAATCCCGGCAAGGGTGTGACTATAATAGAGTGTTTGGTTTATTTTGTCTGTTCTTGTGTAAAACTTTGACTTACGTATAGCAATAACTTAAATTCCCATATATTCCATCTAGATAACCAACGCAGCCCTTGTAGCGCAGAGGATAGCGCGTTGGACTTCTAATCCAAAGGTCCCGGTTTCGAATCCCGGCAAGGGTGTGACTATAATAGAGTGTTTGGTTTATTTTGTCTGTTCTTGTGTAAAACCTTGACTTACGTATAGCAATAACTTAAATTCCCATACATTCCATCTTAATAACCAATGAAGCCCTAGTAGCGCAGAGGATAGCACGTTGGACTTCTAATCCAGAGGTCCCGGGTTCGAATCCCGGCAAGAGTGTGACTATAATAGAGTGTTGGGTTTATTTTGTCTGTTCTTGTGTAAAACTTTGACTAACGTATAGCAATAACTTAAATTCCCATACATTCCATCTAGATAACCAACGCAGTCCTTCTAGAGAAAAGGATAGCGCGTTGGACTTCAAATCCAGTGATTCCGGCAAGGATGTATTGCCAATAGAGTGTGTGGTTTATTTTGTCTGTTCATGTGTAAAAGTTTGACATACGTATAGCAATAACTTAAATTCCCATATATTCCATCTAGATAACCAACGCAGCCGGTGTAGCGCAGAGGCTAGCGCGCTGGACCTCTAATTCCAAGGTCCCGGGTTCGAATCCCGGCAAGGGTGTGCCTATAATAGAGTGTTTGGTTTATTTTGTCTGTTCATGTGTAAAAGTTTGACTTACGTATAGCAATAACTTAAATTCCCATATATTCCATCTAGATAACCAACGCAGCCCTTGTAGCGCTGAGGATAGCGCGTGGGACTTCTAATCCAAAGGTCCCGGGTTCGAATCCCGGCAAGGGTGTGACTATAATAGAGTGTTTGGTTTATTTTGTCTGTTCTTGTGTAAAACTTTGACTTACGTATAGCAACAACTTAAATTCCCATACATTCCATCTAGATAACCAACGCAGTCCTTCTAGAGAAAAGGATAGCGCGTTGGTCTTCAAATCCAGAGATTCCGGCAAGGATGTAACGCCAATAGAGTGTGTGGTTTATTTTGTCTGTTGTTGTTTAAAACTTTGACATACGTACGGCAATAACTTAAATTCCCATACATTCCATCTAGATAACCACCGCAGCCCTTGTAGCACAGAGGATAGCGCGTTGGACTTCTAATCCAAAGATCCCGGGTTCGAACCCCGGCAAGGGTGTGACTGTAATAGACTGCTTGGTTTATTTTGTCTGTTCTTGTGTAAAACTTTGACTAACGTATAGCAATAACTTAAATTCCCATACATTCCATCTAGATAACCAACGCAGTCCTTCTAGAGAAAAGGATAGCGCGTTGGACTTCAAATCCAGAGATTCCGGCAAGGATGTATTGCCAATAGAGTGTGTGGTTTATTTTGTCTGTTCATGTGTAAAAGTTTGACTTACGTATAGCAATAACTTAAATTCCCATACATTCCATCTAGATAACCAACGCAGGCCTTGTAGCGCAGAGGGTAGCGCGTTGCACTTCTAATCCAAAGGCCCGGTTTCGAATCCCGGCAATGGTGTGACGCTAATAGAGTGTGTGGGTGATTTTGTCTGTTGTTGTTTAAAACTTTCACTTGTGTATAGGAATAACTTATATTCCCTTACATTCAATCTAGATAACCAACGTAGCCCTTGTAGCGCAGAGGATAGCGCGTTGGACTTCTAATCCAAAGGTCCCGGGTTCGAATCCCGGCAAGGGTGTGACTATAATAGACTCCTTGGTTTATTTTGTCTGTTCTTGTGTAAAACTTTGACTTACGTATAGCAATAACTTAAATTCCCATACATTCCATCTAGATAACCAACGCAGACCTTGTAGCGCAGAGGATAGCGCGTTGGACTTCTAATCCAAAGGTCCCGGGTTCGAGTCCCTGCAAGGGTGTGACTATAATAGAGTGTTTGGTTTATTTTGTCTGTTCATGTGTAAAAGTTTGACTTACGTATAGCAGTAACTTAAATTCCCATATATTCCATCTAGATAACCAACGCAGCCCTTGTAGCGCAGAGGATAGCGTGTTGGACTTCTAATCCAAAGGTCCCGTGTTCGAATCCCGGGAAGGGTGTGACTATAACAGAGTGTTTGTTTATTTTGTCTGTTTTTGTGTAAAACTTTGACTTACATATAGCAATAACTTATATTCCGTTACATTCCATCTAGATAACCAACGCAGCCCTTGTAGCGCAGAGGATAGCGCGTTCGACTTCTAATCCAAAGGTCCCGGGTTCGAATCCCGGCAAGTGTGTGACTATAATAGAGTGTTTGGTTCATTTTGTCTGTTCATGTGTAAAAGTTTGACTTACCTATAGCAATAACTTAAATTCCCATATATTCCATCTAGATAACCAACGCAGCCCTTGTAGCGCAGAGGATAGCGCGTTGGATTTCTAATCCAAAGGTCCCGGGTTCGAATCCCGCCAAGGGTGTGACTAAAATAGAGTGTTTGGTTTATTTTGTATGTTCTTGTGTAAAACTTTGACTTACGTATAGCAATAACTTAAATTCCTATACATTCCATCTAGGTAACCAACGTAGCCCTTGTAGCGCAGAGGATAGCGCGTTGGACTTCGAATCCAAAGGTCCCGGGTTCGAATCCCGGCAAGGGTGTGACTATAATAGACTGCTTGATTTATTTTGTCTGTTCTTGTGTAAAACTTTGACTTACGTATAGCAATAACTTAAATTCCCATACATTCCATCTAGATAACCAACGCAGCCCTTGTAGCGCAGAGGATAGCGCGTTGGACTTCTAATCCAAAGGCCCGGTTTCGAATCCCGGTAATGGTGTGACGCTAATAGAGTGTGTGGGTGATTTTGTCTGTTGTTGTTTAAAACTTTCACTTGTGTATAGGAATAACTTATATTCCCTTACATTCAATCTAGATAACCAACGCAGCCCTTGTAGCGCAGAGGATAGCGCGTTGGACTTCTAATCCAAAGGTCCCGGGTTCGAATCCCGGCACGGGTGTGACTATAATAGAATGTTTGGTTTGTTTTTGTCTGTTCAAATGTAAAAGTTTGACTTACGTATAGCAATAACTTAAATTCCCATACATTCCATCTCGATAACCAACGCAGCCCTTGTAGCGCAGAGGATAGCGCGTTGGATTTTTAATCCAAAGGTCCCGGGTTCGAATCCCTGCAAGGGTGTGACGCTAATAGAGTGTGTGGGTTATTTTGTCTGTTGTTGTTTAAAACTTTCACTTGAGTATAGGAATAACTTATATTCCCTTACATTCAATCTAGATAACCAACGCAGCCCTTGTAGCGCAGAGGATAACGCGTTGGACTTCTAATCCAAAGGTCCCGGGTTCGAATCCCGGCAAGGGTGTGACTATAATAGAGTGTTTGGTTTATTTTGTCTGTTCATGTGTAAAAGTTTGACTTACGTATAGCAATAACTTAAATTCCCATATATTCCATCTAGATAACCAACGCAGCCCTTGTAGCGCAGAGGCTAGCGCGCTGGACTTCTAATTCAAAGGTCCCGGGTTCGAATCCCGGCAAGGGTATTACTATAATAGAGTGTTTGGTTTATTTTGTCTGTTCATGTGTAAAAGTTTGACTTACGTATAGCAATAACTTAAATTCCATTCATACATTCCATCTAGATAACCAACGCAGCCCTTGTAGCGCAGAGGATAGCGCGTTGGACTTCTAATCCAAAGGTCCCGGGTTCGAATCCCGGCAAGGGTGTGACTATAATAGAGTGTTTGGTTTATTTTGTCTGTTCTTGTGTAAAACTTTGACTTACGTATAGCAATAACTTAAATTCCCATACATTCCATCTAGATAACCAACGCAGCCCTTGTAGCGCAGAGGATAGCGCGTTGGACTTCTAATCCAAAGGTCCCGGTTTCGAATCCCGGCAAGAGTGTGACTATAATAGAGTGTTTGGTTTATTTTGTCTGTTCTTGTGTAAAACCTTGACTTACGTATAGCAATAACTTAAATTCCCATACATTCCATCTTAATAACCAATGAAGCCCTAGTAGCGCAGAGGATAGCACGTTGGACTTCTAATCCAGAGGTCCCGGGTTCGAATCCCGGCAAGAGTGTGACTATAATAGAGTGTTGGGTTTATTTTGTCTGTTCTTGTGTAAAACTTTGACTTACGTATAGCAATAACTTAAATTCCCATACATTCCATCTAGATAATTAACGCAGCCCTTGTAGCACAGAGGATAGCGCGTTGGACTTCTAATGCAAAGGTCCCGGGTTCGAACCCCGGCAAGGGTGTGACTGTAATAGACTGCTTGGTTTATTTTGTCTGTTCTTGTGTAAAACTTTGACTAACGTATAGCAATAACTTAAATTCCCATACATTCCATCTAGATAACCAACGCAGTCCTTCTAGAGAAAAGGATAGCGCGTTTGACTTCAAATCCAGAGATTCCGGCAAGGATGTATTGCCAATAGAGTGTGTGGTTTATTTTGTCTGTTCATGTGTAAAAGTTTGACATACGTATAGCAATAACTTAAATTCCCATATATTCCATCTAGATAACCAACGCAGCCCGTGTAGCGCAGAGGCTAGCGCGCTGGACCTCTAATTCCAAGGTCCCGGGTTCGAATCCCGGCAAGGGTGTGCCTATAATAGAGTGTTTGGTTTATTTTGTCTGTTCATGTGTAAAAGTTTGACTTACGTATAGCAATATCTTAAATTCCCATATATTCCATCTAGATAACCAACGCAGCCCTTGTAGCGCAGAGGATAGCGCGTTGGACTTCTAATCCAAAGGTCCCGGGTTCGAATCCCGGCAAGGGTGTGACTATAATAGAGTGTTTGGTTTATTTTGTCTGTTCTTGTGTAAAAGTTTGACTTACGTATAGCAACAACTTAAATTCCCATACATTCCATCTAGATAACCAACGCAGTCCTTCTAGAGAAAAGGATAGCGCGTTGGTCTTCAAATCCAGAGATTCCGGCAAGGATGTAACGCCAATAGAGTGTGTGGTTTATTTTGTCTGTTGTTGTTTAAAACTTTGACATACGTACAGCAATAACTTAAATTCCTATACATTCCATTTAGATAACCAACGCAGCCCTTGTAGCGCACAGGATAGCGCGTTGGACTTCTAATCCAAAGGTCCCGGGTTCGAATCCCGGCAAGGGTGTGACTATAATAGAGTGTTTGGTTCATTTTGTCTGTTCATGTGTAAAAGTTTGACTTACCTATAGCAATAACTTAAATTCCCATATATTCCATCTAGATAACCAACGCAGCCCTTGTAGCGCAGAGGATAGCGCGTTGGATTTCTAATCCAAAGGTCCCGGGTTCGAATCCCGCCAAGGGTGTGACTAAAATAGAGTGTTTGGTTTATTTTGTATGTTCTTGTGTAAAACTTTGACTTACGTATAGCAATAACTTAAATTCCTATACATTCCATCTAGGTAACCAACGTAGCCCTTGTAGCGCAGAGGATAGCTCGTTGGACTTCTAATCCAAAGGTCCCGGGTTCGAATCCCGGCAAGGGTGTGACTATAATAGACTGCTTGATTTATTTTGTCTGTTCTTGAGTAAAACTTTGACTTACGTATAGCAATAACTTAAATTCCCATACATTCCATCTAGATAACCAACGCAGCCCTTGTAGCGCAGAGGATAGCGCGTTGGACTTCTAATCCAAAGGCCCGGTTTCGAATCCCGGTAATGGTGTGACGCTAATAGAGTGTGTGGGTGATTTTGTCTGTTGTTGTTTAAAACTTTCACTTGTGTATAGGAATAACTTATATTCCCTTACATTCAATCTAGATAACCAACGCAGCCCTTGTAGCGCAGAGGATAGCGCGTTGGACTTCTAATCCAAAGGTCCCGGGTTCGAATCCCGGCACGGGTGTGACTATAATAGAATGTTTGGTTTGTTTTTGTCTGTTCAAATGTAAAAGTTTGACTTACGTATAGCAATAACTTAAATTCCCATACATTCCATCTCGATAACCAACGCAGCCCTTGTAGCGCAGAGGATAGCGCGTTGGATTTTTAATCCAAAGGTCCCGGGTTCGAATCCCTGCAAGGGTGTGACGCTAATAGAGTGTGTGGGTTATTTTGTCTGTTGTTGTTTAAAACTTTCACTTGAGTATAGGAATAACTTATATTCCCTTACATTCAATCTAGATAACCAACGCAGCCCTTGTAGCGCAGAGGATAACGCGTTGGACTTCTAATCCAAAGGTCCCGGGTTCGAATCCCGGCAAGGGTGTGACTATAATAGAGTGTTTGGTTTATTTTGTCTGTTCATGTGTAAAAGTTTGACTTACGTATAGCAATAACTTAAATTCCCATATATTCCATCTAGACAACCAACGCAGCCCTTGTAGCGCAGAGGCTAGCGCGCTGGACTTCTAATTCAAAGGTCCCGGGTTCGAATCCCGGCAAGGGTATTACTATAATAGAGTGTTTGGTTTATTTTGTCTGTTCATGTGTAAAAGTTTGACTTACGTATAGCAATAACTTAAATTCCATTCATACATTCCATCTAGATAACCAACGCAGCCCTTGTAGCGCAGAGGATAGCGCGTTGGACTTCTAATCCAAAGGTCCCGGGTTCGAATCCCGGCAAGGGTGTGACTATAATAGAGTGTTTGGTTTATTTTGTCTGTTCTTGTGTAAAACTTTGACTTACGTATAGCAATAACTTAAATTCCCATACATTCCATCTAGATAACCAACGCAGCCCTTGTAGCGCAGAGGATAGCGCGTTGGACTTCTAATCCAAAGGTCCCGGTTTCGAATCCCGGCAAGGGTGTGACTATAATAGAGTGTTTGGTTTATTTTGTCTGTTCTTGTGTAAAACCTTGACTTACGTATAGCAATAACTTAAATTCCCATACATTCCATCTTAATAACCAATGAAGCCCTAGTAGCGCAGAGGATAGCACGTTGGACTTCTAATCCAGAGGTCCCGGGTTCGAATCCCGGCAAGAGTGTGACTATAATAGAGTGTTGGGTTTATTTTGTCTGTTCTTGTGTAAAACTTTGACTTACGTATAGCAATAACTTAAATTCCCATACATTCCATCTAGATAATTAACGCAGCCCTTGTAGCACAGAGGATAGCGCGTTGGACTTCTAATGCAAAGGTCCCGGGTTCGAACCCCGGCAAGGGTGTGACTGTAATAGACTGCTTGGTTTATTTTGTCTGTTCTTGTGTAAAACTTTGACTAACGTATAGCAATAACTTAAATTCCCATACATTCCATCTAGATAACCAACGCAGTCCTTCTAGAGAAAAGGATAGCGCGTTTGACTTCAAATCCAGAGATTCCGGCAAGGATGTATTGCCAATAGAGTGTGTGGTTTATTTTGTCTGTTCATGTGTAAAAGTTTGACATACGTATAGCAATAACTTAAATTCCCATATATTCCATCTAGATAACCAACGCAGCCCGTGTAGCGCAGAGGCTAGCGCGCTGGACCTCTAATTCCAAGGTCCCGGGTTCGAATCCCGGCAAGGGTGTGCCTATAATAGAGTGTTTGGTTTATTTTGTCTGTTCATGTGTAAAAGTTTGACTTACGTATAGCAATATCTTAAATTCCCATATATTCCATCTAGATAACCAACGCAGCCCTTGTTGCGCAGAGGATAGCGCGTTGGACTTCTAATCCAAAGGTCCCGGGTTCGAATCCCGGCAAGGGTGTGACTATAATAGAGTGTTTGGTTTATTTTGTCTGTTCTTGTGTAAAAGTTTGACTTACGTATAGCAACAACTTAAATTCCCATACATTCCATCTTGATAACCAACGCAGTCCTTCTAGAGAAAAGGATAGCGCGTTGGTCTTCAAATCCAGAGATTCCGGCAAGGATGTAACGCCAATAGAGTGTGTGGTTTATTTTGTCTGTTGTTGTTTAAAACTTTGACATACGTACAGCAATAACTTAAATTCCTATACATTCCATTTAGATAACCAACGCAGCCCTTGTAGCGCAGAGGATAGCGCGTTGGACTTCTAATCCAAAGGTCCCGGGTTCGAATCCCGGCAAGGGTGTGAAGCTAATAGAGTGTGTGGGTGATTTTGTCTGTTGTTGTTTAAAACTTTCACTTGTGTATAGGAATAACTTATATTCCCTTACATGCAATCTAGATAACCAACGCATCCCTTGTAGCGCAGAGGATAGCGCGTTGTACTTCTAATCCAAAGGTCCCGGGTTCGAATCCCGGCAAGGGTGTGACTATAATAGACTGCTTGATTTATTTTGTCTGTTCTTGTGTAAAACTTTGACTTACGTATAGCAATAACTTAAATTCCCATACATTCCATCTAGATAACCAACGCAGCCCTTGTAGCGCAGAGGATAGCGCGTTGGACTTCTAATCCAAAGGCCCGGTTTCGAATCCCGGTAATGGTGTGACGCTAATAGAGTGTGTGGGTGATTTTGTCTGTTGTTGTTTAAAACTTTCACTTGTGTATAGGAATAACTTATATTCCCTTACATTCAATCTAGATAACCAACGCAGCCCTTGTAGCGCAGAGGATAGCGCGTTGGACTTCTAATCCAAAGGTCCCGGGTTCGAATCCCGGCACGGGTGTGACTATAATAGAATGTTTGGTTTGTTTTTGTCTGTTCAAATGTAAAAGTTTGACTTACGTATAGCAATAACTTAAATTCCCATACATTCCATCTTGATAACCAACGCAGCCCTTGTAGCGCAGAGGATAGCGCGTTGGATTTTTAATCCAAAGGTCCCGGGTTCGAATCCCTGCAAGGGTGTGACGCTAATAGAGTGTGTGGGTTATTTTGTCTGTTGTTGTTTAAAACTTTCACTTGAGTATAGGAATAACTTATATTCCCTTACATTCAATCTAGATAACCAACGCAGCCCTTGTAGCGCAGAGGATAACGCGTTGGACTTCTAATCCAAAGGTCCCGGGTTCGAATCCCGGCAAGGGTGTGACTATAATAGAGTGTTTGGTTTATTTTGTCTGTTCATGTGTAAAAGTTTGACTTACGTATAGCAATAACTTAAATTCCCATATATTCCATCTAGACAACCAACGCAGCCCTTGTAGCGCAGAGGCTAGCGCGCTGGACTTCTAATTCAAAGGTCCCGGGTTCGAATCCCGGCAAGGGTATTACTATAATAGAGTGTTTGGTTTATTTTGTCTGTTCATGTGTAAAAGTTTGACTTACGTATAGCAATAACTTAAATTCCATTCATACATTCCATCTAGATAACCAACGCAGCCCTTGTAGCGCAGAGGATAGCGCGTTGGACTTCTAATCCAAAGGTCCCGGGTTCGAATCCCGGCAAGGGTGTGACTATAATAGAGTGTTTGGTTTATTTTGTTTGTTCTTGTGTAAAACTTTGACTTACGTATAGCAATAACTTAAATTCCCATACATTCCATCTAGATAACCAACGCAGCCCTTGTAGCGCAGAGGATAGCGCGTTGGACTTCTAATCCAAAGGTCCCGGTTTCGAATCCCGGCAAGGGTGTGACTATAATAGAGTGTTTGGTTTATTTTGTCTGTTCTTGTGTAAAACCTTGACTTACGTATAGCAATAACTTAAATTCCCATACATTCCATCTTAATAACCAATGAAGCCCTAGTAGCGCAGAGGATAGCACGTTGGACTTCTAATCCAGAGGTCCCGGGTTCGAATCCCGGCAAGAGTGTGACTATAATAGAGTGTTGGGTTTATTTTGTCTGTTCTTGTGTAAAACTTTGACTTACGTATAGCAATAACTTAAATTCCCATACATTCCATCTAGATAATTAACGCAGCCCTTGTAGCACAGAGGATAGCGCGTTGGACTTCTAATGCAAAGGTCCCGGGTTCGAACCCCGGCAAGGGTGTGACTGTAATAGACTGCTTGGTTTATTTTGTCTGTTCTTGTGTAAAACTTTGACTAACGTATAGCAATAACTTAAATTCCCATACATTCCATCTAGATAACCAACGCAGTCCTTCTAGAGAAAAGGATAGCGCGTTTGACTTCAAATCCAGAGATTCCGGCAAGGATGTATTGCCAATAGAGTGTGTGGTTTATTTTGTCTGTTCATGTGTAAAAGTTTGACATACGTATAGCAATAACTTAAATTCCCATATATTCCATCTAGATAACCAACGCAGCCCGTGTAGCGCAGAGGCTAGCGCGCTGGACCTCTAATTCCAAGGTCCCGGGTTCGAATCCCGGCAAGGGTGTGCCTATAATAGAGTGTTTGGTTTATTTTGTCTGTTCATGTGTAAAAGTTTGACTTACGTATAGCAATATCTTAAATTCCCATATATTCCATCTAGATAACCAACGCAGCCCTTGTTGCACAGAGGATAGCGCGTTGGACTTCTAATCCAAAGGTCCCGGGTTCGAATCCCGGCAAGGGTGTGACTATAATAGAGTGTTTGGTTTATTTTGTCTGTTCTTGTGTAAAAGTTTGACTTACGTATAGCAACAACTTAAATTCCCATACATTCCATCTTGATAACCAACGCAGTCCTTCTAGAGAAAAGGATAGCGCGTTGGTCTTCAAATCCAGAGATTCCGGCAAGGATGTAACGCCAATAGAGTGTGTGGTTTATTTTGTCTGTTGTTGTTTAAAACTTTGACATACGTACAGCAATAACTTAAATTCCTATACATTCCATTTAGATAACCAACGCAGCCCTAGTAGCGCAGAGGATAGCGCGTTGGACTTCTAATCCAAAGGTCCCGGGTTCGAATCCCGGCAAGGGTGTGAAGCTAATAGAGTGTGTGGGTGATTTTGTCTGTTGTTGTTTAAAACTTTCACTTGTGTATAGGAATAACTTATATTCCCTTACATGCAATCTAGATAACCAACGCATCCCTTGTAGCGCAGAGGATAGCGCGTTGTACTTCTAATCCAAAGGTCCCGGGTTCGAATCCCGGCAAGGGTGTGACTATAATAGACTGCTTGGTTTATTTTGTCTGTTCTTGTGTAAAACTTTGACTTACGTATAGCCATAACTTAAATTCCCATACATTCCATCTTAATAACCAATGAAGCCCTAGTAGCGCAGAGGATAGCGCGTTGGACTTCTAATCCAAAGGTCCCGGGTTCGAATCCCGGCAAGGGTGTGACTATAATAGAGTGTTTGGTTTATTTTGTCTGTTCTTGTGTAAAACATTGACTTACGTATAGCAATAACTTAAATTCCCATACATTCCATCTAGATAACCAACGCAGCCCTTGTAGCGCAGAGGATAGCGCGTTGGACTTCTAATCCAAAGATCCCGGGTTCGAACCCCGGCAAGGGTGTGACTGTAAAAGACTGCTTGGTTTATTTTGTCTGTTCTTGTGTAAAACTTTGACTAACGTATAGCAATAACTTATATTCCCATACATTCCATCTAGATAACCAACGCAGTCCTTCTAGAGAAAAGGATAGCGCGTTGGACTTCAAATCCAGAGATTTCGGCAAGGATGTATTGCCAATAGAGTGTGTGGTTTATTTTGTCTGTTCATGTGTAAAAGTTTGACATACGTATAGCAATAACTTAAATTCCCATATATTCCATCTAGATAACCAACGCAGCCCTTGTAGCGCAGAGGCTAGCGCGCTGGACTTCTAATCCAAAGGTCCCGGGTTCGAATCCCGGCAAGGGTGTGACTATAATAGAGTGTTTGGTTTATTTTGTCTGTTCATGTGTAAAAGTTTGACTTACGTATAGCAGTAACTTAAATTCCCATATATTCCATCTAGACAACCAACGCAGCCCTTGTAGCGCAGAGGATAGCGCGTTGGACTTCTAATCCAAAGGTCCCGTGTTCGAATCCCGGGAAGGGTGTGACTATAACAGAGTGTTTGTTTATTTTGTCTGTTTTTGTGTAAAACTTTGACTTACATATAGCAATAACTTATATTCCCTTACATTCCATCTAGATAACCAACGCAGCCCTTGTAGCGCAGAGGATAGCGCGTTCGACTTCTAATCCAAAGGTCCCGTGTTCGAATCCCGGGAAGGGTGTGACTATAACAGAGTGTTTGTTTATTTTGTCTGTTTTTGTGTAAAACTTTGACTTACATATAGCAATAACTTATATTCCCTTACATTCCATCTAGATAACCAACGCAGCCCTTGTAGCGCAGAGGATAGCGCGTTCGACTTCTAATCCAAAGGTCCCGGGTTCGTATCCCGGCAAGGGTGTGACTATAATAGAGTGTTTGGTTCATTTTGTCTGTTCATGTGTAAAAGTTTGACTTACCTATAGCAATAACTTAAATTCCCATATATTCCATCTAGATAACCAACGCAGCCCTTGTAGCGCAGAGGATAGCGCGTTGGATTTCTAATCCAAAGGTCCCGGGTTCGAATCCCGCCAAGGGTGTGACTAAAATAGAGTGTTTGGTTTATTTTGTATGTTCTTGTGTAAAACTTTGACTTACGTATAGCAATAACTTAAATTCCTATACATTCCATCTAGATAACCAACGTAGCCCTTGTAGCGCAGAGGATAGCGCGTTGGACTTCTAATCCAAAGGTCTCGGGTTCGAATCCCGGCAAGGGTGTGACTATAATAGACTGCTTGATTTATTTTGTCTGTTCTTGTGTGAAACTTTGACTTACGTATAGCAATAACTTAAATTCCCATACATTCCATCTAGATAACCAACGCAGCCCTTGTAGCGCAGAGGATAGCGCGTTGGACTTCTAATCCAAAGGCCCGGTTTCGAATCCCGGTAATGGTGTGACGCTAATAGAGTGTGTGGGTGATTTTGTCTGTTGTTGTTTAAAACTTTCAATTGTGTATAGGAATAACTTATATTCCCTTACATTCAATCTAGATAACCAACGCAGCCCTTGTAGCGCAGAGGATAGCGCGTTGGACTTCTAATCCAAAGGTCCCGGGTTCGAATCCCGGCACGGGTGTGACTATAATAGAGTGTTTGGTTTATTTTGTCTGTTCATGTGTAAAAGTTTGACTTACGTATAGCAGTAACTTAAATTCCCATATATTCCATCTAGACAACCAACGCAGCCCTTGTAGCGCAGAGGATAGCGCGTTGGACTTCTAATCCAAAGGTCCCGTGTTCGAATCCCGGGAAGGGTGTGACTATAACAGAGTGTTTGTTTATTTTGTCTGTTTTTGTGTAAAACTTTGACTTACATATAGCAATAACTTATATTCCCTTACATTCCATCTAGATAACCAACGCAGCCCTTGTAGCGCAGAGGATAGCGCGTTCGACTTCTAATCCAAAGGTCCCGGGTTCGAATCCCGGCAAGTGTGTGACTATAATAGAGTGTTGGGTTTATTTTGTCTGTTCTTGTGTGAAACTTTGACTTACGTATAGCAATAACTTAAATTCCCATACATTCCATCTAGATAACCAACGCAGTCCTTCTAGAGAAAAGGATAGCGCGTTTGACTTCAAATCCAGAGATTCCGGCAAGGATATTATGCCAATAGAGTGTGTGGTTTATTTTGTCTGTTCATGTGTAAAAGTTTGACATACGTATAGCAATAACTTAAATTCCCATATATTCCATCTAGATAACCAACGCAGCCCGTGTAGCGCAGAGGCTAGCGCGCTGGACCTCTAATTCCAAGGTCCCGGGTTCGAATCCCGGCAAGGGTGTGCCTATAATAGAGTGTTTGGTTTATTTTGTCTGTTCATGTGTAAAAGTTTGACTTACGTATAGCAATATCTTAAATTCCCATATATTCCATCTAGATAACCAACGCAGCCCTTGTAGCGCAGAGGATAGCGCGTTGGACTTCTAATCCAAAGGTCCCGGGTTCGAATCCCGGCAAGGGTGTGACTATAATAGAGTGTTTGGTTTATTTTGTCTGTTCTTGTGTAAAACTTTGACTTACGTATAGCAACAACTTAAATTCCCATACATTCCATCTAGATAACCAACGCAGTCCTTCTAGAGAAAAGGATAGCGCGTTGGTTATCAAATCCAGAGATTCCGGCAAGGATGTAACGCCAATAGAGTGTGTGGTTTATTTTGTCTGTTGTTGTTTAAAACTTTGACATACGTACAGCAATAACTTAAATTCCTATACATTCCATTTAGATAACCAACGCAGCCCTTGTAGAGCAGAGGATAGCGCGTTGGACTTCTAATCCAAAGGTCCCGGGTTCGAATCCCGGCACGGGTGTGACTATAATAGAATGTTTGGTTTGTTTTTGTCTGTTCAAATGTAAAAGTTTGACTTACGTATAGCAATAACTTAAATTCCCATACATTCCATCTCGATAACCAACGCAGCCCTTGTAGCGCAGAGGATAGCGCGTTGGATTTTTAATCCAAAGGTCCCGGGTTCGAATCCCTGCAAGGGTGTGACGCTAATAGAGTGTGTGGGTTATTTTGTCTGTTGTTGTTTAAAACTTTCACTTGAGTATAGGAATAACTTATATTCCCTTACATTCAATCTAGATAACCAACGCAGCCCTTGTAGCGCAGAGGATAACGCGTTGGACTTCTAATCCAAAGGTCCCGGGTTCGAATCCCGGCAAGGGTGTGACTATAATAGAGTGTTTGGTTTATTTTGTCTGTTCATGTGTAAAAGTTTGACTTACGTATAGCAATAACTTAAATTCCCATATATTCCATCTAGATAACCAACGCAGATCTTGTAGCGCAGAGGCTAGCGCGCTGGACTTCTAATTCAAAGGTCCCGGGTTCGAATCCCGGCAAGGGTATTACTATAATAGAGTGTTTGGTTTATTTTGTCTGTTCATGTGTAAAAGTTTGACTTACGTATAGCAATAACTTAAATTCCATTCATACATTCCATCTAGATAACCAACGCAGCCCTTGTAGCGCAGAGGATAGCGCGTTGGACTTCTAATCCAAAGGTCCCGGGTTCGAATCCCGGCAAGGGTGTGACTATAATAGAGTGTTTGGTTTATTTTGTCTGTTCTTGTGTAAAACTTTGACTTACGTATAGCAATAACTTAAATTCCCATACATTCCATTTAGATAACCAACGCAGCCCTTGTAGCGCAGAGGATAGCGCGTTGGACTTCTAATCCAAAGGTCCCGGTTTCGAATCCCGGCAAGGGTGTGACTATAATAGAGTGTTTGGTTTATTTTGTCTGTTCTTGTGTAAAACCTTGACTTACGTATAGCAATAACTTAAATTCCCATACATTCCATCTTAATAACCAATGAAGCCCTAGTAGCGCAGAGGATAGCACGTTGGACTTCTAATCCAGAGGTCCCGGGTTCGAATCCCGGCAAGAGTGTGACTATAATAGAGTGTTGGGTTTATTTTGTCTGTTCTTGTGTAAAACTTTGACTTACGTATAGCAATAACTTAAATTCCCATACATTCCATCTAGATAATTAACGCAGCCCTTGTAGCACAGAGGATAGCGCGTTGGACTTCTAATGCAAAGGTCCCGGGTTCGAACCCCGGCAAGGGTGTGACTGTAATAGACTGCTTGGTTTATTTTGTCTGTTCTTGTGTAAAACTTTGACTAACGTATAGCAATAACTTAAATTCCCATACATTCCATCTAGATAACCAACGCAGTCCTTCTAGAGAAAAGGATAGCGCGTTTGACTTCAAATCCAGAGATTCCGGCAAGGATGTATTGCCAATAGAGTGTGTGGTTTATTTTGTCTGTTCATGTGTAAAAGTTTGACATACGTATAGCAATAACTTAAATTCCCATATATTCCATCTAGATAACCAACGCAGCCCGTGTAGCGCAGAGGCTAGCGCGCTGGACCTCTAATTCCAAGGTCCCGGGTTCGAATCCCGGCAAGGGTGTGCCTATAATAGAGTGTTTGGTTTATTTTGTCTGTTCATGTGTAAAAGTTTGACTTACGTATAGCAATATCTTAAATTCCCATATATTCCATCTAGATAACCAACGCAGCCCTTGTAGCGCAGAGGATAGCGCGTTGGACTTCTAATCCAAAGGTCCCGGGTTCGAATCCCGGCAAGGGTGTGACTATAATAGAGTGTTTGGTTTATTTTGTCTGTTCTTGTGTAAAACTTTGACTTACGTATAGCAACAACTTAAATTCCCATACATTCCATCTAGATAACCAACGCAGTCCTTCTAGAGAAAAGGATAGCGCGTTGGTCTTCAAATCCAGAGATTCCGGCAAGGATGTAACGCCAATAGAGTGTGTGGTTTATTTTGTCTGTTGTTGTTTAAAACTTTGACATACGTACAGCAATAACTTAAATTCCTATACATTCCATTTAGATAACCAACGCAGCCCTTGTAGCGCAGAGGATAGCGCGTTGGACTTCTAATCCAAAGGTCCCGGGTTCGAATCCCGGCAAGGGTGTGAAGCTAATAGAGTGTGTGGGTGATTTTGTCTGTTGTTGTTTAAAACTTTCACTTGTGTATAGGAATAACTTATATTCCCTTACATGCAATCTAGATAACCAACGCATCCCTTGTAGCGCAGAGGATAGCGCGTTGTACTTCTAATCCAAAGGTCCCGGGTTCGAATCCCGGCAAGGGTGTGACTATAATAGACTGCTTGGTTTATTTTGTCTGTTCTTGTGTAAAACTTTGACTTACGTATAGCCATAACTTAAATTCCCATACATTCCATCTTAATAACCAATGAAGCCCTAGTTGCGCAGAGGATAGCGCGTTGGACTTCTAATCCAAAGGTCACGGGTTCGAATCCCGGCAAGGGTGTGACTATAATAGAGTGTTTGGTTTATTTTGTCTGTTCTTGTGTAAAACTTTGACTTACGTATAGCAATAACTTAAATTCCCATACATTCCATCTAGATAACCAACGCAGCCCTTGTAGCGCAGAGGATAGCGCGTTGGACTTCTAATCCAAAGATCCCGGGTTCGAACCCCGGCAAGGGTGTGACTGTAAAAGACTGCTTGGTTTATTTTGTCTGTTCTTGTGTAAAACTTTGACTAACGTATAGCAATAACTTAAATTCCCATACATTCCATCTAGATAACCAACGCAGTCCTTCTAGAGAAAAGGATAGCGCGTTGGACTTCAAATCCAGAGATTTCGGCAAGGATGTATTGCCAATAGAGTGTGTGGTTTATTTTGTCTGTTCATGTGTAAAAGTTTGACATACGTATAGCAATAACTTAAATTCCCATATATTCCATCTAGATAACCAACGCGGCCCTTGTAGCGCAGAGGCTAGCGCGCTGGACTTCTAATCCAAAGGTCCCGGGTTCGAATCCCGGCAAGGGTGTGACTATAATAGAGTGTTTGGTTTATTTTGTCTGTTCATGTGTAAAAGTTTGACTTACGTATAGCAGTAACTTAAATTCCCATATATTCCATCTAGACAACCAACGCAGCCCTTGTAGCGCAGAGGATAGCGCGTTGGACTTCTAATCCAAAGGTCCCGTGTTCGAATCCCGGGAAGGGTGTGACTATAACAGAGTGTTTGTTTATTTTGTCTGTTTTTGTGTAAAACTTTGACTTACATATAGCAATAACTTATATTCCCTTACATTCCATCTAGATAACCAACACAGCCCTTGTAGCGCAGAGGATAGCGCGTTCGACTTCTAATCCAAAGGTCCCGGGTTCGTATCCCGGCAAGGGTGTGACTATAATAGAGTGTTTGGTTCATTTTGTCTGTTCATGTGTAAAAGTTTGACTTACCTATAGCAATAACTTAAATTCCCATATATTCCATCTAGATAACCAACGCAGCCCTTGTAGCGCAGAGGATAGCGCGTTGGATTTCTAATCCAAAGGTCCCGGGTTCGAATCCCGCCAAGGGTGTGACTAAAATAGAGTGTTTGGTTTATTTTGTATGTTCTTGTGTAAAACTTTGACTTACGTATAGCAATAACTTAAATTCCTATACATTCCATCTAGATAACCAACGTAGCCCTTGTAGCGCAGAGGATAGCGCGTTGGACTTCTAATCCAAAGGTCCCGGGTTCGAATCTCGGCAAGGGTGTGACTATAATAGACTGCTTGATTTATTTTGTCTGTTCTTGTGTGAAACTTTGACTTACGTATAGCAATAACTTAAATTCCCATACATTCCATCTAGATAACCAACGCAGCCCTTGCAGCGCAGAGGATAGCGCGTTGGACTTCTAATCCAAAGGCCCGGTTTCGAATCCCGGTAATGGTGTGACGCTAATAGAGTGTGTGGGTGATTTTGTCTGTTGTTGTTTAAAACTTTCACTTGTGTATAGGAATAACTTATATTCCCTTACATTCAATCTAGATAACCAACGCAGCCCTTGTAGCGCAGAGGATAGCGCGTTGGACTTCTAATCCAAAGGTCCCGGGTTCGAATCCCGGCACGGGTGTGACTATAATAGAATGTTTGGTTTATTTTGTCTGTTCATGTGTAAAAGTTTGACTTACGTATAGCAATAACTTAAATTCCCATATATTCCATCTAGATAACCAACGCAGCCCTTGTAGTGCAGAGGATAACGCGTTGGACTTCTAATCCAAAGGTCCCGGGTTCGAATCCCGGCAAGGGTGTGACTATAATAGAGTGTTTGGTTTGTTTTTGTCTGTTCAAATGTAAAAGTTTGACTTACGTATAGCAATAACTTAAATTCCCATACATTCCATCTCGATAACCAACGCAGCCCTTGTAGCGCAGAGGATAGCGCGTTGGATTTTTAATCTAAAGGTCCCGGGTTCGAATCCCTGCAAGGGTGTGACGCTAATAGAGTGTTTGGTTTATTTTGTCTGTTCATGTGTAAAAGTTTTACTTACGTATAGCAATAACTTAAATTCCCATATATTCCATCTAGATAACCAACGCAGCCCTTGTAGCGCAGAGGATAGCGCGTTGGACTTCTAATCCAAAGGCCCGGTTTCGAATCCCGGTAATGGTGTGACGCTAATAGAGTGTGTGGGTGATATTGTCTGTTGTTGTTTAAAACTTTCACTTGTGTATAGGAATAACTTATATTCCCTTATATTCAATCTAGATAACCAACGCAGCCCTTGTAGCGCAGAGGATAGCGCGTTGGACTTCTAATCCAAAGGTCCCGGGTTCGAATCCCGGCACGGGTGTGACTATAATAGAATGTTTGGTTTATTTTGTCTGTTCATGTGTAAAAGTTTGACTTACGTATAGCAATAACTTAAATTCCCATATATTCCATCTAGATAACCAACGCAGCCCTTGTAGTGCAGAGGATAACGCTTTGGACTTCTAATCCAAAGGTCCCGGGTTCGAATCCCGGCAAGGGTGTGACTATAATAGAGTGTTTGGTTTGTTTTTGTCTGTTCAAATGTAAAAGTTTGACTTACGTATAGCAATAACTTAAATTCCCATACATTCCATCTCGATAACCAACGCAGCCCTTGTAGCGCAGAGGATAGCGCGTTGGATTTTTAATCTAAAGGTCCCGGGTTCGAATCCCTGCAAGGGTGTGACGCTAATAGAGTGTTTGGTTTATTTTGTCTGTTCATGTGTAAAAGTTTTACTTACGTATAGCAATAACTTAAATTCCCATATATTCCATCTAGATAACCAACGCAGACCTTGTAGCGCAGAGGCTAGCGCGCTGGACTTCTAATTCAAAGGTCCCGGGTTCGAATCCCGGCAAGGGTATTACTATAATAGAGTGTTTGGTTTATTTTGTCTGTTCATGTGTAAAAGTTTGACTTACGTATAGCAATAACTTAAATTCCCATACATTCCATCTAGATAACCAACGCAGTCCTTCTAGAGAAAAGGATAGCGCGTTGGTCTTCAAATCCAGAGATTCCGGCAAGGATGTAACGCCAATAGAGTGTGTGGTTTATTTTGTCTGTTCTTGTGTAAAAATTTGACTTACGTATAGCAATAACTTAAATTCCCATACATTCCATCTAGATAACCAACGCAGTCCTTCTAGAGAAAAGGATAGCGCGTTGGTCTTCAAATCCAGAGATTCCGGCAAGGATGTAACGCCAATAGAGTGTGTGGTTTATTTTGTCTGTTGTTGTTTAAAACTTTGACATACGTACAGCAATAACTTAAATTCCCATACATTCCATCTAGATAACCAACGCAGCCCTTGTAGCGCAGAGGATAGCGCGTTGGACTTCTAATCCAAAGGCCCGGTTTCGAATCCCGGTAATGGTGTGACGCTAATAGAGTGTGTGGGTGATTTTGTCTGTTGTTGTTTAAAACTTTCACTTGTGTATAGGAATAACTTATATTCCCTTATATTCAATCTAGATAACCAACGCAGCCCTTGTAGCGCAGAGGATAGCGCGTTGGACTTCTAATCCAAAGGTCCCGGGTTCGAATCCCGGCACGGGTGTGACTATAATAGAATGTTTGGTTTATTTTGTCTGTTCATGTGTAAAAGTTTGACTTACGTATAGCAATAACTTAAATTCCCATATATTCCATCTAGATAACCAACGCAGCCCTTGTAGTGCAGAGGATAACGCGTTGGACTTCTAATCCAAAGGTCCCGGGTTCGAATCCCGGCAAGGGTGTGACTATAATAGAGTGTTTGGTTTGTTTTTGTCTGTTCAAATGTAAAAGTTTGACTTACGTATAGCAATAACTTAAATTCCCATACATTCCATCTCGATAACCAACGCAGCCCTTGTAGCGCAGAGGATAGCGCGTTGGATTTTTAATCTAAAGGTCCCGGGTTCGAATCCCTGCAAGGGTGTGACGCTAATAGAGTGTTTGGTTTATTTTGTCTGTTCATGTGTAAAAGTTTTACTTACGTATAGCAATAACTTAAATTCCCATATATTCCATCTAGATAACCAACGCAGACCTTGTAGCGCAGAGGCTAGCGCGCTGGACTTCTAATTCAAAGGTCCCGGGTTCGAATCCCGGCAAGGGTATTACTATAATAGAGTGTTTGGTTTATTTTGTCTGTTCATGTGTAAAAGTTTGACTTACGTATAGCAATAACTTAAATTCCCATACATTCCATCTAGATAACCAACGCAGCCCTTGTAGCGCAGAGGATAGCGCGTTGGACTTCTAATCCAAAGGTCCCGGGTTCGAATCCCGGCAAGGGTGTGACTATAATAGAGTGTTTGGTTTATTTTGTCTGTTCTTGTGTAAAAATTTGACTTACGTATAGCAATAACTTAAATTCCCATACATTCCATCTAGATAACCAACGCAGTCCTTCTAGAGAAAAGGATAGCGCGTTGGTCTTCAAATCCAGAGATTCCGGCAAGGATGTAACGCCAATAGAGTGTGTGGTTTATTTTGTCTGTTGTTGTTTAAAACTTTGACATACGTACAGCAATAACTTAAATTCCCATACATTCCATCTAGATAACCAACGCAGCCCTTGTAGCGCAGAGGATAGCGCGTTGGACTTCTAATCCAAAGGCCCGGTTTCGAATCCCGGTAATGGTGTGACGCTAATAGAGTGTGCGGGTGATTTTGTCTGTTGTTGTTTAAAACTTTCACTTGTGTATAGGAATAACTTATATTCCCTTATATTCAATCTAGATAACCAACGCAGCCCTTGTAGCACAGAGGATAGCGCGTTGGACTTCTAATCCAAAGGTCCCGGGTTCGAATCCCGGCACGGGTGTGACTATAATAGAATGTTTGGTTTATTTTGTCTGTTCATGTGTAAAAGTTTGACTTACGTATAGCAATAACTTAAATTCCCATATATTCCATCTAGATAACCAACGCAGCCCTTGTAGCGCAGAGGATAGCGCGTTGGATTTTTAATCTAAAGGTCCCGGGTTCGAATCCCTGCAAGGGTGTGACGCTAATAGAGTGTTTGGTTTATTTTGTCTGTTCATGTGTAAAAGTTTTACTTACGTATAGCAATAACTTAAATTCCCATATATTCCATCTAGATAACCAACGCAGCCCTTGTAGCGCAGAGGATAGCGCGTTGGATTTTCAATCTAAAGGTCCCGGGTTCGAATCCCTGCAAGGGTGTGACGCTAATAGAGTGTTTGGTTTATTTTGTCTGTTCATGTGTAAAAGTTTTACTTACGTATAGCAATAACTTAAATTCCCATATATTCCATCTAGATAACCAACGAAGACCTTGTAGCGCAGAGGCTAGCGCGCTGGACTTCTAATTCAAAGGTCCCGGGTTCGAATCCCGGCAAGGGTATTACTATAATAGAGTTTTTGGTTTATTTTGTCTGTTCATGTGTAAAAGTTTGACTTACGTATAGCAATAACTTAAATTCCCATACATTCCATCTAGATAACCAACGCAGCCCTTGTAGCGCAGAGGATAGCGCGTTGGACTTCTAATCCAAAGGTCCCGGGTTCGAATCCCGGCAAGGGTGTGACTATAATAGAGTGTTTGGTTTATTTTGTCTGTTCTTGTGTAAAAATTTGACTTACGTATAGCAATAACTTAAATTCCCATACATTCCATCTAGATAACCAACGCAGTCCTTCTAGAGAAAAGGATAGCGCGTTGGTCTTCAAATCCAGAGATTCCGGCAAGGATGTAACGCCAATAGAGTGTGTGGTTTATTTTGTCTGTTCTTGTGTAAAACTTTGACTTACGTATAGCAATAACTTAAATTCCCATACATTCCATCTAGATAACCAACGCAGCCCTTGTAGCGAAGAGGATAGCGCGTTGGACTTCTAATCCAAAGGTCCCGGGTTCGAATCCCGGCAAGGGTGTGACTATAATAGAGTGTTTGGTTTATTTTGTCTGTTCATGTGTAAAAGTTAGACTTATGTATAGCAATGTCTTAAATTCCCATACATTCCATTTAGATAACCAACGCAGCCCTTGTATCGCAGAGGATAGCGTGTTGGACTTCTAATCCAAAGGCCCGGTTTCGAATGCCGGCAATGGTGTGACGCTAATAGAGTGTGTGGGTGATTTTGTCTGTTGTTATTTAAAACTTTCACTTGTGTATAGGAATAACTTATATTCCCTTACATTCAATCTAGATAACCAACGCATCCCTTGTAGCGCAGAGGATAGCGCGTTGGACTTCTAATCCAAAGGTCCCGGGTTCGAATCCCGGCAAGGGTGTGACTATAATAGACTGCTTGGTTTATTTTGTCTGTTCTTGTGTAAAACTTTGACTTACGTATAGCAATAACTTAAATTCCCATACATTCCATCTAGATAACCAACGCAGCCCTTGTAGCGCAGAGGATAACGCGTTGGACTTCTAATCCAAAGGTCCCGGGTTCGAATCCCGGCAAGGGTGTGACTATAATAGAGTGTTTGGTTTATTTTGTCTGTACATGTGTAAAAGTTTGACTTACGTATAGCAATAACTTAAATTCCCATATATTCCATCTAGATAACCAACGCAGCCCTTGTAGCGCAGAGGCTAGCGCGCTGGACTTCTAATTCAAAGGTCCCGGGTTCGAATCCCGGCAAGGGTATTACTATAATAGAGTGTTTGGTTTATTTTGTCTGTTCATGTGTAAAAGTTTGACTTACGTATAGCAATAACTTAAATTCCCATACATTCCATCTAGATAACCAACGCAGCCCTTGTAGCACAGAGGATAGCGCGTTGGACTTCTAATCCAAAGGTCCCGGGTTCGAATCCCGGCAAGGGTGTGACTATAATAGAGTGTTTGGTTTATTTTGTCTGTTCTTGTGTAAAACTTTGACTTACGTATAGCAATAACTTAAATTCCCATACATTCCATCTAGATAACCAACGCAGTCCTTCTAGAGAAAAGGATAGCGCGTTGGTCTTCAAATCCAGAGATTCCGGCAAGGATGTAACGCCAATAGAGTGTGTGGTTTATTTTGTCTGTTGTTGTTTAAAACTTTGACATACGTACAGCAATAACTTAAATTCCCATACATTCCATCTAGATAACCAACGCAGCCCTTGTAGCGCAGAGCATAGCGCGTTGGACTTCTAATCCAAAGGCCCGGTTTCGAATCCCGGTAATGGTGTGACGCTAATAGAGTGTGTGGGTGATTTTGTCTGTTGTTGTTTAAAACTTTCACTTGTGTATAGGAATAACTTATATTCCCTTACATTCAATCTAGATAACCAACGCAGCCCTTGTAGCGCAGAGGATAGCGCGTTGGACTTCTAATCCAAAGGTCCCGGGTTCGAATCCCGGCACGGGTGTGACTATAATAGAATGTTTGCTTTATTTTGTCTGTTCATGTGTAAAAGTTTGACTTACGTATAGCAATAACTTAAATTCCCATATATTCCATCTAGATAACCAACGCAGCCCTTGTAGTGCAGAGGATAACGCGTTGGACTTCTAATCCAAAGGTCCCGGGTTCGAATCCCGGCAAGGGTGTGACTATAATAGAGTGTTTGGTTTGTTTTTGTCTGTTCAAATGTAAAAGTTTGACTTACGTATAGCAATAACTTAAATTCCCATACATTCCATCTCGATAACCAACGCAGCCCTTGTAGCACAGAGGATAACGTGTTGGACTTCTAATCCAAAGGTCCCGGGTTCGAATCACGGCAAGGGTGTGACTATAATAGAGTGTTTGGTTTATTTTGTCTGTTCATGTGTAAAAGTTTGACTTACGTATAGCAATAACTTAAATTCCCATATATTCCATCTAGATAACTAACGCAGCCCTTGTAGCGCAGAGGCTAGCGCGCTGGACTTCTAATTCAAAGGTCCCGGGTTCGAATCCCGGCAAGGGTATTACTATAATAGAGTGTTTGGTTTATTTTGTCTGTTCATGTGTAAAAGTTTGACTTACGTATAGCAATAACTTAAATTCCCATACATTCCATCTAGATAACCAACGCAGCCCTTGTAGCGCAGAGGATAGCGCGTTGGACTTCTAATCCAAAGGTCCCGGGTTCGAATCCCGGCAAGGGTGTGACTATAATAGAGTGTTTGGTTTATTTTGTCTGTTCTTGTGTAAAACTTTGACTTACGTATAGCAATAACTTAAATTCCCATACATTCCATCTAGATAACCAACGCAGTCCTTCTAGAGAGAAGGATAGCGCGTTGGTCTTCAAATCCAGAGATTCCGGCAAGGATGTAACGCCAATAGAGTGTGTGGTTTATTTTGTCTGTTGTTGTTTAAAACTTTGACATACGTACAGCAATAACTTAAATTCCCATACATTCCATTTAGATAACCAACGCAGCCCTTGTAGCGCAGAGGATAGCGCGTTGGACTTCTAATCCAAAGATCCCGGGTTCGAATCCCGGCAAGGGTGTGACTATAATAGAGTGTTTGGTTTATTTTGTCTGTTCTTGTGTAAAACTTTGACTTACGTATAGCAATAACTTAAATTCCCATACATTCCATCCAGATAACCAACGCAGCCCTTGTAGCGAAGAGGATAGCGCGTTGGACTTCTAATCCAAAGGTCCCGGGTTCGAATCCCGGCAAGGGTGTGACTATAATAGAGTGTTTGGTTTATTTTGTCTGTTCATGTGTAAAAGTTTGACTTATGTATAGCAATAACTTAAATTCCCATACATTCCATTTACATAACCAACGCAGCCCTTGTAGCGCAGAGGATAGCGTGTTGGACTTCTAATCCAAAGGCCCGGTTTCGAATGCCGGCAATGGTGTGACGCTAATAGAGTGTGTGGGTGATTTGGTCTGTTGTTGTTTAAAACTTTCACTTGTGTATAGGAATAACTTATATTCCCTTACATTCAATCTAGATAACCAACGCATCCCTTGTAGGCAGAGGATAGCGCGTTGGACTTCTAATCCAAAGGTCCCGGGTTCGAATCCCGGCAAGGGTGTGACTATAATAGACTGCTTGGTTTATTTTGTCTGTTCTTGTGTAAAACTTTGACTTACGTATAGCAATAACTTAAATTCCCATACATTCCATCTAAATAACCAACGCAGCCCTTGTAGCGCAGAGGATAGCGCGTTGGACTTCTAATCCAAAGGTCCCGGGTTCGAATCCCGGCACGGGTGTGACTATAATAGAATGTTTGGTTTATTTTGTCTGTTCATGTGTAAAAGTTTGACTTACGTATAGCAATAACTTAAATTCCCATATATTCCATCTAGATAACCAACGCAGCCCTTGTAGTGCAGAGGATAACGCTTTGGACTTCTAATCCAAAGGTCCCGGGTTCGAATCCCGGCAAGGGTGTGACTATAATAGAGTGTTTGGTTTGTTTTTGTCTGTTCAAATGTAAAAGTTTGACTTACGTATAGCAATAACTTAAATTCCCATACATTCCATCTCGATAACCAACGCAGCCCTTGTAGCGCAGAGGATAGCGCGTTGGATTTTTAATCTAAAGGTCCCGGGTTCGAATCCCTGCAAGGGTGTGACGCTAATAGAGTGTTTGGTTTATTTTGTCTGTTCATGTGTAAAAGTTTTACTTACGTATAGCAATAACTTAAATTCCCATATATTCCATCTAGATAACCAACGCAGACCTTGTAGCGCAGAGGCTAGCGCGCTAGACTTCTAATTCAAAGGTCCCGGGTTCGAATCCCGGCAAGGGTATTACTATAATAGAGTGTTTGGTTTATTTTGTCTGTTCATGTGTAAAAGTTTGACTTACGTATAGCAATAACTTAAATTCCCATACATTCCATCTAGATAACCAACGCAGCTCTTGTAGCGCAGAGGATAGCGCGTTGGACTTCTAATCCAAAATTCCCGGGTTCGAATCCCGGCAAGGGTGTGACTATAATAGAGTGTTTGGTTTATTTTGTCTGTTCTTGTGTAAAAATTTGACTTACGTATAGCAATAACTTAAATTCCCATACATTCCATCTAGATAACCAACGCAGTCCTTCTAGAGAAAAGGATAGCGCGTTGGTCTTCAAATCCAGAGATTCCGGCAAGGATGTAACGCCAATAGAGTGTGTGGTTTATTTTGTCTGTTCTTGTGTAAAACTTTGACTTACGTATAGCAATAACTTAAATTCCCATACATTCCATCTAGATAACCAACGCAGCCCTTGTAGCGAAGAGGAGAGCGCGTTGGACTTCTAATCCAAAGGTCCCTGGTTCGAATCCCGGCAAGGGTGTGACTATAATAGAGTGTTTGGTTTATTTTGTCTGTTCATGTGTAAAAGTTTGACTTATGTATAGCAATATCTTAAATTCCCATACATTCCATTTAGATAACCAACGCAGCCCTTGTATCGCAGAGGATAGCGTGTTGAACTTCTAATCCAAAGGCCCGGTTTCGAATGCCGGCAATGGTGTGACGCTAATAGAGTGTGTGGGTGATTTTGTCTGTTGTTATTTAAAACTTTCACTTGTGTATAGGAATAACTTATATTCCCTTACATTCAATCTAGATAACCAACGCATCCCTTGTAGCGCAGAGGATAGCGCGTTGGACTTCTAATCCAAAGGTCCCGGGTTCGAATCCCGGCAAGGGTGTGACTATAATAGACTGCTTGGTTTATTTTGTCTGTTCTTGTGTAAAACTTTGACTTACGTATAGCAATAACTTAAATTCCCATACATTCCATCTAGATAACCAACGCAGCCCTTGTAGCGCAGAGGATAACGCGTTGGACTTCTAATCCAAAGGTCCCGGGTTCGAATCCCGGCAAGGGTGTGACTATAATAGAGTGTTTGGTTTATTTTGTCTGTACATGTGTAAAAGTTTGACTTACGTATAGCAATAACTTAAATTCCCATATATTCCATCTAGATAACCAACGCAGCCCTTGTAGCGCAGAGGCTAGCGCGCTGGACTTCTAATTCAAAGGTCCCGGGTTCGAATCCCGGCAAGGGTATTACTATAATAGAGTGTTTGGTTTATTTTGTCTGTTCATGTGTAAAAGTTTGACTTACGTATAGCAATAACTTAAATTCCCATACATTCCATCTAGATAACCAACGCAGCCCTTGTAGCACAGAGGATAGCGCGTTGGACTTCTAATCCAAAGGTCCCGGGTTCGAATCCCGGCAAGGGTGTGACTATAATAGAGTGTTTGGTTTATTTTGTCTGTTCTTGTGTAAAACTTTGACTTACGTATAGCAATAACTTAAATTCCCATACATTCCATCTAGATAACCAACGCAGTCCTTCTAGAGAAAAGGATAGCGCGTTGGTCTTCAAATCCAGAGATTCCGGCAAGGATGTAACGCCAATAGAGTGTGTGGTTTATTTTGTCTGCTGTTGTTTAAAACTTTGACATACGTACAGCAATAACTTAAATTCCCATACATTCCATCTAGATAACCAACGCAGCCCTTGTAGCGCAGAGGATAGCGCGTTGGACTTCTAATCCAAAGGCCCGGTTTCGAATCCCGGTAATGGTGTGACGCTAATAGAGTGTGTGGGTGATTTTGTCTGTTGTTGTTTAAAACTTTCACTTGTGTATAGGAATAACTTATATTCCCTTACATTCAATCTAGATAACCAACGCAGCCCTTGTAGCGCAGAGGATAGCGCGTTGGACTTCTAATCCAAAGGTCCCGGGTTCGAATCCCGGCACGGGTGTGACTATAATAGAATGTTTGGTTTATTTTGTCTGTTCATGTGTAAAAAGTTGACTTACGTATAGCAATAACATAAATTCCCATATATTCCATCTAGATAACCAACGCAGCCCTTGTAGTGCAGAGGATAACGCGTTGGACTTCTAATCCAAAGGTCCCGGGTTTGAATCCCGGCAAGGGTGTGACTATAATAGAGTGTTTGGTTTGTTTTTGTCTGTTCAAATGTAAAAGTTTGACTTACGTATAGCAATAACTTAAATTCCCATACATTCCATCTAGATAACCAACGCAGCCCTTGTAGCACAGAGGATAGCGCGTTGGACTTCTAATCCAAAGGTCCCGGGTTCGAATCCCGGCAAGGGTGTGACTATAATAGAGTGTTTGGTTTATTTTGTCTGTTCTTGTGTAAAACTTTGACTTACGTATAGCAATAACTTAAATTCCCATACATTCCATCTAGATAACCAACGCAGTCCTTCTAGAGAAAAGGATAGCGCGTTGGTCTTCAAATCCAGAGATTCCGGCAAGGATGTAACGCCAATAGAGTGTGTGGTTTATTTTGTCTGCTGTTGTTTAAAACTTTGACATACGTACAGCAATAACTTAAATTCCCATACATTCCATCTAGATAACCAACGCAGCCCTTGTAGCGCAGAGGATAGCGCGTTGGACTTCTAATCCAAAGGCCCGGTTTCGAATCCCGGTAATGGTGTGACGCTAATAGAGTGTGTGGGTGATTTTGTCTGTTGTTGTTTAAAACTTTCACTTGTGTATAGGAATAACTTATATTCCCTTACATTCAATCTAGATAACCAACGCAGCCCTTGTAGCGCAGAGGATAGCGCGTTGGACTTCTAATCCAAAGGTCCCGGGTTCGAATCCCGGCACGGGTGTGACTATAATAGAATGTTTGGTTTATTTTGTCTGTTCATGTGTAAAAAGTTGACTTACGTATAGCAATAACATAAATTCCCATATATTCCATCTAGATAACCAACGCAGCCCTTGTAGTGCAGAGGATAACGCGTTGGACTTCTAATCCAAAGGTCCCGGGTTCGAATCCCGGCAAGGGTGTGACTATAATAGAGTGTTTGGTTTGTTTTTGTCTGTTCAAATGTAAAAGTTTGACTTACGTATAGCAATAACTTAAATTCCCATACATTCCATCTAGATAACCAACGCAGCCCTTGTAGCACTGAGGATAGCGCGTTGGACTTCTAATCCAAAGGTCCCGGGTTCGAATCCCGGCAAGGGTGTGACTATAATAGAGTGTTTGGTTTATTTTGTCTGTTCTTGTGTAAAACTTTGACTTACGTATAGCAATAACTTAAATTCCCATACATTCCATCTAGATAACCAACGCAGTCCTTCTAGAGAAAAGGATAGCGCGTTGGTCTTCAAATCCAGAGATTCCGGCAAGGATGTAACGCCAATAGAGTGTGTGGTTTATTTTGTCTGCGGTTGTTTAAAACTTTGACATACGTACAGCAATAACTTAAATTCCCATACATTCCATCTAGATAACCAACGCAGCCCTTGTAGCGCAGAGGATAGCGCGTTGGACTTCTAATCCAAAGGCCCGGTTTCGAATCCCGGTAATGGTGTGACGCTAATAGAGTGTGTGGGTGATTTTGTCTGTTGTTGTTTAAAACTTTCACTTGTGTATAGGAATAACTTATATTCCCTTACATTCAATCTAGATAACCAACGCAGCCCTTGTAGCGCAGAGGATAGCGCGTTGGACTTCTAATCCAAAGGTCCCGGGTTCGAATCCCGGCACGGGTGTGACTATAATAGAATGTTTGGTTTATTTTGTCTGTTCATGTGTAAAAAGTTGACTTACGTATAGCAATAACATAAATTCCCATATATTCCATCTAGATAACCAACGCAGCCCTTGTAGTGCAGAGGATAACGCGTTGGACTTCTAATCCAAAGGTCCCGGGTTCGAATCCCGGCAAGGGTGTGACTATAATAGAGTGTTTGGTTTGTTTTTGTCTGTTCAAATGTAAAAGTTTGACTTACGTATAGCAATAACTTAAATTCCCATACATTCCATCTAGATAACCAACGCAACCCTTGTAGCGCAGAGGATAGCGCGTTGGACTTCTAATCCAAAGGTCCCGGGTTCGAATCCCGGCCAGGGTGTGACTATAATAGAGCGTTTGGTTTATTTTGTCTGTTCTTGTGTAAAACTTTGACTTACGTATAGCAATAACTTAAATTCCCATACATTCCATCTAGATAACCAACGCAGTCCTTCTAGAGAAAAGGATAGCGCGTTGGTCTTCAAATCCAGAGATTCCGGCAAGGATGTAACGCCAATAGAGTGTGTGGTTTATTTTGTCTGTTGTTGTTTAAAACTTTGACATACGTACAGCAATAACTTAAATTCCCATACATTCCATTTAGATAACCAACGCAGCCCTTGTAGCGCAGAGGATAGCGCGTTGGACTTCTAATCCAAAGGTCCCGGGTTCGAATCCCGGCAAGGGTGTGACTATAATAGAGTGTTTGGTTTATTTTGTCTGTTCTTGTGTAAAACTTTGACTTACGTATAGCAATAACTTAAATTCCCATACATTCCATCCAGATAACCAACGCAGCCCTTGTAGCGAAGAGGATAGCGCGTTGGACTTCTAATCCAAAGGTCCCGGGTTCGAATCCCGGCAAGGGTGTGACTATAATAGAGTGTTTGGTTTATTTTGTCTGTTCATGTGTAAAAGTTTGACTTATGTATAGCAATAACTTAAATTCCCATACATTCCATTTACATAACCAACGCAGCCCTTGTAGCGCAGAGGATAGCGTGTTGGACTTCTAATCCAAAGGCCCGGTTTCGAATGCCGGCAATGGTGTGACGCTAATAGAGTGTGTGGGTGATTTTGTCTGTTGTTGTTTAAAACTTTCACTTGTGTATAGGAATAACTTATATTCCCTTACATTCAATCTAGATAACCAACGCATCCCTTGTAGGCAGAGGATAGCGCGTTGGACTTCTAATCCAAAGGTCCCGGGTTCGAATCCCGGCAAGGGTGTGACTATAATAGACTGCTTGGTTTATTTTGTCTGTTCTTGTGTAAAACTTTGACTTACGTATAGCAATAACTTAAATTCCCATACATTCCATCTAGATAACCAACGCAGCCATTGTAGTGCAGAGGATAGCGCGTTGGACTTCTAATCCAAAGGTCCCGGGTTCGAATCCCGGCAAGGGTGTCAGTATAATAGAGTGTTTGGTTTATTTTGTCTGTTCTTGTGTAAAACTTTCACTTACGTATAGCAATAACTTAAATTCCCATTCATTCCATCTAGATAACCAACGCAGCCCTTGTAGCGCAGAGGATAGCGTGTTGGACTTCTAATCCAAAGGTCCCGGTTTCGAATCCCGGCAAGGGTGTGACTATAATAGAGTGTTTGGTTTATTTTGTCTGTTCTTGTGTAAAACTTTGACTTACGTATAGCAATAACTTAAATTCCCATACATTCCATCTTAATAACCAATGAAGCCCTAGTAGCGCAGAGGATAGCGCGTTGGACTTCTAATCCAGAGGTCCCGGGTTCGAATCCCGGCAAGAGTGTGACTATAATAGAGTGTTTGGTTTATTTTGTCTGTTCTTGTGTAAAACTTTGACTTACGTATAGCAATAACTTAAATTCCCATACATTCCATCTAGATAATTAACGCAGCCCTTTTAGCGCAGAGGATAGCGCGTTGGACTTCTAATCCAAAGGTCCCGGGTTCGAATCCCGGCAAGGGTGTCACTATAATAGAGTGTTTGGTTTATTTTGTCTGTTCTTGTGTAAAACTTTGACTTACGTATAGCAATAACTTATATTCCCTTACATTCCATCTAGATAACCAACGCAGCCCTTGTAGCGCAGAGGATAGCGCGTTCGACTTCTAATCCAAAGGTCCCGGGTTCGAATCCCGGCAAGGGTGTGACTATAATAGAGTGTTTGGTTCATTTTGTCTGTTCATGTGTAAAAGTTTGTCTTACCTATAGCAATAACTTAAATTCCCATATATTCCATCAAGATAACCAACGCAGCCCTTGTAGCGCAGAGGATAGCGCGTTGGATTTCTAATCCAAAGGTCCCGGGTTCGAATCCCGCCAAGGGTGTGACTAAAATAGAGTGTTTGGTTTATTTTGTATGTTCTTGTGTAAAACTTTGACTTACGTATAGCAATAACTTAAATTCCTATACATTCCATCTAGATAACCAACGTAGCCCTTGTAGCGCAGAGGATAGCGCGTTGGACTTCTAATCCAAAGGTCCCGGGTTCGAATCCCGGCAAGGGTGTGACTATAATAGACTGCTTGATTTATTTTGTCTGTTCTTGTGTAAAACTTTGACTTACGTATAGCAATAACTTAAATTCCCATACATTCCATCTAGATAACCAACGCAGACCTTGCAGCGCAGAGGATAGCGCGTTGGACTTCTAATCCAAAGATCCCGGGTTCGAATCCCGGCAAGGGTGTGACTATAATAGAGTGTTTGGTTTATTTTGTCTGTTCATGTGTAAAAGTTTGACTTACGTATAGCAATAACTTAAATTCCCATATATTCCATCTAGATAACCAACGCAGCCCTTGTAGCGCAGAGGATAGCGCGTTGGACTTCTAATCCAAAGGCCCGGTTTCGAATCCCGGCAATGGTGTGACGCTAATAGAGTGTGTGGGTTATTTTGTCTGTTGTTGTTTAAAACTTTCACTTGTGTATAGGAATAACTTATATTCCCTTACATTCAATCTAGATAACCAACGCAGCCCTTGTAGCGCAGAGGATAGCGCGTTGGACTTCTAATCCAAAGGTCCCGGGTTCGAATCCCGGCAAGGGTGTGACTATAATAGAGTGTTTGGTTTATTTTGTCTGTTCATATGTAAAAGTTTGACTTACCTATAGCAATAACTTAAATTCCCATACATTCCATCTAGATAACCAACGCAGCCCTTGTAGCGCGCAGGATAGCGTGTTGGACTTCTAATCCAAAGGTCCCGGGTTCGAATCCCGGCAAGGGTGTCACTATAATAGAGTGTTTGGTTTATTTTGTCTGTTCTTGTGTAAAACTTTGACTTACGTATAGCAATAACTTAAATTCCCATACATTCCATCTTAATAACCAATGAAGCCCTAGTAGCGCAGAGAATAGCGCGTTGGACTTCTAATCCAAAGGTCCCGGGTTCGAATCCCGGCAAGGGTGTGACTATAATAGAGTGTTTGGTTTATTTTGTCTGTTTTTGTGTAAAACTTTGACTTACGTATAGCAATAACTTAAATTCCCCTACATTCCATCTAGATAACCAACGCAGCCCTTGTAGCGCAGAGGATAGCGCGTTGGACTTCTAATCCAAAGGTCCCGGGTTCGAATCCCGGCAAGGGTGTGACTATAATAGAGTGTTTGGTTTATTTTGTCTGTTCATATGTAAAAGTTTGACTTACGCATAGCAATAACTTAAATTCCCATACATTCCATTTAGATAACCAACGCAGCCCTTGTAGCGCAGAGGATAGCGCTTTGGACTTCTAATCCAAAGGTCCCGGGTTCGAATCCCGGCAAGGGTGTGACTATTATAGAGTGTTTGGTTTATTTTGTCTGTTTTTGTGTAAAACTTTGACTTACGCATAGCAATAATTTAAATTCCCATACATTCCATCTAGATAACCAACGCAGCCCTTGTAGCGCAGAGGTTGGCGCGTTGGATTTCTAATCCAAAGGTCCCGGGTTCGAATCCCGGCAAGGGTGTGACTATAATAGAGTGCCTGGTTTATTTGTCTGTTCTTGTGTAAAACTTTGACTTACGTATAGCAATAACTTAAATTCCCATACATTCCATCTAGATAAACAACGCAGCCCTTGTAGCGCAGAGGATAGCGCGTTGGACTTTTAATCCAAAGGCCCGGCAATGGTGTGACGCTAATAGAGTGTGTGGGTGATTTTGTCTGTTGTTGTTTAAAACTTTCACTTGTGTATAGGAATAACTTATATTCCCTTACATTCAATCTAGATAACCAACGCAGCCCTTGTAGCGCAGAGGATAGCGCGTTGGACTTCTAATCCAAAGGCCCGGTTTCGGATCCCGACAATGGTGTGACGCTAATGGAGTGTGTGGGTTATTTTGTCTGTTGTTGTTTAAAACTTTCACTTGTGTATAGGAATAACTTATATTCCCTTACATTCAATCTAGATAACCAACGCAGCCCTTGTAGCGCAGAGGATAGCGCGTAGGACTTCTAATCCAAAGGTCCCGGGTTCGAATCCCGGCAAGGGTGTGACTATAATAGAGTGTTTGGTTTATTTTGTCTGTTCATATGTAAAAGTTTGACTTACGTATAGCAATAACTTAAATTCCCATATATTCCATCTAGATAACCAACGCAGCCCTTGTAGCGCAGAGGATAGCGCGTTGGACTTCTAATCCAAAGGTCCCGGGTTCGAATCCCGGCAAGGGTGTGACTATAATAGAGTGTTTGGTTTATTTTCTCTGTTCTTGTGTAAAACTTTCACTTACGTATAGCAATAACTTAAATTCCCATACATTCCATCTAGATAACCAACGCAGTCCTTCTAGAGAAAAGGATAGCGCGTTGGACTTCAAATCCAGAGATTCCGGCAAGGATGTAACGCCAATAGAGTGTTTGGTTTATTTTGTCTGTTCATGTGTAAAAGTTTGACTTACGTATAGCAATAACTTAAATACCTATACATTCCATCCAGATAACCGACGCAGCCCTTGTAGCGCAGAGGATAGAGTGTTGGACTTCTAATCCAAAGGTCCCGGGTTCGAATCCCGGCAAGGATGTAACGCCAATAGAGTGTGTGGTTTATTTTGTCTGTTGTTGTTTAAAACTTTGACATACGTACAGCAATAACTTAAATTCCCGTACATTCCATTTAGATAACCAACGCAGCCCTTGTAGCGCATAGGATAATGCGTTTGACTTCTAATCCAAAGGTCCCGAGTTCGAATCCCGTCAAGGGTGTGACTATAATAAAGTGCCTGGTTTATTTTGTCTGTTCTTGTGTAAAACTTTGACTTACGTATAGCAATAACTTAAATTCTCATACATTCCATCTAGATAACCAACGCAGCCCTTCTAGAGAAGAGGATAGCGCGTTAGACTTCTAATCCAGAGATTCCGGCAAGGATGTAACGCCAATAGAGAGTGTGGTTTATTTTGTCTGTTGTTGTTTAAAACTTTGACATACGTACAGCAATAACTTAAATTCCCAAACATTCCATTTAGATAACCAACGCAGCCCTTGTAGCGCAGAGGATAGCGCGTTGGACTTCTAATCCAAAGGTCAGGGTTCGAATTTCGGCAAGGGTGTGACGCTAATAGAGTGTGTGGTTTATTTTGTCTGTTCATGTGTAAAAGTTTGACTTACGTATAGCAATAACTTAAATTCCCATACATTCCATCTAGATAACCAACGCAGCCCTTCTAGAGAAAAGGCTAGCGCGTTGGACTTCTAATCCAAAGGTCCCGAGTTCGAATCCCGTCAAGGGTGTGACTATAATAAAGTGCCTGGTTTATTTTGTCTGTTCTTGTGTAAAACTTTGACTTACGTATAGCAATAACTTAAATCCCCATATATTCCATCTAGATAACCAACATAGCCCTTGTAGCGCAGAGGATAGCGTGTTGGACTTCTAATCCAAAGGTCCCGGGTTCGAACCCCGGCAAGGGTGTGACTATGATAGAGTGCTTGGTTTATTTTGTCTGTTCATGTGTAAAAGTTTGACTTACGTATAGCAATAACTTAAATTCCTTACATTTTATCTAGATAACCAACGCAGCCCTTCTAGAGAAGAGGATAGCGCATTGGACTTCTAATCCAGAGATTCCGGCAAGGATGTAACGCCAATAGAGTGTGTGGTTTATTTTGTCTGTTGTTTAAAGTTTTGACATACGTACAGCAATAACTTAAATTCCCATACATTCCATTTAGATAATCAACGCAACCCTTGTAGCGCAGAGGATAGCGCGTTGGACTTCTAATCCAAAGGCCACGGGTTCGAATCCCGGCAAGGGTGCGACGCTAATATAGTGCGTGGTTTATTTTGTCTGTTGCTGGTTAAAACGTTGACTCACTTATAGCAATAACTTAAATTCCCATACATTCCATCTAGATAACCAACGCAGCCCTTCTAGAGAAAAGGATAGCGCGTTGGACTTCTAATCCAAAGGTCCCGTGTTCGAATCCCGGAAAGGGTGTGACTATAATAAAGAGTTTGGTTTATTTTGTATGTTCTTGTGTAAAACTTTGACTTACGTATAGCAATAACTGGAATTCCCATACATTCCATCTAGATAACCAACGCAGCCTTTGCAGCGCAGAGGATAGCGCGTTGGACTTCTAATACAAAGTACCCGGGTTCGAATCCCGGCAAGGGTGTGACTATAATAAAGTGCTTGGTTTATTTTGTCTGTTCATGTGTAAAACTTTGACTTACGTATAGGAATAACTTAAAAACCCATACATTCCATCTAGATAACCAACGCAGCCTTTGCAGCGCAGAGGATAGCGTGTTGGACTTCTAATCCAAAGGTCCCGGGTTCGAACCCCGGCAAAGGGGTGACTATGATAGAGTGCTTGGTTTATTTTGTCTGTTCTCGTGTAAAACTTTGACTTACGTATAGCAATAATTTAAATTCCCATACATTCCATCTAGATAACCAACGCAGCCCTTGTAGCGCAGAGGTTGGCGTGTTGGACTTCTAATCCAAAGGTCCCGGGTTCGAACCCCGGCAAGGGTGTGACTATGATAGAGTGCTTAGTTTATTTTGTCTGTTCTCGTGTAAAACTTTGACATACGTATAGCAATAACTTAAATTCCCATACATTCCATCTAGATTTCCAACGCAGCCCTTTTAGCGCAGAGGATAGCGTGTTGGACTTCTAATCCAAAGGTCCCGGGTTCGAATCACCACAAGTTTGTGCAGCTAATAGAGTATGTGGGTTATTTTGTCTGTTGTTGTTTAAAACTTTGACTCACTTATAGCATTAACTGAAATTCCCATACATATCATTTGAAAAACCACTGCAGCCCTTGTAGCGCTGAGGATAGCGCGTTGGACTTCCAATCCAAAGGCCCCGTATTCGAATCCCGGCAAGGGTGCGACGCTAATATAGTGTGTGGTTTATTTTGTCTGTTGCTGGTTAAAACTTTGACTCACTAATAGCAATAACTTAAATTCCCATACATTCCATCTAGATAACCAACGCAGCCCTTGTAGCGCAAATGATTGCGCGTTGGACTTCTAATCCAAAGGTTCCGGGTTCGAATCCCGGCAAGGGTGTGACTATAATAGGGTGTTTGGTTTATTTTGTCTGTTCATGTGTAAAAGTTTGACTTACGTATAGCAATAACCTAAATTCCTTACATTCCATCTAGATAACCAACGCAGACCTAGTAGCGCAGATGATAGCGCGTTGGACTTTTAATCCAAAGGCCCGGTTTCGAATCCCGGCAAGAGTGTGACGCTAATAGAGTGTGTGGGGTATTTTGTCTGTTGTTGTTTAAAACTTTCACTTGTGTATAGGAATAACTTATATTCCCTTACATTCCATCCAGATAAGCAACGCAGCTCTTTTAGCGCAGAGGATAGCGCGTTGGACTTCTAATACAAAGGACCCGGGTTCTAATCCCGGCAAGGTTGTGACAATAATAGAGTGCTTGGTTTATTTTGTCTGTTTTTGTGTAAAACTTTGACTTACGTATAGCAATAACTTAAATCCCCATATATTCCATCTAGATAACCAACATAGCCCTTGTAGCGCAGAGGATAGCGTGTTGGACTTCTAATCCAAAGGTCCCGGGTTCGAACCCAGTTAAGGGTGTGACTATGATAGAATGCTTGGTTTATTTTGTCTGTTGTTGTTTAAAACTTTGACTCACTTATAGCATTAACTTAAATTCCCATACATATCATTTGGATAACCACTGCAGCCCTTGTCGCGCTGAGGATAGCGCGTTGGACTTCTAATCCAAAGGCCCCGGGTTCGAATCCCGGCAAGGGTGCGACGCTAATATAGTGCGTGGTTTATTTTGTCTGTTGCTGGTTAAAACTTTGACTCACTTATAGCAATAATTTAAATTCCCATACATTCCATCTAGATAACCAACGCAGCCCTTCTAGAGAAAAGGATAGCGCGTTGGACTTCTAATCCAGAGATTCCGGCAACGATGTAACGCCAATAGAGTGTGTGGTTTATTTTGTCTGTTGTTAATTAAATCTTTGACATACTTACAGCAATAACTTAAATTCCTGTACATTTCATCTAGATAACCAACGCAGCCCTTGTAGCGCAGAGGATAGCGCGTTGGACTTCTAATCCAAAGGACCGGTTTTGAATCCCGGCAAGGGTGTGAAGCTAATAGAGTGTGTGGGTTATTTTGTCTGTTGTTGTTTAAAACTTTCACTTGTGTATAGGAATAACTTAAATTCCCTTACATTCCATCTAGATAACCAACGCAGCCCTTCTAGAAAAGAGGATAGCGCTTTATACTTCTAATCCAGAGATCCCGGCAAGGATGTAACGCCAATAGAGTGTGTGGTTTATTTTGTCTGTTGTTGTTTAAAACTTTGACATACGTACAGCAATAACTTAAATTCCCATACATTCCATCTAGATAACCAACGCAGCCCTTGTAGCGCAGAGGATAGCGCTTTGGACTTCTAATCCAAATGTCTCGGGTACGAATCCCGGCAAGTGTGTGACTATAATAGGGTGTTTGGTTTATTTTGTCTGTTCATGTGTAAAAGTTTGACTTACGTATAGCAATAACTTCAATTCCCATACATTCCATCAAGATAACCAACGCAGCCCTTGTAGCGCAAAGGATAGCGCCTTGGACTTCTAATACAAAGGCCCGGTTTCCAATCCCGGCAAGGGTGTGACTCTAATAGATTGTGTGGATTATTTTGTCTGTTGTAGTTTAAAACTTTCACTTGCGTAAAGGAATAACTTAAATTCTCATACATTCCATCTAGATAACCAACGCAGCCATTGTAGCGCAGAGGATAGCGCGTTGGCCTTCTAATCCAAAGGTCCCGGGTTCTAATCCCGGTAAGGTTGTGATGTTTTAAGAGTGTGTGGTTTATTTTGTCTGTTGTTCTTTAAAACTTTGACTCACTTATAGCAATAACTTAAGTTCCCATACATTCTTGATAACTCACGTAGTCCTTGTAGCGCAGAGGATAGCGCGTTAGACTTCTAATCCAAAGTACCCGGGTTCGAATCCCGGCAAGGGTGTGACTATAATAAAGTGCTTGGTTTATTTTGTCTGTTCTTGTGTAAAACTTTGACTTACGTATAGCAATAACTTAAATTCCCATACATTCCATCTAGAAAACCAACGCAGCCCTTGTAGCGCAAATGATTGCGCGTTGGACTTCTAATCCGAAGTCCCCGGGTTCGAATCCCGGCAAGGGTGTGACGCTAATATAGTGTGTGGTGTATTTTGTCTATTATTGTGTAAAAGTTTCACTTACGTATAGCAATAACTTAAATTCCCATACATTCCATCTAGATAACCCCTGCCCTTCTTGAGAAGAGGATAGCGCGTTGGGCTTCTAATCCAGAGATTCCGGCAAAGATGTAACGCCAATAGAGTGTGGGGTTTATTTTGTCTGTTGTTGTTTAAAACTTTGACTTACGAATAGCAATAACTTAAATTCCCATACATTTCATCTAGACAACCAACACAGCCCTTGTAGCGCAGAGGATAGCGCGTTGGACTTCTAATCCAAAGGTCCCGGGTTCGAATCCCGGCAAGGGTGTGACTCTAATAGAGTGTGTGGTTTATTTTGTCTGTTATTGTGTAAAACTTTGACTTACGTATAGCAATAACTTCAATTAACGTACATTCCATCTAGATAACCCCTGCAGCCCTTCTTGAGAAGAGGATAGCGCGTTGGACATCTAATCCAGAGATTCCGGCAAGGATGTAACGCCAATAGAGTGTGTGGTTTATTTTGTCTGTTGTTGTTTAAAACTTTGACATACCTACAGCAATAACTTAAATTCCCATACATTCCATCTAGATAACCAACGCAGCCCTTGTAGCGCAGAGGATAGCGCGTTGGACTTCTAATCCAAAAGTCCCGCGTTCGAATACCGGCAAGGGTGTGACTATAATAGAGTGTTTAGTTTATTTTAACTGTTCTTGTGTAAAACTTTGACTTACGTATAGCAATAACTTAAATTCCCATACATTCCATCTAGATAACCAACGCAGCCCTTGTAGCGCAGAGGATAGCGCGTTGGACTTCTAATCCAAAGGTCCCGGGTTCGAATCCCGGCAAGGGTGTTACTCTAATAGAGTGTTTGGTTTATTTTGTCTGTTCTTGTGTAAAACTTTGACTTACGTATAGCAATAACTTAAATTCCCATACATTCCATCTAGATAACCAACGCAGCCCTTGTAGCGCAGAGGATAGCGCGTTGGACTTCAAAGCCAAAGGTACCGAGTTCGAATCCCGGAAAGGGTGTGACGCTAATATAGTGTGTGGGTTATTTTGTCTGTTGTTGTTTAAAACTTTCACTGGTGTATAGCAATAACTTATATTCCCTTACATTCAATCTAGATAACCAACGCAGCCCTTGTAGCGCAGAGGATAGCGCGTTGGACTTCTAATCTAAAGGTCCCGGCTTCGAATCCCGGCAAGGGTGTGACTATAATAGAGTTTGTGGTTTATTTTGTCTGTTCTTGTGTAAAACATTGACTTACGTATAGCAATAACTTAAATTCCCATACATTCCATCTAGATAACCCCTGCAGTCCTTCTTGAGAAGAGGATAGCGCGTTGGACTTCTAATCCAGAGATTCCGGCAAGGATGTAACGCCAATAGAATGTGTGGTTTATTTTGTCTGTTGTTGTTTAAAACTTTGACATACGTACAGAAATAACTTAAATTCCCATACATTCCATCTAGAAAACCAACGCAGCCCTTGTAGCGCAAATGATTGCGCGTTGGACTTCTAATCCGAAGTCCCCGGGTTCGAATCCCGGCAAGGGTGTGACGCTAATATAGTGTGTGGTGTATTTTGTCTATTATTGTGTAAAAGTTTCACTTACGTATAGCAATAACTTAAATTCCCATACATTCCATCTAGATAACCCCTGCCCTTCTTGAGAAGAGGATAGCGCGTTGGGCTTCTAATCCAGAGATTCCGGCAAAGATGTAACGCCAATAGAGTGTGGGGTTTATTTTGTCTGTTGTTGTTTAAAACTTTGACTTACGAATAGCAATAACTTAAATTCCCATACATTTCATCTAGACAACCAACACAGCCCTTGTAGCGCAGAGGATAGCGCGTTGGACTTCTAATCCAAAGGTCCCGGGTTCGAATCCCGGCAAGGGTGTGACTCTAATAGAGTGTGTGGTTTATTTTGTCTGTTATTGTGTAAAACTTTGACTTACGTATAGCAATAACTTCAATTAACGTACATTCCATCTAGATAACCCCTGCAGCCCTTCTTGAGAAGAGGATAGCGCGTTGGACATCTAATCCAGAGATTCCGGCAAGGATGTAACGCCAATAGAGTGTGTGGTTTATTTTGTCTGTTGTTGTTTAAAACTTTGACATACCTACAGCAATAACTTAAATTCCCATACATTCCATCTAGATAACCAACGCAGCCCTTGTAGCGCAGAGGATAGCGCGTTGGACTTCTAATCCAAAAGTCCCGCGTTCGAATACCGGCAAGGGTGTGACTATAATAGAGTGTTTAGTTTATTTTAACTGTTCTTGTGTAAAACTTTGACTTACGTATAGCAATAACTTAAATTCCCATACATTCCATCTAGATAACCAACGCAGCCCTTGTAGCGCAGAGGATAGCGCGTTGGACTTCTAATCCAAAGGTCCCGGGTTCGAATCCCGGCAAGGGTGTTACTCTAATAGAGTGTTTGGTTTATTTTGTCTGTTCTTGTGTAAAACTTTGACTTACGTATAGCAATAACTTAAATTCCCATACATTCCATCTAGATAACCAACGCAGCCCTTGTAGCGCAGAGGATAGCGCGTTGGACTTCAAAGCCAAAGGTACCGAGTTCGAATCCCGGAAAGGGTGTGACGCTAATATTGTGTGTGGGTTATTTTGTCTGTTGTTGTTTAAAACTTTCACTGGTGTATAGCAATAACTTATATTCCCTTACATTCAATCTAGATAACCAACGCAGCCCTTGTAGCGCAGAGGATAGCGCGTTGGACTTCTAATCTAAAGGTCCCGGCTTCGAATCCCGGCAAGGGTGTGACTATAATAGAGTTTGTGGTTTATTTTGTCTGTTCTTGTGTAAAACATTGACTTACGTATAGCAATAACTTAAATTCCCATACATTCCATCTAGATAACCCCTGCAGTCCTTCTTGAGAAGAGGATAGCGCGTTGGACTTCTAATCCAGAGATTCCGGCAAGGATGTAACGCCAATAGAATGTGTGGTTTATTTTGTCTGTTGTTGTTTAAAACTTTGACATACGTACAGAAATAACTTAAATTCCCATACATTCCATCTAGATAACCAACGCAGCCCTTGTAGCGCAGAGGATAGCGCGTTGGACTTCTAATGCAAAGGTCCCGGGTTTAAATCTCGGCAAGGGTGTGACCATAGTAGAGTGTTTGGTCTATTTTGTCTGTTCTTGTTTAAAACTTTGACTTACGTATAGCAATAACTTAAATTCCAATACATTCCATCTTGATAAAAAAGGCAGCTCTTGTAGCGCAGAGGATAGCGAGTTGGACTTCTAATCCAAAGGTCCCTGGTTCGAATCCCGGCAAGGGTTTGACTATAATAGAGTGTGTGGTTTATTTTGTCTGTTCTTGTGTAAAACTTTGACTTACGTATAGCAATAATTTAAATTCCCATACATTCCATCTAGTTAACCAAAGCAGCCCTTGTAGAGAAGATCATAGCGCGTTGGACTTCTAATATAGAGATGCCGGAAATGATGTAACGCCAATAGAGTGTGTGGTTTATTTTGTCTGTTGTTTAAAACTTTGATTCACTTATAGCAATATCTTAAATTCCCATACATTACATCTAGACAACCAACGCAGCCCCTGTAGCGCAGAGGATAGCGCGTTTTACTTCTAATCCACAGGTCTCGTGTTGGAATTCCGGCAAGGGTGTGACTTTAAAAGAGTGTGTGGCTTATTTTGTCTGTGCTTGTGTAAAACTTTGACTTACGTATAGCAATATCTTAAATTCCCATACACTCCATCTAGACAACCAACGCAGCCCTTGTAGTGCAGAGGATAGCGCGTTGGACTTCTAATCCAGAGATGCCGGCAAGGATGTAACGCCAATAGAGTGTGTGGTTTATTTTGTCTGTTGTTGTTTAAAACTTTGACATACGTACAGCAATAACTTAAATTCCCATACATTCCATCTAGATAACCAACGCAGCCCTTGTAGCGCAGAGGATAGCGCTTTGGACTTCTAATCCAAATGTCTCGGGTACGAATCCCGGCAAGTGTGTGACTATAATAGGGTGTTTGGTTTATTTTGTCTGTTCATGTGTAAAAGTTTGACTTACGTATAGCAATAACTTCAATTCCCATAAATTCCATCAAGATAACCAACGCAGCCCTTGTAGCGCAAAGGATAGCGCGTTGGACTTCTAATCCAAAGGTCCCGGGTTCGAATCCCGGCAAGGGTGTTACTATAATAGAGTGTGTGGTTTATTTTGTCTGTTATTGTGTAAAACTTTGACTTACGTATAGCAATAACTTCAATTAACGTACATTCCATCTAGATAACCCCTGCAGCCCTTCTTGAGAAGAGGATAGCGCGTTGGACATCTAATCCAGAGATTCCGGCAAGGATGTAACGCCAATAGAGTGTGTGGTTTATTTTGTCTGTTGTTGTTTAAAACTTTGACATACCTACAGCAATAACTTAAATTCCCATACATTCCATCTAGATAACCAACGCAGCCCTTGTAGCGCAGAGGATAGCGCGTTGGACTTCTAATCCAAAAGTCCCGCGTTCGAATACCGGCAAGGGTGTGACTATAATAGAGTGTTTAGTTTATTTTAACTGTTCTTGTGTAAAACTTTGACTTACGTATAGCAATAACTTAAATTCCCATACATTCCATCTAGATAACCAACGCAGCCCTTGTAGCGCAGAGGATAGCGCGTTGGACTTCTAATCCAAAGGTCCCGGGTTCGAATCCCGGCAAGGGTGTTACTCTAATAGAGTGTTTGGTTTATTTTGTCTGTTCTTGTGTAAAACTTTGACTTACGTATAGCAATAACTTAAATTCCCATACATTCCATCTAGATAACCAACGCAGCCCTTGTAGCGCAGAGGATAGCGCGTTGGACTTCAAAGCCAAAGGTACCGAGTTCGAATCCCGGAAAGGGTGTGACGCTAATATAGTGTGTGGGTTATTTTGTCTGTTGTTGTTTAAAACTTTCACTGGTGTATAGCAATAACTTATATTCCCTTACATTCAATCTAGATAACCAACGCAGCCCTTGTAGCGCAGAGGATAGCGCGTTGGACTTCTAATCTAAAGGTCCCGGCTTCGAATCCCGGCAAGGGTGTGACTATAATAGAGTTTGTGGTTTATTTTGTCTGTTCTTGTGTAAAACATTGACTTACGTATAGCAATAACTTAAATTCCCATACATTCCATCTAGATAACCCCTGCAGTCCTTCTTGAGAAGAGGATAGCGCGTTGGACTTCTAATCCAGAGATTCCGGCAAGGATGTAACGCCAATAGAATGTGTGGTTTATTTTGTCTGTTGTTGTTTAAAACTTTGACATACGTACAGAAATAACTTAAATTCCCATACATTCCATCTAGATAACCAACGCAGCCCTTGTAGCGCAGAGGATAGCGCGTTGGACTTCTAATGCAAAGGTCCCGGGTTTAAATCTCGGCAAGGGTGTGACCATAGTAGAGTGTTTGGTCTATTTTGTCTGTTCTTGTTTAAAACTTTGACTTACGTATAGCAATAACTTAAATTCCAATACATTCCATCTTGATAAAAAAGGCAGCTCTTGTAGCGCAGAGGATAGCGAGTTGGACTTCTAATCCAAAGGTCCCTGGTTCGAATCCCGGCAAGGGTTTGACTATAATAGAGTGTGTGGTTTATTTTGTCTGTTCTTGTGTAAAACTTTGACTTACGTATAGCAATAATTTAAATTCCCATACATTCCATCTAGTTAACCAAAGCAGCCCTTGTAGAGAAGATCATAGCGCGTTGGACTTCTAATATAGAGATGCCGGAAATGATGTAACGCCAATAGAGTGTGTGGTTTATTTTGTCTGTTGTTTAAAACTTTGATTCACTTATAGCAATATCTTAAATTCCCATACATTACATCTAGACAACCAACGCAGCCCCTGTAGCGCAGAGGATAGCGCGTTTTACTTCTAATCCACAGGTCTCGTGTTGGAATTCCGGCAAGGGTGTGACTTTAAAAGAGTGTGTGGCTTATTTTGTCTGTGCTTGTGTAAAACTTTGACTTACGTATAGCAATATCTTAAATTCCCATACACTCCATCTAGACAACCAACGCAGCCCTTGTAGTGCAGAGGATAGCGCGTTGGACTTCTAATCCAGAGATGCCGGCAAGGATGTAACGCCAATAGAGTGTGTGGTTTATTTTGTCTGTTGTTGTTTAAAACTTTGACATACGTACAGCAATAACTTAAATTCCCATACATTCCATCTAGATAACCAACGCAGCCCTTGTAGCGCAGAGGATAGCGCTTTGGACTTCTAATCCAAATGTCTCGGGTACGAATCCCGGCAAGTGTGTGACTATAATAGGGTGTTTGGTTTATTTTGTCTGTTCATGTGTAAAAGTTTGACTTACGTATAGCAATAACTTCAATTCCCATAAATTCCATCAAGATAACCAACGCAGCCCTTGTAGCGCAAAGGATAGCGCGTTGGACTTCTAATCCAAAGGTCCCGGGTTCGAATCCCGGCAAGGGTGTTACTATAATAGAGTGTTTGGTTTATTTTGTCTGTTCTTGTGTAAAACTTTGACTTACGTATAGCAATAACTTAAATTCCCATACATTCCATCTAGATAACCAACGCAGCCCTTGTAGCGCAGAGGATAGCGCGTTGGACTTCAAAGCCAAAGGTACCGAGTTCGAATCCCGGAAAGGGTGTGACGCTAATATAGTGTGTGGGTTATTTTGTCTGTTGTTGTTTAAAACTTTCACTGGTGTATAGCAATAACTTATATTCCCTTACATTCAATCTAGATAACCAACGCAGCCCTTGTAGCGCAGAGGATAGCGCGTTGGACTTCTAATCTAAAGGTCCCGGCTTCGAATCCCGGCAAGGGTGTGACTATAATAGAGTTTGTGGTTTATTTTGTCTGTTCTTGTGTAAAACATTGACATACGTATAGCAATAACTTAAATTCCCATACATTCCATCAAGATAACCCCTGCAGTCCTTCTTGAGAAGAGGATAGCGCGTTGGACTTCTAATCCAGAGATTCCGGCAAGGATGTAACGCCAATAGAATGTGTGGTTTATTTTGTCTGTTGTTGTTTAAAACTTTGACATACGTACAGAAATAACTTAAATTCCCATACATTCCATCTAGATAACCAACGCAGCCCTTGTAGCGCAGAGGATAGCGCGTTGGACTTCTAATGCAAAGGTCCCGGGTTTGAATCCCGGCAAGGGTGTGACCATAGTAGAGTGTTTGGTCTATTTTGTCTGTTCTTGTTTAAAACTTTGACTTACGTATAGCAATAACTTAAATTCCAATACATTCCATCTTGATAAAAAAGGCAGCTCTTGTAGCGCAGAGGATAGCGAGTTGGACTTCTAATCCAAAGGTCCCTGGTTCGAATCCCGGCAAGGGTTTGACTATAATAGAGTGTGTGGTTTATTTTGTCTGTTCTTGTGTAAAACTTTGACTTACGTATAGCAATAATTTAAATTCCCATACATTCCATCTAGTTAACCAAAGCAGCCCTTGTAGAGAAGATCATAGCGCGTTGGACTTCTAATATAGAGATGCCGGAAATGATGTAACGCCAATAGAGTGTGTGGTTTATTTTGTCTGTTGTTTAAAACTTTGATTCACTTATAGCAATAACTTAAATTCCCATACATTACATCTAGACAACCAACGCAGCCCCTGTAGCGCAGAGGATAGCGCGTTTTACTTCTAATCCACAGGTCTCGTGTTGGAATTCCGGCAAGGGTGTGACTTTAAAAGAGTGTGTGGCTTATTTTGTCTGTGCTTGTGTAAAACTTTGACTTACGTATAGCAATATCTTAAATTCCCATACACTCCATCTAGACAACCAACGCAGCCCTTGTAGTGCAGAGGATAGCGCGTTGGACTTCTAATCCAGAGATGCCGGCAAGGATGTAACGCCAATAGAGTGTGTGGTTTATTTTGTCTGTTGTTGTTTAAAACTTTGACATACGTACAGCAATAACTTAAATTCCCATACATTCCATCTAGATAACCAACGCAGCCCTTGTAGCGCAGAGGATAGCGCTTTGGACTTCTAATCCAAATGTCTCGGGTACGAATCCCGGCAAGTGTGTGACTATAATAGGGTGTTTGGTTTATTTTGTCTGTTCATGTGTAAAAGTTTGACTTACGTATAGCAATAACTTCAATTCCCATAAATTCCATCAAGATAACCAACGCAGCCCTTGTAGCGCAAAGGATAGCGCGTTGGACTTCTAATACAAAGGCCCGGTTTCCAATCCCGGCAAGGGTGTGACTCTAATAGATTGTGTGGGTTATTTTGTCTGTTGTAGTTTAAAACTTTCACTTGCGTAAAGGAATAACTTAAATTCTCATACATTCCATCTAGATAACCAACGCAGCCATTGTAGCACAGAGGATAGCGCGTTGGCCTTCTAATCCAAAGGTCCCGGGTTCTAATCCCGGTAAGGTTGTGATGTTTTAAGAGTGTGTGGTTTATTTTGTCTGTTGTTCTTTAAAACTTTGACTCACTTATAGCAAAAACTTAAGTTCCCATACATTCTTGATAACTCACGTAGTCCTTGTAGCGCAGAGGATAGCGCGTTAGACTTCTAATCCAAAGGTCCCGGGTTCGAATCCCGGCAAGGGTGTGACTATAATAGAGAGTTTGGTTTATTTTGTATGTTCTTGTGTAAAACTTTGACTTACGTATAGCAATAACTGGAATTCCCATACATTCCATCTAGATAACCAACGCAGCCTTTGCAGCGCAGAGGATAGCGCGTTGGACTTCTAATACAAAGTACCCGGGTTCGAATCCCGGCAAGGGTGTGACTATAATAAAGTGCTTGGTTTATTTTGTCTGTTCTTGTGTAAAACTTTGACTTACGTATAGCAATAACTTAAATTCCCATACATTCCATCTAGATAACCAACGCAGCCCTTGTAGCGCAAATGATTGCGCGTTGGACTTCTAATCCGAAGTCCCCGGGTTCGAATTCCGGCAAGAGTGTGACGCTAATATAGTGTTGTGTATTTTGTCTATTATTGTGTAAAAGTTTCACTTACGTATAGCAATAACTTAAATTCCCATACATTCCATCTAGATAACCCCTGCCCTTCTTGAGAAGAGGATAGCGCGTTGGGCTTCTAATCCAGAGATTCCGGCAAGGATGTAACGCCAATAGAGTGTGGGGTTTATTTTGTCTGTTGTTGTTTAAAACTTTGACATACGCACAGCAATAACTTAAATTCCCATACATTCCATCTAGATAACAAACGCAGCCTTTCTAGCGCAGAGGATAGCGCGTTGGACTTGTAATCCAAAGGTCCCGGGTTCGAATCCCGGCAAGGGTGTGACTATAATAGAGTGTTCGGTTTATTTTTTCTTTTTTTGTGTAAAACTTTGACTTACGAATAGCAATAACTTAAATTCCCATACATTTCATCTAGACAACCAACACAGCCCTTGTAGCGCAGAGGATAGCGCGTTGGACTTCTAATCCAAAGGTCCCGGGTTCGAATCCCGGCAAGGGTGTGACTCTAATAGAGTGTGTGGTTTATTTTGTCTGTTATTGTGTAAAACTTTGACTTACGTATAGCAATAACTTCAATTAACGTACATTCCATCTAGATAACCCCTGCAGCCCTTCTTGAGAAGAGGATAGCGCGTTGGACATCTAATCCAGAGATTCCGGCAAGGATGTAACGCCAATAGAGTGTGTGGTTTATTTTGTCTGTTGTTGTTTAAAACTTTGACATACCTACAGCAATAACTTAAATTCCCATACATTCCATCTAGATAACCAACGCAGCCCTTGTAGCGCAGAGGATAGCGCGTTGGACTTCTAATCCAAAAGTCCCGCGTTCGAATACCGGCAAGGGTGTGACTATAATAGAGTGTTTAGTTTATTTTAACTGTTCTTGTGTAAAACTTTGACTTACGTATAGCAATAACTTAAATTCCCATACATTCCATCTAGATAACCAACGCAGCCCTTGTAGCGCAGAGGATAGCGCGTTGGACTTCTAATCCAAAGGTCCCGGGTTCGAATCCCGGCAAGGGTGTTACTCTAATAGAGTGTTTGGTTTATTTTGTCTGTTCTTGTGTAAAACTTTGACTTACGTATAGCAATAACTTAAATTCCCATACATTCCATCTAGATAACCAACGCAGCCCTTGTAGCGCAGAGGATAGCGCGTTGGACTTCAAAGCCAAAGGTACCGAGTTCGAATCCCGGAAAGGGTGTGACGCTAATATAGTGTGTGGGTTATTTTGTCTGTTGTTGTTTAAAACTTTCACTGGTGTATAGCAATAACTTATATTCCCTTACATTCAATCTAGATAACCAACGCAGCCCTTGTAGCGCAGAGGATAGCGCGTTGGACTTCTAATCTAAAGGTCCCGGCTTCGAATCCCGGCAAGGGTGTGACTATAATAGAGTTTGTGGTTTATTTTGTCTGTTCTTGTGTAAAACATTGACTTACGTATAGCAATAACTTAAATTCCCATACATTCCATCTAGATAACCCCTGCAGTCCTTCTTGAGAAGAGGATAGCGCGTTGGACTTCTAATCCAGAGATTCCGGCAAGGATGTAACGCCAATAGAATGTGTGGTTTATTTTGTCTGTTGTTGTTTAAAACTTTGACATACGTACAGAAATAACTTAAATTCCCATACATTCCATCTAGATAACCAACGCAGCCCTTGTAGCGCAGAGGATAGCGCGTTGGACTTCTAATGCAAAGGTCCCGGGTTTAAATCTCGGCAAGGGTGTGACCATAGTAGAGTGTTTGGTCTATTTTGTCTGTTCTTGTTTAAAACTTTGACTTACGTATAGCAATAACTTAAATTCCAATACATTCCATCTTGATAAAAAAGGCAGCTCTTGTAGCGCAGAGGATAGCGAGTTGGACTTCTAATCCAAAGGTCCCTGGTTCGAATCCCGGCAAGGGTGTGACTATAAAAGAGTGTGTGGCTTATTTTGTCTGTGCTTGTGTAAAACTTTGACTTACGTATAGCAATATCTTAAATTCCCATACACTCCATCTAGACAACCAACGCAGCCCTTGTAGTGCAGAGGATAGCGCGTTGGACTTCTAATCCAGAGATGCCGGCAAGGATGTAACGCCAATAGAGTGTGTGGTTTATTTTGTCTGTTGTTGTTTAAAACTTTGACATACGTATATCAATAACTTAAATTCCTACACATTCTATATAAAAAGTCTCCACAGACCTTGTAGCGCAGAGGATAGTGCGTTGGACTTGCAGCTAACAGAGTGTGTGGTTTATTTTTTCTGTTCTTGTGTAAAACTTTGACTCACTTATAGCAATAACTTAAGTTTCCATACATTCTTGATAACTCAGGTAGCCCTTCTGGCGCAGTGGATAGCGCGTTAGACTTCTAATCCAAAGGTCCCGGTTTCGAATCCCGGCGAGGGTGTGACGCTAATAGAGTGTGTGGTTTATTTTGTCTGTTGTTGTTTCAAACTTTGACGTACGTATAGCAATAATTTATATTACATTACATTACATCTAGACAACCAAACGCAGCCCTTGTAGCGCAGAGGATAGCGCGTTGGACTTCTGATACAAAGGTCCCGAGTTCGAATACCGGCATGGACGATCATCTAATAGAGTGTGTGGCTTATTTTGTCTGATCTTGTGTTAAACTTTGACTTACGTATAGCAATAATTTAAATTCCCATACATTCCATCTAGATAACTCCCGCCGCCCTTTTCGCGCCGATGATAGCGCTTTGATTTTTTAATACAAAGGTCCCGGGTTCGAATCCCGCAATTTTGGAATGCCAATAGAGAGTGTGGTTTTTTTTGTTAATTGTTGTTTAAAACTTTGATGTACGTATAGCAATAACTAAAATTCCAATACTTTCCATCAAAATAACCCTCGCAGCACGTGTAGCGCAGTGAATAGCACGTTGGTCCTCTAATTCAAAGGTCCCGGTTTGGAATCCGGCGATAAGTGAAAATTCAACCAAATCCGTTTATTATTTTGTCAGTTGTTGTTTAAAACTTTTACGTACGTATAGTCATAGTTTAAATTCCCATATATTTCTTTTAAACAACTTTTGGACAACCTTGGAACCCGGTACCTTTGGATTAGAAGTCCAACGTGCTCTCCTCGGCGTAATAACGGCTGCGGAAGGTATGTAAGGAATAAATGGGAATTTAAGTTGTTTGTTTGTTTGTTTCTTATGGCACTTGCCACTGACAAGCCCGCTGTTACGAAGACAGCGATTTAAGCCTGAGGTTGAACGTCTCTTATTTTTTATAGCAGCGCCAACTAGGGCCAAGAGTACGACTTTGCCACTCACGCATCATTCATTCGCTTGCACAACCCCTTTTTACAGCAGGGCACATTCACACATCCCACAGAACAACAGAAGAACAACCATGCCCAAACCGGGACTCGAACGCGGGACGCCCAGATCACGGGGAAGACGCGCTACCTCTATGCCAGGACGCCGGCATTTAAGTTGTTGCTATACGTACGTCAAATTTTTAAACAACAATGGATAAAATTAACCCTTTTTGGAATTGACTTCGCACCCTTGCCAGAATTTGAACCCGTTACCTTTGGATTAGCAGTCTGACGCGCTATCCTCTGTGATATGACGTTGCTAATAACTAATGAGAATACCTTACCGATCAGACGTGAAGATTAGTTTATGGTCTTTTGAAGTAGTCTCAAGATTGCTGTCTAAACAATTTGTAGGGAAATAGTTTATGGTATCTACTATTGTACCTGGTTCAGCTGGAACACCCTATATTACATGATGGAAGCATTTCTTCAATATGTGCTTCTGATCCATTCAAAGGCGCTCCATCTCTTCCTCAAATACCTGCGTAGAATCAACAATAGTGCATAGGGATTGGAAATAAAGATTTCTTTTTTAATTTACTAAATAGCTACAATTATTATTGGATCTTTTCGCCATTATTGCTTTTTTATCTTTTAAGCGTCATTTTTTTAATTAATAAAAAATTATTGGATAAATGACTAACCAAATACATTTAAGCATTTAGAATTGGAAAAGAATATTATTTCCTCACAATTCAGTCAGCTACTTTAATGTGGTTTCCAAAAATTAGGATCTTATGATCTTCACTATTGTAATTCGACATATTCGACATATTGCACAATGTTTTAGAATGGAAGATAATATTTTCTTCCATACTTCTTTGAGGACCACCTAAATCTATCAATGTTTTTTTCAAGATTCATCAAGGTTTTCCAATTGATATTGAAGCACTATACAACATAACAATAACTTTAAGAAAAAACTTAATAAAATCTTACATAAAGCGTAGACGAACAGTAGAGGTAAAGCAGAACTAGAAGCACTGTAAAAAAACTTGTGCAGTTGAACAAACATATATTGTATTTTCTTCCAACAGTTCGAGCACAGCAGAAGCGGCATTCGTAAGCAAGTACCAAAAATAGGTGAGCCTTTTGCTTTTAAGCTAAAAAGGACAACAAAGATTTATTTTAACATGATAATATTTAGAGGTTGGTAAACTACAGCATATGTGCTGCAATGATAATAAAATGACAAAAATGTCTTATGAAAGTTTTGCTTAAAGCACTCTACAGGGCAGAAAATCGGACTGAGAATTTGTACCAAATTTGGCACATTAACATTATGAGTCTATATTTTAAATTAAGTTCTCCTTCAATTTTCTCAAATTCTTGATAAATAAGATAATTTTAAAGATGTGTAGTAAGTAATTTAATTTAATAAATTAATAATAATAAAAAATTGGTATGTTTGGAAATATTTATTTCAATAAATACTTAATTTTAAAAGACAAAAAGATGGGACTTGAAATAATTAAATTCATTTATATCAAATTACTACAAAAAAGAAACTCTTAATATAAATCAAATCGAATATATTCAAGGTATTTTTTTAAAGCGAGATTTTGTTTATTGAGTGCATTGAAAATCAATAAAATAAGCATGTGAAAAGCATTAAAATATTTTACTTAGAATCATTGAGAGTACAAATGATAGAGTTTTAACAAATGAAATCAATTCAGAAATGATAATAATCTTTTACAATTTTTAGCTAATCACAAGAAATTCGAATTATAGATACAACTTTAATCTTTTGCATTCGGATGTTGACTTTTAGATACCATTCTAGAAGGTGTATTTTTTTTTTTTTTTTACTTTTTTTAATTCTAATTACTAAGAAATATACTTTCATAATTTAAAGACGTCGCAGATTAATTTTTCTGAAAAAAAATATGTTTAAATATTTTTGTGTGTTTTTCATTTCCAGAAGCAATAAAACTTTTGTTTTCAAAGCATAATAATGCATAGTTAATTTTTTAAGTAGAAAGGGTTTAATGGGAAATTAACTCTTTGATTATATTACCCAATTAAATTAAGTATGTTAAAAGGAATTTCAAGGAACAAGCGAAGAAAAATTCAAATTGCACAATTATCTAACAGCATAAAAATTTTACATAATCGACAAATAAACAAAAGGCAATTTTTGGCATCTTTGACCATGAGGAAAGATACCCATAGAGAATCCCCCCGGGGGGCATCTCGGAACGAGGATGAGATGTTTCCGTCATGGTGGTTGGATTTCGCCACCCTGGAGGGTACACTAATAGGTTTGGGATCTGACTCCTCCCATCCATGACGGGACGTAATTCCTTCGGGGAGGGTTGTACCGTGGCCGGTAATGGCCCTTAGGACTCAACCACAGTTCCCGCCAATGTTGCTGTTGCGGTGGTCCGGTCATTCAGTTTTTATGGTTTAAATCTGTGTGCCTTCGTGGCGGGTCGGAGAGTCGGATGGCTGACTTACCCATAGAGAAAAACTGAATTACAGAAACTACGCATTGGCTGACCTATATCTTTCAAAATTGTTCATATCGAACTCGACATCTGCGATTCAAATTTTTGCCAGCATGGCAACAAAATTCATACTTCCAATTTGAACCTAACATTTAATTTAAAAATTTCTATTTGTGCATAAATATTCATGAAATCGAGATGAAATTTAATCTCATGGAAAATTTCCTCGCAATAGAAAAAAGTAATTTAATAACAACTTTGTTCATTAAATCGATTTGGATAGACATTTTTTGCAGACTTTTATAATTGCTGTAAGGGTAAATTTGTGTTAATTCTTTTTTGTTTTATATTTTAATAAAACTAAATAATAATTTGATTATAATACAAAATGGAGAGAAAATTTGGTTATTTTGGTTTGGTTATTTTACATAGTATTTGGTTCTATTTTGTAAAATTTTATTTGCATACAATTTATTGTATTTCAGTTGTTCGTGCTTTGTTTTAAACGTACATTTATGAAGAATTAAAATACAGCTTCATTCACTTAAATCTTCGGTTCATCTACAGTCACTCATAAAAGTATTGGGACAATTGGGTTAAATAGCTACAAAGCTATTTATAAAACTATTTATTACATTAAAATAAAAACAAAATGAATCAAGAAATATTTTAATATTTGGTGAACAGTGTGTAAGGAAAATATAATTGGTATTTAAGAATTATAATTTGATCTAATTTTCCAAATGTAATTCAAAGACAAATAGATGTCAAAAGAGTATTGGGACACTTTGGAAATGAGACATTCAACAAATATATAGCACATCAATAGAATTGAATTTACTACCACATTTTTAAACTATAATTTTAAACATAAAATTTTCAATAGATAAGATTAGTTATAGAAAATATGGCGAGAAACAATGATATATCAGTCGATGTGGGAAATCTTGTAATAATTTATTGGAAAAATGAAAAATCAGCTCGCTGTATGTATCATATATTGAAATTGAGTAAATCTATTGTTTTTGACATTATTCACAGGTTCAAGAAAACAAATAGTGTTCAAAACATCAAGGGCATCCAAGGACATTTAATGAATGTGAAAAGAGGTGGATTGTGGAACAAGTTCACTTTAATCCAAAAACTAGTGCAATAAAATTGACTCATCAATGGAAAAGTAAGTTCGGAAAATCTGTAAACCTTGAAACTGATAGAAATGTTTAAATAAAACATAAATATCATGGCAGAGTACCTCAAAGAAAGCCCTACATCAGCAAACCAAAACTGCAAGTTAGACTGGCATTTGCTAGAATGTTTGTAAATGTGCCGAAAGAATTTTGGGAAAAGTAATTTTTGTTGAAAACAAATACAACATTTTCGGATCAGATGGCAAGTAAAACGTTTGTCGAAAACCAAATGCGGCTATAAACGTCAAAAATTTATGGCCTGTTGTCAAATATGGAGATAGCAATTAAATAGTGTGGGATTGTATGGCAAGCATCGGTGTTGGGAACTTGCATTTTATTGGTTGTACAATGAATAAACATATCTATCTTGACATTCTCAATTGAAACTTAAAATAAAGTGAGAGAAAGATGGGAATGTTAAGACATTTTATATTGTACCAATATAATGACCCGAAACCTAGAAGACTAATTACTGATATTTGCAAGTAATGGATCCTCTACCACTGTCTTAGTGTTATTTAGACTCTTGCATACAGTTCAGACCTTAATCTCATTGAGCATGTGTGGGATTATTTGTAGCAAAAATTATATGAATATCAAATTTCTAACAAGCAGAACTTAAGAAAACATTATGTCGAAGTGAGGGCAAAATTCGATGGATTATTTTGCAAAAAAATTAGTCCATGCCAAATCGATACTTAACACCACACCACACCTCCGTTTCTAGAGCTAAATAGACAAAAGCAAAGGTGGTGTATCAAGATATTAACTTTTAAGTTTGCATTGTTTTCCTTAATTTATTGGGAAGTGTGAAATACTTTTTTGAGCACGTTTTTTTTTACTCGATTTCCTTTATTTTCAATTATAATCATAATTGCGTTAATATGAGAGTTTTGTTTGGATTATTATGATTTGTATGTATCAAAATAATATTTATTTGTTTGTTTTGGTTTTATTTGTATATTTAAGTGAAATATTATCATAAAATTTTGTGAACTTGTGGTGTGTCCCAATACTGTATATGTGATATTTTTTTCTTATTTACCTTCATTTCACATTGAAACTAATGCGTTTTACCAGTTCTGGTCCTATGTATCAATCTCGGCAAAGAAATAAAAGATATTCAGGATATAAACAGCCTCTAACAATCTTAACGATATCCTTGATCCAACGACTTAAACTCAGGAAATCAGCGAATCCCCTTTCACTAAATGAGTCCAAACACCACTCTCAACGATCCTTCGGACTGAATACATTTAAAGATGATCAAATACCTATCGCTATGAATAACCACGAAAGAGCTCGTTACAATCTTGCCCGGATTTGCACAATTCATGACAGACCATCGGCCAGTAGGAAACCGCAATTATGCAACGAGGACACAATTTTGAGAGCTTAGTTGAATTATTTTCCGGGCTTATCTGGTTGTGTTTCAACTCCGGCCATATTTGGGTTGTAGATGGAGTAATCGATAGATGATGTTGATGGAAATTGGAAGAGAGTTTGTTGGGAATATAATCCGTTGTATTTAAATTAGGACACGAAACTGACCGGTGCGTTGGCTTAATTTTTCAGTGAGGAACATTGCCGGCACGATACAGATGATTGCGATTTTCAACTTTAACAATTAATTGCATTGTGGTAAAAACTAAAACTTTCTTATTAACATTACTAAAAAGGGGAAACGATTAAAGCCATAACAGTTATTAGACATTGGGAAATAAAGGATATGATGCTAAAAAGTTTTAAAAACTTGCGAAATATGATCAATATTTCACTTATTTTATACAGTCGTATTTATATAGCAACTCAATCACAATCTTGATCTTTATTAATTAGGAAAGGAAAATATCGCAGGAGTTAAATAGTTATAAAAACTATCAAAAATGCTGAATTTTCAGTATTTAGTTGTAAAAGTTTTAAAATAACAATAAAGAGCTAGTTTTATACATAAAGTCTGTTTTTATTTTAAATCGTCTTCAATATAAGCATCTAAAATTTCTCATAAGCTATTTTAGCTTGCAGATTTATAAATATTAACTTTATTTTACAGTTGTGTTTCTATAGCCAAAATATAATTCTAACCCTTCTTTATAAAAGAAAATTAGAACACTACAGACTTAAAAGTAATTTTTTTTTATAAAATGTGATTAATACGGAAAGTTCTGATCAGAAAAATTAACATTTCATTTTAACCCTTTCTAAGGCCGTGGGAAGTATGCTTCTCACCAAATATATCAATCTTTGTATGAAATTATGTAGGTTGGCATCAGTTCTGACAAATTTTTTTAGAAAGACAGAAACTTAGATGATTCAGTTCTTTATCTCACACAAAATGATGTGTCTTGATTTTTTATTTAATTATTAATTAACCAAATTAATTAATTAATTTAATTAAATTTATCTAATAAGCTAAATGAATCCCTTTTCTTATTCTAATTTCAAGCCTAAAAATATTTTAACATAATATGACTAGAAAAAAATGGTCCTTTAAAGGGTTAAGTCAAGATTTTTGGAGACTTACCTGAGTCTAGATGACAATTCAATTTAATTTCTTAAGAAACTCTTAGCATTTTTGCCATATTATCCATACCTAAGAATAGTACACACCTGAATCGACATAATATCTCCAACCTCTACACCACATCAGAGAAAGGATGCTTGACCTACTACGGTTTCAACCTGCACCAGCCTCCATCCAATATATTATGTGAAACTGGGCTAGAACCTATATCTTGCTGATTTGAAGTTGATTTTGCCACCAGATCATTATGACATCCGGTGAATTTCCCATTATAACTTTATTAGTTACTAGCCGCCTTTGTAGACCAGCTGGTTCTCTAGATAATTTGTTAATATTCACTTTCAATTCAGTCTCTTGAACATGACTTGATGTTCGTTACTTCTCAAAGAAAACCTTTTAAGAATTAAACCTGTTTTATTTTAATAACCTTTTATGTTTTTTCTTTGTTCCTTGTACACATTAATCACTTTAATGGAATCAAATCCCATGGTATCATACTATTATTAATAAAGTAGCTGCCACTTCATCTATCTTCACACTTTCGGAACATTGGAAATGCATTCTTTGTTCATCATTAGTCGTTTTTGACAACCAGCTTTTATTCATCATTAGTCGTTTTTGACAACCAGCTTTTGTTCATCATTAGTCGTTTTTGACAACCAGCTTTTGTTCATCATTAGTCGTTTTTGACAACCAGCTTTTGTTCATCATTACCAGCTTTCGACGACGCCGGGGATTCTGTTAATCTTTCATTTCAATTAAATCGTTTAGATATAACTTCAGGTTCATTATAACGTAAAATCCCAGTCATTCAAAATGTGTTATTTTAATTGCATCACATATGCTCATTTTATATATATTACTTTATAATGGAGTCCCTTGCCATCATGGCGCTATTGAAAATGTAAATATTAGTTCATTTATTTTATAAATTTCGCGATACTGTAAATTCACATTTTTTTATCTCTCTCGCAACAACACAAATATCTTATTCTTGTACAAACTAAACAAAAACCTTGTTCTTTTTTCAACAATGAAACAAAATCACTCGATCAGATAGTTGTTGAAACAATGGAAACTGTTTAAACTTCAGGACAATGATATAATATATTGTTGGAAATGAGGCAAGAAAGTTCTTTTAAAAAATGTCAAAATTCAATTTCATTAAAAAAGACTCATATCATGAAAAATTAAATACTTTTAGTAATGTATTAAAGAGGGAAAATAAACCTTTTATCGAACATTCGGCGATCAAAATAAAAATCGTAAAAACAATAGTTTCAGAAAACATTAAAAGAGAGGTATAAAGCCATAAAAAATAGCATAAGAAACAAAAATATAGCATAAGAAACAAAAATATAGCATAAGAATACAAAAAATTTCAAATATTCATCTTAGAAAAATTAAAATAAATATCAATATGATTTCGACTCCAATTTACTTTGAAGTTTTATTTCTGTCATAGTTTATAAATTTTTTCTTTCACTGTCAAAAATTTGATAACAAAATTTTTCCTTCTTATTATACAGATAAAAGCTTTTTTAATTTTTAAAAAAAATATTTCTATTATCACCTGAATGTGGTAAGTAATACTAGACATATTTTAGTCTATGTTTGATTCTTCTTAATGTTTTTGTACCTCTTGATGTCTACTAACATGGAGCTGATGGCGTTCCACTAAATAAATAATCATTTCAAGATGGAAAATACCTGTCTATACAGAATAATGTCACCTAATATTTGTACTTCTTCAGAAAAAAAAAAGTATATAAAATTTATTTACTTAAAGTAAAAAAAGACGTACTTATTTAACGGAAATAATTGTTTGTTTTAATCTTTCAAATCATGCACATTGAAATCTTAACATATTAGAATTTTGCTTTATGCACAGTATTACTATAAATAAATATGACTCACGGTACAAAGATTCCACATTCCACATTTAACTCACATTCACTTCTTAGATTAAACGTAAACTCAGAATAACATTTAAAATTCATTCGTAGAATATTTCTTTTTATCTGGAAATAAATCAGCCGAAAAGAAGCAAGCAAAATATCGTTTGCGAAGATTCTTTAATGAGAATTCCATTAGAAGTTCGAAAATCGCCCATTAAACTTGTTCCACATAAGAAATAATTTCTTAGATTTCGTACTTCGCGATTCAAGAAAAGAATATTTGGACTCTAATGGAGTTCTTGAGAGGGAAATATATGCAAATCCTGTCAGAAGAAATAAGTTGCGAACGCAGAGATAGCTTTGCATTCGTTTTGTTGTGTCAGAGTAATTATTATTTATGATGGAAAGGCAGATGACTTGCTGCCATAACTCAACGTGAAATGATTCGGACATCGAATCGTTTGCATTTATGTAAAATGATCCGATTCCACTTCGCCTCATTAATATTTAGTTTCCCGTGCAATTTGAATATCACATTGAATCGATTGGATTGAAGAATAAATCGTTATAAAAGACCGAATTTGAAGGAGAAAAATTTTGTTTGTGATTGTATTTACCAATTAATTATTACTTTCTGAGTGTACTTCATTTCACTTGTTTCTGTACTATTTTGTTCGCCTTTTCTAATAAATTGCTTTCTAACGACTTATCGATAAAATGGAAAGAATGGAGGTTATTTCAAATAAAAATTAAGCAATTTTAATCGGGAACAAATCTATCAAAATTTTTAATTTCTATTAATGTTAATTTGCAAAATCTAATTCTTAAACGAAAACAAATATAATCAGGAAATAATTATATATTATGCTAATTAATTATTTTTAACCGTTATTAAATTTAATTATATTTCAGAAGTTTTTTTTTTTCTTTCCATTTTCTCATTTGAACGAAATGGAACAAATTTAATGGAGCTTTTAATGCATTATTCTAGTACTTATTTTTAAAATAATTAAATATTAAATTTAATATTAATTTAATTAAATATTAAAATACTAATTAAATTTAATATTAAAGTAAATAAATTAAACTAGTAAATTAAATTTAATATTAAAGTACTAAATCTAATTTCTATTGTTAATTTATTTTTAAAATCTAATTCTTAGGCGAAAACAACTATAATCATGAAATAATGATATTACGCTATTTAAGTATTTTTAACTATTTTTAAATTTAATTATATTTTAGAAGGGTTTTTTTTTTTTCATTTCCTCATCTGATCAAAATGGAACAAATTTAATGGATCTTTTAATGCATTATACTAGTACTTATCAAATGAATAAAAATAATGAAAACAATTTTTTAAAAAACAATTCCTTCTTTCCTTTCGTTTTTATGCAATTAAGCCTAATTTTAATCAGAAAAGATCTTTCCGAAATATAATTTATATTAATGGGCAATTTTTACTATCTAATCCATAGACAAAAATTGAGGTAAGAAATAATTAGACATTGTGCCAATTAAAATATTTTTCTTTGGACAAGAAATTCGATTCCTTCTTAGAGTATTTTGTTTTTCTTAATTGAACAATGAAGTTTTAAATATATTACTTTAGAATTTATCAATCAAATAAGAATAATGCAATTTTTTGCATGAGGATTTCATTTATTCTCTTCGCTGAATGAAATACAACGAATGTTTTCATTTGTTAGCAATGAAAAATGATATACGAAAACAACTCCTGTACTTATAATTATTTTGGTGGAGTTACTTACATATTTATTTACTCATTTAGGTTAGGTAACATAAATGAATTTTGAAGATTCGTATATGTTTTATTACAGAGGTTCAGTGACTCATAATATAAAACTAGAAATAGATTGTTTTGACATTCAGTGTTATCAGATGTGCATCTCTATTCAATCATGAACTTTTCGGTTAAATTACTAGAGAAGATTTAAACGATTTTGTTTCCTTCAAATTTATAACTATTGATGTTTCTACAATGTAATTAATAAGTTATGTCTATCTTTACATATAATAAAGATAAATATGTGTTCTGTGTGGGTGTGTGTTGATTGCCTTAATATAGGCCAAAATGTTTGACTTAATTCTATTAAACTTAGCGCATATATACTTTGGAAAGTGGGAATGTTCACCTCAAAGCTTAGTTTTTGAATTTTTAATTAAAATTTAAATAAAAAAGTTAAATAAAATTTCAGTATTTCCTGCGGTAACTTTCTAAAAATATTAAAAAAGAAAAAAATATTTTTTACGTCATTTTAAAACTCAAAAAATTATCTTCTCAATGAAACAAATTTTTTTACTGTATAGATATTTTTTCTACTTTTAATTAAATTTTTTTTAAAAATTCAGTTTATTTTCCTATAAGAATCGTAAGGATTCAGATAGAATATTAAATGCATCTCTAATATAATACAAATAAAAATTAAGAATTCTATAAGAATTTCAAAATTATCATAGATAAAACTCATTATCAAAATTACAGATATATTTTCGCTTTTGCTTTACAATCCGAATTACTATCCTGTTCTTAACACAATTCATTATTAGCAAAGCCGATTTGAAAATCAATCAAGGGATTTACGTAAATCTAGAAAGAATATAAGATTTAAATCCATATTTAAAACATTACTTAATAATACTGAAGAAAAATACCAAATTCTATATTTTTTTAAATGTTACATTATTAAAGTGTATCTATTATTTTAGGAATTTTAAAAGAGTTGCCAAAAAATAAGAGAAATGAATTGAAAAATGAGCAGAGAGACTTAAGACTTTTATAATTTATATATTTATTAAAATGTCAATAATATCCTACTGAAGAAGCCTTTAAGACCAGGTTACATAAAACGTGTAATTAAAAATTTTGCCATTAATAGGACGAACCAGTTGGTCACCAAAAGCAAGTAGATTATGATAAAAATGAAATTAAAATTTTAACTGATTAAAAATTAAGATGAAGTATGATATTTTCCCGCGGTTATATCCAAAAATATTACTGTGCAAAATTAATTTTGCACCACTTAACAAATTTATAAAAAATGTCTTTTTAATAATATCAAATTTAATGGTAGTGAAAAATTTTCATGAATTTTAGCAATTTTATTATTATTTTTTTTAAATTTCAATAATTAATTGCATTGTTTCGTTTCCCAGAAGCCCCCCCCCCCAATTTTTTTATTGTTTCATCAAATATTTTAAAGCGAAATTTTCTTCGATTGTTGCAAATTAAAAGATTAGGCTTCTATTTAATATCTGTGTAGTTTGCAAGATGAATAAAAAAGTGTGGTTAAATACTACAAAATTTAGAAGGTAGATCAACTGGACATTTATGTAATTAATGGATTGATGACATGAAGGAATTACATATGATGTCATGGAACTAGTCTTCATTAAAAAGGTTCATGTACACATTGATCATAACATGTGTAAGACTGCTCAAAGAACACTTTTTAATGTTTGACAGTTTAGTGAAAATCATGGTCAAGGAGCTATTCTAAACGTCTTGATTGAAATTAAATTTACCAATATTCTCAGAGAACCACTGGTCTCCAGAGCAGCTAATTTTTTTAAAAAAAACACCTATCTAAAAGTTGGGTTAGTATTAATAGTTACATGTTATTATTAAAAATAACCGCGTTGAGTATTATAAAAACCGATTAATCTCATTAACAGTAAGAGACATTAATTACAACCTCTTTGTGTTTGTCTCTTCTGAAAATTAAAAATGTAGAATTTATGATCACAAAAAAAAAAATTATGAAACAATTTGTCTTATAACAATTGAGGGGGAAAAATCATTATTTATTCACATTAAATAATAAGAATTCTCAGGCTTGGTGTTATTTGTTGTTGTGACTTATGGCACTTTACAAGCTATCCGTCAGCGATTTAAGCCGAGTGAGCGTCTCTTGTTTTTGCAATAACACCAATAGGGCCAAGAGGACGACTTAGCTACTTCATGCATGACATTCGCTTACACAACCCCTTTTTAAAGGGGGAGCACATTCACACACTTCCCAGACAGAAAGAGAACAATCATGCCCTCACCAGGACTCGAACTCGATGCGGCCAAATCACGGGGAAGACACGCTATCCCTATGACAAGACGCCGGCGGTGTTATTTGTGCCATTCCCTAATGTTAGCATTCCATCTTTACAGATTTAATTGCCATTCTTTATTGAGAAGACGGAAAAGGCGTTGCACTCACTAGAAATCCTAGAGTAATTTTTCACATATCTACTCACAAATATATCTCATACCATATCGTTATTTAATTCGTTTTCTTCCATTCTTTTTTCCATATACTACTGAACGACTCACTTTCTACTTAAAAACTTATATTTCATTTTGATACTAAGTACGCACTTGAAAAACTAGTATCCCTCTTAAATCCATTAACTATTAACTTGCCGTCCCATATTTTATTCTCTGAGATTATTTATAGATTGAAACATATCCAACTATCCATTTTCTGAATGAATATTTATTTAGTAAGATGAATAATTATTTCCTTTCACTCTCAAAGGAAAGCTTTAATATGCTTTAGATTTCGAAATTTAATTCGAAATATGGAAAACATAATGAATAAATTTGAGCGTCATGGATAAAAGATTTTGTTTAAAACGTGTTTGAATTTAAAAAAAGTGGCACAATTAATGATTCTGATGGTATAAAAACTCATCTGCAGGATGTACATATGACCAGAGGGTTTTCCCCCCCAAGATTTATGAATTAATGAAAAATATTGGTTCTAAAATATTTTTTGAAAACTTAAAAAATTCAATTTTCGTAATATGCATGGTCAAACTAATTCTTGAGCTACGAAAATTCGATGGTCATAAATTTGGTTAAGACAAATTATTGCCCTCCCCCCCAAAAAAAAAATTGGTGGGAGGAGATTTGACGTATGAATGAAATTTGATGCATTGATTTTGAAATACTACTATTAAAACATCATAGCATACATAAACACTGATAATTAGTAAGATATTCTAATATCTTTTTTAATTTCAGGAAAATATATAAAGAGATGATTTGGTCAAAATTTTGACCTCCAGATATTGTTTAATCTCTACATATTAAATCTCAGTTAGTTTTTTAAAAAAATTGGGAAGGTGTGTGTGTGGGAGGGGGATTGTGACAATCTGCTTGTCTATTATTATATCAATGAAAGTAACAATTATAAAATGGTTGAGCTAGAAGAATGAAATTTTGTATATAGTCATGCCACCCAAATTCTAATCTGTATTCAATTTTGGCCAATAGCGATTACTGAACATTTTTCGCGCTTTTCAGAATAACTTCAACATGAAAATTCTAACATGCAATGCCCTATGTAGATGAAATTAGACGTATTTGCTAAATTTGTAAATTTTTAATAAAAATTTGGATAAAACATATTAACAAATTATCTATTCATGCATGTCATTATACCCATTAACTCAAAAATGCAAGTTAAGTAAAAAGGGATTTGGCATGCGATATTGATACTAGTTTTTGAACTAAAGGCAACTAAAGCTATATTTTATTTTTATATTTCTCACCAAACGATAGCCTTAAATGCACTAGAAGATGCAGACGTCAAGATGGACTACTATCCTGTTAACAATATCTCATATTTGATTGCTACAGATTAAATAATAAAAATCGTAATAAAAAAATTCATGCACATCAGCAAAGTGCTTAAAAAATAGTTTGTATTAAACTTTAGATGTAAATATATAATTACATTGAAAGTTTCGTTTCCTTGCAGTAGAATCTTCTTTGTCAGTAAATTTCGGAGCACTCAAATCAAAACTAATAATTAAAATCAGTTTGGAATAGATATCGATCCACTAGCAGAAAAAAGTGCTGACATTAATAAAAATCAGACCTCGATCCATTAATCTTTACTATAATCCAGCACAAAAAATACATATAAAATATGAAATTTAAAATCCCATAATTATTTTTATTCATTCTTAACTTTATAATAGTATAATAAAAATTAAAGTCACTGATGTATCAGTCAATTTAAATATTATAAATAAAGCATATCTCATTCACTAGACACCAAAACAGAAATTGGGAATTACGCAGACCAAAAGGGCGGCAGTATTTTTAACTCCGCCCAGCGTTGCAGATGACTATAGGCGATTATATCTACCAATTAATTGTACCTACTACATTTGGGATATTTACTTCATATCTCATTCTAAAGCATTTTTAGAAATTTTATATTCTCTTCCAAACCCAAATTTTAATTCTACGCACGTTTAATAAATTTAAGAACTGGATTCCAGTAACCCCTGGTTTGCTTTATTTAGACACTAATTGTATTTTCCATGATATAAACAATTGAAATAGACTAAGAAGGGGGTGGGGGTAAAAATCAGAATTTTGAAATCAAACACTGATACATTTTTTTTAAAGTTATAATAATGTTTATGTCTTTCGACATTAAATTTGAAAATACATCATAAAGGACAAGATGATGAATGGCAGATTTTAGCACCTTTTGATATTTTTTCACTAGTTTTTAAGTACAATAATAGGGTATGAATAAATTATTATTATCTTAGTTCTGAAAGCAATCTCCTTTTTACAAGCACATGTGAACTGATTTTCCTTTTTATATCGCTCTTCTTGAAATAGAAAAAAAAATTCTCCAAATCATTTCCAAATATTTTTGGACGGTTGAATGAAGTCAACAATAATGCATCTCAATAAACAGTATTTAAACATTTTTCATCACAGCATTTAAATTTACTTTTTGCTTTCTAGCTATAAAATCCCGGGAATACTTTACTCCCAAGGGATAACTTATATTTATGACATTTTTTATTCGAGATCACAAATAATTCCTTTCCCAAGGGATAAAGGCACATGAATAGTCACTAAGCCGTTTTAATGAAATAAAAAAGATGTCAAAGTTTAATGACATCAGCTTTTTACGTCACCGGTGACCAGAGAGAATGATCTGCAAAAAACATTTTCGCATACTATTCAATAAAGATGTTATGCTCCCCACCATCCCCCCATAAAACTGTGGGCATCACGAGTGCTCAGAATTTTATTTTCACGCTATCAGAGTTCTGTGCTTCATGTATAGTAAAGAAATCCGATTCTTGTTTTTTAATCCAATATCACTACTGAGCAATAGTTAAGAAAGGTTGATATTTGGTGTGAATAGAGAGTTTTTACTATATCTAGAGAGTGATCTTTGGCAATTAATCTCTGGCGTGATTAATACACAAATATCAGAAAATCGAACATGCATTTTTAGACGCCTTTTTTCCGACCCATTGAAACCGAAATTTGACATGGAACTGCAACTATAAAGATTCCATACCAAATTTCATTTACATAAGTCCATGCCTTATTGAGTTATTATATTTGCAAAGCGTGAGAAAGGACAGAGATATATATGTAACATATTTTTGGTTGAAGCAGAGGGCAAATTTGAAGACATAGATGAGACTTTGTATTTTTTAATTTCGTTTTATTCTCTCTTCCGAGTGGCAAGCATGATTATTTCACAAGAAAGCTCATAGCGGCACAAATGCAGAAGTAAGAAAAGATGCGCTAAAAAGGGACGAACAAATGATCACTAGTCTTATATAACATAGGATTTTTGGCCTTGCGCCAATTCAATATACGTGGTGACCTTTGACACCTTTTCAAGGGCAACCGAAGATATCATTTTCTCTTGATACTTAGTACTGATGACGCATTATTTTTACAGAGGAATTAATTAAACCGAAAGTGGAATTGGATCACGAAATAAGAGAATATTTTTAGAATGAAGTTACTATGGGCTAAATTAAGAAATTAAGACAAAATCTTGGAAATTAATTTGGATGAAATTAAGATTCGGCTCAAAATTTGAGAAGAAAATCTATACTAGACATAAAATAAAATCTAAATTTACTTACTATTAATCGGACTCAAGGATGCTTGAAATACGCAGATTTGTACAAAATCTTTAAGTAATTGAAATTTTTGATGAGTATAATACTCTCTCTTTGTCAAATTTGTATACTAGAAAGTAAAACTGCAATCATCAGCTGTTTTAGCTGATTCTCCAATAAATAGCCATATTTTTAAAGAATACTGTTCAGTATCGATAAACTCTACATTGTTAAGTGATTTTTCTCTCTAGACGAAACTATTGCTATTTCATTCTGTATAGTAAACTATTGCTAACATTGTTTAAAATGTTGCAAACGAACTATCTATAAAATTCAAATAAAATTTTCCTTTATCTTTTGTGTGATTCTTGAATACAAATATATGAAAGTAGAAGCTACCAGATCACAAACAAAAAGAGGGAAAAAAAAACTGTTTTTACCACAAAACAGCATGCTTGTAACTAGAAATAAGTAGGACAAGCAGGAACGTAGTTTAAAGCCGCAGGTATTGGCCGAGGCTGTTATTTTTATTGCTTGGCACTGCTACTAAATTTGAAATGCAGACAACTGCATGTCCGCATCTTAAATTTACCAGACTCGGAACAAGGTTGTTTTTCGTTTTGCTTTTCATCCAAGTAATCCTCCGGGTCTAAGAAATATCAAGTTAAGGCATATCAAATTTTTGATGTAATCCTTTAACTGAAAGAAAACCAAAACGTACAATTTATTTTCTGCAATGAAATAAATATCAAATTCTCCAAATTGTGCGGCAGACTAGAAAAAAAAAGGAAAGAAAATTTTTACTGGTTTCCATTTTATCTTTATTGTAATAATTCTAAATTTTAGATACACGTGTTTTTGTTTTTTATTTGTAGAGAAAGAAATGCACCCAAGAAATGAAATGCAAAACATTTAAATTTAAATCTAGATAGTAAAACTTAAATTGGTGCTATTCTATAAATAATTGTTCGACTTTTAAACCACGAATTGTGTGTGTGTGTGTGTAATGATATTTCTTAATTTAACTTAAATCTTAAATAGTTTCTTCTTTTTTATCGTAATTTATGTTAACTTCATGTTATCCATGTCCGTAATCCATCCATGTCCGATATCCGTAATCCATGTTAACTTCATTCTAAAATGTTCTTTTGTTTACTGATCTAATTCCTATTTTTTGTTTAATTATTGCTAACATGTGCATAACTAAATTGCTGCTTTCATCGTTCCCACGGCACGAACCAAGAGATGAAAATCCTTAACACCTGTACATTATTTTTAAAAAGATCTGAAATTAGCCTATTTTACTTTATTTTAAAACTTTTTCTTATTTCCTGATACAAATCCCACTTTATTTATTTAATTATTTCTAACACGCTCTGTACTTTCCTCACGCTAAGCAAGGAGATAAAAATCGCTTGACCTCAAAACCAACGGCATTTCTTCAACGATACCTAAGTTTCCTTTTCCTAAATCGGAGCATGTCAAAGAAATCCCTATCAGAATTTCTTAGTAAAAATCCGAGAAGAAAATGTTCAAACATTTCATTTTTCTCGGTTTTCTGGTACGAACGAACGGGTTCCATCTTCGTTCCCATGTTTACATCCTGCTTTCCCGTGGGAAAATGAATTGTGTATTTCAAAAGTATTATCTTTTCAGCTATGAACCTCCAAAATTCTGCTACATATATAAATGTATATACATTTCTTTTATTTATTTCAAAAAAGTAACGTTACTTAAAAAGATTACATATATTTTAATTTTAAAATAATAGGAAAGTAATAAAAACCAACCCTTGAACTCTTAACAGCTGTTAAAAGCTTCCACAAACAGCCTTGTTGCAACAGATGCATACATAGTTTAGTATTTTGCTTTTCTCAGATGGACATTAAGTACAAATTTCGAGTTTGATCTTTTCTTGAGTAAATATTTCACAGACAAAAATATTTAAGATAACAACGAAATGCGGAGACAATGTAAATATATTCACTTTTGACTTTCATACAAATTGCCGATCATTTCGTATTCGACTATTAAACAATGTTTGCAGTTAACCCTGAAAAAGGAATAAGTATGCAGCTGTGCTTAGCACTTTCAGATACTTATATTACTTGTTATTAAGGAAATGCGAGTGCTACGTTGTGGCTGCAACCGGAACATGTCAAATTCAAAAAACTGGCAGGGATTGGTAATCTATCTGACGAATGTTTAGATATCAAGAGTTAATATATAATTAATGATACATTATGGAATTAATTTATTAATATATAAAGGATTGAAAATATAATATGTAAATAATAAATAATGCATTATATTGTTGTGAAAAGCTTACAACCAGTTAACAGCTACTAAGCGCGGGCAATTGTTTTTGTCTTGTGGTCTTGTTATTCGGCTGAGAACCACAAGGTCCCACGTTCTATCCTCGCCCCTAACAATTCGCCACATTGGTAACCTGGGACAATGAAACTTCGACCTTCGTACAGCTGTTGTGGCGCCATCTACCCACAGCAAACCAAAGTCAGATTCACTTACGCAGCAACACAAAGCCGAAAGACTCACTTGGCGCAACAGCAACCACTCACCCACACACGCTCGCCATAATGCTTGGCGCTACTCAAATGGGTACAGGCACATTAGACATCAACAGCTAAAGCGGCGGTCCAACGACCTGCCACCTCACGGATTTGGTCATAAATCTGACATCCGACCCACTGGGGGTCCACACTCCCCCGTCGCCCGTGGTAAGCCTGTAGCTTCCCGCATGGATGAACATCAAAGAGCCGGAAAATTTGTTTGGGCTATGGGGGGTGAGGGAGTCAAAGAAACTGAGGGTTTTGAGCGGTCGAAAGGGGAACGCGTGCCGTCTGAAGATTTCTCTGGTCATGGGTCCGCTGCCACAGGCGGGGGTGGCACCACAAAGGAAGGGTGACAGTTTTATGACCACATCTGTGAAGATCATCCCGTCGTTGGATCGCGGCTTAATGCATCACCACTCAACATCCATATCATTCGTCTCACCTCCGACTCCCTGGAGGGAGAGTACTGTTGTGAAAAGCTAATAAGCCAGATTACAGCTACGAAACACGGGTAATTGCTTTTGTCTTGTGGTCTTGTTACTTGGCTGCAAACCAGAGTGTCCGTGGTTCTATCCTCGCTCATAACACATCCGCAAAAATATAATGATATCTATTAAGAAATATATCTAACAAGTGAAACATAATGCATTATATTTAGACTTCATAATTAATGATATAATGATACATTATTGAATAAATGCAACATATTTTATTCCATCATTGCATAATTCCAACTACTTTTTTACATTTTATTCTTAAAAAATACTGAATAATTAGCAGCTATGTTTGTTATCTTGAAAACGGGAAAGAAGGTCTTACATAAAATAAAAGCTTTTCCCTCAAAATAGCTAAAAGAAGACAGTTTATTAAATTAATTCTCAACAGAAGAGCCGATTAAAGGGAAATATAATTAGATGAATTTATTCCTTTTTCAGCTTTCAGTTTCTGTTTCAAGCAAATTAATGCTATTCTCCTGCAGAGATAATTGAGGTAATGCAAGTATTAAGTTTTTCTCTGGCTGTTTTATCAAGAGGAAATAATCTTGGGCAAACAGCCTGCGGGCTGAGACATGCGAATATGGCGTATTGCCTCGAGCTGTTTGATAAAGCGACTGAAATGTGAAGTTATTATAAGATTTCCCAGAGGAAGTTAGACAGTAAGGGAACTCATTTTTCGACATATGGAGTTCATTAAATACTTATAAATATATATATCGAATGTTTCTGAGTTTCTTTAAAACTGCTAAAAATTATTGCATATAAATTAGGTGTGTAAAATATTAAATCGTAGTTGTTTTATGTATTTGAAACTTCACAACTTTGCTTATATATGAGTATTACCTATAGGCTATTTATCACGAATTTCAACACGTATATAAAGAAAAAGCGAAAAATAAAGCAAAAATAGGTTTGGAAGTCAGAAATTTTTTTAAAAACCATTACTTTCCAGTAGTTCTACACCTTTATTGATTCTTAGGTTGAGAATTTAGAAATTGAATATAATTTAAATTTTCAGTAACATTTCAAGAGTATTTTCAACGTAAAATAGACTAGAAATGTTTTTTTTTATTGATTAAAAATGGGGGAAAAAATGAAAAAAATAATGATTTGAAATTTAAAAATATGTATAAAATCATTTTGTGCTGTAATATTTTTGAAAAATACCATAGTTTCTCCAAACTTTTAATAAATTCAAGTACAAATAAAATTTTCAAAAAGAATTTCTCTGAAGTGCACATTTTTCGTCTCCAAAGTATATGTGTATCAGTCTCATAAATTTGCCAGGCTGATATATTTGTCTGGCCTATATTCTCACCGAGCAGCGAGGACACACATTATACACATGGAGAGTCAATACCCACACACATATTCATTTTCATTGCCAGTCGCCTTCAGTGACCAGTTGGCTTGCTGGGATATTGGTTATAATTCGTTGTGAATAAATCACTTAAACAGAACTTCATGCGTCTTGATTTCGTCAAATTGCCAGACATTAAAGACGTGTTATTTTAATAGTATTAGATACATTCTGTTCATATTGCACATGCATCTTCCTAATAGAGAACAGTCCCATGACATCATAATGCCATTAAAAACGTAAATATCCAGTTCACCTAAACATTTTTTTATTCCTCACGTAAATTACACAATATTAAACAAAAACATTCTTTATCGCTTTTCAATGGCAAAAAATCTCGCGATTAAATATTTGATGAAATAATGAAAATAGTTTCAATTTCAAAGCAACAATGTAATCAGTTGTTTGAAATTAAGCATATATATATATATAAATTTCATAATGATATAAAAATCATTTTTGAGCAATATTTCCCCTCTCATTTGGCCTCTCCAAGGTACATATATATATCTGTATGGAAAAAGCATGGAATCTAGTCTGTCTATAGAGCAGCAACACGCACACACACAACAAACTCAATTACGAGTAGAGACAGCAAAAATATTCCTTTTCTACACCAAGTGAACATCAATCAAGAAAAACCCAATCAAGCGAAGCATATACACTTTTAGAAAGGCCAGTTTAATTTGGATTAAAAAGAAGCCTTCTCCCACACCCCTGCCGGGATTCGAACCCGGGACCTTTGGATTAGAAGTCCAACGCGCTATCCACTGCGCTACAAGGGCTACGAAGTGATGTTTTTCACTTGTAAAGCACACAGTAGAATTACTTTTACACTAATTAAACGAACATCTGTTTATCTCATTATTTCAGCTGTTCATTCTTTTCATTCGAGATTAATGCCTTCTACATGAGTTTCCTTTCATTGCTTTTATTTGCTTCTCACGATTGTCAGATTATTTAAACAATTCGTCGTGTTTCCTTTTCTTTCCCCCCCCCCTTTTTTTTTTTTTTTTTTTTTTTTTGAAAATTTTGATCATCTTTATTTCGAGTTCTTTGCTAGTGTAACTTAGAAATATCTAATTATAACTATCAAATATCCCATTTCGTTGGAATAAGCAAGCATTTAATTCCTTAAATTATTCTTGCTCCATATTAATAAGTATTAAAAAAACTTAACATATGATGTGCTTTTAGGTATATATAAAGAGATTAATTTATGATTAAAAAATAAAAATGACAGTACTTTTATTGTAATTGTATGAGAGAGGTACTTTTATTGTAATTGTATTATTGAGGTGCAGATCCATATTGATCTGCACCTCAACAATAGTGTTACAAATCTGTAAAATGTTACAAATCTGTAATTTTGCTACCCGGCACGAATAGTGTCATCGTGAGAAAGACCGTTGTAAGATCTGTGCTGAGTGGCTGCCGCGTCAATGACCTGAGAGCTTGGCGACCATCTGGCGACTTGGCGACGAATTTGGCGAGTTTGGCAACTAAATGGATCATACTGGAAAGTTCGAGAAGTTTCACGATCCATCCAGTAGGAACCAAGATACACTCAGATACGCCTTGATTGGTCTAAAGATTCTAGCTCCGCCTCCCGGAACTATAAAAGACGGGCACTCAGAAGCTGCGAGAAAGTTGTGTGGGATCGCCAGAAGTCGTGTGCGAGAGTCGGAGTCGCCGACAAGGTAAAGAAACTGGAGGATTATACAGCAAGGAAGCTGCTGAAATAGCGATTAAATGCACTGCATTATTACGATTAATTTGCGATATTTGTAGAAGAAAAAATTTTGTAACAATAGACTGAAAGCATTTCAATTACTCTTAAGTTTGTATGAGTTATTCTCCCTCTTTCTTTTCTGTTAAAAGTTTTTCTTTTTTGGTATAAAAGTTAGGTTTAATAAAAAGTATTCAATATTCTAACGGTGAAAGTAGGGTTTGACGGTTTTTAAAAACCGGTTTTTTAAAGTAAATTTGCCACATTTGAAAACCGGTTTTTAAATTAAGAAACCCGTTCTTGGGACCGATTCGTCTACAGCTGAAGGGTTAGGGCGACGAGATGCCAGTTTATTAACAAGTGAAGGTACATTTGAATTTCTGTTAAATGAACTAAAAAATTTATACACTGAAATAAGTTTTAAATTATTATATGCTTTAGAAGAACGAATTCAAGAAAGAAGACAAGTAGAAATAACAACTCTTTTGTTGTATTTGCAAAATCCACAAAACATTTCTTGTTCAGCGAAGAAATCTAGTGTACTTTCTTTAGCTTCAAAAACCGAAATTATTAACTTACTGGAAAGGTATTGTCTGGAATATTTCCAAATTCTTATGTGGAAACCGATTCTGTTGAAGAGCAAATCGAAGAAACAAAAGAAGGCATGGAAAAATCCATTCATAAAATTCTTGAAAACCCTGAAGAAAAACTTACAAATCCAAAGACAATGAAAGCTGAATTTTCATTGTTTGAGGCAACGAATAAAAAAAACAAAAAACTTAGATTTGTTATTTGATGCCATGAAAACTATAAAACCAAGCTCAGTATCTAGTAAACGAGTATTTTCAATTTCTAGCAATATTGTATCCAAAATAAGAACAAGATTTAGCCACCATTCAAGGGATATTTTATGTTTTTTAAAATCCTATTTTCTTAGGGGAAATTAAATTAGTGAAAACAATATAATTATTACTTGAAATTTTCGTTTCAGTTTTCGTTATTTTGTGTAAGTAATATGTATATGTAGTCCTTAATTTTTTATATATATTTTGACTTTAAGTTTGATATTTTTTTTAATTTTATATAAATTAAATAAAATATATTTTCCTATTCTAATTTATTTGACAAAAATTCGAAAACCGACTAAAACCGGTTTTTTAGAGATATTGAATTCGAAAACCGATATTTCAAAAAGCCTGTTTTTTGTATAAACCCTATGTGAAAGTAATTAGAAATAAAAAAATAAAAATAAAAAAAAAAGACCCGAAATTTAAAACCATATTCTAAAATGAATTTATGTGGAGGTAAAAATTTAGCTGATTGAATTCAAAGGCACATTACATATTACCGTGCCCCATCACACTAAACCTAACAACACTTTATTTTTGTGAGAAATTTCAAGAACACTACTTCACAGCCCCTTCAAAAAAGCCTAACCCAGAGTTCTCCAGCCCGAATCGCTGTATCGATTTTGACAATTTGTTTTACATATGAAAATTAATGACATTTAAAAATGTCAACACTAATCGCCTGTCCATTCTTTTTTTCATTTTCTAAGAATATCTCAAAATAAAATCGACCCCACCCCACCCTAATTTCAACAACTGCTCCGATTTCGCCAATTAATTTCGTCAATTATCATGCATAGCAAGCCAATCAAAATGTTCAATACTTTTCATGCAAGCATTAAACTAAAACAATAGTTTCATTTGGCATGATAAGACATCGCTCATCAGTGTTAATTGGCATCATTAAATTAATGCCATTAAGATTATGGGGAAATAGGTGCTATCCGAAAGAAGATATTAATAAAATTATTTTGAAAATATTTTGAATTCTTTTCTCTGAAACAAAAGGCTTTTTACCAGTGGTTCTGAAAAATTCCTTTCTCTTTTTTCCACAACATCATAAATATATGAATGAATCAAATTTACAATTGCAGCTTACGTCTTTTTGAATTTCGTCGGGATTCTGAATTGAAGTGGAATTTTGAGCCGCCAATTCGATCTAAGGATCTTAAATGGAGGCGTCTCAAAGTAGCGGAAGAAAGCTTTTTTAAAACTTTCGAATATTCGCTATCCGAAGTAGGGATCTTTTGTTTCTACAATGAAAACAATCGATATTAATACACCTTGGAAATTTCATTATAAAAACATCCTTTATCATAACACCATTTTCTTTCCGGGTTTCGCTTCTGCTGAAAAGATGGGTGATAAGAAAGGTTCGCTAATTAAATTCCTCGAGCTTGTACTCTACCCGTATCAAGAATAACTATTGTTTATGTTAATTATAATCCAAGACATGGCTGTTCTCTTTCTTTTGAACTCTTCCGCCAGTGTCATTTAAACTAACATTTTTTATGTATACATATTCTGCTAAAAATAACACAATGTAAAGATATATTAAAGATTTCTGATGAGTTCAGAGTTCCCAATTTTCACACATGAATCTTTTATTAGGTGATTCAAAAATGGTTTGTATGCGAAAAGATTGATATTTTTCTGGTAAATTCTATTTCTGAGAAACTGAAAATGTACATAACATTATTTATTTATAATATCGTATGCGATTTGAAATTATTAAATTCAGCAATAATTTGTAATAATAATTTGGAAAAAAGCGAACTTTTATTCTAAATTCTTGTTTCAGATTAGTAATTTCAATTTTCTTGAATATTTCGATATGAAAATTTCTTTATAAGTGATATTTCTTTATTTTAAATGAAATGTTCAAGGATAATAATAAAAATAAAAAAAATATGCATGAGTTTATTAAAATACACAAAATAGAAGAAATTAACGAATAAGTTTGCAAAATTTGTAGTGTGTGAAGTAGCTCCAATATACTTTAAAAAAATGTATATTCAAATAAAACTACTTGCAAAATTGCACGAGACATGGTATCTGATATATTAAGAAGCTTTATTCGTATCTTAACCCTTAACAGGGGAGGTGAAATTTTAGGACTTAACTGGGGAGGTGCGGTCTACGAGACTGCATTTCATTTAGACTCAAATTAAATTTTCTAATGAATGTATTAGAATGAAAATCGGCCAATATATTTTGCAGATATTTTTCTTGATATATAGATATATTTTAGAAATTTTTCAAAATATATTGTCATTGAAAAAAGTAAATGCGTTGGAACATACATTTTCTTCTCAAATTACATTCTGGTCCCAAGTTTTAGCGCCATCTGCTAAGCCTTGTTTATCACTGGGACACTAGCAGGGAGATGTGGTCTTAGAGACCGCGCTCGAAGAAATAACTGAATTATTTTAAAAAGCATCTGCTGAAATCGGTTGAAAAATTGCACGTGTATTGAAGGTCACAAAACAGGAAGCTACAGGGTCAATCCATTCAATTGAGTTAAAAATAGAATAGGGGTGACAGAAAATCCATCGCTAGCGGTCTCACAGACCGCACATCCCCAGTTAAGGGTTAAAAAAGGAAATTCGTATCTTAAATCAAAATACTGTTTAAATAGCCAATAATAAATTCCGTATTTCAACCGTCTAGCTCAAAGGGTTTTCGTGTGATCTTTGTCCCAGAAAGACAGACGGCCATTTGCCAAAATCAGTTTTTGGAACTTAGGGAGTTCTAAAACGTGGAGATTAGCCAAAATCTTGAATTCGAATTTTTTGTTGATTACGAGGCTTTATCTATACTACGTATACGAGAAAGTAAAAAGATGTAAATAGTTAAGATTAAACTTCGATTCATTCACGAGCAACACAATTTGTTAGTAACTTAAATCTACATCCCATCTTACTATGACCGTGACTACAACGCAACTTTCACTTTTGATGATGTTTTCCAACAATATTTCCGAGATGATTTTGTTTAGATTTTTTTTTATGCACAAACTATTTATGTTATTTAAATTGCTGTTTTGTACTGTGATTTAAATAATTGCTCAAAATTATTTATTAATTATAAATAACACAATGCACGCTTCACCTTTGACTGATATTTTTCTCCTAAAAACAATAGCACTGTATTTACAAATAGAGTTATATAAAATTTACTGTAAAAAGATATCTATTTCATCTGGTCTGCAAGAGAAATAATGAATAACGTAAAATTAATTCCTAGTAAGCTCACCACTAAAAACAAAACTCTAATTAACCGTTTGATATGTTTTACCAGTTGTTCACTGATAAATGTGAAAAGTACCTCAGATCAAATATTCAGATTCAAAGATAATTGCGCCTTCAAAACATCAAAATAACTGTTTTGATTTAAAATAGGCAGTCCAGTTTACACAACATTTCCAGCTTAAGCAGTCCAGTAAGTGGATAAATTTCCAATTTTTTATGAGTGATTTATTATTCACCAATGTCTGTCCGTCTGTTTTTTTTTCTCTACTTTACCTTCATACAGTTTTTTTTATTTTATTTTAAGCCTCCAGATTTTACTTCTGTTAACCTCTATTCATCGAATGATTGGTTACGCGAGATCTTATTGAAAAATACTCGAATATTACGAGAGTTCATTAAGGTTGTAAGGTTTCTCCGTTTTCCTCACATGGTAATTGGCATTCTGACCAGATGTAACGTCACCCGTTTTCCCACACATAGTTAAGTGCATACGTACCGCCAGATGTGCATCCTTTTCACTAGTAGAATCATTGTATCTGGCCATTTGTTATATCCAGATGTGGCAAAACAGATATGTAGCCAGTCATTTCCAAATAGATCCACCCTGTCTTCGAGGGGAAGAAACGTCAAAACATATAGATGTTAATTTTTTTTCCTTTATGAAGAGATTCCGCAAGTCACCAAGATACGATCAGTCACCAGCAACCGTTGTCATTAAGCGTCAAACCCAGAAGCACTTCAGCTGATGTCAGCTGCGAATTAATTGTAATAAACTTGTGTTTCAGAAGAATCGCCACGAAGATGGATCCTCAACAGACACTCCCTAGATCGAATTAAGAGATCATCGAGAAAACGTTGCTGAACAGCTGCTGGATGATAGGGAACTGAAGTTCGCCAATGAGAAACTAGAATCATATATCTGTTGGAAATGAAATGAGGTATTTTTTTTTCCAGGAGAGGAGAAAAGGCTTCGAATTGGAATTCGGAGAAACGTCGGTGTCCGGAGAAATTTTTTCTGATTTTTTGAGAAGCTCCTTGTGATTCGGGCTTCTGTGTTAGGAACACCGATAAATATCGGTGGATATCTTGAGCGGCCCTGAATTATCCGTTTAGAGCTAACAGCCTGTTAGTGTTTTTTTTATGACTTATTCTCCGATTTGATCAAGGAACTATTTCGTGATTGAACTGTTATTTGATATTTGTAAGTAATATTAACCTTGATGACAATAAGTTGTTTTTTACATCTTGACATATATAAGGATATGCTACATATACTACTCTAATTTTTTTTTTCTTGATCAAGATATTATAAAGTGCATGAGCAATAGATTGCTTTACAAAAATGTTTGAATAATGCCGCCTTTCATATATGTTGCAAGAATTCCCGAATATTTTTTTTAACACTCCCCACCCCTTCCTTCTTATCTAAAAAAGCATATTGTTGTGGATTCGGGGTTCTTTCCTATTTGTTGGTTGAGGAAGAAACAGAATCAACAGGCCTCAGTAACAAACGACGACTTTTATGAAACACCTAAGAAACGGATACACGGACAACAAATATACACAGCCGAGACGTACACAAGCAACACACAGCAGCACACTGCAACAAACAGTAATCCACAAGTAGTAATCAGTAGTAAGAACAAGCACAACAAACGAAGCGGCCAGAAGAATTAAGAAGGACTACTGTATCTACGTAGCTACTCTCTACGGCCTCTCCAAACTCTTGCAGTTCTCCACTGTCTCCGCACTTTAGCTATATCCAACTGCCGACTCACTACTACAGAACTAGCTACTCCACACACAATTCGATGCTGTTTCCACACTAAACACCAGAACTCGGCACACAGCTCAATTCAGCAATCGCTTGAGCTACACACAACGCTTGCTCTTCGCTGGATTTATCCAACTATTCGCCGTTGACTCTCCACGATTCAATAACGACTGACTGCCGGCTTTTTACAGTTCTTGGAGGCGGGCCGAGTAAGTTCTGGAACAATCAGACATATCTCGGTTCCTATTGGTTCTATCGTCAAAGTTCTAAAAGATTCCAGTATTATCTATTTTTGTCGACAAAGTCATCACCAAGTCTCCAAATGGTCGCGAAGTTTGTTACCAAGCCCTGAGGCCACTGATTCGATGCCCGATCAGCATCCAACAGAGTTGAACGTAAAACGGTCTTTCCAGTGATTGAGCTAACCATACTGGGAAGCAAAATTTCAGATTTGTAACAATATAAAATTCAAAACCTCATATAGCATTTCAAAGTCTCTTAAATACTTTAATTGCTCCAAAAATATATAAAAAATTGGTGACATAGCGTAAATGCTATTTTGCATTAAATATTTCACGTCATCAAAGAATATTCAACCTAAGATAAACCATTGTCACCATTAGAGTTCTAAATATCACCATCATCCCCTTCCCTCTTTTTTTTCTTTCTTTCAAGTTATTTATCTCTTTGAATCCATTCTTCCTTTCTCTCAACATTTCCATAATTCTTTGTGGTGCATCTTTTTAATTCATCAAAAATTTCAAAAAAGAGAAAACGAATACCTTTTCACAGTGGTTTAAAAAGTTCCTTCTGCGTGCTTTCCAGAATTAAAATAAGAAACTCTGTTTACCCGTCGGTCTGTGAGTTGTTCCGGGCAAAATGAACAAAATGTTACGCTCAAAGAAGACATTTTTTGGTATGAGTTAAGTTAAAGGAGAGGAAAAAATGCATAGCCGAAACAAGGAGTTAAAAAGAATACATAAAGTTTTTCTTTCTTAGATAAGATATGAAGATGAAGAGCTTAGCATATATTTAAGTAAGTTTCTTCTTATTCTTCTCCTTTCTTTTGTTCTTTTTTTATTTTCTGCCGAAAGAAAGTTTTTTTTTTTTTTTTCTGAACCACACAATGTCAGATTATATTAAACGAATGAAAAAAAAATTTACATTTCTTATGGAAATATGATACAAGTTTGTTTTGAAGAGTCGTTTTTTGCAATATGGTCAATATTATTAAAGAAACAACAGAAATTAGTTGGTAATTTTTTTATCCTCTTATGCATGGTTTATTTCATCAGGCTTTAATTTATATGCAACAGACGAAAGGGAAAATATAATTTGCAGTCCAAGCGAAAAAAAAAATCTCACTTATAATTTTGTAGGATTTGATGATATGTAATCTATATAGGTTGCGAATCCACCTGAAAAAAAAGAGCAGATTATGTTTAGGATTTAATCTTTATGCAAACCGATGAATTAAATAGTTTAAATCCTTTTTTTTGTCTTGTTTCAGACCATACTGCATGAAGCGTGCAATTCTTATTATTTGAAACATTTATCTTTCAGATTAATATAAAATATTGTTACAAAAAATTTTCTACAACAAATACCGCTAATCAATCGCAACACATTTAATCGCTAATCATTAGTTCAGTAACTTGCTTGCTGTCTAATCCTCCAGTTTCTTTACTTGTCGGCGACTCCGACTCCTCTCTCACACAACTTCTGACTATCCACACAACTTCTTCCCAGCTTCAGAGTGCTCGTCTTTTATAGTTCCGGGAGGCGGGGCTAGAATCTTCAGACCAATCAGGGCGTACCTCGGTGTATCTCGGTTATTACTGGATGGATCGGGAAACTTCTCGAACTTTCCGGTATTATCCATTTAGTCGCCAAAGTCGCCAAATTCATCGCCAAGTCGCCAAATGGTCGCCAAGCTCAGCACGCACAGTACAGATCTTACAAAGGTTTTAATGGTTTTTCCAGGATGACACTATTTGTGCCGGGTAGCAAAATTACAGATTTGTAACAATATAAAAGAATTAAATTTGCCTATGATAACTTTATCTCTGTTCTTAACCTCTTCGTCGTCCATAACGCGTCTAGAGCGTTCAAGTGAAACTTCTGCAGGGCAGCCGTAACGCGCTTCAAGCGTTCTTCTACATTTTAAAACTTTTAAACATTTAAAACGCTTTGTAAATGCTTACTTGTTTGAGTTTTTATTTTTGTTTGTTCTAATGCGGAGAAAAACAGAGGAAAAACAGAAATTTCATGGACAAGAGAGGACGGCGAAAGGGTTAAAAGGCTTATTATAAGCATTCAAAAATTGCATATTAATGTACTGATCTCGGAAATGTAAATAAGAGATATATGATATAGAATTACCCTGTACCTTTGATAGAGGATATAATAAAGACATGTTATACTGTTTAATCTTTCAGTTTTGAGTTGCTTTGTCTTTTTATTAATAAGAAGATATAAGTGTCCCTAACACTTAAAACTTAACAAAAATACTGACAGTTTTATTCTTTTCCCATAAAATCTTATATTTAAATAAAATAAGTACGCTACGATTCAACTGCTAAAAAAAATTATCTTATTTATCAATTTTAGGAAGTGGAAGCCCATTTACTTTGATCAGATTACAAATTAAATTAAAATTTACAAATAGCATGGATTGAAAGATGATTTAAAAAATCCCAACTAAACATCATGAATTGTTTAAGTAGTTTGACTGTTCCTGAAAGGTAACTAGAAACAATGAAAAAAAAAAAGGTCAGAACGAAGATCTTAATCTTGTGTAAAATGTATGAATATATGCCAGCTGCAATACGAAGAGTAGCACTTACACATTAGTGTAAAGGTAATTTAAATATGTTCAACAGATGATGCCAATTAAGCAGCAGCCCCTGTAGCGCAGTGGATAGCGCGTTGGACTTCTAATCCAAAGGTCCCGGGTTCGAATCCCGGCAGGGGTGGTGCAGAGCTGCAGAAGGTCCTTTTTTTAATCCAAATGAAACTTGCTTTTTTAAAAAGTGTATGCAGGCATACAAGAAAGTAAAAATGAATGTCAACTTTAAAATTACTGTGGAATTACGGAACGGCAGAAAAATCGTCTGCCATTCAACTTTAAGGATTTATGGGTTTATTTTAGTTTTGTTATATTACAAAACAAGACTAAGGCTTTTGTTATATTACAAACACACTTACAACACTAAGGCTATTTTGGGACGGACCTCGTAATTTTGAACCGTGGTCAGATGATGAAGACGACACCTGAGCTGGCATCCCCTTTCCAAACTTCCATACTTCACCAGTGGGAAGGTTTAAGGATTTATGGGATAACAGAAGAATCGTCTACCGTCCGATCAGTTTCTGTCATTTATTGCTGGTAACCTGAGTACTTATTTCAAGCTCGCGACAATATTACTACAGTAGATCTTTTAAAAATAAAAAAAACTATTTGCAATTAAAAATGAACGGATGTAAATGATTAATGATGTACTTTTTTTCCTAATAATAATTAAAAATATAGAAAATATATATAGGTACTCACGACTTTTATAATGACTTGAGTTTAACATTAAAATAGCTATGTACTTACAAATTGCCTATATTATAGGCAATATAAGTTAAAATTAAAAGTTAAAATAGAAAGTGAAATGCATTTAAATTATCCCTCAATTATACTTAATAAGTCTGTATTAATTTATCTACATTAACAGAAATCAATACATTATTATGCAATTTATAGTTGTCTATAAAAGTAACTAAAGGGCAAAGATAAAATTATCCGTTGACGAATTCAATTCTCTTGCATTTTATAATAATCTGAAAGATAAACGTGGCAAATAATAAGCATTGCATATTTCAGGCAATAGGTCCAAAGCAATCAATGCCTTAAACTATTTAAAACAACATTACGTAACAAGAAAAAGAAATAACTAAACACGTCATTGTTTTCTTTTACAAATATACTATCATCCTATACATTACATATAATCAAATTCAATAAAATAATAACTTTTTGTGAAATTTTATTGCTAGATCTGTAAATTAAGTTTTTCTCTCCATTTGTTGTATGTAAATTAAGAACTTAAAAAATATATCCTTGGATGAAAAAAATATCACCCAATTCTTCGGTTTCTTAAATAACACTGATCATGTCTTAGCTTTGGGGAGGGGGCGAACTTTGCAAAACAAAGGAAAACTTGTATCATATTTCCATGGGAAATGTCAGAATATTTTCATTCCTTAAAGAAATCTGACATCGGGTGGTCTGTAAAAAATATATTCTTTTGTCAGAAAATAAAAAAAGAACTAAAGAATAAGAAGAAACTTACTTAAATATATGCTAAGCTCTTCATCTTCATATCTCATCTGAGAAAGGAAACTTCGTGTATTCTTTTTAACTCCGTATTCCGGCTAGGTGCCTTTTTTCTTCGTTTACCTTAACTCAAACAGAAAAAAATGTCCTCTTTGCGCGCAACATTTCGTTTGTTTAGCCCGGTGCGATTCGGGCAACGACTGGTAAACAGAGTTTCTTATTTTTATTCTGGAAAACACGCATGAGAAATTTTTTAAATCTTTGTAAAAAGATATTCTTTTTCTCTTTTTTGAAATTTTCTGAATAATTAAAAGTATACCGCAGAAAAGAAAAAGATTGTAAAGTAAGTCATTTGAAAGAAAAGGGAGGAAAAGACATTTGAATAATAGAGACATTTAGAACCTTGATGATGTCCACGGTATGTCTTAGATTGAATATTCTTCGTCAACTAAGGAAAAGTAGCATTTAAACTGTGTATTGTATTTACGTGTCATCAATTTTTCTTATAAATAAAGTACTCAAAGGATCTTGGAAATGTTCTGTAAGGTTTTTCGAATTTTAGTTGCTGATTTGGATGAAAGGAGGAGTATGAGTTCAAGAATGTTCTAGGATTCATGTGACATATATTAACGCATTATTCAAGGGTTTTTTTTGTTTTTTTTTTGTCTTTTTTCAAAACATTGCAACGTGAAGAGTAGATAAAGGTGCAATTATAATAATACATGCCTCTTTATGAAACTTTCATAATATTTCAGTCTTTTCTTATAGATCCTGCTTAACAATCATAAATGTCTATAGTTCTTATTCCATGAGAAGACAGGGGTGAATGGCTGAGAAATTGAACATTTGAAATAAAAAGAACTGGAACAAGATTAAAGCAAGAACAAGACAGACAGCAATTTGTGAATAATAATTCACTTGTATAATTGGAAATATTTCTGTTAAGAAAAGGAGCTACTTATTACGCAAGCTAATTGCAGCTGAACTATTAATTTCAAACCGAAAAAGATGTATTGAAGCTATTATTAATGTTTTTCGATATTTGATCTGAGGAATTTCACATATTTATTTGTGAACAACACATAAAAGAGATTAGACTAATTAATTAAAGTTTATTTTTGCTTTTAGCGTTGAACACCATGGGAATTAATTTAACGTTAATTTTATTTAATATCCAATTTGGATATTAATTACATTTTTTTATTGTAATAGACGAGATAAATTACATTTTTTATTGTAATAAATTTGTATCTTTTTTGTAAATATAATATTGTTATTTGTTATAAATAAAATATTATTTTAAAAAGGGAATTGGTATTGTATTATATACAATTCATAACGTTCCAAATTCATAATACACTTCCATAAGAAATTCTTCAAAATTCGCAAAAACAGGTAAACCACCCCTCTGGGTCAAAGAAATAGAAAGGACTGTAGAAGAAAGGAAATAATTTATCGAGATAAGTAAGAGGGGTTTAGGAGACTTATTGTGTGTGTTATGAGAAGATTTATACAGTTGCTCAGACGCAGTAGAGTTGAAATATATGCAAAAATGCGACGTATCGAGAAAAAAATTAGCATTGTTTTTCTAAATGTTTTGTCGGAAAATTTCAATAAATATAAATAATGCTCTAGACATATTTAATTTTAATCTAATTTTAATTTTTCATTCATTTAAAAAAATATGAGACGATTCTCTGCCACAGAAACAGGAACAATGGGAATCCATACATCTTATCGAAAATCTAATTTAATTGCACATACAAGAGTCGATAATCTCTGATATTCTTACTAAAATGTATGTAAAAAATTTCACACTCCAAATTCAAGTAGGAGACACCCGCACTGTATGCGAACTGATATATGAGATCTTTCGTAATGTACTAATTAAAAATATACACACAAATTTTAAATCCGCAGGAATTTATGACAGTGAGAGCAAAGTAAGGAAAACTAACAAACAAAACAAAGTAAGGGTAAAATGAGTGCCATCAATGGAAATAGACCAAATGATATTGCCTGCTTATGTTAGCAGCAACATTTATGTCCAAGCACCATAAATAATTGAAGAAATTCTGTGCCAGAATAAATAACTTTTTTTATAAACCAATTAAAAGTAACTGAGACGTTTTGTCTATTTATAAGTAACGAAGATAACAGTGGCCCTCAGCTATAAAAACTTAACAAAAGTACTGAACAAAATTATAACAAAAATACTAACTTTTATTCTTTTCCCAATAAAATCAGTTGTGAAATATATTTAAAGAAAATAAGTACGCTTCAATCTAATTGCTTAAAAAAATTCTCTTATTCTCTTCTTATTTAAGAAGTACAGTAGACTCCCGATTATCCGCGGGCAGGTTATCCGCGGTACGGATTATCCGCGCCTGCCGCACAAAGTTTGATTTTTTCAAAAAGGTGCAGTTTTACAGTTATGCTTTTGTAATTACATAATACATTACAGTATTAAAACAGTACATATGCATTCATTTTTCTGTGTATCCTTGACGCCTCTCATAAATGCAAAGCACTTTTCTGTTTTCATTCACAAAATGCATTTTAGGTTAGTTTTGAGTGATATACTAAAATATTAAGCGTTAGTTAAACATTTCCTGCTGTTTATTTTACGTTTTATTGTACGTAAAACGATTTTTCAAAGTTGGAATGACTGTTTTCTCATTTGCTATACCCGTTTTTAGCTTTTTTCGGATGATCCGCGATTTTTGTTATCCGCGGCGGCCGTGCCACCCAATTCCGCGGATAATCGGGAGTGTACTGTAAAAGCCCACTTACCTTGACCAGATGAAGAATTAGATTAAATATTTATAAATAACAGTTAATGGAAAGATGATTAAAAATGCAACTAAACATCATGAATTGCTTAAATAGTTTGATTATCGTGAAAGATAATTAGTAACAATGAAAAAAAGTCATAACGAAGACAATAAATCTTGCCTAAAATGCATGAATAGATACCAGCTACAATAAGGAGTGTAACACTTACTTGTTAGTGGAAAGGTAATTTAAATATGTGTTCAACAGGTGATGCGAGGCAGTTAGTGGCCCCTGTAGCGCAGTGGATAGCGCGTTGGACTTCTAATCCAAAGGTCCCGGGTTCGAATCCCGGCAGGGGTGGGAACAGAATTGTAGAAGAAGGTTCATTTTTAACCCAAACTTGTCTTCCAAAAATGTGCACTGCGCTGCTTTGGGGCTGACCCAATAGATTACTTTTTTTTCTTCTGGTCTACAAATTTAAGCTGCTGAGCTGTTTTTTTTCGGTAGTTAAGGGCCCAATATGTCATTATAATTAAAAAATAAGAACATATTGTAAAGTCTCGATCCAATAACAGGTAGCGTTATGATCAAATTCTTTATTTACAGCTTTATTACATAAAAACAACTCTTTCTAATCTAGGTTAAATGAATGATGCTATTTACAACACGAAAATTAAACAAGAATAGTTCCTCGAACAATTTCGAAGGAAACAACTTTACAAGAACAGCTAACAGGCTGTTGGCGTCTTAGGCTACTCCGGGGGTAGCTCTCGGAATCCACCGAATTTTCTTCGGGTGGAATTTTACTCAGAAGTCCGATTCACACGAAGCTTCTCTCTGTCCCTTCTTCCAAAAAATCTCACCTTTTATTTTCCTCTCAGACTCCCTGTTACCCAATCACCGTTCAGAACAACCTGAATCGTCTCTGGTCGCTCGTGGGGAATGTCCATTGATGATCCACCCTCCACCATAGGAAAAATGCAGGACATCTGGACATCTGGAGTGTTTGACACTCTCGCCTTTCGAAGACACGATTTATTTCCCTGGGAAACGCACGTGTGGTTCCTTATCTGGATTAGCACTAATTGGCCAGACGACCGTGCTTAAAAGGAGGGTCTTCCATTTGGCAATCTGGAGGCACTTAACACTGTGGGAGTTTCGTTGATGAAGAATGGCCCGGAATGTAAATTATCGAGTGTGGGAAAAAGGAATGTCACAGTGGTCACCCAGGAAGAAGCTGAATCATTACAATATAAACTATTTTTAATCTTTATTTAAGAATAAAATTCTTATTTCTGATCTGTTTATATTTATAAATAAATCTTTCAATCAAAAGTAAAGCTGTCCTTTTATATCTAAGTAAAATAAACAATAAAAAAATATCTTTTCGGAAATCAGATATTTGTTATCATTCTACTGATCTGTCACTCTCGTAAACTTTATTTCGATTTCTCTCCTTTTAAGATTTAATTGGATGTCCTAGCCGTTGAAGTGGGCCAAGTATTAAATTATGTTTTTAGGTTTAAATTGAATTAGTGGTATTTTTAAACGAATACAACCATAAAAATTAAAGTTACAATCTTAAAATTTTTTTAATAAATTTAATCAATATTTTTTATGCCTAACAATCATTTTAAAACAAATGAAATCGGAAGTTCCTTTTAGATTTTTAGCTGGCAGCTCTTTTTTTAGTTTTTTTTTTTTAATATTAGTTTTTATTATCATATATAAAAATTAACCACGCTTTTTAGCGTACTGTACCATATCTTACATCACTGTTGAGCTTTTTCATGACTTGCATTTTTACGCTTTTAGGCATTTGGGTTTCGTAGACATTCCATTTTCTATTTTATTATAAATTGATATAAATATATTAATTCCATGGCGCAGCTTAGACATAGATGTCTTTTGTACCATAAAACACAAACAAACTCAACTCAAACTCCAGTTCATAAAACAAGGAATCTTTGCATTTTTATGAACAATTTTTGAATTTTAGAACTCAGTCTCGTTCGCGCTCGTCATAAATTTTGCTCACACTAACTTCAATTTTATCTACCAGCCGTTCATAAAGGAATAGAAAACGCGTGATATAAGTAACATCTTTTCAAAATTTAAGTAACATCTCTAATTCGAAGTTTCAAACTTGATATATTAGTAGATGCTTTTGAATAAAGGGACCCAAGCATGTTCCTTTAGGTCATTCGAACTAAAAACAGTGATATATGGTAAAGTCTTCCACTTCTGTGAATCCCAAAAGAGCTCATTACTATCTCTGATGGATTTGAACAATTCGTTATTAACCATCTATCAATCAGGAGCCGCAAATACGCAGTAGGGACACACTTTAAAGGGCTTAGTTGAATCCTGGTCCTCGTGCGTCGGGTTGTATTTCAATATCTTAGAGATTTAGTATGTAGATTGAATAATTGCAAGATGATGATAATGGGAATTATAACAGTATTAATGAGTGTCTGGATTACAGTATTTTAGTAAGGGAAAAGTCTTTATGAGATATAATGGACTGACGAGTTTGTTTTAATATTTTTTTAATATCTCGTTAACTCGAATCAAATTCACTAAACATGAAAACGATCCAAATTTTTCTGTGTTAATGTTTGTTAATGCTATCTTATTCAAAGTATTGCAGAGGAAGGCCATCGGAACACATTTAAAAAATATGAAAAGCAAAAATTCGGAATTAAAAAAAAATTGAACGAAAGAAGTGGATGAAAAAAGTTGAAACGTAATTCAATAATCCTTTTGATATAATTTAGGAATATTTACATATTTATCACAAGTATTTGATTTAGTCATAACGATGAACATTGTTATATTTCTTTGTTTAGCATTTATCTTGCTTGTAAATCCACAATTTTCAGTATCGAAGACATTGTATAACATAAAGAAACAAAAGAAAATGGTAAAAATCATCAAGCTTTTTAAGAAGTTACTGATATGAATTACGTTTCATACTTTATACAAATCTACCGCTTTTTGTTGTGAATTTGCCAGATGTATATTAATGGTGTCAACAAATTAGAAACTAGATATACTGGAAGAATCTGAACGAATCTGCCAAACGAAAGACGGTGATAGGACTTAGATGAGTTATGAATCACTATAGCAGTCTGTCCTATCTCTAATTGCTCCGATTGCGATTAGAATCCTATTTACTTGGCGTCTGCTACAAAATGAAGGTTTCCATATCCTTTTTAGTTGGATCCCGAGTCACGTAGGCATTTCTGGGAATGAAAAAGCTGATTCAGCGGAAAAATCTGCAGATTCTTTTTTGTCCCATAAACTTCCATATTGTGACATTAATAGATTTTTCATTAAACATATTTATTCAACTTGGCAATTAACATGGGATCTGCAGATCGAGAATAAACTTCATTTTGTCAAGCCTACGGTTGGTTTATGGCATGTTCACACTATACGAGAGGTTGATGTGAAATTGACTCGCCTCCTTATAGGACACACCCGTTTTACTCATCGTCATCTCATCTTGAGTGAAAGGGTGCCAATTTGCCCCACTTGTCATATTGCTTTTAGTGTGAAACATATTTTAATTGAATGCCCTGATTTTAATGATCATCGTCGTAATTTTTTCTACTCGTCTTCTCTGAAATTGCAAGACTTGGTAGGTGAAAAATATCACCCAAATATTTTAAAATTTTTAAGAACTATTCGTTTTATCAACTATACATAACACCTTTTTCATCTGTTTGTTCTTCCTTTTATGTTAAATGTCTCTTTTATATGATTATTTTACATTTATGTTCATCATTGTCTTGCGTAAAAACAGTTTTTTAATATTTGTATCGACGCATTTTAAGTGATTTTTTATTACTTACATATGTTTTAAATGTCTGTTCTGATTTTACCGTATGCTTGGCGCAGTATAGCCAAATATGACTCTTGCGCCAGTAAATCATACACAACAACAACCTATCTCTTATTGCAAGCTGTAGTAAATAAACTACTTGTGCTAAAAATCTAATTTTAAAAGTTTATAACAATTCTGCATATAAAATAGCACATTTTATTCAAAAGAACAAGAAAAATCCTATAGGATAATACCATTTCCATCGATACTTGTATTTAAAGCCGAACTGCATTTTAATGTTGAATACTGAAATATACCTTTCTTGTTACAATACGTCAACATTATCAAAAACTACTCCATCTGATCAGCTTTCGAATGCGCTTACAGTAAAATGCATCAATGCTCCAATTCAGAAGGGATTTAATCTCTCATTTACAACACATCTGCCTGCGTCCTAGCATAGGGGTAGCGAGTCTTCCCCGTGATCAGGGTGTCCCGGTTCGGGCATGGCGGTTCCTCTTCTGTGTTTTATCTGTGAGGCGTCTGAATGTGCCGTCCTGTAAAAAGGGGTTGTGCAAGCGAATGTGACGCATGAAATCATACTCTTGGCCCTAGTTGGCGCTACTGAAAAAACAAGAGACGCTCACTCGACTTTATTTCAGCGGGCTTGTAAAGTGCCATAAGTAGCAGCAACAACAGTACATTTTCGAAATCCGCAGTCTTTAAAATAGACATTCGTCACCATAAATGGAAGAATGGTAAACAGAAAGTAAGCGAATCCACTAATTCTTACGGATACGCAGATGTCTATAGTGTTTTTTTTATAATTATGTGTTTATAACTTAATAAAAATGTTATTTTCTTATTGGATCTTAAAATTGAATCCTTCTTGAATATGTAACAGCAAGCTTATCGTGAATAAGAATCAGAAATGACAATGGTCTCTCGCAAAAAAGATTTCTCTTTTGACGAATGGTGATTTTTGGGATGTATTGCAAATGAAAGACTTAATTTCTCCTGAACTATGGCAATGATATGATTTTTTATAAGATCATTCGAAAACTGGTGAAATGGATGTTTTTATTAAACTAAACGCATTGTAGTTAGAATGATATTTATGGCATGCAACCTTTGAGTTTTTTGGTGACAATTCGATTTTGCATTTCGTCATGGTTTCGGCTCCGTTTAAAATCCCTATACCTTAATGAAAATGTTGTTGTTGTTTCTAATGGCATTTGTCATAGACAAGTCCACTGACTTTAGAAATCAATGATTTTAAGTCAAAGGTGCGTCTCTTGTTTTACAGTAGCGCCATCTAGGGTCAAGAGTACAACTTAGCTACACACACGTCACAGTTCTTTTTACGGGGCGGACTTCATTCATGCATTTCATTCACTCATCTGCAGATCGTAATTTAGACCTGAATCAGAGAACGATCATTCCTAATCCAGTACTCCCAGTGGTATTACTCTCGATATGGAGGACTTTGTAACCATGACAGATTTATATGTGCGCCAGCCACCACACACACACGGAGAGTCTTCTATCTCTGGAGTTAGGACTCGCCACCCAAGGGACACAAATCCAACGCCCTACCAACCAGGCTATCCCGTCCTAAAATGAAAATGAAATAAAGATGGTGCCATTATATACGACTTTCAAAATATGTGCTGAGTTTTCATGATGATCTCTTAAAAACTTCCAAAAAGCAAGAATTTTTTTCCTGATTTGTAGCAAAACTACTTTATAAGCCATAATTTAACAGAAATAAATATGAAAGGATTGCTATAGGGATTTATGATCCACATGGGCTTTTTCATCAACCGCCGCTTTCGTTTTACAATAGGTCAAACACATCTTGTGTATTTTAAGATATGAAAATTTTCTTGATTCACCACAGAAAAGATTTATAAGGAAGATGCATTTTTGGTCGATTTCTTTGTTTAATTCTAATCAAGATTTTTATACAAAGAGTTCGATTCATGTGACGATAAATTCGAATGCTGCTTAAATAAAAATTGGGGGCGGGGGGAGCCGAGTCTCTGAAAATAAATTTTATATGGATGTTCTAACTTCATACATAAAACCAGCAGGTATGGTGTCTCTAAAACTTTCCAGCATACCCTTTAATTAGCATGCCATTCCAGAGAACAATAGCCAAGAAATATTAATTTTTGGAGGGAATTTAGCATTTTTACTGACTCTATCATGTGATCTTTGGCGAGTTTTTTTGGTGTTAAATCCCTTTAATGTCATTAATAGTGTCTTAAAATCGAATTACTGTTTTAGACATGTTTTCTCAATAGATTTAAAGCAAACATTTGACACAAAACTGCACTTGTAATCACAAAATCACATATCAAATTTTAAATATTTAAGCCATTGCATTTTTGAGAGATTGCGTTTACATCTTTCTGAAAAATACAGAACGTTAGACCGTCAACCCTTTGTTGGATTTGGCTCAAAAATTGATAAATGTCCACAGTATAGAGGTTAAATCTGCGTACCGAATTTTATCTGTCTAGTTCTCTTCGTTTTGTAGTTATCATGTTATCATATATTCGGACGGACAGACTTCCCCCGAACAGATTTTACACAAAATTTGACTGAAATCTAGACATTTGGTATAAATACCGAATACTAAATTTCAACCGTCCCTCTCAAAGTGTTTTGGAGTCATCTTTGTCATAGACAGACTAACGAACATTTCCCAAAAATGTGTTTTTCGAACTCAGAAAAGCCTAAAACGTGGAGATTCGTCAAAATCTCCAGTTCGAATTTTTTTGGCAATTATTTCGTATACGGAGTACAGTGAAAGTAAAAAAGAATTATTATCATGGTATTTAATCGACAGCAAATTTGTAGAATGGTTTGTGGCCTATAGCATAAATTTAGAAGATGAGGATGATAATGATAGGAGTTTTGTAGCGAATTTTTTTTTTTACTTGTTCAAATTACTAACGTTGGAAGTCACTGCACAGAATCGAATTCTCTAAAACATTCAAAGATATCTTCTATATTATTCAGGTATATGCTCCATGTAGTATATGAAAAGACATATACTATGAAATTTCGAGATATTTTTAGTCTACGAATGAAATATGAAAGTTATTTGAATATGTAATATATTTTTCCTAGGCATTACATATAACAAATAGACACTCTACATAATGATAAATGTTATTTAAGTAAAATATGAAAAGGAGATTATGATAAGGTTTTTATTTAATTATTTAGTTTAGTTTATTATTTATTAATTTTAGTTTATTTTATTACATCCTACAGAATTGTGAACATTATACAGAAAGAATAATATAGCATCATTAAAAATCTCTTATTCAGAACTGTAAAAAAATTACATAAAGCTTATACCATTTTTTCAGATAAAACAAAATAAAATATCAGCTAGCTTTTTACATGAAGAAAGACTAGTATTTTATTTTGAATTACCTTTTTTTATCTATATATTTAAAATAATAAGGAAATAATAAGCAAATCGCCCAGTTGAATTAACTGGCCTGATTTCGTTAATTTTTATTTCATATGAAAGTTTATGATGTCTATATTTGTTGGCCTGCCCTCCTCTTCCCAAAATGTACCGAAAAACCAAAGTCTCGCAATGCATTATATGAAAATTCTGAGACAAAGCTCGCCAACCAAAATCATTGAACGATTTTAATAATTTTTGTTTCGGGTGAAAGTATAAGACCTCTCTATGGAAAGTACTTAAGACAAAGTTCACCAGCTGATTTCACTCGGATGATTTTTAAAAAAATAATTTCATGTAATGCTAGAAAGAAATACTGGCCTTTAAATTTTTTTTTTTCACAAAATGGAACAATAATATAAATAATTATTGCATTTTTAAAAAACAAATTCGAAGTGTTAATCAGTTTAGTTATATTAAGTATCCGTTTTAAAGCAAAGATAAGGCTACTTTAGGAAGGACCTTTAATTGTGAACCGTGGTCAGAATCACTAGAACGACACCTGAGTAAACATTCTCTTTTCAAACTTCCACAATAAACCAGCAGGGAATACATTTGACCTCAATGGATTTAACGTGCGCCAGACCTGCTTAAACGACAGTCCTGCTGTGGAAGGTGGGTCTCCAGCCTGAAACCCCAAGGTCCCGAAAACGAAACTCCACCACCAGGCCACCGTGGCTTTCGAAGTGCTTATAAATCTATAAGCGTAATGTTTTTCCTACGTATAAAAAAATGATTTCGAATTATATTTTTCTGTCTAATATAATGTGAATTAAAAATATAACTCGCTTGACAGAGAAAATGCGTTATTTGATTGTCATATTGATATTATAGATAAGTACAAAATGTTCAGCGAAATCTAAGAGACTGCCAGTCTGCAAGCACACACAAAAACTAAAACACGTAAATATTTCTGTTTGTATCGTAAATCGCTACAAAATGATTTTAGAAGAAAATGATATTGTAAATCATTTGGAACAAGCAAAACGAAATGTTCTCCGAAAATGTTATTAATTTGTTATCGAAATTCACCACCCTCCCCTTTTAGGAATTGGAAACAAACAGGAACCTTCCTTCCGAGTTCATTCGAAATTATAGAGTATTTAAATTGCAAGAGAAATTAAAAATTAACCAAGCGAAGCTGAATCGGATCGTTTTCCATAAATGCAAATATTCCAATCATCTCATGCATTTCGAATTATTTGGAAACACGTTCTCTGCCTCTCCATCATAAATGGTAATTACTCAGACAAAACAAATGGACGCGAAGCTGTCTCTTCTGCTTACACATTATTTCTACTGAAGGAATTTAAATACATTTCCCCCTCAAAAATTCCGTTGGAATATTGATATTTCCTCAATGAATCGCGAGGAAATAATTTCTCATTTGGAACAATTTTAATGAGAATTTTCGAGAATGTTTTTTTATTCTGGAAAAGAATATTTTGCCATCACATTCAGTTCTACTAAGTGAAACGTTAATATAACAAATTAAATTAATTCTAGAGATGCAATAATAATTGATGCAATATTTCGCATCATTTTCGGGAGGACATGTTACAGAAAAAAAGATACGCTGTTACTTCAGGCTTTCAGGCTGCAAGCACGGTCCCAAGAGATATTTATCGAGGATTCCTGCTCATAAATTGACTCCAAACCTCTATTAAGATTTACATGGTGTTGTAACATTCCCCGTTTCCCAGTACTGATAAGACATTGTGTTGCACTGATTCATTGTGTCATCGCTGTTACTTATTAAACCCTTCGAGATAGCCAGATGGTGGATCTTTTCACCTAGGTGGTCTCGCATCTGTTCATTAGCGACTACAATGAAAGACCACATATGGAATTCCTCGTCGTAGAGGTATTGATAGTGCCTTCAAAAAGAAAGAGGTGTCCAAACATCTGGATGTTAGTTGTTTCTCTTTGTGAAAGGACCTTCCCACAACCCACTGGTGCCGCTGAGAGAGCATATGGCTGAATCCCGATTGGCCGAAGGAGAGCTCAAATGACCAATGTAAATTAAGAGGCGGAGATTGTCACCGAAATAAAGCGCAGAGAATTTTTTAGAGAGGAGAGAAGAAACGAATTGCAGGAACTGTTGGACGACGCCCACGAATTCGGAGTCTGAGAAACTACCCCTGGAATGGTCGTGATGACGAGATGAAGAGCTGAGTTTCAAGAAAAACCTTCGATTTTGACTGTTGTATCTCCTACTACAGGTATAAATAACTATTTATTTAACCAAGATTAGAACAAGTTGTTCTTTGTATAGGGCTGTAAAATAAAGAATTGTCTGGAAATTCTGCTTCGTTATTTGATCAGTCTAGATCAGGACATTACAGTGTATTGGTATAGGGATTATCAATTGCCCACATTTTTTTAATCTAATGTCGTAACGTTCGTTGCCTTCTGGATTTCCATAATCTGCATGCGTCCGTCTTCTATGATTTTAATTTTCTCTGTGTTGGTTTGTGACGTCATGTGCCATTGCGATTTTATTTCTCTTTGATGCCTACTAGCAACTATCTTCGTTGATTCAGTTATAGAAAACTGTATATTTGATAGTCACAGATAGGCTTTTATCTAGATCATTATAAACAACTTGTAAAGGGATAGTTATCTGCATGATCGGAGAAAGTTGAAAGAAGATTGAAGACAGCCGTTGCTGCGAATTGAGTTGTCATAGATTGCAATCATTGCAGATGGCCAATGAGCATTGAGCCTGGAGTTTCTATCCGCATTCTGTACATTAAGAACATTCAAGCCATGCATTCTATCTCCCCATTTTCATTCAAATGCTCTTTCAATTCGCATTTCCTCTTCTCTTTGCCTCCGCATCCTATATGTCCAATACAATCTCTTGAATTAATCACAAAATATAAAAGAAGAAGACTTTTAAGGTATTTAAGGGAAGAAAGGATTTAAGAAATTTTTCTATTGTAATAAATTAGATTCACTTTGGATTAAAAGTAAGAAACTCTGTTCTGGGCCGAACAAGACCAAAGTTTTGTTTCCAAAACATTTTCTTTTAATGAATGTTGAGTTACACAGAAAGACCAAATCGATATTATAGTCCCAAAATCATTCCAAATATTAAAGAAGGAAATTAGAAGTGAGACGACTATGCAGTGGTTGGATAGATGAATGGATGAAAGGACACATAACAAATAAATTCATAACGGAGCCAAAAATTATTTTAAAAAAAACATTTCACCCGATGGTAGTGCAAATGATATCAAGACATGGAATATTTCCTGAATGCTTCTAAAGATTCGGGTGAATGCGAGACAACATATGTATATGTGGGGAAATAGGTCGAGTCTAGCACTACATAACAGAATATGTCGAACTCAAAGAAATTAGGAAGACTCATTATGGATAACAATTTTAACACAATATTACAATACCCTGGAGATTTTTGTTGTTGTGACTTGGGTCACTTTACAAGCCAGCTGACAATCATCTATCAGCGATTTAAGCCGAATGAGCGTCTCTTGTATTTTCATTAGCGCCAACTAGGGCCAAGAGTACTATTTAGCTACTCACACGTAGCAACCCTTTTTACGAGGCTCACTTCATTCACTCATCCACAGATCGTAATTTAGACACCTGAATCAGAGAATGATCACCTTTGAGCCAGTACCCCCAGTGGTATTACTCTCGAAAGGAGGATTTTGTGACCACGACAGATTTATACGTGCGCCAGCCATCACCACACACGGAAGGACTTTGGCCGGCGGGGTTCGAAATAGAAACCCAAGAGATGCGAATCTAACATCCTACCAACCGGGCTATCCCCCCTACTCTGGAAATTTAAAAGAAATTATGGAAAATATTTCTAGCCTTTCACCTAGCAGTTTGAAGATTCTTTAAATTTTTGTTGATTTAGCATTTAAAATATAAAAAAAAAAGTATACATGGAATTTCTGTTTGTATATAAAATATGAAGAAGATGAATTTACCTTGAAATTTTTTTCAAAAAATTATCTTCTTTTTTTATTCTTGTGTTTAAATCTTGTTTAAAGAAATGTTTCTTTATTATGCAACGTCTGATTTTTTTTTCTTCCGAATAAGAAAAATTCTGGCATTTCTTACAGAAATGTGATAAATTTTTTCCCTCGTTTAGAATTGTCTGCTTTTACAAAGTCAAGCTAAGCTGCATGGCAATAAAAAAGCAATAGAAAATGGTGGATAAAAAAATGTTTAAATTTCTAAAACAGAATTTTCTAAGACATTCATTCACATGGGTATAGCTCCTAGAGAGAAAAAATTAGCTATTTGCTGACCGGAAGAGAAAAAATCTTGCAAAAAGTTAGTATTTGAATGAAACATTGGATTTAATGATATGCAAGAAATATATAACTTTTGTTTAACTCTTGGAGGAAAAAAAAAGAAATAATCTTTTTAGTTTAATCCCTTTTACGTTTTACACGCTGATGAAGTAAATAGTTTAAGACTTTATTTATCTTGTAGAAAACCTTAATGATTAAAGCATGCACTATTTAATGTTTAACTTTTAGATTACGATAAAAAATAATCGAGTTAAAAATTTTTAAAGAATTCTGACGCGTAAAATGTAATGTTGGGCTTATAAAAGTGTAAAAGATATAAATTTGAAAATGCTTAAGATTCTGAATGTACTTCAAGTTCTTTAAGGCTTGCATTATTGATTTAATAATATAATGTAATAAAAGTAAAATCCGTTCTAAAAATATATAATGCATTTTAACTTTGTGTTTGGGAAAATACTCGCTTTCTGAGATAATAAGTAATATTGAATCATTGTCAAAAAATCTAAATTATTTTTTAAATTTCTTAAATAAATCTCTTAAAAATGTAACAAATTTGTTTGCAATCTTTATATCGTATTATTATAATACTATATTTTTATAATTTTTCATCACTGGTATTACAAAGAACATTAGGTCTGAATATAAAAGTATACCAAATGAGAAAACCACAAATGCAAGCGAGAAAAAAAAAGCAACATTTGAAATTATTGATATAAAAATAAGAAAAATATAATTTTTTTCAAATATATCTCCAATGAAATAAAAAAATGAATATACAAAAGCAATCTTGATGATAATCATCTTAAGTTTTTCATCATTGAAAGACAGATAAAATACCATCATCAAAAATGATGACAAAAAATGTGATCATGTACAAATTAGAAAAGAAAATATAAGATTTTTTATTTTTTAAGCGACTAAACTTACTTCATGATCATGTATATAATAAAGTCAATAAATCCATAAAATTGTCAGGGAATGAATTATTTCAATTAAAATTTTACCGTCATATGAAATAGCGTTTTTTCTTTTATTTCAAAAATCCAAAATAAGCAAGATTTTATTATTAAAAATTAATGCAAGATTTGAATTCACCAACACTTTACAGAACGAATGGTGGCAAATTCAAAACTTGCCAAAGTTAATTTTGGCATACGCTTTAGAATTATTCCCAAAATTTTAAATTTACAAATACGTAAACCAATAAGTTTATAATTTTAACAATTTTGTAATCAGTAAAATTTTAAAAACCCAATGGCATTTAGACATATATAAAGCATATCCACATTACAAGGATATTCATGTCGAAAACTATGGGAAAAACATTTTCTCGGTTATTCTACCACGTCTTATTGAACTTCTTAAAGAAAATCTTTGAATAATTTCACAATTCATTCACTTCGTCACACAGCTCGAGGCAATACGCTGTATTCGCACATTCTGGCCTGTAGGTTGTTTGCCCAAGATTATTTCCCGTTCATGAAACAAGCGAAGAAAAACTCGATACCTGTATTACATTATTTTACTTTATAAGAGAACTGAACTATCGAGCTAAAAATAGAAATTTGAAAGAAGAATAAGAAAGAAATTCGTTTATATTTTTCTCTTAATGAAGATTGCTCTTTTTATAGAAAATTAATACTTGTAATTGCTTAATTGCTTATTTTATTTCTATTAGCTATATCAAAACAATTACACAAATAAATTTTTTAAAACTTTTTTTTGTTTCAAATATCATTGTTATATGTGGCTAGAAATTCGAAAAAAATTACTATAAATAAATAGTGATCGGATACATTAATACAACGATATTTCCAAATTTATTAAAAAAAAATTGGTGACTCATTGATAAATCGAAATTTATTGATGTTTATGATAATTGCGCATTTTAATATCGGGAAAGAAATGTTTACTCTTGTGTCATTAGTTGCGCAGCAAGCATGTCTATGGAAATTATATCTTGAAAATCATTCAACAATTACTGAAATGCACACGTGTGTGTGAGTGTGTGTGTGTGTGTGTGTGTGTGTGTGTGTGTGTGTGTGTGTGTGTGTGTGTGTGTGGTGTGCGTGTGTGTTAGTAAACGCGATATTAAAGATATATTAAGTATGAGAAATAAACGATATTAAAATATATTAAAGATAGCACATTGCGAATCAGGTTTAAGACAGAAATATGAGTCACTAATTCAGCAATAACTGAAAAAATCGCTTTGATAATGTTGTAAGAAAGAGAGCATGATATACTTTTATATTGAATACGTACCATGGTTTAAATCTGATAGAGCATACTTTAATACCCGACAGATTTTTTTATTTTGTAGATTTTGCAGCAAATATGAACCATGTAAATATTATCACTAAATTTAAATTAGCAAGTACTCACTCAGATATAATATTTGAAATTAATTTAAATAATCGTTTCTTTTGTAATAAAATCATACATTTAAGGAAATACCCATATCCCATTTTAAGTTAAGGAATACCGCCACTGACAATTCAGCCTTCTTTACATGATCATATGCAAAGTATACAAAAAGAAAGTATACTGTATTCATCAAAAAATTCGAATTCAAAATTTCGACGAATTTTGGTATTTTAGAACTCCTTGCGTCTGAGAAACGCATTTTTGCAATTAAGTCTTTCTTTGGATACGTTAACTCAAAAACGTTTTGAGCTAGAAAAATGAAAATTAGTGTATGGTTTTTTGTTCCAGATCCGTAGAGTGTAATGAAATTTTAAATGAAATCCATCGAGTCCGTCTGTCTGATTACAAGTGAGCACCGCATGAAAATGTAAAAAGCTAGACAGATAAAATTCTTTACACAAATTAAACCTTTTACACTACAGATTTTAATCACATTTTGACAGAAATATTTCAAAGGGGCGACCACCTGTCAGTCTGTACTTTCAAATGCAGGTAAATACAATAATTCAGTCGGCTTCCTTACCTAGGGGTAGCGCATCTTCCCCATGATCTGGGCATCCCTTGTTCGAGTCCAGGTTCGGGCATGGTTGTTTTTCTGTGTTCTATCTGTGAGGTGTGTGAATGTGCCGCCCTGTGAAGAGGAGTTGCGCAGGTGACTGTGACATATGAAGTAGCTAAGTCGTGCTCTTGGCCCTAGTTGGCGCTGTTGAAAAAACAAGAGACGCTCACTCGGCTTAAATCGCTGACAAATAACTGTCAGTGGGCTTGTAAAGTGCCATAAGTCACAACAACAACACAACACAAAAGGGCAAAAATTTACATAAATCAAATTAAATATATATTTTGTGACTATAGGGCATGTATGTCAAATTTTGGTTTCTGTCGTTTGGAAAAAGATGTCCAAAATACACATTCGATTTTCAAGTACTTGTGTATTACCTGCATGCTAGGGATAAATAGACAAACATCGCACGCCACGTTTGGAAAAAAGTGTATAAAATACACATTCGATTTTCAAGTACTTGTGTATTATCTGCATGCTAGGGATAAATCGACAAACATCGCACGTCAGATTCAATAAAAAGTTTAGAAAGAGGTTAAAGTTTATATGCGCCTATATTTCACAGTTAATGTTTGCTTATGTTATATATATCGCTGTCACGGTCTAACTAAGGTACACAATTTTTACTGGGGTAAGGGATGGAGAGATAATAAATTTATTGAGAGTATGTTAGAAAGTTTAAAGAAGACTAAACTCCCGTTATTCCAAAGTCAATTTCATAAATTTTCTAAAGTAAGCAAAATATTCATTTTTTAAATATTTTATATTTTTATAAAGATATCATATGACCTAATAAAATATGTCATATTTATTTTTAAAACATTGCTATCTATTGCACATTTTTAAAGAACATTTAATCTTAGGGACATTTACATTTTATCAGAATAAATAAAACCAGAGACTAGAGTATAGAAATATAGCAATCAAAATAAAATTTAAATGAAAAAAAAATTTTTAAATTCTTTTGATTATGGGTAATAGAAAATTTTATATGAAATGTTTTAAAAGTGTTGCTGATGTTTTTCCTATTACTACTTCGCAATCTTGAAAAAAGAAAATTAATTTGAAATTATATTTTTCCGAACTAAATTTTCAGACAACCAGAATGTCATGTTATTTCTCTTCCGTTCAAAACTTCATTTCTTTTTAAAATTCATTTCATAATTTCAAAAAAATAAAAGCATATTCCAGAATCTCTCTTGATTCTCTAGAATTTCACCTTTATTGATATTACTGAGCGAATATCCATTTTGCCATATAATAAAATTGGTTTTATTTCATTGAAAAAATAAACTTTTTAAGAAAAAATGAAAATACGAACCCATAATTAATGGATTCGAGGAATAGTAAAATTCTTCTATTCTTCGATTGCATCGTGTAGATTTGAAAAACAGCATGCTTCTTTCGTGGAATTGTAAATGGTGGCGAATGAACAGGAAGAGATAAGAAGAGTATCGAAATAATTGAATAATTAATTAATTATTGTAATCAAAATATACTTCGATGAAATGCCTTTAATCTCATACTCACTGTAGCATTTTTACTTTCTCCTATAAAAATAAAATTCTGCAATTGTTAAAAAATTTGACATCTAGATTTTGAGTATCTCATGCTTTAGACCAATCTGAAACAAGACATGTTTTTTTTAGCAACATCTGTCTGCCACTCTAATTGCACTTAAATACTATGACTTATAACTGTGATGAAATTTAACACGCAGACTTAATGTTAAATTTATAGATTTCTGTCGAAAATCGGATGTAACCTCTCAACATTATGTCTATCCATCCGTATGCACGTAAACAATTTAAATTTCAAAGAGCTGTATGGATGAAGTTTTGTATACCGATTTATTACTAGAAATGTAGATGCTTATTAATTTAATACTAAATTTGTCTAGGATGGGAGGGGCGTTTTGACGATCTTTTATTGGCACATATGTATAGTTTAGTTATATTAACGTCCCATTTTTTTAAAATCATCACTAGGGCTATTTTGGGACGGCCTCGTAAATATGAACCATGGTCAGATGACGAGGTCGACACCCCCCTCTCCACACCATACCACACCAGTGGGAGGATGTTTGGCCCGGACGGTTCTAACGTGCACCAGACCCGCTTACACGACGGTTCTTCGGGGGAATCGGGTCTCGAACCTGAAACCCTTCGGTTCTGAAGCCGAGACTTAAAAGTTCAGGGAATGAAGAGGAGAATAGAAGAAGGGAAGGCGCTATATTCTCTAAGTAGATGAGAATGTCGAGAAAAAAACATTCCGGCTTTTTTTTTGGTTGCCTCGTCTACCTTTCTGTAAGGAATCATGTACAGATTGAAACAAAGTTCTACATGGAAGAACTGTAATATAAATTCCTTCAAGACCAAAGAGCATCAGAATGAGTGAGAGGAATAACAAGTGATTTTTCAATAATTAATGAAATGGAATCCTTCTAAAACATTTTCCTTTCCAATATAAGCAATTTTTTTTTATGAAGTCGTAGACTTCTTTCAAGAAAATTCATAATATTTCAGACACAGTTCTAGTATCTATGCCAACATTACTAAAACATTTTCGACATTCAGTTGAAATTATATCTTTATGTATAATGTGTGAATAGTTACAAAATTCCAAGAAAGATAATAGAGAGACTAGAGAACATAGAAAATAAAATCTATTAGAGGATTTAAGAAAGAGAATCGACAGAATAGAGAATACAAAGAATAAAGCCTATTACAAAATTCAAGAAAGTTAATAGAGAAAAAGAGAATAAAGTATGTTACAAAATTCAAGAAGGAAAATCAAAAGAATAGATAATATAAAAAATAAAATATATTGCAAAATTTAAGAAAGAGAATCTACAGAAAATAAAAAATACAGAGAATAAAGCCTATTGCAGAATTCAAGAAAGAGAATCAAGAAAATAGAGAATAAAGAGAATAAAGCCTATTACAAAATTCAAGAAAGAGAATCGAGAAAACAGAGAATACAGAAAATAAAGTCTATTACAAAATTCAAGAAAGAGAATCGAGAAAATAGAGAATACAGAAAATAAAGTCTATTACAAAATTCAAGAAAGAGAATCGAGAAAATAGCGAATACAGAAAATAAAGTCTATTACAAAATTCAAGAAAGAGAATCGAGAAAATAGAGAATACAGAAAATAAAGTCTATTACAAAATCCAAGAAAGAGAATCGAGAAAATAGAGAATACAGAAAATAAATTCTATTACAAAATTCAAGAAAGAGAATCGAGAAAATAGAGAATACAGAAAATAAAGTCTATTACAAAATTCAAGAAGGGGAATTGATAGAATAGAAAATACAAAAAATAAAGAATATTACAAAATTCAAGAAGGGGAATCGAGAGAATAGAGAATTTAGATAATAAAGTCTATTACAAATTTCAAGATAGAGAATCAAGAGAATAGAGAATACAGAGAACAAAGTCTATTACAAAATATAAGAAAGAGAATTAGTCTTTGTCCAATCGATATACAGCAAAATTCAGTATTTCGAAATAAAAAAAAAAAAATACGGAATGCCGCCTGTATTCTGACTGCATTCACTCTACAAACGATGAATAAAAATTATATTTTGGTACTATCCTTCATGATTAAAGCAATTTTAAAATAAAAACGAGCATTTCCATTTTATTATGATCCATTAGAAAACGATTATCACAGCAATTAGCAGTTGAAACGTTATGGAAACAAATGAAACAAAAACAAAAATTCAAATAAAACAATAACTAACAGTTAAAACTGACCACAAATATCATTTTCCATCTTGAAAAACACCCGAACCAATCTTTCATTTGTATGAATCCTTCCTTCCGTATTCAATAGATTTAATACGATATTTAAATTGCGCGGGAAACGAAATATTAATGAGGCGAAGTTGAATCGAATCGTTTTGCATAAATGCAAATGATCGAATCATTTCACGTTGAATTATGGCAACGCGTTCTCTGCCTTTCCATCATAAACAGTAATTATTCCAACACAACAAAACGGAACGAGAAGCTCTTTTCTGCTTTTACAACTTACTTCTACCGGTAGAATTTAAATGTATTTCCTGCTCAAGAACTCCATTAGAGTCCCTAATATTCTTTTCTTGAATCGCGAAGGATAAAATCTAGGAAATTTTTTCTTATGGGAAACAACTTTAATGAGTGATTTTCGAACTTCTAATGGAATTTTCACAAAGAGGATTTTCGAAAAACGATATTTTCCTGCTGCTATTCGATGTGTATATTTTCATATAACTGAATCAGGATTCTTAGAAAGCTGTATTTGAATAAAATTGAAAAATTATTCTGAATTTATATTTATTCGAGGAATTGAATATATCATTAATTTGCGTAAAAGCAAATTCCTGGTAAAATTACTTAAATTTTCCTAAAAGATCTTAAAAATTTTGAATAGATATGATTGCAACGGTCAATAATTAAATTTTCACTCATAATTAATAAAAAATATTTAAATATTTAAATACAATTTAAATCTAAGTATATTCATGCGTGATAAAAGGCTTTTAATCTAAAACAAATTAACAGAATTCTCATTTCTGATATATTCATGCTTGACGTTTTATATCCTTTCTATCAAACACATATTCATCTTCTATTTTTGAAATTAAATTAAAAAGCTGTTTTAATTTTCGAAGTTCGTTGGTTTGCCATTGCTTTATTTATTTATTAATATTTTTTTTTTGGCTCAGATTGAAGAAGTATTTAACATTCATTCGCAGGAAGAAAAACCTAAATTTTAAATTTCATTAAAATTAATGATAAATGTGATATAATGACATAAAATGTTAACCAAAAATCTCATCGCATCCATCTTAGAGGTTCTATTTTATTTGAAAAAAGGAAAGAATGTTCACTTCTATTAATATTTCACATTTATTCTTCTCTTTTTTGCCCAGTATTTCTTTTACTTATGAGTATGAACCTCTTAATAATGTGCGATTTAGAAACTTGATTTTTATTTTCCGATTGAGTGATATGAAAGTCAGACTCTAAGTTTATGCAAATTCAAATGTTTGTACAAAAATGTTTTATATATATATATATATATATATATATATATATATATATATATATATATATATATATATATATATATATATATATATATATATATATATATATATATATATATATATATATATATATATATATATATATATTTGAGGTGAGGTAAAGAGATCAGTCTTTTCAAGTTGTGGTATCGTCATTTATTTACTTTTTTTTAAAAAAAGACCCGAATCCTCAATAATTTTCATACAAAATACCATTTTTCACATAAATAGTTTTAACTAAACATCTACACATTTAAAAAAAACTGAGAAAGTCAAAGAACGAATCATCTGTCTCCAAAAATTGGTCCCATCTCACCAATTTTTATTTCATATTAAAGTTCATGTTCTCTAGATATGTATCAACCAACGCTTCTTTTCTATTTTCGAGAAAAAATATGCAAAGAGCTACAGTACATTCTCCATAAGAGGAAAGTAAGGCAGCCTTTTATTTTATTTGAATAATACAAATGATTTTAGATAAGCTATCAATATTCGCTTGTCTCTCCACAGACTTATGCTTTTCAGAGGTATAAAAAAAAGATCAACCACTCGCTGAATTTCACCAATTTCATTCGCAAATCAATTTCATCACTTTGCTTGCATCGCTAACAATCAGTATACTTTATGTTTTATCAGTACGTGGAAGTAAAGTATAAAGCAATTGTTGTTATATGTGTGCTGCAACAAACAGTATTTTCAAATATAATTTAAAACAATAGTTCTCATTTGCTGCGATAAAATTAAATCATTGTTAATTGACATAAAATAATGATATTAATATCGCAGCGAACAGTTGGTTGCTGAAGGGAGTTAGTTCCGAATTCTTTTGCATGGAAGAAAAGAACTTCTTCCTATAATATCTAAAAAATCTTAAATTTGATTTTCTTTTCTTATGTCACAGTTGTGTCCAAAACATCCGAATAATTCCAATCAACAGCTGTAATTTTTTTTTTTTTTTTTTTCAATTTTGTCGGAATTCCGAAATGAAAGATTTTCGTTCACTGTAGAGAGCTAAAGAAGTGCTCGGTTTAATATCGATATAATTTACGGGATGAATAAAAATGTAAAATTGCAGCATCAGTAAATTAAGAAGGTAGATTAACCTGACATAATAGGGTTATGATATGGAACTGAATTCTCTTAGAAAAGTTCAGATACATCGTGAAATAAACATAAGTAGAGGCTATTAAAATAATACAGTTTTATTGTCTGACAATTTAACAGAATCATGGATATTAAGTTTTAACTAAATGACTTCATTAAAGTTAAATAAAACTTATATCTTCTGTGAACTAGCTGGTCGACAAAGGCAACTAATTTGTAAATAAAAGCAAACAGACATAAATGATTATTACCATATATTTTTCTGAATGATAATAAAAGATGAAACGTATATATGTTTTTTTTTATAAATGCGAATTTTCATGAATTACTGAAAATATTTAAATAGCATTGAATATATTTTACCCTATGCTATAGGTAATGTCAGGTAAAATTGAAAGCATCCATAGAAAATGAAATATATTGAAGTCATCCATCAATCACTATGAATGTCTCAATTATTTGATCTTTTATCTAAATTTCCAAAAATTGGTTTATAATTATATAATTTTTATATTTTTATAAAGATTATTTAAATAGAAACAAAATTATTCATAAACAAATTTAATTCATTTATATTTAGTTTACTCTGAAATGTAAATGTTATGAGGAATAGATTTGTTTGTTTGTTTAAGGGCGCAAGAACCATATTTGGTCATACTGCGCAAAGCAAACGGTAAAATCATGGCAGATTATAAAAGTAAATTGAATATAAAATATATCATATCAACATAAAACTGTATAAAATATAGTACTGCAAAAATTAAACGTGTAATAGCACAATATTAACTTGAGTGTTCATATATGAAAATGAAAACTTAGTGAGAAACAATGAGACCAAGCAAAACACAAACAAACAGCAAAAAGTGATAAATGCAAGTATAAAAACAAATGGCTTTTAAAAAGTTAAAAATATTTGGGTGGAATTTTTCACCCACCAAGTCCTGTAAATTTGTTGAAGATGTAGAAAAAGGGTAAACACGTTCAGGGTTAAAAACAGGGCATTCAATTAAAATTATATTTGATGCTAAAATCAACATAGCATGTAGGACACACTGGTGTCCTCTCACCAAAAATGAGATGCCTATGGGTGTATTGTGTGCGTCCTATACGGAGACGTGTCAATTTGACATCTATCTCACGTATCGGTAGAATAGGCCAAAAATCAATTGTAGGTCTTATAAAGTGTAACATATTATACGTCAGTCGATCCTATGCCTCTTACCAGGAAGAAATGATATGATGGTAGAATGCCATCTTAATGTCACAAAACAGAAGTCCAGTCCTTAAGAAAAACATAGCGGATTTTGCAGCCAAGTCGGCCTTTTCGTTACCTGAAATGCCTATTTGACACAGAACCCAACAAAAGACGATATTAAAACTACTATTTTTCGCGGATTTTGCTGCCAAGTCGGCCTTTTCGTTACCTGAAATGTCTATTTGACACAGAACCCAACAAAAGACGATATTAAAACCACTATTTTTCGCGGATTTTGCAGCCAAGTCGGCCTTTTCGTTACCTGAAATGTCTATTTGACACAGAACCCAACAAAAGACGCTATTAAAACCACTATTTTTCGTGGATTTTGCAGCCAAGTCGGCCTTTTCGTTACCTGAAATGCCTATTTGACACAACAAAAGACGATATTAAAACCACTATTTTTCAGTAAATGCAAAGTGAATAAAATGCGGGTAGCGATAGGATGTATCCGATTTTTATAATAAGATAACAATTACAAAGCACTCATGCTAACAGAGAAAATAATGAAATTACGCTGAGGTGAAATTTTCTGGAGAGCAGAGAAAATAGCCGACAACTCAGCAGTAAAAACGGAACAACAGTTGTGTAAACGGAACAATAGTTATGAGGAGTAGGAATTGCATGTTTCAAGCAATAAAGCTTTCTCCAAGACAAATAAAATTTTAAAATACTTAATTCGTCCGAATGTAAATAGATAAAAAGATGAAAAGATTTAACCTAAAGCATCATTTGCTTTTCTCACGCAAGTTAGGCATCCGTATAGCATACATATCATAAAATCCAAAAAATGTATAAAAACTTTCTGTAAAGGTTTTTTTTTTTTTTGCTTGGTTTTAAAATAATATTTTTTGCCTTATCTGTTGCATGTAATTAAGATCTTAAAAAATAAATCTCTACCTATGTAATTTTTTTAACTATCCATCCTTTCCACTGTTTCTTTAATAACATTGACCATATCTTGTCTTTAAAAACTCTTCCACTCCAAAACTTAAAAAAAAAAAATATTAAATCATATGTTCATAAGTAATCTGAATTTTTTTCTTTTCAATCGTTAAAAAAAATCTCCCATTGTGTGTCCCAGAAAAAAAAAATCGTTTTGGCAGGAAATAAAAAGAGAAAAAAAGAAGGAAGTAGAAGAAGAAAGTTACTTAAATATATACTAAGCTCTTCATCTTCATATCTTATTTGAGAAAGGAAATTTTATATATTCTTTTTAACTCCGTTTTCCAGTCAGATGTTTCCCCCCCTTTTCACTGAAATCATTCCAAAAAATGTCCCTTTTGCCTACAACATTTTGTTATCTTGTCTGGTGCAACTCAAAGACCGACTTGTAGATGTAGTTTCTTATTTTAAACCTGAAAAATATGTAGGTGAAACTTTTTTAAATTTTTGTAAAAAAAAAATATTTATTTCACCTTTTTTTGCATTTTTTTATTAATTAAATGTTATACCACACAAAAGGATGGGGCTGTAGAGAAAAAAAATGTGAACGTGTTGAAAAAGATAAGCAACTTGAAAGAAAGGAAGATGGAGTTGAACGATAGAGACATTTTGAACGGTGACGGTGACAATGGTTGAGTTTTAGAGTGAATATTTTTCGACGACGGGGAACGACTAACGTTAAGCAACTGTTAGGCCTTGTGTTGAGAACACTTATCGTCAGTTTTTCATATCGCAGACATGCCGAAGACTTTTTGCTTGCAAATAAAATATTCGAAGGATCTTAAAATGCTGTAAGATGTTTTAAATTTTTATAAGTTTATTAGGATAAGATTGTGAAAATGCACTCAAGAATCTTCTGGAATTCACGAGATATATATGAAAGTGTTACTATTCAAGTTTATTTTTCAATATATCGGAATATTCAGTTTTTCTGGTAAGATCCGTTTAATCATTCATTCACTTCACTAATCATAAACGCGAATCGTTTTCTGATTGGTTGCAAAAGTTTGCGATTAATGGAGTTGAAAGTCAAAAATTTTAAATAAAAATAACTGAAAAAACATCATACAGAGAAAAAAACAGACGGTCAGCAATTGATAAATAATAAGTTACAGATAAAGTTGGAAACTGATCAACTATGCAAAGGAGTTACTTGTGATACGGACTGAGGTTCTAAAGCGATTCTTCTACAGTGGATCGTTATCATTCGACAAAAAGTAATGAGAGCATTTTCTGCGTCGCTGCTTATATATATATATATATATATATATATATATATATATATATATATATATATATATATATATATATATATATATATATATATATATATATATATATTGGTTGAAGCAGAATGCAGGTTCGAAGACATAGACGAGTCGTTGTATTTTTAATTTCGTTTTATTCTCTCTCTGTCACCATCCAGGAAAGCATAATTATTTACAAGAAGAACGCAGCCCGGCACAAAAGCAGAAGTAAGAAAGAAGGAACGGAACAAATGATCACTAGTCTTATATGATGGGATTTCCGGCCACGCGCCAATTCAATACACGTAGTGACTTTGAGAAGGGCAACGGAAGTATCACTTTCATTTGATACGTAGCACTGATGGCGCATTATTTTTTCAAAGGGATTAATTAAACCAAAAGTGGAATTGTATCACGAAATAAGAGAATATTTTTAGAATGAAGTTACTATGGGCTAAATTAAGATAAAATCTTGGAAATTAATTAAATTGAAATTAGAATTAAAATATCATTATATATATATATATATATATATATATATATATATATATATATATATATATATATACCAACTGTTTTATACTTTCAACATGAAAATAGCAGTTAAATAACCGTTTAATATAAATTGGCTAAAAAATTTTTCTTTTTTATCTTTTTTATATCTTATGGAGCGGACGTCCAATTACCACAAAATAGATAAGATTTTGGATTAAACATATATAAATGTATCCAGTGAAAAAGCAACAAACATGATTTCTTTAAGCAGTCTCACAGTCATATAAAGTGAGAATTAATAAAAAGCGTGTAAAAAGACATAAATTTAAATAAAAAGAATGAATATATGTCAGGTGCAATAACATAAACAATATATACTTGCTAAATTGCCGGTATCCTGGCATAGAGGTAGCGCGTCTTCCCCGTGATCTGGGGATCCTGTATTTGAGCCCCGATTTGGGCAGGGTTGTTCTTCCATTGTTCTATCTGTGAGATGTATGATGTGCCCTCCTGTAAAAAGGGGTTGTGCAAGCGAATGAGTGATGCGTGAGTAGCAAAGTCGTACTCTTGGCCCTAGTTGGCACTACTAAACAAACAAGACACGCTCCAACACCGACTTAAATCGCTATCTTCTTAATAGCAGTTCGTTGAAGCAAGTTAGGTATGGAGTGGATTAAAAAATGATTCCGTTTTTATCCTTATAATGTATTAAAATAAAATAGTTAAATATAATAATACTAAAAAAATATGCAAGTGATACCATAAATGAGTTTTTTTTATTGGTTAGATAATGCAGACAAAGATATTTACATAAATACTACAGACAACAACTCTGTGCACGATGACTTGCAATTCTATTATTTGGTTAAATGTTACAAACTGTATTTTGGTTTATATATTATAATTATGCTAAATAAACTAGTGAATCTGTAGAACTTCAGCTCTCAAGAATTGAATAAATTTGATGAATATTTTAAATGGATATTTTACAGAAACTTTTAATTTAATAAATTTAAATAATAATATTTTATAAACTTTCTATAGCAAACAACTTTTTTTTTATTATCTTTATTGAATATAGAATAAGAAATGAAATAGTTTCTTTACTTAATATACAAATGAATCTAAATTTTTCAAGGCAGATTTTTTTAAAATTTCAAATGCAATTTAGTTTCTCCATTGGTATATTGTATCTAATTATTAAACAATATAGCATTGTAGTTTTATTAGAAACAAAGAATTTTTCAAAAGCATACAATATATTTCATCATTTGTAGAACTTATTGTGCTATTTGACTATAAGAGGCAGAAAAAAAAAAAAAAACTTAACACAAATTTAAAAAATATAATGAAAATAGTTATTTCCATTTTTTTATTAGTATTTATATAAAAATATGTTCTTTCCTATGAGAAGAAATTTTATATTATTTATTTTATTGTTTTACAATAAAAAAAATAATAAACACAAAATAAAGTTGGATGGACACTCTAGAAGCAAAGTAAACAGAATGAAAGTAATTTGATTAAAACTTGTTTTTAAATATTTACATAACAGCTCATTTTTGTGAGGCAGTTAAGAAAATAATATATTTGTTTTCATTAGGTTTGCTTCGAAATCATTAAGGAAACCAAAATACGATTGATAAGCATAGATAATGTACTCTTAGTTAGCATTGGAACCATTGTGCATTATATATGTAATTTTCATAATTGTGCTATAGGTATAGGAAAAATATTTATTCACTTAAAATATAGAAATGTTACAGTGTTAAAGAATATAGTAAAAATATTTACAGATTGGTTACAGAAGGCTACACTTAGCTGAATGCCTGCTAAAAATATCTTTGGTAAGTGGTTAGTAATTAAAAAAAATAACTATAATTTGTTATTTATTTTACTGAATTATATAGGTAATTCTCATAATTTATAAGACTAACAATGAAAAACATTTATACATAAATATTTGACCGAGTTAGTCCAACAAACATTGATATTGCATTATAGGAGATGCTTTGGATGTAGAATATTTTACTATATAACTTTCAAAAATCAAATAATAAAAACAGCAAATTATTTAGCATGTAACTAAATTGAAATACTAATATGAAAAAAAAAATTTGTCTATTGAATTGATATATTTGGCTCTAATTTACAATGTAAAATTTTAATGAAAGGAATTAACATTATCAAGAGGGTTTTGCAATGAATAGACACATATTAAATGCACAAACTACATATAAAATGCTAAGCAAAATGTGTAAACTTTATTAAGAATGAGAACAACGCATAATATAAAAAAAAATATTACAATTGAAAAACATAGATACCATAATTACAATTTCAGGATCAATAAAGTAAAGAAAGCGACAAGAAGGAAAAATTTACCTAAGTATTTTAAACACTAGTATATCTTCTCACAAATCATGTGATGTGTCGCATTTTATCATTAAAAAACGTTCCAAGATTCAAATTGCCAATACTACAATTGATTTTGAATAATCAATTTTTGAATACTTAGTTCATTCTAAAAGAGACACTATGAATCTATGTGTGCAATATTTTACTTGGATTTTTTCTTTTTAAAAAGAATTTATCATTGCATAATTATTTTTAGAAACTATATAACTGCAACTGGCTAATGGAAAATAAATGTAAAACATATGAAGTTCCCAAATAATGTCTTAAATTGTGTTTTTATGACATGAGAACATGATACAGTTTTGGGAATGAAATTTTTATTTCAGAAAAAAATTGGTCAGCTATATCTTTAAATTGGGACTGCAGAAAATGCAAAATATCAGAACACATTCTAAATCCATTCCAAATTTATTCTGTTTGAGTTTATATTCTGAATTAACAACATTCTAATCATATTATAGAAAATACTTCTACAGAAAGATTATATCAGGAAGCATATTCTATTTAAAGTATATATATTTCAGATGCTTCAATTTGTCAATGCCTTTTGTGACTATCTATGGTTTAAAAAATCCAAATTTTAGTTTATATTACAAAATTGAAATGTTCTCATGTCAAATTTTAAATTTAAAAATAGCAGTATACATTTTTTTTCCGTTCATGGTAACATATTAAGACAAATAGAAATGTGAAATTTAGGAATTATAAAAAAATAGACATACACTGTTCTGAGAATGTAAAGGCAAATATAACCATTGGCAGAATATTTTTTTTTTCTCAGACTATAAAGATATTATATCCATACAATCATATAATATGCACATCTTTTTTACTTACTGCAGAAATAGTACATGTTAGATGTAAATGAAAAATATGTTTCCATATTATTGAGAAATTTTTCTGTAAAGGGATGTTATCATATTACAATTAAATTTTTTTCAAAATCAGTAAATTACCAGTTTTGAAGATGATGTATTAATGGAAACATTCGTCGGGTCAAAAGTACTTTTAAATGATTTCAAGATTCATTAATATCAGGAAATTCAGAGCCCTATAAAAACAGAATTAGTAATAATAAAAACAGTAGAAAACAAGTAAAAGCCACCTGAAAATGAATTGTCTGAAATATTGCTTTTGGTAAAATAAATGGTATTTGTATTAAATATCCATTGAATAAGATGAAGGTCACTGAAAAATATATTTTAAGCTAATATGTCAACACCTTGCTTGGAAAACGATTCAATTGAAGCGGGATAAGCGTTGAGCTACAACTCAACATTTAAAAGACAACGTTTATCCCTGCTGCCCCTCTTGGTCAACGTCCCTACCTGTCGAAAATATGGTTTGGGATGGATTCGCCCATCCCATAGGGATAGACGTTGCGATTGAGACGCTAGTAGCAAAGTCGTACTCTTGGCCCTAGTTGGCACTACTAAACAAACAAGACACGCTCCAACACCGACTTAAATCGCTATCTTCTTAATAGCAGGCTTGTCTGTGGCAAGTGCCATAAAAAACAAAAACAACTTGCTACATAACAGTGTAAAGTTAAATCTAAATACGATCAACAGGTAACGACAGATGCTTCGTAGCCCCTGTAGCGCAGTGGATAGCGCGTTGGACTTCTAATCCAAAGGTCCCGGGTTCGAATCCCGGCAGGGGTGGAAAGGCCAAGAAGAAAAAAAGCCAAATAATTTTTTTTTCTCAAAATTTGTCAGAGGATTGCTCAGTTGAATGTCTGTTCTTTCAGATATATGTACACACAGTAACTCAGAAGCTGCTTACTGATGAAATTTGGGATTTTTAGCTCGAATTCTGAAGAAATTTTTCGAAACACGAAACATATTGATGCATTTCTCTTGATTCTCAGAAATTTCACCGTTATTCGTACTACTAAATAAATATTCGTTTCGCTAAATAATAAACTTGGTTTTATTTAATTGAAAAATAAACTTTTTAAGAAGAAAATGGAAATGCGAGCCGGTAGTTAATGGATTCTGGGAAAATTAAAATCTATTTTTATTCTATTGCTTCGCTCAGTTTTGAAAGAAATAATGTATTTTGGATGGAATGTAAATGCATAGTGTATAAATATGCAGGAAAAAGGACAGAACTGAAATAATTGATTAATTAATTAAATATTTTAATTAAATATACTTTGTAAATTGTCCATTAAAAACCTGTTTATTTTCAGGCTAAATACGACATTTTTACTTACTCTAGCACAATGATACAATATTGCAGCCATTAAAAAATGTACCTCTTGATTTTGACAGATCAAGCTGAGTCTTTAAAAATTTGTTCTGGAAGCACTCTGTTTGTCTATCTCTCTAATTGTTTGTAAACACGATAGCTAATTAACGCGATGAAACAAAGAGTGATAGAATTTCGCAAGCAGATTTAATGGGATAGCCTGGTTGGTACAGCATTGGATTCGCGTCCCTTAGGTTGCGAGTTCGAACCCCGCCAGCCGAAGATTCCCCGCGTGCTTGGTGACAGACGCGTCTATAAACATGATGTTGTTTTGGTTAGTGGGTTTTGAAGCTCGAAATCGTGTAGGTAATGAATAAAGAATAAATGGCAATTTCCATCATCATCTTTTAATCGCATATATTTTTTACCTGCTTTTACCAGTATGCATTATTATTATGTATGCTTTTTTGAAAACAGATGCGTTTTTAAACGGTTGACCTGTTTCTACAAACATTGTTTTATTATTACGTATGCTTCTTTGACAGCAGATGCGTTTCTAAAAGGTTGACATAGAACTATGACATCATAGCGGTTATTTCATCTCAAAATCGGTCGAGCTCCAAAACTTTGTTTGCCAACTAGAAAAATTGAAAATAAAAGAATAAAAGTTTTGAAAAATTATCATTATATATATATGGAGAGGGAGGGAGGGATAGAGACCCATAGAGAAGTCACGTGATTGTATCAAACAGGTTTAAACTTTTTAATGACTTAAATTAATTAAGACAAATAATGACTTAAAAATAATAATATTCTCATGATAATTTGAAATTTGCAATCGTAGATTTCATTTAATTTTTTTAAAGCTGTTTTAAAAATTTAAGCCCGGTAAGTTAAATGCGATAATTCAAAAAAGCAATCACTTAAATATATCAAATTAGGTATGAGATTTTTTTGACTACAAGTGTATTATTGTGCTCAATTTTTGTTTCAGTCGGTTGGTAAAAACGCATTTAAAAGCAAAAAATTCGATTTTCGGTTACTGTTATTGCATGCCAGGGATTAATCGCCGAGAGTGACAAGATAGATTCAGTACAAATGCTGCATTCACACCAAAGATTCGTATTTCGTAACTCTTCAACGCCAATACCACTCAAGGCGTTCTCTGACATCACAGATTTATTAGAGAGTATACGAGAAAGTTTTGGAGAGACCACTCTTACAAATGCAATGTTGTATTTTCACAAATAGCTTTCCTTTTAATAAATGCAATAAGTCATGCAAATATCCAATTCTCTTGCAGTTCCCATTATCATCACCTCACGATGACTCGTAAACATGGCCGCCGCTGAAACACAACTCGATAAATCCGGAAAATAATTCAACTAAGCTCTTTAAACGGTGTCCTCGTACCATAATTGCAGCTTCCGACCGGTTGACGGTTCGTCGCGAATTGTTCAAATCCGGCAGAGACTGTAACGAGCTCTTTTAGGGTTTGTCAGTGAGAGGAGCGTTTCATCATCTTTCAGTGTTTTCAGTCCGGATGCTCCTTAACAGAAATGTTTGGATTCATTTAGTGAAACAGTTTGCTGATTGTCTGGATTCAAGTTGTTAGCAGACGGCTTTTAAATTAGGAAATATTATTATAAATCTTTAGCGTTTTCTTTTTCTTTTTGAGTATGATAGAATGGTTTACAGTCAGAAGAATGACAATATATACGAAGTCAGGTAGGATGTTAAGGAGAACCCGCCTCAGCCAGAAGCTATCCTGTATTGGCGGAAAGTTGGAGTAACGTAGCCTTGCTTTTGGTAAATGCCGGGGACTTCCTGTGGTCCTTCGTTGTTGGTGGTGGAAGTTGAACTGGCGAAGATATACGATGCTGGAATCTATATTTAAATATAATATCTGAAAGAACAAGCTTCGCTCGGCAGCTTTTTTTCAAATCATGTTTCTTCGGAAAAAATATTTGGATCCGAATCCCATATTGATTGCATATTAATATTTTTCAATCTTATTTACATATGAACTGGTCATTTAACCTTTTAAAGGGCCATTTTTTTTCTAGTCATATTATGTTAAAATATTTTTAGGCTTGAAATTAGAATAAGAAAAGGGAATCATTTAGCTTATTAGATAAATTTAATTTGATTTATTAATTAATTTGGTTAATTAATAATTAAGTAACAAATCAAGACACATCATTTTGTCTGAGATAAAGAACTGAAGCATTTAATTTTCTGACTTACTAAAAAAATGTGTCAGAACTGATGCCAACCTACATAATTTCATACAAAGATTGATAAATTTGGTGGGAAGCATACTTCCTACGGCCCTAGAAAGGGTTAAATAAAAAAAAATCATGAATGCTCTTAGTTTAACATCTTATTCGGAACAATCTGCTATATTATAGCATTCATTTTACAGTTGCAGTTTTACAACATTCATTTTACAGTTATGTATCATTATATTTTTGAGCTTACACTCTGTTTAAACAAGGTGAAATCGGGTCCGAGATTGCTCTATCTGACATTGGCTTATAAAATCGCTTTTTTTCTGGAAAGATACATATATAGATAAAGTTAAAAAGTAAAAATATTAAATATAAATACATAAGTAAGAAAATAAAGCAAAAAGCGCGACTCGAACAGAGGATTCGCAATACATATACCATTCATATTTGTTCTGACCAGCGTAATGCACTGCCCACATTTCCACGCCGAAGTTGAATATACGTATTATAATAATTAGTTATTTTTAAAAAAATGGGTTTTTTTAGATGGGAGATTTTTTTAAGATTTTGATGAAATGGGTTTTTTTGCGTTTTTGCAGGAAAGGCACCTATATATATATATATATATATATATATATATATATATATATATAAATTTTTTAAAAAGGGGAATCACAATCGATAGCTTAAAATTTCCTTGACTGTTGATGGTATGTTCTGGCCTTTTCGTTTTCAATTTTAGTGCTATTTTTTGTTTTTTTTGTTATTTTTGTTATTGTATTTTTACTTTGTAGTGGTTATTTTCTTCTAATTTGTTGTTTTGTATTTCATTTCTGTTAAAATGGTATATCTCTTGAGTATAATTTCAGGGGATTTTCGGGTCACGAGGAATCATTATTAGACTTTGTCTGGATTTCCTCACAGAAAAAATCCCTTTCTTTGAATCCCTGCCTGGGGGTGACCCTTGAAAAAGTCTTCAGGCCGGATTCTTTTTTATTTGGTTTATTTGAATTTCCTATTAACTTGATTTTAATACTTTTGTATATATATATATAATAATTGTTCGTTTAAAGTTGTAAGATAATGTTTCATGATTTTATTTCCATAAAATAAATATTTCCGATTCTGAAAGCAATGGTTTGTTTCAAAAATTAAACATTTAAGGCTACCTATTTCATTAAAAAAAATTGACATTTTAAATATTTACTTTAATCGACATTCTTGGAAAGCTTGTTGCTTTCCAACTTAATCCCAAAATCAAATAAAAATTGTTGGGTAAAATTGTCAAAATATATACCTCAGAAAGACTATTTTGCTTTGATTAATAGTATTTGAGAGTTATATTAATAAAATTTTGATCCCTTTTAAATAGTTCTCCAAATAATTTTCTTTGAAATTATTGATAATTGCAATCAAAATGAAAATTATCAAATAAAAATTTCGAATTCGGTTTTAAATTAACACCGATTCAAAGAAAACTAAGTAACGAAAATATAGCTGACTTATGAGACTGTCTTTTTAAGAAATACTTTGGGGAGGAATAAAAATATTGCATTCAGATTTTAAAAAAGTATGGTCATATATTTTATAAAATTTCTACCTTTCTTTCAAAATTGACCTACATATTTTATGCAAGAAAGTCTAAAAGGATTTAAACTAATAAACGACTAGGAATTTACAAATTTGCTTAGAGAATTTCTTTAGCCACATTTATTAAAAAGTTTTCTTTTTAATTCTGTATATTTTTGTCAACTGCTATCAAAATTAGTGGTAATGGTTTCCCCAAAACTTTCTCGCATATTCTCTAATAAACTTGTTATGCCAGAGAACGCCTTCCATGGTAATGGTGGGCAATAGGATATATTAACCTTTGGCATGAATTTAGTATTTTTCCTGAATTTATCGTGTCATCTTTGGCGAGAAATTTGGCGATTAATCCCAGGCATGCGTTGATGGTATCAAAAATTCGAATTTGTGTTTTAGACACGTTTTTCTCAACCGATTGAAATAAAGATTTGACACAAAACTTCACTTTTAGTCACAAAATCCCGTACCGAATTTGAAATATTTGTCATTATGTTTTTGAATTATCGAGCCTACATGTATCTAAAAGTGCATGTACAACTGCGGGATGACAGACAGTCATCTCTTAGTTGGATTTGGCTCAAAATGTGACAGCTGTCTACAATACAGATGTTAAATTTGTGTACCGAATCTTGTCTGTCTAGCTGTCTTCATTTTGTAGTTATCGTGTTAATTTATATTCGAACAGCGGGACAGACAGACGTCCTCTGAACAGATTTTACTCACAATTCGATAGAAATCTGCAAACTTGATGTAAAGACCATATACAAAATTTCAACTGTCTAGTTCAAAGATTTTTTAACTATCTTAATCACAGACAGACGGACATTATCCAAAAATGTGTCTTCCGAATTCAAGAATGTCTGAAACGTGGAGATTCGTCAAAATCTCGAGTTCGAATGTTTTGACGATTACAATACTTTATACTACGTATATGAGAAAGTCGAAACTCGCCAACCTTGTAATTTCTATTTCGAAACATTTAATTTATTCTTTGTAAACTAAATATCCCAAAATATCTACATTTTCCAACATTATTTTAAACAAAATCAGGTATTTAATATTCAAGAGTTTGACGAGCAGAAGTTTACCTGTTTCTTAAGTAAATAATCTTAATATCCTCTACTCCCTAAATATTTTTTTCTTTTTGAAAAATAAGAACAAAACATCACACGCAAAATGAGCATTAGTCTGTAAAAGGCGAATACCTTTAAATGCAATTGTTCACAGCACATGGAAATATATTTCACTTCGCCAAAAATTTGCTTGACAAGTTTCAGTAATTAACTGGATTTTCAAAGTTTAATAATCAAAAAACACCATTATTTTCTGTTTTCCTAAAACGTGTTCTTAAGTGCTTTCTTAAAATTTTAGTGAAAGAATCTTGTTTAGAATAATTTCATTGGGATACAATTCCTGTCTTCATTTTTGACTCTAGAGCTAAAAATAGAGCAGTTTTGCAAAAAGATATTACTTTGGACTTGAAATATAATTCTTGTCCTCCAAAAAGATGCGTTTAAACATTCATCAAAATGAAATACTATTATTTTATTTCCGATTTTAAATTTAATGCAATCACTCCCTGTGACGTCACAGATATGAGATACATTTAATGCGCATGTCATCTAAACTCAAATTATGTACTTGCGCCTGTCTTATAACAAATTATTACCATATATTTCATAAAATATTTTTACAACTTAAAAAATAAAAAGTCGATGAATAAATTCTACAGAATTTTAGCATTAATAAAAAAGCGAAAACAAAGTTCTGATATAAGAAATAGTAATATATTATTAAAGAAAATGTAAATAAAAAGAAAAGAAATCAAGAAAAATTATTGTTCCAGACAGAAAAAGAAACACTCTTAACTTTAAATTCAACATCAGTTCCAACGGGCTTTACAGATTTGAAATTACCGCCGTCCTGCCATAAGGGTAGCCCGTCTTCCCCGCGACTTGGGCGTCCCGGGTTCGAGTCCCGGTTCGAGCATCGTTGTTCTTCTTCTGCGTTCTATCCGTGAGGTGTGTAAATGTGCTCCCCGTTAAAAAGGGGCTGTGCAAGCGAATGTGACGCATGAAGTAACTAAGTCGTACTCTTGACTTTAGTTGGCGCTACTGAAAAAACAAGAGCCGCTCGCTTGGCTTAAATCACTGACAGAGCAGCATTCTTCAATCAACAAGCGTTAATAAAACTACAAGTTGCTCAGAAAGTAAGCGAATTTTCATTCCGTGTAACACTACAAGCCAATTTTTATCTTAATTAAAAAAAATATTCATAAGTATATCTACATTTCTTCACTAAAAAAGCACATCTAATTTAATGCAAAATAAAGCCTGAATAAATAATTTAAAATTATAAATTTATTTCTTTTTACTATTTAATTACAAAATGAATATAATTTTTTTTTCTGATTTTGTTCTTATGAGATAATAAAATGAGAATATTTTTTGTTTTTCTCATTTTGTTAATGTATAAGAAAGCCTTTTGTAAGCTTTCTAAGTAACGTTAAGAAGAATTTTATAGCAATAATCATTACACATCGCCAAAAAATCTTAAACTGAATGTTCGCCAATCTCGCCAACAGTTTCCTGAATCTCACCATCATTAATCATCATCATTAATTTTTCACACTTTGTTAATGTATAAGAAAGCCTTTTGTAAGCTTTCTAAGTAACGTTAAGCGGAATTTTGTGGCAATACTCATTACAGATCACCAAAAAATCTTAAACCGAATGTTCGCCAATCTCGCCAACAGCTTCCTGAATCTCTCCATCATTAATGTCATTCGCAAATCCTTCCTACAAATATGAATATTTTTCATTTGCACTTCATCCTTTTTCCCATGATTTTATCTTTTTTACGCGATATACCTTTTTAATTAATCACAAAAATGAAAAAAAAAAAAAAAAAAGGACGGAATATATTTTCACAAAGTTTTAAAAAGTTTCTCTGGCATGTACTTCAGATTTAAAAGACAGAGCTGCGTTTACTCATCTCTCTTTGTCTGAGTTGTTCTATGTAAAAGAAATGGAATATTGTGCGGAAAAAGTTATATTTTCCCTAAGAATTAAGCTAAAGGGGAAAAAAGCACCTTCCTGAAACACAGAGTTTAAAAGAAAGCATAAACTTTCCCTTCTCAGATAAGATATGAAGATGAAGAGCTTAGCATATATTTAAGCAGTTTTTTTCTTTATACTTCTTTTTTCATCTTCACTTCAAGGAAAAAAATTCCCGGGCCACACAATGTTGAATTTCTTTCATGAAAGAAAAAAAAATGATATTTCCTATGGAAATATGAAACAAGCTTTTCTTCGTTTTAAAGATTTGTTTTCTAAAAAACTATGACATGGTCTGTGTTATTAAAGAAGATACAAAAACGAATGGACAAAAAAAATAATTATTTGGCAGGGATTTACTTATTAAGAACTTTATTTACTTATTAAGAACTTTATTTACATCCCTGTAACACTTAGACAGAGAGAAAAAAAATATTTTCTAACCATAAAGAAAACATCCCATAAAAAAGTATTATTTGATATAAAAATCTGGATTTTCGATATATAAAAAAAACCAAGAGCGAGTTTTCAAGTAATAAAAAAAATTGACATTTTTATTTAATCTTTTTAAATTCTGCCAATCTAAATAGGTTTAAAGAATAGCTTAAAGTCATGTTTCGCTTGAGAAAAAGTTGTAGCTCAATTTATTTTCAATATCAAATACTTAACTTTCTGCTTAAATTTTAAAAAAAATATTGGAATTAAATTTTTCTGTTTTGTTTACATTAACTCTTAAAGAATACCTAATATTAATATAAAACATGTTAAGCTTTAATTAGATTATAATCTTCTAAAAATGCACATAAAAGTAAATATTTGAAATTATAAATCTTCATCATTTCGCCTTTAGTATAATGAATCGAAATTGTCAGAATCGATAGAAGATCAACTACTAATATTTACAAATCATCTATTTTACTCGCCTTAAAATTGCCTTCCATCAGTATGCCCACTGCAAATCCCTTAAACCCATATATTTTTATTTACGAACTGACCACTGATACTGATAATCATACAGGTAGTTAGACTGAATTAAGAAAAACTGACATGATAAATGTATTATTAATTAAGCAATTAATTAATTAGCTTAATAAAGTGTATAACAAAATAACCTTTTGATTCTTGGAACTATTGCGAATAATACCACTTTTCTTAATGGGAAAAGAATTACATTTCAAATTCTTGTTACGCATTTTTTTTCTCTGTTTTATTGAGTACGTGCTTCTCTTATTTGTATCTTAATACTTGGCGTATTCAAATGAAACCCTTTGCTAGAAAATTCTATAAATACATTTTATAAAGTAGTTTCTTAGAGAGAGAGAATCCATTTCTACTTAATTGTATTTTCTCCGAAGTCAGAATTTGCTTCTGTGAAGGGTTCCCAAAAAAGGGAAGAATTTGCTTCTGTAAAGGGTTGATTGCAACTCCCTGGTGGGAACTGATTGAAGTTTTAATGGATCGTGATGAGATCTGGAATGTATATGTATTTTTTCCCACTTTGCAAAAATGTGATGTGGATTTGAAATCTTCAGTAAGTCATACGGTAGCAACACGACAAAAAAAATATAGCGCAATACGCAAACAAGAGACTCGTGTCGAATGATAAGAAATGAGGAAATAGAACAAAAAAACCTTTTCAAGGTGCAGATGATGCTTATATATCAACGAGAGTAGTTTCCTCAAAATTTTCTGACATACTCCCAATAAAAGCGTTATGTCCTTTTCTCCAGCATAAAAGCTTGTAGAGCTGGAGCAAGTTCGTAAATATCAGGAGTTCTCATATTTTTATTTTCAAATTCTTACATATCAGAAGTGTATGCTTCTTAGTACAGTAAAGAAAACGTATATTTGTATGTTAATTGCATGACACTGGAGAATAAAAGTTCCAATATATCGATCATTGGTGTGAATCTAACGTACCAAAATTTCATATATTTAAATCAGTGTGTTTTTGAGTTATTTTATTTACATGCACGAGAAAGTACAGACCGATTGTTGATTAATCTCTTGACAAAGTTGGTTCAGAATTTTATTTAAAAATCTACTTTTTAGATGCTAAATATGTGCTCCAGAATTTATCTGTCCAGCGATTTCCGTTCAGTTGTTATCGAGTTCACTTTTACTCGGACAGACATACTTTGAATGTATTTTGTTCAATCTTTAATAGAATCTACGAATTTGGTTCTGTCTATTGCCAAATTTCATCAAATCTTTTAGTTGTCAAGTTCATAAACAGACATAAATCGAAAATGTCTTTCTCAGACCCAGGAAGTTCTGAACCGTGGAGATTCGTCAAAATCCGGAGTTCGAATTTTTGACGACTAAATATTTTCCCTTTGTAAATTTTTATGTACGATAAAGTAAAAATTTGCTTTTTACATGTAATACATGTGTTGTGCTGCTAGATCCTTACATCTGCGGCTTATCTTAGGATTACGTTTCCATACAAGATCTTAGATCGCAGCTACTAGATCAGAAACTCCGTTTTTCTATGAATATTCAGTGATTCATTAACTTTTGTGTAAATATTTATTAATAAATATTTGTGTAATTATTTGTGTGTATGTATTGTAATTGTATTGGTGTGTTCTACTAATTTGTGTAATTATTTATTGTATTTGATAATCAATATTTTTTCATAAAATTTCCTTTTGGGCCCCTAAAACCACTTTCGTTAGGGGAACAAGAGCATGTACAGTTCATCGCTAAAAAAATATTGAACACCTCGAAAATGAAATTAGATTTCTCAAAGTGTCTCGAAATAACATAAAGGTTTTAGAAAACGCGATTGTAATAAATCGTTTGCAAACACATGCGGATTACTTTATTATAAATCTTTGTTAGTAATTTAGGAAACTGTACACATCAAAAAATTGTAATAAATCTTTATATTCTGCTTTTTTGAATAGACGGCGCAGAAGCATCACTTTTTTTTTTTTTTTTTTTTTTTTAGCTTTGCAATATACATTATTGAGATTTGGCCTTCTAATAGCCACAAGATATCGTCCTTATAGCGAATTGAATTGGGTTATTTTAACTAGTTAACTATTTCGGCCTCTTAGGAAAATACGTATCTAAATTGTCATATATATATATATATATATATATATATATATATATATATATATATATATATATATAATTACCGTATAAATATAATAATCAACATGGAATAAACTCGTTATAACGCAAAATGTTGTACTTTTCCCATGGCGCGAGTATACTCGTCAAAAACAATTAACTGGTTACTTCTTACCACAAGGTAATTGTAAAAATTTGGTCATGCATCTGTATTTAGAAAAAAATCGCAATAATTAAAAAACGCGATTGATTGTCATTAAATGAATATTTCCCTTTGAAAAATTAAATCAAACCTTCAACCATTCCATTTTAAAAATACACTCGTCGTCGAAATACAATAATTTGAATGTGGAATAAATGTGAGTTAGTAGTATACGTAATAATTTATGTACACATCTAACTCCCATTCCATTTCCATTGACATTATCCAGAGATTGCTCAATCTACATTCTAAATATCGCCAAGGTTGAAACACAACCCGATAAGCAATTCGCCAAAGCTCTTCAAACGGTGTCCTCGCAACGTAATTTGCAACTTCCGACGGGTCTCCGGTCCGTCGCGAATTGTTCAAATCCGGCAGAGATTGTAACGAGCTCTTTTAGGGGTTATTCACCGTGAGGGGGATTTCATCATTTCAATGTTTTCAGTCCGGATGCTCGTTAAGCAAAGGTGTTTGAGCTCATTTAGTTAAAAGGGGTTTGTAGGGGCTTGGAATTTAAGTTGCCGGAAAAGGGATATTGTTTAAATTTTGTGAGGTTTTTATTATGCCTCTGCATTTTCCCCCCCTTCTTATGAGAGTGGCGGAGAAAATTAAAAGTGGCATACCTTTGTTGAAACCAATAAATAGGATTGAAGACAACCGGATCTATACTTCTTAGATTCGTAAAAGAGATCGAAACGGAAAGTTAAATGAAATATCCGTAAATTGCCAGCAAGTGGTTTTTAAGGTAGATTGAAGCAAATTTTGGAATGGAAAAACTTTGTCATTTGTATACATATTTTTGCACTTTGTTGGTAAAGATAACGAAATTTTATTGCTAAATATTAGCAATAAATAATTCAATAATATTTTTTTTTTAAATAAAAATTTTATTTTCTGGAATATTAAGTATGGAAAGAGTGGGTGCGGTTAATGTTCGAAAAATGCGAGCTCGGTATTTTTCTCTGCGGTATTTTTTCTCGGTATTTTTCTCTGAAAGTTTTCTCTGCAAAGCATGAAACAGGCTGACGAGTTCGAAAAGTATATTTTTAGCGTTATGTCTGTCTGTCTAGCTATATCAAAGATAACTCAAAAATGTTTTGAGCTAGATAATACTGAGTTAACCACAAATTTGTAAATTTCTATCAAATTTTGTACAAATTCCTTTCAAGTTTCAAGGACACCATTAACATTAAGTGATTCTGCCATACTATCAAAATTTCTTCCACCAATTCAAAACTTATTTTTCGTTTCTAGAAAAATGCCAAAAGGACATATTGTTGTAAGAATTTTCAGCAAACCCAGTCACTTGTATTTTAAAATTTATTGCCTAAGATATTGTTTTATCTTTCAGATAAAAGAATAAATAAAATGGTAGAAAAAAATAAGATTTGCTCAGACTCCACAGATGTATGTGAAAACATATGAATAAAAAGGACTTGCTAGTTTTAGATAGGGTTACCAGAATTAAAACTATCGTGAGGAAATTATACAAGAGGATGAGAAAAAGAAAATTAAACTTCTAATTATCATTGAGTAGTTCAGTAAAAATTTATACTAACATTCTTTTCAACGTTAAGTATTTAATACATCAATAGCTAAAAATAACAGCAAAAAAAAATATGATTGATATGATTTTCTGTATAAGCTTCCCCAAAGCTTTTATTGTTATTTCTGAGCCTTTGAAATTATTAACTAATATCAGCTTTTTAGTCAAAAGTAATAAAAAAAAACTTAGCAAAGAACTGCTTTAGGATAGGGAAATAATTATCATGACCTCCAGAATGAGGGAGTTGTAAAATAAAGTTCAACCACACTTCACCACCCCTGCCGGGATTCGAACCCGGGACCTTTGGATTAGAAGTCCAACGCGCTATCCACTGCGCTACAGGGGCCACATTGCGGTGTATATTTATATTAACGACATAATAAATTTTTCAGCGTGTTAAGTAGCTTTTATAGGCGTACTGCTTCCTCAATTATAGCAGCTGTTCATTTTTTCTAAATGAATCCTCGTCTCTTTACATGAATTCCTTTTATGGCTTTTTAGAGGCCTGCTATAACAGTCAAGGTGCTTAAACAATTAATCATATTCTTGGAATACGGCCATCTCTTCATTCTTTCCTTAAATAGAGTTAATTTTATCAATTTTTTTTCTCTCTATGTAATACTTTTTATATGCAAAATAAAATCGATTGTGTTTCTGAAAGAATAAACTTTCTTTTTAATCACCTTGAGATGCAGCTTAAGATTTTTAGGGATTTTCAGTCTCCATCCTGTATTTAGATAATGTAATTTAACGGTCTGAAATTAAAAGTTTCCCTTATCTGGTAGCCTTAACCACCTGTTTCAGTTTGCTTTCTTGTATATGAAGTATACAAAGAGATAGTATTATAGTAATAAAAAAATAAGAATTAGACGAGTTGCCACTTTTCTGACTTACAATTATGACTGTCTGTCTGTAAACATAACTCAAAAATGCTTCGGACAGATAGAGAAAATTTATTACTCGATTTTATTATTAAATTTGAAAACTTCTATCTAATTTTGAAAGAATAAATTCAGCGGAAACAAATCTGTCTGTCCTGGTGTCCGAGTGCAAATGAACATGATAACTATAAATAAAATATAAAATGCGGTACATAGATTTAAAATCTAAAATAATAGATTCCTTTCAAATTTCTAACCAAATCGGTTGAAAGGGTGACCGAATGTCTGTCTGTACTTCAACATGCATGTAAATGATATAGTTTAAATAAATGAAATTTGGCGTGTGGTCTTGAGATTACAAATGCAATTCTATGTCAAATTTTGAATTTAATCTGTCGGGAAAAAAAAAATCCAAAATCCAAATTCGTTTTTGGAGGTCTTAACCCCATGCCATGAATTATTCGCCAAAAAAAATTACCACCCGATAGCGTCATTAAAAATTCTACATTCACGCCAAAAATCAATATTTCACAACTATTGTTCGCCAATGCCATGCAAGACAATAGCGGCAATAGTCTCGTCGCACAATTATGTTTCGACGGATTCCATCTCATTAAAGGGTGAGACGCGGAACGATGTGCGCATTTCCGGTATTCACCTTTGACCTTGGATTTCCCTCCATTGAGTTTACTTCATTGTTAAATGTAAACATCTCCACCTTCCATCTTTCCTCTCACCCTTATTTTGACGAATTGAACCCATCCTAACGTATGCGCAAAAGCGCGGAGGGTTTTACAATCCGTTGTCAAACAGTATTCGAGAAAATTTTGAGGAGACCATTATCGACGGTTAAAATCTGCTTATCACAGAGAGGGCGTTTTAGTCTTCAGACAAAAAGTTTCCAACCCCCAATGCAAAAGAAATTATTTGAAGAAGACATTATCCTTGTGACTTGATGGTAAACGTCAAATATCTTGAATGGTCCAACACCGAAGCATTTTTTTTTAAAGTCATATTTTAGGCTGATTCTTATTCAAAGTGTTTTAACTGAAATATCTGCAATCATATGGCAAGGCAAAAGTTAGGTTTTCTTTAAATACATTTATAACACAATTTCTTCATAATCAACATTTTTTTTTTTTTTTTTTTTGTCCAAGAAAAATTCATGGAACCTAATTTGAATTTAGAAAGATTTCATTTATTAACAATAACAAAAAAAAAAAAAAAAAGTTAAAAAACCTTGTGGATTGGGATAGCCTGGTTGGTAGGGCGTTGGATTCGCGTTCTTAGGGTTGTGGGTTTGAACCCCGACGGATGAAGGCCCTCCGTGCACAGGGTGGATGGCATTCATATATAGATAGATCGTAGCCGCAAAGTCCTCCAAGTCGAGAGAGCACCACTGTGGGTACTGGATCAGAGGCGATCGTTCTCTGATTCAGGCCTAAATTACGATTTGTGAATGAAATGCATACATGAAATCAGTCTTGTGAAAAGAGTTGTGACGCATGAGTAGCTGAGACGTAGATGGCGCTACTGAATCAAGAGACGCTACAAACTCTGCTCAAAATCGCGGACCTTGTCAGAGGGCATGTCTATGACAAGTGCCTTAAGCAACAATAAAAAGAATGGATATTTCATTTTTATTCTAAACAAAAATAAGCTATTAATACTCAACTATTTCATGAAATGAGGTTTTTTGGATTCATGAATTAAGACGCTGCATATTTTTGTGTTTCAAAAGCATTTTTTTTAATTCATTTCTTCAAAAAGTAACATCGACATCAAGCAAAAAGTAACCCAAAGTGTGCATCAGTCTATAAAAGATGCATAACTTTAAATGAAATTATTTATCTCATTCGAAAACAGGTTTCCCTTCATTAAATATCTGATCTTCAATTTTAAAAATTAGACATGTGGTGGTAATATTATAAGCCAGATAACAACTTCCGGAGAAGAGAGTACTCTTTTGTCTAGTGGTTATGTTACTCGGCAATGAACCCTAACGTTGCGAGTTCGAACCCCAACCCGCACATTGGTGACCCGGACGTGATCTGAACACGCAATTTCAAAAATGTATAATTAAACATGTTCTGCTTTTAAAAATTATGTTCTTTTTTTTTAAAATAATTTTATTAGGATATAATCTTTTACATATAGTGGCATATGTTCATCTCAGACAAGAATAGAGCTACAAAATATATTGCGAAGTGCTTGAAATACAACACACACTCATCATTAAAAAACTGCCTTGAAATAATTATAAGCAAAAATTCCAACCTTTACTGTCAGGTATATTCTCTACAAATCTTAACAACTTTGATCCTACGACATGAATAGTTTTTTCAGAGAAACCGAATAGCAGAAACATGATCTCATTACCCGCTTTTTAATGACATTATCAACCTACTTTTTTTTCCCACATTGATTTGTCAAAAATTAGAAAAAAATTTCCTTTTTAGCAATAACTAGCTGACATTTTCCATTATATGATGATAACTAAAAATGAAATTATGTAAACGATATTTTAAAAAATTAATATTGCACATTTTTTTTCGTGATAATGATATTACCAAGATAAATAAATAAAAATGAAAAACAAGTAAAAAAGAGGGAGATTCAAATTAGAAAATTTACTGCGATGATACTGTTATAATTTAAATTTCATTAATTTTTTTTATGACTCTTTATTTTTGAATTTAACTTCTTTTAAAATCAGCGAAGGAATAAATTTTCTTCTCCGAGGATTTCCTGCCGGGGATTGGCAAAGAAAATCTTTCAAATTTTCAAGATAACAGGTAATAAAACATCAGTAAAAAGAAAGGCATCTTGATTTTCTCATTTTAAGTACGAAATAAATATTCCAATAATAACCTAAAAAAAATGGAAAAATATAATGGATTTAGAATATCAGATGCAGAGAATTTTGTTTTAATTCTTAAAATTTTGTAGTAAGCTACTTTTTTAATGTTTTAAAAATCAGTTAATTATATCAGAAGTGAAAAATAAATATCGTTAGAATGACAATTGTTTATTCTTTTCGATGTACAGATTGTACTGTATTTTTAAATAATTACAAATGATATTACAATCAAATGCATAAGAAAAATCATCAAAAAAGACAAAAAATGTACAGCCGAGATGAACACACAACAGCACACTACAGGAAACAGTAGCCCACAATTTTGTTATCGGTAGCAACAACGATCACAGCGCACAAAGCGACCAGACAGAATTCAGCAGGAGAGGGAGTCTTCGGAGCTTCGCTCTACGGTCTTTCCAAACGGCTGAAATTCTCCACTTTCTCCTCGCTTTAGCTGTATTCAACTGTCGACTCACTACTACATGACTGGCTACTCCTCACTCGATTTGATTCTGCTTCCATAATAAACACCAGGACTCGGCACACAGCTCAGTTCGGCAATCGCTTAGCTCCACACAATGCTGGACTATTCCACCGTTGCTTCGTTATCCTCTCGATGACTCGTTACTTATTTTCGACTCCAACTCCGCCTCACTGAAGCTTGAGACTGCCGTCCTTTTATAGTTCCCGGGAGGCGGGCCGAGAACCTTCTGAGCCAATCAGGCATATCTCAGGTCCTATTGGATGGATCGTTAAAATTCTCGAAGTTTCCAGCATTATCTATTTTGTCACCAAAGTCGCCCAATACATCACCAAGTTGCCAAATGGTCGCCAAGCTCTGGGACTACTAGCTCGGCACCCGAGCAGCACCCAATACAGATAGTTGTAAATTGATCGTTCCGTTGCTGGGAATATTAACGGTGCTGGGAAGCAGCATTAAAGGTTTGTAACAATATTAATTTATTTTTCAAATTACAGTTAAATATAAGAAAATTAGTAATTAAATCCGTATTCCTCAAAAATAAAAAAATGGGAAAAAATTAACATATGACTAATGGGTGATATTTGCACTATGAAAATAGCTTTAAGCTTTCAAGATACATATTGACTTGACAGACAAAGCAAAAATGAAATAATAAAATGCTTTCTGTTTATCTTTGTTACTTTCCGTAGAATAAAACGCTGGGCTTTATAAAATTAATTTGAAAATTATATCTACTTAAAGTCAGAGACACGCGTAAAGCCGTGCTTCAAATATACTTAGTCGTTAATTATTTATTCTCACTTATCCCATGTAAAAATACCTTTAAGTGAAAATCGTTGATCGTGCTACAATTAACACAGCGTTTTTATGCCAAACTTCAAAATTCAACAGTTTTTCATTTCAATTACTGTTGGACGTTTCCACATGCAGACAGGCGTACATATTTATTTAACAGAATTGGTATAAAAAATAAAACTATTCTGTGGATTATATTCAGGACAACCTGATTAAATGACAAGTAAAAAAAAAAAACAAAAAAAAAGCCACTCTAATTAGTTCTGAAATTTAAAATTTGAAATGAATTAATATTTAATTAAGCTTTAAGTAATTAATATTTAATTAAGCTTTAATTTACAATTAAATCCTTGGCATATTTAGGGGAATAAATTCCTTTAAATGGGCATTTCAAATAATCTCAAGCTACAGGCTTCGATGTATCAACCTATTGTCAAAGAAAATATTTAAACCTAATTTATAGCAATAAAAATTCAGAAAAAAATTATTTTATTTTTACAAGTAAGAAAAATAAACCGTTTGCAAATATTTATTTTCAATACTTACTCCTTTTTTTTTTTTTTTTTTTTTTTTTTACTTGCAGTTTTTTTTTCCCTTCCAACCGGTGTGCAAAAGAGGGGGAAGATGAGAAAAAAAAAGCTTTTCCTTTTTTTCTTTTTTTTTTCTTTTCCTCGTCCCAGCATGCACGCTTGAGTTTGCTATTAATGAAGTTCTTATTTCGTGGAACTGTAAGAGTGGAGAAGAAAAAAAAATGATTAAAAAAATTTCCTCTGACCATCAGCCAAATATGTTTTGTGTAAATAACACCATTTTTCCAGCCTGCAGAACATTAAAAGCGGCCCTACACCCACACTTTGCCAGAATTAAGGCATTCTGCATTTTTTTAATCATTATTATTGTTGTTTTCATCCGAACGAATGATGCCAGCAAAAAAGTTATAAAATTCATTTTAACGTTTCATTCCATGCAGCTATAATTACATTTTTCTTAAAGATAAATGAAATGGACGAATAAAGAATTATTTATGTTTTTTATATATGCTGCATTGCTTAGGTATGGGAGTGAATGATGATTTTTTTTCGTCCCCCCCCCTTTTTTTTTCCTTCTTTTGTGAGAATAAATAGCAATTTTATGAGGAAGGGGGGGGGATAATACTCATGTGAATGAAACTGGCAATATTAAAAAAAAAATGAAATCATAAAAAAAATCTATTAGAAAATGAAAAGAATTATTATCAAATTCGAAATTTCAAAAGAATGAATATCGATGGATGAAACGAATAAAAAAAAAAATAAGTTACTTTATTTGAAAAAAACCTACAGCCTTCGTCAGAATTATTGCTAAAAAATCATTTAATTAGAATTTTTTTTTTCATTATTAGATTTATCTGGTGTTTTACTGTGCAAACATAAAATATTTGTAAAAAAAGTTTATAAATATTTTCAATTATTTGACTTGGACTTCAGATAAATTATTGATCTGGCAGCTAAATAATTGTGTATTTTGTCAGTAGATGGCTTAGTACGTTCTTTTGTTTTGTCAACATATCCACAATGCAGGACATGTTGATAAGACAAAAGAACATGTATATGTAATGATATTTTAAACTCTTAATTCAATCCAAATTAATTTTTAAAAATTTATCTTAATTTAGCCCATGGTAACTTCATTCTTAAAATCCTCTCTTATTTCGTGATCCAATTCCACTTTCAGTTTAATTAATACCTTTGTAAAAATAATACGCCATCAGTACTACGTATCAAATGAAAGCGATATCTTCGGTGCCCTTGAAAAGGTGTCAAAGGTCAACATATGTATTGAATTAGCCCGTGGCCGGAAATCCTATGTTAAGGATTTCCGACCACGCGCTATAAGACTAGTGATCATCTGATCGTCCCATTTTTGCTTTCATCCCTTTCTTCGTTACTTCTGCTTTTGTGCAGCACTGCCTCTGCTTGTAAATAAATTGCTTTCCCGAGATGGATATTAAAGAGAGAATAAAACGTAATTAAAAATAGAACGTCTCGTCTGTGTCTTAAAACTTGCATTCTGTTTCAACCAAAATAATGTTACAGATTATTTAGTCTACAGGATTCGAAATAATATTACATATATATATATATATTCGTATGTCTACCTTTAATTATAAGAAAATTATATCGATTAGTTATTTAGCTTCATTTTTATCGTACTTTAAAAGTGGAAGAATAGGATACACATTGCAGACACTTTTTTTTATTGATTAAGGTATATTCACAGAATACAAGAAGTTATGTTATATATAAGTTAAGCTATATATGAGAATGGTGCCTTGAAAGAAAGGCAATGAGAAAATTGGTTTGCCGAATTGCATTCTGGTGATTTATTACTAAAAAATGCTCACCAATATGGCAATCCAGTTAAAGTTGCTGACTGCCGTATCAAGAATATTATCGACTCACATCGCCATAGCACAACACCTGAAATTGCAGAAAAACTCAATATATCTTATACATGCAACAAAAAATCTTATCTGTTGCATTCAAAAAAAGTTTAACAGATTGGCTATGTATATAGACACGATTTATGGGTCGCTCATCAGTCTCTAAAGAAATTCATTTGATGCAACTCATTGAAATCTGTTATAAGTTTCTGAAATGCAAAGAAATGGATCAATTTATTAATTGCTTGTGATGAAAACTGAGCAAGGTTAGTCAGAAAAGATTGTAATGAACCACAAAAAGACTTAACTGCCGTTTTTGTGTGATTATGAAATAATTCTGCTCTTAAAACTTTTACAAAGAAGCCGACCAGTTAATACTAATGTGATGGAAAGCTTATAAGTCAGATAACAGCTGCGAAACACAGGCAACTGCTTTTGTCTTGTGGTCTTGTTACTCGGCTGCGAACCCCAAGGTCCCAGGTTCTATCCTCGCTCATAACAATCCGACACACTAACATCTGCGTTCAATAACTTATTAAAGTGAACAATGCAATTCAAGAACTGCGGCCAGAATTGGCAAATCCTCAAGTAAAGTTGTTGTTTTACAGTATGATAAAGTATAGTCCTACACAACCTTGCTTCAAAAAGCTTTGGAGCTAGGCTGGGATACATTGTCTTTACCACCATAGAACCTTGACCTAGCAGCTTCAGATTTTTTTTTTTTTTCGTGTAGATGTAGATGTAGATGTGTAGATGTAGATGTTTAGATTTCAATGTAAAACTTCTTAAATGGCAAACTTTTTAATGATGACATAAAATCGCATTTAATTCAATTTTTTGTTTCCAACAGTATCTTTCAGAGAGCATTTCTCTAGTCTTATCATTGAATATTTGATTTATCCTCACAATTTCGATCAACAAATCATACTTGAATTTTTTTTAATATGATAATGATTATAGACTAGTATTAGCTGTAAATTATGAGGGGAAAAACTTGATTCGCATTATACGACATGCAGGATATAAAAATCGTTTAAAATTCTGTACATGACAGGCTGGTGGACTTAAACCTATCAAATTGGAATTCAATCTCTTCTTAAGTAATAAGAGCTCCCTGATACCTTTTCAAAATTTTAGATTTTTAATCTATACTTATAATAAAGCTCAATGTGTGTGTATGTGTGTGTGTGTTGGCGCTCTACAGGCCAGGTCATTTGACATACAGCTATCAAATTTGGTACATGTATACCTTAAAGGTCGGAAATGTGCACCTGGGGTCCCTTTTCTTTGAAATTTTCATTAGAATTTTAATTATTAATTAAAAACTAACTTTCCCGCCAAAAAAATCTTCCATTTTCCCCACCGCCAAATGTGTAAGGCTTCAGTTTTTTTTTTCTCCCAACAGTAACGAGGCTAGGGTTAACGTTTTTCGGCGGATTATTTCAAACGATTCTGTTTATTTTCTTAATGTTTTATGCATTTAAAATGAAACATTGTTAATTAATCCATGTTTCAGATTCATTCTGAAATACTTTTGAATTAAAATAACACAGAATAAGGGAAATTAAAAATGTATAATCTGCATAGCGTTATCCCAACTGGCGTAGAAAAATTCACGCATTTGTGTTACCTAACTGGCGAAGAAAATTCACGCATGCGCATTGTTCTGATTGTTGTCGTGACAACCACTATCAACGGATGATTTAAATTATTTTTAGGTTAGTTGCATGCTTTTGTAAGCAAATTGTATTTATGTTAGTTATATATTTTTTGTATATGCTTATAGTTTTAAGTACATCGTTTTTTAAGTAGTTTTTTTTTTAACCTGTTTTCAATTATTTAAATTATTTTTAGGTTAGTTGCATGCTTTTGTAATTAAATTGTATTTATGTTAGTTATATATTTTTTGTATATGCTTATAGTTTTAAGTACATCGTTTTTAAGTAGTTTTTTAAACCTGTTTTAGACCGATTATTTTAAACGATTCATTTTATTTTCTTAGTGTTTGATGCATTTAAAATTAAACATTGTTAATGAGTCAATCTGTTCATGATGAATCTGAGAAAATTTTGTTGACAAATTCTTGAGATATTACATAAATTAAGAAAGATATTCTTTAGTGCCCATAAAGTTTAAACGCTCAGTGACTCTATTATCAGTAATCATATTATCAAAAAAATGCTTTGTTTCAGTAAAAAATATTATTATATTAATTGCAGATTAATCATTTACACTTTAATTTAAAACATAAATTCTACGAGGGGGTAACAGAAAATTAGAGAGATACATATCACGTTATGACTGAAGGCCTTTATAATATTATGAGTGAATTATATGACTATCAAAATTTGAAGTTTTAAAATATTTTGCTGAAGAATCTATTAAAGTTGGAATTGCCTAAAATATTTAATTATTAAAATTTTAACGAACATTAAGATTGGCGAACCGGCTGGTCGCCAAAGGCGGCTAGTTAAAAATAAATCGAATTATTAGTAAGACAAATCAGCAACTTTGGGACATATTATTGGAAGGGATAAATATATGACTTTTAAATTTTAAAAATAAACATTTCTCTGATACTAGTTTTTTTTTCATAGAAATTTTCCTCTGCTTTTAGTAATTATTTTATGTTTTTTTTTAAATTTTTAGATAATAATAAAATAATTTTTTATATATTTTTTTAACTTTAACTTTTTTTTATATATATATACATCAAGAGAAAGATTCCTAAGAAATTCGGACTCAAGATTTTGACGAATCCCCGCTTTTCAGAATCCTTGAGTCCAGAAAACTCATTTTGGGAATCATGTCTGTCTGTCCGTGAACAAAATAATTCAAAAACGGTTTGGGCTAGACGGATGAAATTTGATATAAAGATTAAGCACTAAATTTCTGAATTTCTATCGAATTTTGAAAGAAATTCCTTCAAAGAAAATCCAGCTGTCCGAAATAAATCAACACAAAAACTAGGTAAATAAAATTTGGCACAAAAATTCAACATTTCAGGTGTTAATATCTATTAAATTTGGAACCAAATCCATCAAGGGGTTAGCCGCCATCGATTTTCACTTTCACAAGCATATAAACACAATTACTTAAATAAATGAAATTCGACAGCTGATCTTATGATTACCGTTGTAATTAAAATTTTGATTTTAATCATTCAGAAAAAAAAAAAGCTTGCAAAATACACAATCCTTTTTTTTTTTTTTTTGTATTTGTATATTAATCATATCCCATCAATTAATCGACAAATATCGCAATCTAATATTTTTTTTTCGTATCTCTTGTTCGCCAATGGCATTCAGATATTAAAACAAAAATACATTTATAAGAGAGTATACGGGAAAATTTCGGTAAGACCCCTCCCTTATAAAATGTGTTTGTTCATAATTTGTCAATGAACAAACACAAGGTGGACATATAATAAATTTCCCTACTTAAAAGTATCTGAAGATCCTAATGAATGAATGAAACTAAGTTCCACATGCAGTCTGTGGAGGACATGGAGAGATAAATTCACATACAAATGTCCGAGGCGATATTTTATACACAAAAATAATGTCAACATTGAAGATGTAAACCTAATATTGTGAAATGTCCGAAGCGATATTTTATACACAAAAATAATGTCAACATTGAAGATGTAAACCTAATATTGTGAAATGTCCGAAGCGATATTTTATACACAAAAATAATGTCAACATTGAAGATGTAAACCTAATATTGACTAATAAAAGAATATTTTTCTGAGTTTCATATTTCATGGCGTACGTTTCCGTTTGTGCATTTTTTTTATCACTCGAACATTAATGAATTTTTTCATAATTCATTTTCCATGAGTTCGTTGAAATTATTAAATATTTTCATTCCCACAGCGTCGAAATATCTCCTATCTGTGAACATTTGTTACTATATGGTGTGGGTGTATGGTGTGTTGGAACTCCACAGGCCAGACCATCTATCTTAGAGCTACCATAACTGGAACATATATTCTTTGGAGGGTGGGAATGAACACCCTAGAGCGAGTTTGTGCAATTTTAATTGGAATGTTAAGTAACCAAAATAGAGCAACATGTGGGTCTGTTGGAACTCCACAAGTCAGACCTAACTTAGACCTACCAGAACATATATTCTTTGGAGGGTGGAAATGTACACCCTAGAGCGAGTTTTTGCAATTTTAATTAGAATGTTAAGTAACCAAAAATAGAGCAACATGTGGTTGTGTTGGAACTCAACAGGCCAAACCATCTAACTTAGAACTACTAAAATTGCCACATATATACTTTGGTGGATGGAAATGTAACCCCCTCAGAGCGATTTTCTGTAATTTTAATTAAAATTTTAATTAACTAAAAGTAAATCTACATTTTCAGGTCTCTTTGAGATAACTTCCAAAAATATTTTTGCTCAAAAATAATTTTTACATCATTTTTAAATTTAATCATATTACTTCATTCATCATATAATTTCTTCTTGAATTTTGGCAATATTTTTTGTGTAATTTTCAGAAATAATTTTCATTGTTACAAAGGAATTCCCTCCATTGTTAGTGTTTTATTAAATATTTAATAACTCTTATGTTTTTGTGGTTGAAAAAGGCAACGAAACGATCTCATAAAGCAATCAGAATAAAAATGAAGTGAAGTGATTAATGAAACAGTAACACAAAAAGGATAAAAAAATCATTCATCTGGAGAAACATTATTTATCCTTTCCATTCTGCTAATAGTGGTAAATAAACAAACAAAAGAAAAAAAATGAAAATCCGTTTCCCATCAATAAGAGTTAGTTTCTGAAGGGAGAGCGAACTCTTATGAGAAATTTTAATATGATTGTCATTCTAATATGTCAAAAAGTGACATTATTATAACAATGCATTATACATATAAAAGTATGAAAATTGTTATAATTATAAGTGAAAAAAAATATCCATACTAAATGTTTCATAAATTAATATATATAAAAGGTGAACTAAAAAAACTGTCATATCAATAAAGAATGAAAGTTTAGCATAGTTATATAAACCCGTTTTAAACTAAGACTAGGGCTATTTTGAGATTGACCTCATAATTCTGAACCGTGATCAGATGACGAGGACGACATATGAGTTCGCACCCCCTCTCTAAGCTTCTACACCACACCAGTGGGAGGAGATTTAGCTCCGACGGATTTAACGTGCACTACCACAACCCCCGATAGACAAGGCCTCTGCGGGTTTCCGTGACGTCACGACGAGACGGCACACTCCATTCCCTTAACGTCAAGTCTCTGCGCGCTAGAGAGTGAAGAGAAATTACTTTTCACTTGTTAATATCATTTCATATACTTCCATATCATGCAATTCAACACACATATATTGTAGAATTCATTAATAATTAAAATGCAGCCGCTTTCCACATCACCCTGGAGGTACGGTGCTTGGTATGCATTACCTTTTTTGCATTAAGTGCAGGGCAGGTTTCCCAGTAGGTGTATCTCCCTTAGATTTAAAACTATTTTCTTCATTCACTACATCATTAAAAATTATATCTGTTGCAAAATATTTTTGATTAGAAAATTTCAAAATTTCTTCTTCATATATGGTACATAAATTTTTAAATTATAATATAAAAAATACATTTGCAATGCCTTTGTTGATTAATTTCAAAACAATTCCATACAATAATGGTTTTATGAATATTTGCCGTGGCGTCAACTCCAAGAAAGCAATAAAAAGAATATTTCACGAAACAGTATTATATTCAAAAAAATATCCAATAAATCTTTGAAACATTAGAAGAGCTTTCTTATTTAACTATATATTTTATCATTACTTTGTTAGAAATATCTTTACTAAATTTATCAAATTTTCTTTCCTTTCCGGTTTTAGAAGAGCTTTTCAAACTATCATGTAATTATTCAATAATGCATTGACTGCAGACCAGATTGCCAATCTATAAACATTTTCCGGTTTATGGCCATTATGCCTTTGCCATAATGATGTACTTCTTCTTCATTCACTACATCATTAAAAATTATATCTGTTGCGAAATATTTTTGATTAGAAAATTTCAAAATTTCTTATTCACATAAGGTATAGAAGTTCTGAATTATAATCAGAGCCGGCCTTAAATATAAAAGAGATTGGGTGGAAGAAACCATTTGGAGCCGCAATTTTTTTTTAAGTAAAAAAAAGAAAAATTATAAACATTATATATAATGCTATTTCGTGTATATTTGTTAAATGAATTTGTTTTTGCTTTTAATTACTTCAGAAAAATCACCATTTTTTTTCGATGATTTGTATAGCAAATGCTTGTAAGCTTCTTCACGCCTTGACCAACTACACTTCTTCCTTACTTTTAATTTGCTGAATTTAATTTGAAATTTTTTATATTAGTGATTAAATTGACACATTTTTAAATCTACCTTCTCTCTGTACAATAACAGTATCAATTGCTGTGATATTTTTAATACCCAAATTCTTTAACTTCATCTTCTTTTATTTCGGAATATGACCTTTTTCTTTTTCAAATTCGTGTTTTAAGAAAATTTTCTGAATTATTCAAATTGCATTCTATCACTTTTGATTCATCTAAAAATGTGTTGAATTTTGTACTTAAATTTTGAACTTCAGTTTTAATTTTACTGATCAATTTAAAAGCCGAATAAAAAACAACTGTTTTTAGTTGAAATAGTTCACTGATAGTGTTAATTTTGGGCAATATTGAAAACTATACTATTAAGTATAAAATAAATGGTATTTCTTTTATTGATTCCAATATTTTTTACTTCGCATACCGCTGTACTATCTCTATTTACCTCAATAAATTCTTCTAGGACATTACAAATTTTTTCAAACTGTGTATACATTGCTTTAACTGAATCCATTCTGGCTTCCCAAAGGGTATAAAAAAGCATATAGAAGTTTTAATATCCAAAAAAAAAAAATACAATATATACTGCTGGAAATGGTATCACAAATTAATACATTTAAAAAGTATGATGTGCAAGACATATAAATTACATGTGGATTTAGAGCAACTATTCTAAATTGCAAAACTTTGTACTTCCGTTTCGTGTTGCTATCTTTGCCTTACGCCTATCCTCTACAATTCATAATATTTAAATCCAGCTCACTTAATCTTTTCAACAGAGGTTTTGTTAATCCTTCTCCAGTCACAATGATTACTTTAATAACCCCTATAAACGACACATTTATATTTAATATTTTCTCTTCAATATTTTCATACCTGATAATGACTGAAGTGCCTTTGTTCTTAATGGGGAAAAATCAAGATTATATTCCATTTGGTTACTGCTGTACTTGGATGATTTTGAATAGACTTTAATTTTGCTAAGGATTTCATTTCATAATGCAGGAATATTTTGTTCATTTGATCGCAGTGCTAAATGATGCCCAATTCTAATTTTCGAATTTTTAATTCTGTTTATATGATTTATTAGCACAGTTTCTATTTACTGAATTATTCGATTAAACATACAAAAATTTCTATTATTAGGAGTTTCTATTATTTTCATGGTTTCCACGAAATGAAAGGTTATTACATGATAAATATATGGAATTGCTCCAATCACTAGTCTCGGATATTTAAGAGGGGCACTTAATAATTTTCCTGACTTCGAATAAAATAGACTAGTTTCTCTTTCAATATCATTTTTTTAAATGTAATTCACAGACCTACAGTAAAGGAAATTATTCGTAAATATTGACTTCCTTTAATGTTTAATTTAAATACAGTAACAAATATACAACATAAAACAATATATAATTATTATTGTTTACTCTCATGCTTTTATCGTTATGTTATATAATAAAATTTAACTATATAAACGTAATTATAGATATAATAGTAAACAAAGCATGTAAATATAATTTTATTTCTGGATTTTCCCTATGAAATGTTGATGACATGTAAGCGGCACAATTTGGCACCTGAGATGGAATTGCTCCAATCACTAGTCTCGGATATTTAAGAGGGGCACTTAATAATTTTCCTGACTTCGAATCAAATAGACTAGTTTCTCTTTCAATATCATTTTTTTAAAATGTAATTCACAGACCTACAGTAAAGAAAATTATTCGTAAATATTGACTTCCTTTAATGTTTAACTTAAATACAGTAACAAATATATAACATAAAACAATATATAATTATTATTGTTTACTCTCATGTTTTTATCGTTATCTTATATAATAAAATTTACCTATATAAACGTAATTATAGATATAATAATAAATAAAGCATGTAAACATAATTACGGCAAATATTATAATTATTATTGACAATAATTACAGACATTATTACCTGTATTACAGCATTTTATAAAATAATTCTTTTCATAATGCACTTGATTAAAATCACGAATAATGGATATTACTGAGCTGTTAAATTTCTAATGTGAGAATAAATGATTTTTCATTTAGAAACATTAAGCATTAGTTTAAAATAATTAAATAAGCTTACCCTACTATGCTGCGTCGGATAAAATCCTTCACGATGTATGGCACTTAACCATTTCTTTTTAAGCTCTTCATTTTTAGGAAGGGCAAAAACACTTACTCTTGGGCCATTCCTGTAATTTCCATTACAGTTTGGAACACAACAGATCAAAGGCATTTCTATTCCTTATTTTTAGTAATCCAAATGATTTTTCTTGCAAATAAGAAATGGCGCTTACTGTCTACTGAAACACAGGAGGGCCACTGGCTAAAACATGGCGTGTGAGGAAAAGAGTTCGTTTCTTATCAGTAAACTTGAAGAGGGTGAAATTCCTCCCTCGGTCCCCCAATTCGCACCCACTCGTGTAACCTCTCGGAGCGACGTCATTACTTTCTGTGACGTAAGTTTTCCGGCCTTGTCTAACGGGGGTCGTGGCACTACATGCGCTTACGCGATAGTTTTTCGTTGGAATCAAGTCTCGAACCTGGAATCCTTAGGTGCCGAATATAAGACCTTACCACCAGGTCCCCGCGCCAAAAAAAAAAAATATAATAATAAATAAATAAAAAAAAAGACAAATGTTACAATTTGTGCAATATCGCAGACAGACGGAAACCAAGACACTCACTGCAGGAGGACTTTAACTGCTCAATTTTTTTAACCATAAAAGTAGAAGAGTCTTTCTTTGGACTCTTAAATATTCAGATAATTATTATACATATAAAATGACATTAATTTTTTTTTTTATTTGTAGAATTAATTTAAAAAATAAATTTTGAATGTAAGAATTGCGAAATAAATCTGCGAATTAAATATAAAGCGAGCAAACAAATAATTATTTAAAACAGCAAAATAATTACTCTTATTTTAATCGCAACAGATTGAATGATATGCAATGAATCACAAATTTGAATTGATTCGGATAAGTTTGGTATGTTTAAATCATTTGAAAAAGAATTTGATTCTGTTCTAAAAGAATTTTTCCAAATTATTTTAATAGTTTATGAAGAGAAAAATAAAATTAAAAAGGGCACTGGCATGCAATTTGACAATGGTACCTAGGATTTTGTAAAGAACAGAAAAAAAAAGTGTCAACTTCACTACGAAGAAAAGAAAAACAATTTTAGAGAACAGAGTTATTTTTAAATGAAATGAATTCTACGACATCAGAATTATTATCTATTACATGTTCGTAGCAAAAGCTCGTAGATTCCTTGCTTGTTCATTTGTTTTCAAAAATTATGCTTACGGTTACTCCTCTCCTTTTAGCATACGATTTCCGTCTTTCTATCATTCAATTACGAAACCGAATGCATTTTTATCTATAATTTAATAAGCAGTTCAGGCATGGCGCCATCTAGTGACAAAAAATAAAACTACTTCCTTAGCAAAAAGATTCAAGAATCTATTGTTAAATCATTTTTAACAAATACTCTTGTCTTTAAAATTATGTATTTAATCCAAAGTTATTGTTTGCTTTTCATTTCTCTTACATACTGATCTGTACACCATTCTTTATAGTTAAAAAATTATAATGAATCAAAAAAATTCAGAAAATCGTATCCACAATAATATTTTGATTATCACATCGTGTAAATACATATCAGAATAGATAGAGAAATATTTTTGAAATTATTTCTTTGGAGTATTTTTATTTTTAAACTATCTTTTCAATTGCTCTTCAACACTAGATGCTTTTTGTGAATTCACAATAAAAAATGCTTCCCAACGCCACTGTTTATTTCATTATTTTAAATGTAAAAATACAAATTTATTATCAGCAACGATTGAAAGAAAATTATTTAAAACACTTAAAGGCTATTTTTCTATCCATATCAAATGGGTAACGTATTTAACATACATTTTTTCACTAAAAATAAGGTTCTTTTTAAAATTCTATTTTTTAAATAATTTTCTACATAATAATATATTTTATATAACTTTTATTTCATCTTCATATATAATTTGTTCATAAAAAAAACATTAACAGATTTTAATTCTAAGTTGTTCCATAACAACAGTTAACATAACGTTTGGTTTTCCTCGAAGAAAAGTTCCCTCAATAGGTCACCAAAATGGCAAAAAGACGCCTTCCCCAGGTGAGGATCGAACTCACAACCTCGGCATTACTCGCAAGTACTGCATTATAAGTACCGCGCGCTAACCAGTTGCGCCACTGGGGACACACCAACAGATCATTTGTTAACAAAGAGACGTACGAACATTTGACGTCATGAATGCCAAAAGTATAATTCTCGCTGTTTTTTGAGCGTCTGCATAGCCAATTGGTTGTTTAAATAGTTCGAATGATGGATGCATAATAACAGACTGCAAGTTATTTAATTCTGTATTAATTGTATCTAAATTTATCTGAATTTAAAAGGTATTTGATTTTGAAAGAATAAATAAAGTGAGTTTATGTAATAAATTGGAGATAAGAAAGGAAACTGAAACATAAAATAAGAAATTTTAATAATGATAAACTTAATATTAATGATAGTATTATTTATTTGTACAAAACCGTGATCTAACTTGAAATTATGACACATATCGTTATTCTAACCCTAATTTTCCAAGGCAAGCCATATATATCTCAACATAAATATATATAAAGACGAATGTTTGTTATTTGCATGTCTTTTATAAAATCTTCAATTTTTGTTACTGGTGCTTTTAATGAGAAAGGATACTTACAATTTTTAAAATACAAAATTTAGTTAGTTTTTGCTCTTTTTCAGCTTATATCTTAATAACATACTATCACACAGAAATAATTTTTACACTATTTTTGAAATTCAAAAAAATTATTGTTTTAATGATACAAATCTCAATTTGCATAATTTTTTTCTAATTTTAATAAATGTTTCCACTTTAATTAGATACACAATCTGTAATTAATATTATTTTTGTTAACCAGGAAATTCAAACTATTTTAATTATTTCTTTAAATAATTCCATCTCGTGCGTTTGCCAATGTCGAACATAAGAACTGAAAAAAAAAAAAAAAAAACATTTTTTTTTGGGGGGGGGGGCATTATTTCCGAAGTGGAAATTTTATTTCCACTTTTATTTCGCGTCTTATAAATATTTTTTATAAATATTTTCATGTGCCGTAAATTTGTAATAGACTAATTACATTGAGTTCATATTTATTTTATCAAATATAACAAACTGAAGATCAAATAAATATATTCCATATTAATAATTAAATAGTTAAGAAAGCGATTAATGTGGTTGAACAAACTGGATACCACAAGCAGCTGATAAAATACAAATTTATTTAATAACTGTAAAATACGAAAATATAACGTGAATTTTCTTGCTTTTTTATTGTCAAAATTGTTGACAATATCTTTAAACAAATCTATTTTAGGACTTACCGTACCGTACCAAATACCGTAAGATTTCTTTATCACAAACAGCTTATCGCTGATGTCAGATAAATTTTAATCAGTTTGAATTACAGTATGTTAAGAAGTAATCCAACGCCAAGTTTCTTATCGAATTGCCGGCAATGCGTCCTCCTGAAATTTCTCAACCGTACAAAATCGTTTGCCGGTTTGGTGTGCATGGCATTGGAAATGCTATCCTTTTTTCTTTACTTTTTTTTTGGGGGGGGGGTAGACTTTTAAAATACATGTCTCTCTCTCTCTCTCTCTCTCTTGCTAATAAAACATTCTTCTGTTTTGCTTTCTAAATTTCTGCTCTTTCTCTCTCCTGGCTTTCTAATGCACGATGAATACTTGTATGATTCATGTAGTGCATATCTAATTTATTAGTAAATATAACATTAATTTTATCACTACTAAACAATGTTATTTTGTATAGTGAAATACGGCATGAAAATATCACTGCTGAAACGTAGAAGTCAAAGTCACTCTGTCTTTATTCACTTTTTTGCAGAAAGATTTCTCTCGTAGGATTCGTCTTCCCACCCCTCTTCTGAACTATTCGGATAACAGAACTTCTAATATTTGGGGCTCTACTGAACATAAAAGAAACTGCGTATTTGGATTGATAGAGCTCTGGACTTTAGATTTCAAATCAATCTACAAACCTGCTTGAAATTTGTTACTTTTTAAGTGTAAAATTTTTATAAGTGTGCAATTTCAGGTACCCAATTCTCTTATTTCGTTAAGTTAATTGGTAACCTGCCCACTTCCTTCTAAGCTTAAAAATTGTAAAGAGAAAAAAAAAAATTAATATTTGGTTAAGTTAAATATTAAAAAAAAAAGCAACAAAAAACTGTCCTATAATATTATCAAAATAATTAATGTTCAAAAATTGAAGGATGCGATGCAAAGCGGACTTAATTTCAATACGTTAAATCTTAATATTACTTAACAATTTTAATATAGGTTATAAAATAAAAGCTAATGGCTGCCAACTTTTTATTGTTGTACATAAAAAATAATAATTTTTCTTTGTATGTATATGCAAGCTATTTTCTTCCAATTTTTTCCTTTATTTCTAAATATTATTTGATGTGCTCTTTTTTTATTTTTATTTTAAATTTTCTCAAGATTAAAGAATTCTAGACAGACTACCTGTCTGATTGTTGGTCTCTTCGAAGGACCTCGACTGTTTCATAATTTTCCCGAATGCTTTGACAGGGCGGGGTAAATAAATTTTTGTAGATACTTATTTTTGATTGTATTTGAGTCTTAATTCTTGGTGAGATGAGTGTTGGAGTAGGTTCTTTATTTTTTATTTCTAAAATAAAATTTTAAAATGTACTAACCATCTGTGATGCTTTGTAAATTAATGCTTTGTAAAAAATTTCTCCTACATTTTTTTTTTTTTTTTTTTTTTTTTGTAACTTGGTTTTTATGGCTTCTTTACTGAAATGTTTTTAAACTTTAAATATTGATAGACATAAAACTCGTATTATTTTAGAAGCCTTATACTGTTCTGTTCATTAAATTTTCATTCGCCTAATTTTCTATCCATATTTTTATGCATCTAATTATATCATAGAAAAAATAAATAGTGTTTAAAAATAAGTAACTTAAAGAAATTTTTTTTAGTCATTGTAGTGTCTGTGCAAGCTCAGATAAAATCTTTATTAATAGAATAATAGCCAGACCGTTAGACGTAGAATTACTTTACTTGTAAGTAAAACAAAATTCGAAAAATTTTATGAATAACATATCTTATAAGGTAAGATACTCTACATGGAAAAATAAATCAAATGACCATCTTTATTATCAGCAATCGGCGGGGGGGGGTATCAATATGAAATACTAATAGCAACAGTGAGCCGCCTAAATTTAATTAAACTTTTGATTATTAATTTAAATTCTAGACTAATTTTTTTTTCAAAAAAAAATCGCTTAAAGCTGTACATTCAATGTGCATTCATTGTCGGCGCTCTCCAAAGTATATATATGTGAAATTTGGTTCCTCTAGGGCTAACGGTTTAGCCTGTAGAACGTCATCTTTATTATTAACAGAGGTTCAAATTAATTTGTATATTTTTGTTAAATGTAGAATACAGATATCGTTAAAAATTCACAATATGAAATATTAATAATTCTTTAAACTTAGAATCATTTTTGAAATAAAATTTCTTAGATATTTAAATGCTTTTGGGAGACATCAGCAGTTGTATGAGTTCTAAACAAATTGTTTTCTTGTAAGTTAGAAATTTTCCAAATTAAATCACATTTTTCATTCTTATTAAAAACATACAAAAAAATTTTTATAAAACATTTTCCGAACTTTGTTTTCAGTCGTTACAGGATATTTTCAGAAATACGTATAATGCAGACGATTTTCTCTGAACAATATTTCCACCAGGATTAGCGCAGATGGCAACATTTCGAGGTTATTTTCAACAACGAACAGGAATATCTGTTCGTTTAATTCTCACTTAAGCCTAATACCGTTGGTTTCTATCCTTCGGAAAATTGAAAGGGCTTGGATACATAGAAATCTATCTTGGAAATCCTGTTACGAATTCTCCCTTGACCTTCTTTCGTATTTGAACCAATGGGAGCGAAGCAAGACCCAATTAATTCCGTCCTGTCCAATAAAGTCGTCGTTTACTTTGTCCGCTTAACTATTCCGATGAATGCAAAGGGAACTTTTCGATTCAACGTGGGAGGCGGGACGCAATTAAAGCCGTTGGATAAGGCCTTCAATATCTCCGTTGGATTCGGATTCAAGGAATCGTTCGCCTCAAAGTGTAAATTGAAAATTTTATGAAAGGACATTTGGGCTATTGGGACTTCTTGATTTAATTTCGAACTCAAGCTCAAAGCAACAATTAAGTCTTTTGAATAGGCGTTAATCCACAATCGTTTGTTCTCATAGAAGATATTCTTTTATGTATCTTGATTGTATTATTTTATTTTGTTCAAAAGAGAATATATTTGCTGTTCTTTATGTATTTTAAAATTATACAGATAAAATTTTAAAAACACTTATAAATTTAGAATAGCTATTGTTGATTATCTAGAGATGAGAGACGTATTTGTTACAGTAAACGATAGATAATTTCCCCCCCTGCAATTTAATAGTTACCAAAAGAAATTATATATTATGATAACAGGTTCAAATTCAGATTGTTAGATGTTGAATTATACTGTGAATTTCATAGGGCAAATATACATTTTGAAGGTAAAAAAAAATTTATGAAGATGATTTGTTTATTTTTCTGGTAATTTTTTTATGTACCCAGTATTAAGAAAATAAAGGAATAACGTGAAAAGAATGGGCAAATCTTCAATTTTGATAGAATTTTCAAATTATGTCTAAATACAAAAATGGACCAAAGACATATGAAAAATTTCTGAACAATTGACGCAGTCATGATCCAGTTTTACCAGTCAGCATGATTTTTTTTTTTTCAGAAATAATAAAATATTGGGTAAAAAACAAACTTTAAATACTTTTACAAAGAATTCTACAGTTAGTTTATTCAGATGGTACAGAATTAAACAAATGCAGCTGTTTATGTAATTCATAAGCATCTGCAAACTGAAAGATAAAAAAAAAACAATCACTTAAAAAAAGCGAAATGTTTCAAACAATAAATAAAAAACTGAACAGGGAGAAACGAAATTCCAAACACTTTGTCATAAACTAATTTATCACACGTCTTGTTTAAATCAGAGACAAATATTAATTTTTTTTTTTTTCAGAATAATGTTATGTATACAAGAGGAAAGGAACATATATGCAAATTAAGCACAAGTTATCGAAAGTGAATCTCAATATCAAGGAAAAAGTTATTATTAATTGTTAAAATCTTCATCAGCTCAGTAGTTATGATAAAAACTGCTAAAAATGACTTAAAATTATATATATATATATATATATATATATATATATATATATATATATATATATATATATATATATATATATATATATATATTAATCTCTTAAATAGTCGTCAAAAAACAAATCGATCGGTGCAATGTATTTACTTATAGTAATAATTTCTTCGGTTAAGATTTATGCTATTTTGTAATGATTTAATTAAGATTTATGTTTCCATATTCATCCACTTAAATCGGTAAATACCTTTGTTTAATTTATTTGAATGCGTTTTGTAATTTTTCGTAAGTATGTAAGTTCAATAAATTTAAAAGTCAGTTGCCTTTCAATAATTTAAAAGCATGTTATCAACAAATTTCAAAGCAAATAGTTTTTCATAACCTTATAGCAACGTTTTACAAGTATCAAGGAAAATTATTTAATTCACTAATCTATTTCGACGTTGCAACTGCAATAACTTATAACTAAAAAATAAGTTTTAAACACTATACAAATCAAAAAAAAAAGAGATAATTGCAATACAAATATATCCTAAATTAAACTTTAATTAATTTTCCAAAGTTTTATTGTAATTCAGCCCATATTAACTTCATTCTAAAATGTTCAATATTTCTTGATCCAATTCTGCCTTTTTTTATTTAATTAATGCAACAAAAGCTCTGTAAAATGGATGAAATCGACAAGTTCCCACACTCCTAGGGAAGGGATAACAATTTGATGATCTAAACACATTCTTTTAAAAGATCCCTATAAATTCCCTTACTTAAATCGACACGTGTAAAGAAATCCCTATCAGAATCTTGCAGTATCTAATCATGAGGATAAAATTTCGCTCGCTCTTTTCTCTTTTCGCTCTCGTGTCGTTTCTGTGAAGTCGCGTATCTTGCTACTTACTAGTACATAAATTTTGCCTCCCGGGATGGATAAAGCGAAGTATAAAATTCGAAAGTGTCTTCTCTCTCTTCAGCCACGAAACTACTCAAAAATTATGTATTTACATATATATATTTACAAATTTATCAACCTTCATTCACAGGCAAGATGTTTATGCATTGGATATTGAATATTTTTAGAAATCAGAACCTAAAAGAATCTACCTCCCAATCAAGAATTATTTTATGATATAGTTTTCCACTTAAGTAAATCATTTTTTTGGTACTAGTGAATCATTATTCCGAATATGATTACTTTCAACTACATTACCTAAACACTTAAATTCTATTTCATTTTTCTCCAACTTATTTTTTTGAAAAAAGAATTGTCATTCTTCAGTAAACTATTCATAAAGAAGAATTAAAGAAATTATATTATGTATTTTGCCATTTTGATATGTATAGCTATACAGTTTTCATTGGAATTTCTAAAAAAAAAAATTTCAAACCTTTTATTCCAGATGAATTGACAAATGTAACAGCTCCTTCATTCCTTCCAGATGAAATCTTTATTTCGCTTGACATTAAAAAAAAATCTTTGTTTTAAAAGTAAAAAACGAAATAATAGATGGAAACGGGGAGAGGTTAGTGCATGATAACGGGATTATGAGGAAGAAAATCATGAAACAGACTCGAAACATAAAATAAAGAAATGGAGTAAAAACTCAAAAAGTTTTAAAACGAAAGCCTGACATTAATAGAACTGCATCTGCGTCAGGAAACTGAAAAGAAATAATCTGGTTATTTGAGTGGAATGAAAAAACTAAATTTGTTAAAAATCTGAAGTGCAACAATGCTTCTTCGTGGCATTTTGTCATCTAATTAAGCATTGCCAACGAGAGTAAAAAAAAAACGATAGTGTGAAATTCTCGTCTGCTTTTAATGAAGCGGAGCGTGTCCTGTCATTTTCGATGCTGAAGTATTTCTCTTCCTTTTCCAGAAATCTTTGCCTTTTAATTTTGTGACAACTTCCGTTCTTATTTTTAAAAGCTTATTTTAAATAAAATTTTTAATCGGCTTAATAGCGTTTATATATGTTCTATATTAATTTATTAAAAATGAAACCTTTTTCCTTTAGACAAAACAATAGAAAAATAAAAACAAGCAAACGATTATTGCACAGAAATTTAACAAGGGAATTATATTAAAATCCATCAGTTTTTGGTGTATAGATTTTATTCTTATTTTTTTTTTTAGATTATTAATTGATATACCTGGCGGTGCTCGAGATTAAAGTCTTTTCATATATGGTATTTTTAATACAAAAACTACATTTGTATAAAATGTTTTTATCGTCTGAAATCTTTATTTCTTATTTTTAATTGAAATGAGCATATCAACCGAAACAGACGATTTTTGAAAGCCACCAATAGTTTATTCTTTCCGAAAGTTATTAATATTTGTTATAGTTGTTAAGCTTATTTCGTTCACAAACGCTGACGTATAAGAAAAGTTACATCGTTTGAACGATTGATTTAAGCTTAATTTTAAGCTTGGCTGCTTTAAGACGAATAAAAGCATCATCAAAAGACATATTAAAATAGAAAAGGAGTCTCTTTTTTTAAGTTGCAGAATTGTTCAAAGTCCATTACAGATAAGTTTTTTGTTCATTTTTAATCAACAATTAATCTTTGTGCTTTGAAAATATGACAATATTTTTTCTTTTATATAATAAATGGACAAAATATGAGTGAATTCGGCCCTGCCGTTTAGAAGAAAGAGCATACAAAAACACATGCAGAGCTACAATAACTTTTATTTATATTAAAGCAATACTATTTTGAAACTGTTTTCTTATTTTGATTATCATAAAATTTATTAGAATGTTAAAGACTTTTACGCATTTTTGTTAAACTAACTTTTTTCATGTTTATAAAAATAGATTTTTTTTTTCTCTCGTTGTCTAATGTAATGGAATTCTCAAATGTTGTTTACTTTTGTGTTTCCCTTGCAATATTTAAATACTTCTGGAACTTAATTATTTATTAGATTATAATTTATTGAAAACTTCTATTTTAATCAATAACAAATGAGCTTTTTAAATTTATTCTTCCAAAAGCGACTTTAAGTTGTTCCGAAAGAAAAAAAAGAGTCATTCATAAATAATTAAATATTTCAAATGCTGCCGAATTGATTGCATTAAGAATATAATATGGTATAAAATTATAAAGAAATTATCAAAATATTTATTCGTATAAAGATTTTGGAAGACATGAATTAAAAAGTTGGTCCTTGAAAAAAAATAAGAATATTATACAAATATGAATATTTCATCACTATGTATGCACAAATTAGAATATTTGTTTTAAGAAATTTAATCCATCTTTTTAAGAAATAATAATTAAAGGGGCTGTTCCTTTCTAAATTGCTTGAGAGATTTCACATATCCCTAAGTGAAAATCGCAAAAATTTAAAGCATCGAAAACAATACAAGTAGGATATTAATCCAGAACGAATTTCATAAAGTAGATTATGCCTAAATTTTCTTAAAGAAAAACCATTTTATAAATACATTTATAATTCTAAATTACTTAAAACATTTTTATATCTTTTTCTCAGTTTCGCAACTTTTGTTTTAGTTTTTTGAATTAAAAGAAAAGATTTCTATTTTTAATGTTCTAATAAAAGAATGTGTTTTAAAACTCTTTTATTCCTACTTTTTATTCGTTCATCAGCATTTTGTTTTTTACTTAAATATGTTATTATAACATCATAATGGCAATATCTAAATTCGCGGTTTATGCGATTCGAGGCGGATGATTGAAGCAGCAAAATGAAATGAGGTAATAAATCTATTGCAATACTGTTGGTAAAAATTTCTTAAAATTTTAGGTGAGCAAATAACCGCGTGGATGAAATTAGGGATCGTGAAAGAATTTAACTGCTCTATTTAACTGTTCTATCAAATTGTTTAATGTTATTAAAAAAAAAGAATTAATTAAAAATTGAAAAGTATTTGAAAATTTATGGAATATTTGTATTTATAATTTTTTTATAAATGTAGATTGTCTTTTTTAGAGCTAGGCCATTAGAAGCCAAAGAAAAAGCAGGCACCATTTCAAAAATAATGTTTAGTTGAACTTCGCTATGAACGATAACTATTTTACATAGATATATCAATATTATTTATTACAATAGTTACCCATTTTCTAACCAAAAGTCAAATTTCTTCATCTAAGAATAAAAAAAATCACATGAGGAGAGATAAGAAAATAACCTGGTTGGAGAAGTACCATAATATAATACCTTAATAAGTCTTTACCCTCAGAAGCTACTGCACCCCCTTTCCGTACAATGTATAATTAAATAGCAATAAGATCGTATTTAAAAGTTTGATCTCTTTTTACTCTTTTTTCTTCAAATAACATTTAAATTTGAATTTTGAAATTTTCGTAGGCGGGATAATGAAATTTATTTTTTTGAAAGTGACACGAAGTAAAATGCTTTGTTATTTTAATTTGTCAATATTTAGAACTTAAAAATTAAGTAATTACATTCTCTGTTACAGTTGGGAAGGTGAAAGGGAGGTCCTGTAATGAACTAGTGCCTTGTTTGTTTGACTTGGTTTGATTTATTGGCGCAAGAACCATGACTGGCTATACTGCACCAAAAATACGGCAAAATCAGAATAGATTAAAAAAAGCAAATATACATTAGTTAAAACCGCATGAAATATGTTGATGCAATAATACAAAGGATCTTAAAGTAAGACAATAATTAAAGAAATTGCAAAATAATGATGTAAAACTAATAGTTTTAAAAAATTTAAACTAGATGTGCGTAGAAAATGCACTCCATGCAATTAAAAGCAATTTTATAACTTCATTTGCATACTTTTTCGTATTTTTTTATTCTTCATCTGATATTATTGATGAAAATGGTATAATATTATTGCTTCCCAAATTTTATAGTAATGTCGTTAATTTTCAAACGAGTTTTCGTTATTCCGAAAATTTACTTAATTTTTATTTTCTGTAAAGGCTTTTAATTTTATGTCTTAACATCGCAGATATCTTTAACGACTCTTTAATTCATAATATAGCTTTCGAATTGCAAATCACTGTTTAATAAAGTATCTTTAAAAGTATAGGCGTTAAAATTCCATACAGTTGTATGGAATTGTCATTATATTTACTCAAAACATGTAGGAACTCAAAAGATAAAGTAGCCATGTTTATTCCTAGAGGTCTGAAAAATGTAGACTTGGAATATTGCGATCGCGTTTGCTCATAAGAAAAAAAAAAAAAAAAAAAAAAGAAGAAAAGTGAGTTTTTCATCTTTCGTTATCAGAAAACGAGAAAAATGTATCATCTACATACAAAATTCAACGTCGACCCACTCGCATTTTTTAGACGGAAAAGTTTACATTTTGAAATAGAAGACATTTTTCTTTGCAATTGTTGTGTCATTTCCTTTTGTGCAAGCGTAGCTTATTTATTGTTGCCATTACAGGAAGGCTAAATTATTTTTCTTTTTTTAATAAAAGAAGGAAAAAAAATAACTTTGGCCCATTTTTTATTTTTTATTTTGATGCGATTTATTTCTGCTAGGCGTGAAAAAAAAATTCTAGCAACAATAATTCAGAATACTAAAATATCTTATTTATAGACACAAACAATTTAAAATTATTAAAGATTTAACATCATATTGGATTTAATAAAAAGTTGAAATTAATCAAAAATTTCTAGGTGGAATTTTTTTATACTTTCTTTATATTTATTGCATGTTCGTAAAAGTGAAAATGTAAAATAATAATAATAATAATAATTAATGTTTTTGCATTTCCTTGTCACTGTTTCATAACGTAATGTAATTTTAATGAGGAAATTTTTTTTTTACCTTGTAATTGAGTATAAAATTTATTCATTTGAAAATAAACCATCTCTTACCTTTCCTGGCACTTTCCTAATAATCAAAACATTATTAAATCTTAATTCAACTCATAATAGCATTATCATATATTTAAAATAAAATAATTGATGCATAATTACTTTTCTGATCACGAGGCTAAAAAAAAAATATTAAATGATTTTGAATAAAAAGTAAAAATAAAATGTGTTAAATGAATGTTTCAAAATCTTATATCTAAGATATGAGCTTCATCTTTAAAGTTATCATCTTCTATTCATTGGTCTTACTTGGTCGATTACTCGGTTTTAGATCCAATCTTTGTCAATCACGTACTCGATGATAATTTTCATTACATTTTAATTAGTTTATATTTTATTATCTTTTGGTCTTTGAAATGCAAGAAATGATTTTTCTCTTGTCTTAAAGAACTCATGTGCCAAATTTTATCGAGATCAGTTAAGAACTGCAGCAAAACAATTTTTTTTATTATTATATTTCAAAAGAGAAGGTATGAGAGTTACGTAGAAAAAAAAATAATTGATATTTTTATGTAATGATGCCATTATTAAAATTATAATCATTAAAATTACTACATTGCATCATTGGAATGATGGAAAAATGCCAAATTAAATAATAATGACCAGTGTTTGTTTCAGTGTATTTATTTAATTTGTAAACAACTTGGCTATCATAGCTGAAAAGAGAGATTTGCAAAATTCTTCATGGGCATTGATTGGAAGCCACATCAATGACTTCCAATCATTGTGACAAATTCGGCATTACAGATGAAAGTTCTAGAAAATACAAGAATTATGATGATATCTGTATTAGGAGGCAAGATCCAGAAATAAACTGTCATGGAGACTACATAAGCACACACGAGCAGAAATTCTCTCTTCGAAGTATTGGTCATGGAGCGAGCTATCAAGCTGCATTCTGAACAATATATTTCTGTGTTTTGTCTATTTATGTTATTACTGTCTACAAGTGCTATTCTTTGTATACGCTTCGAATATGTGTTTGTTACCTGTGATTTATATTTTTATCGTGGAATAAAAGGTGGTTATTTGTTATTGAGCTTGTGGATTTGCTCAACAAATTTTTGTAACACTATTAATTTTTATAATCAAGGCATTCGTTAGTAAATCCATAAATATAACCGCTTACCTACATGAATACAGTTATCACTTGTTTATTGCAATGCGTATTAGAAGGCAGGAATATACATGAACTGTAATGAGAAAAATTCGTCACGGCATTTTAGCTTATGTGCATGTGTTTCTTGTAATGTATATTTACGCCAAAGCTCTATAATTCTGATGGGATTTTTTTTTGTTGTTGTTGTTGCGATATAAAATTCATTTAAAATAATAAAGATTTTTTTAAAAAAAATATGCTTTCAAGCACATGTACTTATTTATGCATTGATTTTAGAAATCGTGTGATGTCATAATGTAAAAAATAATGTACCAAAAAATAGTGGATTCTAGAATTAAAATAAGGCTGCTCATTGAAAGAGTTGTACCCATTTGAATGAGTACCTGAATGAAATATTGGAATGAGAAAAACTGAAGTGGGCTGTTCCTAATGAAGTCAATTGTGTTGAAGAAAGAGGCAACAAAGTATTTTTTTAAAGGAAATTATAATTTTAATTTTGAATTTTTACGTTGCTTAAAATGGCCTTGAAAATGTCTATCCAACTTTTCTCTTTAAATGTATTTAAATTTAATCATTTAAAGTGCGATAAAATTTGAATGGCTGAATATAATCAAGAGTTTGTCTTCATTAAAATATATCTCGTGAGTTTAAAAAATCCAAAGCTTAATGTAATTTATTTTCTTAGTTGAAATGTAACTTAGAGTTTCCATTGTTGCAATATATATTGAAAAATCAATTTTCTGTTAGTATTTAAACTTACCACCAGGGGGGAAATAGAGCTGTATGTAACATTGTTAAGAAAAATAGAACATGAAGACATCGGTTTAAAATGTGTTTAATCGTTTCTGAAATGTGTTACAAAGCAGGTTCAATGTGGCGCCTAAGCAAAAGAGGACATGAAGGCATCGGTTTGAAATGTGTTTAATCGTTTCTGAAACGTGTTACAAAGCATGTTCAATGTGGCGCCTACCATTTTCTGAAAGCGCGTAAAATCGCATTACTGCATTCTTAATAGTAGCTCTTAGCATATCCGGAGGAATGTTATGCACATGTCGGTGTATCGCATCTTTACATACATCGCATTTTCCCTCTGGTAGTAAAGTGTTTTTTTGTTGTTGTTTTTTTTGTGTGTGTGTGTGTGGAAAAGAAATTTTCATGACCTTATTTAAACTATTGCCAAGTTTAATAACATTTGGCCCAGTAGTTTTTCGTTTATGGTCATTTCAAAATGGAACTTTAATTATAACCACCTTGTATGTTAGTACATATATTATTATTTGTAAGTATATTATTAATAATGATTATAAATTTCTAAGCAGATGCATTTTCATATGCTAAAACTCAATCGTTTATCGAATTCTAGAAAAGACAATCGAAACAGATGAGTGGAGCGTAGTAGAGACAGGGGAAGGGATGACTATACCAACCGTTCGAATCACCATTAATCGCAGTACGAGTACAAACGGAAATGAGCATATCGAAGACGGTAGCAGAGATGCCCCTGGGCCTCTAACGTGGATTGAATGAAAGCATTCCAATTTGTCCCTCGCCGATCCCCTCCGCCACTGCCACCCCCTTCCTTCCCGAACCCACCGGAATGAAGACATTGCTCAGCGTACGTGACCAGATTATTGCTAGCGTCCACTGCTAGTTCATTAGCAAGGAAAAAGAACAAGAACAGAAAGAGCGGGAGGGAGGAGGGGTGCGCAAGGGGAAAAAAAGAACAACAGAAAAAAAAAAAAAAAGAACCAAAGAGAAGATCGTTACGGTGCTTCTCTTCCGACGCGAAAGAAAACTTTCATTGCGCCTCATTGAATCCTGCTGCCGGACTTTGAGCAAGAAGAAAAGAGAGACCGGTAGAAATTATTGTCTGACCATTGTCCGGCTGTTATAAAGGGAAGATAGCGTTACAAAAAAATGTTGCGTAATTATTGAGGAATCCATGGGCCGATTGGTCCGTCCGCTCCTTCCTTCCTGGCGGAGCAGCATTAAGGTCTCAATTACGTCATGCCTCGTTTGGAAGAAGTAAGTTTAGGAGTTGGGGCACGTCCCCGCCGCCCTCTGTTTGATTTCATGGTCCAGTGGAATGCGCTTAGCGGTAAGAATATTGGGATTCAATTATGGAATTAGGGGATGCAGTGACAGGTGTAAATGTAGTCATATTTCTGGCACTTGTTGTTTGAGTGGCAATGAATAGGCACTCGAATTTTTTTTTTCTTTTTTTTCTGAGGTAATTGATCCCAAGACGAATCTAGATTACTCTTTATCCGTCTAGCCCAATTTATTTTCGTAACTTCTTTTTCGTATAAGAAGTATACTAAAAGAAAATACTGCAATCGTCTAAAAATTAGACATGAAATTTTGATGTATTTATACATAAATTTAATCTGGAAGGGAATAAAAAAATTTATGCATATCTAAGGGAATGCTGTATAATACAAAAGAGCTAGCTACAAAGATGAAACTTAGTATGAGATCTTAGCACCAAAATTTTAGATTTATCGCTAATTTTAGAAAAATCTATCAAATTTAAGTCTGTCAGACCGTCCAGATGCATATAAGCACAGTAGCACAAAAACCGAAAGCCTATAAGAGAAATTCACCATATGACTTTATCAACAAAATTGCAGATATATAGTGAATTTTGGATCAAATCTGTTAATATATTGATTGTCTATCAGTTTATTTATCCATGTGTATCATATTTACTCAAATTTTCAATAATTGTAATGGTTATACGTGCAAGAGTGAAGAACATAAACCTGCTGCGAACAACAAAACAGAAATTTAGTATGATATCCTAACATCAAAATTACAGATTTCTATCTAAATCTAGAGAAATCCATTAAATTTGTCTATCAACCCTATTTGTTAAATTTGTCTATTATAAACTAGAAATTCAAGGTATGATTTTATAATCAAAACTTTATATTTGTGGTGAATTTTGAATAAAATAAGTTAGTGAATTGATTAACCTTTTTATTCACATGCTTCATATCCGTTCAAATATTCAATAATCATAAAGATTGCACGAGAAGGGGTAAGGAATGTGTTCATGTGGACATATATGAACACAAAAAAATCAAAAATGAGTGAATCTAAATGAATAAAACTTAGTATATGAGCTATCAATCATGGAACATATATATTTTGTAAGGTGGAAATATGTATCTCGAGCGATTTTTTAAACTTTTAATTAGAATTTCAGTCAATAAAATGAAACGTCATTTTAGCGTTGTTCTGCGACACTTTGCTAAAATACCACTGCATAAAAATATAAAAATGATTTATAAATCATTTTAAAATTCTAAAAGCTTATCCTTAAAAAAATACCATTTTTTTGTGGCTTTTTTGCTATTATTAATTAATTTTTTAAAAATAAAAGTTTTAATCTTATTTTACAAAGATGCAATTCATTAATGAAGTGAAGCCCAAGTCGTTTTCATTACTGCCTATTATTCCATTTTAGTTTTTTTTTTTATATTACTAATAATCAAGATATGAAGATTAGATTTATTTTTCCATGTTTCAGTACATCGTATGCTTTTAATTGTTTCAGTACATCGTATGCTTTTAATAAAAATTTTGAAATTTTGTTGTTCTTAGAAAAAAAAATATAACAGCAGAACCAAGCAATTATAAAGTAAACCTTTTTAAATACTAATTGTTCTTTCTTGTGATTTAAAGGGATGTAAAAGATATAAAGATAAACCATTAAGTCTAAGATGCACAAAACATTTCAATAAAGTTCTTTAACAAAAATTAATTTAAGCGGATCAACTTAGTTGCCAACAGTGGTTAATTTTACATACGCGTTGCAAGCAGAAAAAGCACACGTATGTCTATCGGTCACAAGAATTTCCTTAAATATCGAACTGTGATGATTTGAAATCTGCACAATGCATTCTGGGATATATGTCTATGTCAGTTTTCAAAATCAATAAATTCTTAAGATGTTCAATAAAATAGCAAAGATTAATATAATTTTTCCTAATAGCAACTGAAATGTTTATAGCGCAAAAAATAATTTTATATCTTTCTTTATTTTTTTTTATTTTTATTATTTTATTATATATTTATTTTTATTTTCTTTATAATGATATTAATTTCATTAGTGTATAATTTTTTCCTAATTTTAACCAACTCTTCAAAATTCATTTTAAATGCAATTTATAACAATAAAATTCAAATTACTTTATTGTTTCAAAAAGATATTTGTACCTCATTACTAGGCTGCGACCAGATTTTGAAATATCCTGTCTTCATATTTGAACATAACTCTGTGATTTTTTTAAATAAAACAGTAATATCCAAATATAAAGACAGAATAATTTATTAAAATTTTTTGCATATTATTGACAAGGTCTTTTTTTATCAGTTTTAAATTAATTGTACAGTTATTTCAATAAAAAAGATGTGACATAAAATTTCTTGCTAACTTAAAAGTTCAGTTAATTAAAAAAAGAAGGTCAGATTTTGTTCCTTCTCTGCGATATCTTTTGAAAATAATATCTCGCAAAAACTATTTTTACATCATATTAAAGCTTAAAAAATTAGTTTTTCAGTGACATAAATTTATTTCCATTCAATTTGTTTTTCAAAATATATTTCATGCACTATATGTAGAAATATTTTGTATTGTTGAAGAACAAGAATACAAAAAAAAAAAAAGAAAAAAAAAAGAAGAAGAAGACGAAGAATTGTTGGCAAAACATCTTTGCAGAATTCTGGAAGAAATTAAAAGAAATTTTTAAAGCAGACGATTAACAATTTATATCAGAAAAAAAATATTATTTTGATTTATTTTTGTTTCTTATTAATGAAAAATTAATTATATAATTCACTTGCTAGGAAAATTCATTTAATTTTTCTTATACTTCAGTATTTTTGAACAATATTTGAAGTTTTTCTAAAACGAGTATTAATAACTTATAGGAGAAATTAGCTTACGTTGGTTTTTAAAAACCGCTTCGTTCTTCTGATATTTTAAATTTAATTAAAAACGTTTCAAACGATAGTAGGATTTTCTGCATTTTAATATTTTATATACAAGTATTTTTTTTATATATATTTAAGTATTGAACGTGTAAGTATTTTATTCTCGAACATTGCCCAGCATATCAACTGCCATATATATATATATATAAGGCAACTTCTGAAACTTCTTGAATTTTGCAGACATAGCTGATGGCAAAGATCCGCCATAAATTTTTCTTTCTTTCTCTCTTTTCGCTAAAGGAAAGGAGAAAAGAAAATTTTATCCATCAAATTTTCATTTTCTACGTGATAGATTGGGCTCATCAAAAATGACCGTGAACTGATTGCTTCCCTCGGGGAATCTTATCCATTTCTTTTTAATACCTCCAAATTCATCTCAACCATGGAAGGTTAGAATTTTTTTTCTTTCTTTTTTTGAACGAAAAGAACGTCATTGTTCGATAAGGTGTTCGTCAGAATAGATATGGAACAGTATGCTCAGAATCAAGATGGAAAAGAAGAAGGTGGAGATCAAAAACATAAAATAAATTTTTCCTTTCTTTTCAATCTTCTGTGGAAAATCACTGCGCGAGAAATCGGGCCAGCAAAATGGCTACTTAAGAGAAAGTAGCGGATGAAAGACACCGCAATCTGGAACGTTCTTTTTTATTTTTTCCTCCTGACTCAATGTATCGTCGGTAGGGACAGGCGCTGGGCCGTGATATTGGACTGTCTGAAGGCATCAGCCAACTCATTCCATATTCAGGTGAGGGCCGACATCTTCTCTGGGATGGGGAAGTGAAATAACCGCAACCGCACCCGATGGATCGTCTGCTGTCACGTGGGTCGCTCTGGGGACCGATGCTGCCGTCACATTCGAACAAAAGGATGACGGCCATCATTCCTCTTTTGGCATTTTCTCTTGATACATTTATACCACATGCATTCCATTTTAGTATATTTTGGGTTTTTTTTTCTATTTTATTTTTATTTATTTTTTTGCACTGATTTATTCTTTTTTTTTTCTGCGGTTTGAAATCCCAGTTGATATTTTTATCCATTTCAGGTTCGGATATTGTTTTTTTTTTGGGGGGGGGGGAGTTCTTTTTTTTTCTGCTATTTTTTTTTCTTCCAGATTTAAGAGGGGGATTCCGAAGATTCGGGAAAATATTCGACAGGTCATGTCTCCGTATTTATCGTACCACTTCCCCAAGGGTAAAAGGAGGAGAAATCTGTTCATTCACTAAAGCTGCCAATACACTGGCCCGGAATTTAGATCCCCCGAATTTGAGTCATGTCGACATTGAAATGTTTTTGACTAGAGGCCATTCGTGCCTGAAGATGAATTTTTATGATGGTGAACTTGCCAAAAAAGAAATGAAAGTCCTATCGAGAACTGAAATTGATTTTTATATAAAAACTCAATATATGTACCACATTCAATATATCTCATTTTGAGACAATGAGGATGAATTATATGTATGTCCTCGAACTAGTGAATTTTTGAACTGAATGTGAGAAATGAATATTATCAGTGAGCTTTGGCTAACTGATTAAAAATAACACCCAGTTTCACAAAAGAAACGAACCAGTGCTTAGTTAATGCCTTTAAAGTAGAAACGAAATAATCTGCAACTAATAAAAAATAAAATAACGAGTCAAATTGCTGAAATTTGTTTAAATAGTTGGCCATATACTTTTAACGCGGATTTTAAACATCTGTCAAGTTTCTGGGCTGAAAATGGCAAATAACGTTCCTCATATTCCAATTTATTTATTCGTTTGTTCAATTATTTTATTTACAAATATGAAATATTTTCTAATTGTTAGTTGTACAAACGATAAAAAAAGAAATTAGAAAGTAGAGAAGCAAATAGTGGAAAGGTCGTTTTTTAATTTGCACCAAATGACAAACGACAATGTAAAAAGAAAAAATCAGCTTCAATAATATTTTGGGATTTGAGCAGGATGTTACGAGATAAAAATCTAAATATTGGTTTCAAAATGCAATAAACCATCAGTGAGTTAAATTTTATGTGTTTCCATATATTTTAAAAAGTAAACAAATATCGAATTGCTTTATTTTTATTTATTTATTTAATTATTTGTTTGAAAAATTAAAAACTTCAAATTTTAGATGAAAAAATAGTAAAGTGAATAAGTGAAATTATAAGAAAATAGCAAATACGATGAGAGATGGTTTGCTCTTTTACAGTAATCCAATCATTAAAAAAATGATTTCTTCATATAAACGGAAACACGATTTCACCTATCTTTTGCAATAGTAAATTTAATGATGTTTTTACGTGGGCTAACATTTAATATTCAATAAGGGCAAGCATTAAGCGTGAACTAAGAACAGTTCTTTTTTGTCCAACAAATTTACTTTAACAAAAAGTTTTTTTTTTTTTTAAGTTTATTTGAGAGGAATTACCCGGTGTGGCGGGTAATTTCGCGCACGTGACTTTTGGCTTAAATTTGGCAAATAAAAACAAATATTTCTGCTTCTAAGAAAAGGATTTAAATTTAAAAACAAAAACTAAAAAAATAAGGCCATTTTGGAGTCCGAAATTCATTGCTCTATTAAAATAAGGAATGAATTAGAAAGAATATTATTTTACGAATTTCAAATAACTAAATTAAACTTAATATTGTTGTAATAAAAAAACAAATATTTAAAATGTTATGTAAAATAGCAAATAGTATTCAAGAAACATTAAAAATTGAACGTCAAGTATAACCTTACACCGTTAAATATAACCGTTAATATGACTTAATGTCCTAACTTTTAATCTGTAGAGTGTGGCCTTTACCTTGCTGTGCTTTAATAGATGCTTTTAATTAATGTTTCTCTAAAATCCCTTATTAGTATTTCATGTATAATTCAGATGCACTTTCAAAATAAACAAGGTATCCGTTAGGTAAAAGGGATAATACCACATACCAGTTGTAGGATCCCACATAGAATCAATTTATTCATCAAGCCTTGTTTCGTTTGAAATTCTCAAAATTTTTTTTTTTAAATGGCTCATTCTGCTGAAAAACGCTAAGACTTAAAATATTTACAGTTGGAAATTGTTATTATTACTTGCAAAAAGTGTCTTGCCTTAAAAACTGGAGGCCCGAAATTTTAAGAAAAATGTCTATTCCATCCATTGTTCGAAATTGTTCTAATAGAAACGGGAAATTAAAAGCAGTGGAAGTTATTCTAACATATATGTATTCCATATGATAAAAAGCCGGCGTCCTTGTATAGGGGTAGAGCATCTTCCCCGTGATCTGGGCATCCCGGTTCGAGCATGGTTGTTCTTCATCTGTGATGTGTGTGAAGGTGCCCCCCTGTAAAAAGGGGCTGTGCAAGCGAATGTGTGAGTTTCATCTTCATATGAGCTAGAAGTCAGACTTCTGCCGCTCATGGGTCTTTACCCCCCAGAAGCTACTGCACCCCCTTTCCGTGGTAACGCGAACACGATATCATCATCATATATATGAAAGTGGTTCGAACCTCTTTCCTGCACTTTTTAAACTGAACTGCCCACTGCTCGGATTTACGCCGCTTTCCTATATTTTTTTAGTAACTTCTTCCCTTCAAATCGTTTCTTTAAAAAATAAGTTTTGTAGCAGTGGTTAAATAAATATGCTATATACTATCAAACACAATGTCTTTCATTTTTTTTTTTCAAATTCTTTATTTTTTTCATTCAGCTATTGCTGCAGTTTTCTTTGTAATAAACAATTAAATATCACTTTCCCTAAACGTTGAACTCGACTTGTTTCATGAGTTTAAATATACCTGAAACAGCTTTCACATACTTACTATTAAAAATTGTCGTTTAACCTTTCAAATACTAATGTTTCTGGATTCCAGCTGTTTGAAAGCAACATTATGGTGATTGGTCCAGTATAACTGCAAGGATGCTCCCCTCTTTCAAATTATTATAAAAGCTTTTTTTTTCCCTCAATTTTTTGTGATATTTCCACATTGAGGCGGGAAGTCAATAAATGATGGAAATTGGAAAAGAAAATACAATCAGTGGAAGTGGTCTTTCCGAAGATTTTTAGCAAATTCCTTAATAAATTTATCTAGCCATTATTAAATACATGCCATTTGCGAACAATATTTAACAAAAGAACCTATTAGAGCGCGATTTTTGGGGAGCGATTAATCGCTGGAATGTGCACAATACACAAGAAAACTGAAAATATATTTTGGATGCCTTTTTCCGACTGACTATAACAAAATGTAACTTAGAATTACAATTTAAATCATAAGAACACATTCCAAATTTCATTTATTTTAAATTATCGCATTTCTAAATAATTACGTTTACATACATAGGCCTATAATATGGCGAAAAGTTGGTCGCCGAAGATGGCTAATCCTAATTTAATAAAAATCATTGTGGCTATGGGTGTATGTATGCTCTACAAAACAGTTTATTTATTTTCATTGAATGGTTTGTTTTCTTTTATAAATACAAAAGCTGCCGAAACAATCACCATTAAATTTTTGCTACTCTTTATAGATAATATCTACATAAAGCAGAGTAATCTCCTCACAACATAAAATTTCTAAAAAGAATTCAAGCCCCGAAAAAAAGAAATTTACCATCTAAAAACATGAAAAAAGATAGACTTTTAAAATTGATTTTCTGTGACTCGTAAACATTTAAAACTATTAGAAATTCCTCTTCCCTTAAAACAAGAGCTTTTCACTGACCCTTACGTCCATAACAGTCCGAAATAACAATCTACGGAATGGAAGTAAATTGACGTAGTCGTAACTATGCGGTACCTTTCGCCTAGAAACGAGAATTTTACCAGCTGAAAGATCACATCCCCCAAGTAACCTTTCCAGTTGAAGCGTCAATTATCAGAAAACAACAGTTAGATGTTAAGGAATGTTTTCCGAAATGAGTTTTCTAGGATCGAACCCACCTCTCTCACTCACACCAACGCCCCCTGGCTGTATTCGATCCTCTGTTTAATTTGTTGCCCAGAGGACACAGGGTAAAAACCGATACCTTAGAATTTAGGAACAATTACGTTGCATTCCTTAAGTGAAGCTTTGCTCGCCAGAACAAACTTAAGATTCCCTCCAGAAATATTTGGAGAATGGCCGATTGACGCTGTTGATTCCTTAAGGTACGCTGGAAAAGTTTCAGTTCAAGTTAAGTTTAGCTTAGAAGTGACGTACCGTTTGAATCTAATGATAGTCCAGGGAAGAGAATTTAATGGGAAGTTGATGGAATAGTTAACAGAAAGAATGAGGAGTAAGTAATTGAATCAAAATCTTTAAAGTTTAGAAAGAAAACATAGTTAGCTTTACAGATTCTATTCTTATATTTATTTACGAACACTTCTAACAGAATATGCAGGTTAACTATTTTGTTTAAAATAATTGTATTTTTTCAGTAATTATTTTTAATTGTCGTCTGATTTTACAGTTCTATTTGATTATAATGTTAAAAAACAGACTAATTGTTTTGTTTAAAATAATCTTATTTTTACAATAATTATTTTTAAGACTTTTAATTATCGTCTGATTTTACAAAACTTTCTTTAATTACACAATTATGTTTGAAAACATGCAAGCTATAGGAAATTTTTAAAATAAAATATCTAGGTAATTATTTTTTTTAAAAATAATATTATTTTTACAGAAATTATTTTCATGATTTTTAATTATTGTCTGATTTTATAAAGTTTTAAGTTTTCTTTAATTACAAAGCTATGTTTAAAATCAGACAAGCGATAGAAACTTATTTTGAACAGTTCTAACTGAAAATGTAAGTAATTTTTTGTTTAAAATAACATTATTTTTACAATAATTATTTTTAAGGCTTTTAATTATCGCCTGATTTCACAAAGTTTTCTTTAATTACAAAGTTATGTTTGAAAACATGCAAGCGATATTAAATTATTTTGAATTTTTCAAATGGAATATGCAGATAATTGTTTTGTTTAAAATAATTTTATTTTTACAATTATTATTTTTAAGATTTTTAATTATCGTCTGATTTTATAGCTTTCTTTGATTACAAAATTATATTTACAAATACACAAGTGGTAAAAAATTATGATTTCGTTTGATATTAACAAATGTTTTGTTTAAAACAACTTTATCTATTATACAATAATTTTTTAAAATTTAAAACTATCGTCTGTTGATAAAAACGTTTTTCTTAGTAACATTGTTTGTATGTACACAATTTTCATTTAAAAAACAAATATTTTAGTTATATAATCCAAGAACGCTGTAACATCTATGAAATCAATATATTTAAGTGCAGAAATTATATTATTTTTAACAACTGTTGAGATCTATTGTTCTATCTGTAATCTCGCAATCCATAAATCACTTTTATTTCCTGTTTCGTTTCTCATGGTATATGGTTTCATAATAAATTTCTGTCTCCACTATTAAATGCTTGGAAAAAATGAAACAGAAAATTAGTATCAAGTCAAAACCTTTAAGTGACATTTCTATTTAACTGCCAGTTTATTATATACGGAATTTTGTAGACTTGGACACTTGAAAAGTGTAATGCATATCCATAGATCTAAAGCTATTAATGAAGATGATGAGAACGGAATATTGGATGGATATTGGGTTCTCGACATCCAATATTACTATATTTTGCATAAATGTCAAGTGACATAATTTAAACAAAAACAAAACAAAAAACTTTTTTTTTTTTTTGCTAAAATCACGATGAAATATTTTAAATTTATTTACTTTAAAATTAATTTAAGGGAAAGAAAAAAAGAATAGAATCTAAAAGAAAAAAAAAAGAATTTCAAAGTCAATCACACTTTTTAAAATTTTTTAAATAGTCCATCAGCTTTTAATAGGATAAGGGAAACTGAAGGAAAAAATTAGCACTCACAATGAATTATATTTTCTTTATATTATCAAGGAGTTTAAGAAACATAGTGATAGTTAAGAACAAGAGAAATGACATAAAACATTTAAAGCAAAAGAGTTCTATGTAAAAATCTTATTTAAATTATAAAAGAATTTTACAAAAATTGTGTAAACATCTTGTGTATATTGACATTTTAAATTTTTTGGAAAAAAATTCTGTTGTTTTTGTTTTTGTAGTAATAATTACAAAGCACCATTGAGCTATTTATATTTTTTATTAAGAATATATATCTGTTTTCTCTGAATTTTCTTCTTTTTTTGGCATCGATTCTCCTAATATTTTGTATTTTCGTATAAAGTTGGTGTTTTTTTTTTCTTTTAATCGCGCAATAATAAAAAAAAATTAGATTTGAAAGAGCAGGAGGTATAAAATTAATTCTTTTAAATTCGTGCAATCTCTTCAAAAAGTGAGTGAAATATTAAAAAACTCTCTAAAAATATCAAAAATTTAGAAAGCACCTTCTCAGATGCAAATAGATGCTTTCAAAGCTGGACTCAGAAAATATATAATTTTTTAAAAGTATTTTTTAATGTGGCTCTTGAAATATATTGTAGTTTAAAATAATTAATTTACATATCTAAAATAGCTAGAAAAACCCGAAATACCAGCCTCACTTCTCCAACTACTGGTTCCATTTTACAATTTTTTTTTTTTTCATATAAAATTTCATTTCAGTCCTGACCTCTAAATATGTCATCACAAATTAATTGTCCTCTTTCACCCATTTCGAAAGAAATCTCAAAAATAATATTTTATTGTGTATCTCTAAAGATTAAACAAAAAATCATAAAGAAAAATAAGTTTACCAGCATTAATATATAAATCACTATCAATGGGGATTTAACATTAAGTTCCTGATTTTTTAGAATTTAGAATCTGAAAAACTAGATCTAAGTACACATAATTCTCAATCCAAAATAGAGATAAATTGAGTTGCACAATACATTACAATGAATGCCATAAATAATTTAAAGAAAATCTAGTATTCGAATTTCTTTCTGTCTTGGTTAACAAAAACTCTTTGATCCAAAATGTTGCTTGTTCCTCATTTCATGATTTCACTTTTTTAACGTATCAAAAAATTGAAAGCATCAATCATATAGCTGTTTGAAAAACAAGTCCTTTAATATGTAAAATTACTATTTGTCATTAGCATGTCCAGCTGTTTTATCAAATGGCTCCGAATTTCTAGTTTAATCGTTATGAGTACGAAAAAAGGGGAAATAACTTACTTTATGGCAGCAATTTTTTTACTTACTCGATATGACTAAAAAAAGAAGTGCAAACAACTTTAAAATAATGAAAGTTATAATTTTGCCAGATCTTCCATTTTATGAAATTTAGTCTCTTAATAATGGATACAAATATTGATAGGCTCAAATGATGCAGATAATTATGTATAGAAGCTGGAAAAGATCATTGTTTTTCCAGAAGAAGCAAAATATTGAAAAATCGTCAGCAAACATCTTAAAACGATAAAATTATGGAAATATATTAAATGATTCCATAAAACATAATTCAGAAATTGGATACTTATATGTAAATTTCATTATCAAAATCATTATTATCTGTGTACTTACATGACAAAAAAAATAATAAATAAAAAAGATAATGTTTTAGAAAAAATTACAGACCAGCTGATTCTTTCTTCTTAATTTCTGAAGGAATAATGAGACAATTATCTATAAAACTCTATTAATAAGGTTTTTGAGAACTTTTTTTCTCTCTCTCTTTCTTTATCTTTGAAAAGGCAATAAAAAAAAGGGCACATTTTTTTTTCCTTCTGAATCTGCATCCAAAAGTTTCAGGACGAAAATTCTCCTAAATCTAATAATCTGTTTTCAAAATTTATGAAGTTTCTTTCTACCTATTAAGAAAAAGGAACTCTAAAAAATAAAATATTTCCTGGTACAAAGAACGCTGAACGCTACTAATTAAATAATCAGGTAATACTTTGACGTATGAAAAGGTGAATTGATTTTTAGCTCAAATTTTGACAAATACGCCTTTCTTTTTAGTGAAAATCTCCAACTTTATGACTCTCAAACTTAGGCAATTAGTTATAATGATGTTTTTATCGATTTTTGCGTAAAGAAAGATTAGAACTTAGGAGATAGAGCGAAAAAAAAATCATCTACTCAGACACATTTTTCTGCTTTTGTTGTCAGAGTAAAAAAGAATATGAAGTTTACCGTAAAGAGATCAATAGAGTCTCCCGCATTTTGTGATTTTTTTTTTTCAGTTTGTTCTTCAGAAGTTTTTATTATCGTCTTGGAGAAATGTTCTAAGCTGTGTGAAGAAATTAATTTTTGTTTAGGTATATGACGAAACACAGAACATATAAAAAATTTCTTTAAACAAAGAACTACATCATTATGATTAAAAAATCAAACCATGTCGAATCTCCAAGCCAAAGCGATGAAGTAATCAAAGATTTTATCGATTACAGTAGTGTGATGAGTATGTTAAAGAATTTTAGACAAAAGAAATATTGCTTTCAAAACAAGAAGTAGTTGTTAAGGACAAAAAATTCTATATAAGTATGGAAAGATAACAAATGTAGTGAAGAATAACACCAAAAAAAAAAAACTTTGTTTCTGACTATTTTCCAAGTAATCAGAATCATTGATTTAAATATGTAACTCTTTTGTGCCAATCTTCAAATATTTTTTTTCGAAGTTTCCGACATCTGCTCCGCTAATTTTTGAAGAACAAGGTTGTTGAAAAATAAACAACTTTTCTGCTCTACATTTTTGACAAGAAAGAAACATTTTTTTATTTTCTTTCGCAAAAAGTAATTATTTAAGGTATTCTTATAAAACTACAAATAAATTCTTGAACCTTTTTTATCGTTTGCATGTTAGTTATTTTTTTTTCTTTCAATGAATATTTAAACTTCCTATTGATAATTGTTGGTTTCTTACTTATTGGTCAACATATCAATCTTTGTTAGACGTAAGTAATGCTAATAAAAATATTCATCATGTAATATACAAATAATGATTAATAGTTCCATAAAATATTAAACAGTAAATAATTCAAGAAGTTAAAATATAAATATATTAGTCGAAATAAATTTAAAAAACAATATGATAAGAAAATTATAGAAAATATAACAATGCCACATCATTTACGCAGCTATTTTAGCCAATAATCCAAGTACCGTAAGATTTGATAATATTGTTACAATATCCAGGTAATTTTGTCGTCTGCCATTTCTGATTTAGATTTTGTTCAGCTGTTATCATAATTAAAAAAAAAACAGATTGAATGTAAGTCATAACAAAAGCTGTCATATTGTCATTCACCTAGCAGTACTTTTTTTTTTTTTTATTCTGCGAAAAACTGTCGGCTTTTATATGCATTGCGCAGATGTTAGGCTCTATTTGTAGATCCTCTAAATAAACCATTACTTTTCACCCTTCATAGTAGACTCAATAACAAATAACGACGCTTTATTCTAAGCATAAAAAAGGAAGAACACACAGACAACAAAACACAGGCAAAGCATTCACAAAATCAGCACTTACGTAAAACCACATATAAACAGCAAATCGGTAATAAATTGACGTAACAACACAAAACGCTCTAAGAAAATTCGAAGAGAGTCAATCAATTACTCAAGCCTTTCAACTCGTATGCTATTCCAAACTGACAATTCTGACTCTATTACTATAATTCTCGTAACAGAGCAAAGAAGTTCCTAGAAAAATATTATTACTTCACGCCTAATCGATATATCAACAAAATTCCAGCAATTTCTGGAGCTTCCGTTTTTATCGCTAAATGATAGCTCTGATTGAGGTAATTGGTTTGGTTCTATGGATACATTCAGAATCCATAGAATTATCTTTAAAATTGCCATTTATTTGAAATTTAAAGTGCAGGGAAATAATATGACAAATTCGTAATTTTATTTTCAATTTTTTTCAGCTCATATTGAAAATTTGACAGAATTTCGACTTGGTTCATTGCGAGTTATAGAACATGATGTCTGTAAATGTAATATTTGCCAATAGTTTGTGGGTAATTTGCGAAATTCTCGCATAATACACGCAATAAACAACCAACTGGTTCGCCACAAATATTGTTTATATTTAATTTCAGATAAATAGTTTATATATAAGAACATGCTCAGGATTTTGACAAATTGTTTAACTTTAAAACCGTGTTAATTGTCTTACTTAAATTCTATTTATTGTGTATATGAATTTTTGTAACAGAGAGGAATCCCATAGCGCTATTAAGAACGTAAAAGTTCGGTACATCTGTTTTCTAAATTCCGAGATATTGTTATTTCATTATTTATTTGTCTTGTAAGCTACAAAGATATTAAACAGATTCCTTCTTCAATAATTTTCAGAAAATCACTCGGTTAAATATTTGATGAGACAATGAAAAAGGTTTGAATTTCAGGGTAACAATCTTATTTTTTTTGTTCAAAATTAAGCAAAAAAATACTTCTAAAAATTTTTTTTTTAATTTCCAAAAATATTTAATTAGTATCACTGAATATATTTTTTAAATTTTAAGATGATGCAAAACTTATTTTTGCACAATAATGTTTTCAGTAGTTAATACGGAAAATCGCCCAAATTTAGCTTAATTTTTAATTAATTAAAATTTTATTCAATTTTTTTTTTAAATTTGAACCAAAGCACTCTTTCTATTCTCAAAGGTATATGTGTACCAAATTTAGTAGCTGTTGGTCAAACGGTCTACCCGTAGAGTGATAGACGTCCTTTTTTAGTAGAGAAAACTAATTCTTGTTAGAACTAAAAAAGAATACTTATTTGTAGAGAACATAAAGAAATACAATAATAATAATAAGATGCAACGAATAGATAGATTTTTTCCACCATTGAGATAGCGAGAGAGAGAAAAGAGTGCGACCCATATTCTTATGCAGTAAAACATTTTTTACAAATAATTTTTTTTTAAATATAATTTATTATATCATCTACTTTAATTGTGTTTTCAATAATCCATTTAAGTATAAAGGTAGGTATTCTCGAACGCACACATAGTATATATAACCGTCTATTCATCCACATTTTCATAAGCATAACACAAAAATGCAACGAAGATAAATGTATGAAATTCAACATCTGATTTTGTGACTACATCTGGGTCAAATTTTGGTTTAAATCGATAGGAAAAAAAAATTGTTTAAAATACAAATTCAATTTTAAGGAACTATTATTCGTATGCCAGTGGTTAATTACCAAAGACCACACGATAGATTAAATAAAAATTCTAAGTGCATGCCAAATATCAATATTTCGTAATTACTGTTCTCCAATGCCATGCAAAGCATTTGCGTCCTTACCGAAAGTGCACAATAGTATGTGGGGGACAGAATAACACCTTTATTAGAGATTATGCGAGAAAGTTTTGGGAAGACAGCTCCCACTGGATTTTAATGCTACTCTGTACTTTTATCTCTTTGTCTTAGAAACCATATTGAAAGCATCACATGTAAAAATCGATTTCTGGAAATCTAAAACATTTTCAGTTGTTAGAATAATAATGCGTACTTCTAAAGCAATTTTTATACATGGTAAGTGATCAGAATAAATGCAGTTCAGAATTTGTGGTATGCCTAAGTCTTCAAGCAGAATAATTCTAATTATTTCTTTGTTGGTGTACAAAAATTATGCATCCCCCTCAATAAGGCACAGCGATTGTTTGCGATGTATTTACTCCTTTTTTTTCCAAAATCAAGAGTTCTAGATGAATCAAGTCTTCTGATATGCACTAATTCTTATCATCTTCCAGCGTATTTCTTCCGTCCAAAAATCGTTTGTATCTTAGAGAAACATTTCATATAAATAAAGAAAAATAATCATGTAAATTTGTTTTATTAATTAGTACATTTCTAAGCTGCCTTTACCAAGTTTTGCATTAAATTCAATTACAGCTCTTGGTACCATTTTAATAATTCAACATGAAAAAAGAATTTACTTTTAATGAACGGCGAAATAATTTGTCAAAAATCCGAAAAGTTAGCTTTATTGAGATGAAAAACTTATTCTCATTTTTTCTTTGTCTACGAAATGCAAAAATTACTACATTCATTTATTTAAAATGCGATAGTTAAGCCAACTTTGCGCAATTTTCATTTTAAAAAATGCACATCCGTTACATAATTTTATAGTGTGTCAAAGAGTTTGAGGCTATATCTCAGCCAACAGTGACACCAACGGTGTAATAGTTGATATATGATAAATCTCGACCACCAACTGGTGCATTGTACATTTTTGCACTTCCTGGAACTGCATTTATTTCACTTAATCCAAATTATTCGTTTTAAATACAGATTTGTATTCTTGGAAAATAAATCCCATTGTCTGATATAGTGAAACCGTGTTTTGACGGCTGTTTCTTCTTTCCATCTGCAATCAGTTACACAATGATGCCTACGCCGGCGTCCTAGCATAAGGGTAGCGTATCTTCCACGTGATCTGGGCGTCCCGGGTTCGAGTCCCGGTTTTGGCATGGTTGTTCTTCCTGTTCTATCTGTGAGATGTGTGAATGTGCCCTCCTGTAAAAAGGGGTTGTGCAAGCGAATGAATGATGCGTGAGTAATCAAGTCGTACTCTTGGTCCAAGTTGGCTCTACGATAAAATCAAGAAGCGCTCTCCTTTAGGCTTAAATCGGCTGTCTTTGAACGGCCGGCTTGTCCGTGGCAGGTGCCATAGGCAACAACAACAACATGATGCCTACACTTTATCCTTGTATGCTTAAGTAAATGTGCATGCAATGAGACATCGGATTCATTAGCTGCTTTTTAGTCAACAAGATTATGAATAACAACAGATGTTTCATTTAATCATTACAATAAACTTAAAATAAACTATTAAAGTGCGAGAATGTAAGATATCTCTATGGTGTGATTCGATATTCTGAATAACGTACAATAGAGTAATAATATTGCTGGAAATATTATGCGAATAGAGATGATTTCAAGATGCAGAATTAAAGAAATACAAATGAACAATTCAACTAAAATTTGCCATAACATTTTGCAGGTCGAATAGTAATATAAAGCTCATCGAAATTTAGCTGTTCTCTCCCCATCATTTTCCTCACTTATTTTCTCCACCTTTGCTTCCTAATACGCATGTTATTCAGAGAGTGTGATGCACACGTGATCAAGCAAGAATGAGACCTCGCATAAATTACAATGCTCATTTTAAAGTCCAAAATTTGAAATAGCACAAATTATTTAGAGTATACCTCATAATTTTGGCCAGATGGAGACAATGTATGATCCAGCAACTTTCTCTAAATATCTGCAACAGTTTGACCTCGAAGTTATGCTATATAAGCAAATTTTCGATAAAACCTAGTTCGAATCTTAAAATTTCCTATCCCAATGTTCCTTAAAGAGACAAATAAAACAATTTTCATTTCTAGTTCGACATAAAAGAGAATTTTGACTTAACAAAGGTTTGTGGCTATCCTGATTTCATTAAGATGACATTATGGTTTAAACTGTGTGATCATGCCAACGGATTAATTATGCGATGCACGTGCCAACTGTATTTTTTATTCTTTGTTCACGAGATTCATATTTTTGATATGTATTCGATTAACGGATGTGACTCCAGATCAGAAGGTTGAGAGTTCAAATCACGTCAGGGTCACCAATATGGATATTGTCCATAATATTTAATTCAATAATTGGTGTAAAAAACATTTTTATTTTAAGGGAACATTAAGAAAATTTTGCTGGTTTGTAGAATGCGCATAGTTAATCCAAAGAATAAAAAATACAGTTGGCTTGTGCATCGCATGATTAATCTGCTGACACGATCACAGAGCTTAAACCGCTAAGTCATCTTGATAAAAGCAGGATCATTATAAGTTTTTCATAAAAGGGAATCATGGCTTTATTATTGATATTTTAAAAATTCATTATTTACTGAAATTTTAAAATTGAAGTGTTGGGAACTGAAATGAGTTTAATAATTGTTTCCAATTGCGCTATTGCCTAGTGATGACGTGTTACTACTTCCATGTATATATATGTCTTGTTTTAAAATAAAGCTGACTGGACTGTTCTGTTCTTTTAGCAACTGTTGCGTCTTTTAATTGAATCGACAGTCGTAAAGTCATCGGGTAGATGCAAGAGTCCCATTACAGATGAGAAGATTTATTTAGATATATTTTATTTCTTTTGAAGATTTTCATTTAAAATATTTGGCGCCCAACGTGGGACAAAACGTTACGGCTGAATTTTATATTTTGTACAGCAGTATCTGGGTTTGATATGGTCTTCAAGCGTCTTTCACCATGCGGGCTAATGCATTGGAAGTAGAGCTTTCAAAGGGGACATTGGATTCGAAATCTACTTTGAAACATCAACTAAAGAATAAGTTTGATCGTTACACCAGAACTTAATTGCACAGAATTTCCAGTCTTATCAGTTCAGCAACATCGGCTCCAATAACACAATCCTTTGAATACAAATCTGGTATTACAATATTATTTTCTTCCAACTCCCTCAATGTCAAAAGAGCTTTAGATTTAGGCACATAGCTGCATATTCTTTCCTCAGGCATAACCTCCATGTCTACAGAAAAATTACCGTTTAAACTGGAAATCTTAATTTCGTGTACCTCATGCAAACGTGGCTTAATATCCCCTCTCCCTAAATAAGCTTTGCACTACATGCTGCTTCTTTTTAAGTTTCAATTTAAGCTCTTTAATTATTCTTGTACTTAAATAAGAGAGTCGAGACCCAGTATCGATGAGTGCTCTAACATTTACTCTTTTATTACCGTTCTCAATTACGACTCTTAAAATCATCAGTAGAATAGTTTGCAAAGTATTGTTAGTCATAACCTTAGTAAACACTTTAGTTCCGTTCTTATGTGAACTTGAATCCCGATCTGGACACATCAAAAGAAAGTGATTGTTACCACATTGCATACATTTGCATTTAAATTTACAATTTCGGGACACGTGTTTTAAACGTAAACAAGAAGAACATGCCCCTTTTCTAGATAAAATCTTTCTTCTCTCTACTAAAGTCAATTTTCTGGCCATATAACAGTTCTGGCTGGGATGCTTCTTATCACAGAAAAGACAATCGAAATTCCTCCTCCCTGAATTCGTTGTATTTATCAAAGCAGCTGTTGAAGGAATTTCCGGAACCACACCCTTGTTCACGTCGGCCTTTTTCGAGTTAGCTCGATCATCTCCTCGCCAAATAACTTCTTTCTTCAAAAAGGTCATCAAGTTTTCCAGTGCTTGCAGCTTGCCGGTGAGTTCATCATATAAAGCTGAGAGGTTGGCTGTAGCTCTACCAAATGTGGCATTCTTCATTACCATACTTAATAATTCTCGAACGTAAACTTGCACCAAAAGGTCTTCATGCCCGAAACGTTCCTTCAGAATTTCCACTGTCTTTTATAATTTGTTAATGGCAAGCTCTCGATGATTCTAGCAGCCTTCAACCCAGAGACCATTGCTTGAAGCAAGTACTGGAACTCATCCTCCGCAAGCAAACTTGCATCCAAATGAATCTTCTCAAACATACTCCAAAAACTCAAAAATTCTTTAACATCACTAGAAAATTTCTTCAGTTCTATCTTCGGAAGTTTAAGCTTTCGGGTTTCACTCAAATCCTTCTGCAAAGCAGCGTAGCCATATTTTCTGTCGATCTCCGCTACCAATGCAAAATAGAGATCTCGGTATCTTCAAATCTTCCAAATAAGCCTCTTCCGAATCTTACAATTTCAATATCTCATTCAATACTTCCCCTTGGCATGCAGACAAACGATCAAACATATCATTTAGTTGATGCTCCAAAATTAAAGTAGATTTCGAATCCAATGTCTCCTTTGAAAGCTCTACTTCCAATGCACTAGCAGACTTGGTGAAAGACGCTCGAAGACTCTTTCGTTTGGTCTTTAAGGCTTCCATATCAAACCCAAATACTGCTGTACAAAATATATAATTCTAAAATTCGGTCGTAAAGTTTTTCCTCACGTTGGGAGAAAAATATTTTAAGTGAAAATTTTCAAAGCAAAATACATCTAAATAAATCTCATCTTTAATGGGATTCTTGCATCTACCCGATGCCTTTAAGGCTGTCGATTCAATTAAAAGACGCAGCACTTGCTAAAAAAACAGAACAGTACAGCACAGCTTTATTGTAAAACAACAAGACATATATATACATGGAAGCAGTAACACGTCATCACTATTCAACTGCGCAATTAGAAACAATTATTAAACTCATTTCAGTTACCAATAACTATTGATTTTAAGATAACAATATGCTTTTTTCTTTTTTCCATTCTTAAATTTGAAAATTTTTACAAATTTCGATTTTTATTAAATTCTTTTTTATATTTTCATAGTCGTTTTCGATGAAACTTTCTTATTTATAGATATAGCATAGCTTTAAAATTCCTTCTGTTCATTCAAAATGAAAATTTTAATTTACAAGACTTCAAAATTATGTGCATTTGAAATCAAGATTTAAATGTTTTTATCTTTTTAATTTATTCATATTATATATATATATAGCATGGTTTTAAAATACATTGTGTTCATTCAAAATAAAAATTTAAATTTGTGAAATTTCAAACTAATGTGCAACAGAAATCAAAATCTTTATATTTTCAACTCTTGTAAGATATTGATGTAACAGTTTTTTTTTTAATGTGACAATTTAAATTTACGAAGAGCATGATATCAATAAAGCATGTTTACTTATATCTCATACATTTGAAGCTCAATATATTTGTTATTCGAGTTGTAAAAAAAAAATATAGTATGATACATATTAACATAACATGAATACATTTATTCAAAATATAGTAAATATAAACTACATTCACTAGAATAAGAAAAACAGTAGCACGTTGCTTCAGTCACCAGCACAAATTAGGATGGGGAGAAAAAAGTAAGATTCATCAAAAGATATTTCAGATTCTCAATTTTATTATATACACACAAGGACCTAGATTACTGTAAATAAAACTATAAAATAATTGGAAATTACAGCAAAAATGATTATTTTATAAATATTTTAAAATAAATCCAATTTCAATAAAGCAAAACATTCAAAGAAAAATGGAACTGCAGTGAGCAATATGATTTGGCTATACTCTGACACTTTCTTTGGCATATAAAAGTAGAACATACAGCTTTGGCAAGAAGTAGTATTTATTTATAATAAGGCAATTTCCATCAATAGTCACAGTAAAGTTACAGTTAATATATTACTTTTATAATAAAAAGAAAATAATTAGAATCAGAAAACTCAAATTATAAATACAATAGTAATAAAATACAGATCATATACAAATCATAGGCCACAGTTTAAACAAAAGTAATGTAACATCGCAGCATGTTTTAAATTACGATAGCAAAAAAGGGTTTAAATAAATGCATCTTTTTTTTTTTTTTTTTTTAGTTTTTTATTTCTGGAGAATTTGGAATGGCATTTGCAAAAAGAAAATAAAAATCTAATTTCACTTCTTAAAGTTAGATATCTTAATATTGTTAACAATTTAAAATTTTATTAAAAAATAGTCCAAAAATCAACCATATCAAAAATATAACATTCTCTTGTGCTGTAGTACATTAAAATTATATTGTGCATAAAATATTTAGCCATCCATTTAGAGATTCACAATTTAAAAATATTCTTTACCATAAATTAATAGTTTAGAATTAGTCATTTAAAATTTCTTTAATCAGTTAGTGATCAATAATAATTACAAAGTGAAATACATTGTGATCAATACACAATAGTAACTACATACATAGTGCTTCAGTATTTTTATACATTATTTATAAGTTCAAAAAAAATCATTTTTTTTTTTTTTTTTTTCCTATTTTTAAAAATACACAATAAAAGTTTTAGAAAAATCCTGAAAATAGTAAATGTATTTATACAAATGCTTGAATATTATTAACTTATCCCATTTTTTCATCCTTATTTAGGAGGTAATATGCTCCTTAATCATATATTTCCAAATTTCTTCATATATACATGATTACAAAGTAATAAAAGACAACATTTTTTTAGTATGATAAATGGATTTGCTAAATAATTTAATTGCAGTTATCACAAAATGTACACAAATGACATTTTTTTAATTGCACTAAATAAATTTTAAGTATGACAAAATTAGATTCTTGTGATAACACTCAACAGCAGCACTTATTTAAACTATTTGAAATTGGCAGAATGACAAATTAAATGGAATATTTAATACTGATAAAATAAAATTATAATTCTTCCTATTTAAGACAGAATCGAATTTCATACAGCACTAAAAAAAATGCTGAAATATATATTTTAAGCATTCTTAAACAAATAAAACTATAAACAAAATATTAATTTAACTTCAGAATATTTGATAAATAATTCAATATTCAAAACAAAATATACAATGAAAAATATAGAATCTGAATTTCTGCACAGCAAAAGAAAAATTAATTCCAGGAATTTCTTACCTTAAAGCCACATTAAATAAATATGGAATGAAACAAAACAAATATAAACAGATAGGCTTCATATAAATTTGAAACTAATGGTGCTTACTTTGATTTATAATCAAACAAAATCACAAAATGTACAGAAAAAAAAATCGCAACAAAAATCAACAATAAGCTAAATGCATAAAGTGTTCTCACTACAGATTGGGTTGCATTAAAATAAGAATAAAAAAAATTATAAAGATCCGGATAATTACTTAAACACAAAACCACTAAAAAAATAAACTCGACTAAACCAAGCTGTATTCTCTTTTTTTTTTACAGTTCATTATAAAAACTGGAAAAATAAAACTTTATTATTAAATGAAATGCATGTGATATTTTTAAAAATCCCACTATCAAGACAAATATGGATTTTAAAATGCTTGATAAGTCTGCTCTGAGAAACTTCATAAATATTAGTCAAGAAATAATATACACCCTAAAAATAAAAACGTTATAAAAGAATTATTTTGTAATAATTACCCTGCATACTTGAAAAGTTGAATAATTTTTGGATTAGCAAAAAATCAAATAAGATGTTAATCTTTTATGTCAGCTCAGAGTACTGTATAAATTAACTGTCTAGAAAAATAATACTCATTCGGAATTACTACAAAAATTTTAAAAAAACACTCTAAGCAATTAAAATAGAAAAAAAAATGATGCCCAGGATGAACAAATTTCATAAAATTTGTATCATATAAATCAATATTTCCTGTAAGTAGAAAGGCACAATCAAGATCTATTCATAAATATAATAATTTAGTAAAAGTCTTTTAAATATTTTGTTAACATCCCACAATAAACATTTTATGTCAAAAATTCATATCAAGCAGACTTTTAAACAGCTAACAGTAGTAGACAACAAAACAAGCAGAGAAATTAAAACATACTAAGAAATACTGATATATATATATATATATATATATATATATGTATATCATTAAAAAATTTATCTCTGCATTACCATTTCTGCAGTATTATTGAATCAATTTACAAACAAGAAAAATACCTTTATTTGATTAAATGAACATATTTTTCAATCAGATCACAATTTTTTAGCCTCGGGAATAAATACAACAATCAACAAAATTTATGATGATTTTAATCCAGCTAATTGAATACTTTGAAGACTAAAAACATCACAGAAACATCGACTAGGAGAAATATTCATTTTAAAGACAATTTGAATAAGAAAACTGGAATATGTACAGTTCACAATAGATAGTTTTAGAGCACAAACACTCAACAAGTAATGTAATCAAATTTTATATCTAATTCCAATTAAATACATATTAAAATATGAAATGTAACATGTAGTTAAATTGAAATGTGCAACATTTACATAAATAATAATTTTATATAGTAATATTCAAAAATACAATATTTTTTAATAATTTAATAATTTTAATAACTTTTAATAACAAATTATAATAATTTTTAATTGTAGTTGTATATATCTCATAATTTTTAATGTTAATATGGAACGAAATATCTTGTGAAAAGAAAGGAATCAAATAAAAAGAAAGAAAAAGGAATGTATATTAAAAATAAATCAATGAAAAGCTTTGAAATGTAGGGAGGAAAATCATAACAGTAACAATGATTCTAAGCCTCAAGATAAACAAAACTAGAAAAAAGCAATAACAAAATTCTACAATTAGTGATTTAGATAATAAAAAGCATGGCATTTTCTACGTTTACAAATATTAAAAAAAATATACAGATATAAATAACTCTGGTATTGAAAAAAAAAAAATGCTTGAAATATAGCGGACATATATTCTGTTATTTTCCACAGAAATATAGCAGAAAATTCCATTGGGAAATATTAGTTGCTTGATTCATAAATAATAGAATTCTCCCCACCACTTAATCTGTTTTCAAACATGAGAACATTGCTCTGTTAACTGTCAGAAGTCTACAAATTTCATGACCCTTGTTTTCCCAGCTGGAGATTTCACATTTAAGAATGAATGATAAAGAGGCACATGGCTAACTTACATTAAAAGCACTTCAGTATTTTATGAGTAATTTACAAAATATACTAGTCATAATTAAGAAACTACTCTGTAATTCTTAAATAAATCAGAAAATAAATATAAAAAAAGATGCTAATAAAAAAAATGGACGCATTATTACTCTTCATTTTAGATTTCTAAAAATGGCAGTGATTATAATTAAATTAATATTAAACTTTGTACTAAAACAAACAGTTACACTAGAACAGCATAACTAAAAATGACTAACAAATGTTAATGGCAACAATGCATGATACCTATATGTTGTGCAACTCATGTGAAATATAATGTGACTAATTTAATTTGTACACCGCTGGAAACTTTTCAAAAAGTATTCAGAGCTGATATATATATATATATATATATATATATATAGTACTGTAATAAATAATGTTAATTAATATTAGAAACCACAAGAACTTAATGGAAAAAAGCATTATGTATTAAGTAAAAAAATATTCAAAAATTTTATTAAATTTTTTATTGCAATTCATTAATTTTTTTTTACAGTAAGCATTTACCAATAATTCTTTAAAGATTCTCAAAAATTATTTCCATAAAATATTTTAAGGAAATTAAATAATGAGACATAAGTCATTTAAATGTTTTACTGATTAATAAATCTTTGAAACCTATTTGAGTGAGTCCAAAAGTTTCCAAACGCTAGAGATCAAACATGTCATTATTTTTATAAAACTGTGCCTCCAAGTGATGTAAAAAAAGAAGAAAAGATGAATATGAAAAATTATAAAGAAAAATGCTTTTTAGCTTCTAAAAGGAGAGCTTATTAAGTAAATAAGTTAATTGAATGTGTAAAAAAAGCTATATGTACACAATTTATTCCTAAATAAGACATTCAAAATTGAAAGAAAACAATGATCATGAAATAACTGGACTTCTTTTTAGGTCGAAGTAATAATTTTCAGTTAATAAAAAAATCAGCTCTTTCCAAAATTTTAATCAAGGACACTTTAATATTGATCCAACCAAAATACTCACATTTAATAATTAAATATAATCCACTCACAACAAACAAATATCATAACAAATCATATTAAATATGTAAAAGGAAAAAAAAGTAAATCAAAGTAGTATTTTTTATATAAAACAGAAAAAAATGCACCATAAACAAATTCTACAATATTATAAAATAAATTTTGCATGCACTATACATAAAAATTTTCTGCTAAATGAAAAAAAAAAAAAATTAACAAAATCTTTTCACCTAAATAAATAGAGAAAAAAAAGCTTTAAAAAATTATGGTTTTCTGTTTGTTGTATCCATATTTAAAAAAATTCTAAAAGCTTCCACGAAACGCTGAGTGCTAAATATCCACTAAGATCAATGTCTAACACATAGGTAATACCTATTTACATAGTAATTAATTCTTATACAGGTAAAGAAGATGTTTTGCTGCATACCCTCAATCCTGTTGTATAAGATCAAAAAAGTATTAATGTATTCATACAAAGAAGCTGGTGCAAGATTTAATCCATTTCTGGGACTGCAGAAGTAGCTATACTTTCTGTTTCATAAGATGAATCGTGTTTTGCAAGGATACGGAGAAGTGGACGTAACTTCAGCCACCATTGATGTTTGGGTATCCTATGCCTATAAATGAAAGATAAAAAATATCAGCAAGAACTTCCAAGTTATTGCACAAAGAAAAATAAAAAAATTTTACTGAATAAAAATTCAACATAATAAGAGACAATTTCAGAAGTTTAACTGATTTAACTGACAGTTTATCAATGGAAATAGTTTTTACATTTTCTTTTATATATATATATATTCAACAGGGATGAAATAACAGCTGCTTGAAATTGTTAAAATGTAAAAATAAATGATATGCAATGAATTACTCTTAATAAAAACTCATATTTCAAGATTACTTGATAATTGTCTATATGTTTAAACAAGAATTCTTGATTTATGTGTTGTGATCAACAAGTGTGATTAGTGTCACTTTCACAGAATTGCCTTCCTTCTTATTCTTTAAGATTAGTAAGCAAAATCAGTTAAATAAATATTATTTCAATTTCTTGAATATGTATCAGATTTGAGGTCACAAAAATTTTCTCCACACAAAAACAGGATCATATGTAAAAAAGTTTAAAAAACAATAATTTAAAGAAAAATTGCTGTCAGTGACAGTTAATATATTGCAATCATGGAGGTATTGTGAAATTTGTAATTATTTCATGCAGGGATAATCTTTTTATTGCATACCTTTTTTAAAAATTAATCTAAATTTGCACAATATTTTGTTAAAATAATAACTATTTATATTTTTTATTTGAATTAGTTAAGTGTTTTAACTCATTAAACTTTTTAAAAATTTAAAGCTTCTTCTTTCTAATTGTAAGTCAAGACTTCTTTATCTAAGAATCAATACTTCAATCAAAAACAAATAAAATAGAGAAATTGTGGAAATTATAAAAATAATTCCTTTCAAATTTTTTAATATTAAATTATATTAAATATTAATATTAAAAGATATTAAAAACCCATCCGTATAAGAAAAACATAGATTCAAATTTAACAAAAAGTACAAAAAATTCTATAACTTTTTGTTTATCATTCCTTGCCTTTTTTTTTTTTTTTTTCCTCACTATCTCATCTATTTTAAAATTTTTAATACATACTTTATTGGACCAGATAGGCATTGTAAGTGAAAAAAAAAGATAAAGCATTTCTTCTAACAGTTTCAAAGGAGGAGTAAGCTTTGAATATAATGATATAGTTTAATTTGAAAACTATAAAAAACTTTTAAAGCAAATTCACACATCTAGATCAGAACAATATAGAATGATAATGCTTTGGGTTCAATTCAAAGTCCAAATTACTTTCATATTCTAATTATATATATATATATATATATATATATATATATATATATATATATATATATATATATATATATATTAGTATATGAAATAAAGTAGATATTTAAGCACTAAAAAAAATATACTTGAAGTCAGTTTCTTGCTTCAAAGTCTGTACTGGAGTAAACAGATACTGTCGTCTTACTAAGCCCATTAACACTGCAGTGTCAGGAGATGTACAACAAATTTTACCATCAGCTTGTTTATATTGTTTTAACTGTGTTAAAAGCCAATCAGTAGCTTTAGCTGCCATTTTTGTACCAAAATTTCTATCAAAAGGTGATGGACTGCCACCCTAGAATTTAAAGAAAATAAGAAAATGTACTTTCAATAAATTCATTTGAAAAAGTTCTAAATAAATTTTAACAAAATCAATCACACAGTAGCATTGCTTTTCATACAGTTAAACAACTTATTGCAAAAATTATTTCTGTGAAAATAGTCATGTGTAAATACTTAATGTAGACTTCATTAAATATCTAAGTTTATACTCAGATTTTTGAAGACTATATTTACACTTCATTTAATTAAGTTGTTTAATGCAATTTAGAAAACAATAGATATTTACTTGTTGCATGTGCCCAAGAACATTCATTCTTGTTGAAAATATATCCTTTCCTTCTTCAGAATACAGACGATATATAAAATCAGTGGTGTAATTGTCATTTGCTTTTTCATTTCTAAAAATAAAAAATAATATTATGATTAATAATATAAGGAATCAAGACAAATGAATCTAATCAATACCATTTTGAAATAAAATGCACAATTTTCTTTTGCTTGTTTAAAATGTCTCGTAATATTTCAAATTTATTCCTTTAATATTCCTGATTACACATTAGCTAAAATTACAACATTTACAATATATAAAAATAATCAACAACATATAAGAAAACAGAAAGACAAGATATCCCTAAATTTTACAAAAAGTACTATTTATTTTTATATCAAGTTTTATTTATTTTTAACAATTAATACTAACACATAACCTTTATTTATTATACTAATATCATCTTACAAATCACCTTCAGTGATCAAGTAGCTTGTTAAAAATATTAGAAAAATTTTATATCTCTTATGCTTGATGTTCATGATTCTCCAAACAAAATATTTTTAAGCAACAAATTGTGACAAATATTAAATTTTTGTGTGTGTGTGTGTGTGTGTTTTAATAGCTGCATGTCTTTTCTGTTTATTACGCACACAAACCTTCCTAATGGAGTCAAGTCCCATGTTATCATGGAGTAATTAAAAACTTAAGTACCTGGATAACCTATTTCAAACTGCATGCAGTGTTTTTTGGTAATGTAATTTCACTCTACCATTCCTCATACAAATCGTTCAGATAATAAACTACCTCTTTTAATTTTCAACAATGGAAGAAAATTACAGGGATAAATATACTTAATAAAACAATGACACTATTCAAATTTCAGAGCAAAATTAAAATTTATAATTAAAAACTATACAAAAATCCTCTTTGAAATTATTAGAATTGAAAGAGGATGTCATGGTAACTAAATTAATACTTTTAAAAAGAAAATTTTTTAAATGATGTAAAATATTATTTTCAGGAGATATCTCGGAAAAACATAAAACTATCTGAAAACATTATAATAGATTTAAATAATTTATCATTATTATTTTTTAACTCCAATGTAAAAAAAAGGCTGTAATTGTAACAATTTATTTCATCAAAGAATAAAAATTTTATTTGTGCTTTTCAATAAATTTTTTTAAATGCTTTTTTTTTCATAAAAAATGAAACAATTTAGCATAAAAATATGCCCTAGTCTTTTGAATATTAAAAATGCCCTCACATGAGAGCATCTAATTATAATGATGAGACATTATTTATATAGATACTATATTTGGATTTTTATCCTTTTAGCAAGGCAGAAACAGCTGCACTATGATTATGCAGCAAAATAATTTTTATTAAGTCACACCTAGTTAAAAAGCCAACAGTTTCGAAAAATTACTAAACTAATATGAATCACAACATTCTCTGAACTAAAAAGAAAGGAAAAGAAAGAAAAAAGGAAGGAAGAAAGAAAAGAAATGCGAACTCTGTAAAAGTTGTTTTCCAGCGTGGGCTAATCTACTGCTAGAAAACAGTGAAATGCTGAAGAATGAATGTTACTCCAAAGATGATTAAAATACAACTTACTAATTAAAATCAAATACAACAAACATAAATAAAAGCAGATATTCTGAATAATTTGCAAAAATATAGTCAAATGCAACTTTTCTAAAACTAATTTGCATAAAATTCTTAAAATCAAAAACTGACCTCCCATAAAAATGAAATAAGAATTTTAAAGATTTTTGAAATTTGCAAGAAAAAATGAAACAGTGAATAAAATTTGTTTACATTACACACATTTTATATTTTACAACCTTAAAATTAAGAAAGAAAAAATAGAAATTAATAAATATAATTTTTCAATAAAATGCAAAATCTTAAAATAAATAATTATATATGAACTTGGTTCTTTCCAGTTTTCCTTTAAATTATAAAATGTCATTATTTATTTTAATTAATTAATTTATTTTTAGTACCTCAAAACTAATCCTCTTTGCACGCCTTCAGCCATTTTAGACTGCATATGGAACACATCTCCCATCAAATCTTTGGATGAGAAAGGTTCTTCAAAAATATAAGCAGCATCAGCGCCACCTGCCAATCCTGCAAGAGTTGCTAGATAGCCACAATAGCCACCCATAGTTTCCACAACAAAAACACGCCGCTTTGTGCCCTGGGCTGATTGGCGGATTCTATCACAAATCTAAAAAAGATTAGTTTTTAATTTGATAATAAATTTGATCTAATCAATAAAGCTAAGAAATTTCTAACCTTAAAACATTTGACAAAACCAGAAAGAAATCTTCAAGAATCTGAATAGAAAGAATTGATGAAAAAAATCAAATGTAACACAATACTGAAATTTCATTCTTTTCTCTTTTATATAATGAATGTCAATATTCAACTTCCAATGACATTTCTGTTTTTTTAATTCTTTATTTTTTTAAACAACCCAAGATGTTGGAGTTTTTATATACAAATTTGCAAGATCTCAAAAACTTATAATAAAATTGTTTTGTTTAATCTAATTTTATAGTATATCATATTATTACTGAATACTGAACATTCTTATAATAATATAACTAAGAAAAATATGTTCGTTTCATTGTTAACAATTAACCTTAGTTAATTTTCTATCAAAAATTGTTTTATACATGGCCTTTAATTTGCTTAATCATTGTTAACATCTAAAAAGATAAAGTTTAATCTCAATTGAAATAATGTAATACATAAATATAATATACAAAAAAAAGCATTTTAAAATAACAAACTTAATCAAAATAAATGCTATTTCAAAATTCAGTTTCAATTTTAATAATTGACCCCCCCCCCTTCATTTGTTTCATCAAATATTTAATCATGTGATTTTTTTTTTCATTGATGAAAGCAAAAGAGGGACGATTCTATTTAATATCTTTGTAACTTTCTAGACGAATAAAAAAAAGTGAGGTTGCAATATTGCAAAATTTAGAATAAAGATGTACTGGATATTTATGTTTATAGTAGAGGTATGTTGTGGGACTATCTCCATTAGAAAAATTCATGTGCACAATAAGTACAACTTAAATAAGAAAATTAAAGTAATACAGTTTTAATGGCAAACAATTTGGTAGGACTATGGACATGAACTTTTCTAAAAAATTTATCAGAAATCAAATATAATCGATATTCCCAACAAGCAAATGATAAATAGAAAAAAATAATTTTAAAATAGTTATTCAGAAAATAATGAAACTTTTTTTTATCAGCTTTCTTAATTTTTATCTTTAAACATAAATGATTATGACAAAAGGACCAACTCTCTTGCTACCAATTCATAATTATCTCATTCTATTTCAAACCTTTTTTGAGATAGATGTAGAGAGAGAGATACATAGATAAAATTAAAGTTTACAGCATCATTTAATTGAGGAACAAATGTCAAAAAGGAGTTATTACTTCAGTTATTTCATTGATTGCCGTGTCTGCTCCTAGTGAAAAATCTGTTCCAGGAACATTGTTACTAATTGTAGCTGGTACAACACACATTGGAATTTGTAATTCAGAATATTTTTTTCTGGCTTCAGCTAGCTGCAATACTGAGTGGAATGCCTAAAATAAATATTTATGAAGAAAATAAAATATGTGGCTACAAATATTAAAAAAATATTAATAAAGAGAACTTTTCCAAACTTAAAATCATAAATAACTTTTTATCTAATTTGACAAAAGATTGAAAGTCAGATGTTTGATATTAACAGTGAAGAAATTATATATTTTTTTCATTAAAATGAACACAATAATCAAAGCAACTTATAAAAGATCAATAATATTGATTATGAATATACACATTTTATGGTGCACTTGAGAAGGAAGTCGTTATAATCACATTTTTTTTTAAAGTACATTTAGAAACTAAAACATTTTTAGAAGTCATTTAAGTACACTCCCAAATGATATTTTTAAAAATTTGCATGAAAGCAAAGAGCACAGCTGAAAAGAACAGTTTAATCGTGCTACTTCTGTCTGGCTCATTTTCTTAAACAATTTTTTAAAAGTTTAACTCTCTAAAAAGTTTATTTTCAGTATATTCAGTTAAACAAGAGGTGACAAAAGATTTCACTGTATATTAGCTTTCATATTGAATGTTGCAATAACTTTAACAAACTGATATAATAATAGATTTACATATAAATTCAATCTAAATTTTCTTAATATTTAAACATCCATACTATTATAAAGTTCAGGTAGTAAAAGTCACCTTTTATGTGTCTTATTTCAACAAAAATTAATTCTAAATGAATAAACAACATACCTCAAATCCGCCAATAACTAAAAGAGCTTGTATTTTGTATTTCCTAAATTGCTCAACAACTTGCTCCATATATTGACCAGGCAGTGTTCTGAAAATAAATACATAAAAATTGCATTAATTTTGTTAATTCTTTTTAAATATATCATTACTTCACAAATTATAGAGGATTGGTATCAGAAATACTAAATTTTAAAAAAAAACCATATCATTTTTTACTTCTTTTATTTAGATTAAGTGCCAATGGAATTAAAGATGCACAATGCTAAATAAATATCATAGTGTGCAAGGTTATTAATTTTGACTTTTAATGATAATGATGTTTCTAATCATTAAATGATGATTTCTTAAACATACTATTGCACATTTATTATACAAAACTCAGTGTTGCCTTACATTTACATTCCAATTTTTTAAATATTTTACAACACTTTTTAGTGATTCGCTCAGATTAAGTTTAAATATTAATTACTGTACATAGTTTCCTGTCATTTACATTTTAATCTGGTTTATATTGTAATTCCTCTGATTAAAAAGTATTAAAGAGAAATAATATGACATACAAATTCTACATGTTCCTGCTATGTATTTTTGTTTTGTTGTATATTCAGAATTTTAAAATGAAATTGTAAAATTAATTATGCAACAGGTGAATAAAAAAAACAGGAATAGTTTTCAGATTTTAAATTTTTGGCACATTAATCTAGATTAAATCAAAATATTGATCCTTTACATAAATAATAAATAGCAAATATATAATTACCTTTTAGTCCCTAAAAATGCACCTCCTTGTCCAACCCACCCAGTTACATCTGACCACTTCATATCTTGAATCTATAAAAAATAAATTTTTAAAAATATTAAAAAATGGTTAGAGTCAATTGTATTAAGAAATAAATACACAAGAAAATTATCACTAATTCATACATATTGCTTTCATAACATTCCTGACAATAGCTTGAAAATTATTTTTAAAACGACAAATTTGAAAACAATTAAATGGCCATTGGAATTTCAATGATTAAATCTTTATTAATGAAGATTAAATTACATTTATTCAGCACCTACTTCAATTGTGAAGTCTCATTCAGGGAGAGATAATATCAACTTTTGGACAGTTACTATATATATATATAATACAAAACTAATGAAGGCAAATACATAAATTTATTTATTGTATCAATAATGAAAATGCGATATTATTTATACAATATTATTTATTATACATTAAGGGCTATCAATGAGTTTTTTCAACTCAGATTGCATCAGAAAGTAGAGATTAAATAAACAAGAATAAAAAATAAAAAAATTGCACAGATATAGTAATTTCATGCCTGTAAAATGTTTTTGGAATTCTTCATAATTATATGTAACAATATTTTCTATATGTAATAGTATTTTAGACATAATGAAAATGAATTAATGAATTAATTACTCATTACACACTAGACATTTATTAAGTAAAAAATTAAATCAAATTTTCATACAAATGCATATTTTTTTTTAATAATGAATTAAAACTATACATACATTATCTTCTATCAGCCCATCAATACCATCATGGATGCCATATACTGTATCTCCTCTAAATAAACAGTTTCTAACAAATGATCTCACAGCTGCATTCATTCCACAACAAGGAGCTCCAACATGCATCACAGCAAAAGTATTACCTTTCTATAAATTGAAAATAAAAATCTTGAAATTATAATAAACTCTTCTAAAATTAATTCCATAATCTTATTTTTAAAATTATACATACCTTCTACAAATTCAAAATGCAGCACAATAAGAGAAAAAAGAATTTTAATAATATAAAAGAAAATAACTTTCTTAGATCACAATTAAAAAATATTTATAGAAATTTATTATCAAAATTTCTCCTATGCATTCAAAATTTTTTAATATATATTGAATTTAATTAAGACAAACACTCATGCATATATAAAAACATTTTTAGAAATACATGTAATGTATTAAAAAACTCACTTTTCCATGCACCATTTCATCAAATATAACTCTTGGAGGTCTTAGTCTAGTAAGCATCTTATAAGTTTGTAAATTTCGTTCAAAGCTCCTATAAATAATGATGAAATGTTTTATTATTGTAAATAAAAAAAAAGAATTTAAATCAAATGATTCATTTTAATTCAATTATGTTTTTGGCACACATAAAAATACTATGAGCTCCTACAGGAAGAAAAGTTTTATGAAGAAGTACTTTTTATTTTATGGTTTCTAAATGGTTAAACATTTTCCATTTTTAAAATGAATGAAAATGTGCTTTGTTATGATAAATAAATTACCAATCCAAAAAACCTTAAATAAGTTAGGTTGGGTCTGCATTATATAAAACAAAAATACAATAGTATGCATGGGTCATGCAAGCTAAACTAATTCACAACAGTAATACTGATGAATCTATCCCTTTTCCAAAAATAAGAAATTATCAATCAATCATCAAAGTTCTCTTTTGGGAATTCTTTCTAAATTTACAATTATTTACATTTCTAGTCTATCTCTTAATAAAATTGAAATGTAGTCATAGTGATATGATATATCTGAAAATAAAAATTTTAACCCTCTTTTCGAAATTGTTAAGAAATATTCTCTCTCCTTTTAAATGTAATTTAGCAAGCTAACACTATCTCTTAAGATATAAATATTCAGAAGTTAATAAAAAGAGCTGATATGAATAATAAGTGCAAATAAAACAAATCCAAAGGAATACATATATGAGATTTTCTTCCATTTAAATCTAAGCATTTCTCATAGCTTTTGATTAAAATTGGTTGTTTGTTTATACAGCAATAATTCATTAAAAACACTTTGAAAAATAAACATAACTGAATTAAACAAAAAAATTTTAAGTCTATTTCATACATAAATATGATTTAAAATCAATGTTAAAAATTAAAAATGGAAAGGAGAAAAAAAAAAACAACAAAATTATAATATTACCTTCCTCTTAATTTCACAGCTTCTTCCCATGATTTATTACCCATTGCTAGTCCAACAGCTTTAGTCTATGTATTAAAAAAAAAGTAAAAAGTGTTACTGTTTCAGAAAATTAAACGTGATAAGAAATAGTTGATATCCTGCCAAAGATAAACAAAAACAAAACAATCCCAAAATATACCTTTTCAACACATTGCATAAGAGGCACTCTGACAGCTTGGTTTCCATCTAATGAAACAACACAAGCTTCTGAATCTGGTGTTGCTTCCAAAAGTGCATGAACAGCTTCAGCACCCATACGACAACCCTAAAATGAACACAATTTTTAAAAATCGTTGAATTGATCACAGGAGATTTTAATGAACATATCTTACAGCTTTAGAATTTTTATTTTAATTTTTTTATGGTAACATATGAATTCAAATATGCCCTTTAAACAAACAAATACATGAAAAATAAGTGTAAGTGAAAGTGTAATGATATTTTCTGAAATGATTCATATATTTTTGAGTAATCAGGGCATGGTTATAATTGCTCATTATTAAGAAATAAAAAAAACCTTGTATAAAAAGAATGGCAAAATGAAAATTATAAATTTGTTCAATTAATTACATTGATCATTGTAAATACAGTAAGGAATTTTAATTATCTATTCACAAAGAAATAGTACAAAAATAATTAAACAAGTATAAAATATTCTAAAAAGAATTATTTTTAAAGGATCCAAAAAATAAATATTTAATTATATTTTAATAAAACAAAAGGGGGAATTACCAAAATGCGATCAAATGCAGAAGGACTTCCTCCTCTTTGTACATGACCAAGAACTGTGATTCGTGTGTCTTGTTGTAAACGGTCTTCAATAATCTATATAATATATTACATGTAATATTAATTAAAATAAATTTTTCATTTAAATTAATTAGCATATAAATATATCCAAATATTCCAAAATATATCCAAATATTATTTTTAATAAATTACTTTTTTCACTTGCTCAGCTGAAATAGGATTCCCATCTATATCTTGGGCTCCTTCTGCCACCAAGATGATATTCAATCTTTGACCATTTGCACGTTCCTACAAATAAAAAATAATTATCAAAACTATATTTCAGAAAATAAATAAATTTTTCATAATATTTTGATATAATAGTAAAACCTTTTAAAAAATTTTAAAAATAAACTGTAAATAAGTCAAAATGTTTTTCTGTTCTTCTTTACGAAAGATAGCATGCACAACATAAATAATGTCCACAGTAATAAAATATTTCTTTATTTATAGCCTCAATATTCATTCCCACTTTATTTTCATTATACTTTATATCAATCTTATAAAATTAATTTCATTCTATAAACACATGATTACAAAATTCTTTTAAATTAAAAATAAAATTAGAAGATACAAAGAGAATTTGTATACTATAATATTTTAAATAAAAGTGTTTTGCATTAAATGTTATACATATATTTTTTAAAAAATGCATTTATTTATAAATTTATTAGCATTCTATTGAAAGCTAAAAATAAATACATTTTTACTCTTTTGAATATGATGTTTATACAAAGCAGTTTACATACATAGCCTAGCTATATTTTAAATGTTTGCTACATTATAAATACGGAATATTTTGAATAACAAGACTATAATGAAAATTTTATGACACTCAATTTAATATTTATTTCTTTTCTTACACTGGCACAATATAATTGAAATTGGCCGATTAACTAAAAATTGTAAGCATACTAGAATAAAATATTTGAAAAAAGTTTTATTCCAATAATGCTAGATATCAGTAATAATGAATTAAATTAAATAAATACTGTCCACCTTAAAGCCATTATGATTAAAACTAATGAAAAATGTTTTTATATCAAATGAGATAAAAGCTATCATTATAATTTAATACATTGTAGATTTGACAGATAAATTGACATAATATATATTAGGTGAAAATGATTAAATTAATTATGTTTAATACTCTTTCATTAGTTCAACACTGGCAGCTATCGTTATCATCAGTAATGAAGGGATCCTATCTCAATGAGTTTATTCCATTTTGATCTGTTCTTTAGGACACTCTTCATATTACTTGATCAAGGAATAATAAAATCCCTATCACATATCCAAATCAACACAGTTTCAATCCATTCAATTTCATCCTTTTATCTAATATCCTTTCCCATTGAATTAACAGGGAAGATCTTTTTAGGAAAAGTTCAATTCTACCTGAATAACAAGATCTGTTAATCTCATCCTTCATTATTTTATAAACTGATTCATAATAAATATCCATAAAATACTTGTACAGCACATAATATCATCTTAATCACAGTCCATTCAACTTCACTCAATCATAAATACTTTTCTAAATTTTTTTCAAAATTAGCTAGAAAGTATTTGTGTTTGTGAATAATGCATGAAATATTTGAAGTAAATGGAAATTCAAAATGGGTCTGACAATATAAATAGGAATGAGAACTATAGCTGTAATACAGCATAAATGCTGATGTCTTATGTTATTTTTCTGTTAGGTTGACAACAGAATAAAGCATGTACAAAGGTTTTCAATGTTAAAGATGCTGAGAAAATAATTTAAGTATGATTTTTCCCATATTATTTCAGTTGCTCTTAAACTAAACGAAAACAGTATTTTCTAACAAAAATATTTTACTTTTGCAAAATATTCATAAGCTTTGTTATTAAGAGACCTTACAAATTATTTAAAAAAAAAATTTTTTGGAGAAGTTTAGTAAATTTTGACCAACCTGCAATAACTTCTTACAAAGAGTTTCTGGCCAAGCTCTTTCTGGTGGCCATTCAGGTATGAAAACAAAATCAGCTTCACTGGCTAATGCACCTACAAGGGCTAAATAGCTTTAAAAGATATAAAATCAATTATGAAAAGTTTTTCCAAAGATAAGAATTTTTAAAATATATTAGTAATGAATATGAAATCAAAATCATGAAATTAATACTCACCCACAATGACGGCCCATAACTTCTAATATGAAAGTTCGTTGATGGCTGAAAAAATAATTAAATTACAAAATTAAACATAGTATTAAAATATAAATATAAGGATATAATTTTAAAGATATCTGCTATAGCATGGTGAAAAGAAAGTAACTTTTTTTTAAATTTTATGTGGACGTAGGAAATAGCATAACTTACAATTAAAATAGTACTGCAAATATAATACTGAATATAAAAAGATTGTAATAACAGAAGCTTAACAAAAATAAAGTCAAACATTACACACATTTAGTCAAAAATATCAACATACTAAAAAGAAGAAAAAAAATGGCATTTGAAAGCAATTAAAAAAAACTTTATTTTCATGTTACCTCAAAATGTCATTTGAAATGTATTTATTACAAAAATTAAAAACAACTAAATTCATTTATATGAAGCAATTGCACTTAAACTGTAAAATTCAACAAAAAATAAAATTTTACAAAAATAAAAGTACTTTTTAATATTTCTGAATAGTAAAGATTTTATGAAAACTCTAACCCTGTATTTAAGAAATGAAAAAAAAAAAAAAAGCAGATAAAGAATACTCCTTCTCCCTTTACAACAATTACTCTTTTAGGAGTAGAAGCTTTTTCTCCCCTAGATTTAAGTAAAAATATATTATTTCATAACAATTTCAAACACTTTTAAATGTAAACAATAATAGTTACTTTGTATACATATATAGACTGTTATTTTTATAGTTTCTATAAAATATAAGCAATTAGAAATCTTATTTCTTTAATATATTATAAATGAACAGTATTGCATGCATAGCTGTGTAAAATCTGAGAATTTATTAAAATCAAAATTAGTCTGAAATGATGATTTTGATTCATGAAAGATCAACTTATATATCAAGAACTTAACAAGAATCAAATGTGAAACTAAGAAAATCTTATTGCTATTAACAAGACAAAGCAATTTAACAAATTCTTATTTTCTGATAATAAGTAATCTAATTATAATATCGCTGTATAAAAAAAGTCTTTTTCAAAAAGCACGAAAGATTTGATCCAAATAACTAATTACATTTAGATGAATTATTACTTACCTTGATGCTGTGGTAACAATAGCATCAATGGATTCTATTATTCGATGTAAAGCTGAATCAGTTCCAATGGTCATATCAGTTCCACAAAAATCATTATCAATTGAACCAACCATTCCAACAACATTCAGATGTGTACATTCTGAACGTTTTTCAGCAGTTATAACTCCTATAAATGATAAATTGATTGTTAACACAAATTTTGTAATTAGTTATTAGCTTATTAGTTAGCTTAGTTTAATAAGGTTAACATCTCAATTTAAAACTGCACAAGAGTTTATTTGGAACAGATCTCATGTGGAACAGTGACTCAATGGTGATATGACGAGACAATATTTTAGCTATTATCCTACTTTCCAAATTCCTGTACCACACAAACATCAGGAAATCAGACACAAAAGTGAAATTTAATGTGCACCAAATCTATAATGGGAACTAAATATTGAATCCATCTAAACTGAGAAGCCTATCTACGATTATTATAATACATCTTAAAGGAGAAAATTACTACACAATAAAGGTCCTTTTTCTTTAAATCAAAAGTTTTGTTTTTCAATTGAAACCACCAATTCTAAATTAATGGTAATGTTACATGGGAGTAATATTTTTATTTCAAAAAAGAAAACTAATCAAATGTTCTATATAATAAATATCAAATTCCTTTAGGAAGTAAAAACCATATATTAATTCATATAATAAATTACATATTATTTGAATTTAAAAAGAATTTTGTGTACTGTGACTATATTTAATTTGAAAAAAAAATTTACCTGTTTCAACCAGCTCATCTAGTAAAGATGACCATTCTTGTCGAAATATGTTAGCACCTGTTAAACTACCATCACCACCAATAACAACTAAATCTGTGATATTATGCCTTACTAAGTTAGCTGCTGCTTTTAGTCTACCAGCTCGAGTTGTGAATTCTTTACATCTGGCACTTCCAATAACAGTACCACCCTGAAACAAATATAAAGAAATGATAATGAATTCTATTTGGTTTTATAATATAGTTTGGTGCTGTTTGCTAGAAGTAAAGAAATAAAAAACCTTATTTCTCATTTGTATTATATAAATAAATTATAAAATTATTATTATTATAAATAAATTATATGAAACAAAGTCTTATTTCCTGAGATTATAATTTCTATAGTTACAACTATAATGGCCAAGATAAGCTAAATTTAAATATATATATATAAAAGTTTGGAATAGATTGTATTATCATAAAATGATCTGAAACATACTCCAATTTTCACAGAATTGCTTTCATTTCAATGCCTCAATCAATATCAATTTTCTTATGGTTTTTTTTTTTTTTTTTTGCAAATATTTTAATCACTACTTGGCTGATAAAGCTTTCAAATCACATAAAATTTAATCTATTGTTGATTAATATTTATAAATTATGAGAATAATTTAAGATTTGTAAATGTACAGTACGAAATAAAATATTACTACAAATATTTGAATTTTAACATTATGAAAAGTTTAGAAGCCATGGATATTAACTCTAACATATAATTTAGTAATTTTTTTTCTCCTAATATCAAGGATACCTATTCTTATTAACAGTAACAAAAAAAAAAAATGTTTAGAAGTTACCAACATCCAATAAAATGAGAATTAGAATAAATAAGCATATTGCATTTACAAATTTCAAAATAAGCTACAGGAAAAGGAATTTATATATATATCAAAAGTTTAAAAAAAAATTGAAAAAACATGTACAGATGGACAAAATTTCAAAGGAATTATTCATTTGTGGAAGGAAGATGCCATATACAAAATTCCATAAGTAAATTTTTTGTTTCATAAGTAAACAAACCTACTTCAAATAAAGTAAACAATTTATATACGATACAAGAGAATGATGGCTGACTTCCAAGAAGAAACAGAAAAAAGAAGTAAAATTGATAAGAGGCTTGCTCTTAAATGCATTAATTTATTACAAAGATAAAGTAGGGCAATTACCCAAAATCAGGACACTCATCTTAGTAATTACATAAACCCAAAACAAGTTTTGTAATTAAAAAGGTTCAAAGGCTTATAATGATATATTTTAAAGCGTACATAGCATGAACCTTCTTTTGAAATCCAATAAGTAAAGAAATCACTTTATAGAGATAAATAGGAGTTTTTTCTCTAATAAGTAAAAAAAAAAAGTTTCTTTTTAAATATTAATATTCTTTCATCAATCAGAGATCAACAAATACTGAAATCTAGTTGCTAAAAATGTACCATGTAAATATAACTCAACATTAACTATTCAAATCATGAATAGTTAATTTAAATAAATATTTTCACTTTAAATATTAACAGCATTTGTAAATAATAAAAAAACTTTAACTTAATAATAATCAGATTTAACTTCTGTTATGTAATGTTATACAATAAAATAAGTAATTTTGTTTCCTTTTTTTCAGCATATTTATATTTAAAAGATGTTTAACTAAACATGTTCAAGAACTTTTCTATTCAAAATAATTTTAAATTTCAATGAAAAGTTTTTATTAACAATATATCATAAATAACAAAACTCAATAACAATAATATAAACTAGTTTTAAAAAATAAATATTTTGTTATAATAAAAAAAAAAATTAGAATTTTAGCTTTATCTTAAATAATTTAAATAACATTATAATAAATCTAATAATATATAAAATAAATACAGAATAGATTTATTGAAAAATTAAAAAAAAATAATATGAAACAAACACTACATGCAATAGATGATGCTAAAGATGAAAATTAATGACAAGCCACTTCTACAACTGTATACCTTATGTATGATGCCTGAAACGCTGACCCAGGTTGCCTCAACTATGTATTTGTCTCCATCAACCATACCTTGGTATCCTTCTTTAATAAAAAATACTTTAGCTCCCATATACATTCCCATCCTTACAACAGCTCGTACGGCAGCATTCATACCTGCAAAGAAAAATGCATTGTTAAAACATTTTTATAAAATCAGAAGAGAACACAAATTCTTTTCTATATATTAAAGAAAAGAAAGCTCAAATATATATATATATATATCATATGTCTTTTTTTTTTAATCTTTATAAAAATAGCTATAAAAATTAAACTAAAAATAACTCATAATCTAGTACTTCAAAAATATACAAATAAATAAGAATGCATATAATCAATGATATTAACAATATTCTTGGAATGGATACCTTTTTGACGCTGCATAATTGCAGATGAAACTTCTAAATTAAATTTATCATGTAACCTAATGTTAAAAATATTTTAAAAAAATTGATTGAGATATTGGACTTTTTTTTTAAAGTTAGGGTTATCATTCCTATTTTATAGCAGTAAATTAAGATCTTGATTATTATTTTTTTCATTCTGAAAACTTTCTGAAGTTTAAACACTATTTTCATTCTATATATTTTTAACAAATTTTTGGTGTACACAGCTGTTTTTCTTCCCATTTTATATTAACACAATTACAGATCAGAAATTTATGCATGTCAATCTTTTTAAATATAATCTAGTTTTGTTTTACAATTAATACAATTCACCTTCATATCCATTAATTATTCTTACAGATTAAATCACAATTTGTTCTAAATTTTAGCTATTAATTTAAAAGTGAAATTTGCGTTCAGAAGTAAGAAATGGTAACAAAGAACATCTCAACAAGGGAAGAACAAGCAGAATGAAATTTGTCTAGTTTCATTTACATATGATATTGCATCATTCAATTATAATTCAGAATACAAAAGAAAATTTCAATTAAATAATAATTTTCTTTCAATTAACAGAAAATCATGTATACATATATATATGCAACGAGCAAACTTTTTGAAAATTATATAATTATGTGGAAGATGAAAATCTCACACGCTCCTTTTTACCTTGTGAATCACCGCCACTCGTAAAAACTCCGATAGCTCTATTTCTTTTGTCACTAAAAGAGCCTCTTGGAGCAGCCTTTCCCTCTCTGCTTTGACCAAAAGGTTTGATTTTAGTTTCATCTGGATCTGGAGATAGCATAGCACCGGTGTCCGCTCTTGAGTAGCGATCTGTCATTTTGTCTTGTTTCAAATTTAATTAACAAATACGAAAAAAATTATGCCTTATATAAAATAGTTAAACATGCAAACATAAAACTGAAAAATCATTGGTTTTCCACTATGAAAAATGAAACTATATCGGCACGTTAGATTAGTGCCGATGAGAGAAGGAGTGCAAGAGATGAAGGAATTTGAAGAGATTTAGCAGACAGCATTCGCCCCGATCGACCTTGGATGTCATTATTTTGCAGTTAACAGTGAAGTTAAAAACGAAACAAAAAAGTAAATCTAAAAGATTTCGGTTGATTGCAAGCTTATGAAATAAATGCTTACTCAGACGAATATACAACAAATAACATACCCAATAAAATATACACATTTTTATGAAAACCATTTAAGGAATAATATACTGCTTAACTTTTGAAGAACCATACGTGACCCATTGCACGCGTGACCCAAAACCATAATTTTTAAACTTTTTATAAAATTAAGTAAAATAAAACATTAATGATTGAAATATGTTTTTTTTTTTTTTATTCAACATTGTACTTTAAACAGAAATAAAAAAAATATTCTACTTATGTCCGTCTTTCATTAGGGATGAAGTGAACTAATGTGATGTTTTATGTTTGAAATGTTTGTTGTGTTTTCGAAAGAACATTTGCAGGAACCTGGGTTAAATTGATTTTTATTTAAAGGAGAAAAATCAAAGGCAACCTAAATTATAATAAAATGTTTGATGCACGGAGCAGATACAGACCTCCATCTGTCGAGAAAGTTTTGTGGTTTGAATTTTTATTAAATCCTAATCTCTTAGAAAAATATCTTTCGGAACCAAATTCAGGTAAACCATTTAAATACTTTCGAAAAATATTTAAAATTGAAGAATAGTATTTTTCATAAAACATTCAGAATGTCATTTAAAAAAATATTTTGTTTTTATTTAGATTTTTTAAAATTATTTTGAGTTTTGCCTTTCAAAGAAAAAAAAAATGTGCAGTTGGATTTTGTGAAACTTGCTCCAACTTCTCTTTTTTATTATACACTAGCCGCCTTTGGCGACCAGCCGGTTCGCCAATCTTAATCTTAAAATTTTAATAATTAAATATATTATGCGATTCCTACTTTAATAGCTTCTTCATCAAAATATTTTAAACTTCAAATTTTGATAATCATATAATTCACTCATAATATTATAAAGACCTTCAGTCATAGCATAATATGTATCTCTCTAATTTTCTGTTAGCTCCCGTAGAATTTATGCTTTAAATTCTACTGGAGCTAACAGAAAGTTAGATACATATTATGTTATAACTGAAGGGAAATGATTATAATATATAATTATTGCCCTTGAGTGCAACTAATATAATAATATACATATTATATTATTATATTAATTGCTTTCAATGTAATTAATATAATAATATTTTTTATTGAAACAAACAATTTCTTTTAATAATATGATTTCTGAAAAACAGAGTCACTGAGCGTTTAAACTTTATGGGCACTGAAGAATATCTTTTGTAATTTATGTAATATCTCAAGAATTTATCAACAAAATTTTCTCAGGTTCATCATGAGCAGATGGATTAGTTAACAATGTTTAGTTTTAAATGCATCAAACACTAAGAAAATAAACAGAATTGTTTAAAATAATCGGTCGAAAACAGGTTAAAAAACGATGTACTTGAACTATAAGCATATAAAAAAAATATGTAACTAACATAAATGCAATTTAATTATAAAAGCTTACAACTAACCTAAAAATAATTAAATCAAGTCTGCATCTGTTGATAATATTTGTGAACAATCAGATCACAAAGCACATGTGTGAATTTTCAACGGCAAATACAAAATATGGTAACGCAAATACGGGAATTTTTTTACGGCAGTTGGAGTAACGCTATCCACATTAGAAATGTTTAATTTCCTCTTTCTGTTTTATTTTAATTCAAAAGTACTTCAGAATGAATCTGAAAGATCAATTAATTAACAATGTTTAATTTTAAATGCAACAAACATTAAGAAAATAAACAGAATCGTTTGAAATAATAGGTCGAAAAATTTTAAGCCTATCCTTATTAATGTGGGGGGAAAAATAACTGAAGCCTTACTCATTTGGCGGTGGGAAAATAAAAATATTTTTTTGGCGGGAAAGTTAGTTTTTAATTAAAAATTCCAAAGAAGGGACCTCAGGTGCACATTCCCGACCTCCAAGGCATTCATGTACCAAATTTGGTAGCTGTAGGTCAAACGGTCTGGCCTGTAGAGCGCCAACGCACACACACACACATTGAGCTTTATATAAGTATAGATAATGTATCTATGATAGAAAGAAACTTATTCAATATACATTTTAGAAATATGTTGTTGCTGTTTTTTAAGTTTTTCATTCATTTAACATTTTATTTGAACAGTTTTTTTATTCTCTTATTTTGAAATTGTTAAATTTTAAGAATTATTTTGCTATTGTTTTGATTAATAGATAGATTAATGTAATAGATTAATAGATTTATTTATTATCTATTAATTGCATGCCATTGGCAATATTTAGGCTTAATTATCATTGGTGAGCATGGTCACATCTGACTAAAGATGGGTTTACCTTCAGCTAATTTTAAGATTTCAGAAAGATCACACATACACAGGAAGAGGTTTGTGCATGCACTGAAAGAGTGTACAATAGCAAGTGCTCATTTCAATGGAACAAGTACTTGCTACTGTATAATTTCTATGTGTATGTGGTCTTACTGGATTGACTTTAGCTATCTGAATTTACATGATACTTAAACTACATTAAACTTTATATTACCTTTACATGATATCTTAAATGATTTATTGCTGTCGGTAATAAGTATGAAACCTTTGGTGTTTAATTGCAAGTATAAAAAATGTGGAATTTATTTTCAGATCCTGGTCCAACTGATTTGATAATAAAATTTTTGGGGAATTCCATGTCTCCATCAAATGTAGATCAAGCTGGAAATATGAATCATAATCAACATGGCAATACCTCCCCTTTTACACTCTCACCAATGTTTGGAAATGGCTCTGAAGAGATGGTTACTGACAATGAACATTCTAAAAGTATATTCCACTTATATTCATTAAATTTATAAATAGTTGATCATTTTTTCTTAATATTTTTTAACCTTTTGATATTTTTATCAGCAATTATAACTCAGTAAAGTTTTTAGTTGACAACCTTATGTGAAATACTTTATTTTCTTCCTATTTACTTTTTGTTATGGTACTTAAATATTGAAAGACAATTCATTATATATAAAATACATTTTTGCTATCTTCTGTAGTTTCTATCTTTAATAATTACCATCCATATCATATTAGAATATATATTTATGACACAAATAATTACATATTTAAAAATATGGGGAAAAGAATAGAACTTATCACTTTTTTTATAGGTTTGACTATTTGATCACTATTTGAGCAGTTAACCAATATGACTTGGAGTTATTCCTTGTTATCAAAGTGCTAAAGAATAGGCATGATTATAAAAATATTTAGAAATCATCTATACATGTTGTGTAACTTATACATTTGGTATATTTTTGGTACTGAATTTCATACTATTTCTTCTTATTCTTTAGACTTCTGTGACTTTTGATACTTTAACCTTATTTAACTGGTTTGGTTTTTATTTTTTTAGTCTCACTCTATAAAAGAAAATAGTTGATTTTTTATATTTTAAAATAATATTTTAATATCATCATCATGCCTATTCATCCTTTTTATAATCAAATCAATTCAGTTTGAAAATTTATAGGAAGTTATATGGAATTATATTATTGTTTAATAAGGCCTTAAGCATTTTTGTACTCTGCAGAGCTATCTCATGAAGTTAAAAACATTTTCACTTCTGCATTCAGTTTTTGGGATTTTAATTACAGATTTTAAACTTGATTATGATGAATCTATCACTTTGAAATTTATTAGATTCATATTCTATATAATTGGTGTAATTTTTTGTATCAACATTAATTGACACTGTTTAAGTAACAGTATACTATCTGAGTTTGGCTTAATAATTTTAATTGATTTTCACTTCCTTTACTTTATTTTTTGATGAAGCCAGTGATTTTGTCCCATTTTGCTTTACTAACATGTACTTTTTATATTTAGGATTGGCCTGATTTATAACTTCTGTTATAATATTTAATTACAAGAGCATATTTTATTTGATATGAGAGTTTTAGACTTAATTGATAATGTAATTTAATTTATTTCATTTTTCTGTAAGTAAAGGCATTTTGCTGAAATGACTACTAAAGGAATTTATAAATTACTCATTTTCCAGCTTGCATTGTAGAACAAATTTCCAAATACAAATTCATGTGGAAACTTTCAAGAAAATTAAAATTCCAATAAATCTTTTTTCTTTTTCTGTCTTTTAGCATTTGTATTATAACCTCCATGCACTGTTGACTTGAATATATGATCATGCATGGAAATCAAAACTTTTTTTACAGTATTTCTTTTGGTACTTTATCAAACCTATATATCTACCAAATATCATAAAAAATCTACTTAGTAATTCTGAAGATAATTTACCAAATGTAAAAGGTTTTGTTAAATTTAAATACTAGTTATAATCCCATGTAGATTACAAAGGTATTTACTCGAATAATTTTGTATCAATTTCTTGAAAATATGCTGCTGTATTCTTGTATTCTGTATTTCTTTTTGGTTTTGGTTTAACTTTTAATACTAAAATTCTATAATATATAAAATTATATGAATTAATATTTTCTACATCTATTCAGAGGTGTGGAAAACTTTAATTTAATCTCAAATGGGATAAAAAAAGATAGTATGATAATTAAAGTACAACAACAAAATTTTACCAAATTAGTATATATCTACCAAATTTAACTTTTAACTTTTCTATTAAAGTTAAGCAAATCAATTGCTGAAAAAGATTAATTGCTTTTCTTTTTTACTTGCTCATTTGATTTCCTGTATTAAAAAATATTGCTGCTTTTTCTATCATATGAAAAGGCAGAGAAATAAATTGTTGAAAAAAATTGAGGATTTTGAAATTTATTTTATAATATTTAAGCTAGATTTTTTGGGAAATATCATGAGTATGACATTTTAAAAAATATTTATTGTATATAGTTGAAGTATTAAAAAATATATCTATTCTTCATTTTTAAAATTGTTTTAATTGCTGTTTGCAAAATCCTTATCCTTAAAAAAAATGTAATGCTTATTTTCCTTTGTTACATACAGTCTTTTATTATTTGCTGGCATTGAATTATAACTAACGGTTTTCTAAAATATAGAGAGAACTTCCAAATGTTGACGCATACGTATTGTTCTTTTCCTCTTATTATTATTGAAATAACAAATAGTCAACAGTTAATATAAAAAGGGTGTAATAAATTGTATTATAAAAACTTTTTAGAGGGTATATATATCTACCTGAAACTAATTCATGTAGATTTTATAGATTTTTTTAAAGTCTTTATGACTAATTTAATTTAACAGAAATTTGATCCAAATTTTACTGAATACTTTTCAAATTACTTGGATTCTCTTTAATTTAGCAGATAATAAATAAATAAAAACCTAATATTATCATGTTTCATAATTGCATATTGCCAATGGTATGAAAACCCATATGGGAAACCTAATATCTTAGGGCAATTAAAGTATTTCTTTCTGGTTGTGATATCTGTAAATAAAATACTTTCGCTGATTTATTTTTCTGTTTTTTGTGAGTAATGTGTGATGATTCTTTTTATTAAGTTAATATTACCTATCTAATATGTATAAACATTTCAAAATATGATGGCAATTATTTCTTTGATTATCAGTTTATTTCTAAGTTCCTTAATATGCATATTGTTGCTTTAATCTATACAATTTTAAATCAGTGAAAAAAAGTAGGGGAAAAAAAAAAGTGAAACCTTATTTTGAATTTTATACCAACAACTGCATATAAAAATTTTTTACTTATAAAAATATAAAAGTTTAGTGCAGCTCCTGCATTTTTTTAGACAATTTTACTAATTGTAATTCCATTTTTCAAAATTGTTGTATGATTTTATATTTTCTATTATGCATATGATAAAAGAACATTTTAGCTAATTTTCTTTAAGTCAAACTTTTTTTTTGTATTTGGTTTATTTGACTAAATAGCTATTAATTTAATTTTCTAAATCTGATAAAATAAGTGAATATTAATTTATTGAGTGAGAATCTATTTTGTTACCGTTTGAGTTTTATATAAATAATGTAATTTTACGACTGCTTGATATACTGATAAACAAAGGTGGTTATGTATGATTCTTGTAATTTTATTTTCTAGATGGCAGTGATGACAAAGAAAGCAAGAAAAAATTGGCATTGAAATTATTAGCACTTAAAGTTGCTGCTTTCTTACAGTGGGATCTAAACATATTGGAAAAAAGGTAAATTTTTTTATATATTATATATTATTATTTAATTTTTCAAATCCAAATATTTTTTAAAAAATAATATTTGTGGAATATTTTGTCATAAGATATTGATATAATTTTTTAAACTTTATATTTAACTTACAAAGGCAACCTTAACACTCTTTTGATGAAGAAAATAATTAAGTAGTGTTGAATTGAATGTTAGAAAAATAAAGTGATGATTGGACATTTTAAAGGTGTATGAAAATTGATGAGTGCTGTAATGGTTGCACAATGCAATTATGATTATACAGAATAATGTTTGTGGTTTCTAGATATAAGATCTTGAGTTGAAAGCCTATTAACACAGGGCTTACAAAAATAGATGTGTACTCGCTATGTAAAAAGATCAACTGAAATGTATCTCATTTCCATTTAACAGTTTTCTGGGACATATTGTACTGTTTTTAATTTCATTCAAGCATATTAGAGGTATTTTTCAATTTAAAATCATTGAAATTTTGTAGTTCACCAGATCAATAATGAAAAAGGGAAAATACCTTTTTTTTCTTTTTCCCTTGTATAGATAAAATATTATTTGTTTATACAATTTTTGATTATTGTAAGAAAATATTTTAATATGATCATAAAATATTGATTTTGCATAATGGTATAATAGAATCAAACTTTATAAAATATTTAATTTTTAAACTAATTCAATTTAATAGATTCATTAAGAGATATTCTCTTATGGCATTGGAGAAAAAAAATTATGTAACTTTTGTCTACATTTTTTTTTTTTTTTTGTAAACTATAGAGTAATGTTCTAATGTTTGTTATATAAGTCTTTTATTTATTCAATATGGTAGTTAATCAAGTTTTAATACACTTAATGTTACTACAAAATATGCATTAATTATAAATAGAGAATATATGTCTTATTATATTCAAAGAAAAAAACTTTCATATGAGTAAAATCCCAAGGGAATTATAAAGTACTTGTGCGTGTTAATTAATTAAAAATGACGTAGTTCTCTCTTTTGAGAAGTAATATGACATTGGAATATTGATCAGTTTTGAATCTTGCTTTTATAAAACATTCTATAAAAACAGCATATACATTAAAGAAAAAGATTTTTACTTTTCTTCATTGTTTAATAAATATGTCCCATTTTTTTATCACATAAAAATTTATATCAGAACATATGAAATTATTTTTTAAAATTCAGATTACCTCTGACTATGCAGCAAGCCCTTCTTAGTGAACTCCTTAAAATCAGTGGTGGTGATCCAAATTTTAATGCCATGACTGCCAGTGATTTCACTGGAGATGGATTGTTTGCTTCCATTTTATATAACACTTGGTAAATATAATTTATTTGCTTTATGTATATTTATTAAGATAAACTTTTTTTTTAACTTATTAATAGTATTAAAATTATTCATTGATACAAAAGTTATTTTTCCATGTTGTTGATACATACTCAGTGAAAGCACAGATAAAACTTTTAATAAATATATAAATTTAGTTTATTAAAGTTTTTCTTTGAAATTAATTTGAATATCTTAACCAATATTTTAATTTTACTTTTAAATATGATATAATTTGTATTTTGTTTTAGTTATTGTTTAAATAAGCATTAGTAAATTAGAAAAATATGTGAAATTAGAAAAATGCAAAGTTTTAACTAATACTTCTACATTATATCATTTTTTTTGGAAGTTGAGAAATGAACTATAGCACTAAATTTTTGTTTTAAATGTTAGCTTTTTAACTATTTAATCTATGATATTTGTGCTTTATTATTTTTTTTTAATTTTATATTTTGTGTAATGCATTTTGTATAGAATGGTGTATGATTCTTATGATGATTTTTTAAAAAAATTTATAGGGTTTTAAGAGCTGTTATTGAAGGAAGTTTTCCAGTAAAAAGTCAAAAAGGTCTTAATGTGCAATTGTAAGTCAATATATCTACTTTTTCTATTTTAAAAGAAAAAAAGTATTTATTTTGTATTAATAAATAATGCTTTTGTTTTTTTAAAAAAAAGGTAATAATAAATTTAGCAGTATGTGAGCATTACCTAAACATAATGTTCTAAGGTTCTACAATAAACCTTTAATAATTATTTTATTTATCAGCATTTTATAGTCCCAATTCATTCAGTCCTGAAAATAATATTTTTATTGGCATTCTAAGTTTATCCTGAAAATCTAAATAAAATAATACAATTTTAATAATTTTTGAAAGTTAATAAATTTTTTGTTTGTTTTTTTAGTTACTTTTTTTTATTTGAATCTATAATTTTAATTGAATTTCAGTTTATATTGCATATACATTCATGCTGATTTACTTTAGCATACTTTGATGTATTTTTGTTTATAATTAATCTTACTTAAAACATTCTTTGATTTAAGAAAAAAATGTTTTCATTTTGTGAAAATAATTATTTGATTTTTTTTATAGGCCAGGACAAATGGATCCTTCAATTATATCACCAGCTGTTGTAGAGTCAATTATGAGAAAGGTCTGTATAAGAATTCTTTCAGTTAATTTTCACTCATCTCTTTTAGTCATTCAAAAGATATTTTTGTCATTAAGATTTTTAAAAAAGTTTTTTTTTTTTTAAAGATAATTTAGGGATGTTAAATATTGATTGAAAGATATTTTATTACAATTTATTTTAATTATATGTTGCCTTATTGCTATGGTAAAGAAATATTTCTGGGTCAAATGTGGATTATATGCTTTAAAAATCTTTTCATTGCATATCTATTTAAAAAAAAATCAAAATTCTCATTGTTTTGCAAGGTGAACATAATTCATGAAGCTTTAAATAAGCATTTGCTTTAACCCTTTAAAGGGCCATTTTTTTTCTAATATTTTTAATATTTTTAGGTTTGAAATTAGAATAAGAAAAAGGATTCATTTAGCTTATTAGATAAATTTAATTTGATTAATTAATTAATTTGGTGAATTAATAATTAAGTGACAAACCAAGACACATCATTTTGTGTGAGATAAAGAACTGACTTACTAAAAAAATTTGTCAGATGCCAACATACATAATTTCATACAAAGATTAATAAATTTGGTGGGAAGCATACTTCCCACGGCCTTAGAAAGGGTTAAATAGAAAAATGCATACCAAATTCTTAAATATTCTTCTTACTATAATTATTAAATAATGATTGTTCTGAATTAATTATTAATATTAAACAGTGTGGACACTGAATCTCTTTAAGGACAGGAGAAGAGTTTTGTATATTACAATGACTTCAACTCTTAGATGGCGTATAATTATTGCAAAAGCATTTTATAATGACATATCAATTATAGAATGATTTAAAATAATGCAAATTTTTACTTTAAATAGACTAGCAATTTTTTTTCCTCCATCATCATCAATTGCTGTTGTAGCTTTATTTTGAATTACTATGAAAATCTTTCTAGTTCATGTTTTTGAAATCATGTTTATAATAATTTTAGTTGTGTGATGAAGCTGAAAGATCTACAGTTGCTTTAGAATCATTTTTGGATTCAAACAAGATTGTTCGGATGCCACTTCTGAATTGCTTTGGTTCTTTGACATCGGAATGCCCAAATCCTGTTAACAAGTGGGAGGAAGGCCTCATTTTGCAAAATGATGATGTCATCTGCCAAGTAAATAGACTACTTTATTACAACCTGTTTGATTTAAGCACTTTATAAAAGGTTTTTTTTTTCTTCCTATTTTTATCATATCTCAAATCATGACATTCTTTTAATTCCAAGAAAATACCTAATATATTTGTCTTGTGTTTAGATATACAGTTAAATCTCTTTTTTTCCATATTTGTTTCTTACATTGCTTGATATAAAGTACTCAATATTTTACAAATATAGTACTCAATATTTTTTAATTCTGATTAAATCCCATTTTGTAACGTTGTCAATTTTAGATTTGCTATGATTTGGGACGGTATTATTTCTTTCAAGAAAAGTATGAAAGTGCTAGCAAGCATTTCATTAAAGCTACAGAAATCCATCCTAAAGTAAGCCTTTTTTAAAAATATATTATTTTATATTATTTCTTCCAATATATAATTTTAAAATCAATAAAAATTTCTTAATTATTATTCTGATGTTTTTCTCTTTGCTAAATAGAATTTTTTTAAAATAAAAATATTGATTTTTACAGCTGAAAGATCCTGTGTTTTGTAAGCTAGATGCTCCTAAATTAAAAGGATTTTATGATGCTTGCGCCCATATACTTGGATATCAGAAATCTGATGCCTCAACTCCTCTGAAGGAAACTCTACAAACTTCTGTGAAGGAAGGCCACAATGTAATTTTTTTCTCTTTTTTTTGAAATTTATTTAGTTATTCTATTAAAAGTAAATTTTTTCATTTTAACTGTTATAAAAAAGATAGCGTTTACTTAAGCTTAAATTTCAATGACTTTAATTTGTATTTCATAGTTTTTTATCTACATCCTATGCAAAGATTTTAAATTGTTACTGAACCAGGGATTACTATTTTTTAATTGTTAAAAATGCTCATCATTTATTAACTGAATTATTTTTAATTTATATTCATAAATATATATATTATTTTAAGGTATTTAGAGATTAAATATGATTGCATTTTCTCAGTGACTCGTCATAAGATATTTTAGGGGAAAAAAATTTTTTTAAAGAATAGAATTATGTTGCAATTGAAATATTTTTTTTAATTATTATTATGTGTTTTCAAAATATTGTAGTAAAATACTTTGTGCTGTACCATTAATAAAATGTTTTCAGCTGTGTGATCTAAATTGTTTATTATATTGTGTCATGATTCTTTCATCCATAGAAAACAATTGATATTCTGAAGAGTGATAATTTAAAAATGGAATTACCTCTTTCTCTGAGAGATGCTGTTGAACTTAGTATTTTGCGAGAGTACGAAGGGTAAAGAATATTTAATTTTTATTACAAAATGATTTTAATAAGAAAAATACTTTAGATAAAATTAATCACTTACTATATCACATTATTTAAATCCAGACATCTTTCATTTCTTGTAAATAATAAATTAATAATAAATTTGTACTCTTTTTCTCATATTAACTTATTTTATTTTTCTTGTATGATATAGGATTTTAAAGCATGTATGTTAATACATACAATTGGTTTGAAATATTGAATACATTTAAGTTCAATTTCTGAAATTATAAATATTAGTATATATTAATGAATTTATTGTTTACTTGAATATAAACTTTGTTTATTATTCTTTAAAAAAATATTTGAAGCCTGTTGGAGATATCAGTGCATCCTACACAATTGCATTATTTATAGTAATTACTTTAGTTATAATAATTATCTATCTTAATTTTATTAGTGTAAATAACTAACTGATAGGCATTTTTAATTATAGATTATTAGGTATTAATACATTGCTGCTTTTTGTTGCTTTTAAATAATATAATTTTTAATACACAATTTTTTTATTAATATCACAAACTATTATATTGTTATTGTGTAATTGTTAACATTTATTTTAAGTCATCACAATTTTGTTTTCATCAAAGCTATGTAAACTTTTTTTTATCTAATCATGATTACCTTTTGTTATCAAATTAATAGTATTTTAACGTAACTTTTATGAATTTTGTTTTAAAAACAAAATACTATTGTCGGAAATGTTAATTTGAGATATTAATTAATTTTTGTATGTTATGATATTGAAGTTATTTTAACTGCCATAGAGAAATATTGTAAATTTCTCAAACCACATGACAAATTTTTTAATTTAAAATGAAATGGGGGCCAGATCCTGGCACTAAGGTTTTTTTAAAAATTAGTTATTTAGATTTGAATAAAAACTTTGGATTAATCTGTAATACAAAACATTTTGCTACCAAACACAGAAATTTTCCTTTTAAAGTGCTTTTCCCCTTGTATATCCATTTTATAATGCATATTTGCCATGATTTTTTTTATTTGATGATTGAGTTGTAAAATGTAAATGATTCATAAAATGTCTTTGGATTTTTTGTAAACCTTTTTTTGAATATACCATTATGTTCATGCTGTTAATTTTTAATATATTTATTTTAGAAAAACTGATTTGTTGCTGTATGTAATTTTTTCAAATGCAATAAGGCGAACTATGAGTGGTGAAGCTGTGATTAGTAATTGGAACTCATTTTTGAAAGTACATGAAGAAAAATCATCTTTAGTATTATGTGAAGTAAGCAAGTATACAGCTTCGATTTTATTAATAAGAATATACATATTTTAGAACAATTTTGCAAAAAAAAAAAAAAAAAAGATTGATTAGGTAATTTATAATAATTGAGAAACTAATTAATGGTGGGTGACCAACAAAGATCTGTACTTTATTTTGCATTTTAGCTTCATTGTAAGTAAAAAATTTTAAAAAATCATTAAAAGTTAATATGAAAGGAATCTGCAAATTTATTATTTGAAAACAAAAAAATCTTTAGTAACCATGAGGATTAATAATCTATTTCAGTCAAATAAGAAATCAAAAATATAGAAATTCTATTAAAGTGTCTATTAATTACTTGCATTCATAAATTTTTCCACCATAGATGAAAATTAATTCAAAATGAGTAGACAACTGGTAAGAATTAATATCTAAGAACTAAACAAGTTTTAGTGTTTACTTTTGCTTTAATAGTGTGAAAAATCTATGATTAAAGCTTTGATGAGGTAAATTTCATTATGTCTCTGAAAATTGAAAGTAGCATTTTAAATTTATTTATTTTAAATTTAATTAAAGTGTTGAATTTAGAGATAATATTGCACTGAAATTGATTTGGTATCATGGGAATGAAAATCATTTCTGTTCAGTAATATTTTCTTATTGTTAAAAAAACATCAAAATAAATTTTGATGTTTTGTTAACAATAAGAAAAAAACTTATACATGTAATTATTAGTTTCACCATGAAAATAATTTAGAACAATTGACATAAAAATTGTGGCCATTAGGATATCAATTTTTATTTTAATTTTTGATTATTGCAATTAATTCTTTTCTTCTCATCTATTTATATATTTTCAGTTATTGAAAGATGTCATTCCTATTGCTACACCTGAAATGAGATTGTACTTAAAAAATTTTGCCAGGTAAGTTTGATTTTTAAAGCAATATTTTGCATGCATAACAAATAAAAACTTATTATGTACTAATCACCTCAGGCAGCTAGATTATTGGATATATATGATTTCAAATGAATTGTTTAGATATTTCTTCATGCCCATGATTTTACCAAATTGACAGACATTTAAAAGTATGCTTTTAATTGTCTTACTTAAGCTGTGTTTATTGTGTGCATGAACCTAGAGACAAGTTCCATAACATCATATGTCTGTTAAAATTTTATGGTATTGTAAATTTACTTTTTTATTCGTCCTGTAAACTACATAGCTATTAAATAGTATCCTTCTTGCTCAGTTTTCATCAATGGAAGTCAATCTTTTAGTTAAACATTTCATGAAACAGTGATAATGGTTTAAATTTTAGGATAATATTGTAATAATATTTTGTTGAAGAATGAGGCAATAAATAAAATTCCTTAAAAATTTGTCAAATTTCATATGACTATTAAATTGATGTTATTAAAAATTATATTTTTTAAACTGTGGGAAATTTATTTTCATGCACTAATATTTTTAAAAGTTCTCACACACACAAAAAAAAAAAAAAAAACTTCAAAAATTCAGTTTAATTTTTAATTAATTAAAATTTTAAAAAGCTCTTTTCAAGGTGTATATTCCCACTCTCATATATATATATATAATATGCCAAATTTCGAAGCTGTAGATCAACTAGTCTGAAGAACATCAACACAGATTCACAAGTCATCTTTATTATTAGTAGAAATATATATTGCTTGCTGTCTGTTGAATTGAATTTGAGTTTGATATTTCAGAACTTTGTGCTTGACATCTATCCCTGCAAAACAACTTATGAAGAAATATGAAAAGTATTTAGGCATGCTTTTCACTAATGAAGAATTGGAAACTCTTTTTGCATATGGTCCAACTGCAAAGCGTGAAACATTTAAATTTGATAAAAGCTTTACTGGTTTGTTTTATTTTATTTTTTTAATTATTTTTTTTTTAAGATTCATAATTGCTTTATTTCTATTGAGCTTCTCTGGATATATATTGAATTAGAGACTTTTATATGTCTGTGATTAGAAATGCTATTATTGCTGAAAATTAATAATAGATTTAATATGTAGTGAAAAATTTTATTGTACTGTTACACATTTCCATGGGCATTATCCATTTAACGTATGAAATGTTATTGATTTTTAAACTTCAATGATTATAAAAGAAAATATACATATCTCAAGTGATGAAGTATTTTGAAAATAAAAGCAGGAATATATATAATTTAAATGTATAATTCTGACTATATAAGTTAAATATAAAACTTCTAATTCGAGTATTTATTGTAATTTTTCTCAAACTGTTAGCTATAATTGCAAAATGTTCTTGCATTATTTCTGTGTTGTTGTTTTTTTTTTTTTTTCCACTTTACATATATTAGCCAATATTTTTTCATATGAATTTCACCATTATTTGCCTTATTTGACTGCTCTATGCCTATGCATTTTGTAGAGCTTTAAAGTTATTATGATAAACTCGTTATACCACATACTGTTTTATTTCAGATGATCTTAATGTTCAGATCACAACATTTGAACGCCGCCTATTGACTTGCACAGAAGCTGTCAACACCAAACATTTAGTGAATCAACTTCGTGCAAAATATAACCATATGCACTTATGGACATTAAATAAAAAGGTTTGTAATGTTGTCTATCTGGTTATAGTTAATTGCTTGTATGTATATAATATTCCATTTATATTGTGAGAGGTTGTAGTGTAACTTTTTAATTAAAAATGTTGTTTTATTTAGAAGGAACATAATTGATGTATAATTATAACTTGTATAATTTATTTGTATTTTAAAATGAGTATTTAATCTCCTCTGAAATACTCAGCATTATATGTTTTCCCATAAACACAAAAATAAATAAGTTTCCAGATAATTTCCTTTTATATATTAGACTGATGTTTTTTTATATTTATGCTTTTTTTAAAGTTAAATACACCCAAAAGCAACTTTTTGGCTATTTATTTTGATTTCATTGTTACATGCTTTAGATTAGTTGTAGCTCATGCCATTAAAAGATTTGCCACAGACCATTTTAAAATAGCATTGTAGAGAAAAAAATTCCTTCATATTAATTATCATTTAGTAACTAATTTAAATTCTAAAAGAGAAGAGTTTTTAAGTTTTCCCATTTATTAGAATGTCTTATTGTACCAATATTACATTATACTAGACAAATTTAATGCAATATATATTGATAAAGTTAATTCCAGCTCCAAATCCTTGTAGTTTATTTTTGAATAGCAGGGGGGGGGAGTGAAGAAGAAATGTATTCTTCTTAGTATTTCAAACCAATGTTTGAACTTTTGTTTCTATTATTTTATAGTGGGAAACACCTCTTGCTGTGAATATATTTTTGAAGAATGTTCCACCTAATGTTGATCAAGAAATGATACATATTTTACTAGCTAAAGCTGCTGAATTACGAGCAATAAAGGTAGGAGTTCTAATAAATTCCTGTTAAATTCTTTTATTTTATTGTATAATTTTTAAATTGAAGTCAATGAACAATGCTAACATATAGGTAATTGTGGTCCAGACATAGATGATAAGTAAGATTTATTTATTTTTTGTTTTTGTAGAACAAATATAAAATTCAGAGATTATAAAAATTAAGTCTTTTTGAACTTCCAAAGATCAAGTAAAGAATCAAACTTATATCTATAATAAAATACAGAAGTGTATGTGTGTCTGTCTTTAGTGGCCAAATAAGTCTATTGTATTTATAGCTATGAGTTTGATACACAGTCTTAATGGTGGTTCAATGCATCTGGATGTCCAAATTTTAAAATTTAATTCACAATTATCTTTGTTTAATATTTTATTTATTTATTGCATATTTTATTGCTTATTATATTGTTTCAAATTTATGTAGGAAAAATATATGCCTCATTGAAGAGGACAAATAATTGTTCTAAAAAAATTGTTTTGCACTTCTAAAAAAGTTTGCTTAACTTTTAGAAGTTTTTAATTATTTTTCTGAAAAATTTCAAAAATTTAAATAAAATATTCTAATTCCATTATTCTTTTTTAAGTTTGTTGAGATCATTATACGTTCATTTTCTCTCTTATTTAAAACAAGAATCATCAAAATATCTTTATTTAATAATTTGTAATTGATTTTATTTATTTGCCAATACACCAATGATTTGTTGTGAGGAAGGGAGAGTTTTTATTTCTTCATTGATTTAACATTGTACCAATTTAAGAATCCAAAGAAAAAATGCATAAACATCTATTTTCATTGAATAAGTTATAAGTATCTGCTCTTAAAGTCACTCCATAAGATCAGACTGATGATAGTGACAAATTCAAATAATAAAGTTCAATTGCAATAGAAAATAATCTCGAGTCCAAATCTTCATGTTAGATCAATATAATATATAAAAATGAATTTTTGTTTGTTCAACCGAGTATGACGAAACTTATTGCTTGCACTTGCGTAAAGGTTATATTTTAAAACTGACAGACAACAAACAGCAAACGGTGCATGTCATTTGGAATTAATCACAAATATATCAAACAAAATAAAATTATTTTCATTGATGTCAATCATTGTGAGTGAAATGAAATTGAAAATATTTAGTGCAGGTGCTATTTCTTCTCATTAATGAATATCGATCTACACAGGATGTTGTCATTCAACGTGCACAATATTTTGTCTGCTTCAAACCACACATATATTCAGAGTTTATCCCACACATACAAAATAGAATTATTATTATTGATGCCAATCAAGTTAATTTATATATAATGGAAATTTTCCAGAGCAAACAGTAATTTTTCTATTCAGAGAATCGATAAATGATAGTTCGGTTATACAAGAGTATGTCGTGTTGATTGCTTCGACAAAAATTATGTCCCCAAACATTTGTCACTTAATAATCACCAGCACAGTAGGTAGAAATAAGCCAATTCGAACTTCTCAAACAAACAAGGAATGACAATTGAACAATAAAGCAGATCATTTACAAATTGCAAATTCACATGTTTCGGAATCTCAAGATCAACATGCAGCAAGAATCAAGAGACAATGTTTATATGCTATCTGATCATGCGCATCAGAATCAAAAGACTAATATGTCGCAAGATGCAAGGCACCTATTCATAACTGAAAGTCAATTGGAGAAGATGTGCTCATTCCACATATTTCCATTGATATGCCTTTATATTTCAAACTATTGCAGTTCCCCATTTGATTTGCATTCTCACTGACCATCAACAAGCTGCAAGTTCAATCACTTCAAGTGTGCGGATTGAACCTAGAAAAATCCTATGTTTTTCACATTGTACACTGGCTGTTTACGAGTTAGACAGCCAAGAAATTAATTTATTTCTGTTGAAGATGGAAAAACAAAATATATATATATATATATATTGTCTATCTTAAAGCACTTGAATAATAAAGTAAAAAAAGTAGAATAAATATGATTTGTACTTCTCTTTTATATGTTATTAAATTTCAATGAATGTGTGGTGACGCTTTATAAGTCAGATAACAGCTATGAGACATGAGAAATTTCTTTTGTCTAGTGGTCTTGTTACTCGGCTACAAACCCAAAGGTTGCGAGTTTGATCCTCGCTTATCGCCAATAGCAACATTGGTGACCCGATGACGCAAATTACGCAGACCTTCATACAACTGTTGTGGCGCCCTCTACCAGCAATAAATTAAAAAAAAGAAGCTGATAAATAATCAGCCAACAAAAAAAAGAAAAAAATGAAGCTGATAAATAATCAGCCAATAAATAAATGAAGCTGATAAATAATCAGCCAATAAATAAATGAAGCTGATAAATAATCAGCCAATAAATAAATAAAGCTGATAAATAATCAGCCAAAAAAAAAAATGGATAAGACGCTACAGCCAATATATCACCACTAATAACAGCAAAAACAGGACAAAAAAACCGTTCGTCTCACCTCCGACGCACTGAAGGGGGAGTAATGTGGTGACGCTTTATAAGTCAGATAACAGCTACGAGACATGAGAAATTTCTTTTGTCTAGTGGTCTTGTTACTCGGCTACGAACCCAAAGGTTGTGAGTTCGATCCTCGCCTATCGCTAATAGCAACAAATGTATTCATTCCTGATAAGAAAATAAATATTCCCAATTAAACAAGACAGCTATTTTAAATTTTAAGCGATATTTCCAAAATTATTTCTTATGTAGCAGCAAAGCGCCGAGTACCAGCTAGTTTTATATAAAATAGTAAGCTATAAATTGGAAATCTGCATCATTGTTTATGATTTGAAACATTTCTTCATTATCAATCCTTTTTTTTTTCTCCAATTTTCATGCATGCTTAATATTATTGTCATGATGATAATAAACATGCAAAATAAATACCTTTTTTTTTATATATAATTTTATTTTATAATGTTCTTTGATTCTAGATGCTTGCCTCTGAAAAATTCAAATTCTGTGAAGAAAACAAAAGATATTACTAATGTATATGCTGTTGAAAATTTAAATCATGTATAAATATATATTTTTTATTTGTAGTATTGATATTAAACTTTTTAATTTTGTTTTTAAGACTTGTGGGAAAACAAAATTATCTACCCTTTCTGATGTATAAAATGAATTGCGAATTTCTATAAAAAATCACCAGGTTTTATTAATATTGTCGCACTATTGAGTTTTGTAGTTCATGTTTCTGGTAGATCTGTTTCATAAGAGGTATTTTTTATATATGTAAAGAATGAGCATAATTTCATTTGTCTGTTGCACTTTGCAATATATATATAGTTTTTTCTCCATTATTTAAATTTAAATTACAAAGTGATTACATTTTTTTTACACTTTTACAGCTAATTGCAGATATAAGAATTTGCTGAAAATTGTATTCAGTTCAATATTTATTACTGTTCTGTATATGAGCAAATGTCTTTTTAAATTAATAAAAAGAATGGAGAAATGTAAAGAATTAACTTATTGTAGCTTTTATTTATTTATTTTTTTCATGAGCAAATTTATACATGCTCTCCTAGTTGTCATATTAAATTCTCATTTGTGTATCTTATTCTAACTAAACAAAATTACTCTTTTTGTAATTTTGGGTTTGGAAATTTCTCTATGTCCAAAATATTACTTGGACAGACTTTATTGAATAGCTGGACATCTGTTTAAAACTTTGTATCTATTGCATATAACATTCTCTTTTTGCTAGCAGTGTTTCATTTTGAATGCCACTTGTATACCTTTGGTATAATGTTTGTGTTTACCAACATTTGAAAGGTTAAATGAAATGCTGTTAGGTCAATAAAAATGTCTTGCTGATCATGTTAAATCATTATTATTATTATTTTTAAATGTTGAGTTAAGCAAAAATCCGAAACTTTATGAAAGAACAAAACTGCATTGAAATTCATTTTTAATAAATTTTTAAAAATTAGACTTTTTTATCAATGGGATTATTTGAGTGTCAATGGGAACTTTTACTTCACAGTAATTATCAAGGCTTTTGAAAAATGATTGCTGTTACTCTTTTAAACAACAGGATGGAATGTAGACCTTTGTTTGTTTGAATTGACAGCATATTAATCAATCGTTTTATTTTAAGACTTGACATCATTATTGATTTGGAACTATTTTTAAACATATAAATAAATATATAATATTTACAGTTTTAAAACAGAACTTCTGTATCTGTTTCATAATTAATGGTTTAGATACTTTTTGTGTCCCTTGAAGTGCAATTTGAAGTTATGAATAATCCAAATAACGAGCTTCCTAGCTAAAAATGATTTAAAATGTGCCTAAAAATCTTAGTGTTATGGACCTGAATAGAGAATAAGTATCTTGAGTACCAAAATACTAAGAAAATTACTCCTTTTGTAAATCAGAAATGACATTGTGTTAAAAAGATGTTTTGATTTTTTTTCTCTTCCAACATTTAGAAGTACAGCGAAGTTCGTCAGCTATATCAGATGATTCAGTCAGAAGTTCGAAATTCTTCCCCAAGACTGAGTCGATTCTTAAATTGGGAACATTTACGTTTAGACTTGTTAGAGATTTTGGATATGCCTGTACATGTTTGCCAGTCATCCCATTATAGAGCAGAAATTGTTCAAAGAATAATGTCATTGTTAGCATCTTACAAAAAAGAAAGAGGTAAATATGCTTGTAAAAATTGTAATTAAGCATTATTTAAATTAAAACTTTAACAAATTTACTCCTGAATGTATAAATTAATAATTTATTTCGCATCTATTCAATTAATAATTTTTTTTTTTTTTTAATTTACCTAAAGCTAATCTAATTCTAAATATTCTTTAGATGAAAAAATGGACCTCTTTAAAATTAAGATTGCCAATTTCTTAAAATTCTTAACTATAGATTTTTAAATGAATGTATTAGTGTGTATATCATATAGTTGTTGATAGTGCCAAATTGTTGTATATTCTGTAAAAAGCAATATTATAAAGATGTATAGTCTTCAGAGCATTAAGTTTTCATATGTAGATCATTCTTTTTTATTTATATATTTATTTTGAAGTATGCCGTCATTTTCTCTCACTAATTTGTTACACAGTTACATATTAAATTTTTAAAAATAACATTTTTAAGTAAATCAAATGAAAAAATAAATTTGTTTTAATTTTCACTCTTCTATTTCTTTTTGTTGCATCATGTTTTATATATAAAAGAATTTTCCTCCATTTTTTCAGAAGTTCCACCTGATCCTAATTTAATGGAACTATGTTCTGCCGTTCTCCTCAATTTCCGTGAATGGGACAAACTCATTGAAGTTGAACATAAAGTTGACTTTTATCTCCAAGTAAGAATTTTGTTTGCCTAATTTTTGTAAAAATAAGCAAATAAATTAATTATTGATATGGTTGTTAAAAGAATTTACAGTCATCGTAATGAATTATTAAGACATGAATTTGCAAACTTGCTTCCCATCTAACAGTTACAAAAATTAATTTCGGGTCATCAAACTGATACACAAGTTTTTATTTTCCTATATATTAGTGTCAGTAATTTTGTGCTAATAAATTACATCTGGTATAAATAATAAAATAATTTCATGACTTGTAAGGTATAGTAAAATTTAATTTCATTATTGCTTGAGTACCTCTAAATAATAGACTCTCTCACTTTTCTTCTTAATTTTGCTCTTTTTTTTTTCCTCCTTTTTTTATTTTTGTTTATCTAGTAATGGTATCTGATTACCATTTTAACTGTCTAAATGGCTTTTTTAAGATTTTGCATTAGTCTTGTACCAAATGATTCAGAATATTGTCAACAAAATGATAGAACAAATATAGTGCATGGGGACAATCAAAAGTGATCAGGAACTTAGAGGCAGAAAAATTATCTGAAGGTACATCATGAAGTTGACAAAGCTAGTTTATTTTAGTAAAATTATAAATACTACCCATGATTCATTATATTTCTCATTCTGTAAACTATTTACTTCACATTTCATATATGACAACTTAATAGAAAGATTCAGTGCAGTAGTAAAATGTTTCTGAGATACACCTGGGAGCTGAGAAGATTTATTATGTGACATAATAGGATGTTATGCATATGTCAATGATTCTGATAAATAAAACCTTCCTTGTATTATCTTTGTTTCACATGTGCTATTTTTGCTGAAATAATATATGAATAATATTGTATTGATTCTTCTGTTGTTGATTCTTCTTTGTCTTCCTTATATTATATATTATTTATAAGAGTATTTTGGAAGCAATCATAACATTTTTTTATACATTTCATTCACACTTTAGTTTTGTTAATGTTATTTTGAATGATCTTCTATACATAGACATATCAAAATATTATATGATAAATTTGACTTTTTTTTTTTATTGATACAAAATTTTTGTATAGATTATCTGCATCTGCTTTTAAATTGTTGAATGTAATCAACTTATAGAAATTAAATTACAAATGAAAAACAAAATGCCAATCATTTGAACTGTTGGATCAAAACACAGTATGTGATGTGCATGCAATTTTTTCATACATCATTTTGATATGAGAAACATTGCCAGTGAATGCATAGTGTTTTCATCATCCTTTATTCATCATTTAAATCATTCAATTTTTTAAAAAAAATTAATTTAGAATTCAGACAAATAACTTTTAAAAAGCAAGAACTTCATATTCATTTTAGTACTATTTTTGTACGATACTGCTGTGTAAAAAGTAAAATTATAATATGCTGTGGAAACATAATGGTTTTAATAAATGCATTTTGGAAAAGTAAAATTAATATATATTTATTCATTGAGGAAATGAATTAGAATATGTGAAATTTATGATAAATTAAATCTTAAATTTCATTTACATTCTAAAAATGTAATACCAGTTATTATTTTTATAAAAAACAGTTAAAACATGGGGGTTATTATTTTTATGCTTATCTCTTAAATTTTAAAATTAACTGTTGTTGTTGGTGGTGGTGGTTTTAAATTAAGGAAATATTCTACAGTACTTACACTTTTCTTGGAAGCTATTAGTACTTCCCAAAATGGCGAAATCATTTGAATGATTTTCTGTAAATCCTGAGATTATATAAAATCCCTTTTATTAAATGGGAGGCTGTAGGGGGAGTGGACTGCATTTCTCAAAATTAAATGCATGATATTACATCAGCTAATAATAGCTTATTTTATTTATTTTGTGCAAAACTTAATTTTTTCTTTATTTTTAAGTATGAGAATATTTTTATTTGCTAAATGATATTTTTAAACTTATTATAAGCATCATTTTTTCTTTTACAGTTTGCGAAGATTGTTGCCAGTGTCTGTAAGGAAGTTTCAAATAAAGGTGGAAAGAATTTCACTAAAGAATTGTGGGATACAAGTGAGTTATTATTGCTTGTTTTGGTATGAGATATGACAATATCATTTTGTAGTTGGAATTTTTTATATTTAATTTTTAATTTGATTAATCTGATTTAACATATTTGGTTTGATAAATGTGAAAGCAGGCACTTTATATATATAAACTTCCTGAAACAGCTGGTATTTTGAAGATATTATTTCCTTTATGAAAAAAAATCATTGTTATTATTTTAACGTTTTGTTTTAAAATAAGATGGATGTGATATATTAAATGAATAGTTTATTTTTAATGGTAATTAAATTTCGATGCAATTTACTAACAGTTTGAATGTAATACATTAAGGACAAAAAAATTTGCATAAAATAAGAATTATTTATATATTTTTTGAAAATTTTTGGTTTTATCTATGAAAAAAAAAAGGCTTCTTTTTCTATAGTAATTCATGCTTTAGCTAACCATTAATTAGCTACCAAAAAGAGAATTTAAACATTTATTTGTTATGATTTTATGAAATGTTCTATTTGGCTGTCTGAATGTTAAATTAATACTTTTTGTTACTCGAAATTCAGTTAGCCATTTTAAACAATCTATAAAATTCTTCCATATTATAATAACTCAGTTATATAATCTGTTTTCCTCAGTTCTTCCTATCTTTTCTAATCCTGTAAGTAATCAGCACAAAAGAACAGCATCTGGAATTTCTAAAGATTCATCTCGCGATTCTTCCTCAGCCATTATGAACAGGTATGTTTAAAAAATACTTGAATGATTACAGTTTTGGAAACATTTATCTTCATTTTATGGATGTTTTATTAATATTTTTTTTCTTTTCTTGTTTGTAGAACACAATTGTTTCAATTTGTCAAGAAATTAAAAGTAAGGATTTTTTTTAATTCTGGTTTTTTAATGTTTTACTTTTATCAAAAATTAAGTTGTTAAAATATATTTATTTAATGCCGCTTATTAAATTTATTCTTATTATAATAATATTTTCATGTTGTAATCACATTTATCTTCATGCATTTCAATCAATTATTAATTTAACTTCAGATTAAATCATTTGTTTAGTTTATTTTATCATAAACAAATCACAAATACTTAATTTAATATGGATTTCATAATTTAACTTGTTTATGTATATTATGTGAAGTCTGGCTATTAAAATTTTAAATAAGAAAAGTTTCCTATTTTGGAAATACTTTTATTTTTAATGATTGATGTGTATTGTATCAAACTATTAAATTGTACTCTATAATATGCTGTGTTACCATGGAAGAAGATAAAAAAAAGTATGACTATGGGTTTTATTACTTTAATTCTTGATATTATTAGATATAAATATAGTTTTGTAGGTCAATATATATTCACTCATTTTTATTTCACTGAACTTTTTCAACAGGATATTTTAGTTTTGGGAATCATCATCTCATGCTTAGCTAAATTTTATAACATACTGAAGGTAAGTGGCATCATATAAGAAATTTATAGAATTTAATATTACAATAGTATTGTTTGATTATAATTTTCTTTACCTTCCTAATATTTTATTACATGCTTTAGGATGATTCAGTTGGTGAAATATTCTTGGAATATCAAGGACTGTGGCCAGCTGTTATCACAAAGTAAGTTTTTCTTTAAATTCATAAAAATACTTTTTTAAAAATTTGGTTTTAAATTTTAATAATTTTTTTTAGTTTCTTTGAATAAGTAATAATTTATTTTATCTTTCTATAATTGAATTTTATTTAAAAAATTTATTTTTTTTATAAATTTACTTATTATAATAATTTATTAGAAAACCATTTATATTATTGTTTTCAAAAGTAAAAACGAAAAATAGTTTTTGTTACCGTAAAATAGACTGTAGGCAGCAACAACTCAAGTTTTACTAATGTGGTAAGTTATAAATTACTAGTTCAGATATGAATGATGTGAGAGAATGAACTATTGAAAGAGTTCCTTGAAATTTAATAATTTTAATTTTAAAACTGCAATTGATAATTATGCTGAATTACAATACAATAATTATACTGAATATGGAGAAATGGAGTTACAAACTATATCCAGTTCGAATACTTCAGTCACTTCTAAATACATTCAGATTATATTTAAAATTCTTTTGTTGTGATTATAAATAGGTACTAGTATAGATATAGAAAATAATAGCTTTCAATGTAATATCAGCTTTATCTTCTGATTTAACTGATTGTCATTGTTTGATGGTTGTTATTTATTGATTGTAACATCTTAAAAAGAAAAGATTCAGGAGATAAAAAGAAATTCAAAATTATAAATTTATTGTTTTAAATATTTTAAATAATATAATCTGTTTTAGTTCTAGCAATTTCAACATGGCTGCTGTTGGAGAAGTTTTCCAAAATACCTTACATCATGCTTTATCAGTTCATCCAACACACACTGCATGGCTTCGTACAAAAGGAGATGTTATGTATGGTAAGCATTGATATATCTTGATCGTAGTGATTCATATTAAAACCAGCACCCCTTATTCTTTTTAGTTTTAGCATTTTTTCAAAAGAAATAATTGTGTTCCTACAAAAATAATTTGTAAAATTTTCTGATTCTTTTACATGAGCTTGTAAATTTATACTAATCTATACAGAACACTAGATGTAAATCATCTACAATAAATATTAGTTTTTATTTCTTTTTGGAACCCAAAAATGCAATTTCTTCTAAATATATTTTTAAATATCTATTTCATTTCTGTGAGCCATACTTTGAAGTCATGATAAATAATCTTATTTTCATCTTTGCCATGACTTCTAAAAATTCTAAAAATAATGTGTGGAAAGGGAGAGGAATGAGAAGTAATAAAAGGTGCAATGAAAAATGACTGAATGCTCATCAAATCTAAAAATTCAATGCCAGACTAGTTCAAATAATGCTAAAGAAAAGGAATTTTTCCATTTTGAGTTTTTTATGTTGACAAGAGCGTTCTAATTTATAAACATATGATGAGGATATAACAGATTGAGCATTTAAATCAGATATTAAACAATTTCGTGATGTAGAAGATTATGAAATTTGGAACTTTAAATATGAGAAATTAAGACTATGTTAGTATTATTGACTTCTTTTTTTAATGTATGCAATGTAGTGAAAGACTTTTTAAAAAAGAGTCTGAATTGAATTTTTATATTTAAAGTTGTATTTCCAGCTATTTTTTTAAAATTCTCATCTAGAGAAATCAAGTTTTATAATTTCTTTTTAAATCTGTATGAATTAATAAAAAAAATTGTTCCACATTAAAAATACTCTTTTTGCACAAAAGGCATTTTTCTAAATTTCCGTATAATTTTAGTCATTGTTAGCTAAGTGTTTGCATTTGAACATTATTCTGGAATCTTACTAAAATACTAGTTTACATAATTGAAAAACTAGCAATACTAGTATGCATTATACCTTATTTTTATTAACTAAAAATTGTGACTAAAATTATTAATGAATAAAAGAAAATTTCATTTCAAAAAGTGCAAAATTTCTTGAGACTCAACAACGCTCTGCATAGTGAGTATAAATCAAACTTTAGAGTGTAATTATAAAAAAAAAAAAAAAAAAATCCACTATTATCCATTTTACATGGCTAAAAATACTTTTATTGCTATTTGATGATGCATTGTAGAAAGTTTTTTCATAATAATTTTTTTTTGTTTTCTTTTTCTTTTAGTGCAAGGTCATTATGCTAGTGCTCTGAAGTATTACATTTCTGCTGCAATGGTTAGTAGTGATTACTTTAGCTTGCCCTTGCCAAAAGCTATCTTCGATGATTTACAATATAAGCATATGATTCATTGCTGCACCAAATTGCAAAATCATACTCAGGTATGTAATCCTGCTTGGCAATTTTTATTTCAATTCAATATTTTCCATATTTTTAATGTATGGTACATACTGTTCATATTTTAAGTAGAATAGGACACAGGAATATTGCCATATTTCTGTGTGTTTCTATTAGGTTTTATAATGTTGACTTAGTAATCAAGAACAAAGTTCAGACATAAACATTATTTTTATATATATTTCTTTCTTGTACCTATGATGAGACTGTTAATTATGCTTCTAGAAACACGACTTTGGTCATATTATCCTGATAATATTTGAAATTAGAACTTTTATCAAAAGTTCCCATTTGCATATGACTGCCTCTGTATTCATAAGAACACAAAGAGTTGCATCCAGGCTTAAATTGTTTTATTTTATTGAAACAAAACATGTTCCATTTTTAAGGAAGGAGGCTATTCTACATGAAATTGATCTAATGATATAAAACATTTTTTTAAGTTGCCAGCAAAAGTAATTCAAAATAAAATAAAAAAGAAGTGTTAACGCCACTTTGGGGTTCCAACTTATTAATTAAAAGCCAGTGTACAAAAACAAAATATATATTGTTATCAGTTAAAAAAGCATTTTAGCAATGTTTTTTTTTAAGTCAAAAATTATTCTTTTTGTAATTTAACTCAAAGTTTTTCCTAGAAAATGTCTTATCTTGTCTTAATAGCTTTATTAAATTAATATTTTTTGTCTTTTCTAAGTAGTAGCATCTTGGGCAATTGCAAAAGGCATCTATATATTACTTTTTCTTTGTTTTATTTAACCTCTTCAGTCCTGAATTTTTTAAAACTGCTTTAAAAATTTGATTTCAAGATCTTTTACCTTTGTTACATCTCAATAGTATGTGGGGAAAAAATTTTGCTGATCAAACAATTTTAAGTCCCATAATTTTAAGGTACACATATGTGTACCTCGGGTCTTAAGTAAGTCAAAGCATCCTCAACAAAAAATATATATATATTTAATTTCCCTGGTTACTTAATAGCTATACTTTTTGCATTCTAAGGCCTTATAAATGAAAAAAATACAAAATTTTGTATTAATAATCTATTAAACATTATTTTAAAAGAATTTTTTTTTTCGATATTACGCAAGTAGATACTGCATTTTGAGTACTTGACTCTTCTCCTAGAGTTGCATCCTTGGTACCTGCATTTCGATACATACTTATCGTCCATGTAATGTTGTACATGGCTTAACATATCTAGTCTTATTTCTTTTTAATTGGGAAGGGACAATTTTTCTTACTCTTTTAGAGGTATTTTAACCAGATGGTGGTAATGAAATCTCCAATTATCTTGTAGTTGCATTTCCATCATTTGATGACCCTTCTTCTATTAATTTGTCTTCATTGAAAGATGATTTTTTTACATGTTCTTGGTTTCTTTTCTTGCTGATGATGAGAATTCCCTCATATTTCAACAGGGACCGAATTATATGCATTTGAAATTGCAATAAGGTCATAAGATTTTCATTTTCATTCCTGACAGCTCAGCTTGTCGCTTTGCCACCATTTTATAGTATATCAAGCAATTGACAACTACTAAATCTACAAAATGCTTGAATGCTCTCATCAGTCATTTTTTGTAATTAATGCATGCCGGTAATATGCAAAATAATGGTCGATGCCTCCGATATTATATGTTTTTATAAAAGCAGATTATTTAATATCAGCTTTTTGTTTCAATTATTTTGTCTATCTTCTACCTATTCCAATTGACTCATTACCTATAAATGTGGATAATAGTCACGGATTTATTATCTTTCTACTTGACAAGGCACATTTGACTATCGTCTATGACCCATTCATCCTATTTGCCAGGTTTCATTATTTTTGATACATGAAAAATTCTGTTTTTTCCCCTAAAATCTCTTTGTCCTAAAAGTTCAAAAACCTCCTTTTGAATTAAAGTCACTTGACGTGAAAAAAATATTATTAGCTTATAAAATTCTGTATATTCTACACATGATGTCGGTTTGAAATATCAATTACTAACTTCAAGACAGCTATAAAATTAAATTTCTTACTAAAGTTAAAAAATAAATATTTTTAAATTTATATTTTGTTACATTACAGAACATAAGAATTATTTATTATAAAAAGTTATACAATATATTCAAGGACAAGAAATGACAATTTGGAAACAAGCGCTCAAAAGATAAGCAGCGCAATGGATCGCAAGCAGTCAGCAAACGGGTGCGAAAACGCCCGAGGTACACATATGTGTACCTTAGTTAAATTTGTATTTTCACCGATTCTATTATAGATAAGAAGATATAATTTGGTAATGACTTTAACCAGACACTTAGTATTTTATAAAAAAATATACAAGTGTTTATTTTAATAATAAATATTAAAAAAATGTACTTATGTTTGTTGCGTTTTCTGTTCAAGGCCATTTTCATTATGTCTCTAATTAATAGCGATGGATATGAAAAAAATATCGAACTCTAGTGCTATTTATTGATGCAAAATGGAAGCTAAATTCATAAACGTTGAAATGCATGCATTATTTCGTCAAAATTTAACTTTACCGGATAAGAAAAATGAAACAAATTGCAGGTACACATATGTGTACCTCGGGACTGAAGAGAATAAACATTTAGTTGTAAAATAATTTTGTCTGGATCTAATTAAAGAGCTCCAAAATTGTGACAAAAGAATTACTAATTCGACATCTATGTTATGTCACAATTTGTTGTATGTGCACCCCTAATGCATTTTAAATCATAAGGTCATATCTCTTGCTGTTGGTGTATTGTAGAAAGGGGGTGTCAGCACAAATGTTGTTTTCATCATCTAAAAATAGATCCAAATTACTGTTCCAAATAATTCTCCTGTAGCTTCAAAATTAGAACATTAATTTAACTAAGCATCGCCTTAAAATGTTTATTTTCCTGAAATGAATCCTGTTCGTCAATATACTTTTCCTTTTTCAGGCATCTGTTTTGCACCAGTTTCTTGAAGAGCCTAATTATTCTATGGCCTTCAAAGCTTTGGGTGAGAGAGTGTGCAATGACAGCTGTGACACATACTACTCATGCATCTGGGATGTGACACTTTTAGAGTTTCTTGTTAACCATCACACCAAGAGAGGGGAGTTAGACTGTAGGCAGCAGGTCATTCAACTCATTGGGCAATTAGAATTGAATTCCAACAACAATGAAGAAATTCAAAGGGAAGCTGCCAGTCTGAGGAAAGGATGGTTTTTAAGAGCTATGGCCAGGCAGTATTTATAAAAGTGATATTATGCCTCATTGTGGGTGGTATGGGAAGTTTCTCAAGTAATTTCATTGTATTATATCATATATATAATTGTAAATAAACATTTAATTTTCTATTTGTGTCTTTGCTTAAGTTATAATTAAACTAGTTATTTTGATTTAAATCGGCTAATTAGCTTTATGAAAACAGTTGTTTGTTGATAATGTTCTTAAAATCGTTTATTAAATAAAAAAAATTGATTAAACATAACTAAAAGAAATAATTTTGAACAAACCAATCATGATTAGTTATGAACGTATTGAGTTTTCGATAGGGAAATATTCCAGTTTTTCTTCCAAAATCAGGATGTCCTTGTTGAGATAATTTCTCCTCTTTGTACTACTTTTTCTTTTATTGTGATCACATACAGTGGCTATTGTTTGTTAATATTCAGTACATAGATATTATAATGTAAAGTTTATTAGTCCTCTTATTGAATTAAATGTAAATGAGTACAGGTTTTAAATGCCACGTATAAATGGAGTAATACGAGGTCCTCCCTGATCCTAATGCATTCTTTAGCAAAATATGCTTTTTTCGGAAAGTTTGACTTTAAAAAGAGCAGAAAATAGATTAATTTCTTCAAAGCAACTTATGATGCTCACACTGCATTTCACAGATCTGTAAAGAAGCCTGGGGAATCGTCCTATTAAATGGTAAGTAAAGTTTATAATTTGATATGTATAATTCTCTGAATATAATCTTTTAATACTTTTAGTCTTGTATTGTAATTCTCTTAACAACAAAAACATTGGATGTTTTTTGTTGTTATTGTAATAATTTTATTTCAAAGTATTATTTAATGACTTTTGAAAAAGTTCATTAAATTTCCCAAGTCATAAATAATATATGTATTACAATGTTTTAAAAATTTATAGTGCAAATAAGTCTAGTAGATTGGACAAATGAATCAGACCAACAGATGTATTCTACATTTATTTAAACAGTGAATTGTATATCTCTTGAAATTTGTAAAATAAATAAATATTGTTATTTTAGAAAGCAAAAATAAGGAGCATGTTAAGGATTGTTTTTGTTTAAGCATGCACTCTTAAAAAAAATTAATGAAATGGTACCTAATAACTTTTACAAAAAAAGGAAAGAAAAGGGGGGGGGATGAAATGAATACTAAAGCTTTTCTATGAAATTTTGATTATAACCATATTTTTGGGGTTATTTTTTCAGCCTTACTAATTGTTCTCATCATTTGTAATCTATTTAATAAATACAATACTTATTTGCATTGTTAATCAAAATATAAGCATCAAATCAGAACTTGACAAAAAAGGAATGTACAATTCTTTTTTTTTTAACTTGATATTTCTTTTCTCTTGAAAATATTTATTTGCTATTAGAGATTTGAATTTTAATGACTTGGTAAATTATGATATTCATTTCATTTTCAATTATATACTCCCCCCCCCCTATTTATAAGCATAATTTTTTTTTCCATATTCAAACACATTGATTCACGTTACTGTGCATTATATTTTTCTTATTGAGAGTATACTTCACTGCTTCCAGTAAAAATAATTGCCAATCTATTAATATAAGTAGTAATTGTTATTTTCTTTGCATATTTAGCTGAAAAATAATTGTAGTAATCTGAACTCTATTATGGTATTCTTGTTACAAACTTAAGGCATCAATACCTTTATGCTCTAATTCCATTTTTTTATGGTTTACTATATTATGTTTGCTTTCATTTCTGTAACAACCTATAAAAATGATTTAATACCTAGACTTAAATATACTTAAAACTTTATTGGAATGTTTAGCAACATGACAAAGATATAATGCAATGAGAAATAAATGAATACATCCATGTACAGTTTTAAGGCACAACATATTACAACACAATCACTTCAGTGTAAAACACTATAAAAACATTAGAGATGTGGCTATGACCTTAACAAAAAGTCATAATCATTTTGATTTTCATAAAAAAAATTTTTAAATTGGGCTAATTCAATAAATATTTGCACATTGCCCATTAACTGATTGCTATCATCTGATTTATATCATAAAAGTAACATTATACAAACACTAATAATCATTTTGATTAACATCCATATATGATTTTTTTTTTTTTTTTTTTTTTGTACACTGTAAATATTGTCTTAAAATTTTGCAAATTATGTAAAAATATTTGCGGAAACTCTTTCATTAAGGCACTTGTTGACATTAAAAGCAGAATATTTTCTGTTATAAAATACAGTTGATAAAAATATATTAGCACCAACTTGTGAAAAACTTTTTAAACGCATTATTTTTTTATTTTTCTTGTTTTAAATGCACGAGTTGAAATTATTTGCCAAGCACCATTAATTTTCATGAATATGTAATATATGTTAAAGAAAATTTTCTCATCTAACTGTTATTGCACTACAGAATTAAAATACAATTTAAGTATGATCTTAAGTGCATAATCAATTAGCTAAATATGCCATCTAAATTGAGTACAATTGTTCTCTAATGACATTATACAAATTGGATGACTTAAAAATACACACATCTCCTATTTATACTATCAAAAAGTTTACATCATGCTGTATCAACAAGTTATATATAGGAGTGCCGTAAAATATTCAATGTTAATAAATGGCAATAGATAAAAATACACTAGGAAAAAAAAGGGATTTCATATTTTGATTCTGAAATATATATGAAAAATTTATATAATAATAAACACAGCAAATATTAAGCACACATAAAAATAAATTTGATTGCTTGTTACACTGTATAAATAGATGATGGAAATATTAACATATCATTGATCTTATATTATTTTGAATGCAGTTTCAAATTAGTGATTTGAAAATCATGGGTTTGAGACTCGTTTCCTTTGAAAATTCATTGTTTTTTGCGAGATGACATAAATATTCCACTTCTTCAATTGCAATAACTATTTTTTTTTTTTAATATTTAGGTTGAGGAACTTAATATTGCCTGCTCCTATATATATATTTTCAGATATGTTAATGTTCCGTGTTCTATTTATATATATACAGTGTATCAATAGCTCATGTGCCAAACAATTAACATAGAAAAAAAAAAATAGTTACAGAATAAGAATATACAGTAATTAAGGCACTTGGAATGCATAGTGGTGTTCTACAAAACACCTGTTTGTTACTCTTCGCACAATCTCTCTCTTATAATAAATAAAAACTCATTTGGTAACACAAAAATACATTCACTAAATAGATATCTGCATACAAAAGCATATAAAAAGGACAACACAGAGACTTTGTTTATATATAATACATGCAGAGAAGAATGTGGATAAATGATAGCTTAAAATACTACATTGTCTTACTTAGTTTACTTTTTCTTGTCTATTTCGTAAGCTTTACATACATTTATAGACTGACCTCTGAAAATCATCAGTTCGAAAATGGCGCCACTAATTGGAATTGTTTGTAAGATCTAAATTTGGAAATTAATTTTTTTTTTATTTATATAAGTTCTGCATTTGTCAAGTAATTTAAAATTCAAATGCGAATAATCAGCAATCTATTTTTATTATTGAAAATGGTCATCATAGATATTCTGAAATATGAAAGCACACTGCAAGATTTAAATAACTAGATGATCAATAATAGAAGTGAAATTACCTCACTGAGGCTCATTTGGTATGTTGATGTTCTAATAGTTTTAGTGTCCCATTATAGCAAAGACTTTTATCTTCTATCAAGGGGGAAAAGGGTTAAATTTTTTAATATTTCAGATTTTATTTTTGAAATAATATAACATCATGGAAAATTAAAATGTTATTTGTAAATTTATAAAATTTCTCAGAAATTAAGAATTACTACTTCAATCCTCATATAGAAATTTAGTGGTATTTTTAGCTATTGACTATGAAATATTAAATTATTAACTCATCTGAAGCATTTCAGATTTTCAATTCTGAAGATCATTTAAAAGTTTGTAACATTTCTTACTGGAAGGATATCAAACATGACAATTTATCAGGGTCTGCTATAATATCTGACGATAAGATTAATACATGCAAGCAGATTATTTAACTAGATTTTCCAAATGAAACAATACAAAAACATTAACAAAAAATGCCTTGTGGATAGTATGATCCTGTACAAAAGTTAACATTTAGTTTTACTGTCAAATGTTGAAAGCAAAAAAAAAAAAAAATACAAACACAAATATTGCAAACCATCTAGATAAAGACTAGACATATACAAAAGTAGACAACACAGATTTTTTTTAAAAAAAAAATCAGAAGAGAGATTATATTTAGTAGATGCAGATGATCTACAAATTAATTTTTCTAGATGGTTGTTTAACTGTCTGAAATGCAGATATCTGCTGATTTTATTATGGTTAACAATTACATTCTATTCTCTGCGATTAAACATTTTAATAACAAAAGTGCACACCACTTTTATATATAAGTTCTGGGTGGCCAATGTCAACAAACAGATTATAATATATATATATATATATTCAGATGCTGTTATAAAAACTAATTGCATGCATAAAGTTTCTTAAAAGTAATAACATAGTTACACTAAAACAAAGTACAAAAGTTAGAGAATAAAAACAGATTTAAATAAGCAGGGAGCATGGCAATAGGAGTTGCAGAAACGTAATGCTTTAAAAGCAGGAAGCTGTGTCTTCTAATCAATCAGTTGGATATATTTGCTCTTAAATATTCCATTGTTTTGTTAATTTGAATCTCTTAACTGTGATCTTGTATATTATTTAAATGAAATATAAATAAATATAATATACATATATTATTGATTTGGCATTATATTTATTATGTCCAAAATTTTCAGTTTGGAGTGATATTATATGTACTATTCTTTAAATGCGGTATTGCATTTGAGTGTAGTCCTAACTTATGTTCATAAAATGAAATATTTTTGGAAAAAAAATTCAGGGTATCAAAACCATAAAACAAAATTCAATATCTAAAAAAACTAAGAGCAAAAAGAATCTTTAATGCACTTCTCTTGGAGTTGTCAGTGTTGATAATACATATTTATATTAAGAATGAAAGGTTAAAATCATCCGCAATTGTTATCACATCAAATTCAATATCGCCCCCCCCCACTGTTGGTTTGGATCGCAGAAACATCTTTCAAATTAATTTACGCACATAGTATAATAATAAAATGCTCTAAAAGAGATTCTATTGGCAATCGGACCTTTTACATCATCTTCGATAGTCATAAGCATAGGCATAAATGGCCAATCTGCAAAAAGCAAACGATTAACTGACCCATGTTGCCACTGCACCCTGCTAAGAAATGACTTGCTTAGTACACTATACAGAGCGGGAAATTTCGTGATTTTGTTGCACAACGATACAAAAAAAAAAAGACAAAACTACAGTTTTTCAGAAAGACTTCTCGGTGCATGTCACTGGTGTATGAAAATCACGTGCACAAAATACTTTGCATGTAATTTGTTTGTTAGTTTTTTTTATGTCCACAATCATTGACGATTGCAGATGATGCACTTCCAATCTTGTTTTTAGGCCATGAAGAGCTCGATGTAGCGGTTGTTGATGTTCTGGCGGTTCTTCTCTTGGAGTGCCCTCTCCGCTTCTATTCTGGCCGCAGGGAAAGTGACCATTGCGTCGCCATTTGGCCGGACTTCGCTGTTGCGCTGGACTTGAATGCACTCCGTAGTTAACTGGAATAAGTCAAAATAGAATTCTAAACATAGTTTATCATGAAGGGAAAAAAATGATATATTTCAGTAAGTTTTGTTACTAGACTAAAGACGATTTTTATCATTAGGTAATCTAAGCAGTTACCTGGGAGTGCTGCAAAAATTAGTTGATATGCTATGATATAATATTGGTTGATATGTCAATGAAAATATGAATTTTTGTAGTAGCTGCCTTTGACAACCAGATGGTTCGCCAAGAAAATAGTTTGAATTAAATTTTAATTAAATACTAAAGATGATTAATGCCTGGAAAATGTTTACAAACTTATTTATCATTTTTTGTAATATAATCATTTATTGATTCAAATAATATAAAACTATAATTCTTTGCATCATTTAAAATATTTTTTTCCAATTGGTGGTATATGCCTATCTCTAATGATTTAAAAAATAATACTGGCCCATGATTACAGTGGACACCTCATATGTGGAAATATTTTAAATTGGATATAACTGGCATTATATTTGAGAAATTAAAAGCTTCAAGAAAGTATAAAAATAGAAGCCAAACTGTCACAAAAACAAAGCTTGTTGCAAACGAACGATACAAAACGACTGGGCGGAAAAATGTAACTTCCGATAGATATCCGAAACCAATTGGAATCTAATGCTAGCTTCCTGTCTGCTTATCGGAATAGCGGATATTTTTGTCCTTTAATTCTAGTACATCAGTTGAATTAAATCAGTAAAGATTAAAATATTCGAAGGTTATTCGGATGAAATTCATTTTGAAGTCACTCGAAAAAGAGTGGGAATAGTTATTCCTAAATAAATTCCTTTTGCTGAAGCTTACGGGAGTGGTCTTCCCGAAACTTTCTAATAAAAGTGTTCTAAGTTATAAAAGTTTCTAATAAAAGTGTTCTCTTGTATTTAGTCAACCGGACAGAGAATTTCTCAGAATGGATTTCGTTTAAAATGTTGATAGAAATTTTCAAATCTGGTGTAAAGTCCGTATACTAATTTTCATCCGGCTAACTTAAAGTTTTTTTTTTAATCATAGACAGACAAAGAATTAAAAAAAAAAAAAAAAAAGCGGGAAATACGTTTTTGCACTCGGGAAGTCTGAAACGAAGAGATTCTTTAAAAATCTGGAATTTGGATTTTTTAATGATTACAATATTTTCTCTTTGCATACTTCGTACATGTGAAAGTAAAAAAAGTATGAAGTAGCAACAACAATATATAAGTGGCTCTTTAAAATAGCTATGAGTTTAGTTTGGCCATAAAAATTTGATTTAGCTTATTTCAGTTATCGTCTTTGAGCTGAAACCTTATAAAGATTCATTATTATCATGTAGAATCATTAAAAACTTATAGTCAGTTTTTTTCCCTATAAGTTTGACAAAAGTATCAGCATACTGATTACGTACGTATATAAAATAGAATTTCTTTTATATAATAATTGAATATCCATTTTATTTTATTTTCGCATATAGCAATTCTGAGTACCTAAACAAGAATTAAAACGCCATAACATTATTCTATGTCATTGCAAGGATTAGTGGTTCTGCAATAATGTAACAAAAAAACCACTCACCACTGTTGTACCGGTGTGTGGGTAGTATGTGGTAGGAGACACTGGTGGACTCGGATAAGGCCAGTAGAACACTGGGGAGTAGTAGGCAGCGGGTAGCCTAGGAGTGAGGGGCGCCACGGCAGGCAATATTTGGGGAGTTTGCACATAGGGAAAGGCACCATAGGGTGGCGGTAGCATGTTTCCACCTGTTGAAAAAAAACGAATTTCAGAAATTATTTTGTTCATTATTGGCATAAGTTATTAAGTCAATAACTTATATAAAAATACGAACTGCAATCGTATAAAAATGAGAAAGTACTTTTTTACTTAACTTGATATTTTTACTTAACTTGATTTGTTTCGTGTTTGTAAAGATGGAATTTTTTTTCACATCCATTTTCGCATGTGCTAAAGTTTAAATAATTTCATCACTTATGTTCTCGATGTTAATAAATTATTTTCATATTTTTAAAAGTTTTAAAAATAATTAAAAATGGAATTATTTGATAGAGAATTTGAAGGAAAAAAATTATTTCAAAATTCCATAATATTTGTAATTATGTATAATAAAAAAAGAAGACAATAATTATAATAAAAAATCCTACTTCTTAATATACTAAAAAATGCATTTTTTAAAGATATTTTATAAGACTCAATGAATGTATTGTAAATTAATGTTAAATATTATTTCATTAAACATTTATATATTTTTTTAAATATTAGAAATGTACTTATGAGAGGGGGAAAGAAACCAAACGGCTGAACATTCAATAAGCCAGAATAAACAGGGGGAAAAAAAGTACTATTCGAGGCAGTGGTGGATTTTTAAAAGTAGGCAGCTGCTTAGAGCCATAAGCAAGTCGATTGAAAATTTTATTTTCCTAGCTTAGAAATAAATAAGTTTAGAAAATACAAATTATTTGAATGATAAAACAGGATAATATTAACACTTTTTCAAGTATAATTATACTCCTACCTCATTGTACCACTCTCACTTAGTTATTAGAATATTTATAAAATGGAACATATGCTTCCATTATAATTTGTGTAAACATGGAAATCAGATAGTCTGGTGTCATAATAAATAAATAAAAACAAATATGATCTCAAATTTAATAAATTATAAAATATTAACCTAAAACGCATCAGCAATATGTTTACAATGTGCTGAAATGTAAAACTAAATTGCCAATTTCATTAAAAGAGGAGCTTCATCATGTACACTGTCTAGGTCTCAAAATTCCCGATTGTGCCACTGATTCCAGGAAGACGGGTCAATTTATTAATACAAATTTTATATTCTTATCTATGTGAATATATTTTTCATGACATCGCATTTGTACCACCTTGCAACTCACCTGGAGAAATGAGCGACCTCTGCACGGGTATCCCTCCGTTAAGAACGAGGGTCATGTCGTCGACTGAACACTGGAACACTTCGATGTAACGTTGTTTCTTGCCGAATACCATATATCTGTGATGCCGTTGCTGGGCAGCCATGAAGGCGGAGTGTTCAGAGTCCATCTGGATAAAGGCTTCACCCGATGGTTGACCCTGGAAAAAGAGTGATATTAAATTGAATATTTGAAATAAAACAAATGTTTCTGTTGGATTAGAACTGATGCCGTCTAAATGATAAGTCCACAGGGACTCGCCATTTTTAACATGTTAATTATTTCATTCATTAAGTTTTCTAACCTGTGCATTGTAGACCATGTGAACACCTTGGTATACAATATTCTTTGAATGCTCTCCGAGAAATTCTAGAATCTGTTCGACTTGCGCTTCGAACGGCAGACCTCTCAGACGAATACAATCCTTGCGAGATCCTGGGGGTAGCAACTGTGGCGAGAGAATTGGAACAGGTGGCATGTTGGGAAGTAGTGGCTGTGGCTGTTCGTAAGTTCTAGGATCCATGCATCGGTTGAGGACCTAAAAGAAAGGAAGTATGATTTTTATAAAAAGAATTATAATAAGTAAAAGGTTAAATATATTTTGTTAAGTGCCTCTGTAAAATAAAGAAGATAAATGGAGAATTGGACAGTTTTTCAACCTCCCCGTTCATCATATTAATTGATTTTATAACAGCAATATTTTGCTTGGGTGTCGTCCCAAAGATTGCTGCCTGCAGCCATCTGTTATCTCTCGTCCCCTTCATTACGCCACTGAGTTAATATACTAAAATTGCGCATAATTGAAATTATGGAAATTTTAAATACAAGACAAATTTTACCTTTTTATAAAATTTCTTCGTATCCAGATTTTAGATTTTTTTTTTAATAGGCCGGGATAGCCTGGTTGGTAAAGCGTCGGATTCGCGTCTCTTAGGTTGCGAGTTCGAACCCCGCCAGCCGAAGATTCCCCGCGTGCTTGGTGACAGACACGCGTATAAATCTGTCGTGGTTTCAAAGTCCTTCATGTCGAGAGTAATACCACTGGGGGTACTGGATCAGGGGTGATCGTTCTCTGATTCAGGTCTAAATTACGATCTGTGGTTGAGTGAATGAAATGCGTGATTGGAGTCCGCCCCGTAAAAAGGGTTATGACGTGTGTGTAGCTAAGTCGTTCTCTTGACCCTAAATGGCGCTACTATAAAAACAAGAGGCGCTTCCCCTCAGACTTAAATCGGCTGTCTTCGATCAGCAGGCTTATCCATGGCAAGTGCCATAAGAAACAACAACAGATTAATTTTTTAACTACCAACCGGCAAAGAGAAGCTAGAAGATATTTAAGCCACTCGGTTGTTACGATTATGAAACTCGTTGTTATATACTTTCGTATATCTATCTTTGTTATATTCATCTATTTATTACTTGTTGCTATATTGTAATATTTTATCAAAATATTCATTCTATTCGACGAAACATGGAATGATATAGATTCTTTTACTTCCCTATAGCCGATTCGTACATACATCACCAAGAATAATTATTTCTTTATGTAATAATTGCAATACTACTGGTTTAACGAAACAGGAATTTTTAAATGATTTTTACAATAGTTTATAATCAATATGCTAAAACAAAAAATTGTGAAAAAGTATGTTACTGCGCTACTTCACATCTTGGTTAACTGTTTCCGCAAAAATAATTAGAATAAGAAAATGTACAAATTAAATGTCCGTAAAAACCTGTTCCTATAATAAATTTATACTTTTTAGAAATACTGCTGCATCAAGTGATTCGTAAAAGTAAATTAAAGAGCATCGAAAAAAGTTTAATTGCCACTAACATTTTACTTACCACTAATACTATAATTTAATTACCTAATAGAGGCAATAAAAAGAAAAGTAATTATAGTGGAAACTGTTTAAAAATTGTCAACAAGGATAACAAGAGCACCTGTCTTTAAGAATTATTTAGTAGAATATTTATGTCGACTTATTAAAAATATTCTTTTTCCTATTTTTTTTTTTTTTTTTTGTAAGATATTTTTAGTATTCTGTTACATTTCTTTTTCTATTTTTAAAATCTTTCTAAACAAATGACATAAAAGAATTTAAAATGTTTCTACCGCAATTTAAATTCTGTAATGCAAAATTTGTCAGAATTGTTGACTGATAAGACAGTTTGTCGAAAATATTGAACTACTAATCTGCAAACGAATTTCAGAACAATCTGAAATTTAAAAGTTACTTAATTTTAATTTGAACAGGTTCAAATACATGATCCTAGTATATATATATATATATATATATATATATATATATATATATATATATATATAACATCACGGAAAATAAAAAAAGGGGGGAAAAAGGTTTCGAAGTACCTTGTACTAACAGGTTAAATAAAATTAATTGCTTTACATAAAAAAAATACATCAGTTTTTTTAGAGTGTGAGTTTTATTATGAAACGAAAATACCTACCCGGAATATATTTATTAATAAAGCTTAAAAGTTATACAATACTTTCGAGTAACAAATGGGCTTCATATAGTTTTTGGTTAAGCTCACCTGTTGCACCTCTGCTGTGGTACTGCGAAAGAGCTCGATGTACCGGGATCCAATGACCTCTCTGTGCTTCTGAAGAGCCCGGGCAGCCATTTCTTCGCTCTGGAAGAGGACGAAGGCGTCCCCAGTGGCTCGGCCGTCAGCCTTCTTCACGAACAGGACCCCTTCTTCGCCATCCATCACCTCGCAGGGGTTCTCTCCACTTGCAAAGAATGCCAGCTGCATAAAGGAATAGAAGTTATGAAATCGCTTTCATACAAAAATGTCCAGAAACAATTAAAAACAATGCATAAATACATCATAGTTTGCAAGCAAAATACTGTACAAAGAAATACTATACAGTATTTCTTTGTACAGTCATATACATGACTGTTTCAAGAATATAATGTGCCATTTGGCATTTTTTTTTAAGCCATTAAATGTATTTTAACCAGTTAACTGTTTCTGACGTCATGGAAAAAGTACAACATTTTGTGTTATGACGAGTTTATTCGGCAGGAGTATTAATTAATCAGGAGACACAAATATATTTTACACAGGAGTTACAATTAATAAATAATAAATCAGGAAAACACAATTTAAATGGGCATTTTTCGAAGACGTCGAAATTATTAACTGATTGATTAACCTTGAAATATCTGGTGGACGGTATCTCTTTCATATCTAAGGTTAACTCTTTTAGGAACACATTCAATTCATTTTTTTTTTCCATCAAAGCGATGTACAAATAAATCCATGAGATAAAAAGATTAGAAATCATGTTTCTAATCTATTACGTTTATCAAATATTAGAAAACGCGTTTTTACAAATAAATTCGATAAGAAGCACTGAAAATATGCCAAAACAGTTGATATACAAAGTAACCACAACCCGTAATAAAACTAAACATTCTCTGCTTTTTAAATGTTACTCTATTTTTTTTGAGATTCTGCTTTAAAACTGGTGAATCGAGTTTCAATTCCAGAAGATTATAGCGTATCTAAGTCTGGTATGTATCAAAGTTAAAAGCCTTGAAGTTCGGATAAAGTGGACGTTTAGAGAATGGGACACCTATTATGCGATAATAATTCGAAACCAAAGTTCCATTTCATAATGGGAACGAATTTTTAATGTAATTTTAAAACAGAGCATTAATTTTATAAATCAAATCAAATAAATTGGTATTATTTTATTAAGATTTTGGCACCATCTTAAAATGCTAGTTATTTCCATCTCTTGTTGCTTAAAACTTCAAAACCAATGAACCCTTTTATTAACAGGAGAAAAAGAAAGGTTTGGAGAACCTCAGCTTTCATTTATATCCATAACAGTTGTCCTTCAGATCGCAGAGCATCGCATGGCAAAAGAAAGTTGCACGCCTTTTAAAAAATTCTTTGAATACTTCCGTAATTTTAATCATAAAATACATCAAGCCTTGACTTCTGTATCTATATATTCAAAACTATAGAAATTAGTTAAGTCAGGAACGGAATCTTATGTCCAGTCTATTGACATACAAACCCCAGCGAGTTAACAAACGGTCTTCCATAATGGCAATTTCCTAATCATCCAACCTACCAATTATGCTCTCTTTATGTATGTATTGCTTAACAAGCCTATTAAACGCAGCACAAAATGTCTTATCTTTTATCTAACCTAACTTAACTATATTTTCCTAGGCCATATAGTAAAAGGATGAAACGCTATCACAATTCATCACAACATACTAATCGTTTTCGTTCTGCAATATGTTAGAAAGGCGAGGGCATATTTGTGCAAACTTGCAAGTTGATACGATTTCGATCAGTCTTGAATTATTATAATTAGATACATCATTAATCATTTGCTGATGCAAGTTAATATGAACCACAAATATTCCATGGAAGGCCAGGCATATTATGTGGTCGCGACGGCTAAGATGTCAATGAACTCCTTGAAAGTCATGTCACGTGGGTTTAACAAGTTTGTTAAAATACTCATACAAGATATGCTTTTGTGAGCTAACAAAACTAGTAACATTTTGAAGTAAACTTTTTTAGTGATTGGAAATTTTTATAACTACATTTAAGCAATAGATAGGTATACAAATTCATAGATGTAAATTCCCTATGCTGTTTTATTCATTCATTATCAAGCCATAATGGAATACCACTTACCACTTGTTTAGGAGTGCAATCATAAGGTAAACCCCTCATGCGGACAATGACTTGACCACCTCTCGATAGGAACGCTTGGGCTTCATTATTGTTGCCTAGAAAAATTAATTTAAAATATTTTAGTTGGTCATGTAGGGATATAGTCTCTACTTCAACAAAAATTATATCATTTCACTCTTGAAATTCATTAATAATAAATAATAATAACTCATTTTGATCAAAAATTTAATTATGGTTTTCTAAAGCAAAATACTACTTTATGCAAAGTGACCAGTAGGAATTTTGAACTGAAAGCACATCTAAATGCAAGCGTTTTTCTAATTATTCATAATATATTTTATTAAATAAGCACATTAAAAATTTGTTTATGGAAATCTTTACTAAATATAACGATTTTTGTAAATTAATTTTCGGATTCTTTATTTCTTTAAAGATGGTCGGATACTAGTCTTTATGATCAGCAGATCGCACGTAAGCATTTTATTTCCAGTGAAGTCTACAATTTGTGCTGGACTGCTATATCTAATTATTGAAGTAAAAAATAATATACGATATCCTTATGACGTTATTCCAAATTTTGAAACCCTTTACAATATTGTGAATATAACCATTGCAGCTAGACAGCTGCCTAGATTTGCTAGGCTGCAAGCAGAACGATTTTTTTTTATTCGAAGTAACAAAAGAAATACGTTTATAAAAAATAAGAATTCTATGAATGATTAATAATATTAATCAAATATAATTGGTCAAGTTCCTTGATGTTTCATTATGTTCAATTAATAATCAGGATATTTATAAAATGAACATCTGCTTTAAAAATATTGTATATAAACCTGAATGCTAGAAAGTGTGTAGTCATAATAGATAAATAAAAACAAATACATCTTCACAAAGCTAATAAAATAAAAAAAATATATTAATCTAAAATAAATTTAGCTTGTTAATAATTTATTTAAGGTCAACATTTTTTATTTTATTAACTTTGTACACATGTATTTGTTGTTCTTAATAAATTCATATGCATTTCAAAATAAATTTAAATATGAAGCTAAATTCGCCGTCTTGTTAACGTTCTCATAAAGTGCATTGCCTGGAGCAGGAAAATAACTAAATCTGCCACTGAAGATATTGTAACAATAACATAGAATATCTTGTGCTGTTATGATATGTTGATCTATGAAATTCAAATATCATCGTGCTGGTATAGTATTAGTTTTAAGTGTTCAAAATCCCTCTTAAATAAATAGACATTTCAACTTAGCCTGAGCTTCGTTTTTGATTCGTTATCAGAATAAGAAAAAAAAAATTATTCTAATTCGTCCTGCTTTTAATAATATATTTCAATTATCCTCTTTTTAAAAACAGAAAGAAAGTAGATAGACACAATTGAGAAAAGAGAGAGGAATTTGATTTCATTTTTAAAATGTCTTTTCTGAAGAATTCACCTTGCCAAATTGTACTATACAGTGAATTGCATATTGTACTATACAGTGAATATACATTTTCCAGTGAATAATGGTAGCTTAATATACGGTATATCTTACTGCACCATTCATTTCCGTAATGTATAAACTTACATTATCATGAAAATGAAATACATTAACTCTTTAACTGCTTCACCTTTTTCCATTATCAATTTCGATTATACCTTTCATTTGGGGAATGTATTAATTATATCACAGATTCAAATAAGAATCGACAAAATAGTTGAGGAATTTGTAGATAATGGATAATTTTTATATTGCATTATAACGCAATTCAGCGAATTAATTTCTGCTTATAAGTTTGAAAAGGCATCATTAAGATCATTCTCAATCTAGGTACAAAGCAATCAAGTTTTTTTTTTTAATTCTTTTTCCCACCTTTTGCTTCTTTTTCTTTTTCCTCGATGCCTACAGCATTCCAAATTGAAATTCGGAAAATCTGTTGTGTTGTTGCACATCCTCAAGAACAGTAAAGCTATATCAAGTCTATGAAACTGTGCACCCAGAAGTTCAATATTAATAATGGATTGCCAATAAGATCCTGCCTGGAGAGGCACAGAGAAATAAAAATGTGATCAGGCGAAGTCTCTTCAGTAAAACACTTCAGCAGACTTCAAAATGCTTAGAACCCTTAGAATACTTCATAGTTTTGAAATGCCCACTGAGAAAGCGAGTTAGAGTAGTTTGATCTTACCTACTGCAAACAAGAGAACCACCAGGACTTCTACTCTTGTACTAGTGATGTACTGGTGGGACAAGCCAAATGGTTTCATTTTGGCTTTTTGCTCTCTAGAAAATTTCTAGTGTCCTAAAAAAAGTCTCGAGAAAATTTCCAGGAAATTTAATCACAATAGACTTGTCCTACGCTTTAGTTCAATCGCCTTTATAGCTGGTATGATATATCCAAAAGGGAGCATAAACATACCAAAATAAATATTTAAAGAACACTGAAGGATGATTGCCATAATTAAAGAAGTAACAACTCTTCATTTCACTTGAGTAATCTACAGATCTTCAGTAATTTACAGATCAAATGACTACTACTTTAACAGAACATTATAAAAAGAAATAATCGTAACAAACCTCCGGCCACGTTGACAAAGTCTTCTCCAGAAGCTCTGTACACCTCGATGTACCTCTGCCCGATATGGTGCTTGTGTCTCTTGAGTGCCATGTCTCGGTGTTCCTGACTTTCGAAACGCACAAGCGCCTCGCCGTTTCTGCGACCTTGAGGGCTAAGACAAAGCGCCACACCTCCCCTGCAGGAGAGAAAGAATTTTACATTAAAAAAAAATTACAGATGTATTTAAAAGTCATGCATGTTGGGTATTTTTGGTAAACCACGTTAATATTCTATAATGAACTTTAAATTTTTCTCCATTTTAAATCTTTTAAAAATAAATTAAAACTTCAGTTTAAACTTTATTTTATCCAATTGAAATTAATGTCTATAATTCGAATAAATCTCGTAAAATCAACAGAACTCTCATATGCCACGACAAATACTAATATAATAGAATAATAAAATTTACGCAAAAATCGATGCAATCCAAATAAGTCATAAGTATTCAAAAGTGATGGTTATTTCTTCTATAATAGAAAGAAATATGACCACGAATTAAAAGATAAACAAAAATATAACAAGATGTTTCAATTCTGTATTAGTGCTGAAAGGGCAATATTTTTTTTTATTTTTTTTGTGAGTTCTTGGCGAATGCTTAGGTATTAACCAATTTTGAAAGCACTATGTAATAAAACATAAACCCATTATTCATATCTCAACCAACCATTACTGAATCTTTAAGAGCATATCTTCATCAGACTCTTAAGCTTCAGAGAATAAAAATACAGAGTCCAAATATATTAAAAATGATGAAGACTAAATAAAGCATATTCTAAATTGTAATTGAAAAAAAAAATGATATTCTGAAGATGTTAACTCATTGTAAAGATTTCATTGGGAAATTTTGGAAAATAATTGCAATTCAAAATAATGATTGCTATCATTGTATCTATTAAATGATACCGATTGAAGCAGTGATTTACATTAAATTTCAGTGTAAATCATAAAACCTAATATATTATAATAGTCTTTTATAGCAATCAAAGATTTTTCGTGTTTAAAGTAGAATCAGCAAATTAAAAATACGAACATAAATTCTGAAAGAAAAAAACCCGAATGTTTGTTACCGGTTTTGACGACAATTGTAATGGTAAAATTTCTCCTTTCTACGAAAAAAAGCATTATCCCAATGATTCTTAGAGGGCATTCGCTTTTTCAACATGATTTCAAATGAAAATGAGCTCTTTTATATCATGAGTTCTTTAATGATATAAAATAAAATAACATCATGAGTTCTTTAATGATATAAAATAACATTAAAAAAAACTCACGATATATCAGAACTGGTAAACGAACTGTTGAAGAAAGAATACTGAATGCATTTAAGTTCTAAAATTTAAATGATTCTTTATTCGTTTTAATGAAAGATAACTATGCATCACCCAGAAGATTCAGCAGAAAAATATATTCTTAAAGAATCTATGAAGAATAACAATGCGAAGCCATTTCTTCGAATTCATTTTCCATTTTTTTTCGTGACCATCTGCAGAAATGCTATTTATCATTTGAATTCCTTAACCTCCTGTTGCCCATACAACTGTGAATCACGAATAGATGCAAATTGCATCCAGCCATCTGAATGCTAATTCAGTTCGGTGTTCGAGACACACGTAAATAACATGCTAAATTGTGTTGGTCTAGACTTTAGGTGAGGTGTTAAGAAAAGTTCTAGACACCCTTTATTATTTCTATCGCTAAGTCTCATCTTTCTTGAGCTCACTTTAATTCTAAAAAGCATTCCTTTAATAAAACAAATTCTAGAATGATCTCTAAAAGTTTTCCTCGTCACGATTTTATAATGAGAAATGTGTTTGTCTATGTTTAAGAACTATTTAAAGCAGATAAGACAAAACAGTAAGCAAAAACACCATTAAAACAGTTAGCACCGAATAAATTTTATTTAACAAAAACTTCTAATATATGAACTTGTTTTTCATCTTTGATCTGGGAATGATTTATTCTGTTTTATAATGGCAATGTAACTAAATAATGAATTGCAATTTGCATTTATGACAATACATGTACATATATCATAAAAACAAATTTTAGATTAAATTTGAAAATATACTAGAAGTCGGTGATGTACTTAAAGAAAATAAAGAAAAATAAACCTGAAAACACTGTAAATGAAAAAACACATTTTTAAAAATAAAAATTTACTACTAATATATGCCCTGTCATAAAGCACTTATTTATATATTCATTCAAATGAATCAAAACATCTGCGGAATATAAATGAATATGTATCAAAACCAGTTTTCTTTATTAATTCAGCGGGAATTAACACAACTGATCAAAGTTAGATATGCAGAAAATAATTCTAATTGAAATAGGTTGAACTTAATCTTATTCTGTGGGAAATATCGAAAATGCATTCTTCTTGAAGGGTTGTTTTCTTTTCATGTTGCAAATTTACTTCTAATTTATTTAAAAGCATTTAACTTTTTTTTATAAAGAATGTGGCTAATAAATATGCCGAAAGGTATTTTTATTAAACATAATTTTTTATTTCTCTCAGTGTCATACTCAATAATATTTTGAAATTTCTATTTTATTTAATTTTTCTTACCTAAACATAATAATACTAAAAGAAAAAAAACTCGAAATAGATGAAATGTTGAATTTGATTCACAAAACACTGAATAAGTGTAGTGAATTCAACAAATAAATGCAATGCATCGAAATCTGAAATTTGATTCATAAAATAAAATAAATTCGCTGAACATCATAAATTCGCTGAATTCGATTCATAAAACAATGAATATGTGTAGTGAATCCAACAACAGAATCCAAGGCATCCAAACTCGAAATAGACAAAATGCTGAATTCGATTCATGAAACACTGAATATGTTTAGTGAATCCAACAAATAAATGCAATGCATTGAAACTGGAAATTCGATTCATAAAATATAATAAATTCGCAGAACATCATAAATTCACTGAATTCGATTCATAAAACAGTGAATAAGTATAGTGAATCCAACAACAGAATCCAAGGCATCAAAACTCGAAATCATAAAATGCTGAATTCGATTCATGAAACACTGAATAAGTGTAGTGAATCCAACTACAGAATCCAACGCTCAGAATTCGAAATCGACAAAATGCTGAATTTGATTCATGAAACACTGAATAAGTTAAGTGAAACCAACAACTGCATCAAAACTCAAAATCGACAAAATGCTGAATTTGATTCATTAAACACAGTATAAACTTAGTGAATTCAACAGCAGAAACTTAATCCTTCGAATTATAATTTGCTGGTGAGTTCTGTGCTCAAAATCAAAAGAGAGAAAAAAAAAAAAAAAATCAAACCGGATGTTAGGCTTAGAAGGCGAGTGCTCCATTCTGTTATTTTTACATCTCCTTCCTTGCAATTTCTTCTGAAAAGCGTGAAATTGATCATTGAAAATCTATTTACTCACCTTACGATATTGAGGCCTCTGAAGAACTTGGCTATATCTTGATCGGATGACTGCCACGGCAAACCTCGGGCCCTGACGACTGTATTGTTGTCCACCACTTCGTTCTTGGTACTGTAATGAGGAACACAGAACACCGTAAGTGCGAGGAGTGTAATATCGAAAGATAGCAAGCACACTTATCAGTCCGACAGATAATTATTACTGCTCTGGTCGCACTTTTCTATTTTCTTTCTTTCTTTTTTTAAATACAGATAGCACCTTGAGGAGATAAGGGTATAAATAATTCGCCGACGCTGATGTTTCTGTCTTCATGTTTATTCTAATAAGATCGTTAGAATAACAGACGAGTTAATGTGAAAAGTAAAATAGCCGAGCGCTGTCAGATATTGTCTTTCCTTAAGCCTACTTAAGAACAGACTTTAGCAGGACATAATAAGATTTTGCTGAACGTATATTTGAAATTAAATTCCGCTACAATAAGATATCGAAACAGACTAACTAAAATTATAATTTAAAATATTTGTATTTTTTTTAAGGCAAAGAAGTTGTTCCATAAAATTTTAAAGCGGTATTGGCAAATCAAAATGGCAAAATAAAGCCGATGTTCGACAACAACTTACTTTCGTGAAATGAATTTCGCAGCTGACATTAAGGATTTCGCTATTTAAAGCTTGAGAAAAATAGATAAAAATATTGTTCTAGAAAACGTTTTTAAAAGAAAAGATAGGGCAGGCCATTTGGGCAACAAAATAAAAAATTAAAGGGAAACCATAACAGAATTAAATTTTGGAAACTTCCCAAAAATCATGAAAAATTTAATTTGCATGGAAAAATTAGAAGTGTCAGTGAATGCCTATAAGCGTTTTTCTGTCAGTCTGAATTAGAAGATAGAAAAAAATAAATAAATCCTATTCTAAAAGCATTGTTAACTGGCACTAGTGAGGCATTTCAAATGGAACATTAAAAAAAAAAAGTAAAGAAAATTAAATCTGAATAAGAAAAAAAAATCCTACATTATGGCTGCTGATTCTCGAAGAAAATTAAATGATAATGTTGAAAAGTGTAACGGTCATCAGAAAATGCATTCATACTTAATAATTGAGACAAAATAACTTCAAATTTAATTTCCGGCTCTTTTTAGTTGAAAATGAATCATTATAATACTACCGGAAATCGTAAAACAACACATACAGTCATTCAAAAAAGTATTGGGACACTTGGCTTGAATAACTACAAAGCTATTTATAGAATTATTTATCACATTAAAACAAAAAAATAAATCAAGAAATATTTTAAATTTGGTGTACAGTTTTTAAGAAAAATTTTATTGATATTTCAGAATTATAATTTGATCTAGCTTTCCAAATATAATTCAAAGGCAAATTGGAGTCAAAAAAGTATAGGGACACTTTTGAAATGAGAAATTCAACAAATATATAGCACATCAATTGAACTGAATTTACTACCACATCTTTAGACTATAATTTTAAACAAAAAAATTTGAATAGTTAAGATTAGTTAAAGAAAAAATTGGCGAGAAACAAAGTTATATCGGTTGATGTGCGAAATCTTGTAATAAGACATTCGATAAAAGAGAAATTCAGTTCTCTGTATAGAATATATCTTGAACTTGAGTAAGACTACTTTTTTAAGATTATTCACAGATTCAAAGGGGAAAAAAATAGGTTCAAAACAAGCAAAGACCAGGGCTTCCAAGGACATTTAATGAACGTGAAAAGAGGTGGATTGTCAAATAAGTTCACTTTAATCCAAAAATTAGTGCAGTAAAATTAACTCTGCAATGTAAAAGTAAGTTCGAAAAATCTGTAAATCCTGAAACTGTCAGAAATGTTTTAAGAAAACATAAATAACATGGCAGAGTACCTCAAAGAAAGCCCTACATCAGCAAAACAAATCGACAAGCTAGGCTGGCATTTGTTAAAATGTTTGTAAAGCACCCAAAAGAATTTTTGGAAAATGAAATTTTTGATGAAAGCAAATATAACATTTTCGGATCGGATGGCAACCAAAACGTTTGGCGGAAACCAAATACAGCTATGCATGACAAAAAATTTACGACCTACTGTCAAATATGGAGGTGGAAATCAAATAGTCTGAAGTTGTATAGCAAGTACTAGTGTCGAACTTACATTTTATTGGTTGTACAATGAATAAACATATCTATCTTTACATTATCAAGCGAAATTTAAAACAAAGGGCGAGCAAGCTGGGAATCTCGAGACATTTTAAATTGTAGGAAGATAATGATCCAAAACATAGAGGACCCATTACTAATATTTGCAAGTAATGGGTTCTCTACCATTGTCTAAGTGTTATTAAGAATCCTGCACAAAGTTCAGACCGTAATCTCCTTGAGAATGTGTGAGACTATTTGCAACAAAATGAACATCAAATTTCTAATAAGCAGGATTTAAGAAAACATTTGGTGGAAGTGAGAGCCAAAATCGATGGAACATTTTGCAAAAAATTGGTTCAATCCATGCCAAACAGACTACGAGAGGTCATAAAAAACAAAGGAGGCCCATCAAAATATTAAGTTTTAAATTTTCATTGTTTTTATTTATTTATTGGGAAGTGTCACAAAACTTTTTTGAGCACTTTTTTCTTACTTGGTTCCTTTTATTTTCAATTATAACCATAATTGCACTAATATGAAAGTTTTGAATAATTATGATTTGTATATATCAAAATAATATTTACTTCTTTTAGTTTCATATGTAAATTTAAGTGAAATATTATGATAAAAATCTGTGAACTTGTGGTGTGTCCCAATACTTTTTTGACAGACAGTATAGAATATAATTTATTTTTCGCAAATTCGTTCAGGTAAAAAAAAAAGTTATAGTTATTTCTGACAACCTTGTTTATTTCAACTAAGACGATTTTTTTTTCAAAAAAAATAATGTATATAATTATCTAAAATTGTTATAATTTACTTTTCTTCTATATAACAGGTCATTAAAATTCCAAAAATTTTGCTTTAGTTAAATAAAATGAAATACACGTTTTCAAATTTGCACTTTTAAAAATTTATTAATGATCTAATTAAATTATTGCAACATTCTACAGCTTATTTTATACGTTTTTTTTAAATACTTGTAATTTTTTAATCCGAAATTTATCTTTCAAATTAATATTTTATTTTATTTAAACTTAAGAATCCGGTGTCCCCATCCCTTTATCCGTTAACATGTCTGGGTGCAAACTTAATGGCCTGTTTTAGATTGCCAAATCAGTAACTATAAAAACAGATGTGCATTTTTTCTACAATAATATATATTTCGACTGGCTTAAAAATGTTTATCGCTTTTCCACAAACAACCTTCCAGTTTTTAGGGAATTTCCATAGCAATAAGAATCAGTAAATAGTTTCTTTATCCATATTTCTTCTTAAGAATGAAATTCAGAGTTCCATTTTAACTACTTTGAACATGCGTATTTATTCTTCCGAAAATTTTGTTTGACATGAAGAAATGTTACTCAAATTATAGAAACTACACCTCTAATCAAAAACTGTTCTTGGAATTGCTCGATGCATGAAAATTCGATATATGGAGGTTTAATTTCATTTAATTCAATTTTAGAAATAAAACTGGCATTGCATAAAAACACTATGAGTGTACTATTCGCCAAAGATCTCCCTGAAGTTAAATGACTTCTTCTTGAAACATAGTTAAATGACTTTCTCATTCCAAATATCATTTAATACAAGTCAAATACATTAGTTGCATTTAAGTACATTAGATTTATAACTAAGACCATTTCTTTGGGCGTAAAGATACAAAGTATAGTTTTTCCCATATTGATAAATTAACATAATCACTTAAAAAAACTTTTTAAAAATTCGAATTTGTATCGAGACGATTACGAATATAGGTTACACAGTCTAGAGGTATGTCGTGCTCCATTACTTCAGACAAGTCACCACACAAGAGACGAAATGTCATTAAAAGGCATTTTTATGGAGGCCATGTTTGATCGCTAAGAGCTAATTTCACAAACTCTGCGTTAAAAAATCCATTGAAAGATAATTGCCCCTTCATAAGACAAGATATAATCTTCCCACATTTCGAATCGCCATCTTTTATTGCTTTTTGGTTTGTGCAAGATACAGATGCTTCATTTTATGAGATCGAAGAATGGAATGAGATGCCCTGTTTGAGCAGTTGTAGAAATAAATCAATTGGAATCGGTGTCACAATGGTTAAATGAGACAATTTTAACCTTCAAAAACATATTAGATCTGCGGTTTAGATTTGAAAATTAGTATTTAAATCTATTTATCCGTCGCCAATCAATATGTCATCTAGACATTTGAGTAGGAAGAATTAAAGAAATTTAATTAAAATTATATATTATCCTATTGGAGAATAAAAATTAAAAAACAGCTTGATTATATTGACATTAAAATTGGATTTAAATTTGTTTATGTCAAAGCAAAGGTTTTAACTTAAAAAAATGTTCAGAGTCATTCTAGTATTAGATATGCAAGATGATATTTCTTACTACTTTCTGTAAATTTTCATTACAAATAAAATAAAGAATTAAAACAAACCTAGCCAGGTATTTTAAACTCGATTTTTAATAACGTTTTATCACAAAGTTCTATCAGTATTCTTTTTGCTGCATCAAATATTTTATATTATGAAAATTAAATATTTGGAACAAACTTATACTTCAAATATGCTATCTATTATCATAAATACCTTTTTTCTCGTACATTTGTGCAATGTTATTTATGCATAATTTTATCTGACTGCATACTTTTTAAAATTCTCTAACTGACGACAGGAAAAAAAAAATGACCATTCTCTTCAAAAAAAGTAAAGAGTCAAAGAGTTTCAAATCAGTTGCTTTCTATAAGCATGTTATGATACCTTTTACGTTAATAATTCTAGTTCATCACTGCCTTTTTTCGAGCCCTGCCGTCAGTGTTTGACAGCTTAAATGTTACTTTTAAAAACGGTTCGTCTTATTGTTTGAGACGTATCTGAATTGCAAATGAACATGACTGACCGCTTAGTCAAATATCTCATGCGTGACCTTAAGGGAGAGGCAGAGTTGAGACTGACTATTAAAAAGTTTATTCTACGCGGGAAAAAAAATTAAGCACAAAACAGAATTCCAATTCCCATTCAAAGCACATCGCAGAAGCGATGCCAATTTTCTTATTCGTAAAAAATAAAAAAATAAAACTAAGAATTCGCCTTCCGATTTTAAACTTGGTTTCACAGTAAAGGAATAAATATGCTCACGAAACCAGCATATGCATAAAGTTAAAAAAATAAAGAAAAATAATAAAAAAGTAAATAAATAAAACAAAATGGTTCGGAAGCAAAACAAGTTTTAACTCGCTCGAAAAGTTTCGTCTGCAATTGTGCATACATAATCGGCCGTTGCTGCCAGTTCTAGAACCTTTTTTTATACCGTCTTTCGGAACAAAGCGGTTCTGGAGCTGGTTTGGTTCAAATGAAACGAAAATCGTTTTGCTCACTGTTTTTTTGGTGATGTTATTTACAGTGAAAGACGATTTCTCTCTCTTTTTTTTTCAAGTGATGTGCCATGACTGATTAAGTAAAAGAAGGTGAATAACATCTTTCTAGTAAAAAATAAATAAATAAAAGAATGAAAATGTTTTAAAATGACTGGCCAGTTTTATTGTTGCCAAGACTGAAGAGGCTTCTATTATTGCATCCTTCATTTTGTGATAAGATGCGTTTTTATATTTTTAAAGGATAATCAATACAATTTAAAAGTTTTATTATCTTGACTTCAATATTTTCTTAGATTGCTGAAATTAACTTTTACTTTTATTATTAATAAATTAAACTAATATAAGTTTTATGTAATATCGCATTTACATCATGATTAAAATAAAAGTTCCAATTCAAATTTAGAAAGCAATTATTTTTAGTACAATAATAACCTATCATTTCTTTTGTGAACATCGAATTCTAACTGATTCTTCAGATAAGCCTTTACCAATTATTAGTCGCCTTCCTGTCTCGTTGAATTGTGATAAAAAACATTCGAAAATCGATAACTTCAAAGTTATACATATCTGATTAGAAAACTCAGGTCATTATCAAACTGCAATTTATCTTAAACCAAACCAAAAAATACTAAATTTAAAAAAAAAAATGCTTTTGTTGTTGTTGTTTTTGTAAATTTCAAACAGTTTCGCATACATACTTTCACACATACATATCTCATAATGCCGCTAGTCTAATAAAAATGTATGCATTTATAAGCGTTTTATTATTAAATTTGTAGAAATTCGATAAATTCTACCTTAATTGGTCTAACTAACTTGGTTATTTGTAAAAAAAAAAAAAAAAAAAAAAAAATACAATGCACAGCACATTTAGCTTTATGACCATTCCCAGTGACCGATTCGCTAAAACTCTTAGCCAAAAACAAATTTTTTTCGTATCTACTACGCAAACATGTATAATGACTTAATTAACATAAAAAAGAATATTTGAAGATATTTTTATATGAAACGGTAACGAATAATGAAATTAATAATGGAAAGTAACGAACAGTGGTCACAAGAAACGAAATAAAACTTTTATGCTTTCATATCGGGCGAACAACTGTGCAAAAAGCAAACAAACGCGAATTTAGTCAAATTATGATTCATTTCTGCTTTTTGTAGGCTAAAAACCAATCTGCAGCTTAAGAAAAGAGCAAATGAGCGTACGAACTTGAACATAAATAACTTTAACATGTTCTAAAAATATTCTATTTAAAAGAAGTAATTTATTAAATGAAAGTAAAAGCAAAAATTACAACAAGCATTTGGAATCTTTCAATGTAATTAGTGAATTGATATTAAGACAAATTTTTCTATAAAAAAATGTCAAGATAGGGAAATTATGCTTTGAATTTTTATTCTGCCAACAGTTTAAAAAAACCATCTACAACTTCAGAAAAGGGTAACAAATGATCGTACGAACTTGAACATAAATAACTTTAACAATATAATTCATGTTCTTAAAACATTCTATTTAGATTAAATAATTTATTAAATGAAAATAAAAACAACAATTATAACTAGCCTTTGAAGTCTTTCTTTGTAGGTAAAGAGATATTAACACAAATTTTTCTAGCAAAAAAAAAAAAAAGCACAAAATAGGTGAAGATATGAAAAGTTTGCTTTGACCGTTCTACCAACGGTTTAAAAAAAATCTATAACTACAGAAAAGAATAAAAAATGAGTGTACGATCTTAAACATAAATAAATTTAAAGATATAATTCATTTTCTTAAAATATTCTGTTTATATAAAATAATTTATTGAACGAAAGTAAAAACAACAATTACAACTAGCCTTTGGAGTTTTCTTAGGTAGCTAGTAAACTGATATTAAGACAAATTTTTTTCTATTAAAAAAATTTCACACATATATCAAGATAGGAAAACTTTAAATTTTTATTCTATTAACCGTTCAAAAAAAAAAACTATTTACAACTTCAGAAAAGAATAACGAATGACCGTACGAACTTGAACATAAATAACTTTAACGATATAAGTCATGTTCTTACAACATTCTATTTAGATGAAATAATTTATTAAATTAAAGTAAAAACAACAATTACATTTAATCTTTTTATGTAGCTGGTAAATTGATATTAAGACAAATTTTTTTATTAAAAAAATGTCAGAAATGGGTCAAAATAAGAATGAATTCAGGCTTTGAATTTTTATTCTACCAACCTTTAAAAAATATATATCTACCACTACAGAAAAGAATAACGAATGACCGTACGAACTTGAACATAGGTAACTTTAATAATATAATTCATGTTCTTACAACATTCTATTTATATGAAATAATAATTAAATGAAAGTAGCCTTTGGAGTCTTTCTATGTAATTGGAAATTGACATTAAGACAAAAATTTCTATAAAAAAAATACAACAAATGGGTCAAGATGGAAAAACTTTGCTTTGAATTTTTATTCTACCAACCGTTAAAAAAACTATCTACAACTACAGAAAAGAATAACAAATGACTGTACGAACTTGAACATAAATAAAGTTAACAATATAATTCATGTTAGAATATGAAATAATTTATTAAATGAAAGTGAAAACAACAATTACAACTAGCCTTTGGAGTCTTTCTATGTAGCTAATAAACTGATATTAAAATAAATTTTTCTATCAAAAAAATGCCGCAAATGGGTCAAGATAGGAATACTTTGCTTTGAATTTTCATTCTACCGACCGTTCAATAAAATGAGAAATCTAATAGCTCAACAAACAATCCCTATATGATATCTATTCATAAGCTGGCCACGCCAATGAACTTTGAGGTGAAATTAAGCGTTTATTTTACAATCCAATAACAAAGAACCTCATTTAGGCATCACAGCATCTCTCTTATCAACGTAACAACGTTTTGTTACAAAAGCGTTTCTCTTTCAACAGTTTTATCATAGAGACTCTTCTTTTCACCAACAGAAACAAATAGAACTCCACTTCACCTGTTGATTCGCACCTTACTTCCCAGGACATAAAAAAAGCATCCCCTTCCTCTTATCTATTCATTATTTGCGGAAGAATGCAACTGACTGTTCGTTGCCTCTTTTTATCGGCTTATCACTCTCTGCACCAAACGAAGCGTGGATATCCATACTTTCCTTATCTGCAGCAGTCAGGCCTTGCAAGAGCCGTAATTTCCCGTTGTTTAGATGATGGCGGATCCGGTGGAAAAAGAAGGGATTTGCCACTCTTAAATCCTTTGATACCTGTATTCTTTCCCACCATTGCTCAGTCATTTAGGAAAAGAGAGACGGTGGACTGTCACATGTCGATTGCTGGTGTGACAGAAACTGAATCCACACGTCAGTTTAGCATGCTTTCTAGAAAGCTACCCGTTTTCTTAAGCTTCAAACTATAGCTTGCAGAGCATCTTAAATTCTTAAAACTAAAATAATACTCCAAGCAATTTAGAATTCCATCGGCTTGTTTATTGAACATCGGCTTGTTCTTTGAACATAACAGTGTATCTTACAAACATTGCCAGATTCCAGAAGGTTTACAATTGATCATCAGCTAGTATACAAAAGAATAAACGAAATAATATTTAAAAAAATATGTTTATCAAAGAAAAAATCGTTTGCTTTTACTTTTTAATAATATTTTAACAGAATAAAAATGGTAGCAGTTAAAAAATGTCTGAAAAGAAATCGTCTGCTAAATGTCTATTAACAGATTTAGATTATGATATTTACCGAACACATCAGTGTTTAAGAGAATCAACAAAGCAAAAAGTTAAAGACTTATTTACTTTAGTAGAAATAATGACTGATCAGTAAAGTTTGTTTGTTCCTTGGATAAGAATTCATGCTACCAAGTGCATTGTTTCCCAACATTATCTCATAATTTTCGATGATGTTCTTTGGAAAGTACCACTTGAGATTTCAGTCAGACAACAGATGCCCTCGGAATATAGAGCCGCGGCATTTTTCTTTTAATGAAATTTTTGTATCTTCTAAATTTAAAGTGAATAAATTTTTACAATCGCATGAAACATTAGAACATTAGGCATATAAAATAGGCATATATAATTAGGCATATATAGCATTAGAACAGGTCTGATCTAATGCTGTATATGAATTATTCGGCGAGACTGAATAAAATACATATCATTGTTAGTGCAATGAAATGCAAGACAACCTCAGGCTGTTTTAGATGGCTGTAATAATAACAGATGACTCAGTATGGCTTGAGGGCAGCACAAATTCCATCGGTTCATGCATTATTTCTTATGGTTAAAAAATAATTTGGGAAAAATTTTCCTTAAAAAAGCTTGTTCAATTTCCGTTTAGAGTAGAAACAATTCCACGCCAAAATAAATTCACAAGAGTAACTCAAAGGTTTATAAATTAAAGATTATATTAAAAGTTTTCATAAAAACATAATTTTAAAAACTATATGAAAGTTATTTCTATGGATATATACTTTAACTCAAAGGTTATTATTGTGCCTAGTAAAAATAATGAAAAATTTTTTTTAAGGGGAATATTGCATTTCCTAGGAAAAAGGAACACTGCAATGCTGTACGAGAAATTTAATTCTTTTTATGTTTTCAATCATTTTATACAAAAATCTTTAGATGATAAAATAAAACCTACTAAGAATATTTATTTATTTCATTTTAATGTATTTTATTTCATTTTATTTATTTATTTATTTATTCTATTTTAATATATTTCATTTCATTCATTTATTTATTTTATTTTAATACATTTTATTTTATTTATTTATTTTTGCTTTTATTTGTTTCACATGTCTTGTCACAATATTAAATCCTGTATTGAAATTCTTTCATTCAAATAATACATTCTTTCAAATAATAAAAATATTTTATATAGAATACATTTTACATTTCTAGAGTTTCTTATTTTCAGAAATATATTTAATTTTACATGACGGAAACAATGGATTTTCTATCAATGCAAATCATTTTTCTTTTGTTTTCGATTCTTAATGTAGAAAAAAACGTATTGTTTTAACTCAGAACATCAGATTTTAAATAACTCATAAACTAACTTTAATAAACTCAGAACATTAAATTTTGAATAAAATAAATTCTTACAATGAACCATGTTAACCAAACAAATGTTAGAACAAGGTATTTCCAATGCTTGATGAAACATAACATAGAAATTGAGCAATGTGGGAAAGTACAAGCATTTTTCGCCAGTTTCGCCAACCCGCGTTCGATTCAAGGTGACTTGTGCCTCCATTTAATGGTTTATAGAGTAACAAGAAATTGCCAACCAAATATATTACAAAATATCTAAGCAACCACTGTATAAGTTTAAAACAGACAAGAAACATTCGATGCTTATAATAATTTGTCCGATTAATTAATTTAAGATATGTGTTGATATCTAGACTTGACAGAGCTTTTTAAACGAATATTGTCGTTTATTAGTAGATTATGCTGATATTGGTATATTCATAGAATTTTTTCATCGTGTTTATCTTCATTTACATGAGGACTAACTATAAGTTATTTGGTGGGAACTAATAATAAAACAGGTAATTGACGGTTAAAAAAAATGAAAAATTAGACATGTTAATTAAATTCCGGGCTGGAGACGAAATGGCATACAATGATATTAAAATTTTATTCAATTGAATTTATTTTAGCGTGCTTATATTTGAAAAAATTATCTAGATTAATCGTGTATTCATACATAGCGATAAAGATTGTTTAGGTCTTTGTTGCTGAATATTATTATTTAGGCTCAAAATGTAGGCAAATGATGTATTTACTCCGTTGAAATCGTAATAATTCAGTTTAATCGTAATCATTTAGAATATATTTATTTATGTAGATTGTGGGAATAATTCCAAAATTGAAAGAATTAAACCTTCAATTGTTTATCTCCTTTCATGACAAATTGTAAGAATACTTTAAATGTAAGATATAATTTTGAATAATATAATGCAACATATAATGAATTACATCGTCTTAGTCATAATTCCATTATATTTACTTCACGCTTGCAAATCTGTTTGCTGATTTTTTTTTATTACAGTAAATGTATTTTGAATATTCTGTTGGCATTGTAAAATACTTCTATAATATCAACGAAACGGCGGATCTTTCTATGTAACAATAGACAGCGATAAATACTGCAGTTATTTTAGAAATATATCCTTTCCTTTTTTGGCAACGTTTGCCAACATTTCTTAGCTGAGATTTCAATGAACTTAAAGACAACGTTGGATTCTCGGTGTGCATTTTTGATAATAGTATTCTACAACCAATTTCTTGTTTCAAATTAAATTACTATAACTTCCTTTGTCAGAACAGCTTCTGGCAGTTAATTTTGCTACGTTCTGGGCCTTGAAGAACAGGTTTAGAATAAAATCTGACAGCATATCTCCGATCGATGTTTTGTCTTTAATACATCTTAAATCCAGTTTCATTTTAGACATAAAAGAAAACATTGTTAAGGTAAATGGTCTAGTAAGTGTTACTTGGGTTAAGTGTGTCTAAGACATAGCACATACTGACAGTGCCGATAATGAGCTGGCCGATAATTTTGCAAAAACTGCTTCTGATTTTGAGGAAATGTTGACTGTCATGGCACCATACACTTTTCCGCAAAAAACACTGTTTAGAAGATGATATCTAAATGGAATATACACTGGAATAATTCTATGACCAGTTGTGTATGAAGGAGTTTCTACCGAGGTTATTAGTAAAACTAATTACTAAGCGATAGCTCGTTTTTCTTTGTTACTAACATAGAGCGATTTCCTGCTTGTCTTTTCAGATTTAAACTGTTAAATTCACCAAATTGTCTCTTCTTCTTCTTCTTGCGTACAGCCGACCGCCCCGCCACCACTGAACGTAGCAGTATCGACAGGATTTGTTGTGGCCGACTGCGCCAAAATGCCCCTGCGGGGAATTTGGCAAAGCAGACCATTTCGTTTTTTGTTAAAGTTTTATAAAGGATTTCCATCTCTCTTGTCTTGCAGATGCTCATAAATCTATTTGACTGAAAGCTCCCAACAAAAATTCATTTTTATTGGGTAAATTGTCCAAAATAATGAAAACTGGTTTACAAATTTGTGATTTCTTGAAGTTGAGGAATAATTTGTACTTATTTATTTTTTTGAGTACATCTGAGAGCATTTTAACTTTGGCCGTTTTTTATTTTATTTATAATTTGAATGTTTTGTTATTTTTCCATATGATTGTAGTTTCCTTCAAAAATATTTCTAATCCATCGGTTTTAACCAATTTTCGGAAAGTAAAATCTAAAACAAACAAAAAGATCGTTCAAGATCATTAATGCTCTGTCTGCGTCCACCGAATGGAAATCGCTGGTCTAAGACATTGCCTTGTCATTTTAAAATTAATCATTAGTTATTGCTTCACTGTAACTATGAATGACACAGGAATACATTTGCAAGATATGAATTCAAATCTAATCACTGCTCTAATGTCTAATGCTATTTGCCTGGTACTTAGTACTATAAAATGATGAAAATTCCCAGATTCCCAGAAGTAAGGTCTGCTTGATACACAGATTCAACTCCTGATCTTTCAAGCTGAATTCGCTGAACTTCATAGAACAGACAGAGGGTGGTGGAGAGGCGTGCGACCACCGCACTTGCTGGTGAACGGGTTTTCGGCGTGTGTGGGTGTGGTGACAAAAATAATACACATTGCTTCTGGGAGAGTGGAAAAATAATGAGCCTGTGGAAATATGCGAGGTCATTTCCACAGTTGTTGTTGGAGATCCCCTTCTTCTTCATCAACATAACCCATTGGATGTTTCTCAGCCGGAAAGGCCAGTGACTGGAATATGGATGAGGTAATCTTAACCTTTAAATGACCAGGCGATGACCGTTCGCAATAAATAAGGATTTAACTCATTTTCTAGTGTGTGTGTTTTTTGTAAGTATTTTTTTAACGATGAGTTTTGCTAGATTTAAAAGATTAGATGACACACCATTTTCCATGTTTAAGAAGAGCTTTTCGATAGAATATTTCTTCAGTTTTGAAAATGATGAAAAAGTTTGCATCTCAGAAGCTAATTGCACTGAATATATGATTTAACAGATGGGCATCAAAATGTTTCTTGCACTGTCAAAAGGCAAAACATAAATAATAATATAAAAACTTTAGAAATTATGCAATGTAAAAAAAGAGAGAGAGAGAGAGAGAGAGAGCATTATAATGGAACCTCGCTTAACGAACATTAATTCGTACCAGAATCTTATTACTCGTAATGCGAAAAATTCGTTAAGAAATTTTTTTTTCTATAAGAATCAATGTAAAATAGAACAATTCGTTCTATTCCGAAAAAAGTACTCAAATTTATAAATACATAATTTATTATTTATTCCTTTTTTTTACAATAAAGCTGTTCAAATACATTTGTCTTTAATTATGCTTCAAAATTTGCGAAAATGGTTCACAGAATTTCTGCTTGATTAGAATGCAGATTCTCGATGTACGATGCAATCATTTCTTTCAAAAATTCTCTTACTTCACTGGAAGGCTGTTGCTTTGCTGAGACTATTATTTCTCTTTTCCTAGACCAAATCTCATCGGCGACATTTTATTGCGGCATAGAATGTAATTCCATAAATTTTTCAGTAGTTCTGGTTATGTTCTTCTACCCCTAGTCCCAAAATTTTGGCCTCAGGCACAATCTCATCGATTAAGGCTGCATAAACACTTGTTCAAACTTCTAAGAATCTCGTTCGATAGCGCTATCCGGTCAAAGCATTTTTCATGCAGAAATAAAGATTATCTTCAAATAAGCGCTCAACACAGGCTAATACCCGAGACATGGGCCGATCCTGCGTGTGAGGTCTCCTTGCCATTCGCTTTGCGAAACATAGCTCATTCAAAAATTGCTCATTTTTTAAAAATTTATTTATTTATTTTTATTTTGCTTTCTTTATGATGCTAATCGGTCTTTATGGATGGTCTTGTTCAGCGACGCACAACTGTACTAGTTTCTAAAAGTTACGTCTATTAAGTCCCCTCTTGTTTGATTCTATTATTAATAAACATGAATTCAAAATCAGGAAAAATGTCATTCTGTGTAATTTTAACGTTATTTTTCATTTACTTCTAAAGAAATCTTGTTTTTATTTTTATTCCATTTTTCAACTGCAATGCTGAAAATGGAAACCGATTTTCTGTTGCTATAATTGACTAGCTAGCACTTGTTCCTCCATCTTCTCCAAGAAAAATATAAAATAAAATATTAGAATAAATATTATACGGATATTAAAATTCAGATTAACATTCTAAGAAATAGCACCACCTTATCTATAACAACTAAAAGAGAAGAAGGGGGAAATTAAATTATAGGAGGTTTAAAACGAAGGTAAATATCAGCTAAAGGAACAAAACAGTTGATAAAAAATGGAGCAAAAGAAGAAACAAAAAAGATTTAAGTCGTCTAGACATCTTTTTTTTTATTGCGGCTCTACCTGGAATATCTCGCGAACCCAAATAGGAACTTTCAAAAAAAAAATTTAATGTATTCGGAATAGAGTAGTGGAACTGTTAATTCCAAAAATATAAAATGAGAGGTCTAAAAGTTCGCATTTTTCCAGCTGAAACGGCTACTATTTAAATTGTGGTTAGAAAATATAAAGTAAAAGCATTCTTAAATTGTGTAAGAGAGAATCTTTTACACAATTTAAGATTCGTATTTAATCTAACATTTTACTTTACAATGGATAATTTCAGAATACTTGCTGATGATACCCGAATAACTGTCTCAAATTTGAAAACAATATTTTATTTCCAAATTTAAGCTATATTAATCTTTAAATATTCTGGATATTCTCTTTAATATATTATTGAATTCTTATGATATAAACTTTATAGGAAAACTAAAAAAAAAAAAATCATTGCACGAAAAGAACATTTATTTTCAACGGTTCTTCGTTTCATATGCAAAATAAAACATTAAAAAAAACCAATATGTCTTAAAATTAGTAATTACAGATAGTGATGGATTTAAGTTCTGTGCGACTATAAACAGCGCAGATTATGAAATTATATTTTACAAATTGGATAGATTTATTTTCATATTTCGACGCATTTTTAACATGCTTGTGGCGAATTGGTATGAATGAGGATAGAACCTGGGACCTTGTGGTTAGCAGCCCAGTAACATGACCACGATACAAAAGCAATTACTCTGGTAGGTAGTTGTTAACTAGCTTATAAGCTTTCACTACACACTCTCCCTCCAGTGAGTCGGAGGTGAGATGAACGATATGACCGTTGAGTGGTGATGTCTGTTGATTCTAATGCGCTTGTACCCATTTGAGTAGCGCCAAGCGTTATGGCGAGCGTGTGTGGGTGAGTGGTTGCTGTTGTAGCGTCAAGACTACATGCGAATGATTTATTTCAGCTTATTTTATTTTACAACAAGTTTGTGAAAATCAATAGTTTTTGTTTATCTATTATCATTCCAGACTACCCAGCAATTATATTTCTACATAATTTTATTGAAGTAAAGGTTTAGTGTTTATAAATAGTCTAATAACTTATTGCACGTAATGTAGCATATAAGAAAGAACAAGACAAATTATACTTGATGAATTATTAATATCGTCCTAATATTTTATAATTTAGAAAAAAAATATATTTTTTATAAACTAGGATAACACCATGTTTTAATCACTTTTCTGCCAAGAGGCCCTAGACAGTTACCTAGGCAGAAAATTGCCACTGATTACAGCTATTCTTTCTTATACCAAATTAATAATTCGTCGGACTTATTTTCTTTTTTTATTAATCGTTTGTTTTATCTATTTCTAATATGTTGTCATCAAAGACTATGTTGAAACTTCCAAGTTAACAACAAAGCATGGAAGTCTTAATATGCAGCAATCACAGATTTCGTAAATACTTTCTAACATGTAGATCAATTGATATTAATTGCTCATATGTTGCTCATTTTTCTCTCATTTAGAGTCCATCTTAGTTGCGTGTCAATAGATATCTGTAGAACGAGCCCTTTTCGTTTCTCATTAAAACTAATTCTGCCATTACAGTTAATCAAGACTGAAAATTATATTTATGACATTATTCTGGCAACCACAGATAAGTCAGTGGGTAACGACCCTATAATCATGGCTATTTTTACATCTCTCCTAAATCCGTCTGGAGACCACAGTTAATCAACTGTCAAATACCTTTTTCAACCCCCAGTCGTTAATTGCAAAGTAATTCCACGTGGAATGCCGATGTCCTTTTCATTATTCCCCTACCTGTAGCACCACATCCACTTGATCGGTACCTTCAAAAACAACCCTTTTAATGGACTGGGGATGGACCAACAGCAACACCAATTCTAGAACTTGCTCATTCTTTACGAGCGTATAAAAAAACACGATATCGAGCAAATCCCTTCAGGGCATTCGTCGGCAATAGTGCAAAAGAAGAAGGGGGGGGGGAAGCAAAACAAGAACATATAATTTACTCAGAAGATATCCCCCTCCCTCCCCATTCCATCCGAGCCCCCTCCTAATATTCCTTGAGAAAAGTGAAGCACCTAACCTTGACAGAGGGCAAGAACAGTTTAGAAACGTTACTTATTACAGTACCAGTGTTGCTGCATGGAACGAGGGAAAGTGAGCAGGATGAGGGGGGGGGGGGATGAGAGAGAAATGATGTGCAATTTTACGCAATATCGGGGTCATGTGGGCAACGACCCAATCAAATGACGACACGCCGAGATGGGTCCAGTGGGGATAATTCCAGCGCGAAGAGGTAGCCATCAACGATGCGCGCATGAGTAGAATTTTGATGACCAATGTTTACGCTAAAAAAACTTGAGGAGAGAGTCTTGCCATCTTAAATTGAGTCTGGGACAGTCGGGTTGTCTTGTGTAGTAAATTGTCCCCGAAGCAGCCGATGATAAGTACTGGACGATTGTTACGAGGCAAAATGATCTTGATAGCCAAGCAGAAAAGATTATCTGAAATTTAAACCACCTTGCTGCGGGTTTATTAACTTTTGTTTTGTCTTTAGAAAACCGCTTGACTGAACACACAGGTACTTTATGAGCGGTAGATAAAATGGTTAAAGAATTGATAAGAATGCAAACGAGTCTTGATGATACAAAATTATTTAATTTATTCTTATTTTGGATATGTTACTTAATTCTGTCTTGCAAATGACATACTCCAGAATTATTCAGTGAGTTGAACTAAAAATATATATTCATGGAACGGACTTGATAAATATACACATTGATTGGTTTTTCGATTATATTAAATTTGCATTTATAACATTTCATTGTGTTTTAATTTACTGTAAAGTTTTCTAATGCTTTTCACACAAAAGTGTCTTAATTATTCAGATTAAACATATAAATAATCAGAAAAATAAATATTCTAAACAAAGAAAATTTTAAATGCCATTTTATTACAACCCAATTCGGGTTTCATCTACCACTAAGCCATGTGCTTTCCTCCGAATAGTTGAATTAAAAACTTTATTCTGGTCCTAACTGAAGGGACTTAACTGCAACCTCTTCTAGTTTTCGGTTCGTTTTTATCAATTTCTGAGTAGTGATATATTTTCTTCATCTTGTGTCTGTGTTCTCATAGTGTTACAGATGCTGTTTACCGTTAAGTTGTTGTATTTAATGAATTTTTCTACTTCTAAGAACCCGCCGCAATAAGCCATTCAGTAAAAAGTATTGATACCTTAGCTATTTAGCAACAAATTTAATTTAAAAGAAACAGTCGTTGTGTTCCAAGCTAAGTGCCCACTGTATGCATATTTATTAAAAAGTAATCGTTAGTTTTTTTTTAAAAAATGAATAACAGTTTTAACAAATTAATTGCTTTTACAACTTACAAGTATGAAATATTTATCTATAAATATATGAGCTTAAAATTCAGAAATATAACAGCAATTGTACTAAAGATAAGAAGTGACCAATAAAATGACATTTAAATGAAAAGGAATAAGAACGAGATTTTGATTAATAGTTACGAGAATTATAAATTTTTATGCTACTAATCAAAATTCAAATAAAAATTTTAATTTTTTTAAAAAAAGTAGTACAAGTATATTAATACAGAGTATTGAAAGCAATAATTAAATTTCAAAATTAACAATTTATCATCCTATCTATACCGAAACAACATATTTTCGAATTTATAATATTGTTTCTCAGAGCAGCTAGTTTGTTGGTAAAACCGAGAATTTTACAGATAGTTTTAATGGTTTTGCAGAATGGATGAAAGGCAAAAGCCCCCCCACCCCCCGGCTTTGGCTATAAACATGGCGACTTTAAAGTAATTAAAGTTATTTGTGAATCTTGGATATACTTTCATTAGGACTCGAATAACAACATTTGTTCTAGAACATTCGATGGCAGGATGTCAAATGTTCTAGAACAAATGCTGCCATGGGAGCTACAAAAGCAGAGGCACACAGAAGAAAGTGATAGTTGAATTGATAGTGATAGTGAAGTTGAATTGATAGTGAAGAAAGTGATAGTACTTTGTTCAAGCAAGCATTTGAACAAAGTATCTCTTTAGAATAGTTGGAATATAAATGAGAAATGTATAAATTATGCTCCGCTTTGGTTATTGATTATTAGATAATTGCTGAATACTTTCGATTGCTACTCATTTTAATTATTTATTTTGAATGTATTTATGGAAATTGGAATAACATAAATAAATAAAAAAAATTAATGATGGCAGATAAAATTTTAATTTAAGACATGATTTCAATTTTTTTTACTTTATTATATATTTGATGTTTATTTATGTATCTATATTTACAAGATGCCATTATGTACTATTATAAAGCAGAAATTCATTGATAGAATTGTTTTGTTTATTTAAAACAGAAAAAGTATTAGTAAGACGTAATCTGTGTTAGATAAACTTTAAATGAAGTCAGCTAAATTTCGAAAAACACATTTAAGCAATTTTATCAAGTAAAACAAATATAAAAGGCATTTTATCTGATGCCTTAAAATGTACTCTACCGATCTTTGGTATAAAAATTCGATTTGTTTTGAATAAACGAAAATAATTATAAAGAAATAAGAACTTACCATATACCAGGCTCGAGATGACTATTTATCTGTTCTGGTGTTTCAAAAGTATGACCTGCAATGAGAGCTCTTTTAGAAAGAATCGAAAAACTATTTTCACAGTAACATCAGCACTTTAAAAACCTAACAGACGCTAAAAATTACAGCTCTTACGCAATGTGTTTTGTCATATACTTGCACAGACAATTCGTCTGCAAGTTTGGGGATTTATTCTAATTCTGAGTATCCGAAAATGTTCGAAACAATCGAATGACATATGTATATTATAGTAAAATGTTTCATTGAAAATCAGAATCGTTCTCGTTATTCGGGATTGTGAACGAATAATGTTCTATAATCACGATCAATGTCTAGACATGGGATTATTTTTTAAATCTAACATAATTATGGATAACTTGACTTCTCGGCTCATTATTTTAACTTAAAATAAAATTTTACATCCAATTCAGTATCTTTAAAAGTGCATGATTATTAGTATAAAATATTAGCGTTCTAAATCTAATTTTAAAAAATCAAATAAATGTTTTCATTTTAATTCTTCAGCTTTGATATTTGTTATTCAAATTTCCTGCAATCTCTTAACCAAAACCAAAGTTGTTTGAAACATTTTTATTTAATTCTTAAGCAGAGGTCTTTAAGAATTTAATCCTTTTTAATACAGGATTAATATTTTTTGCAAATGATTTTTACTTATTTATTCTTTTCAAAAATAATATGATATTATTTAATTATCTTTTTAATTATTGATTTATATTAAATAATTGTTTTAAAAAGGAATTATACTAAATTGTATATGAATTTACTTTATCATATTCTTTCTTTACTTCAATAGTTTAAACGTTTTCAGAAGTTTGAATAATTTCACGATTTTTAAGATTCTAAAATAAGGTTGCATTTAAAATCCCATACTGTTTTCAGCATTCAATAGTAAGATTAATAGATATTGGGGCGGGGTAGCATTTGGATTTCGTAGAATTAAACTACTCATTTTTGTCAGTAACTTGTGTCATTTACACTATCCTATGCTTGAAAATAGTATTAGAATACAAATGTCTATGCCGAAAGTAATTGAATCAAAAAGAAAGCGCGCATTTAATAAATCAGAATTAAAAATAAATCTAAGTCAGTCATTTCTGAAAATTTTTTTTTTCGCCGAAACCTTAGAATGAAGCTTTAAACACTTGCAATGAAAACAGATTTTATAAACAAATTCCGAAAATGTTTTTTTCTTTCTTTTTTTTTCTTTGAAAAGAATTTAAATGGTAATCTAAATAAGATTTCTTTCATTTTAATTAACCAGAAACAAATTGCATTCTTTTCTTTAATTGAAAAAATGCTTATTTTCAATTACGCAAAACTTTCGTGAATACATTTCGCACATTAAGAATTTTGTTAGATACTTGTTTAGAAGTTTAGATTGAATAAATGTTAATGAGCTGAAGATATTTGCAAAACAAAAGAAGAAAATGTATACTCTTTTATGCTGAAAGATAAATAAATACAATATAAATAATAGAAAAATAAATAGTATTCATTAACACTTGTTTAGTTATTTAAATGCTAATTGTAAAACAAGAAGCTTTTAAAACTTAACAATTTTTCAAATCAAAATATAAATAATATTAACGTCAATGAAACACTTTTGTTCCAAAACTTCAAGCAGATAATTACTTTTTACTTATTGCAAGATGAAAATAGTAATAACAATAATCATTTAAGAATAACAGCGATACTTTTGAAAAACTATTTTGCATTTTAACAGCTTAAATGAATCGTTCTGTTCAGTTTTTATTTATTGTAAGTTCTAAGTGCATCATACTTCAGAAACTTAATCACGTATTTCAGGTAGAAATTCCCCAAAATTAAAGTTGACCTAAATAAGCTTGATTGCTGATTCATTAACCTACTGTTACAAGTAGAGTCTGGGTTGGAGGCGCTGTTTACGATATTATTCAACGTTTTCCTGATATTTATTATTCAAGTTTCCTTGTATTTTTTCCCAACATCGTTGTGAAAGTAATTATGTTCGTTAAGAACGGGTTATAAACCAATAAATTATCGAGATTTTTTTTTTTTTCACAGGCGAATACAGCAATTGTGGCCAAAGCGTAAATGTGAAGACCAAACTGTATGTCTAAAACCAAAGACTTTTTACTTTTCCGTACACGAAGTATACAAAAAAATTTTATACTTATTATTGCATTTAAGTACTGTATTATTTCATGTTGTATTTGTTAAAAAAATTCGAACTCGAAATTTTCACGAATCTCCATGTTTCAGGTCACCTTCAGATTGAAAAACACATTTTTAGAACAACTCCTGACTGAACACGATAACTCAAAGGCGCATTAAATTAGAATTATGAAATTCCATTAGAAATTGGCAATAAATGTGTAGATATTCATTAGAAATTAAGGATAATTTGTAGATTTCCATTAAAAATTAAAGATAAATTTGTAGATTTCCAGTAAAAATTAAAGATAAATTTGTAGATTTCCATTGAAAATTAAAGATAAATTTGTAGATTTCCATTAAAAATTAAAGATAAATTTGTAGATTTCCATTAAAAATTAAGAATAAATTTGTAAATTTCAATTAATAATTAAAGATAAATTTGTAGATTTAGATTACAAATAAATTTGCAGATTCCCATAAAAAATTACAAATAAATTTGTAGAGTCCCATTCAAAATTAAAGAAAAAATTGTAGATTTCCATTAAAAATTAAAGATAAATTTGTAAATTTCAATTAATAATTAAATATAAATTTGTAGATTTCGACAAAAAATAAATTTGTAGATTTCGATTAAAAATAAATTTGTAGATTTCGATTAAAAATAAATTTGTAGATTTCGATTAAAAATAAATTTGTAGATTTCGATTAAAAATTACAAATAAATTTGTAGATTCCCATTCAAAATTAAAGTAAAATTGCAGATTTCCATTAAAAATTAAAGATAAATTTGTAAATTTGAATTAATAATTAAAGATAAATTTGTAGATTTAGATTACAAATAAATTTGTAGATTCCCATTAAAAATTACAAATAAATTTGTAGAGTCCCATTAAAAATTAAAGAAAAAATTGTAGATTTCCCTTAGAAATTAAAGATAAATTCGTAGTAGAATTAAAAATAAATTTGTGGATTTAAAATTTAGTTGATGTCTTGTGAGGAGAAGTCTGTCTATCTGCCTGTATGTAATTGAATACGATAACACAAAAACGCATAGTGCTATACAGATAAAACTGTTTATAAAATGGTAAAATTTAATTGGTTAAAGAAATCTAAAGAGCCGATTCTTATCAAATTTTGAATAATCTCCATCAAAGAGTTCAGGGTGTGTTATTCTATACTTCCGAAAATACATGAAAACGCGATAACACAAAAACTGGTATATGATTTTGTTACCAAAAGTGTAATTTTACGCCAAATTTTGATTTCAATCGGTTCCAAAATGCATTGAAAATGCATAATTGGTTTTCTTTCCTATATTATGAAGCTCAAAACTCTCATGTTCACGACTCTTGAAAACAAAAATCTGAGTACTCGTGGCCTTCACGGCTTTGTCCAAATTTCGTAATATTATGCAAGTGGAGAAAGATCCTGAAACACCTTTATTACAGAGTATGCGAAAAATTTATAGAGAAATCACATCCGCTAGTTAATAGACACAAATATGCAATGGCAGACTAATAAACATTTTAAAGACTCCGGTTTCACTGTTAAAAGTAGAAGTAGTATTGAATATATAGCAGTACCACTGTACTCAATATGTATATTCAGCCGATGGTTCCACAGTTTCAAAATTGCATCAAAATATGTGTTCTGTTGGTGTATAACACATTTTTCGCTGTTGGAAAACAATTAAGAAAAATGTTTTTCAAGACAAATATTTATACTCGGAAAAGAATTAGAACTCTTAATTAAATACATAATTATTCACATGAATGTTATAGCATATTAGTGTTTCATAGTCTGAAAAATAAAATTTTATAACCTGTTTCACCCCACCCCCACAAAAAATAGGACTATGTGAATTTGTGACTTCCCCCCTCTAAGATGATCGAAAGTAAGCAATGTCAAAATGATGCTCTGTTTCGAATGGCACTTGGCAGACACTTTAATGATTAAAAATGCAAATGATTAAAAAACAATATAGTTGTCCAAAGAAAAAATAAATATATTTTCATAATATATAACTAATAACTAAAAGACTGTAAGATAAAAATTCAATATTTTTGAAATTTTATTCCTTTATGTATTTGGAAATGGTGGATTTCTTGATTCATATTTTTGAAGGAAAATTCTCTAGTTAATTTTCTATTTATTCAGCCAATTCTTATTTTTCAAAATTCTTTCTTTTATTTAATTCTTTGAATTCTAAGAGCCTTTCTTTTTATTCTAAGAGCAGATAACTTAATTATGAAATTCAACAACCAACACACAATACAAGTTCCCAAAATTTCCATATAAATTTAAACTAAGATGGTGTGAATACAAAAGAATCAAGAATTTAGTTAATGTAACATAAATATGGAAATTTACTATTATAATGATGATAATTTACTTTACATGATGTTTGCAGAGATGTTTATTTGTATGAAGACAAAAGCCAGACTAGGTCTTGTATGATTTTTAACAGACACTGAAAGTTTCGGAATGTCCCCTTCTCAAATTATAATACCAAATATTTTCATTGCTTCTAATTTAATTTCTGTGTAAGTAGTTTTTAAATAACGAACATTATCACAAGCTAAAATATCAAAACGTTTAATAGCGGATCACCTTAAAGAGAATCGATTTCAGTTAACTTAGTTTTTGAAAATAAATAGATGGCATAATAAGTAATTTTTTTTTTTTTTTACAATTATTGCACTGAAATCGTACAAAATTCTAAAATAAATTATAAGGAAAAGTGAAAAAATAATTAATGATATGCAAAAAAAGAAAAAGTATTGTAAAAATAGTGAAAAGTTTTTAATTAAAATTTTATTAGTATTGAAATTTTTTAAAAATTGAATTGGCTAAAAGAATGAAATTTGGTATGAAGTACTAACAGCAAAATAATCGTAGATGTTTCAAATTTTGCACAAAATCAATCAAAACATTTAGCGTATATGACCGTTCATATGAGCCTTCCTATGATTTGGTAGGCATTCAGAAGATTTAATCATCAAAAAGAAATTTAATGATTTAAAAAAAAAACTGGAAGTGTAGCTTAAAATTTTAAATATTTTTTTATCAATACTTATAAATAATATTATATTTATCCCCACGTGTATTTATTTTAATTTAAAAAATCATGATTCTTATTACAATCCAGCCTTAATTGTTTAAATCCTTACAGAGGTCCTTATAGGTAAGGAATGTAAGAAGGATAGTTGAGAAAATTTATTTTAAAAATAGTTTTTTTAATTAAAATTTCCTTATTTAAAATTGCCTTTATCAAGTAAAAAATTTATAAATTTTGATATACTAAAAACTTTTCAAAATTAATTAAAAATGACATAATTTAAATTATGAAGAAATTATATAAATTATAAATTGTTCCCCCCCTGGTGATTAAACGCGAGAATCCCCACTGATGGCAAGTATATTGAAAACACTAAAACAAAAGTGGAGAACAGCATATTAAAAATAAGATAGAATGACACACTTTTTTTCTTTTACAATCAGAAATTGTAATCTTATAATAATGCAAATTAACACATTTTTAACAGCGTAATTGGAAAATTCGCAAACTTCAATATTTATTTTTATGAGTCATTATACGAATCATTGAAATAAACATCACAAAACTTCCGGTATCATCAATTTAGAAAAAAAAATCATTAAAGAATTAGATAAAAAAAAAAAAATTTAAGAATTCTAAAATCAGGTTTGAAGTAGCCCATTAGAAAAACATTTGAAAACTCCAGACGCGAATCTTTATTTTTTTTTCTTTCCATTTTTTAAATATCTAATCAAAAACCTTGATCTTATTTTATTAGATATAGAAAAGGGAGAAAGAAACATCCAGTCATCACCACCGTTATTCAACAGGTCTCATTACCTGGCGTAGGCATTCGCAAATTCGCGCCAGGCCAGTAATGGAGAAAGAACGCCAAGAATGCCACCATTACTGGTTGTTTGGAGAACGACCTTTCCCTCTTTTGTTCGAGTTGCTGCATATTAATCAGGTTGGGTGATGCCAGCTCTGACGGGGAAATAAAACAAGGGGGAAAGTGAAAATACGAGCAAAAGCAGACTCGCAAAGCGTGAAGTGAGACGTTAAAATGATTCGAAAGTAAAAGAATAGAGAACATTTTGCCTTTTCCCCATTTCCCGCCTTCTCTGCTTGACCTAATTTCAAGAAACTTGACTAGAGAACATGAAGTCGTTCTCTTTAAGAACAGTTCTGTGAAAAGCCTGTGGTCCTTGCGTTGTATAGTAGTTCCGCCTAACACGTGTATGTGAATGAAAAATGGAAAAAAAAAAAAAAAAATATTTATTTTATTTAAAATCATTTCAATGTTTCATTTCATATTTGGCGGTTGCATTTGACTGTTCAATAGTCTAAATTTAAGCGTCAAATGAACAATGGATGATCTGTTATAATCAATCTTAATTATGACAGCAGCTGTTCAATCTAGCATCGATATTTTATTTTGTTTAAAATACCTGTCTTTTTACTGTTTTCTTTTTCAGATAATATATTAAATTTCTTTTTGCTTATCTTAAAAAGTTTCTATTAGTTATGTAATTATAACTAATAAAAACAAAAAGCGTGGCATATAAAACTTTCTCGTCATTAACATAATATTATTAACAGAAATTTTAGATTTCTGCTTAATTGGAAAATTAATGAATGAGTTCGGTAAAATTGTTTCAAAAGTTCTTACAAATAATAGCCACCGAAATTATATAACCATGAAAAAAGTTGATTTCATTTGCTAAATTCTCACATGCTTCATACAATAATTTTTTTTGCAACTTTTTTGTATAAAAGAGAATAATATTTAAACATTTTTGGAATTTGAAAAGGCAAATATTTATACGTTTGCATAAAACAAAATAACAAGTTTATATAATTTTTCAAAAGCGATAAAATTTATAACAAAATAATTTATAATATTTCAAAACCAATTGATAAAAAATAACCTCAATAATAATTTTATGTCTGTTTGTAAAATGGACATTATTACTCTTTTGCCAATGAAAAAAAAAAAAAAAAAAAAAAAAAAAAAAGAATAAATCGAAAATATGATTTTTATGACCTAAGCCTACTTGATTTAAGCAACTCATACCCCAAATATTCTTAATTCTTTTCAATCAATATTCCTAAATATAACCTAAAATCGCTTCATAAGATCGATTCTCTCCAAAATCGAGGTCACAGAACAAAGAAAAATCGATTTATAAAAAGAGAGGGAGAAAACGATATGAAAGGAAAAAAAGGAACAAAATCGGTCTACGGGTGATTTATGACACCCAAGCAATATAATGAAGAGAGCGACAGTTGCTGTTGCATCACGCGCACCTGTAGCAAAGTGCCAGTAAACCCGCATTCGTACGAACAGAAAACGGACGCGTACAGGTAGCGCACGAATTTTCTGCGAACAGAGAACTAACATTCATTCGCACTAAAGGCAGCTGGCTAGTGCGATGGATTGGAAGGCTTTAGCAATGAATTACAGGTGAAATTTCGTGAGTTGAGAGGGCCACGTCATCTTTTTGTTTGGGAAAGGGATTCTCTTTTTTTGCACGGTTGTAGCGAAGCGGAATTTCCCGTTGACAACAAATTCGAAAAGGGATTTTGTATTTATTCGATTGGGATATCAATTTCCAATACGTTTATAGCAATAAAAAAATGAGGTTAATAAAGAACTCAGTTGTTAGAGTAAATATTATTTTTAATGTTTTTCGAGAAATGTAAATTTTATTTTTAATAATCATTTATTTTTAATTCATTTACTTGGTGGGTTATTCTTTTTAAAGAGCCTTTCTTCTCAAAGAAATATTTAAATGTCATACGAAGAACTGATAACAAATCAAAATCAAGAAGCAAGCGGTGTTTCTTGTAAAAAATATCTATATGTAGGCTTTATATTAATTATACAGGCTTATTATAATTTACAGAAGAATTGCCCGAAGAAGATTCATTAATAGTGTAAAATTTTTAATTTTTTTTTTCATAACGAATAGTAAAATATAATAATTGTAATACTACAATATATTGGTTGGATTTTCATACAAAAGAGCTAATGTCTATTGTCTTTGATTCATAGTGAAGAATTCATTATTATTACTAATAATATTGTCAAAATATCCTAAAACTTCTTTAGACATACAGCATAAAAGAAATTAACATTCGTGAAATTACGAAAATTCTTATATCAAGTTCTTTTTATAACAAGTCTTTGATATCTCATCTATGAAAGAGCATTAAGAACTCAGGAAATCAGAGTAAATGTTCTTTTAAATAATTTTCGGAAAATGTAAATTTTATTTTTTAATAACCTTTTATTTTTAATCGATTCATTCGATGGTATTGATCGATTCATTTGATGAATTTAATTGATAACTGCATCGTGTGTATTTGAAATTTCATTCTCTGTTTAGAAATTATCGTCTGCCAATGTTGAATGTTTGAAAACCTCAGGGGGAAATGAGATTTTAATTGTAGATGATTCAAAATTTTCCAGCAGCTCTTAATAAATTTATATTTATGAATAAATTCTTGAATTCAAATAAATAATTACATAGAAATGCGAAATGCCAAATAAATTCCATGTATTTTTATTTCATATAGCACATTATCTCTGTATTTTAGATTTTGTAGTATATTGCTATGGAAGAATAATTATTATACATATTGTAAACTATGCAAGTAGCTATTTGAAATAAATCTTTAAACAGCAAATATGATCTTTCTTTAATTATAACATAATAAATAACATATAATAATTATAAACATATAATACATTTTTCAAATAAAGTAAATTAGTCTTATTATTTTTGGGAAATATGATCTTCCACATTTTTAATAATTCTCCATTATCTTTAAGATTAAAACATTTCAGTTCAATTCCACATAGATATAACCACGCATTTAATACATTTAATACTTTCTGTAAAAGGAAAAATCTGTCGCATCAAAGAAAATAAACTGCGCATAATACATTTTATATGCCCAGCTGGATTTCAAAATTTAATGCAAAACATTGCGTTGGTTTAATGACATACAAGGTAGAAAGTCGTGTCTGACAAATATATCTGAGATTCTAAAATCGTACACGTTTTGATGCGATGGAAGCTATTTAATGAAGTGAAATTTCTATCAAATCTTGAAAGTTTTAAAGAAAAATAAAGATTTGTAACTATTATGGAGTAATAAATATAACATAAATATTAAGCTAGTTATTATAAAATCCGCCAATTACGAAGAATTAATTTCAAAGAAAGACAATTCTTCTTTTTTACAGCAGAATTCTATTTCAATCTTCTTCTTTTTCTTTTTTTTTCCCAATTTTATTTTCTTTATCAAGTGTCCAGATGTCCTTCATAAACCTAGAGAGTCTTCATTTTCTAAGACTAATTTTTGTTTTAATTTATAATAAAATATTCTGAAATATACTTTCAAATAAATAAAGCATATTATTATGCATGAACTTTTTTGTAGGAAAAAGATACTTGAAATTAATTTTTTTTAAAAAATTTGATTTCGAAGATCTTTTTCTAGATTTTTATTACGCTCACACTTAATTTTCCCACACTTCGAGCGATGGGATGAAAATTCCTTTTTTTTTTTTTTTCAAAGATACATATGATTCCCTTTCTTAAGTCACACTTGTCAAAGAAATCCCCATCAGAATCTTATACTAAAATCACTACGGGGGAAAAAATGTTCTTTCTTTTGTGCTCTTATGTCGCGATATATACATGTGTGTGTGTAATGATATTTGAAACTCCGATTTCAGTTCTAATTAATTCCCAAAGTTTTATCTTAATTTAGCCCATATTAAATTCATTTAAAATGTTCTCTTATTTACTGATCCAATAACATTTTTTTATTTAATTAATACAACATGAATTCTAAAATTGCTGAAGCCGACAAGCTCCTACACTTTTACCGAAGGGATAAAAATTGTTCAGCCAAGTACATTCTTTTAAAAGATCCCTATCGTTTCCTTACCTAATTCATTCGACGCGTGTAAAGAATTCTCTATCAAAATCTCACAGTATAGAAACACTGGGGAAAATAATTTCCCCAATTTTTAGCTTTTTCTCTTTTCACTCTTGTGTCGCTTCTGCTTGTACATAAATTATGCCTCCCGGGATGGAATAAAACGAAGTTAAAAATCCAAAGTGTCTTCTCTATCTTCGGCCACGATTCTGCTTAAAAAATTTTATTATATATCTTTTAATTTAATTGAAATTCTAATTAATTTCCTAATTAGTTCTTCATTTAGCCCTTACAAACTTCATTCTAAAATATTCTCTTATTTCCTGATCCAAATCCACCTCTTATCTAATTAATTCAACACGCGCTCTGAAAAATTGATGAATTCAGCAAGTTTTCACTCTCTGAGAGAAAGGGATAAAAATCCCTAATGCTTACAACATTCTTTTAAAGATACCTAAATTTCCCATTCCTGAGATTACACGTGTCAAAGAAATCGTTATAAAAATCTCATAGTAAAAACCACAAAAGGGAAAAAGTTTGGTTTCTTTTGTTCTTGTGTCGTCAGTTTTATCATCGCTTCTTACAAATAAAATGTCTTCGGAATGAAATAAATCGAAGTTTTAAAATTTTAAAAGTTTCATCTCGTTGGCTACGTAACTGCTAAAATATGTTTCACATATATACATATATATGTATATATACAGAGAGAAAACGTCCCATTTCGAAATTCAGGAAATAAGGTCACTTAATCGTGGACGGCCTTCTAAACGCAGTTTTTTCTCATGTTATGATAAATAGATTTGTTAAAAAATTTTTTAATATTATGCTTTGCATGTAAAATGTATTTCTTTTACTAACTTCAGATCTGATTGCAACTACCGATAACAGTAGCATTCTTACACAGTTACTGACAACAGTAGCATTTTTTTTTTTTTTTTTTTTTTGCTGCAGGCGATTACGTGCTAGCGTTCGGAAGATCAACTAATGACAAACGCGTATTTTCAAAATGAATTGTTATGTTAACCACTTCCTTTAGGATGTTCATGTCTCTGAAAGAGGACAGTTATTCGAATGGCCACTGCCTACAAATCTCGAGCGTTCTAGGTTCATGGCACGGGCGGTGTACAATCATTTAGGCGTCTCAAAGCCCCACCCAGTCCTATTATTCGAGAATGTTTTGATTTCGCTCTTTGTCCGCATCAGTTAATGAATCCTTGCCAGTTTTTCGCATGGCCTTCAGAGCTTGACTCTTCTATTCGACCTTGATCAGAAGAATTCGTGACCTGTTCTGATAGCGACTTATGACAGTATCGGCCGAAGACGAGATATGACAGTAGATTTTTTTTTTTTAATTCAGAAAAAGGAATCTGATATTTTGGTTCAGAATTATGAAAGGCTCCATAGATAATAAGAATTTGATTTGAATGAAATATTTTGGAATGGTCAAATTTTGAAAACATTCGAACTATGAAGCGATCTATGTTTTTGTTCAAGCATTTTCCATTTAGTTGAGTTTAAGTTGAGTTCAAGAATTTTGCTATTGTTCAAGCATTTTCCATTTAGTTAAGTTTAGTTCAAGAATTATGTCATTGTTCAAGCATTTTCCATTAAGTTGAGTTTAAGTTTAGTTTAAGAATTTTGTTATTGTTCAAGCATTTTCCATTAAGTTAAGTTTAGTTCAAGAATTATGTTATTGTTCAAGCATTTTCCATTAAATTAAGTTTAGTTCAAGAAATATGTTATTGTTCAAGCATTTTTTATTAAGTTAAATTATTTAAAATTCGGAGGTCTACTTGTTTGACTTATTTGCAATAAGTACACCTCCCGAATTATTAAGATAATCATGGTTATTTTACAGTTATTCACGACTCTGAAAAACATTCCGCAATTGCCCAGATATTGAAAAAAGAAAATCATGGATTATCCTATTTTCTATTACATAAAAAATTCATATTAAAAATAAAATAGCTAGATATTATTAAAAACTTGCGACAGTAATCACCTTTCTCGCATATTCTGCAATAAAGGCCTTATATTCCTTCCTTCGTAAAATTGTAAACCTTGGCAATTATAAACCTTGAATGACATTGGCAAACAATGGTTGCAAAATATAGACTTTTGGCGCAAATCTAGCATTTAACGTGCGAATATGCATTTTGAGTGCTTTTTCTCAACCGGTTGAAATCAAAATTTGTCACAAAACTGCTGTGTGTCAAATTTAGGCTCGAAGTCCTACTATACATGACAGATAGTTGTAGCCATAAAATCATATACCGGATTTCATTAATTTAAGTTATTTCGTTGATGAGTTGTTATGTTTATATACATGTGAAAGAAACAAACCGACAGAAGGTCGAACATTAACAGATATGATTCAGAATTTGATCGGAATCTACATTTCAGATCCTAAACCTGTGTATTATATTTCGCACATTAGATGCTAAATTAGAACGTGTGTTACACGTTAGATGCTCTTTCTGTTTTGCAATTATCGAGATCATTTGTACTCGGACAGGCAAATTTTCACTGAGTAGATTTTGTTCGAAATTTGACAGAAATCTATGGATTTCGTCTAAAATCCATATACTAAATTCCATGTATCTAAGTTAAAATGTTTTTAAGTTATCGTTTTCAGATATACACAGATATAATGCTAAAAATGTGTTTTTCGAATGCGGGATCTAAAAAGTACAGATTGGTTAAAATCTCAAAATAATTTTTTGATGTTGTGGGTATCAATGTATCATTACCCACTATGCAATTTGGCCGGCAAGAACTTAATATTTCTTTCTTAACTCAAGAGTGAGGTAACTTCAACTTCTTTTGTTAATCTTTTTATTTCTTGTTTTTGTTGTATGAATAAATATACTCTTGTTCCTTGTTAAAAAGGCCGCTGCGTCGTTTCTTGAAGCTCTGAACATTTTAAGTGGAGGAATAATTCATATCCCCACAACATTTACATTATTTTCTCCACATTTTGTGTTGGAAAAAGTGACATTTTTAATTTAGAAGTCAACTTTATCAATTCGTATTACATATAGAATGTGACGATTCTATTTTAGAGAATTAAACCACTGCAACATTTTTGTCATTTTTAATATTAGGAATTTTCGTTACGATAAATTTCATGAGCATTTCTCACTCTCTGTAGCAATTTGTAAGGATAAGTTAGGTAGGAGTATACATTTGCCCTTATAATCACCAACAACAATTGCAGGATAAAAGTGACTGAGGCATTATATTATTCTTTTACTCCTATAAGATATTTCTCTTTAAAATGTGAAACACCAGCATTTATTCTGTCTAACGACAGGAACATCTATATCTTTTATTTTTCTCTCGCATCACAATGACGCTGAGTTTAATCTACTCCACCTATAATATCTAGTATTCCGGTTTGAAGTTAAAAAAAATCGTCACTTAATGCTTGAGCGATGATGATCTATTTATCCCTTTTTGTGATTTTTATAGCATAAATGGATTATACGTGGCATTTTGTATATAAAGGCGGGGATGAAAGAAAAAATAAGACTCGGAAAACATTATTATTATTATTATTATTATCATTAATCATAGTAAAAAAAGTTCTTCATTTATTTTGAACGAATGTATCACATTTTGTATTTAACTCCAAGACTGAAACGATTTTTTATCTCTTGGATCAACTGAATTTAATAAAAAATTTCAATGTTGCATTTAAATATAGTGTCATAATATAGCAGCATTTAATAATAGGTTCCATAATATGTATTATTATAATGTAAATACTTAATAAAAAATTAATAAAGAAAGAAAAGTTTCAGAACTGAAATTAGATAATCAGTTAACCGTTTGAAGTAATTCCTGACTTAATTTCTACTGTAAATTACTGAAGGCCTATCTTGAAACAATTTCGTTAAACACATGGTTTGGAAAGAACAGGAAGAAAGGAAATTCTAAGATGGAATTAATTTTTCAAAATTTAATAAACAATTGAATAGATGAAGGTGATTTTAAAATAAGGAAATTTATGGATACTCCGTTGCTAGGCAAAAGTAAAAATTCAAAATATTCTATTTTTTTATATTTTTAATTTTTAAAAATTTCTTTCAAGTATTATTGCAAATTTTTTGATTCTAAAAGACATTTTGTATAATGCTTGTAAGAATATTTTTTGTTGTTGATGAGCAACAATGTAAACGAAGTACTATTTCTAGAATTCTAGAAGAAAAGACAAGTTTAAAAGCAGACGATTAATAATTTATATCAAGAGCCACAATTGATGTGGTTTATTGATAGGAAGAAAATAAATTGTTGAAAATTTTTAAAAATCGTTTGGTACAACTGATATTTTTATTTTAACTAAAATTATTTCATGGAATAAGAGGACTTTATGAATTTATAATATTTTATTAAAAAATAGTCTTTATTTAAAAATATTAGAAATGAATATATTTTAACCCAGAGAGAAGTCGGTATATTAACTAGTACACTATACATTTCTTTTTGTGGGAATACTTAAAATGTATGTATGTTTCCAGACCATTTACAACTGACAAATTAAGGCTTTTCGTCTATACATCAGCCAAATATCAATCGATATGCTTAGCAACTTCTATAATTCCATCGCTCAATGTTGCCAGTAGTGTCTGGACAATAACGGCAAACTTTCATACTTCAGAAAAGTCATAAAATTCTAATAATGACATTAAACATTCTACCTCAATAAATTGCACAATGGACTTTAAAATATGTTATTAATTCTATATATGTCAGTTATTTTAATTATTTATATATTTGAGATATCTTGCATAGTAAAATTCTTTCTCAATGCGATATTTAATAAATAATCTGGAAATATAATGAATAATACTCATATATTTAAACAGCAATTAAGTTTCTTTTGTTTATAATAAAATAAAGATCATAGCAATTTAAATATTTTTTAATAAATAAATCTCTTTTCAAACTATAGGATAATAAATAAAAAAACTTGGAAAATTGATTTTTTTCTAAATTTAAAATATGCATATACAAAATGAAGGTATAGCTACACAGCAGGTTGATTTGGAATACTTCTTTCACGTAATTCACAAAAATCAATCATTAGCGAGCAAAAAAGAATCGAAAGTACTTACCGTCTTGTACTAATCGTAGAACGATCTTGGCAATATTCTGTACTTGTTGCATTGAAAATTCAGCTGTAGCATCCGATTCCATCGATAGGTCTGAGAAATAAGTTAAGAAAATAATTCCAAGATAATAAATTATTCGTATATTTCTAACACTTTATTTTAGTTATAATTTTCCCTTTCTTCTCCTTCAAAAATGAAAAAAAGGAAAAAGTACGAATTTCCGTTTTGCCTTTTTGCCCAAATTCATCAACATCTAATAAAAAATAAATCTAGAAAATCCGATAACTGTTTATGTAACTTTAAAAATCACGTAGTAATAAAGTTAGCCTAATGGACTTCATTTTACTGAAAAAATATTTACTGAAACTTTGCACAATTTGGAGGATTGCTGTATCACTAATTACTATGCAATCTGTCCGGCGAGAATTTAATATTTTTTTCCTAATTCAAAATAGCTACTTCTATTTCTTCTGTTAATTTTTCTTGTTTTGTTCTTTTTTCTATAAAATAAATCTATCTTTGTTCTTGTTAAAATAGAAGTTCTGATTTTGTTCTGAACATTTGAGGAATCAATCCACACTTTTACATAATTAAAAGCTACATGTGGTATTAAAAAAATGAAATATTTCAAACAATATTACTTTGCATTTCTATTTCGGTATCGTTTTCTAAATTGAAAAAAAGCATAAAATTAAAATAAAAAAATATTGAATAAAATATTGAGGCATGAACTTGAAATAGTGTTACTGTGTCACCAAAAATAAATGTGGAAAAATCTGTTTTGTTTGAACGAAGTGACAGACACGATAGAGATAAAGGGAAAGCAATACAAAACTATGTCGATTCCATTAGTATAATTTAATCTCATGTTCTGATGGAACGCTAAACTACCTTTCGTCATCCCAACATTTACATAAATTGAAGATTCCAAGAGGATTTCCTTCTTAAAGGATTACTGTTATCACATCTGCATTTCAAGATCACAGATAAGACTATACCTTCGAATGCAGTATGCACTTACATTCTAAGTAGAAAACAAAAATAAGTCATTGAAAAAAATTTCAAGGTTACTCAGCAGATTTATTTAAATGTCTTTTTTCGATGCCAAAGGGTTGTTAAGATAAAAAAATATCTGCTATTACATATACTTGATATTATTCGTAAAGCATCTATATTATTTGAATTTTAAGAATTTGTATAGAAATGTGGCAGACCAAACGACTTTTGTTTTTCCAATTGCTGCCATTTTTCTTTTTATCAAAGATATGAATTATTTGCATCTTTTATTTATATCAATAATTCTTTGTCGTATACATTGAATTATATGAATGAATGGGTCTTGGAAGTTTTAAATACGTGCAACAAACGTTTATTTTCATAAATATTGCACCTGATATACACTTTTAATTACAAAACTCTATTAAATAAGGTGGACAGTAGTACGAGTTCACTTTGATATTTGTGAAAGTTGATGATAAAATATTCAAAAAAATTAAATTTTTAGAGGCCCATATAGTGTAAAAGTATCGATTAGTAAAATATTTTTCTTACATACATCTATGCAAATACACATTTTTTCGCTTTTATCGACAGAATTTGTAGAAATATTAAAAGGTAAATTTACAAATTTAAACCAGTTTTAACAGAATCCACTAAACAGAATCTCAAGTATCCTATTAAAAAACAACTTAGGAAAAAATTTTTTTTTAAAAAAAGCTCTCCGACTCTCTCTCAATTTAAAATAAGATTTATATTCCGAACAACAGTCTACACGATATCCTTATATTACCTTATCAGTTAAAACTATTTTACACGTGTACAATATAATCCAGTGGAAGAGATAAGTAGAGTAATCTACGGAGAGATTAAAATTCCCACATAAAATCTACTTGCAGAAAATGAATCTACAATGTCTGAGAAGTATAACTGAGTACAATTGCTGTACACAGAGATACCAGCGGCTGTGGTTTCCCGAAACCTTTCTCGCATACTCTCTAATAAACTTATGTCAGAGAACGCCTTATATGGCATTAACGTACAATAGTTACGAAATATTATCTTTTGGTATAAATTTAGCGTTTTTACTGAATCTGCCGTGTTATCCTTGGCGAGTTATTTAGTGACTAATCTCTTCCATGCAATTACTAGTATTTCCCAACCGATTGAAACAAAGAACTACACTTGTAGTCACAAAATGATATACCAAATGTGATGTATTTAAGTCAATGCGTTTTTGAATGATCACATTTACATGTTTCAGAAAGTACAGACCACATACAGTTAACGCGTTGCTAGATTTGACCTAAAATTTGATTGGTACCTATACTATGGATGTTAAATCTATGTACTGAATTTTATTTATCTAGTTCTATTCTTTTTGTAATTATCATGTTATATTCGAACAGCCGGATAGACAGACTTCCAAAAAACAGATTTTATTCAAAATTTGATAGAAATCTGCAAATTTGATGTGAAAACCGTATACCAGATTTCAACCGTCGAGCTCAAAGTGTTTTTGAGTTATCTTTGTCACAGACTGGTGGACTGTTATTTTCCAAAAATGTAGTTTTCGGGCTCTGGTTCTTCGGACTCTGGTAGGTCCAAAATGGGGATATTCTCTAAAATTTCGATTTCGAATACTTTGACGATTACTATATTTCCAAAATTACTAAATATACGAGAAAGTAAAAAATTGATACAATATATGTATCATCCATAAGAAACAAACATTCAATACAGTAAAGTCGTTCACAAAAAGATTCTTATAAATTAATTTTAAAAAAAATTAAAAAATTATTTTTTTTACTCTTTCCCAAAGCATGTTAATGAGTTATTTATGAGCAAAAGGAGATTAATTATCCCATGACGATAATGCTTTTTCAATATCAGCTATTATCACAAATCATCACCACATTAAAAGACACAAGATTTCATCTAGAAAATTCATTTATGTGTACGACAGCGAAACGGATTCAATGTAATGCTTCACCCAAAAGACGAAAATGTCAAAGATTTCTCTGAATTCTTCGAATGAATGACCACTGAATTGAAACCTCTCTAGAAGGCGTCGCCGTGAAAACACTTTGGAGTCAATGTCAAGTACGAACTTTGTCATAGGCGTGACTTGGCAATTTTACTGTCTCTTCCTTTATGGTCTGAATGGGTAAATATCCTTATTACAAACCAAAACGGTATTTCAACAAAGTGGTTTTTAATGTTACAGTATGCCATATTATAATTCTTCATCAGTGTCCATTAAAGACTATTAAGACGTAACTTGTTTTTTTAAGTGCTTTGCTCAAGTTCGTGCACTTGACTCTTGAGTGCGATTAATTTATTTAGTGGATTATTCTCGAAATTTGTAATGTATTCAAGCATTTTTAATGCGATTAAGAGCAATGTTAAATTTATTTCTGTGATAATACTTTGATAGATTAGAAACTCGTCAAGGTTTAAAACAAGGGCGCGCGACATGGCATTGAATTTTGATACTTTTTGCACAATATACAGATGCATTTTTGTGATCTCAAAGCATTTACTGCCAATATCTTCGTTTAATAATACGTCACTAAACCATAAATTGGAATTAAACAAATAGTGTTCCCTCTTTTCCACTTTTTTGTATGGTGTATTTTGTCTTTTGTAGTAAAGCAAAGAAATCTAAGTATGTTTTAAGGACTTTATATTAGGGGCTATGTTTTAGGGACAACATTTTAAACAAATCTACTATTTTGGTAACATAATGCATTTCATTTACCTAAATAAAGCCTTTTTGAAATATTATATGCAATGGCATATTTATCTAGCGGTCTAAGTAGTACACGTTATAATGCCCGTTTTTTAATTAGATGGTCAATTTAATTTAACGTTTAAGTAAAGTGTTAACATATTAATGGTTTATTTTGGATAATATTTATATTAACCTAACCAAATTTGCATTCGTGAATATGTATTTTTAAAAAAATATCTTATGACTCCAGTTTCAAATACCATCACAGCACAGTCCTGGTCCGGCACATACATTTGTAAGCAATATTATTGATAGCAGATGTTCGATTTTATAAATTTTCTAATAAACCACGTAAACAGAATGAAATATATAAAAACCTGACCAATTACACTTGATGTTAACATTACCATAATATTACATTTTTTGCAAATAATTAAAACATTTTTTTGAAAATGTATTGTCAACGAGGAAAGTATTTTTTTCTTAATTTACCTTCTTATGGCCTCCTCATAATTTAGACTGCCTAGATAGCTGCCTAGTTTTCTTCGTTAGAAACCCACCCAATGTTACTTCCTCTTACATATGAATATGTAGACACAGAGATTGCCATTTCGTTGATACATTTGGTATAAATTTCTATACAGTTCTAAAGCGATATGTGAAATTATAATTCATTTCCTTTGTTGTCCGAGTTATTGTATTGACTTGACAAAGGTAGAATACAGAAAAATAAATTTCGCATTGAAGTATTTTATTCAAAATTTGTTAGAAATTATAGTTTTGATGTAAAGACCATATAATTATTTTATCTCTTTAGTTGGTTACGTTTTTAAAAAAATCAAGTTCATAAACATTCTATTTTTGGAAGTGCATGGGTGGAAGGGGGAGACTCAGGGAGGTCTGAAATGTGGAGATTCATCAAATCCTAGAAGTATATTTGCTGAAGATTACAATACTTTCTCTAAATATACTTTGTTGTAAATATTTTCTACACTTTCTATTAAACAATAATTAATACTTTCAAGATTCATCAAGATATTTTTAAGTACTGTGAAACAATTTATCGAACTTCATTTTACTATATTGAAAATAATAGGTATTAATTGATAAAAAAGAAAATTTGTTATGCAACTTTAAAATTTCCGGTGTATCTCCAAACATTTTTCCATATTCAGTAAATTTCTGTTGGAAATTCAACCCATTAACCGATATTTAGTATCAGAAAATTTGGAAATATCAACTGTCTTTCATGATAAGTTCGGACCCATTTCATCTTAAATGAAAAACACTCAACTAAGCTTTGATGCAAAGGTTAGAACATCATAAATTAATTTTAGCTGAAATATTACAGAATTTATTTATTTATTTACTTTCAGTTTAGTTTATTTTAAAATATGTGATCATTACCCATGTTTTAAAACGATCCGAGGAAGACTTTCTGCATCTCTATCACATCATTGATTAATTTTAGCTGAAATATCATAGAATTTATTTATTTATTTACTTTCAGTTTAGTTTAGTTTAACATTTGTGATCATTACCCATGTTTTAAAACGATCCGAGGAAGACTTTCTGCATCTCTATCACATCATTGATTAATTTTAGCTGAAATATCATAGAATTTATTTATTTATTTACTTTCAGTTTAGTTTAGTTTAACATTTGTGATCATTACCCATGTTTTAAAACGATCCGAGGGAGACTTTCTGCATCTCTATCACATCATTGATTAATTTTAGCTGAAATATCATAGAATTTATTTATTTATTTACTTTCAGTTTAGTTTAGTTTAACATTTGTGATCATTACCCATGTTTTAAAACGATCCGAGGGAGACTTTCTGCATCTCTATCACATCATTGATTAATTTTAGCTGAAATATCATAGAATTTATTTATTTATTTACTTTCAGTTTAGTTTAGTTTAACATTTGTGATCATTACCCATGTTTTAAAACGATCCGAGGGAGACTTTCTGCATCTCTATCACATCATTGATTAATTTTAGCTGAAATATCATAGAATTTATTTATTTATTTACTTTCAGTTCAGTTCAGTTTAACATTTGTGATCATTACCCATGTTTTAAAACGATCCGAGGAAGACTTTCTGCATCTCTATCACATCATTGATTAATTTTAGCTCAAATATCATAGAATTTATTTATTTATTTTTAAGTCTTCATTTAACTTTTCTGACCACTTTCCATCTTTTCAAACGCTCTGGGGGAGGGGAGGGGGGGCTCTTCTTATATTTTCCAAACGAGTTTCAAGTTTATGTGGTGAATGCCTATCATAAATCATATCTATCTATCATGAATCATATCAGTTATCTAAACTACAAGCTCTGTCGAGGTTGTGTGTGACGTAATTGACGCGCAGCTCACCATCCGGGTATGCTTCTCTTCGGAACGCTCTCGCGCACACTGCCCCGGTAAAGTTCGTAGCAAAAATCAAATGTTTAATATCTTTAGTTAAAATGTAAATAATTATTTTTTTAAAAAAACGTCCCAATAATTGGAGTCACAACAAATACACGCAATTCTAATTACGATATTTATAAGAAAAAGGATACAGTTCAACATGTCCTGGATGCAGTGGATTTCTTCCGAGTTGTAAAACTTGCGAAATTCTTTCCGCAGATCAAAGAAGGAGTGATAGTAGTGTGGGAGATTGATGTTCTTCTGAGAAGCTTCAGGGTGGAGGACCTGTCGAAGGTGGATCTGACCGTCCGTCACAAAGTGGAATGGGGTATCATGGCCCAGCTTTGCCTGAATGAATTGGTCCAGCTGAAAGAGAGACAGCAGATTAGAAATTAAGTACAATACAAAAATGCTTTATTTATATAATCGATTTCGGCAGATTCTTATAACTTTTTAAATCAAGTAGTGGGAAAATAACAAATATACAGTAGATTCTCTAATCCTACACATATGGCACACGGACACCTGTGGGAATTATAGAGAGTGCCCGGACTATACACAGACTTTGCGGCGAATTGAATTGAGCGAGGATAGAACCTGGAACCTTCTGCTCATAATGGTTATAAAGCTTTATACCACTTTTTTCCATAATAGATTTTTAAAAAATTCATCATAATTAAAATCTCAGATCAATGAATTATGGCCAACATAATCGAACACCAATTTATCTAAATTATTAAATTATGTGCCCATCGACGGACGACTAAACAACATTCGTCGCAAAACTTTATTTTTCCAATTCAATTGTGTTTAATAATTAAATACATTTAAGAATCGAATACATCTAGAATTAAACAGATTTAATGCATGCAAATTTCTAAAATCGATATCTTTAATATCTTTAAAATCCAATATATCTTGATAATTTTAAGAAGAATTTGCAGAAGATTTTATTGCAGGTTCTTAATGTATTTTTAATTTAAAATTGTCGGTTTAATCTTCGGAGCTTTCTATTGATATCTATTTATCAGATTTAAAGTCTAATAAATTAGCTTTTAAAACAAATATAGGGATTTCTTTTAATTAACCAAATCTCAGAAATCTTAAGAATGCTTTATCCTGAGAATCTTAAGAGATACATGGGTTTAAACATATGAAGCGAACATTGAATTTGAATAAGACAAACTATGCCGCTTAGAAGAATGATAAATTATAAAAAATATTGACCTGAAGTAAATGTACAAGAATTTATGTAAATACGAACAGTATAATAACGCAGAGGGAGATGGTCTCCCTAAAACATTCTCGCTCATTCTCTAATAAATGCGACATCCTCTCCCAGTATAAAGTTGTGGATTCTTACAAATGCTTTCCATGGCACTGGCGAAAAATAGTTATGAAATATCGATCTATAGCGTGAAGAATTTTCATTGAATCTATTGTGTGATCCTTGAAAATCAATCCTTGACATGTGTTTAAAAATAATCGAACCTTATACACGCTTTTTCTAACCAATTGAAATTCCAGTTTGACATAAAACTACAATTGTAGCATCTTTTTCCCTTGAGCAGAAAGCGCCACCTTGTGGCGTTTTACAGAAGACAAGCAGTTGAACGGGAGACCTGCATCCTGAGGTCGACTTTTTTCCTATGCGCAACCTAACGCCGAATGTTTTCGGTTGGAAACGGTGGAATCCCTCCACCATACTGTTTTCTTTAACCTAACTGTCTATGTGTGTTTGTAAATTTTCTAGTGGAGCTGTGTTTGTGGAAATTAAAACTAGTGTATTTAAAACCGGGCAGTTCATTAGAAAACCACAACACACTCACTATACAATCGTAAATCGTAGTTTCAAAATCACATACCAAATTTCATATATTTAAATCACTGCGCTTTCAAGCTATCACATTTACATGCATATGAAAGTACAGACCGACAAATGGTCAACTCCTTAACATATTTGGTTATTACAAATGCCAAATCTTTGTAATAAATTTAATGAGCAAACTCTTCACATTGTGTAGTTACCATGTACCAGATTGGTTTTCCATTTTAGAAATTCAATCTGTGTATCAAATTTTATTCCTATAGCTAGCTTTGTTTCGTAATTATCATGTTAACTTGTATTAGGACAGACAGGCAGATATATCTCCTCTGAATGGATTTCGCCCAAAATTTGATGGAAATTCTCAAATTTGGTGTAATACATACCAACTTTCACCCGTATAGAGTAAATTAATTTTGAGCTTCACAGATAAGAATAGCTCCAAAAATGAGTTTTTCGATTTTAGGAAGGTCTGAAATGTAAAGATACGCCAAAACCTAACTATCGAATTCTTTTATGTTTATAATACCTTCTTTATACTTCATATACGAAAAAAGTAAAAAACATAATCTTGGGATGATAACATTGAATATTTTGTGCTTACACAAACAAGATTTATTAAGCTGTTCAGAAGAATAACAAATTTATGCATAACATAAATTCTTCAACTTTTTGTCGAGAAAATTTCAATAAATAATTCGTTTCTTAAAGGAATAATAGTTACCAAAAATGCAAAGGAAAAATTTACTAACGAAAGAAAATACATCGTTAAAGTTTCCTACATATAATAATATTTCATACAAATACAATAAAAATTACGATTTTGAGATGCCAATGCCGTAAGTTTCTGATGCTTTATTTCGATGATCCTTCACAGATTACCATATTCAAAAGAATTTTGATTGTTTCAACAGCCATTGTGAAATCTTGATTTCATGGAAAAGTTATTAAACAAGACAAATTATTTGCAATGACACATGTCTTGCGCCAGTAATATGTTTGTAACGCCAAGAGCAGTTCATCCATAAAACCAAGAATATTTTCCTACCAAAGTAGCTCGTTTGGCAATTATTCTTGAAAAATTTGAAAAATTATTGTTATTGTCTTGCAAAATGTTTTGTTTTGTTTACTTAGCGGTGGGTACAATCTAGGGTCGTATATTCGAATTTTATGTCGATTTATTAAAATGGCTGCGAAATCACTGGTAGAAAAATTGCAATTGTTTATTTTTAACATGAGCGACAACAATAACAGCAATGTTTGCAGCCGACAAGATCAAACCACCCTCACTCAGTGGTCATCTTAGATCATTAAAATATTCTGGTGGCTCCAAGTGCTTTGATGTTTGCACCATTTGCTCTAAGGTGCAGGCTTCATCTGAACACATCCTTGTCTGCTTGGGGCTTTCCAGACGTGATATGACAAACAGTCCACTGATGCTTCTTTTTTAGGGTGCACAATATCATGGACCTGATCTAGCCCTGCTGATCTTGGGGATAGGCAACAATAACAACAACAACAGCAGCAAAAAACCCATGGGAGCTCCCATTATTTTACCCTTCTTTCTCGACATTCTTGTTCACAAAGATAACATAGCATCTCTTTCTCTCCCCCCCCCCGATTCTTATATAGGTCTCAATTCTTTTAATGTACAATATCTTGAAGATTGGTAAGTTGAGGGAGTCGGCAAGCACGCGAAGGACACGATAAAATCTGCAAGTGCAAATCCTACTTTAACTTAATATACCACACGCTGTGTTTCGTAAAATACTAGGGATAAAAAAAACTGGTATTTCATCCTCCTTTCTTACAAGAGATTTAGACCACATTTCCAAACAAATCTGCAATTTCTGTCTCATAACAGCACACCAAATTTCATTAATCGAAGCCGTTGCGTTAAAGACTTATCCTATTCACATACTTGCCAAAATACAGATTAAAAGATGATCGAACCTTTCCTTACATTTTGACACAGACTGAAAGAAGCTTTTTTGCTAGATTTTGGCATGTATATAGGCAATTAGAATAAAAATATCGTAGGTTTGGAAAGTTTATGAAAGTTATTTCATTTTATAACTCTTTGTAAGTAGCATTTTGTTTTATGCAATATAAGCATATATTGAAAACCTTAAAAGACTGGATGGAATAAAAATAAAATCATTATAAAATGCGTAAGAGAAATGATGAATGTCCTTCGTTTCGTTAGAGATAGCAACAGAAATTGGTTAACGCGTCTATGTTATATTCTGTTTTTCTTAATATGTCGATGAAAATACTATTTACATTCTACTCCTCAATCTAGAATATTTGTGCGAAATTATAAAATAATTGATAGAAACCGACCACATGTGAAACATAACTTCTACTCAAAGCCAGCGGCATTGGTCTACCCAAAACTTTCTCGTACTAATATCTCAGAGAACGCTTTGCAGGGCATTGGCATACAATAGTAACGAAATATTAACCTTTGGCGAGAATTCAGCATTTTTATTGAATCTGTCGTTTGTGATCCTTGGCGAGTTTTTTGGCGAATTATCTTTGGTATCGGCAAATCGAATTCGGGTTTTAGATGTGTATTTCTGAGCCAATTAAAACAAAAATTTTATTCAAAACTACCCTTGTACTTACAAAATTCTATACAAATGTGATATATTTAAGTCACTGCGTCTTTGAGTTATCATGTTTACATGATGCTGAAAGTACAGACCGACAGACGGTCAATCCCTTGATGGATTTGACTCAATATTTAAAAGTTGAGTAGATTGTGATGTTATTCTGCCAATTTCTCTACGTTTTATACTTAACGTGTTAAATTATATTCGAACAGCCGGACAAACAGACTTTCTCTGAGCGGATTTTGATCAAAATTTAATAGAAATTTACAAATTCGGTATAAAGACCGTATACTAAATTTTATCATTCTAGTTCAAAGCATTTTTGAGTTATCTTTGTCATAGACAGATGGACATTTTCCGAAAATGTGTTTTTCGAACTCAGGTAGATCTAAAACGTAGAGATCCTTCAAAATCTCGAGTTCGAATTTTTTGATTATTACAACACGTTCTCTATATTATGTAAGCGAGAAAGTAAAAATATGTGGGAAAAAGTCAAACGATTCATTCTCCAATGAAATAAAATTAACTGATGCAAATTCCAAGTTATTTTGCGCAAAAAAATATCGGTAGGCAGGTAATCGGATTATGGAGCTGATTACTACTATATTGCGCATATTTATCCCACGATTAAAATGTTTCATAATGTAAAATCTCTAATCAAGCCATGATTATCCAAGCCATCGAAGGTATCCTATCAAATTTCTAGATTAAAAAAGCATATTTTTAAATAAATAAATATATTTGGTTAAATAGGAATCTAAAGTAAAGCTTCATGTATTGCTTTTTAGAAATATTATCAGAATTAAAATATTTTGCTAAATCAAGATAGGAGAAAACAGGTTTTAGGGGCAAATCAACTACTTAAAGTAAAAGGAATGCCTATATGGTTTCAAACGATGTTTCAGATATTAATGAGACAAATGATCAATTATTAACAATTTTTCTTTAATTATTAAAAATCGATATTAAACGGAAAGTCACTCACTCCGATACGTCGATTTGAAAGTTTTACTGATCTCTATATGTTGCGAACGCATATTTGTGGGGATTTCATATTCAAAATAATATTATATCGGCACTTAATGAAATGTTATGATCTGACATGACAAATCTTTTGGAAAATACGTTGGCTAAAAATTAATTATATACTTTAAAATGACACTCATAAATTAATTTTATAGAATATTTTTTATCCTTATACTAATTTATTCCAAGCTAAAACATTAATAATTTTAGCCCTAATTCAATTCGAACGTTCGGTAATTAAAATCGTGCCCTCTCCATGCAGGTCTCTAACCCGTATGGCGTAACCGAAACGGCGCCATAAACTTCATCTTTAAGGCAGGTTTGTATTCTCAAACATGAGGAAAGCATTACAGTGTACAAAAATAAATCGTTTGAAGCATGATTTGTTTTTCTCTATTATTGGCTTTGCGGTTGCTGTATCAACAAACCGCGGCGATTAGCTACGAACAAGTAATTTTTTTTCAGTGAATGAAATTATTCGCAGAAACATGAACACTTTTGAGAAATCAAGACACGTTAACGGATGTAAAAGTTTTACATCTTACTAAGATAAAGTTACACACTTAAAGTAAAATTTAGTGAAAAGACTATTTAAAGCAAGACTGAAATGAAGAATGCATTCGAAAATTGTTTCTACAAATAAAAACAATATTTCTCAAGTTCTGATACGACGTTAAGTAATGAATAAATTCCAAATCATCAGATGAATTTATTTACATTAATATCCTATTTCGAAATCATCCGAGGAATTGATTTTGGGACAGGACTCGTAATTTTGAGGCGTGGTCATATGACGAGGACGACGCCTGGACCAGCTTATACCTCATTACCCGAGTGGATTTAACGGGAATCAGGCTTGCGGATCTTGAATCTACCGCTATCTGGTTTCGAACTAAAATTTCTCAACAAGCCATCATGATTCCATGTTTCAAACACCTGTTGTCTGTTTGGGCATTTTGTTTACTATATTACCCTCTTTTCTAAAACTTCCACTCGTTGTTGTAGTTTGGACATTTGATAAATAGAATGTTGCCTCGCGTGTTTCCCATGTTTTCAATGGATGTTTCCGAATTACGAGGTTCATAACAAAATAGTAATTGCTCAACTTCAAAATGGGGCTTTTGATTCCCCCCAAAAATCGAAATAATTGACTACATTTGTTAACATAAATTATTTACTAAAAACTATTGTAATGCTAGATACTCTAATGTATTCAACAGTTTATAAGTACTGAAAAGAATATGTAAATTTGGTTAGATCATGGAGACAAAAATAATGAGAAAGAATTTTGAATTGCTTATTCGATGTATTTAATATGCATCAGGGCAACGTATATGGCGAATCTTTTGATGCAATAGAATCGCGACTCCATCAAAATCAGATTTTAAAAATTCGATTCCATCAACCAACGTTAGCATTTCTTAATCATTCAAGATATATTAAACTTTAAATAGATTCATCCGTTTCATTCCAGCTTTCCTACGTATATGTTTGCTCTTTCATATACGTAATATAGAAAAAGTATTGTAACCGCCAAAAAATTCGAACTCGCCATTTTGACAAATTTCCACGTTTTGGACTTTCCAGAGTTCGAAAAGCACATTTTTAGAAAATGTCCATCCGTCTATCTACCTGTGACAAGGAAAACACGCCTCGAGTTGATGAAATTTTGTACAGGATTTTTACACCAAATATGCAGATTTCTTTCAAATTTTGAGTAAAATCCGCTGAGGGAAATCTGTTTGTCTGACTATTCGAATATAAGTAAATACGATAACTACAAAACGAAGAGAGATAGATAAAATTCGGTACGCAGATTTAACATTTATAGCGCAGGCACTTGTCAAATTTGGAGCCAAATACAACTACGAGTTGACTGTCAGTCTGCATTTTCAGAAATATACAAGGGTAATAATTCAGAAAAGCAATGAATTAAATATATCAAATTTGGTAAGGAATTTTATGACTATAAGTGCTGTTTACAGAGTCATTTTTATTTCAATCGATTGAGAAAAACGTGTTTAAAACACAAATTTGATTTTCGGGTATTATTAATCGCATGCCAGGGATTAATGGCCAAAAAAATCGCCAAGAATGACCCAACAGATTCAGTAAAAATGCTAAAGTCACACCGAAAGTTAATATTTCGTAACTATTATACTCTCATGCCATCATGAAAGGCATTCTCTGGCATGACAAGTTTATTACAGAATATGCGAGAAAGTTTTAGGGAGACCTCTCCCACTGGCTTTAAATCGCAAAAATTTATATATCAAAAATACAAACGGCGCAACTCTTCACTGCAACTGTAATCCCCCTGTATTCACAGACGAATTTTTTTTGTCCTATTTTACGCGCGAGGATGCAAATCAATTCACTCATGAATCAAAGACGGAATTATGCAAGGCGCGCCAAATAATAATCCCCTAACACAGCCAAGGAAGTAATTAAATCTCGAATAATCGCTGCGTCCCGTCATCGCCACAGATTTCTGAAAAGCGCCGAGTCAACGGTAATACCTACATGTAGAAAGGATAGCGTTACGGTGCTCTCGTAAACAGACGGTCAAAGTCAAGGCTAGTCTAGTCAATGTCGTAAAAGGAATTAACAGTTGATGTTTCCTATAGCAATCAGTGCGCAATATTTTATCGTTATGTTTTTCAATAGCCTCGCATTGATTTCATTCAAATAAGCCCATTTTAATTTTATTTTTTTAAAGAACAGGAAATAAATTTTTTTATTGGAATTATAAAGCAATAAATGATACATTCTGCATTTCTTTTTTGTCCTTATTAAAAACTGAAACAGTGTGTAAAATGTAATCGGAGGAAAAACATTTTTTTCTTTTAATTCTCAGAATATTTTCTCCTTTTGGAAAATTTACCAGCTGTAAAAAGATTCGGATTCTGTGAGAAAAATATGTATTTATTTATATGCAAGTGTCATTTTGTTAACATTTTGCAAATAAGCAAACAATTATAAAGATCTTACGTTGTATACATTTACTTGAATTTTTTTTTCTAAAAGAATTATTCAAGCAATATATGTCTCCCTCTCTCTCTCTCTCTCTCTTGTGTACAGACATAAACTCTCTTGTGCATTAGACATAAATTCTTTTTCTCTGGATACAACTTTAATTATTGCATTTACCTCCTGGATTAAAATTTCTTATTACCGTTTTACAGAATAAAGATTAAAAAATTAACATTTCTCGATCGTAAAAATATGTAGAGACTTGAACTTTACTAAAATCGGTATATAAAAGAATGGCTGTTGTAGCATTTATAGTATGCAATAATCATAATATAGTTGATTTTTTTTTTATAATTTTAAGCGGAAACTTTAATTTTGTTTTTAATTTCCATGTCAAAAAGGTTCAAATGAAATTCTTCACATGTTTAAGTGTAGTCTTTTAATACTTATTTTCTTTTTCTTTTAGACGCTTTCAAATTGTTGTTAACTTGCAGCTGAAGATGATTAAGACGCAGTGGGGTATCACGTGATCACTCTTCCTACGACAGCGCCTGCACCTTTCTGGACTAACACTACGAAATTTCGTGTGGGGGTTCCGATCGACCCATCCTTGCCTTTCTCTGCGTGGTACCGAAAGAAAAAAGCCCATTATCCTTTTTCTTTCCGATGTATTTTGGAGTGGAACATTCAAGGTCAGTAGAACAATAGAATGTTCTAATTCCCAATCATCTTACACACTTTCGTGAAATATAAACTTCACGAACTAGCATGTAACCGCGTCTTTTGTAACATTTTGTATAAAATACTTTTTTTGAATTACATCTTTTTTCTAAACAGTCTTTTTCTTCTCCTGCGATATTTATCATAATTATACAAGGGATTCTAAATCCATAGTAAGAATTCTACAAACATACTTCAGTTTCTTTTAATTTTAGTTTTATTTTCTTTATGTATTTATCATAAAAATTTTAAAAGCAGCTCTAAATATAAGCTTCTTTGAATTCGATAAAATGCATGAGATCCCTAGCCTAAATAGAAGATTTTTCATATTTTTCCGAGTACCTTAATATCGTCTTCACCTCTACCATTGTTTTATCTTGGGAAGAAATTAAAATTTTACCATCTAAAGTTCGATAATACGATGCTAACACTTGAAATAATAAGAACAATTAAGTAATCTTCTATTTTCAAAAAGAATTCTTCATTGCCTATATATATATCTCAATTCGTTTGTTAAAAAAATACTTTGTATTCTTTAAGAACGATTTATCATAGAAGTTTGAAAAGCAGATCTTGATTTTGATTTTTGGGAATTCAAAGAAACGAGTGGGATCTTCATATTAACTAAAAGCTTTTTCGAATTCAATTTACAACACTTGTTAAAATCACCAATTAAGGATAATGCTCTCGGTCATGATCGTTTCTTCGTTATTTCAGAGAAAGAGTTCAGTTAACAGAGTTGATAACCATCACCTCCAAAATTTAAAAAAAAGAATTCATTTATCGGTTCCGTTTTCGCCAAAAAGCTGTATATGTGTCTACTGAAGGTCTTTTGACATTCTTTAATAAAAGAAGCATCAATTATTTTCATGAGAAATTCTTTCAATTCTTTAATACGTTCTGAGTTTATGAAAGGCCATTGAGAAACTCTTGCCATTTCACACCTTGTTAAATTTAACATAGTTTTTTTCCTTCGTCTTTCGGTTGAAGGATTTGGCTGTAGAACAATGACAGTTTCTTGAATGTTGTTAAAGAACATACAAGATAACGAATCAGGTCACTTGCAATGTCAACAATATTCAATAATCTATCTACTTAGTGTTTCATGATTCATTTTTTATGTTTTTCATTTTATCTCTTGTATTTGCTTGCTATATATTCATTGCATTAACAGAAAAATTCATTGAGATAATATTTAATTAAATAAATATCAGTTTATTTATTTTGTATTTTAATAAATGAAAAGAACAATGCTAATTAGTCATTTAAAAGAATGAAAAGTTTTGCTTTCGAAAAAAAATCTAGATAGGAACCCGAACAAACTTTATCTGCTTAAGTTAATTCTGCCTAGAATATAGAACAAACTATATCGAAATTACCAACCAACTTATTAACCTTTTCAGATATTAATTAGTATTTGTTTATTAAAATAAATAAAAATTCACCATTTCAAATTATTTATATAGTTTAGATAATTTAATTAAAAATATTCTTATTCAGATCATATAACATCCTAAGCTTCATCAAACTTTCTTTTGCCCAAATAAAATGCAAAACATAGATTATTAAGGTGTCGCTACATGGCATCGCAAGCCCAGATAGGGTCCATTATTGGTCACAATAGCAGTTTTTAATATATCGTTACTAAACTCGTACACGAATGAAATTCAGTTTTCTAAAATGAAAGTATAAAATAAAAACAGCCACAAATCATAACTTTAATTAAGTTTTTTCTAAATATGCCATCAAATACAATTCACGCGGCGTTTTTTTTTTCTACCATTTTTTTTCCAGGAATGCCATTTGATATTTTATTTTATTTTTCATATCTGGTTGTAGGCAAGCCGGATATATTTTAGTTTGAACTGAATGGGAAGAAAGAGTTCTTTATTGGGTTTTACAAACCGGTTTGCGCTGGTTACTAGTTATACTAGTTTTAACTTCACTTATTTCTCGTTCTAAACTATTAAGAAAAGAAAAGAATTCCACGCACTACACCAAATGGTTCAGACATAACAAGCGAAAACAGAAAAACCAATTGAAGCGTCATTTTTTAAAAGCTCTCATTTTTAATATCACGTCACAGCACGTTTTAGTTTTCTAATGAACTCAATTCGCATACAGTCATAGACTCATGATACATATAGTTGCACATGACATCTGACATCTACAGTGTCTTATGCTTTACTATTAGGCAAAACTACAAATGAAAGAAATACATGGAGTGCAAATATTTCCAGAATTAGATTGGCATGGTACATGTATATCATCTAAGCAGGAACTGATTTCAATATAACTAAAATATTACAATGTTATTATAAAAATTATTACATTTTTTGTATCCACTTAGGCTTTTTGCATACGCAGAATTGAATTTCACAAAACCAGCGAATTAAAACTCAGAACTTAAATTTTAATTCTAAATACAGTAACGTATACTTCTTGTTAAAATTCAGGATTTGTAAAAAATAAAAAATAAAAAAAAATAAAAAAAAAGGTATACGCTAGGCAGGCAGATTTCAGTTAAAAAAGCTGAATCAAGTGCCTGGCAGGTAGATTAAAAACATTATAAGCTTATTTGCCAAATAAATAAATTTTTAAAATACAAATTAGCATAAAGATTTTAGAGCAGTATTAACATTTTATCAATTATAAATGGTCAGATTACTATCTATTTCATTAGTTTCACTTAGTTATTATAGTATTTATACACACGTAGCGTTTGCTTAAATAATATGGTTCATACACTAAGATGCCAAGAAGTATTCATTATAAAAGTCAAAGTAAATTAAAATATACATTTTCATGACGTTATAAAAATCAGAAATTAACCTAAAACACATCAGTACCATATTGATTAAGTTAAAAATGAGTTGATATTTGAAGCTAAATTGATAATTTTATTTAAAGACGGATCTTACATTTACATTGCCTAAGATCATAAAATGTTTAATTTCGCTACTTTACAAATTTTCAAAGCTTTAATTTCCCGACGTATTTAGATTTTTTTTGTTATTATTTTTGAAAATATGTGAAAAATTAGCTTTTAAGATTATTATTTAGAGATTCAATTTATGACATCATATGTTGTGCTAATTCTTTGAAATTCTTCTTTGAAAGTATCGATAAAGAACAGCTGAAAATTTTTCCTAAAATAGTCATTTAAAATAAAATTGACTCTAATTCCCACGCTTACAGAAAAGTTTTAATTAGTTCGGGAATTTTTTAAAGAATAAATGTTTCTCACTAAAATCTGATTCAATGAAAATTATTAACTCAAGAACAAAATAGTCATAGACTAATTAGTGTATTTACAAGGACAAAGCAAAAACTTTATACTCGCTTTTATAAAACACGACAGCTGGTCAACTGACATAAATAATGCGGCTTTTAAATCATAATAAATAAAATTGATGTTCCTCGTCAGGAGAACGTGTCGTAATTGCGTGGACGAACAAAGAACGGACGTTTCGTGATGTCATTTCCGGAATATCACTGCAAATGTTCCGGAATACAGCATACAACACAAAGATAAATTATTCCGCAAATAGACAATTCTACAAGGCATTACTGTAAGAAAAAGGAGTTCGTGATTTCTTTTCAGATACATTAGCTGTCAGCTGGATTGGTAAACTTCAAGCAGGTAAAAAGTGTTTTCCGAAATGTTTAAAAAAAAACATTAAGCTTTTTACGATATTTTTTGCCTCTAATCATTAATAAATTTGAAATTATGAAATTTGCTCTTTTAAATATTTTATTTCGCTAATAGATGACCATGAAGCAGTATTATTCAATCGTAAAATAGAAAGTTTTGCTATTTTTTTTATTTGCAAGAAAAGAATTATGTTTTTCATAAATTTAAACTTCATAGATTTTATCGTTATCTGAAGAACGAAAAGATATTTATTATTATTTCGTTCTATTTAAATATTTATTAAAAATATTTAAATAGAACGAAAAGTATTTATAAAAATTTTGTTATTAGAATATATGCAAAAAAGTGGACTGATTTTGCATTAAATTCATAAAAAAATAATTTTTTGTTATATTTTATCTCATCCTTGAATCTAATTTGTATTCTAACGTATTATTAAATAAAAAATAAAAATTCTAAAAATCTATCAAATTGCATTAGTTTCAAGCTTTCAAAAAATTAATATTTTAAGAATTGTATTGATTGCTCATTATTGTGTAAATCTATAAAAAGCGTGGAATTTCCTTTAATGATTTAATTACTTTTTTTTTCCATATCCGTTTATTATTTTCTCTTTTATTTTCTTTTAATTATTTTATCCGAATATAAATGCATTTTAAAAACTTCTCTTACGTTTTATATAGAAATGAAATTAATTAGCATATGAAAATTTAATCAAAATATATTTCTGATGCAAAAAAAAAAAAAAATGAGTACAGAGTTTTGCATAGTTATACATAAAACTAATAAAAATTATTTTATTTTATAATTTTTTCTTCTTGCTAAAATATTCTAGAAGACTTTTGTGACAGCTGCTAGCACTAATTCGTTTGCTCAAAAGAAGGTAAGAATTCTAATGGTATTCAAGAATTTTAAATAGTATTTTTTGAAAATCACAAAAAATCTTTTTGTGTGTGTGTGAATTTGGGAAATAATCTGGTTAATGCCATTCAACTGAATGTGTAATCCAAACAGATAGGTTACTTAAGAAGCTTTACAAGCATATTTGCATTTCCTCCAATTATTTCAAGTAAAAGATTTTCATAACGTGAGAAATTTGAATATATATTAAAATAATTTAAACTAAATTTTAATACATATGCTATAATGAAAAAAAGATTATTTAGGATTTCGAAAGTTTAATTGACTTAAATTTTTTTTTTCCAAAAAATGTGTTACAGATGAGGAAGCAATAATTTACTATTAAAAGAAAAGAAAGTAACACAAGAAAGATGCTTTAAAAAAATGCCTCTGTTAAAAAATTGTCTGCTTAAAAAATTGTATCTCTTCTGTCATCATTATAAATCAAAGGATCCCTTTATCAGCAGGACATTTCAGAAATTTTAAATCCTGTCTATCTTTATTTGTAGAAAAATGATAACACTTTAATTTAAAAAAAGATAAGACAGACAAAAAGAATTTTGAAGAATTCTACTCATAATTCTTATCGCGTTGCCAATGTTTACATTATTTTTTGCAAACATTTCTATCAAAATTTAAATTTTTGCAGATTGATACATTATTTTAACTACTAGCCAAATAAAAAAACTATTGTTTTAGCTGTTGTGTAAAACCATTCTTTTTTTTAAAAAAAAAATGCTAGTGAAATTTAACGCATTATCTCAGTAAAGCTATTGGATGAACGAAGATTGTTTTGCAAAATTTATATAGAAAACAAGCACACTACGAATATTTACCATAAAAAATTCTGATGAAATTGTGATCGAATTAGTAAAAAATTTAGTTTAAAATATAATTATTTTAAGCAAATAAAATTATTCTAAAGTATACAAACAATTTGATTCTGATAAGTTACTAAAAAGGGTTAACTGAGAACTGAAATTATAATAAGAGTAACTTTTTCATAAACAGTATATACTTATAATTCGTAAATACGGTTAATTTATAATCCTTCATTTTTAAAATAAGAATGACATAAAACAAAATAATAGAACTGTAGCATGGTTAGTTCTAAAACCCATGAATATACAGAATCAACCGAAAATGTATTCTAAACTATCTATATTATTTATTTATATTTACAGGCAAACTTGTAGAGAAATACCTTTCCTTAACCCAGTAAAAAGAAAGAAGAAAAGAAGCAACACACAAGAGAAAATTTAAATCGAAAAGGCAAAAAATTATGAATATAAAATCAAAAGAGAAAAAAGTTTGTGAAAAATCAGAAAATACATGATAACAAAAAATTCCTCTATTTCTGGAAGTTTTCGAAATAGGTTAAATGTACCTAGGCCACTTTTATTGCTTCTAGATTGTTATCTATGAAATATTTTTTGTTTGCCGTTATCTGACTTTATTACTAGAGTAAGTCAAACAGGCATTCAGGCAATATTTCATTAAAGCATCGTGCCACAGTGTGGGTGTTCTTGAGATGCATCTCGTTGATAAATTCTTGATATGCTATTTTTTTCATTTTTTAGTTTTGGAAAAGGTAGAATTTTAATAAAATAGCTTTAAAATATAGATATACATGCAGGAGAACTTATCAAAGTAAATTATTTAAAATAAGCATTGAAAATATTATATTTAATTGTTATTCTGGAATTATATTTAATTGTGAATTATCATATAAAGTATTATTTTTGGATAATTGCGGAGTAATATTACAAATTAAAAAGGTAATTTTGTGGCAATATGAATGATCTAAGATAAATAGAATTTTCAGTAAACATTGAATATCAGTAGAAAGTAAATCGATAAAAAAATGATCAAGCAATCAAATATCATTTTTAAGTTTATTTTTTGTATTTTATAAACATTAGATTTGAGCCATTTAAGAAGACATTATAAGAAATAAAAAGAATAAATATTTAAAATATTTATAAAGTTATAATTGAACTAATTTTTCTTTTCGGAATCAGGTTACCTATATACAAAATATTCAAAATCAACAACCCTTTATATATCATTTTGTAAAAGATATGTAATGGGTTGTTGATTTATTGTCTTACAAAATTAAATCTAATTTTCGGTTATTTTCCCAAAATGTATTATTAAACACTTTTTTTTTTCATTTTCGTAAAAATATATAATAAAACATTTCCTTCATTATTTACTGAATTCCTTTACAAATAAACTCTGAATACTTTTGAAAATAATACACGATATGGCAATTTTTCTTTAAAACACTTTAAAATAAAGAAATTTCAAGAATTTTCGAGTTGACTTCTAGCGTGTTGAAATGTTGGTTTCAATCATACTATGCTTTTCTTTCTTTGAGGGACGCTGCTCATCTTCTTCCCCCTCCCCCCACACCGCTTTTCTTTCTTTGGTGTAACTAGTTGGAAAGGTAAAGAAAATAAAAGACCAAGAAAAATGAAACTAATGAAGTGACCTTGTTCCGCTAAGACGAAAAAAATCGAAAATCACGAATGAATTAAAGAGAACGTAGAAAAGAAATGAGACCATGAATTCACTTGAATTCTGCAATGTTTTCCAAACAGGTTAAATTATCTTATCTTTTGCGTAAAATTTGTATTATTAGCAGTTATTTTTTTTTTCAGCTGCCGATTTGTGGCAAGGAAACAAGTATCTGCGTAATTTAATATTTATTTTAGAATTTACAAGATTCATATCTTCGCTATTACATGAGAAAATAGCGCCCTTTTGTGGGTGTTTTCAGACAACTGTAATCATCAGATTCGTTCTGTGTCATTGTTTATTTTATAGAACAATATCATTTTGAAAGGAATTCTGCATTAGTGAGAACACGAAACTCAAGTTTAAAAAATATTTTTAAAATTTCGCAAGATAAAATGGAATTAAATTATTCGAAGATAATGCACTTCATAATGGGAAGAAAATTTAGGAAGTGAAAAGAATTTGTTGATTAAATAATGCCAAAAGCCCCCTGCCCCCTTTTTTTAACACAAAAATAGAATTTCTTTTCTTGCACAAAAAAGCGAGAATATAAAAAAGAACGTTTCTTTAACAAGTTTTGTCAAGAAACAAATTATGTCTTCAATACATACAATAATTCCACACTATTTCTTTTATTGATAAACATGGTTTAAAAAAACTTTGTTTAATACAAAACTTTTGTTACAATAGAAGAAATAGAAAGATATGGCAGAAGATATTTATTTTTTGTACTATCTTACATTAGAATAATAAATTATTGTTATCTACTATTAGTTTTATTAAAATTTAAGAGTAATTTATAAGTTATTGTCTTTATATCAACGTTTTCAGGTCCTGGTGGTAACGATGGCTAAGTTCAAGCATTCCAAAAAAATACAGTTTTTCCTCATCAAATTTGTTTATTTACTAATTTAACTATTCGTCTCCAATAAGTAATAAGGTAACATGATTCGGAACTAACTATAAAGAGGAAAAAAAGCTACTTCTAAAATCGAAGAAGAATCTGAGATGGATTCAAAAGCAAGGATGAAAACTTGATGATTGCGATAATGCAATAACATTCTCATTAATTTTTTTCTACAGATTTTTTTTCAATAAATTTTTCTTTACAAATAACATAGTTTCACAGTTCCTTGTGCTGAATGGTATGATCTCCGCTGTTCCTTAAGAAAAGCTTAAAAGCACGGAAATGTAATGGTGCCGAAAATCTGAAGTTGTTTCTTCAACGCAGAGTTACCGAAGCACAACAATATTTGATGAGTCACAGGCCGACATCTTGGTTCCCTAAAGCGAAATTCTTCATTCTGTAGGTCTAAGCAGATACGCCCATGCCTTTTCATATTTTCCGGATCATAAAAATAAACAAGAAATAAATTCTAACTAAACTCCAACATGCTGTCTGTTGTAGGAAACCGGCTTGGACTGTCCAACCACTTGTGGAGGAGGCACCACGCTTCGTTGAAAGAGAAAGCCGTGGTTGCAGTGAGAGCGGGCAAAGAAAAAGTGTACATCAAAAACAAAAAAATAAAAGGGGGAGAAAACGTCATATGAAAGATTTCATAAACTCACCTGTTCTATAACCTGTTCCAGGGGCTGACCTGTTTTGACCTGCTCTTCGCTGAGTCCCAACTCTGTCTTGCAGCCATCAGAGAGGGCATTTTCGTTGACATCGCAACCACGAGGTTTGACTATGTGAGTCTGTGCTGCCACCACCTGAAAAGAAGTATAAAAAATTAATTATGTACAATGAATTCGACAAACAATACACTGACATAAATGAAATCCAAGAACATATAGCAGTTTATCTCTTTTCTGGAATTATCAAATATTCGTTATTTATCTTATTCCCTAATATAATATAATTGAAAAGTCAAGGAAAAAATTATTTTAATTTTAAATTTAAAGTTTATTTATGCTTCCTATACGTTTTAATTAAAAGCTTAATTCAAGAATTTTTAATATAATTATAATTACCAAATTTAGCATAAGAATATTAGTATATCATCAATAAGAACCTATGATCCCTCACTACATGTTACCATTGTTTTAAGCATCTACAAAATTGTCAAAGGCTCTATAAATAATGTTTGTAAATTTAGAATGAAAGAGATTTTTTTAAAATTTAATATGAGTATGAATGAATTTTAATTGTAAAAATATACATAAATTTAAATAAGAATACAATAAGAATTTTTTTTTTTTTTTTTTTTACAAATTACATTTTTCTTGTTTAGAAATAAATTTTTTGAACTGATATATTTGAGACAAATAAAAGAAACCTTAATTTCATTGCACATTTGAAAAAAAAAGCGAACTCAGTTTTTTAATTTAAATTTGCATTCTGAATTAAGGCAGTTACTGATTGTATTATTTAAAATTATGCATCTTAAGTTTATCGTTTTCTTAAAGAAAAGTAACCAACAAAAAGCTTCTAAATTAAGCACGAAAATAAGTTTTTTGAAAGATATTTATTAAATTTTCATTTCCGGTTCCATCCTTCAAATAAAATATAATTTGCTTGGCCAATGAGTCATCTAACTGAAAATAATATGCGGATGTAAAAAGCAATTAAGCTTTTCGTTATGATAATGTGTTTGAATTTCCAGAAACAATTATATTATTCATTAAGCATTTTTAAAACTCTACTGCGGACGACTTTGACTTATGACAAAGTCATCACACTTAATTGAAATTTTATGCAAAATCATGTTATTTAAAATAATCAATATTTGATTGCAGTTACTTAGTTTTCGTTATAAGTTTTGATAATTGGACTTAAGTATGGGGTAGATAAGGAAAGGAAAGGAAATATTTGATAAAATGAATATCAGTTAATTCAAGAGAAGTCACAACTACATGTTTACCCTAACTGCACATAGCAAGTAACATCTAATTGTATTCTTGCACAGAACAGCAAAGCTACGCAGTTTCCCATTCACAGAACTCGCAATGGATTCTAAAATTAAATTGACAAAGCGTACGTCATGTATGTCATACAAGCACCAATTGATTTCATTAGCTCTGTAGAATAACTGTAAAATCAATTTGAATTTGAAACAGAAAATATTCAATGAATGGTTAAAGTAAATCTTAAACCTAAAATTTATTCTAGATCTGTTTATCTTAAGTAGCAAACTATAATTTTAGCTCTTCTTTTTAAATTCTATTTAAAGAAATGAAAACATGCACGTTTTCTTTTTACGCTTTTGACTTGCATTTAATTTGCATGTTATGCTATTTTTCTTGTTGATTATATATCACAATTCAACGCTCTTGAAATATTTCTTTAAAGTTAAATAGGACAAATGATTTTCTTTTAATTTAACTTCACTGTTTGACTTCTGTATTATTACAAAGAGTTTACTGCATAAAGTATGTATTGTAAAAGTTACTATATGCCTTTTTAATTCCCAAAAAATAAAGATATAGCCAGTAATATTTCATTTGCCATTTTTAAATTTTAAAATCTCTTGTAAATTCATTTCAATGGTGCATACATAATACCATTGGTATTATTTTTCTTACAGAATTGTAAATCGAAAAAGATTAACAATAATCACGTAAAAAAATATAAATGTATTGCATATATTATATATAAATCAATATAACAATGAATATATAACATAAATGAAAATATATAAAAAAATGGCATAAAAACTTAAAACATTCAATAATGCTTCAGAGTTGGTAATCGAAACATGAAGTCCTCAAATGGCACAAAAAGAAGAACATTAGCGAGATGACGAAATAAAATGATATTTCATTTAAAATGAAACAAAAGGAGGGAAATGTGCATTGTTAATGTGAAATTTAAAAATAAAATAAAATTATTATTTATATTTAAATTTATATTTATATTTAAAAAAAAACTGTGGATTTCACATCTACAGCTAAGGAGAAAAAGAATAAAATTGAAAGAACAAAATTACTTTTTCCAGAATAGTTTTAATTTGGAATAATAGAAGATTTTTTTCAACAATTTTTTTAGATTCCTAATCAAAGATGCACACAAAATATAAAACTAAATGCAATAATTTATTAAATATATATATATATATATATATATATATATATATATATATATATATATATGTAAACAAATTTGAATAGCAGCAGAAAGTATTTCATTTTTTTTTTCGTAATTATCAAGCATAATCATTTGTTTCAGTAAGTAAGAATAAGCAAAATAATTAATAAGTAAGTAAGAATAAGTAAAATAATAAGAATAAGTAAAGAAGAATAAAGTAAATAAGTAATAAGAATAGGTAAAGAAGAATAAAGTAAATAAATAATAAGTAAGTAAATAAGTAATAAGAATAGGTAAAGAAGAATAAAGTAAATAAATAATAAGTAAGTAAATAAGTAAGAATAAGTAAAGAAGAATAAATAAAGTAGATAAGTCATAAGTAAGTAAATAAGTAAGAATAAGTAAAGAATAATAAAAGTAAGTAAAGTAAGAATTTGTCATTATATATTTTTTACAGAATTTTTCACTTTATGGGATTGTATGATATAAATAAGATTTGCGTGGATGCCTAATGCAAAAAGGCATGAAAAAATAGAAATGACTGTCACACATTTCAAGGATTGGTACACCAAATTCCTTTTTAAATTTATTAAAAATGGTACTGATAATTTCAGTTTGGTTTTATAATACTTTGTATATAATAAACTTCTACTCCTAACTGAACTGAGTTTAAAGAAAAGCACACTTTTCTTATATATTCAGAAAATCTATCTTACAAACATCAGGCGATGTTCTATCTATTACAAGCATGAAACACAACCAAGCAATGTTTTCATATCCACTTCACATGTTAAAGTGAAAGACACAAAATCAGTCAAAGTATTCCCACCATAACAGAGGTCTCAGATTACCCCTGCGTGCGAAAGGTAATGTAAATGAACGAATGTACACATTCCACAACTCCCTCTCTTCCCCCATCCCAATTTTCATCTAAGACAACACTCTTTAACTTCATACTTGCTAACCTTGAAGATGGGGTACGTACAGGGGGCACCAGTAAATTGGGCAATGCACCTGAAGCAGCGACCTTCACTTTCGTCTTGCCTACCTGTTTGGAATGAGGTCAGCCCCCCTCCTTTCCCCTACCTTTTCTGGAAGGCCCTCTCAAGGGCCCCCTTTCACCAAAGTCCCCCGAGTGGAGATAAAAAAAAAAATCCATCAGGTGTGATGGTAAAATTTGATAAGGGGGTCCGGGTCGGCAGATAAGCGAGGGGTGACACTTAAGGCTGGATCAGACTTGAAAGCTCCCATAAATATTGAAAGATGTCACGGATCTACCCACTTTCCAAGTCATCTATATCTTTGTGTCCCTCAAGGATGTTCTTTCTTGGAAAGGCATTGCACAAGGTTGAGAAGAGCTGGCAACAGGTCGTGGGATCTAGGTTTCAGTTTCTGTTTTGGTAATTAATGGAAGATGTCGGATACGGGATCCTGTTACACCACTCGGTTATAATTTGGTGTCTAGTTGAAGGAAGATGGGCCCAAATGTTTCGATAAAAGTGACACTGATGAATTCGAAGACAAAATCTTCGGTGTAAAGCGTGCTTTCTTCATAATGAGCTCTATTATAAATTCATTACATTGAATCAATCCATTAGCAGTAGAATGATACGAATTGTTTTGAAATTCATGTTATGATTTAAATTGACATACATTTCAATTTTTGTTGAATAATTGTACTATTGAAAAATATTAGTGCTTATTTATTCAATCATTCACTTTCTTTTCTTCTTTTCAATGTATCAGTATTCACGAAAGAGCAAAATAAACCATGAAATCCATTTTGTGGTAAAAGAAAAGAGCACGACTTAAACTATAAATTTCTGCAAGAATGAGTTACGAATAAATGATGATAAGTTCATGCTTAGACTGAATTCATACAAATTCAATTCAGGCAATCAAAGTGATAACTGTTTTAAGAAACATTACGGAGAATATTAAATTTGTGATTCGGTTTATCTATAATAATTTCTAAGTAATCCTTTTTTAATACTATCTGTAACTTGATCATCGTTTTATTCTTTCTTTCCTTATAATTCAGGAAAGTCTACATTAGTTACAGCTACTTGTTTGCACACATAGGAAGTCATTCCCAACTTGCTTTCATTTTAGTAAATTTAAGATTTCAGACGGTTAAATTTGGAAAATTTGAAGAATATTTGGATTGGATTGCATTTATTTTTATAAGAATATAAATCCAAAATTTATGATTGAATAAACAAGTTATTTTTTCATGGACCTTGGAAAATCTTGTGATATTGATCACCAATAATAAGCTAAAATACGAGTGCATTTAACATCTTTGTTATTACAAAAAAAAAAAATTTCCATTTATGCACAAGTGTAAGATTTAAAACCTTTCATCGATTGGCATTGCTGTGACTTATTATTCTTTAATTACTTGTTTTTGAAATTATTATTCAAATATCAGGAAAAAGTGCGAAGCACCAAATGAATATTAATTTAGCTTCTTACTTTTCAAGGACGTTCTATGAAAACATTGCACAAGGTAAAGAAACCATATTTCTTGGTAATAGCTTACTTCGTTTCTTGTATTTTTTTTTAATGTTAGATTTCACGATCAGTAAAAAATATTTCACAACAAAGTCGGTAGCCGTTATGCAATAAGAAACCAATTCGAAAACACATTTTAAGCTATAGCTGTTAACGTAAAATATTTTCAGAAAGAAGATTCGAAAGCTATGCATCTCCAAAATCAACTATTGAATTATATATAATTTGTTGTGCAATGGATTCCAAGCAATTTAATTTTGCACTAAACAGATTTAAGAAAATTTTAATAGTGGTCCTAATGTTCAATAGGCCAACGGAAGTGGTCTCAGCGACACTTTCTCTCATCCTCTCTTGTAAAAGTTTATGATTAAATGTACGCCATTAGCAAATAATAGTTACGAAAGAACCTATTAATGTGCGATTTTCGGCTATAAATACACAAGGACAAGAAAACATAATGCATATTTTGGACGCCATCTTTCCAACCAGACTGAAACTAAAATTTGACACATAATTACAAATTTCTTCAAAAAATGCCAAAAACCAAATTTCATACAATGAAGTCATCGCATTTATATGCGGGTGGAAGAATAGACCGACAGACGGTCAACACCTTGAGATTGGTTTCAATTTTTATACATATCTTCATCTTAGATGCTAAATTTGTGTACCTGATTTTATTTACATAGCTTTCTTCGTCTTAAAACTATCATATCAGCTTCTATTTATTTGGACAGCCAGATGGACTTTCTCTGAATGGATTTCATTCAAAACTTGCTAGAAATTTAGTTTAAAGACCATATACCAAATGTCACTCCTCTAGCTCAAAGCGTTTTTACTTATAGTGTTCTTATAAAGACAGGACATGGAAACCTAATTCCAGAAATGTATTTTTTGAACTCAAATGGGAAGCATGGAGATTCGACAAAACTTAGAGTTCGGATTTTTTGACGATTATAATACATTCTCTTAGTATTTTTTTGTATCGTACTAGAAAACGTACCTTTTGAAACTGAAAACGTCAATCCTTTAAAAAATATCACCTTACAAATGTCGCCTTTTCCTTTTCCCAGAATCGAATTTGCAATTAAAATTTCCACAAGACTGTTGAAGTTATCCAATATAATGCTTCACATTTAGGTTAATGATAAGCACTAACCCTCACGACATGAAATTAATTTTCACTTTATAATTTACTCAAGCCTACAGACAATAGGATTAAAAATTTGACTTATGATCTATGATTAATACGTTTGATGTAATCATATTTGCACAGAAATGCAATTATGTAAAAAAGCATACTTGTTATACACAAAGAATGCACTTTAGATACTAATAAATCTTATTTAGATTTTTGTCCTTCTAATGATGAAATGAAATATTGCCAAACAATGATTTAAATAACTCTGACAAACCTACCGTTTTATTTTTACAAAAGTTATATTCATTAATAGCGATAATCCATGCGTATGAGTTCACATTACAATTGCTACAATTTTTTTTAATTGAAATTTAAGCTATACGCTGTGTAAAAACAAGCTACCTTTATTTATAAAATGTATTTGACGAACCTATTCGAAAAATAAATTCATAAATAAACTATTAAGATTGAAGAATATAACTTATATACAAGAAAGTGTATTTTAACGAAGTTTATTGGGAGGACAATGAAAACAAGGAAAAATCATAAGAAAGATTATCAAAGAAAAAATGCTCATGTTAGTACAAACATAGTAATATTTATACGCAATTTTTTATTGCCAATTTTTCCACTGTTGAAAAACAAAAAAAAAAAAAAACTGAAAATAATAAACAAAAGAATTCCCTTCCCGTGAAGGTACAAAATATTTTTACATTATATTTTTATTTTTACTTATATATTCATATAGTCTATCTCGAACTAGGAAGTTTTTTAAACTAAGAAAAATGATTACCTTATTAATAATATATACACACACAAAGAAGAAACACAAAATAATTTAGTTGACTAATAAAGAATTTTTTTACCAAAGCCTCGAATTATATAAAAACTCCAATTATTGCATCCGAATATAAAAATTAAATTTCTGTTTTATTCTTTGTTCTGTTCGATTTTTCTTTTAAATGAATGCAGTGACAAAAATATGACTCATGAAATATAGAAAGAAAAAAATTTCAAATTCGAGCAAATCCAATTATTCTAGACATTACTTATAGATTCATAAAGATAGTGATTCAATTTTAAGCAAAGAATAAGTAAATAACTAAGAATAATTCGTATTTATTTTTTTCCTTTAAAAAAATTCTTAAATGTGTATTATGACCAAGAATGACGTCATAAGCCTATCTTCTCAAACGTGTTCTACCAATAATAAAAGATCTCGGTAAATGCAAGCATTTTCACCTGACTCACTTTATAATAAAGATGGGCATGATGATGATAATCTGTCTCTTTCTCTTCAAAAGGAGTCCGTCAGTCCTTTTTTTTTAACCGTCGGACAAGAAACGTGTGACCTTTTTAGGAGCGCGAGCAAGGCAGAACCGCTTTCTGTTTTCCTTATTAATTTATTTATTTTCTTTCTTGAGGTCAACGATTTCTCCCGACCTTGGTCCTGTCGCTAAGCGCAGCGGTTGGCAAAAAATAAAGACTCTTCAAAAAATTAAGATCCATTACTCGCTCGACAGAGTCCAATTGCATCATTTCGAATGCAATTAAAACTTCATTTTTAGTCAGCCACCAGAGAAGGGAGGCTTTTAACACCTGCATACATTAAAAACCAGTTAGAAACAGAAGCAAATGTTTCTATTCCAACGTTTCTTTCTTTTTTTTTTACTGCTGTTTGCATATTATGTAAACAAGCTACAGTGAGAGGGTTTTTTGGAGCGAACGTCCATTGTTCAAATAGCGTCATCTAATATAAATAGTTCTGAACGATGCATCTGAATGTTAGTTGAAAGTTTAGTATCTAAAGGTAGAAAAGTAATTATTTGAAGAATAAGTCATAGTAAACGTTTTCTTTTCAGAAAAAATAAAAAATAAAAGTCGAAGAGTCAAATAATTTTTGTGTTTATCTCAAATATATCATTAATTATTTAGATTAACACTTCAGTTCTATTCATCTTTCATAAAATAATTAAATTTTCTGATTTCTTAGTCCAATTTGGCGCGATTGAGTGTTGAAAAAGAATTATTATTAAATAACAAAAATAAAATGGTAATTTTAAAAATAAATAGAATAATAAAAATAAATAGATTAGAAATGTATTTTGTGAGTATAAATTTATTATATTCACAGTTTTCAAGATTATTATTATTTTTTTTTTAATGGCTACGAGTTCGGTTATTCCAAAACTTGTTTCAACAATCAAACGATAAAAAATATTATTTTTTCTCACTTATTAAATTACTGAAAATAAATTTTCTCGATATAAAAAGAAACTAACTACTTTGTTAGCGGAAAGTTAGAAGTTTGAAAAATTTTCATGGCAATTATTTTCTTAAATAAAATCATAATTTTTTAATAAAAGAAATCACAGACAATGTTATATTTATTTAACAACTTTATATTATGTTCATCATTTGAAATTAAAATATAAAGGTTTAATTAACTGTAACTGTCTTCCAATTATTCATTGCCCTAATCAGTACTTCTAATATCATTGATCACTTATAAATTATTTAAAATACAGTTAAAGCACTCTTCCAGAGAATAATTATCGCACAAAAATTTATTTTAGCCTAATCTTTATTTGCGAATTTTGAAAATTTATGCAGAATTATCATTTTTTTTCCTTAAAATATGTTTTTATTAGTAAATGTGATAACACGTAATATTAGCTAATAATTAAAATTTTACATGAGTGTTGAAAAAAGGTTTGTAATTATCTAGAATGTATATATTTCTAAATGCATAAATTACAAATTAAAAAAGAACAGTTTATTGATAACTATTAAAAAAATCGAAAAGCTATAAAATAGCTATTAAATCTAAAATAGCTATTAATCTAAAAATTTAAATTTAATCAAATCTAAAATAGCTATTAATCGAATAGCTATTAAAAAATCGAATTATACTAAATAAAAAAAAAACATTTTACTAATTTTTTATGATTGGATTTAATATCTGAACAAAGAACATTTGCGTATAATTGATCATCGTAACGTTATTAATGTATTCGGTTTATCACTTACTCAATCGTTTGCCGTTTATGTTTATCATCTCTAGTGTTTATTTTATCAATATTGTTTACTGATAAGACTATGTATTAGATGTAGTTTTTGTGCTCTTATCATATGCAAACAAAAAGGTGTTTTATTTGAAAAGTTCGATGTTATGCTACTTACTATACAGCACAAATTAACAAGAGCGCTAACTTCAGAGTGAAAAAATATATTTCTACATATCATCAATATTCCAATTTATTTTTTAATCATAAGTATAAACTTGCAAAAAGTTAAAAATGAATAAAAGAATAAATATTTTTCAGAACAGCAGAAGAAAATAATTATTTTCGTTTAAATAAATAAAAAATACCGGCAGTTATTATTTTGCAATCATTTTATTACATTCAACAAAAACACAGATGTTTAAGCCTTTAATATACGTTAATAATTGTTTGAAATAATAAAGTTTATCTTTAGTGAAATTAGGTATGTAATATTTAATATTAGGAAATAATTACAATGTTTTCCAACTTAAACGAAAGATGCAACATATCTTTGAAAAAATGTTGTTCTATTTAAATACTCAGTGGTAAGTATTTTTATAATACAGGTCTATGGAATATTCATTTTTTTCATAAATATATAATAAAACTACTCTGATTTGGAGAGGAAAAAAAGCTTTGACATGATGGAATCTGACGAATGAAAACGTTCATTTTTTTTTCCTTAGAAATATTACTGCAAAGTATCAACAAAGTGTTGAAATGATATCCAGACGATAATATCCAGATATCCAATTAATATCCTGGTCAAATCAGGTTGAATCAGTTTTTCTTTTCTGTTTTAAATACGGTATGTCAAATAGTTCTATATCGAGATATTCCGATTACAGGAAAGATATAGAACTGACAAAAAATAAATAAAAATGGTAAAAATTTTTTTAAACCGGTCAGATAGACTTTTTATTATTATTATTATCATCATCAAGATTGCAGCAGAAAGCCAGCAGCCTTAATAAAAATAAGCATATAAAGAAAAGAGCTGAAACTTGCAAATCTACATCTGCTTTTTTGTTTATTTTCAATTTTGGTTACGCTTCATCACAACACGCGCCTCTTTTTATCTTGAAGGAGCTCGCTGAAGCAATAACAACGAAGGGGTTGTTGGACTTCGCGGTACTTGCCCCAAGCGAAGAAATTTGCAAGGGAGGAGGAAAAACTTCCAAACGATCTGGTTTGAGTACTAAAGAACTGCTCTGATGTGAAGAGAAAATTTGCGAAGCGTCCGCTTCGCTGTTTCGGATGGCGGGGCACACAGCATAAAAAAAAAAAAAAATAAGAACTAAAATAAAATTAAAAAAAGGCTTTATTCTGTTGCAGAACAACAGTGATAGAAAAAAGCAGACGATAAATTTTATGGCTCGAGTTCGAATTCGTTCTTCAAGAATTTGAAAACTTTTCAAAGCTGATTCTTAGAAATTTATTGCTTTATAAAATAGGATAAATAAATAAACAAATCTTTTGTTATATATTTCACAAGAATAATTTTACAAAATTTTATTTCATCTGAGTCAGCTGTTCTGAATCATTCATTTGAAATTCAAAATTCAATCTAATTTTAAACATAATCAATAAGCAAAATATAAACATTCATTAAAATTTTTTTTCATAGATATCGATTCATTTTTCTGTAAGATTTAGGCAATTACATGAAAAAAGAGGTTAAATATATGACATAACATGCACATTACCATTTCGTTTATGGTATCATTACAAAATCTGGAATAAATCTTTTAAAAAAAGAATATTGAATTTCTTAAATCGAAAAGGTTGCCTTTCAAATCGATATAAAGTCATTTAAGTATTCAAGTTGAAGAACATTTTTAAGTAAATATTCTTTTAACTAAAACTTTACAGATATTTCTATTAAACAGGAACATGAACTCGAGCTATTCATCATATTTCAGATATTAACATCTAATTTATGATAATACCACTTCTAATCATTTTATATTGAATTGCTTTATCTTACAAAAAAAAAGGAAATTAAATTTGGATACATGTAGGAATTTGAATCTTTTTAATAAACATTTTGAAGACTTTGATGTTTTCAATATGTCTTTATATTTTTAGAATTGATTGCCTTCAACTTTTAAATTCATAAATGATTGGCGTATTCGTTTACTTGAGGATTGTATTTTTCTGTGGAGTGAATATATGTTTAGGTTCATGTATTGCAATCCATTGTTCTATATTTTGTGCGTATTTCAATGCATTTAGATCTTCCTTAAGTATGCATCCTTAAGTAGATAAATAAGTTAGGTTGAAACAAATTTTAAGAAAGTAACTGATGGCATTCATTTTCTTCACTATCGGTATATTTGCCATCCTTTATCTTTCTTACCTATCGGCAGCGATTTCGCAGATTTGAATAAAGCCAGTGTGGTGACATTTTTACGCCTCCATCTGCATATTTGCAATCTGAAGATAGTAAAGTAAAAATATTTTATCTTTCCGGTGCCTTACCCCATAGACTGATACGGGATTATCGAGTCACTCCGTTATTAGAAAAACCTGATGTACTTAATATGGATTTTAGGATTCCAGTTTATCCATTATTTTACTTTCATCTTTTGTTCTGGTTCTGAAATATTGTTGCAGGAATATTGTTACCCGAATAAACATCCTTTAAGCTTAAAAGTTTAAGAAACGTTTTTTTTTTAAATTTGTTTATTAAAAATAGTTAGTAAATTGTGATTACAGGAAAATAACTCACTTCACAAAAGAGGAAAAATGAACCATGGTGATTCGGTTTAGAAAATTCGCTTTCATTACTTTCAAACTTAATTTAAATGTTATAAAAATAAGGACAGAGCCAACCTAAAGCGGAATGACAGTCATTTCTAAAACTGAGACAGTTTAGACAGCTTAGATAATCAATAATCATTTTCCTTTTTCGTCTGGTATGCATGATTACTTCAATAAAGCAGAAAACGTAGATAGCATAAATTATTTCTAACTTACGATAGCATCGATATCAGAGGCTTTCTATCGATATTATCATAGAAACCAAATTCCCTTTTAAATGAGAGCAACGGACAGTTTTGTTGTTATTAAAGTATAATTCATAAAGTATAATTCATTTAATATGGATGAGCTATGATTTTTTATCAGATAAATTGGAAGATTTTATTATACTTAAGACTGGTTCATAACATCTATATTCTGCGGTGTGTGAATTTTTCTTGAAAATGATTATAAGCAGTTTATGTTGAGCATCTTGAATAATATTCGATAAAATAATGTTATTCCATTTACAACGAATACATAGTTCGTTCGTGTTTTTCCTGAAGAAGCAGTTGCTATTTTCGAACTTGAAAGTGTGCATATGTGCTTCCCAAGTATGCTTCCCACCAAATTTATCAATCTTTGTATGAAATTATGTAGGTTGGCATAAGTTCTGACATATTTTTTTAGAAAGATATGTCAGAACTTATGCCAACCTACATAATCTGTCTTTAAAGGGCCATTTTTTTCTAGTCATATTATTTTAAAATATTTTTAGGCTTGAAATTAGAATAGGAAAAGGTATTTATTTAGCTTATTAGATAAATTTCATTTGATTAATTAATTAATAATTAAGTGACAAACCAAGACACATCATTTTGTGTGAGATAAAGAACTGAAGCATCTAAGTTTCTGTCTTTCTAAAAAAATATGTCAGAACTTATGCCAACCTACATAATTTCATACAAAGATTGATAAATTTGGTGGGAAGCATACTTCCCACGGCCTTAGAAAGGGTTAAGTCTCTGTTACCTTTATGTGTGTTACTTAACATCAAATATGAAATATGAAAATGAATGATAAAAAAATTTTTTTAGTTAAATTTTCTTTAATTTATTGAGTGAGAATTACCATCTAGAAAATTTTTGGTTTAAATATTTAGCTAACAATAACATTAAGACCTGATTCAATGCAGAAACATTTTTCTTCACAACTGCCTTCTTTAAACTATTTGGCTCAGCATAGTCAGCAACCATGGCTCTTGTGCCAATAAAATCCAAAATTTTTAAAGAAACGTAACAATAAATGTTCAGTGAAAATCGGTCTTAAAGGGCACTGCATTTCCTTCTAAACAAATATAACAGCTATCTACTCGAACACTATGTTTTCTAGTTACGAAAATTAGATCTGAGTTTGTCTAGCTTTGTTTGTTCTGTTGATTGCAAGCACTGGAGAGCAAATCTTCAAATTTTCATTTATAATCAAAGTGCAGATCTTCAAGCCCTATCCTCAACACGTCTGTTTAAGAAAAAGGGCCAATTCTACATTTCTTTTTATTTGAAGGCTAATGCTCGGCCATTGTTATTGCTAACCAATTAATAAAGTACCAATTGGAAATTTTCACAATCATATATAATCTGAGGCCTTTTCGATTGATTATGATTCCACTAAGATTTTTTAAAAAAATGTATAGAAATAGTACAAAATGTAAACAGTTTTTAAAAAGTATAGTTTAAACATAAATAACTTTTCTTTTCAGCAGATTTTTCGTATCAACAAGGAATATCAGATGAAAAGATTTTCGCTTTCTTTCTGATATTCAAAAGCACACAAGGGGGAAATACTGTAGTCATCAGAAAATTCAATCTCCAAATTTTGCTGAATCGCCATGTTTTGAAAAGCTATTTTTGACACCATGTCCATTTATGAAAGCGATCACGAGAACGCGGATTTTTACAATGTTGGTATAAATTATACCAAAATTGTAAAAATGTATAGAATTTTGAAAAAATTCTGTTAATGCCACGTCTTTCTATCTATTTTTTTCTGGTAAATATCAGCAAAATAATCCAGAAAAGAGCAAGATATGTGAAATATAAAGTATGGTTTTATCATCCAAAATGTAAATCTGTATCAAATTTTGAACCACATCCATCCAAAGATTGATAGTCTTTCCATCTTTACTTGCTCATGTGAATTTGATAACACAAAAATACAACAATCTAGAATATATATGATCTTTGCACCAAAATTTTATATTTGTGCCATTTTAGGATCCAACAGATAAAGCAAGAAAACTTTAAAGTGTGTACTTGGAATACCTACTGGTAGTTTTTATTTCGCTCACATTACCTAAGCGAGGATTAATAGTTCCTGGGACATAATCTTTTCACGCACAGTCGTCATGAGTGATTCCTTAAAAGTAAATGATGATATTCTTCCGATTCCTAGTCATATTTGATTTTAAAATATGAAATAAACATAAAAATGTATTATCGCCATGGAAAGACTGATGTCTGGATTATCCATACACCTCCACCTCACCCTTGCTTCAAGCGTTCTACGCAGCTTCGTTGACTGATGTTTTGTGACAGCTTAACTTTTTTTTTTTTTTGTTTAATTGCAGCCGGTCACCCCATTACCACAGAACTAATCCATATAAACAGGGATTATTGTGACTGGATGTAATGCTCATTAACTATCCAAATTTTTACACAAGAAAACAATGGCAACAAAAGTTCAAAGGATCTTCAAACTGTTAATGGAAGGCTAAGAAAGTAAGGCTAGAATTTTAAAACGGCTAAGGCTAGAAATTTTTTCCTTCATTGTGACAGCTTAACTAGAGGCAGTTTTTGGTGATCTTTGACATTGTACAATATAAGGCACCTTTTTTAATAAATTGGTTACATTTATTAAAAACTATCCGTCATTCCATTCTTTGAGTGCACTGGAATGTTCCACAGTTCCAAACACGAATGTCCGAAGAAATGAAATACGAATTGCTAGTTTTCATTTTAAATTACATGATTATTTTCAGGTTCATATTTTGACATACTTTTGACGTAACATCAGCTTAAGTGTTTTAATTAACTTCTTTTTATACGAATAGCTTTGTGAAAATACATTTGATTTAATTCATTTATTATGACTCTTGACTGTTCAGAATTAACATTTGTACACACGATAATTTAAGTATACATGCTTGATGCTAATAAATGATATAACAACCAAGTAAATATAATGAAACAGATAGATACCTGAATAATTATACTTGACAAAGTGTTATATAATTTTAATCTTTCGCAATTCTCAAAATTTGTATATTTTAATAAATTTAGCATCAAGGTTAATGACATATTTGAACATTCTGCCTGCAACCCAATAATCCTAGGAGTTGTCGAAAACCCGCCAGTATTTCTAAATCTATTGCACTTGTCTTCGTGTTGAACTTGAAAGGAAGAGCGCTACCATACAGTCCGTGAAGCGCAACAGGTTGGAAAAAACTAAAAATGCCTTACCGGAAGGATTAATTACTTAAAACAATCGTACTGTCCTTCTCCGATTATTACTCGGGAGTCAAACTAATCCCGAGAGAAACAGTCAACATTCTTTCCTGTTGATCCGAGCAGCTACTGTGGAGAGTGGAAATCCTTTAATTTCGCCCTTTCTTTCATCCAGAATGGAACAATGAACTACATAGTACGCGCGTGCCTGATTGTGAAGGCCAATGGCATGTCTAGCAGTGATTTTCCTTCCTCGAATAGCTGGAATTATCCGTCATTCCATTCTTTGAGTGCACTGGAATGTTCCACAGTTCCAAACACGAATGTCCGAAGAAATGAAATATGAATTGCTAGTTTTCATTTTAAATTACATGATTATCTTCAGTTTTAGAGAATATCGTATGAAATTAGCGAAGGATAATTCATTCTTTGCTGTTTTTGAGTGGCTTCTCTTCTCTTAGGAGGATACATATGCTTTCCTAACAATATATATTTTGTCTCTTAACAATCAACATCAAATACTATTTCAGCTTTCAAAATGCCATAAGAAGAAGCTAAAATTTTTTCAACTAGCAGCTAGAATGCCTGACTGTTTTCCCTTTCAGGCATATATCTGATTTGTACCAGATGGGAAAAAAGTCAGAGCTATAATAATTGTGAAAAACTCAGGTTTTTTTTGGCTATGTCTTTTGTTTCCTAATGAAAAATTTAGAAAATTAAGATTTATGTTGTTATTTTAAGACCTTAATTACTTTTAATTCGTAATTTAATTACACGGCACCTTTTGTTTCTTTCAAGTATGTGTTGTAGGTCAAGAACCCGTTGATTACTTTAAGTCTTGTGTATTCTATACGATATGATATTTTGTATCGAATTGCAGCATTTATCGAATTACTTCTGTTTATAAATTTAAGAAGCGATAATTTGTTGCCCGTAAAACTCAAGGACGCGATAATTATGGAATTAAGCTACGATTTATTTCACTTGATGTAGTCGTTTATTTATTATAGATACCTGAGAGATTTTTGATAGCACATCAATACACATGATACATAATTTTGAACAATATATTTCATTATTTCAATAAAATTTAAATCGTTTTCATTACTTCCTCGACTATTTAATCGCGTGATTTAGTTCCATTGTTGGAAGCTGAGGAAAAATCTATTTATCATCAGCGCAGTTTACAATAAGAAATAAGAAAATGAAACTCCAGAAGCCCGAAAGACAACATACTATTTTAAAAACAGATTACCTAGACATTTAAGTCTTTAATGGCACAATGATATCATGAAGTTTGACTCATTAAGAAGTTTCAATTTCAAAATAAACGAACAGGTGTCCGACTTTTAAAATAATATGGCTTTAATATCTATTATAGTCTAATTCTAAAAAAATTCTTTATTGAAAGATTTATAAATATCAATCTTTGCATGAGAGATTTAAATGAAACTAAACACGACCAATATTTTCAAAGGAACAAAGGTCGCCAAATCTCTTAGGCAAGCTGGCAATCACGTATGGGATAATAAAGTAATCTTGTGCTTCCAAGTATCTGTAGGATAATTAGTGTTTTTTCTTAAATTATTTCGGTGAAGAGATAAAATTATGATAAATTGTGATCAGCCTTTTCGTAGAGGAAAAAAAAAAATTTCTCATATGGACCTATATTTTCACAAGATTAATTAAATTATTAATTGCATAGTTCAATTTTGAACAAAAAACTATTGTTTTTTTCCCACATATTTTAATAGCTTGACCAGCACATTTTCAAAAGCTGCTGTCAGTTATTACAGTTAACACATAAAGACCTCTAAAAAAGTCTATTTTAAAATGATGATAATAAATTTGATGATGATGATAAAATTATGTTAATGATAATGATAAAATGTTGCATTAATGATAATAATAAGTTTGAATTGAAAGTCATGATTGAATGTGATAAAATTTTTGCAATTATTCCTCTATTTCAAGAAAAATAAGTGATTTATTACTAAGTGACTATCAAATCACACGTTTCTCGTATTAGTAACCAAATATCTCTATCACGTTTATCTTGAAGTTTCATCGAATATTTTAAAATGCGACAATATAAATATAAAAAAAATATCGATCAGACTAAAATAAATGAGGATGATGATTATAATGTAATATATCATTACATGAAATCCTTAATCTGTCGGAATGGATCAAGTTGATATTGAGAGTTGGAAAATTATGCATTCACGAAAAAGCATTTAGCCTATTTCAGACAGCTAAGCGGTACTAAACTGTGTTATGAATGACTTCCTGGTATTTGAAAGCAATTCGAATGGATCCCATACTTTTTCCAATTCAACTACTCATCAATTATATTATTCTGTGAAGATGTATAATTTATTGCTTACTTCCTTTTGCCACTCAATAATAACGAAAATCTCAAAATAAATAAACGAGGGAAAATGGCGATCGAGTGAAATTGACCTGCTCATCGAAAATAGAACGATGCCTTTAATTTTAAGCCTTGGTACAATGATGCTTGTGTTACTTGAAACAGTAAGTACATAGTAATATCGTTTGAATATTTTCTTTGATAAACACAGCTATGATAGCCAATTATAATTCAAGTTGGAAGTGCATAGAAAAGAAAGATACGAGGAGAGTGTCATTATCCACTTAAATAGTTTTATGCTTGTATATAAGGTATTTAAGAGAAATTGACACGATTAGAACTTACTTTAGCTCTCTCTTACACTAAATATACAAAGAGTACAGAGAAAATACTGCAGTCTTCAAATATTTGACCTCGAGATTTTGTCAAGTCACTTCTGTTTTTAAGATCTTCACGATTACATTCTCTTAAAAGAAATTATTTTTGGATTTATGTCTGTTTATCTATGAATATGTTAAATCAAAAACAGAACGAGCTACAGAAATGAGATCTGTTACGGAGGCTTTACAGCAAGACTGCGAATCTGAAACAAATTTTAGTTGAATTGTGCCAAAATGAAACTAATCTGTCTTTTCCTCCATCAGCATGCGGTCATATCTCAAAAACATAAAGAGATACGTGGAAGAAATTCGGTATGTATTTAAATCAAATTTTATAGATTTGTATCAAATTATGAACCGAATTCACCTCTTTCAATTTATGAGGAAGTGAATTCGATAATTAAAAAACGAAATGATTAAATAAATGTTGTTAATAATAATGATACTATGTGGTCCTGATACCAAAATTATATATATATCAAACTATGAACCAAATTCACCTTTTTCTATTCATAAAAATGTGAATTCTACAATTAAAAAATAAGTTAGATAGCTGAATCTTGCTATGTAACCCTGATACCAAAATTGTCTTTCTATACTATATATTTAGTTCTAATTGTTCAAAGGGAAATAGTCAAAAAATACACATTATCTTTGCGATATTACAGAACTAAATACAAAGCATTGCTTACCATGTAAGTGCATTCCTTTTGGTTAATTAAATACAAATAATATATATTCCTTGCAATAAATTTGAAATATTATTTAATTTCACGTAGGTATTCCTATAATCATCAGAAAAGTAGAAGCAGCATTATATTTTTAAGTATACATGCAATATAAAATAATATAGTAAGTATTATATTCATTATATTTTTGACTAGCAATACTGTCCGTCTCTCTCAAGCCTATTTGAATTTTCACTGGTTATAAGATCGATAGATTCAATGATGCGATTTTTTAAGAATATATTAGTTTAAGGTGTTAGATAAGTTATTAGGAAAACAAGTTAAAATTACTTTTGAAATCTTTACAAAAAATTCTTGTACTATGAATATTATGATGTCATTTCACGCGGTGCGTTAAGAAAAATTAAATTGATATCCCCCTCTCTAGTACAACTTACAATTACCCGCATATATCACCGCAGAAAATTGGTTTCAAATATCAAAATAAAATATAATTTAGAATGCATTTCTGTTTATAGAAGGTACATGATAATATTTTTCACAATATGCACAGTAATTACTCGAACACTGATTGAAATTTCGTGGATTGTATGTAATTTTTAAGGCCTATCTGAATTTAAATACTGTTGAAAAAAAATAAATCTGACTTTTATTTCCGCTTTAAGATTTCTGAAATCAAAGATTCTGTACAAAGTGTCCATTCATTTGCTGAGTTAAAAACAGAAACGCGATTTTTTTTGTTTCAAACTTTATTGATCTCTTCGGGAGGTCTTAACGCAGCATAATAAGAAGGCAAACACTCGGCTACCTGTTTATAAATTCACAATTTTCGCACAGTTGGGTTTCTTTACTGACGTTTCCCGCTTAGCGTGTTTGCAGAAGGGTTCGGTCTTGTATTTAAACGAACTCAGGCGTCGCAGAAAGTGAGAAAAGAAATCAATGCAATGTCAATAACACAGAATCCTTCACTGAAGCAGAACTAATTATGCAGGACGAAGAGGAAAAAAAAAAAACTTTGTAAAACTGTTATTAAATAACCAATTATTACGGCAATTTGGTAGTGTATGATTATGCGAGGCGATATTTTTTTTTTGATTTTTCTAAAAACATTGTTACGGAAAGAATGCAAACCTTCTAGAAGGGGGAAAGATTATATATAGATAAAATTGAAAAATTGCGTTAAAATCATTTAATCGAAAATAAGGATAAAACAATAAACTACATCTTTTTAGGATAAAATAATTATTATTGATTCAATCTTAATACAGAAATATTCAACCTTGATTAAAATGTCACTTTTCTATTTTTGTAGTATAAATCAAATAATACTGTGTAACTGTATCCTTATTCAAAAATAAGAATATTTTAATTTTCTGCAATGCTTTTCTTTAAAAAAATGAAAAAATTCTTTCGTAGAATCTTATATTTTCGAATCTTATCTATTTCAGAATGATTGAATTACAGTTCGTTATGGATCCAATGTATGTGCACATGAAAGAAATGAAATGCGCCATGCTAATTTAAATTCAGGGTCTAATGTACATATTGAGCATGAGAAAAAGAACATGCTGTTCTAGAACAGCATAAAACAACTTGTATTTAGATGGAAAAACAATTGCGTTGTTACGTTTGTCACGTGACTGTGTTGCCCATGCGAAATGAGTACCTTGTAATTTCCTAGATCATTAAATAGAATAATTAGTTTCGTCTATATTCTACATTTATGTATTTCTTTGAAAGACTTTATATTGTAAATTAAATTATCGAAATATAAAAGAATATCTGTAGAAAATAAAGGTTATTTGAAATATAACAAAACAAATCCGTTTCATGTTTAAACATGAAATATGATTTTATATGTACTCATTTTTTCCCTCCTAAGTGTTACGAATTTTTAAAAAAAAGCATGGTAACTATTTATTAAGTAGAATTTTATTTATTAATTCTAAATGAATTTTAAACCATATAATTATTTTGATTGATATTCCGGAATTGGTGGTGTTTTAATATTGTATTTGCATGTTTGCTTTTGTTATTTTGTTATAACAAAAAACTTACTCTGTGCATGACATTTGCATGTAAAATGCAAGAACTATTTTTCTTTTTGACAAGGCACATTCTTAGAGAAAAACGATTTGTAAGTTTTATACATTTAATATCTTTTATCCCTTAGTGGAGAAAAGATAAATAGAGTTACTAAATCTAAAAAAAAAGTTCGCTTTTATCAGCAATGATAACAAAATGTTTGAAATATTGAAAAAAAAAATTATCTTCTAGAAAACATTTGAACAAATTCCCGTCATTTAATCATTTAAATCAGAAAAATGCAACCAAATTTTTTAAAATTCCGTTTGTTGTGTAGATTTTTTTAAAATATAAACATTTTTTCAATCTAAGGAAAAGTGTTATTTTGGATTTTTAAAACGTGTTTTTAGCTCTTGGATAAATAACCGGAACATTATTCATAAACAGATAAAATTCTAATATATATATATTGGTTTTTTTATGATACAGTGATTTTATGTATGGTTAATGAACTGACGACTATGGACTTTGCGTAGTTTAATATATTATTGAAACGAAAACCATCGATGCCCGTTTAAAAGGATGGATTGGAATTCTCTAACAAAGTCTTTCTGATTGTAATACAAAAATATTGCTTGCTTAATCAGCTTCGCTAACTGTCCCTGCTGATGGATTGCCAATTCGTAAAATAGTCAGTTTGTCATTTGTCGCTGCTTCTGCTGTAACACTAAGAAGCATGTGACATTTTCACTCAGATCCATCCGAAAACCTCCTTATTGCCTGCTAAAAATTCATGAAAGGAGGCGACTGCATTTCTAAATAGCAAATTGCAGCTCTGTCACTTCCTTCCTTGTTCTCGAGCCATCCAGCTGAACAATCAGGAAAGGAAGTTTTCCGGCTGCGGTTCCTGCATTGCTCGTGACGGTTTCCGATCCATTCCGGCCCATTTGCTAAAGGTTGCGCAATTCTTCGGTCGTTGTTTAAAACTCTGGGAGCTGGGGATTATGGTATAAGGAGTTAAGTTCTTTCGTAAATTGAGTCAAAGACCTCCAAAATTACTTTTAATCCTAGAATACACAGTAAACTCAGTTTATTTACAAACTCGTGTAGTCTGATATAATTGATAATCCCTTAAACTTAACGCCATTTCAATTTCAAGATTTTTTCTTTTATTTCAATATAAACAGACATAATGGATTGGTGAAACGGGATACAATCGATACATTGCCAACAATTTTACGAAATTCTTTGGCGTTTACTTTTGTATAAATAGATATCCTTGGTGAAACGGGGCACAAATGATGCATCGATAATAATTTACAGATATTCTTTGGTATTTACTTTAGTATAAAAAGGTATAACGCCTTGGTGAAATGTTGCACAAACGATGCAAAAATGATAATTTTATGAATTTTTTGGGGGGGGGGGATTTTATTTCATTGTAAACAAAGATAATGGATTGAAAAGTGAGGCACAAAGAATGTTTCGATGCTTTAAATATTATTTTTGGGATGCTACAAAGGCAAAACATATTTTGCTTATGGTATTTAAGTTAACATATAATATAAAAGGAAGGTGAACTTTCTAATTCTTTGGGTGCCATTTAACTTCACTAAGCAAAAGAAAAGTATATTATCAGTAAAACTAATTGATGTTTTACTTATCTAGAAATTTAAATTTTATGCAAGTCATTCTTACTGTAGTTTTTCAAATTCAGTATGAAATTGCTGATTAACTTTAGCCCTAACCAACAACTTTAGACAAAAACTAAGATGAGGAAGAAATAATTTAATTAATAAGCGAAATGTTTTATACAAATGATTTGTATCTTACTAATCACTTGTGCGATGATTATGAGAAATACAGAAAATTTTCTTTACGAAGTACAAATTCTTAAATTTTGTTTAAAATTTTGGATTGGTTATCATAGTTTTTGAATAAAAACAGGGAAAAAAACAATGGTGAGAAAATTCAAGTAGACAATCACATTTTTATAAGCGAGTATCTTATATATGTAATAAACAGTGAACATTTTTTGAGCAATTAAATGATTTTTTCGATAACGCATACAATTATGCCAATAATAGGAAATCAATTTTGTTCTTTTTGTTTGCCCAAAAGAGCCATTTCAACTGTCAGCATAAAAAGTTTTTAAGGTGAAAAAAAATTAATAAATAAATAAAATAATTAGAAGCGGCGAGGGAAAAAGAATTGGCCAATCATCCATGGTACTTATCAAATACTGATCTATTGTTTGACTGTGAAGCCTGCAAAGAATCTTTCCTGTCATCGTTATATATGATGTGGCATTTTGATGAGGAAACAGAAAAATAAATCATTATCAGCAGCTTAATTGATTACCATTAAATAACAGATCGGAAAATGAATTGTATAAAGTATTTTAATACAATACAAATGTATAAAAATGCAAGCTGCAATATATTTTTTTATTGTGGTCTCATTAAGGTTAAAAAAATTACAAGGTTCGCCCACAAATAACTTATTTTTTCGAAATGGGGCATTTATCCAACAAATCGAATCAACCAACTGTGATTTTTTTTGTTAGCAAAATTTAACTTTTACGCTGTAAAAGAAAATAATATTGAAATTATGTTTATAAAATGAAAAATAATCAACTGCATGCATGAAATAATTCGTTACAGTCAAACAGTCTTTCATCAGTCCAAGAACGGAAAAAGAGATACAAGAGACAAAAAGTTTTACTGTGAAAAAGGGTGTGAAATCGAATTGCACATGGAAATATGGTAATTGCCCATTGCGATAATGTTTCCAATTCTTAGCCAATGTCTAAAATGTAGAACCATTAGCGACCTGTTCTTTTCAACTTTTAAGGTGAATATTTGAGGTCGACAAGAATAAAAAAGTGTCATTAGAATTCAATTTTTCGACCATTAGATTCGTCATTTGCCTTCGAGTCTTACGACTCATTAGAAAAGTATTTTTTTTTTAAGTTATGATAAATTACCTAAAAGAAAATAGCTCTACTGTAAATGGGTAAAGTCTTATATACTGTCATTAACTTTCTCACCGAAACAAAATTTATATTTTGTATTTTATCAGAGGAAATTCATGATTTTCAAAAGGCATTAAGAACAATAGCATCATTAGTTAAAATAGGAAATGCCTATTTCTAAATATTTTGGGACTGTTTGATGATGAAAAAAGGGAGCTATAAGGAGTCAGAAAATAACAATGCCAGGTGTTTATGTATCTTGTGTATAAAAATTTGCTGGTATAAAAAATTTGCTGGTATAAAATTACAATGAAAGCGATTTTCTTAGTGCTAGTTAGATTTGATATAACCTTTTTTAAACAAACGTTACTTCTAATTATGGAGGCAACATTATTTGAATCAGCTAGAATATTTTTTCTCGCATTCTCTCTAATAAAGAGGGCATCCATCTCCCCTTCCCCAACTCCACATAAATTTGTGGATCTTTAGCAAAGTTGTGAATGGTCAGATACTTAGAATGCCTCACATAAGAGTTATATATTTCATAGGACAATAAAGAAACAGGTACTTTTATTGTTACTGTGCAATAAAATAACAGTAAAAATAAGCCATTTGTGAACAATAGTTACGAAAGAGCCTATTGGCGTGAGATCTTTGGCGATTAATCGCCAAAATGCAACTAATACAAAGTACCGAACAGAAAATCGAATATTTATTTTGGAAGCCCTTTTCAGAATCTAATTGAAACCAAAAGTTGACACAGATCTACAATTGAAGTAAAATAAAATTACATACCAAATTTCATTGATTTAAGTCATTACGTTTCGAGTTACAGCGTTTACATACATGTGAAAATACAAATCGAGTGTAGTCAATCCTTTGATAGATGTGGTTCAAAATTTAATATGGATTTATACTTTAAATACTAAATCTGTGTTCTAAATTTTATCTATGTTTCGTTTTGCCTTCATTGTTTTAATTTGTATTCGAACAACAGGGTGGGCAGATTTCCTCTTATGATAAATTTGATTTCCTATAAATTTGATGACAGACCATATACCAAATTTTTTCCGTATAGCTCAAAATGTCATTGCTTAATTATGTTCGCAGACAGACAGAACAGCTATAATTCCAAAAGTTTGAACGTGGCGGGCCTATTGGCTTGCAAAAGCTGCCACTAAGCGCAAAATCGACATTGACGTTAATATTCCTAAATCCTTTTACAAGAAGATTACGAGAGAAAAAAGGGTGGATGGAGTCTTGGAATCAAGAATATCTCCTTTCAAGAAAGCTCAACAAAGAAATTTTTCCCATCCATTAATAAGAGACTGTCATGCCATCATTTTAATATTAATTACAAAATAACCCAATTTCTAACTGGTCATGGTAACTTTAAAAGTTACTTGTACAAATTTAATTTGTTTCCGTCATCTTCCTGCGATTGTGATATTGGTGGGGAGGAAAATGTTGAACATGTGCTCCTTCTATGTTCCAAGTTTGTCAAAGAAAGACAGATCCTAAGACTGGCTCTCAAGGACATGAATATAAATTGGCCTACAGAGTTTCACCAACTTATTTCCACTAGAAGTGCTTTTGAAAATTTCTGTCAGTTTATTGTTGACATCTGTAATCCTTCATGACTGTTAAATTTTCTTCTTTTTCTTTTTGTAATGTGTTACATACTTACTTCTGTAAGTCCCGTGTGATACTTTGTGGTGCACGGGGGATTTATAAATGTTCAATAAAAAAAATTAAAAAATAAATAAAACCTTTGAAATTGAATTTTTTGGTAATTGCAATATTTTCTTATTGCATACTTTATATATGAGAAACTAAAAAGTATTATTATAATAAAACAAATAATAACGCATTTAAAAATTGATATAGAAAGATCAAATTTGTAGTGCTGGCGCCATAAAAATTCAAATAAACTCAAAGTTTTAAACAAATAATATTTAGGACAAAAAAATTTGTAGGGGTAAAAAAAAAAAAGAATGTTCAACAATTAATGAATGAATAAATGCTAACCAGTTCTGGAAACGTTATTGAGTCGTAAAGAAATAAACATTAAGAAATGTTTCCTCATAATTCGTCACAAAAGTTTCATCATCAATTAATTCACGATCATTTGCGCATATTTTGAATTCACATCGTTTTTATTTCATTACATTTGTATATTTATACAAAGTAAAGCTAAACAGTAATCAGAACCTAATGTTTCCCGATACACAGAGTAAAAACGCAAGCAGTTAAAAATAGTTATTTAATCGGATTTCTTAATTTATTTCTATTACCGCTTGAAGTGGCAATCACTAACCGTAAAAGCCTTCTTTGTGTGGTTATTTTTAATTAACTGCGCCCTGTTTCACACCGGGATGTCTCATTAAACATCTAAATGTCTCATTGACGCCAGAGCAGAAATGTAATGTTTCTTGAAATCGATTTTGTTTGAAATCCGGTTTTTTTAATTGCTCTTAAAAATAGCATGAGTAATTAATATGATTGCTCATGCTATTTAATTAATTTATTAGTAAATGAAATATATTTTTACTGTGGTTATTTCTTCATAACTACAGTAAAAATACATTTACTAATAAATTTTCAAATTATTTTTCTTAATTTCTGCTGTTTGGTGAATTAAAAAAAAAATGGATTTTCGAATTCAATATGTCGCTGAAAATTTCATTAAATTTCTGCCAAACCTTTTTTATGTGGTTTTTCCGTCATATTTGAGATCAGCATCTGATATCAAGAAATTCAAAAAATTCACAGTTTAGAATATTGTTTAATAAAAAAATATTTAAAATATATGACGACTTAAGAATTTTTATTTAAATTGAGTTGGAATTTCTTTATCCTTATGAAAACAAAAAAGTTTCCTCCTAAAGAAAATTTTTTTAAAACATTTCATTTTTAAACAAAAGCTATTGTTCTGAATTATGGAATCTGTTCAAATGTTATTCACTTTTATTTTGCCCAATAATATTTCTTATAAATTTTGCATTCAAATTTTTTTCACAGATCTTATGCTATCCTAATAACAAGAATTTTGAATTGTCAGCCTTACCTTATCCCTTTTCAGTTGATGGAGTTGGATTTCAATAATTTCAATTTATTTTTTTCTTATTAAAATGTTAAAAATATTATATCCAGGAACAAAATTTTATTCACGACAAACCGAATCCCTTTTCCTTAAAACGTTTATAAAATTATTGTTATTTAAAAATAATACTAAGATTGCAGTCTTTTTTATAAACACTGAAATCATTCTAAAAATGGAAAAAGGATGAAAGTTTTAGTTAAGATGCATATACTTTGTTTTGAAACTACTTCAGATCTAATTTCGGAAGGCGCTTTGTAATTTCTAAACGCTCTCTGAACTTGGATACTATATTAATGTTTAGTTTGATCCAAGAATACCGACTGAATGGAGTTGTACATCAATAATAAAATTGATCTATAATACCAGGCTTTTTGGCACTCTCAGAAAAATATTGAAATGTTAGCTTTACTATTGAAATTCTGGTAAAAATTTATTATGTTGTTATTAACATAGATCTATGAATTTCACATTTACACTCGCTTTTTGAGAAGGTGAAATCTATTACACTTCGCACAATAAAGACTATTTTAATTCATGTCGCGTTTTGAAGCTACTAAGAACGGACGTTGTAAATTTTTCCGATGGTCAGATAGCAAGGACAATATCATACAAAAAAAATATAAGGACGTCTCCTGCTCCATTTATTTAATAAGGTTTATTTTAGGACATATGACGGACTTATGATGAAATTCAAACGCACATTGATGCTTTCTTGATCATGAATCGATATTCTTTTAACAGTTTACCATAACCTCAATGCAACAGATTAGATTTTGAAACTTAACACAGTATTTAAACAATATTTGCATCTTGCTTATATATATGTATTTGAATGCTGTGTTAATGAAACTAGTGTCATTTGGAAATGAAGGTATTGAATACCGTATGAGTGAATGTTTTCATCGAAATATGCATTTAAACTTGTGATAAGTTGATAGTTAATCCTATATACCTCTAATGTCTAAATAAATTTATGTCATCATTCTAAAACAAATAGCAACATTAAAAATTTAATAAGTCGTTATATCTCTCTGAAAATTTATAATTATTTAAATTTATAAACAATTAAAATTTGAAGAAAGAGTTGTAAAACTCGAGTGCTTATTGTACTGAAACATGGATCCTCCTCCATCAGCTCATTATTTTTATTTTCCCAAAATAGGGCAAAACACGGATTGAAAACAACTCAGTGTGTATAAGTACAGTTTAATTATTTTCAATAATTTTCTTTTTTGAGAAAATGCATTGCAAAGTAGGACAAACTACAAACAAAAAGACTAATTTTTTTTTGTCCCAAAAGTTTATGATACTTTTGACATGAAGCCTCCTTCGGCTATTTTTCTTCGCACTGTCTCAAACAAAAATAAATTTTTTCTGCAAAGTAAAAATTCAAATTTTATATGTTTCTTTTATGAAAAAGTAAAGAGTAATTTATATTAATAAAGAGCTCTAGCTACAGAAATAGCTATTAAAACTATTTCATGCTCTGAAAAGCGCATTACATTCAAAGTTCAAGATAATTTCGCAACTAAACATTCAATGAAGTAAGAAAAATATGCTCCAAATAATCCACTTATCATATGTTGAAACGAATATTTATCAGTTTTGTTTGTAGAATTTTTAACATCTATGCTTTAAAGTTCTATGCAACAAAAGTTTAATTTATTTATCTTTCCACCGAAGAATAAATAAAGCCTAATTGGGGTAACAGAATTCGAAAGCAATTAAAAATGTCCAGTTGGTAATATCGAAGAGAAAAACGATAATAGTTTTGTCATTTCAAAAGAATCAAGACCATTAAGATAACAAGAAATGCCTACACTCTTTATAAAATAACGTTTATTAGTAGGTATAGATTTGTTTTCTCTCTTCCCTTCTTTAATTCAATTCAAGCATTTCAACCAATGAAGTGTTAAAAAACGATTTAAAATGCTCACATTAAATTGTATTGTTTTTAGCATTTAAAAGTGGATTAAATATGCTCAGCAGCATAATTTTCCAAAATTGCAGTATTTTATTATTATTATTATTATTTTGCCTTGAGATTTAATACACGGTTTGACTAATAATGCGTGAAAATTAGGAAATTTTATACATCATTTTTAAAAAGATAGGAATTCAAATTTAATGACTGAAGTAATATTGTATTTATATACAAAATTAAATATAAAATCGGGGAACGAAACATGTCTTGATTTAGCTTTCGCAAAGCATTGCTTTACAACGTCTTATTTGAAAAATAATTCTTAGTAAACTTTTTATCTGTTAACCTAACGTGTGATAAATATTATGAGTTAACAAATATTTTAAATTTAATACATCATCTTATTTGAAAAAAACATTTCTTAGTAAACTTTCTATCTGTTAACCTAACGAGTGATAAATATTTTGAATTAAATAAGAAGCTTCTTGAAGTATACTCTTTCTTGCAAAAATGATGTTTCTGTATATCGAGCATATTCATAACACGTTTCAAGTTATGACTCACACGCGGAACTCATGATATTGCATTTTATCCATTATCGATATTTCGTTCAGTTATAATGTTTCATTAAATCTATAACATACATTTTATCTAGTAGGCATGATTTTCTTTCACTTAATTCATTGAAAAAATTTCACTTCTTTGATCACCCTTTGTGTTTCAACATCTATATTCTACTGCAAAAATGATTCGTTTCTGTATACTGGGCATATCCTTAAATGATTCTTGACTCACACGAGATCATCTATTTAATAAGATGACTAAGACAAAAGATTATTGGTTCTTTCAGCCCTCAAGCGTCGACACCCACGATCGACTTAATTTGGAAACTAATCTAAGTGGATTGAAATGAAGTTGGAAAGATCTGAAGGGGAACTGATAGTTAACAACGCAGTATCAAGATGACCTCTTCTTCTTTTTCCTTAAACTGGTGTAGAAAGAGCCGTCTAAGAAAGGTGTGACTTACAGGTGTGAGTCAAGTAACATCAGCTGTGTATATGATTGTAAACAATCACTGCAGGCGTCACGTAAATTTATAAATGATTTTAACTAGGATTTCACGAATACAAATATAACGAAAAAAAAAAAATCCAAAGAAACAAAACAAAATGCAATTAATATGTTGCAAAAAGGTGATTTAGTATTTTGTTTTTAATTCTATAATACAAATATCTTCTTTTCATAAATATTGTATATCAGCCTTTGAGGAATTTCCGATATCTCTAGATTCAATATGAGAATGAAATGAATTTGAATAATGAAAATTAAAGTACCTTTAGTGATACAGAAACAAGGAAAAAAGATATTATAATGATTATCAGTAGAAGGAATTTGTAAGAATTTACGTCTATGTCTATGCCGAACAATTCGAGAACTTGTTTCTACAGAATATCCATTGCATTTTTGTGGTCTGAAATCTACTATTTAGTGTTGTGTAAGATGTTCTAAAACAGAATATTGGATGATGTTTTTATGCCTCCTTATAAACTATGAGGCCTGTCCTCAACAGCATTCATATTGCTTTATAATGGTGAACCAAATAATAATGTAACTATTTAGTTTCTCCAATTATACAGCTTAAAGCCAGAAAGCGATACAATTCGAAAATGATTTATGTTTCAAAGCCCACATAAACATACAGTTAACTAAAATCCAGTCTGAAAAATAACTGTCTGCAACAACACCATTCTGGAATTTTCAATTATACATTTGCACGAGGTACAGACGTTACCTATCTGTTACTATGCGTCAGTCAGTTTGACATTTTTTTTTTTCCATTCTGAGTAATTTTGTTTCTGTCTCATTCATTTCTGACGCGGAAATGGTTCCGAACGAATGAATTGAATTACGTCAGCTGATTAAAAGCTTGACTTCCTCGAGTACACAAAATGAGCAGAAATGCACGTTTTTACGGGAACTGTCAATCCGTGCCGAAACTCGTAATCCATCGCTGGCGGTACTAATTGAAAAATGCGCAGTGATATGGCGATGAGCTCAGCTTCAGTAAATGTATTCATTCCACTGTTAGAAATGCCATTACTCTGTAGCAATTATATTGCCTACTAGACGTGTCATTCGAGGACAGGAGAAATGGCGTTATTTGATCTAATTAAATCGCGGCACCGATGAAGAAATTCACTTGAAGCCTGTTTTTAGGTAGATTCCTAAAGGAAGATTATATCCTAGGAAGATCCCTAGGACCCCAAACCACCTTTCATTGAAAGGATTTTTTTTATTTATTTAAAGATTGTCATTCTGGGATAAGTCCCAGAGCAATGATAGTAATAATAATAATAATAATTAAAATTGCAATTTTAATTGATTTTAGGAAACTATAAATATTCTAATAGAGAAAGATGTCTTTGTTTGCTAATATTTTCAAAAATAAATCGTCCACAAAAGTATAATCTGGACATAAAGTAAGTAAAGACATAATATTTGAAAATGAATTGGGAACTGGAGAATTTATTTTTCCTTTTTTAATGAATTTTAGTTCCGTTTACAAGAGTAGAAAAATAAATGTTACATCTTTCGATTTCTCCTACTTAACTTTAAAAAAATGCAACAGGATTGGGTCTTCGCAGTGTTATGATTTTTGAATAGTTTTATGAAAATAAAAGATTCCCTTATTTTTTCCCTTTGCTTCAAGTCTCCCATGGTATAAATCCTTTCAAATAATAAGTTTTAAATTAATATGTTTAGTAGAGTGAAAAATAATACGCATTTTAAATTGTGAAAACGTTATTTTATCACCTACGATAAGAGATGAAAAAATTTCTCATCTATTGAAGTCACGTTTAGTTTAAAAACTTTGAAAAAAAAATGTTATATTAAATTTCGTATTCAAAAATTAAAAAAAAAATATTTTTAAACATTTTAATTATAAAATATAACTAATAAAATATTATTTCATAATAATAGAAATATTTTTAGGACATAAATAATTATTGGAATTTGGTGTATTCTAGTTCGCTTACATTTTAAGAAACCTTTTGAAGCTGGTTTAATTTTATATTAAAAAACAAGGGCTATTACTAATCGCAGTGATGAAATCCATTGATACTCAGGAGTACACTCTAAGAAAATCTTATGCATCACATATAAATTAAAAAAAAAAAAAAAGATGTCAAAACATAGGAGAGCTAGATATCAGATCACACGTGTAGCAATATTTATTGGGTGAGATTCCAATAATCGTATATTTTAACATAATCTTTTCGCAAATGTATTTTCTCTGAATGCTAATAATTTTAAAATCATAATTTACACTATTTTCATCATCTAATCATAAAATAACTACCTTCGTCGAAATTGTATTGGTTTTATACAAACACAAAAATATTATTTGTAAAAAAAAAGGACTATTTTAACAGCAGAGATGAAACAGATATATACTTGAGTTAGTCGGCAAAACTTATGCTGAATTTTCAGAACATTTTAAAAAAAATAAATATCATGGTTCAAAGCTTTTGTTTTATAGTTTTATATAAACGTATATTTTAATGAATTTTACTGTTGATATTGTCTTCAGATTATGTTATATTTAATAGCTAACTTTGATAATAACTCACAATATATCATTTTATTGTCACAAATTAGGTCTTATTTATAATTATTATATGTGAATACGACGAATTATATTTTGCTATGCTAGGAATATATTGTAGTTGAGAAATTAATTTAATTTTCTTGCAATTCTGAAAAATTAAAATTGAATATTAATTGCAATAGCAAAATAAAGAAATGCATAACAGAATAACGATATTTGTCCCAGAAATTCTGACTGTTAAATTTTTATTAAAAATATTGAATTATTTTTTTACCTGGTTCTGATTTCTCTGATTATCATATAAGAAATAAAATATGTAGTTATACAGAAATCAAAATGCTTAGTATAAAAAAAGTTTTACTCAGTTATTTAACTGAACTTCGTACGTAATAAAAACTAATAAAAGATTTCTGTGCTACAATTATTTATACTATTAAAGGAACTCAAATTTTTTTAGCTTCTCAAATTTTCTCCCAAAACACGAAATTCTTTTTGAATTGAATAATAGAAAAATTAAAAAGAGAAAAATGAATTATTATTCTTGACATATATTGAAAAATAGTATGTATTATATGGTTAAAGCTATTAAAAATGGACCTGAATCAAAATACAGTTGAATAATATTCAACATGCTCTTGCACTCCATTTAAAATGTTCCAGAAATTTTGTTATAAAACGTAAAGAAATAATTGTCAAGTAAAGGAAAAGACTCTCTGAAACGAATAAACATATAGCATATTGAAAAACGCTCGATTGCCTTTTAAGTATACGAATAATCAAAAATAGATTATTAAAAATAAATTACCTAGATTTCGGAACAAGTTTTCGCTTCTTTTTTTTAACGATAAAATATCAGAAATGAGCCTTTCACGATCTTCCCGCAAGTTAAATTAGCTACTAATCACCATTTATTAAAAAAAAGAAAGTAAAAAATCTGAAATGATATATCTACGTTTGTTCCATCCTTCTAACCTAGTTACTAGATATCGAAGACAGATAAGAAACGATAGTGAAAGTTAAAAAAGAAAGCAAAACAAACATCTCAACTCGACTTCCTCGATAAGTTTTACTTTTGTTTTCATCCGCAATACAAGAACAGTCGTTAGAAAGTGACAATGGTCCATCAAACTAATATAATAGAGAAAGCGACAGAGTGAAAAAAAAAAAAAAAAAAAGTTGAGCTGTAACATGACCGCTGCTAATTGTCGACTGAGTTCGTTTTGCAGACAAACCAGTTTGTCCGTCTCAGGTGTTACTATGTTCTTTGATACCTTCTTGCGCAAGGAAAATCGTCTTGCCTGCTCTAAATGTGGCAATAACCTTTGGCGAGACATTGGTCGTTTAATATAGACTACTGAGATACGCATCTATAGATTGCTTTCTTTCATTGCAAAACAAAGAAAGGCATTCCTTCGCTGAATGGATGGCAGGTTTCTGTTATCAAAGGAATTCCCGATTTGATTGGAAGAAATGAGGTGTAAATTAACCTGGAAAGTGTGTGGTTTCTAATTCCGGTATCTCTTTTCAACAAGGCTGACTGGTTTTGGATAGTGAAAGCTGAATTTATAGCGAGTGATAAAGTATTGCAATCGGATCCGGATAAATAATGATTTCTCGATTGTGATGATTTATGTGATTTATAAATAAGCTTTTACTTTATAAAAGTTTTTGAGCATTAGAGGAATTATTTCAAAAGCAAAATGACAAAAATATTTGTACGCATTAAATGGCACAAAGGCATTGCTTAGATTAGTACAAAATGAAGCCAACAGTTTAAATAGAGAAAAGAATTACAATTTTTATTAGCTATTAATTGTCCTTGAAAATCATAAAAATAGCTCATCCAGTTGCTTGTACAAAGGTATCTTACATCAAAATATTGTCTATTTAAATTTTATGTTTTTGGTTTCGAAATGTTTACAGGGAAACAGCGGTGGCCTGGTGATAAGTTCTCGGCCTGAGGATCGGAGGGGCCAGCTCATGTGTCGTCCACGTCATCTGACTGTGTTTCAAAATTACGAGGACCGTCCCAAAATAGCCCTAGTGTAGCTTTAAAAACGGAATGTTAATATAACTAAGCCTTGTTTGTCCCTCCTTGGATGAAACACTAATTCAACCCAAGTCCAAGAAATCGGAGAAAGAGGGGTGCAGTAGCTTCTGAGGGTAGAGACCCTTGAGCACCCGAGGGCTTTAGCTCATATGAAGATGACCCTCACACATTCGCTTGCAGAACCCCTTTTTACAGGGGGGGGGGGCTCTTTCACACACCTCACAGATAGAACACAGGGTAAAGAACAACCATGCCCGAACCGGGACTCGAACCCGGGACACCCAGATCACGGGGAAGACGCGCTATTCCTAGGCCAGGACGCTGGCAAATAGGCTTTTAAAAACTGGATGTTAATATAATTAAACAAAACTAAAACACGAAATGTTTACATATTTAACAGAAGAAAAAAAAAAGGGGTGAGGCAAAGAAAGTTAATCAAAGTGATTTCTATAAAAATAATTCTTAACTATCCAAGCTTGTTCTTAAATGAATGGCGGGAAAATACAGGTGCGAAACCTTCCCCCCTCCTTTCCACAGCAAGGTAGTGAGTTTGCGATAAGACCACTCAATGAAAGTTATTACCTGAGAATTTTCCAGATGTTTAATACAAGTGTCTCACTGTTTCCATTCTTCCAAAGTATATTTTCGAATCTACCTTGTCGCATCACTGGCTGAAATAACTGGTAATGCAAAATTTGAAAACAGATTTGGCATGTAATAACAAATCACACGGAGTCGATCCATCTTAGTAAACAAAATGAACTCCTCAATGCTTTCATTCAGTAATGTCTCCCCCCACTTGCAGGGATCACCTGTGGCTTTCCCTTGGAGAACGGTACTTCTGAAGGTCGAAGATCCCCTCCCCTGCCCTGCAAAGTGAAGGGAGAGGCACGCACTCAGCCGAGGCAGAGGTCCCTCACTTTCTCGACCCCTCTTTGACCCCATATTCTATTCTCCTCGCCTCCTAGATTTGTAGATTGGTGTTTTAATCCACCCTCTAACATTCTTTGAGGTTCCTCAACTAAGAAAGTATGCATAGATTCAGATATTTAAAAAAAAATCAAGTAAGGTTTTTAAAATTAAAACTCAAAAATCAAAGAAATTCAAGGATATCTTGATACATGTATTATAAGCAAAGTGAAGAAATTATGTATAATAGTATTCATATTTTAAGAGATTTTTTTTTATTAAGAATTGTTAATTTTATGTAAAGTTTATCACAATTTTTAGGCAACAAATACAAAAGTACGCAGTAAAAAGAACTTTAAAAATATATTTAGAAAAGGGAGCAGGGAAATTAGACATCACAAGCACTTTTTAAAATTAATTCAAAAACTGTAATAAAGAGTATGTTTTTTTAACACATTTTGACTAATCATTTTCAGAATTCTGAATTCTTGTTTCTCAAACAAGTAATAGCTTGATAAACAAAATAATTTTTCTCCTAATAATTTCACATTCTTTAAAAATGGTATTAATGTTTTCATCAACAGTTTTGCAATTAGTTTTGGAGAAGGTTTTTTAGGATTTAAACAAACTTTTTTTTTTTGCCAATAACATAGTTTTTGAGATCTGGAACTTAAAATTCGAATATTTTTCGAGAAACTGTTAATAAACAAATCAATCAATGAATGAATATAATCCAATACAAAACTCCATTTACTATTAAAAGGTCAGAAGAAGTTACATAATAAAATATGAGCTTTCTTATTATATAACTTATATCCGAGAATTTATTAATTTCTATTGTGTAGAATTTGCATTTCTACTAATTTGATGCATTTCATCAAAGTGGTATCTAAACAGATTATCCGATACCTTTCTTACGTATCGTAAAAAATTCTAACCTGTAACATATCCAGCAAATAGCTGTTGCAAGTTCTTAAACAGTCTACATAAAACAGTCGCTCTCTGTATAAAAATAATGTGAAATGTCTTCACTTTTCATTAAATTTGAACTTTTTTCCCTTTTTTACAATTACTTTATTTTTTAACATAGTGTTGGGTGGATAAAAATTGGCAAGTAATAGTCACTTCAAAAAATTTTCCAGAAAGGAATTTGGATAGGTATATAAATATATTCTGACTTATTCTAATTTTATATTCAAAATGAATAACTCATTTCTATTTTTTTTTTTTCCAAAACAAAAGCTAGGGAATTCAGGACGGAAACTTCCTCAGATACCACCTACCACTTAATACGAATCTCTAATACAAAAAGAAAAAAAAAATGTGGCAAGGATCTAGAGATCATTTTAAATGTAAATACCGAACATTTCAAAAGAAACAGTATTCGAAGACTGTCACCGCAAAAGCACAATAAATTTCATCAAAATTTTTCAGTTTTAAAACAATCGCTTGAAAGCAAGCCAGTTTGATTGAAACTGAATTTTTTTAATGCTTCTTTGGCGGCCTTTCAATTCTAATGCGAAGGGAGAAGCTGGCCATCGCTATAATGGAACGATATTTCATGAGGTTTAAAGATTTCCCAACTACGGAACGGGTCGGAAACTAGCCGTCTGGGTAAAGAGGTTACAACTATAAAGTGTGGTTGTTCAGACACAATTCCTTTATCACTCACAACATGACACAAGAAAGGTGCTTATACGAACCGTACCCGTGTATTTCCGGCGTAAGCGCTTCACGCGCGTTTGGTCTCAGAAACAGAACCGTAAATGTCGGTGAAATGAGGTTTTTATAGCGTTGGAAATCGTCAAATAAACATATCGCTTGACAATCCTGCAGAATATTTTATGCATGGTATCGCATGAGCTTAAAAGTGCTTTACAATTAACTTCCATAATTATTCGAGGATTTCAGGGTAAAGAGGCCATGATATATCTCATAATAAAATTGAGAATGTGTTATTTGTAATGATTTATGTGATTGCGTCACAATTGACAATTGTGCATGATTGTATTTGACTGCACACTTCCTAACAATTTGCTGAGACCTCCCACAATGCAGTGTGTGCGTTCATTAACCATTTTCCTAACAGAGCGAGAGGCACACATTTGTTATTGCCCTTGTGACTTAGCAACAAATCTTCCGTCCATCATAATAAAACTCCATTATACCTACGGAGGTACACACATCTAATGTGTGTGTATATTCCATAAATTAATCATGCACATAAAATCTCCGATGCTCAACGGACTCATCTCCAAGATGCGTAATGACTTTCAAAGTTAAACTGAAGCGTCTGACTTAATTTGCATAGTGTGAATATGAAATGATTTCATTGTATGCATAGAAAGGTTTAATAAATAAATCTGCATAAGTATTAACAATTAATAACTTTTACATCCTCTGAAGCATCAGACTCCATTAAATATGAAAGGCCGCGGTGGCCTGGTGGTAAGGTCTCGGCTTCGGAACCGGAGGGTTTCAGGTTCGTGACCCGATTCCACCGAAGAACCTTCGTGTAAGGGGGTCAGTTGCACGTTAAATCCGTCATGACCAAACGTCCTCCCGCTGGTGTGGTGTGGAGAGGGGGGTGCCAGCTCAGGTGTCGTCCTCATCATCTGACCACGGTTCAAAATGACGAGGTCCGTCCCAAAATAGCCCTAGTGTTGCTTTAAACGTTACATTAATATAACCAAAACCAAAAACCATTAAATACGAACGCAAATGATGCCTGTATGGCATTGAGGAAACTCATAATTACGAGATATAGATCTATGGCGTGAAGATAACAGTTATACTGAATCTATCCTTCAAATATGTATTTTGGACGTCACTTTGGCGACTGACTAAAACCAAAATTTGACACGGAAAACTATAACTGATTATTGTGAACTATAAAAACATAAAATATCATATCGAATTTCATTAATTTAAGTCATTGCATGTATGAGTGTATTACGTTTATGTGCAAGTGAAAATACAATCCGAGAGACGGTTAACCCTTTCACAGATTTCGTTCTAAATTTGTTTAAAATCCATATTTTAGATACTAAATCTGTGTAAAAAATTTTATTTACTTAACTCTTTCCATTTTGTAGTCATCGCTTGCACCTTTATTTACATAGACAGACAGACAGACTTCCTCTGAATGGATCTCGCTCAAAACCCAGTAGAAATCTATAAATTTTTACTGTACATTCAAATACCAAATTTCATTCGATTAACTCGCAGCATTTTTAAGCTATCGTATTCAGAGACATAACAAATGGATGGATAGACAAAATGCCAAAAATGTGTTTTTTTCAAATTTAGGTAAGTCTTAAGCGTAGAGATTCGTCAAAATCTCGTGTTCGATTTTTTTTTTTTTTTTTTTTTTTGAATATTAGACTATTTCCTCAATATTTCGTACACGAGAAAGTAAAAATTAACTAAATGAATGAGAAAGATAGTTGTAAATAAGATTGTTGTCTATTGTTTATTTCCTAACATCATCAGTTCTTAAGTCAGTAAGAAGACGAAAGAAAAGCGAACTGTTGAGTCATGTACGCATGGTCGCTTTGCAGGTGAACGTAATAGTGAGTTTCAGTGAGTCACTTATAGGATTAAAGATTTCCATGAAATTATTCATCCTTCAGTTTAAGAATAGAATTTTAATATTTAGAATAGTAACTAATAGTAACTTGTTTAAAATTGAAATCCCATAAAATTTACCAATTAGTTTTACACATGTAAGGTGACTTATTCACAGGGCGAGATTGTTAAACAGACAAAGTAGGTAATTGCCTAAGAGCCTTAAGAGTTCTGTAGGACCTTTAACAGCGAAAAAAAAAAAAAAATGCCCTAACAATTGTTCAAGTGCAACTATTACTAACATACATAGTTTTTTTTTTTTTTACTCTCAAATAACATAGCATAAATATCATGCAAGATGGTAAAAATTCTTAGAGGTTTACTTTATTTCTGAAATTGTTAAAAATATGATAAAATTTTTCCTTAAAATTATAATCAAAATAATAAACACTCAGAAAAAAAAACGTAATGCTTTGATTTTGCATGTTTTTGTTAATTGTATATGCATAAACATATTACTATTATGTCACTACTATGAAATTTTCCAGAGATTTTCGATGAATCAAACTTTTTAAATTTCTTTTAATATTTGCTGTGTAATTTAAATTAGATGCTTTCATTCAGTTAAAAACAGCCGTGCACTCGAACACATTCAAATTAAAATAAAGCATTCAAATTTTAGAACATATATATATTATAGCAACACTTCTAATGAATTCTCTTTTGCAAGTTCTATATTATTTTATGATTCTAAAAGGTATTCTATATTATTTAAAAACTAGAATAATGTCCTATCCTACGATTAAATAATATTTTGTTTTTTCTTTTTGTATTTTTTTACTATCATGTATAAAAAATATTTGTAAATTTGCATTCTGAATTTCTTTTATATATACAGAAAGATACTGAAACTAGCTTTCTTGAAAGTGACAAACAGTTTTTTTATTAATGATAGTTCAATTTATGAAAATTTACTACTCAAATTTTCTTTTTAAAGAAAGTAAACTAGAAACAATAAAAAACATCTAGTTTTAAAGTTGGATCAGTAAAGAACGATTCGAGATTTGCAATATCTAAGGGTGCTTAAAAAGCGAAATCCGGTCCTGTATATCCAAGACTATTTAACTGAATGTAATTGTACATTGCTGGGATTTTGCTACCCGATTCTGCCATTTTGAATCGTCACCGATTATACTCACAAAATATATGGGATATAAAAATTGTCATATTCTTTTTTTATTCTTACAAGACAATTTTTCTTTCCTTACAAGACAATTATTCCGCTAATCGTTTGCCAGATGATGTTTTCAAAATTGAAAATCCAAGCTCTGAAAACAACAGAATATTTCAAGCTGTCAGAAATCTGATCTTTGTTCCAGGAAATAGCTCTGGAGATGGAGATGGCGATAAAAGTGCTTGCTGCTTAATCTGTCTTGAAGATTATTTTTTACGGCTCCCAGAAGAAGCAACATTAAGATTAAAAAAAAAAGAGAGAGAGAAGATTGCTTCTATGCTCTTGCCACACATCACCGAATGTGAAAAACAGCTGATTGTTAAAGCTACCTGATTCAGAGGAATTCTTACACCCGGCAGGCAACTGATTCATGTCCACTGAAAATTGCTTCCAAGTATCAGGCTGAAACATTTAGCAGGCCATTAAATTTAGAATTCTTATTTTTATAAAATAAACTTTGACTCATTCAGAAATTTTTTCATGTATGCCCTAAGAATTTTCTTATTTGCTTTAAGTATCTTGGAATAGTACTCAGAATAATATTGATTTCCTCGTAGGTATTGAAACTGATATTTTCTCATTAACCTCTCTGGCTTGACTTGGCATTTTACATTTACAAAGTATTATTTTTATGATGAAACATTCTACCTCGGTTTTGGTTAGGGATTTAATAACATGACGCATCAATCACTATCCATAATCTAATAAAACAACATATACTTTATAACATTTTATTCTGAATTGATTATTCGTAAAATCTCCTTTGCTTGTGTCTGAAAGATTTTATTATTTACTCATTATTACTTGATAATTTTAATGTTCGAAAATGCAATGATAATTAAACAAAACTTTAAATTCAGCATCTAATTATTACTTAATAATCACCTCCATATTTATTTAAACATTTTGCAGCAGAATTTTCTAATTAAAAAATAATCTCGCAAGAAAATACACCTGATTAGGGAACACAGCAGAAAAAATATTTACGTCATATTTAAATTAACAAGATAACATATCAGAATCAACAATAACATTTTTTTAATAAATAAAAGCATTTTTTGGGAGAAAATATAATTTAAAAATATAAATAATAATTTTTATGTAATTTTTTAAAGGTGTTTTTTATCCTCTCGATTGTTTATTTGGAAGGAATGGAAAGGGGAAACGAAAAACTTTCATTTTAAGATTTTTATAACATTATAAAAGAAAAATCAGTTATTAGATTCAAAAGTTATAAAAGAAAAATATCAAGAAATATATATTTGCATGTTCTATTTTCATTTTAAAGACTTAGAATCCAATTGATTTTTATTTTTTAACATAGCTGAAAAGTCTTAATAGCTTCTAAAAAGTCTTAATAGCTTCTAAATTAAGGCATGTCTAAATCGTATTTATATTTTTGTTCCTTAAATTCAAACCAAAATTCAACATAATTCTATAAAAATCGCTGATTATTAATAATCTAAAAAGCCTAATTCCAATTACATTTTGTATACGATCCCCGATTCCGCCGTGAGTTCTTCACCAGACATGCGCGCAGGTGTTGTGGGGACATCACACGCAAGATGGCGGCCTCCATGAAGCGAAACAGAAGTCGGTTTGCTGGGAATCTCCCAGCAGCGAAGAGTAAAGAAGCGACTCACGGCCGCAGAAGATAATGCTCTAATCGCACTTGAAGCAGCTGTCCCCCTCCACTCTGATAAAACGGTCATTATTATTAAAAACGAATACGTGATAGGGGATGTGGGAGGCAGACGACACACCTGTTGTTCTTACCAAAGAATCGTGTGAAAGTCTAATTTGTATCAGGCTATCTAACATTGAGAGTAGGGTAAAAGGGTCATTTTTCTAAAAAAGTGATTCTAAAGTAAAAAAAAAAAAAAAAAAAAAAAAAAAATTGAACAAGATTCAAAACTATAGTCTGAAATATCGAAGCATGATAATGTTTTAGGCTTGTTTCAATCATTTTTTAAAAAATGCATTTGAATAAATGATGCAAATGCATTTGAAGTGATAAAAAATATATACAAAATGTTTTTAATATCGTCTCAACACGCTGAATATAAATCCAGTAACTGAAGCAATAAAAAGTATTGCCGTAAAATATACTAAATTATTTTTTAAAGTATTAAAAAGACAAAAGATAATATGAAAATCAATCTAATTTTACTGAACACACACACATTTTGTTTCCAAGTTAAAATCTAAAATCGGAATAATATTTTACTATCAGATGAGCGCTTTTCATGAAGCACTTTATCAGTACGTCTATTTTGCGTAAATTCGTGAACGGGAAACATGTATTTAATGAAAAATAATATAATTTCAAAAATTAACTTAGCAAGTTAATAACTGAAAAATATATTTTATGTCGAAATTATTCTAATTACTATACAAAAAGTTTTGAAACTATGATACGAATAAATTCTTATTAATTGTCAGAAATTGCATTTTTACTTTGTCATATATGTAATATAGAGAAAGCATAATAATCATTAAAAAATTCGAACTCGAGATTTTAATAAATCTTCACGTATTACACTTTCCTGAGTTCGAAGAAACTGTTTTAGGAAAATGTTCATCTGTCTCTCTGTGATAAAAATAACTAAAAAATTCTTTGAGCTAGACGGTTGAAATTTAGTATACGGTGTTTACACCAAATTTGCAGTTTGTATCAAATTTTGAAGAAATAAGTCAACGCGAAAACTACAAGATGAATAGAGCTAGTTAGATAAGATTCAGTAAACAGATTTAATACCTACAGTGTAGAGACACCCGTCAAATTTTGAGCCAAATGTAAAAATGGGTTGAGTTTTTGTCGTTCTATAACTTCCAAAACTTATAAACGCGATAGTTCAAAAATGCCATGACTTAAATACATCAAATCTGGCATGGAATTTTGTGACTACAAGTGCAGTTTTGTGTTTCAGTCGTTTCAAAAAACATGTCTAAAGCACAAATCGATTTTCGGATACTATTAACAGCATACCAAAGATTATTCGCCAAATAACTCGCCAAGGATAACACGATAAATTCACTAAAAATTACAAATTCACGCCAAAGATTAATATTTCTTGACTATAGTGCGCCAATGTCTAAAGCACAAATTCGATTTTCGGGTACTATTAACGGCATATCAGATTATTCGCCAAATAACTCGCCAATGATAACGAGATAGATTCACTAAAAATGCCAAATTCACTCCAAAGATTAATATTTCTTAACTATAGTGCGCCAATACCAACAAGACGTTCTCCGACAAGACAAGTTTATTACAACTTTATAAAAGTTGTCGGGAGGCAAATCCTGCTGGTTATATTAAATCTATAAACCACAGCTATCAGTATTTATATTATAAAAAAAGCGTTTCTAATTTTTTTCGAAATTAGAATTCTATAGAGAAATAACTGAACCAAGGAAAATTTAAAAATTATATGTTTCTTTCTTTCTTTTTACTTTGCTGGAAATCAAGATAAAAAATATTATTCATCGCTCGATCGCCATTATACATTTTGGCAAAGGAGTGAATTCACATAATATAAGAGTCACATGACAAGCTTAACTGCGCATGACATGTAATTGCATGTTATTTTTTCTCGTTATCCCAACTGTATGCGACGTCACATCCTCTCCTACAGCAATATGCTTAATGCGTTCTAAAATTAAATAATTTAAGACTACTTGATTTATATTACTGTTAAACGAAAAGTGAGTGCAACTGGCTTTCCCCCCTGGTTCATCTGACATTTTGTGAGAAATGTATTTTTAAAATACAAGAAAGTTAGCATTTTATGCTATAAAAATTTATAAAAGTTTTTAAGTTCATAAAAATGATGGTAAAAAAATCATCGGGTGTGGTCTTCGCAAAACTTTCTCGCATACTCTCTAAAAAAGTTGTTATATCAGAGAACGCCTCACATGGCAATAACGTGTAATAATACGAAACATCAACTTTTGGCGTGAATTTAGTATTTTTACCGTGCCAACATTGGCGAGTTATTTTACTATCAAGCTCTGATATGCGGTTAATAACATCTGAAAATCGAACCTATATTTTAGATGCTTTTTTCCCAATTGATTGAAGCAAAAATTTGTTAAAAGCCATATTTGTCACAAAATCCCATACCAATTTTGATACATTTAACTCATTGCATTTTTGAGTTATAGCGTTTTTGAGTTATCTTTGTCACAGACAGACTGTCGGTCATTTTCCAAAAATATGTTTTTCGAACTCAGATCTAAAATGTGGAAATTCGTCAAAATCTAGGGTTCGAATTTTTTGACGATTACTATACTTCCTCTATACTACGTATACATGAAAGTAAAAAGTAATGTCTTTAACTTTTACTTATATTGATACATGCGCAGTTCCAAGAAACTTCTCTAAAATCCCATTGTAAACACAGTGAATATTTAATCGTGTCTTCAAGCTAGCATCCACAATTAATGTTACGTAATCCCATAATGCAATGCGTAATATATATTTTATCCGATATACGAAACGTGTTGCAAATATTAAAGGCTGCTTAAGTCTGTTTTCATGAAACATCAAAAAAATCTTGATGCGTCTGAAAATCCGCACGAATTTTTGCTTTATTTATTCTGTTTTGGCTTTTTGGATCGAAAAACACGACTAACCAGTATTGTTTCCTGCAATTTTTACATCACAGAACAAGAAAGGAAAAAAGAATATTCCTAAAAAGAATATTCAATTATTTAGCAAAATTCTTCATCAGAAAGTGACAAAAAAAAAAAAAAAAAAAAAAAAACCTTTTGTAAAATGTCAGCTAATAGCTGAATCTGACATTGTTGAATCGGGCGATTCCGACGATTAGATGCTTTTCATTTATTTCCTTGTAAAAGAATTAATAGAGCTGCAATAATTGTGATAATAAAACGTTGTAACAAATGTGAATTGTTGTCAGAGATGAAACACAGGGTTAATTAAGGCAAAGCAGAGAGATTCATTACATGAAACAAGTATCAGTTATACGCTATTTGAATGAAAATGAAAATAGCTAAAGGAATTTTAAGATAGCAATATATTGTGGAAACATTGAATATTCATATCATGATAACTTTTCAACACAGCCTTGAATTTTGAACTTGTACAACCATTTTTACTTTTCCAAATACTCAATTTCCTAGTATATTTGATAGATCATGATTTTGAGCTATTTTATCGAGCTCGAATTTTTATACAGAACAAATGTAAAAAGAAATTTTACAATCTAACCTACTATAATGAGCATTAAATATAATTATTCTTTTCGGAGATTACATTCGTTGAATCTCAAATTCAAATTAAGTTATTTGATATTTTTTACAGGATCTAATATTTTTATCTAGATAATACAGGTTGAATTTTTGGAAAGATAATTGACTACTGAGCAGAAAATTTCGAATAAATAAACGATTTACTTCGACTAAAATTAAAAGGTAAATTACAATTTAAATTAAATTACGATTTACTTCGATTAAAATTTAACGATTTACTTCGACAAAAATTAAAAGATAAATTACGATTTAAATTATTACGTATTACGTAAACTTACGTATTATTACGTAATTATTACGTAAACTTACGTATTTTTGATTCATTTCAGTTTTTTTGAACAACTCAAATCATTTTCTTTAACTTGTAATTCTAAATGGAATCGCAAAATTTTTCGTATTTCTGTCTATCCGAAATTTTAATAATCTTAAGTAAAAATAGTAAAGGAAATCAACAAGGATTTCATTAATTTTTAGTAAATAAAAATTTCAAATCGTTTTCTTTTTTAATTATTACTAAATGAAAAAAGGGGCGCGATTTCCAAGAAGTTTAAAATAGTCTGCAAGCCCCTAAAGAAGAAGATTTGATTGCCAGTATCGTTACAAAGGATACTGAGTTTCTCTGAGCTGTATTAACTAGAATAAGACAGAAATGGTATCTTTTCTGGTTTTCTAAATAACCCGAAGAATAAAATGGTATAAAGGTACGATAATCTTGAAGCCAAAGCAACAAAGTTGTACTTTATTACTATAGACAAGGAAATGTACGAGAGAAACGACAGGTTGTTTAGGATGAAGAAATAGAAAAAAAACATGAAGTAGTTAGAGTTACAACATAAACTGTTTGTATGACCTTTACACAGACATGTCATTCAAAACACATCAGTATTTTATGACATATTTATTACCACCTTAAGCATCATAAAGAAGAAATAAATTTCTAAATAAACAATCAATCTATTTTTCTCAATTTAAAAAGCAGGAAACGAAGCATTTTCTCAATTAATTTTGCCAGGTGAAATATCCGTCGAAGTTTTATGAAGAGTGCATAATATTAGATTTCAAGGAAAAAAATAAGTTCATGCCCATCTTTTTTAAAAAAGTATGTCAGAAAATACATAGCCTCTACACATTCTGTAAATACTGCAGTTTGAGTTACGACGCATGTACAAATCAACACAAATATATTTATTGATTCTAGAGTTTTAAATCTACTCTGTTCGAATCCTTGGTACGATAAGGATTTTATTTATTTGATTTTAGTCATTGGTTTTAGCTCCTACTTTTAGGTTTTTTCCTATCACTGGTATTCAATATTTTATATGCGTAAAAAAAAACTTTAGTACCTATGGTTTTAATAACAGAACTCGACAGTTGAAATAACATTACGTTATGCAAATCTTATATCCATAATCAAGCTGGGTGAACGGGAAATTGATGTTTCTCAAAACTTTTATTTTAATTTTGTCATTAATAATATAATGATAGGAATACGTGAAAGAAATACATTTACCTCGAGCTCTAGTCTTGAGGGATAGATTGATTCTTCCATTTAAATATTCAGAGCCTCAAGAAACACTATGGCATTTTAACAAGACCAAGAATAGTTTTACACAAAAAAAAAAAAAAAAAAAAAAAAGAACAAACAAGAAAAATTAACAGAACAAGTAGAAGTAGCTCTTTCCAGTTGGGAAAGAAATATTAAATTCGTGCCGGCCAGATTTCATAGCGGGTAGTGATACAGTCACCACTTATAGCGGATAAATCGATTCCTCTTCTTAAATGTTCAGGGCTTCAGGAAACGCTACAGCATTTTAACAAGAACAAGGATATATTTATTTTATACAAAAAAAGAAGAAGAAAACAAGAAAAATTAATAGAACAAATAGAAGTACTATTCGTTTCAGTATTCTGAGACGGCCATTCTTCAACGATTCTATCTCGCAAGGGGTGACACGCGGAAGGATGTGCTCATTTCCGGAATTTACTTTATTGTTAAATGTAAACATCTCCTTTCCTCTAACACTATTTTGCAGAATTAAACCCATCCTAACGGATGCGCAAAAGCGCGGAGGGTTTTAGAATCCGTGCTCTTTCCAGTTGGGAAAGAAATATTAAATTCCTGCCGGCCAGATCACATAGTGAGTAGTGATATAGCAATCCCCACAATGTGTTAACTTCACTTTTTAAGGCTAAATATCACAAAGAGGAGAGAAGAATAAATATTTGATTTCTAGTTATCTTTGCTACTATACTATTTGAACATCTTTTTTTGAATCGGTATTTGTAGAATAGTTCATAGCAAGTCTCGCATCAATTTATGTCTCCAAAACATTGTCTTTTTTTTAAAATTATTCTCTGGCAATAAAATATGACCCATGTGAAGAAATAAAGCTCAAATTAGGAATAAAATTCGTAATTATATCGCGATGTCGGTTGAGTGGAGTTAATTGCTAAAGATATAAGTCATTTGGTTTTCCGTGGAAGTAATTGTCATCATCAAAGTACCTTTTAGTGTTAACAGCAGGATTACATAAAACTTTTTATTTCTGTGGGAAAACCCACATTTGTGCAAACTTATGGACATTAAAATATCCACCAAAGCATTTTTTCTTATTAAATAGGATAAAAAGATTCAATGTCTCTTTTAACAAAAAAATTTAGCTAGATTTTAGTAATGAATATTCCCTGATATGTTATTGTTTTTTTAATTTTAAGGAGGCGATTTTTTTTAAATAATCCATAAAAAGGAATTATTTAGAAAAAAAATGCTTTACAACTTTATTTTAATAAATTCGTTACCACAAATTTTTCCCAACCATAACCGCTGGAGTCCACAGAAAGCTCTTATTATTATAATGGAGGAGTAAACTTAAAAAGCTACTCTACCTTGATGAAAACAATTTTGGGCAAAACCAAATATAAATGGAAAGAAAGATTACTCTTTTTTTTGACAAATCAAAGTAACTTTCAGATAATATAAAGTAACTTAAATTCATATTAGTGGAAACAGGAACTGCAAGATTAAAGTTTAATAAAATTAATTTGTTTCTGGACGATTATGGTAATTTAAAAAAAAATCAATAATCATGGTAGCATTAATTGTATTTGAAGTAAAACAAATATGAATTTTTATTTCATATTTAATTGATTCAACGAATAGTTTCTGCCTGCCATTTCCATATCCCATTTGCAGTAGGGTCTGATCTATTGATAGAAAGTAGTCAATAGTAAAAGAAAAATAAAGGGGGAATTAACGTGTATTTTAGAACAGTAAAAGATAATAATAATACAAAATTAGTTGACAGAAAAAATAACTTAAATTTTCACGATTCTTTAAGAACACTTTCTCAATCTATTAATATCAATCAATCTATCTAATCCTCCATTATAATTCTGTAAGTCATTAATAGTTGCAGTCATATTACTGAAATAATGAAAGTAACTATTACAATTTGAAAATAAAAATTATAATAAATTAAATGACCAGGTTTAATGCTATTTGATATTCGTCTTGTATTTTTTAGCTTTATTTTCATAAATTGTTATAAACAAGCTGAACGATTCCACAAGCAAGGTTTTAATTGACTATTGATCAGCCTAATATTTTGAGGACAATAAAAATTATTGTTTTTATTCATAGAAGAAAAAAATTAAAAAAAAAAATGTTTTCCTTATTTTTACTAACCATGATGCTACAATTTTTTTTATTTCGGATATCATTATATTTGCGATATTTGTTTTCATAATGAATAATTTTATTTTCCATCCGCAGACGATAATTTTATTTGCAGCTTTTTACTCGTAGGTAAGATTATTAGGACTAAAATTTAAAAATAAAACGATTTATATAAAAGAAGTCATTAGATAAGCTTATCAATATCTGAAAATAATAAGTATTATCTCGGATGAGAGTTTTAAAAAAGAGTACGCAAAGAAAATGTACCCAAAGAATGGAATAAATCTAAGCAGACGAATAATACATGCCAATCATACCGCTCTAATTTTCTAATCCAATACATTGTACAAGAAGGAGATGGCTTACACATAAACCAGATAAGACAATGATTATTTAGAGTATACGCAATAATATTTATCTCATCACCGTGAAGTCAAGTGAATACATTCCATTTAAGATCTCCATTAAATATGAGGCCGATCGAATGAAGCTACTTTTTTTATCTGAGCATTTTTATGTATCTCATTTTGTATGAGTATGTTTTGAAGATAAAACTCCATTTAGTTGAATATAACCAGTACTATATTAATAAATAATAATCATAATAAAAACAAGGACAGTGCAAGAAACATAGAAACGAAAAATAGAAAATTGATATTTGTTTTTTTCACTTTGATAGACACTATAACAACTTACCAAACAAAATCGGAAACAATCAATATATTGCACGTATTCGATGAAATCAGTCACGTGTGTTTTCAAAAATAGACGCGTAATTTTTCAACTAAGTAAAAGAAAACAGACTTGTTAATTCATGCGCTGGAATATGTTGTCCCGCTTGTTTGCTTTTCAGCCAATCAGATTAATTTTCTCCCGATTTCTTCTCACGATAAAAATAGTAATTTTCTTCCTACTAAATTTTAAGCATTTGCTATTTTTAAATATGAGATTAGAATTACTGAATCTGGTAAAATACTTGATCTAATGAATCCAAGAATTAAATTGTATGAAATATTTAATATTTCGCACATTTATCATTTCATGAAATGGCTTATATTATTGCCAGAATGCTGATTTTTAACAAAAATCCTTTTACAAAATTTGGCAGGAAAGCATTACGATACATAAATATTGATCCGGTATCGAAATCTAACTTCTATCATTTTCTTTTGCATGTCTGGTAAAATCAATCAATCTATGGCAATCAGTCTGGCAAGAAAGTATTTCGTTATAAAAATATCGATCCTGTATCGAAATCTAACCTCTGTCATTACCTTTTGCGTGCCATGGAGCTATTCTTTCACTCTAACAAAGTTAGTAAATTTTTAAAAATTAAAAGTAAATTAAAAAATATCAAAAATAATGTTAAAAGGAAGTGAAAAATCTTTAATTGTTTTGAAAGACTTTTTTTTTATATTACCCAAAGATGTCATTCCTACTGAATAAAGTTTTCAACATAAAAGAAATAAATAAACCTCTAATTACGATTATTTTCCTTATATTTATCGAAATTAATTCTTTTATTTAACAAATTACGGCGGACTTTAAAAATTGCAGGGTTAAAATAGACATCTTCCCTCCTTTTTTTGTAATGGCATATAGAAAAAAAATTGCATCAAGCGCTCTTTATCACGAGTTTGTTCTCTTTCCTTGAGAATTCAAAGAAAGCAAGTTGTACTATTTTAGTATTAACAAAAAACGACGATTTGCGAAATAAGACTATATTGATGAAGATATAATCCTTGAAACAATATAAAATGTTTCATGATAAAACACCTCTAAATCTCGATGTACAAAAAAAGTCGATTTTTTCCCCCTGTTGCTTAGATTTCAGTATAAAATCGAACTAAAAAGAAAATTTAAAAAAAATATACATATCTGTTTGAGAGCACAAAATTGTGATAAATGTTTAAATCACAATGTAAAAACCTCAAGCTTTAAATCCGAGGACAGAAAGTAAAAGAACGCCTGCCAGAATGCGTCACTCCTTCAGTCGATCTGTCCCGTAAAATTTTAACTTAAAATATTCGAGGCCACAGATTTGAATGCGCGTCATTCGAAATTCTGGGGTAGGTTTTCCTGACTTGCATTAGAATTATTCTGAATTCATTTGGATATTTGCATTTCGCCATTTCTATTAATAAAATTATTTTTTCTTCTGATTTACTTCTTGTAAAATATTTCTTTATTCTTTAGAACAACTTCTTTTAGCAAGGGATCCAGGACGAATTTTATAATCTTTAATCTTATTTCAAAAACTTTATATTAGAGAAGAACACGAATGATTGTGAAAAATTCTCATTGTGAATGGTTGATAAACAATGGTGTAAAACTGCAGAAACTATATTTGATATGATACATTGTAAAAGGCTTCATTTTGAATTCGACAAACCCCGATTTGATATACTTTCTTGTGAACAACTGAAATGCAAGACTAGTAGAGGTTTCTGAACTCGCTTAAAATTTCAGACATAAAAGAAGTTAGTCTTCCACGAAATTCTTTAGACAAAGCTTTCTATTTTTTTTTCCAGAAATACATAAAATAAATAAATCGTTCCAAGGTTTGAAAGACAGTTTACGGTACTTTTCAAGAATCCAAACGATAAAAAAAATGATTCAACTTCAAATCGTATGTGCAATTTTCTTTGGAAATACTGAAAACCGACTGGAATAAAGTGGTTTTATGCAGCTACAATCGTTGTAGTTGGTTTCCATAAGAAGTTCGATTTTTTTTAAAAATGTACAGCATATTTAGATTTTTTGTCACAAAACAATGTGCGCATTTGTTTCTTCAACTATTAAATTTTGGCAAATATTCTTACAAATGTCCGATATTTCGCAACAGATCCCAACAGTACTATGAGATCTCTTTTGTATTTTTGATAGCTATAAAACATTTTAATAATCTCTCGAATTGATTAGGATATATTTGTTTCAAAAGACATTCATAATAAATATTAATTCAGTGCAAAACTATTCTATTTATTTATTTGTATTTTTAACAAAATTCACAATATTTATTTGAATATTAGCAATTCCAATATGTGATATTTAATTACAAGGATGTTTTTTTTAAATAAAATATGCCAAATAATATATAGAAAAAATTTAAACCTTAAATATTTAATAAGAGCATGCATGTTAAATTCATATATGAAATAAATTTTCATTTAAAGAAAATAAACTCATAATAATCGCGAATAATCAATTATTTTTGTAAAATCTAAAGCATGAAGTGAATTTGTTTCTTCAACTATTAAATGTTGGCAAATATTCTTACAAATGTCGGATATTTCGCAACAGATCCCAACAGCTTCTAATGCACCACACACCCAAGAACCACACACACACACACACACACATATATATATATATATATATATATATATATATATATATATATATATATATATATATATATATATATATATATATATATATATATATAGTATACGGTCTTCAAAGCAAATTTCTATCAAATTTTGAGTAAAATCTATTCGGAAGAAGTCCATCTGTCCTCTGTTCGAGTGTAATTTAACATGATAATAACAAAACTAAAATAGCTAGATAGATGATATTGATACACAGATTTAATATATACGGTGTATACACCTGTCAAATTTTGAGCCAAAACCAATTATGGGTTGAATGTCCATCGGTCTGTACTTTCAGAAAAATATAAATGCAATAATTCAAATACGCAGTAACTTAAATATATGAAATTGGTATGGGATTTTGTGGCTAATATAGTCAAATTTTGGCTCCATTCGATTAAAAAAAATCGTGTCTAAAACATAAATTCGATTTTAGATACTGTTAACACATGCCAGGGATTAATAGCAAAATAACTCTCCAAAGACGACACGATATATTCCGTAAAAATGCCAAATTCAAGCCGAAAGTTAATATTTCGTAACTATTGTACGCCAGTGCCATGTGAGGCGTTCTCTGGCATGACAAATTCATTAGAGAGTACGCTAGAAAATCTTGACAAGACCGTTCCCGATGGTTTTTAATTTCATGCCGTGTCGATTTGGAAAATGTGTGTTCAGAATCAGCACACATAAAGAAATATAATAACCGAATATAAATAAAGAATATATATTCATAAGTGGGTCATAAATTTAGAAAGAGGAAGAAGCATTCCAACAGCATATGGACATGAAAAAAATGCCATTATGTTCCAAATCTTAAGTTCGTTCTATTTAAATCGCACAGAATCCTTTCAAATAACATAAGAAGGAATAGGGGAATGTTGCATTTCTAGGATACAATAGGTCCAAAAGGGGTGACCCTTGTCACAATTGAATGGCTTTTGAAAAATAACCTAATGTTTACTTTTTTTTTGGGGGGGGGACGTTTCATCAACTCGAAATTTCCATTGCTCTAAAGACTCATGCAAAACGGAGTTGATCTCTGGATTGATTTAGATGCTGGATAAGGAATAATGTTTGAATTTATTATAAAATTATATTAAAATATGTACTTAGATAAGTGTTGGCTGTTATTTTACATTAATTTTTTTGTATCATCTCATCTCAAGAAAATGTTCTCAGAATTAAAAGTCCGAAAATTTATTGACATTCATGGATTCATAGTGTTAAACTTCATAATAAAATTTATTTCTACTAACTAGCAAAATCTGATCCAAAAATCCAATTACAATTGCCACCAAATGTCTCATATGGCTTTTGAGTCATTAAATTTCAATACTAGTCATTCATATCTGCTGCCATTATGATACATAAATTTAAAAAATTATAATCTTTGTATTCGAGATTCACAGTTCAATATTCCAGTCGTGCTAAGTTCCTTGATTATATAACCTCTCGGCATATAAAAATAGAATGGTCAAGAAACACACAGCACCTTAAATAGAATACAGAAAGTTTTTTTTTTAATTGAGTACATTTAGATAAAAAATAAGCGGACTTTTCCAGCTGATAAATTTATGAAAGAAGTATGCAGTTGGGGAAATAAAATGAAATAATTTTGAATAATGTGCAAATTTGATACTGAAACAAATATTTGATAATAATTTTACATTCATTTTGACAATTTTACGAATACGTAATTATAATCACTAAAAAGATTTAAAAAAAAATCAATACCTTTTTTTCATTTATTTGAAATGCATATTAAATCGAGAGAGAGAAATAATTTAACAGAAATGCGCATACAAGACATGAAATCTATTTTTACTATCCTTTGTTTGAGAAAAGTAAGCAATTTGTAGACTACAAATGCATAATTTTAATTTTGAAACTACGTAAAAATCAGACAGATTTTAGTAATAGCTTCAGTTTTATCAATAAAATAATATCTTCATTCATTTTTGTTTTCAAATATACGGACAAAATGTATTAAATCTTTATTTCCTAAAATAAATTAGACAAAAAAAAAAAAAAAAAAATAGGCACCTGTATTCTGTACGGCTAATACTAGTCTGAAGAACATTTCCTGTTTGGTTTTCAAATTCAAAAGACAAAGACAGGGCCGTTAAACCACAAAACTATTCTTTATAAGTTCTATTACACAGAATTTCTTTCGATGAAAAACAAACTTGGAAAAAAGTGGAACTTCATATCACAGAATGGAAAATACTTATACAAGATACATATTTCTTTAATAATTTATTACTGGTTATAAATTCCTGAGACGTACTTTGAAAACTTATCTTTATATCAACGAAATGCAACAGAGACTGCTAAGCGATGGAAGATTGTCACGAATTCATTCTAAAAGAAAAGTCTAACGTCATGTTTTACAATTGGTTGTTTTTAAATATACAAATGTTTTAAGAAAAGATCAGCAAAGAAAAATCTTTTGAAAACAGTTTTTTGACTTGCTTTGAATTGAACTGAAATATAAACAATTAGCAGAAGCCATTTTTTATTGCAAACTTGTTGATAAAATGAATACCAATGTGTATTCACTTTATAGGTAATTTGTATTAAACAAAATTAGTGGTTGTGTATTCAGATGTAAGCTTTCATAGCAATGCTCGAATTAAAATTGATATCTTAGTATCAAAACCCTTTTTTTAGAAGCAGATTTTGAAAATTTGGCAGTAAAAATGATTCGGTAAGAAAAAAAAAATTACGTGTCATAGAAATGTATAAATTCTTTTAAATATTTAGACATTTCACATAATCCAACTTTTACTGGAAACTGTTTTGCCATTGAAGCTTAAAATATAGATAACGCTATCAATGGAAAGGTAGCAAATGTCAATGTTCTGCGAATGATGGTTTGAGGGTGTTAGAAAGGATTGAAGGAATAAAAGAATGTTACTGAGGTTGTCTTCCTAACCCCCTGCGGACCTTTTCAGCTTATAGGTAAACAACTGTCATGCTAGATTAGAGATAGTTAAATGGTAGGGAGTGATCACTCTAATATTCTTTCCTAAGAAAATATTGCACCAGATCTTATAATGACAAAGACATCAAGAACTTCGAACAGTTAATTTTCCAGATTTTATTTTTCATATATTTGCGGATTCCTTTACAAGGAATTATTAAATTTTTCTATTTTTTAAAATTAAAAATAGATACCATGTGCATTTATCAATGATATAATTTCCTATTATAGGAATTTTGAAGGACATTTATATGCAATCAAGTGTGGCAATAATAGGAGGGATTTAAAATGTTAAGGATTAATAGTTTTTAATGCATGCTCTGAAGGTGATGATTTTTTTTTAAATTCTGAAATAAATATTTCATTTAATAATTCAGAAAAGTTTCACTAATTTTATAATGCAACTCAAGGTTAATTTTTTTCTAATATAATCAATAATCCGTGAAATTTCATATTAAAATTTATGCAATGTTACATTTTTTTTTTGACTTTTTGTTTGAGTTACTTTCTTATAATACGAATAAAGCATAATGGGAAAATAATTATGAAGGTTTATGAATTTCTCTTTGCAAAATAAGAGCATTATTTTAAAGTAGTAATATTTCCGAATTTCGGCTAAAAATAGTAATCTCTATTTCTCGCAGAAAGTTCTAAATTTTTTTTTGTTTGCTAAAAACATTAATCAAATTCATAACTTTGAATAAATTTTATTGTAATTAAAACAATTAAAACCTCTGAAGGATTATCATTATTTTAAATAAATACTACTACTTTTATTTCCCATTTTAATTTAAGCATACATGGCAATAGTTTTCATAGAAGTTCCTAACTTTTATTAGATAAAATCATAGGAAATTATTTGATGGAAATCATTACTGCAACGAATATTTTAAGAAAAATAGTTTATGTTATATAAACAAGGTAATTTTTGTAACGGTACGTAGCACAAGTTATTTTTAAAAGAATTATAAACAGCTATAAACAGACTTACCATGCCATGTTCCTAATTATGTTTTTTTCTCCCAAAGAACGTTGTGGCATTTAAACATTTTTGTGATCATTTGCTTATACTTTCTAATTCTAAAAATCTTAGAAAAGTGTTGGTAGTACCCGAATTCCAAAAAGTGGTACGTGAATTTCTATGAGTTCCTTTTAAAAGACAGTTTATTTTTCTAGAGCACAGAGGAATTTATTAAAAATTTATTAAATCCCAAATATACAGAGAATAGCGTCCATGCATTTTTTTCCCAAAAATTATTTGTCAAGTGCAAGATGAATTATTTGAATATTTTCTTACCGATTAGAAACTTTCTGTGACTAGTTATTGTCTTATTTAGAAATCACTGAAATTTGCAAAAATGAAAAATTGCTTAGTTCCTTAGAACAACTTTTGCAAACTCAGTTTTTTCTCGTTTTCTTAAATAAATATTTGTTCTTTGAATATTTCACGTGTCAAAGATTTTGAATGAAAAATAAAATAATTTTCAGTAATTTAAAAAAAAAATAGCAAAAGCCATTTTCTTCCCAAATTTTTATTTCAAAAAAATTAAAATTTAGATTACAATGTAATAATAAAAGAAATTGATTAAACATATTGATTAAGTAGATACCTATCAGAATCGAACATCCTATGTTACTGTTATATATTTTATCCTTTTAACAAAATGCTAAAAGAGTTCATTAAATTTCTAAAAAGAAGCTACGATAGAGCATTATGTTTCAACAAAATTCCTGCTATACAAAATACAAAAGTGTTAATAATAAGCAGACGATTTCGGATATATTGCCATAAAAAACAATTTGAAATTTATGACAGAAAGTCGTTTGAACAGCAAATGTAAGCTTCATTGCTATATGTTTTATATTCTTTTAAACAATCACAGAATATTATTAGAATGTGATATTAAAAGAATTTTAATTGTCGTTTTTAAGAACATTCTTTATTTGAATTTTACCAGCATGGAAAAGAAGTGTTCGTTTTACGTTCTTCTGCGTCAACCATTCCATATGTTTACATGCCGCGCTGTAAAGGGTATTGCGCAGGTGTAAATTTTATGTAAATAGAATATATTTCTTACCTTTGTGTTAGTGAGGTCTACCACCACCCAAGAGAAGAGGACGATTTCTTGTTCGTCACATCCAAGCTCTTCGTGTAGCCCAGCAGTCACAGTATAGATAGCAACCAGATACTTTGCCATCACCAGAAGAGTTTGTTTATTATAGTTTTAAAAAATAAATACGAAAACGGAATTAAAATGTGATTAACACCTTCACCCTGGTGCTTGTTACCCGGGGACCGCCAGAATGCCAGGGGGAGAGGGAGAGAGGTAAAAGTAAAAAATAAATAACACTAAAAAACTGCGACCAAACCAATACCACAACACACACACACCATCAACCTATACCTCAACCTGAGCACTGATCGCTCGGTTGCTGTTGTCGCCGCTATCCAACAGGTAAGAGGAGTTTATTCCCTACGTGTCTTTTTGTTTTTTGATTTTTGTCCCTCGTTTCCGTACAGGTAGCCTAGGAACCTGTTGCACAAGATCTTAGGCCAGTTTCCTCGTGCGGGAGAATTTTCGGACGGGTTGCTCTGGCAGAAGCGCGCGATAGTTCTTTTGCCACCAAACGAATAAAAAACACATTTTGCGATTTTGATAAAAGTAGAAATTTGTCAAATAATAGCGAGACGTTGATAAGAATGAAGTTTCGATTCGGTATCTGTATAACAGACGTGCTAGAGTTGCTTATTGCTCTATTCTCTTATTATAATATTGAAATTCTTTATATATTGGGATTACATTTTAGTTTGAAAGCAAAATATTTTTTCAAATGATTCGGATCATGTTAATTAAATGTTGACATAAAACATGATTTTAAATCCTTTGATTATTAATTAAAACTTTTGAAATGAATATTTTGGCTACATTTTTTTTTTCCATTTCGATGTTTTCAATTGAAAATCTTGAACCGAAAGCTTTTTCAAACATAAATATCTCTGATAAAATAAATCTTAATTCAATTTGTTAAAAAAAACTTATCAATCTATCTGAGGTGTTCTCTTTTATTATTATTTCATATATCTTTAGAAAAATATTTGAAAATATAAAAATGGCTGATAAAAGAACATTATTGTAATGTTCCGGAACATGCTGTTTAAATATATGAATAAGCATGTAAACAGTTACAAATCAAAAGTAATATTTAAATTTTTGATTTTTTTTGTTCTTAATTAAGGTATTTCATAATTTCTTTTTGTTGAGCTCATTTTTTTTACAAATCACATTAATTTTTTGAAAAGAAGGCAGTGATTTATTTCAGATGAAATAAATTATTGCTCTAGTTGGAGGAAACTTGCCATGCAATTTTTAAAAAAAGGATATTTTGTTATTACTTTCAAAGTGAATTTTAGGAATATACTTAATTGTATCTGTTAGAATAAAATTGGTTAAAAAAAACTCACAAGATTCAATCTAAAGTTTTTGATTGTCATAAGTAATAATTCCTTGAAAAAATCCAGTTGATTTTGTAGAATGAAAGCTTGTGGATTAAACAAAGCAGCTAAATTTTCTCTAGTTAAATCTATAAATATTCTCAAGAAATATTTAAAATTACTTTTTTGATTGATATTTTTTTTCTTCTTTATGTTATCAGACGATAACATCGAAACTTTCATTTCATCTAAAAAAATATCTAATTAATGATAATAATTTGATTATTAAGCTTTTGATTCCAAGAAAGTTAAAAAAAATGAATCATATCTAGTTATTTATACAACTAATTATAATTTCATCCGAATTAGATGAGCGCAAAATTTAAATACATTTATAAATGTAAATTTGAATCCTTTTCGTGTGTTTTCATGGCATATTAAAGAAATTTGAATACATATTCAAAAATATATTTGATTCTATTAAATAATATATTTGATTCCATAAAATATATTTGATTCCATTAAATAATATATTTGATTCCATAAAATATATTTGATTCCATTAAATAATATATTTGATTCCATTAAATAATATATTTGATTCCATTAAATAATATATTTGATTCCATTAAATAATATATTTGATTCCATAAAATATATTTGATTCCATTAAATAATATATTTGATTCCGTAAAATATATTTGATTCCATTAAATAATATATTTGATTCCATAAAATATATTTGATTCCATAAAATAATATATTTGATTCCGTAAAATATATTTGATTCCATTAAATAATATATTTGATTCCATAAAATATATTTGATTCCATAAAATAATATATTTGATTCCGTAAAATATATTTGATTCCATTAAATAATATATTTGATTCCATAAAATATATTTGATTCCATTTACAATTTTAATATAGATTCGTGATTTTTCTTTAAGAGTCATATACTAAATCCGATCCACTTATCTCTTGGAATTTCTGAAAATTTACTATTAATATACAAATAGACAAATGCAGAGGCGTAGTTCACCCCCCCCCGTTTTAAAATTGTCTAAAACATCGAAATTTTGCCAAAATCGCATTTCAAGATTTAAAACAAAAATTGCAAAATTTTCTTAACACGTACTTCGTATTTAGAAAAAAAAAAAAAAAAAAGAAGATAAAGAGAAAAAAAAATAGATAAGGTTAAATGAAACAGAGAGATGATAGTTGTATTTTTATTTATTCTTTTGTGTTTTGCAATTCAAATATCACATTAAACATGCATAAGCAATACAAAACGAAAGGGAAAAATTGTAATAATCCCGATAAAAATGACTCAAAAAGAAGAATTTTCATTCCAAATCCATTATTATTCTACTAATGCTTACATCATTTTAAGATCGTTTTTGTCTCATAGATCCATTTACATTCGATTTTTGTCAAAATTCATAGAAGTGCGGCTTATCTTATGCAAATGAAATTTCTCTTGGATAGAATTTCCCATCGAATATAATTAGAAGATTTAACTTTGAGAAAATTAAAGCCTGAGTTTTGGTTCGTGTTCTATTTCAGACTTCATTGGCTAATTATCTTATTTTATAGCAGTAAGTTATTTCTGAAGTATCAGTTAGGCGTTTTATAGAAATTTTTGTGAGATTTTTTTTTTCTTTCCGTATATAATATATCAAAGCCTATTTTTTGATCAGTGAATATTTGGAATTCACTTCTTGTCAGATTTTCATATTCACTTACAGCGATTTTAATAAAATAGCAAAAATTGTAGAATTGAAAGTAGCTATAGTGACTTTAGAATTTGTGTTTCAACTTATACCAACATCAGTTTGATGTATTACTGCTGGTATTAAAAAATTAGTCACAATATTATGCACGTTTCACTTAAAATTTCAAAATATCAAAGTGCTGCAAATTCCCTGATAAAATGTTGAGAAGCAAAATATTGAATTAAAGTTGTATCTTGTAGACTAAGATTTTTTAGACAATATCAAATTACCATCTGCTTTTGGTTTTTTTCTCATTATTAGTGTATTTCCGGATTAAAAAAGTATATTTGAATATAAATAAAATATTTGTTGCAGAGATTTTAGAAATAAAAATTCTTTGAATTATTCTTTTTAAAATAATGGGAGGAATTAAAAGATGGTAATGGAACAATAACGAAATTTATTTAAAATTAGCATTCCATTTAAAGATATTAAAGTTAACAATGCATTTAAAGTTGTACAGAACCATATTTTATTATTGAAGAAAGATGTTATGAAAACAGGCAATGCAAATGGTTTTGGTACTTGGTATTGAAAGTACTTTTTAATTTGTATTTTAGGATATTATCAAATTGAAACAAAATTTTATATTATATCAATTAAAAATAAAATTTCTTTTTTTTATATACACTAGTTGCTTTTGATTCGCTAGGATTAATGCTCGCCATCATTTAAAATTCAATATTTTATGCAAGTCTTTAGTCTTCTTATGCCTTTTTCAGGAAAATATTTTTAAGTTCCAAATTTTGATAGTTATAATAAAGATGAATATGCTTTTTTGTGTGAGGGAGCTTATAGGCCAGGCTTTTGACTTAGAGCTACAAAGTAACGTATAGATACTTCAGAAGGTGGAAAAATGTACATCAGAGAGACATTAAAAAATTTTAATTAGAAATTTAATTAATTAAAAATTAAATGAAATTTTTTGTTTTCCGGCAATAACTTCCGAAAATATTACAGTGCAAAAATAATTTTTATATCAACTTAAAATTTAAAAAAAAATATCTTTTCAATCATATAGATTTTTTAAGTTTGCATTTTCAACTAATTAAAAATTATTTCAAGCATATTTTCTGACAATATATTTCACAAAAGGTAAATATAAATTTTAGCCTGCTAGGAACAAGCCGTTAGATCAAGAAATAAGAAATTTAGATGTAATTATTTGCTAGATAAAAGGATACACCAAAAAAGATTTTTGAACGATTTTAATAAGATTATTTACTAAGAATTTATCGTAATGTTAATGTTTTCTTCAATAACGTGGAAACTTTGTTAACCCAAAATTATTAATCTCTCTAAATTAAAAAATGATTTTGGATGATACCTATTTGATTTCCGTACTATTTTTTCTCATTTTTCAAAACATTTTTATTTTATAACAGAATTTTTTCACTATTTGTTTTACGATGATATTAAATAAATAATGTCGTGTCCATGTTTATAGTTGCTTTAAAAATAGTAATTTTTAAAGTAAAATAAAGATGGAGAATTAACACATAAAAAACATTATCATTCAACGACATTTCTGCCTACAGGATTTAAGATTTTTTAAAAAAATAATTTCTTTCTTTTTTTTAATGTAAAATTCTAAAAGGCCATTTAATTGAGATTCATTCGATCATAAATTTATAAAAAAATTTTAATGAAATTTCTAGTTTAAATATTCTATCATGATAATGTTTCATATTTGAATGACCTAATATTATTTAAAAAAAATTCTTTGAATTATATAGTAACCATAACCTGCACAAAAAACGGCCTGAATATCATAACACACAATTGGTGTAAGTATAAATACAGTTATTCAAATATTAAAAATTAATGCTGTAAAATAATATTTAGTTTTTTAAGAAAAATTATTAAAACTAAAGGGAAAATGACAGATAAATAAAATTAATATAACTGAAAAGCTGTTTATTTCAAAGTTATTCAAAATTGGGAAAAAGTTAACATTGAAAAAACGTTAGCTAATATTTCGATTAATTTTTAATATTGTAATTAAAATTTCCAAAATACTTTTCTTAATGGGCACCTAATGATAAAAAAGTAATTAACTATTTATCATATTTAATATCTCTATTTTTTTCAGCAGTCTGCTGTTTTGAACGATATTTGATTTCTTCTTTTCGCATCACACAATTTGCAAATAATATGTAGCTCACAAATATGCGAGTCGTGAAAATGTTAAACACGTTTTGATTTCTTTGATACGTCGGAGCATCGTGACGACTTAAGGAAATTTTTTGCGAATGTAATCGTCAAGAAATTCAAATCGACTTTTGAAGTTCCCCTAACAATTCCTACGAAAAACATATTTTTAATATTATGTTTTTCTGTCTATGAACACAATAACTCAGAAACATTTTGAACACGAAAACGGACGGATTTCGATATGCGGTCTTTACACCAAATTTGTTGATGTCTATTAAATTTTGAGCGAAATCGAATCAGAGGAAGTCTGTCTGTCCGATTGTCCGAGTATATGTGAACACGATAACTACAAAATGTATGATTCTCTTTCCAATTTTTGTTTCAATCTATCGGAAAAAAAAAGCGCCTAAAATAGATATTCGATTTTTTGTAACTTCTATTTTAACTGGCACAGTTTGGCCAGTATTGGCCCTTGCGCCATTAAAAAACAATCAAATCAAATCTATTTTAACGGCATATCAGTGATTAATTGCTCCCCTCACCCTTTCTTCAAGAAAATTATTTTATAAGAATATTTTAATTAATTTTTGCTTACATTTATTAAGACATATAATCGCAAATATTATCTTTTTCTTTATTTAGTTTCGGAGGAATGTATATAGTATATCTTCTTTTACCGAAGGGGACATTTTGACCATTCGAATAAATATTGTTGAGAATACATATATTTATATTTAAATATGCAACGGCTTTATAGGAACGCACATAGATATAGGTATAAATATAGAAATAAGTTAAAATGTGTGTATATAAAAAGCAAGGCAAAAACAAAAAGTCAGTCAGACAGAAAATAATATAAGTTGTTAGTAAGAAGTTGCGTAAGTCAATGTTTTGATAGAAGATGATGGAAAAAGAATAGATGGTCTTGAAAACCTAGATTAGAAAATAAACACTTTTTTTAGTAAATAAACACAGAGGAACTGCCTTTTCATCACACCAGCAAATATATTGAAAATATATAATTGAAAAGTTTTTCTATTTTAACTTCATAATAGGTAGGCCAATTTATATTTTTCTAATTAAATACCAAAAGACATTTTGGTATTTAAGAGTTAACCCTTTTATAGCCCTTATATAACCCTTATATAATCCCTTTATAACCCTATTATTAAACCCTTTTATAGAAATATGTATATGCCAAATCATGGTAAACCTAGTTTTAAAATTTTAATTAATAAATCATTTTTGGATACATTTGAATTAATTAAAATTTATTGTTAAAAGTATTAATACTAAGTATATCAGAACTTTAGTAAAAGTGCTGAAACGCAATTCCATCCGGGAATTATACTCTTACAAATTTAAAAAAAATATTTTTAGTACCATTAATTGAGATAAAAAAAACGTTTTTAACACAAAATACTCAAATCAAAAGTGGAAACTCAGAAGTAAATGCATCGCAACGCAAAGTAATGACAGAAGCCTTTATAAGAAAAAATTCCCTACAACTCGGAATAAAATCCCCACGACGAAAGAGTGAAAACTTTTCCAACCCGGGAGCGGTCTTCTGATTGGCTTACTGAAAGTTTTCCAAACCGACGTGGCACCTAGCGGAAAACGGCAAAAAGCAGTCCCTCCCTCTGCCTCACCTGGTTACCTCCTCCCCCTTCCCCGAGTCTACCTGTCGAATAGACGAGATAGGGAAGAAATGAGCGTGGCTGCAGCGATGCCGGCGAAAGTTGCGGAGAAATCCCAAGTTTTGAGGGAACCGAGTAAACATTAAGATTATGTTTCTTATAGGTCATCGAGAGAACCGATTGTTACAGCTGCTCATTTAACAAAATTATCGTGCTTGCCATGGAAGAAATTTTTAGTAAGATTGTTTTAATAGATATAAAGCGTTTCGGTATATCAGGTTATAAAATTAAAAAGTTCCAAATTAATCTATGAAATTTAATATTTATGTAGTTTAAAATTAATATTAAAGTAACTTTTGTTACCTATATATTTTAAATAATTGTCAAAATCAAAGAACCTATTTTACACACCAACTATAGATCCTATTTCGCCAATTTTTAATTCACATGAAAGTAGATTCATAGTTCATAGTAGTATTCATAGATATGTCATGAACGAACGAGTGTCTCATCCCCCCCTCCCCTCGACCAACTTGTTGATTATTTCAAGAAAAATCTCAAATGCAGCACTTTACTGCTCATTCTCGGGGGGGGGGTATGACAGGATGCCCAGACCAAACCATTGTACACATTTCCCAAATTGTATTACACATGAAAATTCATGATCCTTAGATAATCCCTCAACAGTCGTCTGCAGCCCCTCCCCCATTCTTACCGCTTCCAGAAATATTGCAAATAAATAAATAATAAAAAAAAAAATAAAAAAAAAATTGCAAAGCTTTCCAGCTAATAATTCAGTTTGCTGACGGCGTCATTGCATAGGGGTAGCGCATCTTCCCCGTGATCTGGGCGTCCCGGGTTCGAATCCCGGTTCGGGAATGGTTGTTCTTCATCTGTGAGGTGTATGAATGTGCCCCTCCTCCTGTAATAAGGGGTTGTGCAAGCGAATGTGTGAGTTTCATCTTCTTATGAGCTAGAAGTCAGACTTCTGCCCTCGGGTGCTCAGGGGTCTTTACCCTCAGAAGCTACTGCACGCCCTTTCCTTGGTAACGCGAACAGGATATCATCATTCAGATTGCTCTATGTTTATTGTGCAAATATAATTTAAAAACAATCTATTTTTGTTATCAGATATATTTAATCAATATTAAGTAATATTTCACTTTCTCGTATATGTAGTATAGAGAAAGTATAGTATAGTATAGTATACAAATTATAGAGAAAAGATTCGAACGCTAGATTTTGGCTTATCTTCTTGTTTTAGACCTCTCTGAGTTCGAAAAAGTTTAGAAAATACCCGTCTGTCTGAAAAAGATAACTCAAAAATGTTTTCAGCTCGACGATTGAAATTCGGCATACTGTCTTTACATCGTATTTGCAGATTTCTATCAATTTTGTTTGGTTTAGTTTAGTTATATTAACGTCCCGTTGTAAAGCAACACTAGGGCTATTTTGGGACAGACCTGGTCATTTTGAACCGCGGTCAGATGACGAGGACGACACCTCCCTCTCCACACCACACCATACCATACCATACCAGCGGGAGGGCGTTTGGCATGATGGATTTAACGTGCAATAGACCTCCTTACACGACGGTTCTTCGGTGGAATCGGGTCTCGAATCTGAAACCCTACGGCTCACAAGCCGAGACCTTACCACTAGGCCACCGCGGTCTTATCACATTTTGAGTAAAATTTATTCAGAGAAAGTCGCTTTATCCGGCTATTCGAATGTAAGTTAACCCTTTCTAGGGCCGTGCGAAATATGCTTCCCACCAAATTTATCAATCTTTGTATGAAATTATGTAGGTTGGCATAAGTTCTGGCAATTTTTTTTAGAAAGACAGAAACTTAGATGCTTCAGTTCTTTATCTCACACAAAATGATGGGTCTTGATTTGTTAGTTAATTATTAATTAACCAAATTAATTAATTAATCAAATTAAATTTATCTAATAAGCTAAATGAATCCCTTTTCTTATTCGAATTTCAAGCCTAAAAATATTTTAACATAATATGACTAGAAAAAAATGGCCCTTTAAAGGGTTAACACGATAATTACAAAACGAAGACAGCTAGATAGATAGAACCGGATACACAGATTTAACATCTATAATATGGACACCTGTCAAATTTTGAGCCAAATCCAACTACGGGTTGATTGTGTGCTGGTCTGTACTTTCTGGAATATGTAAACCCGATAGCTCGAAGACGCATTAACTTAACTATATCAAATTTGATATGGGATTTTATGATTAGAAGTGCAATTTTGTATCAAATTTTTGTTTCAATTGGTTGAGAAAAACCTGTCTAAAACACAAATTCGATTTTCGGGTGCTATTAACCGCCTGCCAGTTATTAATCGCCAAATAACTCGCCAAGAATGTCACGATAGATTTAGTAAAAATGCCAAATTCACGCCAAATGTTAATATTTCGTAACTATTGTACGCCAGTGCCATGTGAGTTGTTTTCTGGCATGGCAAGTTTATTAGAGAGTATACTAGAAAGCTCTCGGGAGACCACTACTGCTGGTTTTTAGATAACTTCTTAATGTATAAGATTTCTTCGATACTCTGTATTCTAAATAACATTTAAATAACTAAATAAACCCAAGAATATTTATGACTGCATTCTAATAGAATATTATGATTAGAAGTGCAGTTTTTTTTTTGTCAAATTTTTGTTTCAATCAGTTGAGAAAAACGTGTTCTAAAACAAAAATTCGATTTTTGTATACTATTAACCAAATGCCAGGGATTAATCGTCGAAAAACTCGCCAAAGATAACACAATAAAAATGCTAAATTCATGCGAAAAGTTCACACCAAAGGATAATATTTTGTAACTATTGTACGCCATTGTCATGTAAGGTGGCATGACAGTTATTAGAGAGTATGGGGGAAAGTTTTTTTTTTGGGGGGGGAACTCCTGCTGGTTTTTACATAACTTTGTAATATACATGATTTCTACTATAGCCTGCATTCTGAATAATATTTAAATAACTTGATTAACCCCAATTTTACCATGATTGCATTTTAAGATTATTTCTATAAGTTAGTTGAGAGTATCTGCATTTTCAAAACTTGATGGAGTCTCTTGGAGCAAGAGGGGATCGTCACAGAGGACTAGGGTTGCTTCCAGTAATAAGGGGCATTTCCTCCGTCAGCCGTTCGTTACTGATGAATTCGAATGTCTGCTACCATCAGACCGTGGCTTTTTTTCTCTCCCAGCCCTCTTTGTAACGAGCACAATTAAAACGCCTGTTCTCACACTCAGCTACAAGCACCAGGGTGAACGGACTGGCAAAAAGCGATGCTTCAGAAGATCTTGCAAGGTGATTCGCTTTTGTATCAGGAAATTTTCTAAAACAGTAATTATGTAACTGGATTACTAGTTACTTATTCTTTTTTGCACCACCATTTCAATTGAAAAATATTCTATCAAGGCCAAGAATAGTTAGGAAATTTTGTTCAAACATTTTTAAAAGATATTTTATATCTGCTGACAATCGAAAATTTTGGATCTTTTAACAAATAATATATTTTATGTTTCAACTGGTTTAAAAAATATGATTTGGTTTCGTATGAAAATTCGGATATTTTTTCCCACAATAACGATGCAACTGGATTACTAGTAAGCTAATCTTTTTGTACCATCAATTCTCTTGAGAAAACCAAGAAGGATTACTCGAATTTTTCCAAGAATTTTGTAATGATATTTTATATTATGCTTCAACTAGTTTAAAAAGTTCAGTTCGCTTACATGTCAGGAAATTTTCTCCAGCAATAATCATGTAACTAGATTATTAGTGAGCGATTCTTTTTGTATCACAATTTCTCTTTAAAAACTTTCTGTCAAGATTAAGAAAGGCCAGAGTTCCTTCTAGCACATCTTAATGATATTTTAAATCAGTTGAGAATCAAAAATTTCGATTTTTTTAGCATAGAATATATTTTTTATTATATTTCAACTGGCTCGCAATCATGCAAAGAAAGTTTTCTCCCAAAATAATTATGTAATTGGACTATTAATGGGTTACTCTTTTTTGTACCGCCATTTTTCTTGAAATGCTTTATGCGAAGATCAAAAAGAATTTAGCATTATATTTTTCTATCCGCTGACAGTCCAATATTTAAAACCTTTTAGCACAGAACACATTTTAAATATATTTCAACTAATTGAAAAAAGCTTGCTTTGATTTAGTATTAAGAATAATTTTTACAAAGTAATTATGAAACATGGAAATTCGTTAAAATCTCGAGTTCAAATTTTTTGACGAATACAGCATTTTTCTTTTGTATTCAGATTCCACTCAGAGAAAGTAAACAAAGGGAATATCAAACAGTTTAACATAATTTGGTTACTGGTTGTTTATCTTAAATCAATGAAGGGAATACATTTGGCACGTTGTTGTGATTATAGAACAAAATAGAACTACATGTTTATATTTTACTTGAGTTGCTGATAGCATATAACATAAATACAAAATCCGTTAAAAACTGTTTTTCGGTAGCCTACAACCCACAGGCATAATTTAAATTAAGGCTTACGTCTAATATAATTAGGAATAAATGTATCTCTATCGATTGGCAATACTAACTGGATCTCAAATATCTCTCTGTATTACAACAATAACTAAGGATAATTTACTAGTCCCTTAGCAAAATCTAAATTAAACCATAACCGTATTTACATTCTGAAGTATGCCGTAAGGAGAATGAAATAAACCAGCGGAAATGGTCTCCTAAAGCTTTCTCTTATATTCTTGCATGACATTGGCATACAATAGTTACTAAATATTAATTTTTGGCTTAAATTTAGCATTTTTACTAAATCTATTCAGTCACTTGGCGAGTTTATTGGCGAATAAACTCTTTTAATCGCCAACGCCGACGGAATTTCATAAATCCGTCGCATAGTGTTAATAGTATCCGAAAATCGAATTTGTACTTTATATACGTTTTTCTCAACCGAATAGAGTAAATATTTTATATAAAACTGTACTTGTAGTCACAAAATCACATAGCAAATTTGGTATATTTAAGTCATTGCCTTTTCGAATGATCGTGTTTACGTGTTCTTGAAAGTACAGACCGACGACAAAATTTCACAGGTGTCTACATTATAGATGTTAAATCTGAGCACCAAATTTTATCTAACTAGATCTCTTCGTTTTGTAATTGTTGTGTTAACTTATATTCGAAGACGGACTTCCTCTGAACGGAATTTACTCAAAATTTGATGAAAATCTGCAAATTTGATGTAAAGACAGTTTTTTTTTAAAAAATCAACTGTCTAGCTGAAAACGTTTTTGAGTAATCTTTGTTAAAGACCGTTGGACATTTCACAAAAGTATTGTTACGAACCTGTGATGCGGCTTCCCAGCATAGCTGGTTCCATAGGAGGTCCCAGAGCGTGGCGACAAAATTGGCGACGATTTGGTGACTTGGCGACGAATTTGGCGAATTTGGCGCCAAAATAGATTATACCCGAAACATCGTGAATTTTCCCGATCCGTCCAGTAGGAATGGAGATACGCCTCGAACGTTCCTGATTGGTTGAGAGGCTTCTAGCCCCGCCTCCTGTGACCTATAAGAGGAGTTGCAGCTGCCGGGGAGTCGACGGTGAATTGGGTTGCGAACCAGTGGAGCCGAAGAGTAGTCGGAAGCGAAAGGGTAGTCGTCGTGGTGAACCAGTGGTGAATTGAGTCGTGGACCAGTGGAGTCGAAGAGTAGTCGGAATCGACGGTGAAGAACTCGTCTTCCAGGAACTAGCGGAGCAGCGACGGAGTAGAGCTGCTGTGTATACTGTTGTATGCTGCACGTCTCGGCTGAAGATAATCGTCTTCTGTGCTGTATATAGTTGTCGTCTTTGTGCTGTCCTGTGTGTCTTCGTGTAAATTAACGTCGTTGTTTCATTTTCTACTGCTGATTGAGTGTTCTCCATACCATATAACTCCCACTATCCAAACGAACCTGCGGACAATTTTCGTAACAGTATGTATTCGAACTCAGGTAGGTCCAAAACTTGGAGATACATCAAAGTCTCGAGTTTAAAGAATTTTTTAGCGATTGCTATAGTTTCTCTATACTACGAGAGAAAGAAAAAACGGTTTCATAAAAGCACGATACTAATTTCAATAATTCAGTCATGTGACCTCTTTTGATGCTTTGCTATGATTGTTATCAATATTTAAAAAACTAGGATTATGACGAAAAAAATAAATTAATTAAAAAAATTATAGCCTATTTTCATATCGGAGTAAACTTATATAGAAACTAATGTACTTGTTATTTCTAAAGAAGCATTATCTCATTTTCTTGCCAAAATCAAAAACAGTTAATAAAAGTGAAAAAAAAGTTAATTGCCACTTGTTCAAGAAAATCCAACTATTAATCTTTTTGTTAAATGTTTGTCTCATGTAACGGTGAAACATAAAATTAACCCAATTAGGAACGAAATGATTTCCAAGAAAACAGGCATAATATTAAATAAATTATAACTATTATAAGATGCTGATAAAAATATGATTGTGCCTCCTAATTACATAACAAACTTTTCTTTTTATATCCATGACTATTTGCAAATTTTACATTCTGAGTAATTTTTTTTCTTTCATCTATTCTTCGCAATTTTTTTAAAGTAAGAAATCTGCAATTATCTAAGAATTTAATACATGTTTAAATGTTCCACCATTTCAACCGATAAATAAAACATATACTTATTTCCTCATTGGAATGAAAAGATATTTCCGCCAGTATCAGTCACTAAATTTAATTATAAACATCAACATGCGATTTCCAATTGAAAAATACAAATAAATAAAAAAGAATTTATTAAAAACAATCTTGCATTTTTAAAATGCAAACGCTTGTTGCTTGTTGCACTGCATCAAATTAGCACGCATCAATGGACGCATCAACCTGCTATTTGGATGAATGTTTGTGTGGTACAATCCGATCATGAGAAAAATGTGCAGTTTTTAAAGACAAAATAGGTACAAATCATCTTAAATATCAATGCATAAAACCAAACAGAAACATTAGGAACTCTAAAAATATATTTCAAACATGAAATCATTTGACAAAACTCCTACAAAGATTGACAAAAAGCTGTTTAATTTGCAAGGATTATTGAAACTAAAAAGAAGATCAAACTGTTGTTTAGTGTGAAGTTTAAAGTGATGCAAAATTCAACATATAAACTGAGTAGAGAACTAATCATTTTGCCGCTGTGATGAGGGTTCTTTTACATTTCATATTTTTGAAAACGTATGGATTGTGATCGAAGACAAGGAATGACGATTTTAGTTCCAACATTATTGATTTACGCATTTAGCTAATGGTACACAATGTAATATCACATATAAACGCATAAAAAATATCAGATAATCTTTTTTGCGCGCCATGGGACTCCCTTTTCTCTATCGAATATCTAGCTTTCACCCCCTTCCTTCCTGCTAGGCCGCCAAGCTTTCAGTAGCCAGATAAAAGCGGCGCCTTAAAACTGCGCCAAGCGGTGTACATCATGAGGCCTTTTTTTATAAAATGGACAATTAAATTTAATTTTTCAGTACATTTTCAATTTAAGGAACATGTTAATGATTTTTAGATATTTTTTATTTTGATAATTTTGTGAAAGTTCACATGACTTTATTTATTTATTATGACTCATAACTGCTCAGAATCATATTGAAGCAGATACTTGTAATTTGTAAAAACAGAAATAACCAAATGAACATAATGAAATAATTAAGCTTGACGAAGTGTTTATATTAACTTAAAATTTTATGACTCATAAAATTCGTATTTTTAAAACAAATTATTTATTACTTGTCAACTAGGCCAATTACGGATTTTTAATAGATCTACCTGCAGGGCGGTTCCCTTCTACCTAGCATCCCAGGCAGATGACTAGTTAGAAATCTGCCACTGATAAACTGCTAGGAAAGGTAAGAGCCCTCGCACGCACACACACACACACACACACACACACACACACACACACACACACACACACACACACACACACACACACACACACACACACACACACACACACACACACACACACACAAAGTATGGTTGGACACGCCAATTAGATGAAGCAGAGGGCGCTGTAACGTATTTCTGCTTAAGTAATTTATCGCAATAGGAGAACATGTAATAATCTGAGAATACTGAAATGTTGAATTTGTTTCATCATTGCTTCAAATACTCACGATATGTCGAGTATTAACGAAAGCATTCAATGAACGTTTTTCAATTCAACGTTCAATTCAGCGTTCAACTACCGTAAAACATATATTGTATCTGTGAATAATAAGAATCTTAAACATTTATTATAGAATCGTTTGCACACACGTGCTATTGAAAGTAATGTTGAATAAAGATACTTCCGCGTTTATTAGCTTATCGTTTCGGAACCTTCATATTTTTTAAAATTTGAATTAATTTCTGATAATGCATTTCTATTTGATAATAGATTGCCTTGTTTTTTGGCTTTTTACTTAACTTAATAGTTTCTGCCTTGAATTTGAAATGAATCTGCATATCTGAAATACAAGAAGATTAATATATTATCATACTTAGAGATTCTATAGACAAATAAAGTTAATCGGTTTGTTGCATAAGATTAAATTGCAACTCTCAGTTTATCAATCATAAAAAGACTTACTTCATGTCTCTAGAACTAGAATGCCATGTCTCTAGAAATTCATGTACTGCATGTCTGTGCAACTAGAATATTGAAGATCTCCAATTAGTGGGAATGAGTAAATGCGGAAGAAAAAAAATGAATCGAATTTCTTTGAGAAAGTATTAAATGAGAAGCCTATAACAATCGTGGGATTATTATTTTTTGAGAGAGAAGGTAAAGTACTAGATTTGTAAATATGAAACAATTATTTACTGAAAAACAGGGTCGTAGTGAGATTTTACAAAGAAGGGGGTTAGGAAATACAGGACCAAAGGCGAATCATAGTTCTAGAAAGAAAGTTATAAAAATAAATTAAAAAACACTATGTACGAAATAATAAATCAGTGGCAAATCATAGAACTAAAGCACACTTAAAAAAAAAGACTTACTAGAATCTGTCGATATATTATTTGACACATTTTCAGTTTTATGTTATTTTATAACAAATTTTTACTAAATTTTAAAATAATTCTAATCTTTACTCTTTCATGATCTTTTAGATTTTTACATTGTAATTTGTTATTGATTTTAAACACTTGGTTTAAAAGATATTGTTACGAATCCTTGATGCGGCTTCCCAGCATAGTGGGTTCCATAGGAAATCCCAGAGCTTGGCGACAAACTTGGCGACAATTTGGCGACTTTGGCGCCAAAATAGTTCCTGATTTGTTGAGAGGCTTCTAGCCCCGCCTCCTGAGACCTATAAAAGGAAGCACCCGCAGCTGCCGGGCAGTTTTTATCATAGTGCAAGAAACTGTAAATGCACCCCCAGATGCATCAAATGCAACGCAAGCACCCTACAAATAGATGTGACATAAAAGAAAAGATAGAAGAACCTGTCTGTATCAACTGCCACCAAGCTGGACACCTCGCCTCTTGGCGTGGATGCAAATCCTACCCAGTGATCAAAATTAATCCGGAGATAAGAAAATCCTACGCAGATGCTGCAAAAAACAAGTTCAGTAATCATCAATCGATCGCTCCTGACCCACCCAAACAAGGAAACCCAACCACCCCTGAAAACATGCCTATTCAAGATCTCTTGGATTCACTAAGAGAAATCAAATCTATGCTGGCGGAATTTCCTGGCCTTCTCAATGCAGCGAAAAAGATCAAAGTGGCTAAGACAAAAGAAGAAAAGAAACTCATCTTAATTAATGCTCTGTTAGAATAATCACCCAGCTCTTCTCTCTTGCAGCGCTGTTACGCCTCCCTTAACCTCGCCGTCTCCTGATTGGTCCTGACAAGTTTCTCTCAGTATCCTGCACCTGATTGGCTCCTGGCTACTAATCTGAACCCCGAAAACCAGTGCTCCCTTCTCCTGGCCTCACTCCTGTGGTGTCATCTTAATAATCTCTCATCATCTACTAGTACCTTGAACTAATAAGAACATTTTTATTCACCCCAAAGTTTTATTTCTTGTTAGATTTACGGATGGTGGGACCTGCGGCCTCAATGAGCCGTAATCCCTCTCAACAAGGGGCAGTGGTGAGTCGAGTGGTGAATTGAGTAGTCGGAAGCGACAAAGAAGAGTGGTCGTGGACCAGTGCATCGTCGTAGTTGTGAACCGACGGTGAATTGAGTCGTGGACCAGTGGAATCGAAGAGTAGTCGGAAGCGACGGTGAAGAACTCGTCTTCCAGGGACTAGCGGAGCAGCGACGGAGTAGAGCTGCTGTGTATACTGTTGTATGCTGCACGTCTTGGCTGAAGATAATCGTCTTCTGTGCTGTATATAGTTGTCGTCCTTGTGCTGTCCTGTGTGTCTTCGTGTAAATAAACGTCGTTGTTTTATTTTCTACTGCCGCCTGGTGATTGAGCGTTCTCCACACCATATAACCCCCACTATCCAAACGAACCCCGGAAATTTCGTAACAATATCTAGCCTCGTCGTTATTTATCCCCTCCCCTAAAAAACAGAGGTAAAAAAAAAAAGAGTAAAATACCACACCAAATTTTTCTAAGCTTAAACCTGCGTAAGGATGCTTAAACATCATTATAAAGTGGAAATCCTATTCGTTTGGTGAACTTAATAAAAAAAATGTTTTTCTAAATTTATTTATTACATGTAATTTAAGCTATCTAGAACACCGCAAATATTTAGCTAAAAAAATGTCTTTTCAAAATCATGAGCTTAAGTGAGAGAATTAATTCGCTGACAATATTTTGATACGACATTTTTCTCAAATAGAATTTTGTATCTCTCAGATATATTTGATGATTCTATTATTTCTGACTTATAAACCAAAATTACTTCAGGATATTTTCAGTTAAAGTTAAATAACACAGCTCACAGCGTATTAATACACTTTTACGGCGTTGAAAATACTTTTAATAATAATTAATACTTTCAAAAATTAAAAATACTTTTTAATTTTTGAAACTATAATGTCATGAGATTTTTTTTAATTTTATTTGGATGAATAATGTTTGTTATTTTTCTCCACTTAAATAAGTGCTTCAAATTTTTTATAAAAATTAATTAGCAAAGATCAACTATCGAAGAATGAATTAATAAATTCAGGAACATATATTATTTTAATTAAAATGGAATTTTTAATTTTGTATGTAAATAAGAAAGATGTGAATTTTTTTTTCGTGAAGTAACGCCTGCGATCCTGAAGCAATAAAAAGATCAAACATAACTCCATTTTGAATGTTTGAAGTAATTATTTAAAATTTAATGTGCTTGAGTTTCCTGATTCCATTAACAATATAAGGCTGTTACAAAGTCGTTCCATGATTTCAAAAATTTATTGCAAAAAAATTATTATAATTTGGTGTATGATTATTTCAATTTAAATTTGTTTATTAAGTATTTGATAAAACCACTTATGTCAATTAATTTCAAACTGGGCACCCTTGGTAGTTCGAAGAATGTCAAGTATATAGTATATAGTATCAAGTATATAGTATTCTAATAATTGCCAAGTATTTTCCAACATTTCGGCTGCTATTCTAGATATTGTGTTTGTGATTCTAAGTTCGAATACATCAACATTTTTAACTGGTGTTACAAACACTTCGTCATTTATGTAGCTTGAAATTTGAACATTATTGCCGATTTTAATGCATGATACCAATGAATGCATTGAACACTTTATTCCGTTGATGCCATTTTGGTAACAATCCAATGTAAAATCACAATTTTTGCATCAGTTCCACTAACTGTTCGATTAAAAAAACTTACAAACACAATCATTCTGTAGTAAAACTTTTATAATATTCAGTGATTCTTTTGTAATAATTTTTGGCAATCGCTTCGTTATAACTCTTTATTACAGAACGGCTGAAAGCAAAAAGTTTCAAATTGTTTACGGTATTCTGGGTGAACATCAAAGAATTAAATTAATTTTTCCCGAGGAATTTTATTGCCATATTAATAAAACTTATGTCACATCAATAAATCAAAGATTTTTTAAATGCATTACAATTCTTAATTTATAAGTGAATACATTTTGAAAAATACCGTATTTACATATTCTGAGTAAAGCTATATTGTGACAAATGTTAATGGTACTTTTTGATTAGTTTTCCCCTTTCAAACCTTTAATATCAGATCACAATAAAAAGACAAATCCTATGGCTGTCAATGTCCATCTTGAATTTTTAATAAGCTCATCAGGTTTCGACTAGTGTGCCTGTATGTAAACTAATTATAATTTTATTCTAATCAGGACTTCAATATCAGTCAATAAAATTCTCAACTTTATTATTCACAAAGAAAATCTGGATAATCACGGGTCTTATATCAATAGAAAATAAGTGTCGTCGGTCATTAGCTATAATTAACGCAGATAGAATCCAGCGTTTGGACCTCCTAGACAGCGAGTGCTATTACAAACAGATGGACAGCAAATCATTCGGAAATATTATGTTATTCGTCGTTATAATTGAAGTAGAGATGATAAAAAGAATCAAACGAGCCAGATTTGAAAACCTAAACCAAAACAGCAGGAATGGTCCCCGCAAAAAATTCTCACATAATCTGTTATAAAGATGTTACCCCCTTCCCCTTATATCTCTGCATAAAATTTTGGCCTTTCAGTAAGGCTGTAAATACGACGAGTTCTAAAATTTTTACTTTCAATCCTAAGAATCATGTGCTTCGTTGTTAAGTAACGAAGTTCAATATACTTGTTCGTTAATTGTGTAACATTGGTTCATAATATTTACGAAATATATATCTTTGGAGTAAATCAAGTTTATTTTTTATTAAATATAGCATACTAGCTTTTACCCGCGACTTCGTACGTGTGGAAATAGATTGGAATTTATAGCATCAAGGGCTTTATCTTTTGTTACTTCTGCGCGTGTGTAAATTTTCAACGCCAATTGGGGCAACACAAATGTATGAATTTTCTACGCCAGTTGGGGTAACGCAATATAAATAATAAATTTTTAATTTCCTGATTCTGTTTTATTTTATTTCAAAAGTACTTCAAAATGAATTCGAAAGACTGATTAATTAACAATGTTTAATTTTAAATGTATCGAACACTAAGAAAATAAACAGAATCGTTTGAAATAATAGTCAAAATCATATTAAGCCTAATCTCATTGGCGTGGGAAAAAAACAAAAAACAAAAAAACCCTGAAGCTTTACACATTTGGCGATTTTTGGCGGGAAAGTTAGTTTTTAATTAATAAACAATTAACCACTCAATTAAACGGAATAAATAGTAGCCTATGTCCTATTCCAGACTATAATCTATCTCTCAGCTAAATTTCATCCAATTCTGTTCAGCCGTTCTGGCGTAATTGACTAACAAACATCCATCCATCCATCCAAACTTTCACATTTATAATAGTAGTATAGATGAGTTTTGGCCATTAATCGCTGACACGCGGTTAATACACAAGTACCAGAAAATCGTATATATATTTTGTATACCTTTTTTCTTATCATTTTGAATCAAAATTTGACATAAAACTACATTTGTAGCTTATAGATCATACATCACATTTCATTTATTTGAGTCATCGCATTTTTGAGTTATTATACAAGCATATAAATTGAGAGACGATCAATCCACTGACCGATTTCGTTACAAAGTTGATACGGATCTATATTTTTGAGCTTAATCTGAGCACACATTTTATTTATTTAGTTCTTTAAATCGTTTATTTGTCGTATTCATTTTACTGGGACAGATGAACGAACAGACAGTCTTCTTCTTAATGGATTGCGCTTAAAATTTGATAAAAGTCTACAAAATTGTTGATAAATTCACATATCAAATTTCATCCGTCTTTATGAAAGAACTTTAAGTTGATGCTGCAAATGCTGTTCAGAAATGCTTAAATATAAGAAAAAAAATATTAAACAATTAATTTTACATTGTTAAAAACTTGAAATAGCCTAAATTTATAGTTTTCCAATTATAAATTTTTAATGCCTGCTTTTCAAATTTTATCTTACAGACTTGATCATTACTCTGACAACAGATCTTGGTTACAACACCTTTCTTGAATACTTTCTAAAGTATTTTGATCATCCTCTAAAACTGTGGCAGTGTGAAAAGTCGTGATTACCACGAGAGCTCAGATTTTTATTTTCAGTGTCTTACACATAAGAGCAGGGTGCTGCATAGAAAAGAAAACAACGAAAAAAAAAAGGAAACAGATATTTATATATTAATGAATGGCACTGGGGAAAAACAATTACCGAATATCGAATCGAATGTATCGTGCAACAATCAAATTTAGCTCACTACTTTTTTTTTTGGAATTTTTTTGACAATTAATCACTGGAATACCGCTAATATGCAAATGCAGGAAAATCGAACTTGGATTTTGAAAGACTTTTTACCCACTAATTACAATCACAATTTGCAACAAATCTACAATTATAATCATAAAATCACATAGAAAATTTCATAAATTTAAATCAATACATTATGAGGTTTACATGGACACAAAAATATAGACCGACGGACAGTCAAACCTTTGATGGATATCGTTTAAAACCTGACACAGATATGTACTTCAAATGCATAAAATCTTTCTATAGAATTTTATTCAAATTGCTTTCTTTATTTGGTTGTTTTAGCTTTCTCATGCATTCAGATAGCCGCATGGAGATTTTTTTTTCTAAATAGATTTCGTTCAAAATTGATAAAAACCAACAAATTTGTTGGATTTTAGTGAAATATGTCAAATTTCATCTCTGTAGCTCAAAGCGTCTATGAGTAACCCTATTCACAGATAGACACACTTCAGAAAAATGTATTTTTCTGACTCGGTGTGTTCTGAAACGAGGAGATTTATCCAAATTTCGAGTTCAAATTTGTTGATAAATACAAGATCTTTTTCTTTTTATACTTCGCATACGACAAAGTGAAAACGGGTAAATTATTTAATGCATTTTCCATTTTTCTTCATTATAATGAACATTTATATCTTGCGATATTTCATCTTTAATTTTATCAAATCTCTCACGTCTTCATTAACTCAGTGTCTGGGGGGGGGAAATCACCATTTCATTATTTTTCTCAGAAAAAAAAATACATGACCCACGGCAATATCACTAAAAATTATTGTTATAGATTTAAGATTCAGTTTTTCGTTTATACGGTCGGTAATGAATTAAAAAATAAAATAAAGAAAAACCGCGTGCGATTAGTGAAATGAGCGTAGCGTCCAAAGATCCCAAACCAGTTCTGCCGGTCCTTCATCCAAGCTAAGTGGAATAGAAACTGTTTTTTTCCATGTTCTTCTGGAAGAATGGTACGGAAGGGGGCAATAACACTTTGAAGCCCGCGGCATCCCTCTTTCTGGCGGTGTCCGGCCGTGCCTGCCACTGAAAACGCGTCCTCTTCTAGCTCTCTATTTAGAAATTCACTTGTCGAAGTATCGACATTTCAAACGCCCATTTGTCAAGTGACAGAGTTGTTTATCAATAGTCATTGAAAAAGTCGCTGCTTTTTTTTTTTTTTCTATCTTAAAAATGCTTCGGTGAATGCTTTTAAGTGATATCTCTCATACTGGATTGGATCTGAAGCATGGCACATTGACAGTTTTTAAGATAGTTTAAATCAAAAAGAAGGAATGCAAGCGTGAAATCGGCTCCAGTATTTGAACATCTCCATTTTATGGAGCTTTTCAAAAGCAAACGAGATTTAAATTTCTTTTTACTGACTCATATACGAAGGGTAAATTTTTATAATCATCTAAAATTCGAATGACAGATTTTATCGACTCCTCACGTTTCAGAATTCCTGAGCTCGAAAAGCACGTTTTTGGCATTATGTTTGTCTGCCAATGACAACAATAGTTCCGAAATGTTTAGCCAGGTATATGAACTTAAGACCAAATGTATACATTTCTGTTAAATTTTGAACGAAATCCTCTGTTTATCTGTCTGGCTGTCCAAGCAGAAGTAAACGCCATAATTAATTAATTAAAATTTGGTTCATAGGTTTAGCATTCTAAAATGTAGATTTGTAAATTTTTAACCCAATCCGTGCAAATGGTTGCCCATCTGTTAGTTTGTTCTGTGAACTTGTGTGAAACAAGGCATATTGACAATTTTTAAGACAGTTTAAATCAAAGGGAAGGAATGCAAGCGTGAAATCGGCTCTAGTATTTGAAAATCTTCGTTTTATGGAGCTTTTCGAAAACAAATGAAACTCATTAGAGTTGAATTTCTTTCTATAAAATTATAGAAACGCTTTTTATTTACACATTTACGAAATGTAAAATCTTGTGATCACCAAAAACTCGAATTCCTGATTTTATCGACTCGCCACATTTACGAATTCATGAATTCGAAAAACACAATTTTAGCATTATGTCTGTCAATGAACACAGTAACTTTGAAATGCTTTTAGCTAGGTAGATGAAATTTGTTATATGGATATATATATCCAAATACATAAATTTTTATCAAATTTGAACGAAATCCATTCAGAGGAAGTCTGTCTCTCCGGCTGTCCGAACATAAGTGAACGCCATAATTACAGAATAGCCGGATAGATAAAATTTGGTTCACAGGTTTAGCTTCTAAAGGGTGGATTCATATACAATTTTGAATAGTTGTCAGTCTGTCTGTCTGTACTTTCGTATGCATGCAACACAATAACACCAAAACGCAATGATTCAAAACAAGAAAATTCGATATGTGAACTTATGGCTACAAGATATAATATATGTATTTTAAGATAGTTTAAACAAAGGGAGGGGTCATCCTAAAACTTTTTCGCATCCTCTCTGATAAATTTATCACGCCAGAAAACGCATTACATGGCATTACCGTACAATTGTTTCGAAATTTTGGCTTGAATTTAGCATTTTTACTGAGTTTCTCGTGTCATTCTAGGCGAGTTATTTTGGCGATTATTCCCTGGCATGCGTTACTACAGTCCAAAAATCGAATCTGCGTTTTAGACACTTTTTTTTAATCAGCCAATTGAAACTAAAATTTGACTCAAAACTGCACTTTTAATTGCAAAATCTCATACCAAATTTGATGCATTTATGTTTTTCAACTACCGCGCTTACATGTTTCTGAAAGTACAGACCGGCAGACAGTCAACCTGTAGTTGGATTAGGCTCAAAATTTGACAATTGTCTGCACTATAGATGTTAGATCTGTGTACTGAAATTTATATATCTAGCCGTCTTAGCTTTGATGTGTTAATTTATATTTGGACAGCCGGATTTACTCGCTGTCGATACTGCTACGTTCAGTGGTGGCGGAGTGGTCGGCTGTACGCAAGAACAAGACGGATTTACTCTGAATATATTTTATTCAAAATTTGATAGAAATCTGTACATTTGGTGTACCAAATTTCAACCGTCTAGCTCAAAGCGTTTTTTACTTATTTTTGTCACAGAGAGACAGACAGGAAGACATTTTCTAAAAATGTATTTTTTGAACCCAAGGAGGTCTAAAACTCGTCTAAGATTCGTCAAAATCTCGAGTTCGAATTTTTTGTGTGATTATTATGCTTTTTCTATTCTAAATGAAATATACAAAAACTTGCTTAATTTTTCATTAAATATTTTAATTATCTTTTGTTCCTAATTAACCTTGGAAGTTGACACAGACCTTTCTGTTTTGAACAGCTTGTGTACCAAATTATGTCTAGACTGGGCCCAAACTGTAGGTGTGTATTAAAGTCACACACAAAAAAAAAATATTGGATTTATCTAGAATTCTATGAAGCTGAAACGTTAATGTGGCGTAGAAACACGATTACTGATTGATTTCCACTCATTTTATTGCCAAATCATTTCGCAACAATTCAAAATAATGAATTTCTTCCACTATAAACTTCATGTTTATCTAACAAATCTGCATGGTATGTTTATCTAACAAATTTGGCTATGGCAAATGATTGTTACCATTAAGACGGAAATGAGTTCCTTGTTTGTGGAAGGAAACGACTTTTTTACTTATTTTAGTAAAGGCAAACAAAAAAAGGCTCGACTAAAGGGCAATGTCCTTTCGACAAAGTTGAATTTTTGGGGTCGATTTTTTGCAAAATGCAATCTTGGAGAATTTTTTATTGGAAACCTTAAAAACCTTTTTAATTGTTACTTTCTAATATACGTACCATAGAGATAGTATAGTAATCGTCAAAAAATTCGAACTCAAGATTTGACGAATCTCCAGACCCCCCTGAATTCGGAAAACACATTTTTGGAAAATGTTCGTCTGTCTGTGACAAAGATAATCCAGAAATGGTTTGAGTTAGATGGTTGAAATTTGGATATCATCTTTACAACAAATTTGTAGATTTCTATTAAAATTTGAGTACAATTTGTTTAGAGGAAGTCGTTTGTCGAATATAACTTAACACGATAATTACAGAACGAAGGGAGCTAGATAGATAAAATTTGGTACACAGATTTTACATCGATAGTGTGGACACCTTTCAAATTTTGAGCTAATTCTAACCAGGGAATTTGTTGTCTGTCTGTCTGTACTTCCAAAAACATGTAAATGCGATAACTCAAAAACGGAATGACTTAAATATTTGAAATTTGGTATATGATTTTGTAACTACAAGTGCAGTCTTGTACCATTTTTGTTTCAATCAGCTCGGAAAAACAGATCTAAAACACAAATTCGTTTTTTAGATATTATTAACCACACCCCAGGAATTTATCGTCAATATTGAATCGTCAATGAGCCAAGGATGATACAATAGATTCAGTAAAAATGATAAATATTTCGTAACTATTGCAAGTACATTAGGGAATATGCGAGAAAGTTTTGGGGAGACAATTCATGGTAGGTTTTTGTATCCATTTAAATTTCAGATTTTTGACCGATTTTCGGACGGTTGATACAAATTTAGACTGGAGCCAATTCAGAGAAGCTGAGCATCACTCTTCAACTCTTGCTCCAAAAAATTAAATTTTTAGCAATATTCAAATTTAAATGAGCTCTGTTTATCTAGGTATCTTTCATACACCTGAAGATTATTTGAATTATTTCAAAAATCAGTTTAGAATATATCAACAAGCAATCAACAGCGATCAATGCTGTTGATTTATGCTATCATTACTGAACAGATGGCGTCGTCTGGCTGCGTCTGGGCGAAACATTGCTTTATGGTATCATTATAGCCAGTAACTATTACTATAACTATAGTCAATAATAGTTGTTTGTAAGTTGAAAGCTGTGAGAGATTCTATAATCCATAACAGGAATAATGCGTTTTTATTTGGGCCTTAGGGAAATAATTCTATGAAATCTAGCGGCTTAGCTCTTAAAATATAGAATTTTGCCAACCAATTCACCTATTACTGGTGACAGAAACTAAATTCTCATGAGATAAAGGATTTGCGTTTATATACATTATGATAGTGTTTATAGCCTTTTAATGGTGAATAATATATCTTTACTTTCCCATTTTTATAAATGGGCGATAACTGGTTATAGTATTTAATAATATCCTTTCTAGACTTACTAATGTACACCTTATTTCTATTAAAATGAAATATTTTCCTCAGAATGTATGCATGTTAATTTTTGTACACAATAAATAACTTTTTTTGCAGCATTATTAAAAAAAATTCTAATAAAAGTATCATTTATGAAGATTTTGGTGAATTTGATAGTGACAAAAATAAATATGTGTTTTAAAATTTTCTTTTTCAAAAAGACCTATTTATTATAAAAACGCATACTTGAGAAATTTAAAATAATTTGATTTCAAATTCAGTGCAAATAACATAATGTTACATCGACTATTTCAGAAGAATATAGCCTAATTCGGTAAAGATGGTTTTCTTAAATTTATCAAGCGATTGTAATGAATGCATACGTATTCAAAACATTGTTTTGAAAATTAAGAGATAATCTTATTTCTAACATTTTTATTAAAACTGAAAACCATCTGAACCATCGAAAACCATCGAAGAAAAACATGAATTTGTTTTGTCTTCGAAAATTCGACAATTTCATTTGCTAACATAATCCTATAACTTACTGTTAACTTGATTGAAGTGGTAATAATAGACATACTTTTGTCAGTAGCAAATACAGGAAAGCAGAAAAAAAAATGTAATCGTAATTTGTTCCTCATTTCTAGTACATACTAAGGGCTGGCACAATTATAGAGAAATCCTCGGAGTTAATAATAGGAGGCACAGTGAAAACAATTTCTAAGCTCTTATTTTGTGTTTTTAAATTAGATGGGTAAAGATTCAAAATAAAGATTATGTCTCAGACATACGCATGCATACACGAGAGAAAGATTTGCTTTTAATTATACAACAGAGGTAACTAAAAAAAATATGTATTATCGCCAATATCCTGCCTACTTATAAGAGCATTTACTACAACAATAAAAAAATACTGTTCTAAAATATAATAAAAACATTTTTTAAAAATTATTTAAATTACAGAAAAAAAATGTACAAAAATAACATTATTATTGAACAGCTTATTTATTAAATTTTAAAATATTGTAAAAATGCTTTTTTCCTTCAAGTGTTTTTATGGGAAACGTAACCTTAAACGGCTACTCCGACCCGCCACTAAGGCACACATATCAATCTTATTGAAAAGGACCGCCGCGACAGCAAACTGAATAGAATTACTATTGAATTCTAAGGACAATCACCGTCCACAGCACAACCTTTCCAGTGGGAAGCACGTCTCGTCATCAATAAGAGGTAGCCGACCCGCGAATCCACCCAGGTGGCGAGAAACAACCGCCATACCGGAAGCTTCTCATCCTCAACCCTGAAGTGCCCCTCCCCCTCCCGGTGGGCTTTGTGTGGAAGATGGGTAGGAAACGTAAATGTTTTGTTGGATTTTTTTAAAATTAATAATCTGATTAAAGTTTTTGAAAAACTCTTTTTTAGTGAACACCTACAACCCCAAAAAGCAATTATGTGCCAAATCAGGCAGCTCCAGATTCAAAGGTTGCCCTGTGGAGAATTTTAACTGATTTTTGCATCATATAGATGGCTATTGACAGATGGACAGATAGTACGCCATCCTGTAAACTTCATCATGATAATTAATATAACACAACTGTCATCTTATTATAATTCAATTACAATCGCGATGCATATTAATTAGGTTTTAGAATTGTATGTTTAGGTTTCAATCGATGCTAACAGTTATCATGAACGTGCCTATTTTATTAACAGTATTCGAGGTAAAGAAAGTGCAAAAGTATGTTAATTTCTGCCAGATGTTTCCTTGTTTTCCCCCCTTTAATTTTTTTTCCATTGAATCATTTGTATTCTCTTCTTCTAAAATGAGTATTATTGACGATGTATTTCTTATATACACCGATATTTTTTAAAAATCTGTATAGGGATTATTTAATTTTAAACGCTATGCAATTTTATTTTCTCGCATACGTAGTATAGAGAAAGTACAGTAATCGTCAAGAAATTGGAAATCGAGAGTTTGACCAAATTCCACGTTTTAGAATTCCCTGAGTTCGAAAAACATATTTATGGAAAATGCCTGTCCGTCTGCGACAAAGATAACTCAAAAACGATTGGATCTAATGGATGAAATTTGGTATACTGATTTAGATTTCTATCAAATTGTGAGCAAAATCCGCCCGCTCAGAGGAAGTCCGTCTGAATATAATTTGACGCAATAAGAATAAAATGAAGAGAGCTAGACAGATAAGATTCGATAGCAGAATTAACATCCATGATCTAGACAGCTTCCAAATCTGGAGCCAAATCCAACAAGGGATTGACTCTTTGTCGATTTCAGAAACATGTAAATGCAATAATTCAAAGACGCTACGAGTTAAATACATTCAATTTGGTATGGGAAGTTTTGTTTTAATCGGTTGGGAAAAACGGATCTAAACCACAAATTCGATTTTCGGATACTATTAATTGCATTCCAGGGATTAGTCGCCGAATATCTCGCCGAGAAAGAATGTCACGTAGGTTCTTCAGTGTGGAACTCAATGACACTCACAAGAAGTAGAGCTAAACCAATTTCTTAACTGAACTCTGAACTGAGAACACAGTGAATGACAGATCTTCTGCTTTTATACTAGCAGGGAAAGTTCCAGAATAATTTTCTGGAGACAGTAAGAAAAGTCCAGAACACTTGTCTGGTAAACTGAAGAAATGTCCAGAATCTTCTGGAACATGAAATAAAGGGAAACATAAAATCAAGGAATTAAATATTTACACAAACTGTGAATCGCATTGTCTGTAGCGGGATTCGAACTTACGATCGCTTGATTATGAGATCAGTGCTATAACCATTCGGCCATGGAGAGCTGACAACCTCTTTTCAATGTGGCATTGCTCCCTCCTTAGAATAACAGCGTCTCGATGTTATGACATTTAATTTTGTAGCTCTAGTTCTTGATCGAGTCACAGGGCCAGTATAAGTCGTCGGAACTTCACGGGGAGTAGTCTCTTGAGAAATGTCTCTTTTCGGAACCTCCATATTTTCATAAGAATGTTGGACGTCTTGTTCTTCTGGGTCATGGTATGGCTTCATGCGTAAGACGTGGACAACTTCCTTCGGTTTCCGCCTTCTAGAATTAGGATCGAAATCGGCTACTTCATAGGTGACGTCGAACAACCACCTCAAGACTTGATAAGGGCCGAAGTACCTCTTGAGGAGCTTCTCTGATGGTTCAGAAAAAATTATAAGTTTGTGTCAAAGGTTAATATTTCTTAAGTATTGTACACCAATCCATGCAAGGCATTCTTTGGGATAACAGCTTTATTAGAAAATATGCGAGAAAGTTTTGGGAAGACCACTTCCTCTGATTATTATACAGATTGAGCATAAAGTTTTGTCCCGATTATAAAAATTTATTGCACATAATTTGTTAAACATGTGTTTTCTTTTGACATTTTAAATTCCTTAATTAAATTCGGAATTAGACCCACTGGCTTAACAAATTTTAACGTCTGCTTCTTTTGTTGTTCCCAAATGTCATGGTTCAATTTTATTCTAACCATAGATTGTTCATGATTTGATATGTAGCGTGAGACACAACATCTGTTGTCCAAATCTTCGATTCTTGATTAATGAGCAAAGATACGGTAAAAATCCACATCAATGTCTACACTTCCTTTGAATAGAACTGGAGTATTTCATTTCATGGAGTCACAAAAAGCATTGCGCTTTTTTTCCTTTTGCTTATCAATTCAATTAAATTAAAATTTTTATCCACGCAATTAATTAAAGATTAAGCGAAATTTTAATGAAATTATGATGAAATTCTTTTTAACCATAACTTCAAAAGTATTGGAGCATAAAATTAATTTTTGCATCAGCTTAATTGAAAATATTACCTTTACAATGACGTCAACTTTGTTGTCGTGCATATGTTTTCTATTTTTAATGAATAATTAAAAATCTTTTAAGCTGATTTTACAGCAATATATTCCATTGTTACAAAAATCAATGAATCTCAAATAGTCTACATTGTCTCTCCATATATTTCATCTTAGAATTTTCTTCCATTAATATTAATGAAGACAGGAAGATAAGCTTTTTTTTCCCCATATTAAGATTTGTATTTAAGGCATACTTTTAATAAAATTTCTGTTAAATTTGTTGTGTTTACATATAATTACAGTTTTGGAAGAAGTAAAAGCTTCATTCTAAATTAATAATCAAATTTTAGATGAGATGATAGAAAATTAGAGATAATATTTTATTATTTTTTTATGAAGCACAGTAAACAAAGGAGTGTAAGATTTAAAAAAAATATAGCTGATTATCAAAATTTGGAGCTTAAAATTAATTTACTAAAGGCACCATTAAAATCTAGTTAAACAAAACATTTAAATGAAGCTTTCAGTAAGCATTCCGTGAAGCTAGCTGTTCGCCAAAGGCTGCTAGTACATAAATATGAATGGGAAATCCGATTCCTAATGAAAGTCATCTTTTCTAGTTCATCATAATATGTGCATCGTCCATCATAATTACCAGGTGATTTTCACTGCTGGAGATCATTGTAACTGCTAGTTTTTTTTTAAAGAATCGGAGAATCATTATTTACAAGATAATTATTAAATCATTAATCACCCAATGCAAAATAATGATAATGCCACAGTGAAGGCTCAGTTAAATCATACTGTAAGATGAAATACCAATTATTATGCAGAAGTGAATGATTTCTTGGAACAAGTTGTGTAGCCGTTTTTCTGAGCTAAAAGGGGTTTTTCGGATGAGATGTAAGCTAAGCATAATTTATTTTCCTCTTTTGTACTCCTTTTCTTTTTTTTTAATTTTCATTACCGCTTTCCTAGAGCCACTTCCTAATATAGTTAGTTAAAGAGAATTTCTCTTTTTAATTGATGGCTCAATTTTTATTCTATAATAAAACTTTTCTATTATCATTTAAAATAATGGAATATAAACTTTCTTTCTTTAAGTTATTGCAAATAACTTTTAACGAATTCACAGCAGTATGTAGGGGAATATGCTGACAATTTTGATGGAACTTTTTTTTTAGATAGCTTATTTTTGTATAAAATAAAATTTCTTAACTTTATTTTTGAATCTGGATAGAGTGCTATAAACATAATCCAAATACAAGTATTATTTACAATACTTTGTTTGTTTTAGTATAGAAAAACTCATTCAAAACCCAGTTTAATTATTCTGAAAAAATACTTTCAACTAAATTTTCTTTTGAAAATGATATGTTTTCTATTACATTATTTTCTTAACATTAATATAATTTTTATTACATAAGATCTGCTTGTGCAAAGGGTTTTAATAAATACTTTTATTATATTGAAATAAGACTGATTTACTCCCTATGCAAATGTAAAAAGAAAGAAAAAAAAATGACCTGGCGTCTCTATTCCAAAAAGTTTTTGGTACACAATTTTAAAAATGTTGTGAATCAATTAGACTTTGCCTCTGCATGTGCAATAGAAGCACCCAGGTTGTAGTCAGTGTGATTACATGTTTCTATGCAGTGCTGTGAAAAAAAAAAGTCAAATCTGCTGTTCTGCTGTCTTTGGATCTTAGTTACCATTTCGCTTAGAATTATACAGGGTGTTTATAAAGTCCCGGACCCATTTTGATGTTTAATAACTCGTAAAATAATAAAGATATAAACAAACTTATGGCATTTATTGATGGAATAACTCATATATTTTCCTTTTCAGGTTTGAATATTTTTACTTTTGTAAATATCGTCTGCACGTGCGGTTAATTTCAGATAATTTCATTTTCCAGTCTAAATATCTGTACTTTTCTAAATATTGTCTGCTTATTAATTGCATTTTTCTCTCTTTTGTTTTTGGCAACTATTGCAATGTTATGTTTACTTTTGATGTGTTTGTTCTATGTAGTACTTTTGTATGTGATGTTTTATTCGAGTGGATATTAAGGAGAATGCGTACACCACAAGAGAAAGCACAGATTTTATGGTGGTTCATAGAAATGAAATCGATAGTGCAAGCACAGAGAAATTTCAGAAGAATTTACCAAAAAGATCCTCCATCCAAAAACAGCATATTGCGGTGGAAAAAGAATTTTCTAGAAATTGGAAGTATCGAAGATAAGAAACGTTCCAGACGTTCTTGCACAAGTGATTTTGATGTTGAGCGTGTCAGAGAGACATTTCTATACAATCCTAGAATATCTGTGAGATCAGCGGCAACAGAATTGGATATGCCAATTTCGACGGTGTACAAGGTTATTAAGAAAAAAATTAAGACTGCATGCATACAAAGTTCAAATTGTTCAAGTTTTGGAACCGAACGATAGGCCTAGGAGGATGGCCCTTGCAACAGATATGCTAAGGAGGATAGAAGATGCTGCTGATTTTCTGAAGAGCATAATGTTCTCCGATGAAGCATCCTTTCATGTTTCTGGCATTGTTAATCGCCATAATGTGCGCAAATGGCTCTGTGGATGCCGACATGCTTGTCGCTACCTGGCTTGAAATTGACTATCGACTTGATATTCTCCGTGCGACGAAGGGGGCACACGTGGAAGTTCATTGACAAGGGTCATGAAACTTTTTGAGTCTATTTAACCATTTATGTTATTAATTTTAATCTATCTTTATTATTTTATGAGTTATTAAACATCAAAATGGGTCCGGGACTTTATAAACACCTTGTATATCAATTTCTTTTTTACTAAGTTACTCAATTCCTTAACTTTAATCCTGAATAGAAGTATACTGCAATGGCGTTAAAAAATAAGCAAACAACAAAACCACATCTGATCTCAGTAAGGATTACATATATAAATAATAATAATAATTGTTTGTATATATCAATATATAAACAATTTTATCAAATATATTTGATATTATAATTTGAATATTTTTTTACAATTCATAGAATTTTGTATACTTTTTAAATTTTAATCATTTCGAAATTAGGCTAACTTTGTAGCTTTAAATCAACCTGTTTGCCGACCCCTTTGACTTAGAAGCCTAGGCATGGCCTAATGGAAAATCTGCTTCTGTTTCTAGTCCAGGGTTATGATAATCTATCTGTAATAACAATAATACTAATCAATTTAAATGCTATCAAAAGAAAACTTTAAAGAATAAAACCAAAGATTGTTTCAAATTAAGTCCCGTTTAGTGTGTCATTCATAAAAACAATTTTAATGAAGAGAATATCACAATGTTCTTATTGCATAAACGATTATATAATGAAAGAAAAAAATACACTGAAAGACAGTCACCCTCATTCAACAAAACAATCAGACAGATAAGAAATATTTAAGAACTACGCAATTAACTCATTAATAAAATCAGGAACACGTTTTGCATATAATTATCGTCGTCAATAACTCGAAGAAAGGGAATAGTTTTACATGAGTGGCAGCTTTCTTAGCTGCACGTGCGCGTCAGACTGTGCGAAAACTAGAACAGAAACTTGTTGGCAATAAACAAAAAGTTAACAGGAAGAAAAATCTCTAACTTTTCTCTCTCTCTTTCTGGCAATCAGTCATAATCCTTTTTTATTCTTCAGTAAAATCTAAATTGAAACTATGTTGCTCGGTTATGATGTTTGCTCGTCTGGTAAAAGACCACCCGACTCTTACAAGAATGAGGCGCCGGAGGTTAAAGCATATTCACGATTCTCTGAAGTAATTATAGAGAAAGTTGAAAGATTTGTTTGTATTCAAATGATTACAGGAAGTAATCTCTTTTTACTTCTTAATGCTTTTTCTCCATAATCGTGTCTAGGATTTCTAGAATTATGAGATATATATTATTATAACGACTTAACTCCAATTACTTGTGGGAAATGGAAGTTTGACTGCATTTTTCATGGGTAATTGGAATATGCATAAGTATTGGAATGTAATAGCTATAATGCATCTGGATTTTCGAATTCCATACTGAGACTTGATCCAATATCTTTTGATAATGATAATAATTGCCTAAGATGCTACGTAATGTCTATAGTTAGCTAAATCTCAGCTAACAATAAGGATGAATGTGTGTATATGTTTTGGTGATCTACAGGTCAAACCATTTGATCTATAGCCACCAAATTTGGCCCATATACACCTAGGTAGGGATTGCAATACCGGTATACCGGGATACCGAATACCGGTATTTTGAGCCATTTGTACAATTTTGTAATACCGGTATTCACAAGTTTAAATACCGGTTTTTCGGTATTTACTAGAAATTTTTAAAATTGTCTCCACTATATGTTCAGGTATCGCGAACATAGCAAAATAGTATACGTTTTTGTTTTTATGTCTCCATAACAGGCGAAATTAATTAGCTAATTAATGGCTTAATTAATTGCTTAAATCTAAATGAGCGAAACATGGATTATCCCTGAAAGAAAATACTGTATCCATAAAGACTGATGGAGCAACAATTATGAAAAAAGTTGGAAAGTTGATTGGTGCAAATCAGCAGTTCTGCTATGCACATGGAATTCAATTAGGAGTAATAGATGTATTATACCAAAAAATAAAGAACAGAAGAATCCAAATACTGTGGATATAGAAACTTCGGATTCCAACTTCGAAAAGAGTAAGAGTGAGAGTGATATTGACAATGAAGATAATGACAATGTAATTGTTTAAGAAGATATTGCTAATGATGAAATATTAACATATCAAGAATTGCTTCCTATAATTTATAAAGTTCGAAAAATTGTTAAGACATTTAAACGTTCCCCTATAAAAAGGATTTATTACTAAAATACATACTAACTGAAAATAAAACAGAATATATGTTAATATTAGATTCTAAAACACGTTGGAACAGTTTACTCCTAATGTTGGAACGATTTTTGAAACTGAGAAATCCAATCCAAAAAGCAATAATTGACTTAAAACTGTAAATTAATTTTTCAGATAGTGAATTCGACTTAATACCCAGAACTATATCAGCTCTACTTCCAATAAAACTGACTATTGAGGTATTATGTCGGAAAGATTCTAATTTATTAACAGATAATGCAACAATAAATTTTATGTTGCAGTTACTGAAAGAACAGCACACAACACTATCTGAGGAATTATATATTACATTGAAAAATCGCACAGAAGACAGGCATACCGAAATAGAAAATGAATATATAATGATTTAAAAATGAAAATGAAAAAGAAGAAAAGAAAATAACCAATTCAAATCTAATAAAGTTTAAAGTAAATTTTCGTAAAATTTTTTACCCATAAACATATCAACATTGAGAAGAATTTGGTTCAGTTATCGAAGATTATGATGTCACTACTGTCGATAGTGAAAAGGAATTGTCTCTTGAACAAAAATTAGAATGAGCGATAAATAAAAAAATTTCAAAGAGCCAAAATACAATGCAGAAATCAGCTATATCTAAAATCATCCGACGAGAAATCGATTTATTTGAAGATGAGGGATTTAGAGGTAAATACTTGGAAAAAGCATATTGCGCATTGCTAACAGTACCACCAACTAGCGTAGATGCCGAAAGAGCGTTTTCGTCAGCTGGTAATTTTTGCACAAAATTACTTTTCAGGCTTAATACAATTGATGCATTATGTTTTTCAAGATCACATTTCAAAATTTTCTAATAGTACCACAGACTGATTAGTGATATTTACACTTTTTTTGTGATTTAAATAAATAAGATGTTCCTTTACTTTTTGTGATTCTTTATATACTGTTATAATTTATAAGTTACAAATTTTTGTGACATTTATACTCTCTAACAGAACTGGCAAATAAAACAAAGAAACACCAGTGTTTTCTTTCTTTTTCTAAAATTTCTAATACCGGTATTAAAACCGGTATCCCGGTATTAAGATTTAAAAAATACCGAATACCGGTATTGAAATTTTGGTCCGGTATTGCAATCCCTACACCTAGGGTATGGAAATACTCAATTCCAGAAATATTTTTTGTAATTCTGATTAATTAAAAATTAAGTTGAATTTAGGCGTTTTGCTGCATTAACTCCTCATAATGTTACAGCACAGATTAATTTTTATGTTGCATCAGCATTTTTACTAGTTTTTTTAACGATACAAAATAATAATCGGACAAGATACTTTTAAATATCGGTAATTTTGTAAAAATTTTTTTTTGAATAATTGAATTGAATAATTAATAATACATTGAATTGAATTGAATAATACATTGCTGCTCTAAAATTCAAATTATCTTTATTGTCTTATGAAATATTTAGTATCTGTGTTTCATGAAATATTTAGTATCTGTGTCGATTAGTATATGTGTTTCATGAAATATTTAGTATCAGTGTCGAATAGTATATGTGTTTCATGAAATATTTAGTATCAGTGTCGAATAGTATATGTTTTTCATGAAATATTTAGTATCAGTGTCGAATAGTATATGTGTTTCATGAAATTTTTAGTATCTGTGTCGAACAGTATCTATATTTATGAAATATTTAGTATCTGTGATATTTAGTATCTCTTTAATATCTATGTCGTTTACAAGACTAATAACCAGCCGGAATAGTCTCCTTGAAATATTCTCGCATACTTTCCAACAGTGGTTTTATCCCCGTTTTTGAGCATACAATTGCAAATCTTTGGTAAAGCCAAGAATAACTTAAAGGCACTGATGAATGATAGTTACAAAAAATAGATCTTAAGAATAATTTCAGTACTTTTACTGAATCTATCGTGAAAATAAGTTTTCGAATGCTTTCTTTCCAATTGATTGAAATCAAAATTTGAAACAAAACTACGATTGTAGTCACACAATCACACACCAAATTTCATATTTTAAACCATTTCGCGTTTGAATTATCTCGTTTACATTGTTATCAAAATAGATTTACAGACATCAACCTCTTGTCACATTTGCTTCTAATTTGATATGGATATAGCTTATAGAAGCAAATTAACCCCCAGCGGGCACCTCAAAAAGAGAATGAGATGCTTCCGTCATGGAGGTTGGATCTCGCCACCCTGGAGAGTACACAAACAGATAGGGGATCTGACTCCTCCCATCGATGATGGGACGTACTTCCTTCGGGGAGGATTGTACCGGGGCCGATGATGGCCCTTTAGGACTCGACCATAGTTCCCGCCAGTGTTGCTGTTGAGGCGGTCCGGTCATTCAGTAATTTTTCCGTGTGCCTTCGTGGCGTGTCGGAGATCAGATGTTTGACTTATAGAAGCAAATTTTGTGTTTTCTTAATTATATATCTCTAACTCTTAAAGTTTTGTATTATAGTTCATTTATATTTCATAGTATATAATGTATATAAATCATTTGTACCCAAGCACCATCGAGAACTGACTTCTTGTGAATGGATTTCGACCAAAATTTGACAGTAATCTGCAAATTTTGTAGTAATTCTATTTACCAAATGTTTGCCGTCAAAACTCAACAGTTTTTGAGTTATCGTGTTCATAGACAGACATCATGCCAAAAATATATCTTTCGGATTCTGAGAGATCTGAAACGTAGAGATCCGTCAAAATCTTGAGTTCGAATTGAACGTTTGCAATACTTCCTCTATACTTCGTATGCGAGAAATCTGTAGCTTTTTTTTAAATGAAGTATAATTTTTAAAAATGTTTAATAATAGTGAACCTTAATACTCCCCAAGTTACTCGTGTCTGATTACTATGTAAGACAACAAATTGCTTATAGAAGGAAAAATATTATGTATTATTATATCTAATGTAGTAAATCATTGAGCTCTTTCTCAAAACGTTTTTATACTGGTATCGATTTAATGAATTGTAATCATTAAATTTGTTAGTAAAATATCGTGATATAAAAAAAGCCATGATTTTTATGCGTTGAGTAGATTATTTGTGCTCTGAAATTCTGTTGATCCAGATTAATTATATTTGGTCTCAAATATTTTGAAAATAATCAATATTTATAATTTTGGAGCGAAATAAGCCAATAAAAAGTGAAAAAAATTTAGTATCCTTGATAAATTTTAAATTAGAAGACAAAAATAGTATTCTAACGTCATCATTAATTTTAAATGCTAGTAATAATAAAATGGAATTCTCAGCATTTTATTTCGGAATTGAAACACTTTTGTAAAAAAAAAAAAAATGTGAATAACACCATTAATTTTAAATGTAGTAAAATAACAGAATGTATTTGTCATTATTTTATTACGGAATTCAAACAATTATGCGAAACAAACAAACAAAAAACAAAATCCTCGGCCATGCTATAAAGTGTAAAAGCTTAAGCCATTCCTATTAATTTAAACTATTTAAAGCTATTGTGGATTATGAGAGCTAAAAGGAAAGAAGAACACCAAATATAATGGCAATTTTATGTAAAAACAACACAAAATTGCCATTCACTTTGGAGGAAAATACTATATACATTTTAAATTATTTTATCAATTTTTCTGCATGTTGCCATAAACAATTATGGGTACCAACATAAACATTTTTAATTTTTACATTTATGATGGAATTTCGACATTCCTTCATTAATTTCATAGAGAAATTTTGCCTTTCTAATTATTGTGTATATTTAAGTGTACATTGCCAATTCATCCACAAAGAATGTTAAATACATTTATATGTGAATGCGTTATCGAGATTATAATTAAAATAATTATTAATATTGTAAAATGAAAAAAAAATGTTCGAATTTGTATAACTGATATCTCCCCCCCCCCCAAAAAAAAAGCTGAGCTCCCAAATGGTTTTGTTTGATATATCAATTTATCAATTTTTACTTTCCTGTTAAAGAAGAATGCTAGGAAAAAGTTTTATAATGCTCAAGAAAGACATATTGGAGTTATATACGTCTGTCTATTTGTGAACTCAATAACTCAGGAACGCTTTTAACTAGACGAATGAAATTTGGTCTGTGGTCTTGTTACTAACATAGTTATTCAGTGTCAAATTTTAATCCAATCAGTCGATAAAAACCATCTAAAATTCGTATTTGGGTTTCTGTATTATATGACGAGGCACAAATTTGGCATATGAGGAACACTATAAATAAAAACCTGCGTACTCGTGAGTTTTGCAGCCTTGTCGAAAGTTCATGTTTAGTATAAGGAAGGAAGACACAAAACTTTTACTAGAGAATATGCGAGAAAATTTCGATGAGACTACTTCTGTTGAGTATTTTTTTCTTAAAGTTACATAAAATCAGATACAAAAGATTTTTATCGTCTAATATGACATCCGATTCAGAAAAATTTAAATTTTTTACATTCTAGATGAGAGTTTATTCTTTAGAGATTATTCGGTAAGCCAATCAATACAACATCCAATACTCAGATTAAAATTTAACTTTACAAATCTGCAGCAAAATATAATTTAATATCATAATAAAAGTCTTGAATATGAAAGTAATATCCGTAAGATAAATTAAAAGAGAAGAAAGTGAGAACACATATACCGTGATGAGATTTCTCCTCAGCCTAAAAATACAAAAATACAGTTTCCCAATTTATTAATATATCTAAATTATTTAATGCTGTATTTGAATGCAAAAATATTTCTTAAACTTATAATATTCTTTAAATTAGATTACTCGTTGTAAATTTATAATATAATATTTTGAAAAAGAAACAGAAGCATGATAATATTTTGTTTTATAATCTCTCTTCATATATATGTAACATTTTTCGAATCCTGTCGGCTTTTTAATATGTAACATCATTTGTTGTGAAGCATGATGCAGTTTGAAGACAGTGAAGAGAGTTATTACATTTTTAAATTCTTTTTAATCCATCGGGAAAGCATTATTATTTACAAGCAAAGACGCGGACATTTTGCGTTCGCCACAGCGCATCACAAAAGCGGAAGTGGGGAAGAAGGGCCGAAATAAATTATCCCTCGTCTTATATAACCTTAGATTTTGATAGGGAAAATATTTCTCCACAGTGCTAATATATTATTAAGATTCTGACAGGGATTTCTGACGCATGTCAATCACATGTAAGGGAAACACAGGGATTTTTTAAGAAAGAATGTGCTTACTGGACACTTTTTACCCCTTCAAGCCGAGCGTGTGAAAGTATCGACGTTTAGCTGATTCAGCAGTTTTATAAAGCTTCTCTTGAATTAATTAATTAATTAAGTAGAGAAAGTGGAATTGGATCACGAAATAAGAGAATATTTTTAGAATGAAGTTACTATGAGCTAAATTAAGATAAAATCTTGGAAATGAATTAAATTGAAATTAAAAGTTTAAAATATTATTACATATATATATATATATATCCTTTCCAAAATTTTAATATTTCAAGTTGTTATTTTGTTTGGCCTTTTTTATATTTTTTTCCAAGAGTTAGTTACCGTTGATATGCGCAAAGTTGCCGCGCAACATTCACAAAATAATCACGAGTTGGAACTATTAAATTAATTCTTTAAAACGTTTCGTTTCATATTATTTTCATTTCTAGCGTCATTTAAATTTCATAATAATTAGCGTCATAATAATTTCATAATAACCATTATTATATTTACAAAACTATATTTTCACATGTATTGCTAATTATTTTTCTACTATATTTTCATTCAACTAATAGCACATGTCTGTCTTTGTATGCATCTTATGGTAAATGCGATGAATTGTTTACTGTTAATGCTGAATGCTTAATATTAATAATAACCAGTATTTATTTATTTATATGAAATGAGCACACTATAGAGACTGACTTCTTTTCAGAGTACACTAATCAAAAATACTTGTTTAACTGCCGGCGTCCTGATCTAAGGGTAACGCGTCTTCCCCTTCCTGCATTCGAGCTCTGGTTCGGGCATGGTTGTTCCTTACCCTGTGTTCTATCTGTGAGGTATGTGAAAGAGCCCCCCCCCCCTCCCTGTAAAAAGCGCATGTGCAAATGAGTATGTGAATGCCCTCTTCATTTGAGCTAGAAGTCAGACATCTGCCCTCGGGTGCTCAGGGTCTTTGCCTTCAGAAGCTACTGCACAAACTCGGCTTAAATCGCTGACAGTTCGTCAGCGGGCTTGTTTATGGCAAGTGCAATAAGTAACAACAACAGCGTATATAAATTAAAATGCAAACAGTTTGTAAGGATCGAAAATTAAAAAAACACAATAATGAATGCTAACAGCACTTTTAAATCGATTATAATTAATAAATTATCACAGTTAATATGGATAACATCAGGCAATCATTCATCTTAAATAAATTTGTTATTTATCCATAACGCATAATAATTAAAGATTTCGCGTTTAATAACTCTATTTAATTTTCTTTATACAGGATGAAATTTTACTTTTATATTCAGCAAATCTTAGACATAATTATAGCCTTTCAAGAAAAACATTATTATAGTTTTAATAGTCTTTGAATAAACCAATCATTATAATAAAATTATTTCTCACTGCTCATTTATATATAAAATCTAAACTCATCAAAAGTGAATGCAGAATCACTTGGTATTGTTAACGTTCTTTATTTTGAAAATTTCTTTTTTATGTAAAATAGTTGCACTGCATTGTTTAGAATTCAACTGTGTTTAAAGAGTTTAGCGAGACATCATGATTTACTGTCATATTCTGCTCTTTGCTACAATTTGTACTTAATTTCTAGTTTCATGTAGGTTGTGATTTATCTAAACATGAGTATAGTTACCTTCGTTTTATTTTTAAAAACTGAAACTTAACAAGCGCTGAGCTGTCTCTCCACGACCTACTTTCTTAGGAATAATGGGTGGTCAGCAAGTCAGTTGGCAAGTTTAAGTCTGCAGGGCAAGAGATGGACATGATTAAAATGCAGAAGAATTAGAAGCGACATAGGCCGTGTCCAAAAGAGACTCAGTGAAATGTTTATAATATATTTTTCGATTGCAAAACTTTCATCCAATGCTATTCAGCATCAAAATGACGAGTTAATTTTCAGTGCGTCACTTAAAGTGTTAATTAAGCATCAAGAATGTATTTAACCTTGAATGTGAAACGACATATAAAGTCAGTGTATTTTAAAAGTACATACAAGAATTTATACGGTGTTTTTTCCTCTCAAATTTCCTTCTTTCCAGCTTCTTTGGGAAATGGAGTTTTGGCTTTGTTACAATATTGGTTAACCAACATTGTTTCACCATTTGCCCTCGGATAATGCCTGTCATTCATCATTCAAGAACGGTGCATCATTTTGACATTTTAATTATTCATTTTTTAATTTTAATTTTAATTTTTAAAAAAAATACCTAAAGAATGGTAAGAAGATGTAAATTAATTTTAAGATTGGTTAATAAGGTCGTGATAGACTGGTTGGTAGGGCACTGGATTCGCGTCCCTTGGGTTACGATTTCGAATCCCGCAGCCCGAAGATTCCCCGCGTGTGTGGTGGCTGACGCACGTTAAATCTGTCGTAGTCACAGAGTCCATGTCGAGAGTAATACCACTGGGGGTAGTGGATCAGGGGTGATCGTTCTCTGATTCAGGTATAAATTACATCTGTGGATGCGTGAATGAAGTTCGCCCCATAAAAAAGGGTTGTGACGGGTGTGTAGATAAGTCGTTCATTTGGCCCTAGATGGCGCTACTGTGAAAACAAGAAACGTACTCTTAGCTTAAAACAGAATTGACTTCTTAAAGTCAGTGGGCATGTCTAGACAGGAGCCATTAGAAATAACAACAAGATTAACTTTTGGGTAAAATTCAACTTAAAATTATAATAAATATATTTTTTTTCATAGCAATAAGCAAGTCCTTGTGTTAACTGCATAATTTTGAAACGAATTACTTTTCCAAGTGCAAAGAGTTAAAATTACGAGATAAATTCCAAAATATTATTAGTTCGGGTTCAAATTACTAGGACTAAAATTTTAAATTTAAATCTATCTCTCTTTTTCGCTCTCTTTTATTAGTTTTGAGTAAAAGCTAATTTAGTAGCTTATATTTTTATGATGGGAGTATTTTGAAAGTTCTCATTATACAATATATGCTTATGACGATTACGTAGGCTTTTCTTTCATTTATTCTCACAATTCTGTAGAAAAAAGTGACAAATTTTAAAAATTAAAATAAAATCGAACTGAAATTCAACTTTTTTACTTTCTCTTATACGTAGTATAGAAAAAATATTGTAATCGTCAAAAAATTCAAACACAAGATTTTGGAGAAGCTCCACGTTTTAGACTTCCATGAGTTCAAAAAACATAATTTTGGGAGATATCCATCTGTCTGTCTGTCTATGACAAAGATAACTCCAAAACTCTTTGAGCTAGAGGGTTGAAATTTGTTATACGGTCTTTATATTAAATTTATGGATTTCTGCCAAATTTTGAACAAAATCCGTTCAGAGGAGATCTGTTCGTCCAACCGTTTCAATATAAGTTAACACAATAACAACGAAACGAAGAGAAACTCAGAAAACAGATTTAACATTTGTTGTGTAGAACATCTATCAAATTTTGGGCCGGATTCAACAACGGATTGTCCGTCTGTCCATGTTTGCTTTCAGAAACATATAAACGCGGTAACTCAAGGTCGCAATGACTGAAATATATTAAATTTGACATGAGATTTTGTGACTATAAGTGTAGTTTTATGTGAAATTTTATATCATTCGGTAAGAAAAAACGTTTTTAAAACACAAATTCGCTTTTCGGATACTATTAACTGCATGCCAGGGATGAATCGCCAAATATTTCGCCAAGAATGACACGATAGATTCAGAAAAATTGCTAAAATCACGCCAAAGATTAATATTTCGGTAACTATTGCACACCAAGGTTATGCAAGGCGCTTTCTGGGATAACACCTTTATTAGAGAGTATGTGTGTGTGTCAGGGAATGTATCATGGAAAACACTCCCGCTAGTTTCCCATTAAGATACAGGAATACTATGTTAACTCTATTTGAATGATGACGTCGTGTCCGCGTTACTACGGAAAGGGGGTGCAGTAGCTTCTGCGGTTAAAGACCCCTGAGCACCCGAGGGCAGAAGTCTGACTTCTTGCTCATATGAAGATGAAACTCACACAACTCCTTTTTACAATGGGCACGTTCACACACCTCACAGATAGAACACAGATGAAGAACAGAGCCAGGATTCGAGCCCGGGATGCCCAGATCACGGGGAAGACGCTCTACCCCTATGCAAGGACGCCGGCAACTCTATTTGAAATTTATTACATTATCTGTTAATTGATACGATTTAATTAAATGTATAGAAAATAAGAAAAATATAAAATCATTAAATGAGTTCATTGGAAATGTAATTATCTATGTTGAAAACTAGTAATTCGCCTTTGAGGATGTTCCAATTTTGTAAAGAAATCAGGTGTCATCTTTTTTTTCCTGCTCTTTCTTTTCTTTCTTTCTAGTTCCATCCGAGTTTGCATTGTTTAAATTCTAAATGTATCTCTTTGGATTTCTAATTTTCTAAAAAGTTCACAGAGTACAAAAAGTTGTCTAGAACAATATAAGAATTTAAATAAGTATAACGCAATATTTCTCACACGGAACAATGCATTTCGTTAACTTACCTGCCATGCCTTCAAGACATTTTAAGCAATTTTAAAGTTTTGGAACGTGTTTTGTAAGATAAAAATCTGCTTTCACTAATTTCAAATTGCGCAAAATAGAGTATATTTCATTTCTGAAAGGTTATGCATATTTTCTTGTTGCCAATCGAATGTGAATAAAATTTGTAATTATTCCACGTTCTTTGATAAAATCATCCTTGCTGTAAAACATGTAGCATTTCATCTTTTCTGTTTCTTTGTCATCCAAATAATATAAATTTTTGCCTTGAAGATAACTAAAGATTTCAAAACGCAACATTTTGCAGTCTTGGTTTTAACTTTTTTTTGGTAAACAGTAGTCTGACTCGTGCTCCGAATTTTAGAGTTTTTCATATTTTGCGTCTAACTAGTAACTATTAATTTAAGCGAGAAGAATCACATTGGTTCACAGGCATCCTTATAGTATTTTAGGTCCTTTTATGAGTTTCAATAGCTGTATATGTCCTAAATAGGATGTCTCATTCATTAAATGAATCATATTGGACAAGTTGACAGGTCCTGGAAAATGATACAAGTCAGAAAAATTTTAAATAAGATTAACTCTCACCATATTTGGCGCTGTTTAATCATAAATTGTTCTTGCGGCAATAAACTCCATCAAACCAAACCTGACAGTATAGACTGATCAACTCTTGACAGATTTGGTTCAAAATTTAATAAGAGTTTACTTTATTGATGTTAAATTTGTGTACATACTTTTATCCTTTTAGCTTTCCTTATTTTGTATTGATAGAATTAATTTATATTCGAACAGCCGAAAGACATACTTCATCTGAATGGATTTCTTTTAAAACTTGATAGAAATTGACAAATTTGATCCGTCTAATTCAGGATAATTTTTAGTTATTTTTCACTTGTGTATAGACAGACAGACATAATGCCAAAAATGTATTTTTCGAACTTAGGAAGGTCTAGAACATGGAGATACGGTAAAATAGCAATTTCAAATATTTCAGCAATTTCAATACTTTTTCTGTTCCGTGTATACGACAAAGTTGAGAGCGTTCACTGGCTTTCCCAGTGTTCACAATTTTTATGTTGAGGAAAGAGATATAACACCTTTATTAAGGAATATGCAAGACAGTTCCGCAGAGACCATTCCTTCGTAAGGAAATCGAATAAAACTAATTGCATATCAATAATTCATGAAGATACTTTAAAAAAGCTTCTGTTAAAAGCTCCATTTCGACAACAGTCTGTCTAACATAAATAAAAGACAAGATATGAAGCAACGATTAAAAAAAACCACTCATTTTTCTTACTACAAATATAAGATAGCAGTGATAAAGCATTTTACAATTCATTTGCCTTAAAAAAAATTCCTAGAAGTTTCAGTGACATTTCACACTCGTAAGAGCTCTCCAGAATAGAAAACCGGATTGTCCTGCAAAGAAAGAAAATGAAAACCCACTGATAAAATCCTGCAGAAAAAAAAACCCTATTAAATAATTCATAAGGGCTTCCTTGCCTTCAATGTAACTGGACCACATACTTCACAAGCGTGGAACTGCTTTTATCTTTTTATAAGCTCTCCCTATCTCTCGTTTTCAACATTTCTCAAAAGTTAGAAAGTCGTTTACGTGCGCCGTATAGTTAACCAGGCCGGTTTAACTGGTTGGACCGTGGTTGGAGCCAACAGACTGAACTGCATTCATTTATTATTATTTCGTTTATGATTTTTTTACCCGAAATTCGTGATTTTGCCCCGAAGAGCTCGCTTCTTTTTGGCGTTGTCAAGGCGTTCTGGTGGAAGTCCAGACGGAAAAGGGGAAGGTAATAGTGGAGATTTTTACCCTTGAAATAGTTTTGATACTCGTTCGTGTTGTTAAAAAAATGAAAGAATCTGGTTAAGATACAGCTTGTGAATAAAGAATAGCTAATCTGGATAACTAGTATCAATCACTGGTTGCTAAATAACATCAAGTTCTAGAAGAGAAGTTTTATTTTATTTTTCAAAGAATTAAAGTGATCGATTGGTTGTTTTTAAGAAAACATTAGCACATTATTGAAATCTACTGACTAGACTTATCCAGATAAAAAAAAAAAAAATTGTGAAGCAATTTTTTCCCAGAAAATAAGCCAGTACAACCATGTTCTGCTATTTTTTTCTTTAAATTTGAAAATGTCTTAAGTTGGGGTTTTGAATTGCCATGTTTTCACTTTCTAATATACGAATTGGTATAAATACTTTGGTGTTTTACAACAAATTTGTTGGCTTCTATTAATTTGTAGGTAGGATATTTAAAGGAAATTTATTCAGAAAAATTCTGTCTTTCCGGCAGTCAGAGACAAACGAACACGGTATTACCATTTTGTTTATATGCACATTTTAACCTAGAATACATTTAATAAAAATTCCACAAGAAATGCGGCATTATCTGCTTACCGATACAAATTGAAAATGAAGTTATAATTCTTTTATTCCACTTATTTAATATTTCAAAAGTTACAATTTTACAATCGATTTTTCAGTCATTTCTAACTAAATTATTGATAGTTCAGTCTTGTGCGTATTCTTGATGAAAATACACTATTTAATATTTTCATAACTGACGGATCGGTTAATCGATAATTAGTTAATTCATTCACAGAAAAAAGCGTCCTAACCTGTGAATTTTTTAAGCCAAGAAACAAACATCTTACAGTTACACACTAAGCATCTATTGCAACAATAATCTACTACTCCTACAAAACAAAATAAAATGATCTGTTGTACTGGAAATATAAAATAAAAAAATATTTAAACGGAAAAAATTATGAGCGTGAATATAAACGTTAACATGCAAATATGCTTCATAATAATATATTAATGCTTATGCTTCATTATGATTCAATAATGATTATATTAATGCTTATTATAAAATGTACATGTATCTACATTTGTGATTTCAAAATGATTGAATATACGTTTCACATAATAGGATTTTGACTTATACGAAATTTGTTTTTCTGACGAATTTATGCTAATTTAAGCTTATCTCAAAATTTTACAGTACGCATTGCTGAGGATATTTTACTTTTTTAAATTGATATATTCAATGTTCACATAGAAACGATAGGTAATTACATATATTTGCTTTCCGAAACACCAAGTAAACCACACTAAAATTATGCATGCCCGAATGCATTCAGCAGTAATATGAATGAGCGTCTAGAACTATGATTAAGTACTAATGGTCATCACCGACCAAGATATAACCTCTCCAGTAGGAAATACAACCCATCATTGTCGTGAAGGTAATTCGACCCACACCTTTACTAAACCCGCTAGCGAAGCAAGAGCTGACACCATACCGGAAAATTCTTATTTTCAAATCTGAGGTGACTCTAATGGGGTAAACAACAACAACAAAAAAAAATTTTTTTTTTTCTTCTTAAACATGTCAAACATATTTTATATATCAAACATATATCAAACATAAACAAACAAAAGTATATAGAGTTGTATGAGTACTAGATGCATTTTTTCATACGAATTTGTATTTAACTAAAACATGCGTCATTTTTTTAAAGTTGTCTGACTAAAAGAATTTCTTTTTATTAAAAATCTGATGCAGAACATCGGATAATTATTTTGCGCTGTTTAAAATAAACTTAACTATTAGTATTATTTAGTCATGGTTAATTATACCATTATTTTAAAGATCAAACAAATTATTATTAAAGAAAAATATTACAGGTTCATTGATTATACCATTATAATAAAGTCATTAAAAATGGCCTTGCATTTTTTACCGTATTTTCTCAGGAAAAACAAATGCAATGAAAATATATAATTATTGCGCTGTGAAGCCGGAAAGCACAAAAAAATGTTCATAATAATCATTAAAATCTTTTTTGGAAGTATCTGACGATAGCCTATTATTAGAATTTTCTTATATTTAGCTTATTATATTGGTAATCGCTTGCTACTTGCATTGAGTCATGCTCAACTGCAAAAAAACAAACAGAGCTATCAGCAGTACGAAGAATTCGGGAAAAAGTCCTTAATAGAGTTATTTAACTTGTAGCAACTTTTTTCAGGTATTATACGTATATATTATCAAAAAAATTAATGATTTGTTGTTGCTATTCAGCAAATGGAAATTGTGGTGTAAAATTAACATTTTTTAAAACATTTTTTTTCCATTCTGCTTAAAGAATTTAATCATTAGAACGCCAATTATAAAATGTCAAAACACAGTTTACAAATGGTGTAGATTACAAACAATTTTTTCGAACACTTTTGAATGATGCTTAAGGCTCTATTTAAAAGAACGAGTTGAAGAAATCAACAACAATAGTGTATCATCTTAAAGAGGTCGCTATGATGAAAATATATTGAATTCTTCAGTTGAGGCCAAACTAATTTTCTTATTATCATGCTTTAAATTATTTCTATATAATTTGTCTGTATTATTTAAAATAGTGATATATTCCTTTAAAAATAAACAAAAGACCTTTCTTTATATATTTATTTATTCCGTTTATTTTTATATTTTTCTTTGCTCTCTCTCCCCCCCCCCCTGATAATAATATGATGAAAATCTTTAACATATTCATCAAGCACTTTTTAGAAACACGTACATCAAATATAAAGACACAAAACCATTTGCATTTTTAATTGGAAGAATTTAACTAGGTAAATTGTTTCTTTCACCTTTTAAGAACGAATTGCATATTGTAATTAAATAAAAGAAACAAACTGTTGATCAAAAAGCCTGTTAATTATTTTCTCACGTGCATTTTCATCTTAATCAGTATCGTAATTGGATTTCTACTTCTTATCAGATAGAGGAAACAATTTTTGAAAAGAATAGATACATAGTAATGGCATCTTGTTTCAAATCGTTAGCATTTTCAGAGGTCAAAGTATGAACATAAATTCAGATCGTGCTGTACAAGCAATAAATTCATCCGGGAATGTTTAAATTATGCATTATTTTCAGAGGCAAACCAGTCAAAGCAGTTTTCAAAACAACTGATCATGCAAATATGTTATTTATTTATTTTTTGCCTTCCAGCAGTTGTTGACAATCGAATTTGAAATAATTTCGAGACTAATAACATTGAAACTGTTGCTTTTTGTAGGTAAACGACACTTTTGAAGATAATTCTAAAGATTCCAAGGACGAGAAAAACACTTTTACAGTTGATATTTTTATTTTATGTATCATCATTGTTTGCAGTGTAGCAAGGTTTTGAAAAATATTTATAAATTAGTCATTTTGCTATTTTTTTTATATATATATACAACTGAGTCCGCCGTTTCTGAATTCTTCACGATCGCGATGACAATAATGGAAGTTAATTAATTCCCAAACTGTTGAGAAGCAATGAAAATAAAATGTTATTTTTATTGTTTGATAGTTTGATAAAGTTCTTGGGTTATAATACATTTCGGTAAATTGAGTAATATCAAAATAGAAAATAATGTTCTACAGGAAAAACAAATTGATTTTAACTGCCAAGTATGATACATAATTGATATCTTAAATAGTAGAGATAACAACTATTATCGGTGTTTTTTAACTTTTAATAAAACTTTTAATTAATTACAAAATATTCATTATTTTAGCATTTTTCCTCAGAATTTGTAGCATATTATTCCATAGAAATCATTTAAACACCACTTTAAAATTCAAAATATTAGCTTTTCAGGGATGTCAATTTCATTTTTTTCGTATATTTTTCTTCTGATAAACTTCTCAAAATTATTTTTAAATACAATTTATAGCAGTGCTTCTATTATTGCAATGAAATTCAAATCAATTTTATTATTTAATGAAGTTTCTCGGTCGCATGCCTTTGATAATTCTAGAGTTATAACACAGAAAATTATTTGTCCTTCGAAACTAAATTTGCATTTTCGCTTCTACTAATGTTATGATGATGTCGTGTCCGCGTTACCACGGAAAGGGGGGGCAGTAGCTTCTGAGGGTAAAGATCCCTGAGCACCCGAGGGCGGAAGTCTGACTTCTAGCTCATATGAAGATGAAATTCACACATTCGCTTGCACAACCCCTTTTTACAAGAGGGTACATTCACACAACAACGCATATGAACAACGGAAGAAAGTCATGCGATTGAATTTTGAATAAATAATGAAGGCTTGAATTTCATGACTATATTGTCATCCATTGTCGAAAATCATGTAAAAAATATTTTCTTAAAGAAATGTCAAAATTTAGTATATAAATGGCAAGGAAAATAGGATGATATCATTAAAAGGGATAAAATTTCAAATTTCAAAATGATGCAAAAATAAAATTGGTTCGATACAATTTTTGAAAGTTATGTTGGAAAGTTTCAAAACTTCGTTTAATTTTTAATTTAAATTCTAATTTTCACCATCTAAGTCTATTCCACACATTCTACAGTATATCCATTTTGAATTCAGCAGCATTGGGTCTATGTTCTGAAGAAAGCCGATGCACGCACACACATATAAACGAACAAACGCGCGCACACGCACGCACACACACACACACACACACACACACCACACACTCTTTTTCTCCCTGTCTCTCTCTCTTTTACCCACACACACAGAGAAAGAGAGTGCAAGAGAAGCACTTTCTTTTATAACTATAGATAGAAGTTCATATACAGATTTGTGTTTAGTTCAGATAATCTTCGCTTAAATTATCCTTTTAATAGAATCTGCGTAATTCAACAATTTAGACTAAGTCAGATATGCTCCTCTTTACATTTTACATTTTCTTACATTTCACTTTAAAATGGAACGGCCAGACGAAAAGCAAACATTTGCATTTCTACTTAACTACTTTTTATCGCTACTTCATGAGTAAAACCACTTTTGAATCTCAATAGAAATTTACTATCAACTACGTGTAACATGAAATCATTGTCAACACTGATATCTGTCTGTAATCACAAACTTAGTATAGTTACGGTCACAGATATTGCTTTGTTACGGTTGATTTATGATTTGATTTCAGCGACATTGAAAATATATTTTGTTTTCATTCGGATATTATTCAGAATTTATTTTTCTCTTAAATAGTTTCATGCTAAAAGTTGAATTTGTTAGTAGTAAAATAAGATCTGGTATATGATTTTCTCATTAAATTCCCCCCCCCTTTCGAACTTTAAATCCATTTGATGAAAAAAAAAATCAAAATGAATATACTATGAATTTCACTTCATGACGAAACAAGACAAAATACGAGAAAGTCTAAGAAAAAGCACTCCCGCTGGATTTGTAATGTTAAGACCAACAACAACAAAAAATGCATCTAATCTCTCCTGATTTTTTTTTTTTTTTTGCATGCTTAGACAATCTAGCACCTATTTTTTTCTCCTTCAAGCCTCGTCTGCAGCATAGTGAGAAAAAGTGCGAGAAGTGAAGTGGCAAACCCTTGAAAACCACATATGTTCGCAAGCGAAAGTGCCACCCCCTCGGTATGAGTATTAACTCAGTATGGTTCATTTTGTACTTCGTAATACAATGAAGAAAACTAAATATGATTTTTGGATGATTTCCTTGCTATAAATTTACCCGAAATTAACAATTTAGACCACAAGGATACATGCCAAATTTTATTTATCCAACATGTTGGGTTTCTGAATTTTTGCCACAGATTCACTCGAATATATAGACTGATATGTGATCACCCCTTTGATTGATTTAGAGGGAAATTTAATGCATATTTACAAGTTTGATGATAAATCAAACGTACTTAATTTTATTCTTGTAACTCTTTACATTTTTGGGTTATCGCATTTAAATCCATATGTGACATCCATATAATCGAATATCCATTAAATTTTGATAGAAATGTATAAATTTAGTGTTAATGCTACATGTTAAACTTTATAGCTCATTGCGTTTTTTACTAAATGTCTTCACAGATAGACGATAGACATAATTCCAATAAGATAAAATGGTAAATGTATAAATTTAGTGTTAATGTTACATGTTAAACTTTATAGCTCATTGCGCTTTTTACTAAATGTCTTCACAGATAGACGATAGACATAATTCCAATAAGATAAAATAGTAAATGTATAAATTTAGTGTTAATGCTACATGTTAAACTTTATAGCTCATTGCGTTTTTTACTAAATGTCTTCACAGATAGACGATAGACATAATTCCAATAAGATAAAATGGTAAATGTATAAATTTAGTGTTAATGCTACATGTTAAACTTTATAGCTCATTGCGTTTTTTACTAAATGTCTTCACAGATGGACGATAGACATAATTCCAATAAGATAAAATGGTAAATGTATAAATTTAGTGTTAATGCTACATGTTAAACTTTATAGCTCATTGCGCTTTTTACTGAATGTCTTCACTGATAGGAGATAGACATAATTCCAATAAGATAAAATGGTAAATGTATAAATTTAGTGTTAATGCTACATGTTAAACTTTATAGCTCATTGCGTTTTTTACTAAATGTCTTCACAGATAGACGATAGACATAATTCCAATAAGATAAAATAGTAAATGTATAAATTTAGTGTTAATGCTACATGTTAAACTTTATAGCTCATTGCGTTTTTTACTAAATGTCTTCACAGATAGACGATAGACATAATTCCAATAAGATAAAATAGTAAATGTATAAATTTAGTGTTAATGTTACGTGATAAACTTTATAGCTCATTGCGCTTTTTACTAAATGTCTTCACAGATAGACGATAGACATAATTCCAATAAGATAAAATGGTAAATGTATAAATTTAGTGTTAATGCTACATGTTAAACTTTATAGCTCATTCCGCTTTTTACTAAATGTCTTCACAGATAGACGATAGACATAATTCCAATAAGATAAAATGGTAAATGTATAAATTTAGTGTTAATGCTACATGTTAAACTTTATAGCTCATTGCGCTTTTTACTAAATGTCTTCACAGATAGACGATAGACATAATTCCAATAAGATAAAATAGTAAATGTATAAATTTAGTGTTAATGCTACATGTTAAACTTTATAGCTCATTGCGTTTTTTACTAAATGTCTTCACAGATAGACGATAGACATAATTCCAATAAGATAAAATGGTAAATGTATAAATTTAGTGTTAATGCTACATGCTAAACTTTATAGCTCATTGCGCTTTTTACTAAATGTCTTCACAGATGGACGATAGACATAATTCCAAGAAGATAAAATGGTAAATGTATAAATTTAGTGTTAATGCTACATGTTAAACTTTATAGCTCATTGCGCTTTTTACTGAATGTCTTCACTGATAGGCGATAGACATAATTCCAATAAGATAAAATGGTAAATGTATAAATTTAGTGTTAATGCTACATGTTAAACTTTATAGCTCATTGCGTTTTTTACTAAATGTCTTCACAGATAGACGATAGATATAATTCCAATAAGATAAAATAGTAAATGTATAAATTTAGTGTTAATGTTACGTGATAAACTTTATAGCTCATTGCGCTTTTTACTAAATGTCTTCACAGATAGACGATAGACATAATTCCAATAAGATAAAATGGTAAATGTATAAATTTAGTGTTAATGCTACATGTTAAACTTTATAGCTCATTGCGTTTTTTACTAAATGTCTTCACAGATAGACGATAGATATAATTCCAATAAGATAAAATGGTAAATGTATAAATTTAGTGTTAATGCTACATGTTAAACTTTATAGTTCATTGCATATTTTACTAAATGTCTTCTCAGATAGACGATAGACATAATTCCAATAAGATAAAATGGTAAATGTATAAATTTAGTGTTGATGCTACATGCTAAACTTTATAGCTCATTGCGCTTTTTACTGAATGTCTCCACAGAGAGACGATAGACATAATTCCAGTAAGATAAAATGGTAAATGTATAAATTTAGTGTTAATGCTACATGTTAAACTTTATAGTTCATTGCATATTTTACTAAATGTCTTCAGAGATAGAAGATAGACATAATTCCGATGAAATAAAATGATCTTTCTGAAATTTTCTCACGTACATTCCAGTAATGGTTTTAAATATCTCTATCTACATAAAATGGTGAACGATGGACAATGCCGTAGATGCCTTGCATTGGTGAACAATAATTATGACAACTGAATTATGTCTATAACCTTCCTGCAAGTGCAAGAAATAAGTTGACCAAGTTTCATCGCAATCGGTTGAACGGTACGGCAGTGCATAAGATACAAACAATCAAAAATTCATTTTTATATATTATATTTTTCCTATAAACGAAGGTCTAGGATAATATGACAATAGAATATATGCTTCATAAAGGAAGGGTTCTTCATTCAGCCCCTGCTTCACAGAACATTCATCGAGTGAAATTATTGTGGTATAGAATTTTGTTGGATTATGACTACTTCAAGTGACGTTATTAAGAGATCCTCACCAAAATATATTAAGAATTCTCTTCAAAAATGCGTGCGATGATATAAGGAGTCGAGATTTGATGAAAAATGCTCTGTAATTATTACAACAAATCAATGGATCACGTATAAGCAAATTGTAGAAAATTAAAATTGTAGATTTTTTTTCTGTCAGTTGCATTATCATATTTTTATTTGCCTTTTCAATCATATATTTTATTTCGATATAAATAGAAATTTTTTCTATTTTACATACGATTACAATTAGCAAACATTTTACGAATCATCATTATTTTTAATTTACGAATACAAGGAGGTGATATTTGCTGAAGCTGAAAACAACACGCTAAAATAATTGCGGGACTCGAAAAATGTAAAAAATTCACTTGCAGAAAGGGGAGCCATTAAAAATAATTGGTCGCGCCTTACTTGGAACATAATGGATTCTTTCTTATTTAATGAGGCATTTACGAAAGTGCCATAAAAATATCTTAAGGGATTAGTGAAGGAATAAAGCAAGGAGTGAATTAGTTCAGTGAACTTCTACAAACATAATAAGTTAGAATTCACAATGCTTTTTCTTTTTTCTTTTCTTTCATCAAACATATTTGGATTGACTTGGAATTCTCAACATGGCAGCATAAAAAAAATACCATATTTGTAATAATAATAATAATAATAAACACTTTTTAAAATTTATATTTTAATTTTTAGCATTAAATATTTTCTAAAGCACTTAATTTCCAATACATTAAGTCATTACTGAAATTTCATTTGCATCTTAAGCTACGAAAACTGCTGAGTGGGCAACCATTGTCGTAGCTTAAGATGAATTTCTTCTCAACGAATAATAAAAATGAATGTGTGGCTGTGTTTGTATTTTGGCTCTCTACAGGGTAGGCTGAGTACCAAATTTGGCACAGGCATACTTCGATGGACAGGAATGCAAGAGGGGCAATTTATTTTTTTAATTTTTAGCTAATCAACAATTTAATGAGATTTTTGAATTTTTCACATCCAAACATTGTTGCACAAGACTGATTTTTACATCATTTAAAAAATTGTATTTTTAGTCATACCATTTTGGCCTCAATTTATCAGTTGGCCTTTGCCACTTTAGATGATAGCCAATTAAATTTAGTTGCACAATTTTGTGCGCACTTGCTCTCAATTTTGGAAATTTATTAATAGTATTTTTTGCATAGTTTTCAACTATACAATTTAATGTCTCAAATTCAAACTGTTTACAAATTTTCATCAAATTTTTAATTAATTGATTTTCCACCATTCTTGAGCCAAAGAAGAAAATGTATGCTTATTGTCAATACAGTTTACAAAATGAAATTGCATTAAAGACAACGTATAATTTAAAATAAGCTTAAGTTTTTAATTGTACTATAATATCATGGAGCCCAACATGTATACATTAAACAGAACAAGTGTAAGGCTATTAAAATAATTCGACTTTAATATCTAACATAAGTTGATTATAATAAGTTTAAAATATTTTGTTTAGAGAAGAATAAACATCAAATTATACATAAAAGATATAAAGGAAATTAAACACTACTAGTTCCTCGACAAACCCGCTGGTCGTGAAAAGCGGTTAATTCTAACAATATAGTTATAGCTATGACAGGTATAGCTAAAAGATGAAGGTATAGCTATGGCAAATTTAAATACTTTGCACGCATATTATGAGATCTCTCTTTCAATAACTGGCCAATTTATTACTAAACGGACAGTAATCAGCACACAGTATAATAAAGATTAAAAGTTTTCCTTTTGAGTTTGTACAGTCCCTGCATTTAACTCATTGTTAACTGGAAATTTGACACTAAAGTTACCTCACCGATTTTTGCATTTGAGAATGAAAGTGAAAGTTATGAAAATACTTTGGGGGATTAGAAATGAGTGAGAATAGAACCTGGGACCTTGTGGCTCGCAGTCCAGTAACATGACCAGGATACAAAAGCATATGCTCGTGTAGCGTAGTTGTTAATTGGCTTATATGCTATTCACCACAGACTCTCCCTCCAGTGAGTCGGAGGTGAGACGAACGATATGGCTGTTGAGTGGTGATGTATTGAGCTGTTGATTCTAATGCGCCTGTACCCATTTGAGTAGCTCCAAGCGTTATGGCGATCGTGTGTGGGTGAGTGGTTGCTGCGTCAAGTGAGTCTGACGACTTCAGTTGCGGGTAGATAGCGTCACAACAGCTGTTACGAAGGTTGAAGGTTCATCGTCCGAGGTCCCAATTTGGAGAACTGTGATGAACGAGGATAGAACCTGGGACCTTGTGGTTCGCAGTCCAGTAACATGACCAGGATTCAAAAGCAGATGCTCGTGTAGCGTAGTTATTAACTGGCTTATATGCTATTCACCACAACACCATCTAACTCGTGATCGATCAACAGCGTATGTGAAAAAAAGCACGAATAACTTATGTGTGGTTATCAATGCTTAAGAATGAAAGCACGAGTTTACTCGTAAGCAATACATTCTGAACTTAAAATTTTTAAATGGAAATTTGAAAAAAATGTTTTCTTATGAAAATCTTCTTTCTCTTTTGCATTTTAATAAACAAATGTAGAATAATAATTCATTTTATATTGAAAAACTTTGGTAAAATCTAATCAGTATAAAAACAGTAGGTACCATAAAACTGTTCAGGATCTTCCAATTAATAACATCTGCAATTTATCGAATAGTTTAACATTTAACATGGAACATGAACAGAACATTACCCATTACGATTACGATTACAATTATAATGGTTCACGTTATTATGACATGCATAAAGTATGAAGACGGCAGAAAAGTTAAATAAATTAATGTTATTATGTTGCGACATTTCCTTTAAAGCACAAGTACCGAAATTGTTATATTTTAAGGCCTAGCTTTCTCACCATAAGTTTCACGATCAGGGTTTCGCAAAAATACTTGTGAAGCAATTTTACAATGAATCATACTCACTATTGAACAGCGTCACAAATTATAAATAGATATCTGATAACAATCAGATGTTGTAAATAAACTATCGTTGCTTTTCTTGATTACACAATAATTCATTTGATAGTGAAGATTGTGGTTTGGGTGAAATGACTTGAAGACACATGTTGTCTTTTATGTGGTTTATTGGTAACATCAGCAACAAAAGGCACATGACGCCATAGTGTAGTCGCCTAGAGAACTACACGTAAAATTTCTCGGGAGAGAGAGAGCCGAGATAACACTCCCGCTAGTACAAGAGTCAAGTTCGCTTCTACGGGGGAAAAAACTATACTAAACAACAACAGGGAGACCACGTGATACATGATTGGCAGCTAGCTCCGCCCAGGAAGATCACGTGGTTAACTGACTTCTTAACAGATGTTGATATGCAATTAGGAGCAGACAATGATTACCGCACATCATTATTAAAAACTGTACAGCGAATATCATATTTCATCCAAAATTGAGAAATTGTGGATCTTTTATGTAATAGAATACAAACATTAAATAAGACAATTTTATAAATGCAACGTTAGATTTCTTTTCTATAACCTGTCACTAGCAGGGCTGTGCTTCAAGATATTTATATAGAAATCAATTCCTGATTATATAACAAAGATTACGTAAAACACGAATATAATGTTTTTACATAAAACAGTGGCCGGCGTCCTGTAGCGCGACTGAAGGAGTAGCACGACTTCCCCCGTGGCCTGGGCGTCCAGGGTTCGAGTCCCGTTTCCCACCTGTAAAATGTGCCCACCTGTAAAAAGGAGTTGTGCAAGCGAATATGATGCGTGAGTAGCTAAGACGTGTGCAAGCGAATATGATGCGTGAGTAGCTAAGACGTACTGTTGGCGCTACTAAAACAAGAGACGCTCCCTTGGTTTGAAAACGATGACTTCGTCAGAGAGCTTGTCTATGGTAAGTGCCATTATAAACCACAAAACGTAAAATAGTTGTTTGACGGAATGGATGATGAAATATTTTTAACCTTTTCGAACTCGATTTTTAGTTTAAAAGAGTTCTTTCTAAGATAACTCATGTAAAAGTAGGAGATATTTACCCAATAGGGGATAAAATCTGATATTTGGGATGAGGACTGAAAAGATTAAGGAAGAGGTGAGTGGCTATTAATAAGGATGGGCGTATACCAAAATATTTATGATCATTTTAAAAGAACTTTTAGTATTTCATTTCTGGAATTATAAAAAAAATATCTAAATTTGATATTTAAAAATTAATGTTAATTAATCTTTAATGATTTAGCTAAAATATATTTCATTTTAATACAATTACATCTTACTTATTTATTTTGATTTGCAATTAGAATATTTTAAATAAATTTCTTGAAGTTAATAAAATATGTAAATCTTAATATATAATAGAATAAAATAAATAAATCTTTTGCTAGTCATATACCAAAATATTCATAATTTAAAAAGGACTTTGATATTTCATTTCTTGAATTATCAATAATATGCAAGGTTTGATACTTAAGATTTCCTTTTTATTAATTTTTAATCGTTTAGTTAAAATATATTTCATTTCTAGTATAATCACAATTTGCTTATTTATTTCAATTTGAACTTGGAAGATTTAAAATATTTTCTTAAATTAAAGTTTAATATAGTAACAAAAGCTATAAATCTTCTATCAGTCAAAAAAGTATTGGTGTTATTGCCCCAAACGACTTATTTACTGAGTGTACGTTTAAATGTGGCGGCAATTATTCTATTTACCATCTATATAATGCTTTTATATTTTTCTTTGCTAACGTTGGCATCAATTTATTCTGAATTCAGCAATTGTAAAGATGGCCCTGACCTTCTGTCATTCACATAAGAAATCATCAGAAAGACATACTTTAAATACAACAAATGCGAGAAACAATAACTAAAACTGCGAAATTATCCTCATTTGAAGATTACATAACACAGCGAGCGAGCTTCAATTAAAGTACCACCGTGCACACTTTCAATCTTTCTAATATCGGTTGATATCTCTTCAATACACCTCCACCTAGCAATTAATTACTCTGTTCGTGACGTCCAGTCATGTTGCAGATGCAGTGCAGGTGACTTATTCCTCTCGGTTCTCTGGAAATCTTCCTGAGGGGGGAATCATTTTGTTCTGGGAGAGGCCAAACACCTGTGGGTGTCGCATTTATGCGCATAATCTCATGCGTATCGTTTCGAGGCACGCCATGCCTTGTGTTCCCGAGCAGTGCTTTTCAAAAAGAAGCGCTGCAATGCGTGCTGTCATGGTACAAAAGCTGTGGAGGGCAGGATGCTACATTGGAGTGTCGTGAACCGCATGACACGAATAAGCATTAGCATTTGGATCGAAGGTCTTCTTAAAAAAAGGGAGCTCGTATTTAAGGTGCCCGTGACATGCAAACAGTGGTGGGTCTACGCGTTCAGCACTGCTTGTTTTAATGGCAGTTTAGTTGAAAAGACTTTAGATATTTATTGATCTCTAAGAGCATCTTTCTTTTAAATCATCAGGAGGGCATTCTTAATGGTAATTCTTGGTAAACATCCTTCGCAAAAAGTGTTGAGAATGTATTTAATTTTTTTTTGTGTGTGTGTGTGTCCTGTGACTATTTTAAGCCAAATTTTGTGCAGTAGCTTCTGAAGGTAAAGACCCTTGAGAATCCGAGAGCAGAAGTCTGACTTCTAGCTCAAACGGAAGATAGCACAACACACTCGCTTGCACAACTCCTTTTTACAGGGTGGGGGGGCACATTCACGGACCTCACAGAGAGAACATGAGGAAGAGAACAACCATGCCCGAACCAAGACTCGGGCCCGGAACGCCAAGATCACGGAGAAGACGCGCTACCCCTAGGCCAGGACGCCGACATATATATAAAATGAAAAATAACAAAGATTTTGATAAAGTAACCAGCAAAAGTTATCTGTCCCAAACTTTCATTCACTCTCTAATAAAGGTGTTATAACCCTCCACCCACCCACCCACAAAAAATTGTGTGGAAAAGACCATGAGCCTCAACAGGTTGAGATTTTATATTTCCACAAATGGAAGTCATGTACTTCGTAGTATAGTACAGAACACTGGCACTTGTGTATTATGTGTGCGCAATGAGTGAACTATAGTTATGAAATAGCAAGCTTTGTCTTAAACCGAGTGTTTTTACAGAAATTCGCATGCTATCTTTAACAACTTTTTTATGGCGATCTATCGCTAGCATGCGATTAATACATGAGCACCAGGAAATCGATTGTGTTTTGGATACGTTTCTTTCTGATCGACTGGCGCTAAATTGGCATATAACTACAATTGTAATGACAAGATCACCCAACCAGCTTCATTTATTTAAGTCATTCCGTTAACATGTATGTGAAAGTACAGACCGACAGACAGTCAAACATTTAACTGGTTTAACTGATAAGTTGAGCAGAATCTATAATTTGTATGCTAAAAATATGAACACAGATATATATTTTAGATGTTTAGATTGTATACCAAATCTTAACTATGTAGCTCTTATATTTCCTAGTTATCGTATTCATTAATACTCAAAAAGCCGGACAAATATACTTGTCGAGAACGGATTACGTTCAAATAAAATCCATATACCAAATTTACACCGGTACGACCGGAGTTTAACCTCCTGTTTGGCGCAATTTTCAGAAATCGCCAACTCGTCAACAACGGTCTGGCGCCCTGTTTTGCGAAATGTTTAAAAGCGAGGGAGCAGATGTCCAATTATAGCGCATAATAAAGGCGAAAGATAATAGGTTTGCCAGTCTGGAGCTTGCCAGCTTTGGCGCGTTATCAAAGCTGGCGAAGAAGGTGGTTAAACTCCGGTTCACCTTTTACTTCGACCAGTTCAAAGTATTTTTTGAATTATTATGTTCACAGAAAAATAGAGAGACGAAATCCTAAGAGGCTTGCTTTTCGGACTTAGAGAGACTTGAAATGCAAAAGTTCGTCCAAATCTCGAGTTCCAAGATTTGACGTTTATAATAATTTCTTTTTCATGACGGTAATTTTTATCTTCGTCTTCCTGTAGTAGAAAATAAAGGGCATGCGAAGATAAATAACTAATTTCTAAATATGTCCATAGATTCAACCAAACTCTGCAATGATAAATTGGGATTGTTCTTTCTTTACTCATATCGTATACTTCTATGCAGAGTGTCACTTGGAAGAAAAATGATTACGATTAAATCATGTGATTAAAGTTTTTTTCTTACACTCATCTTTAAACAATATAGGTCAAAACATTCTCTCTTCCTCCTTGTTTCACACAAACACACGAACACGTCAAAGTTAAAATTTGATATCTCCGGTAAAATTTAAGAATTTTCTGTTTTTTTTTGCCAAGAATGATAAAATCATACCAACTTTTCAGAAGCTCGCCAAAACTCCCAAAAAATGGCTGAAATAAAAAACAAAAATATCAAAATTACCATATTTGGCGATAAATTATCGTAAAATATAACTTTGGTGGCCGAACATAATTTTTCAGTCGACCTTATAAAGTCTGAACTCAATTTTATCAATTAACCGTTATATAAAATCCAAGCATGTATAAAGAGCAGTGTATACACCTTTTAATAACGTATATTTTCTATGGCGGATTTGTCGCAAATGTATAATTTTTGCGCAAAGATGATACGGTAAAATTCAACCATGAACTAATTCACTTTTGTTTTTTAAATTTTCGTATTCATGTGCACCAAGCAAAACATGACTCCATTTATTTTTAGATCAGGAAGTTTTATTAGTGGCTGTTCATCAAAATGCAATGGAGTTAGACTTTGAGGAGAGAGATGACCTCCACATTTTGACGAATGTCTGCGTTTTAGGCCTCTTTCAATTCAAAAAATATATTTTTGAAATGTGTCCGTCAATCCGTCCGTCTATGACAAAGATAATTCCAAAATCTTTGAGCTAAGGGAATTGAATTTGATTTATGGTCTTTGCACCCTAATTGTATATTTTTTATCAAATTTTGAATAAAATCCATTCGGAGGAAGTTTGCCTGCCCGGCTGCTCGTTTCTAATTTAGCACGATAATTATAAAACGAAGAGAGGGGCCGCGGTGGCCTGGTGGTAAGATCTCGGCTTCGGGATCGGAGGGTTTCAGGTTCGTGACCCGATTCCACAGAAGAACCGACGTGTAAGGGGGTCTGTTGCACGTTAAATCCGTCTTGACCAAACGTCCTCCCGCTGGTGTAGTGTGGAGAGGGGGGTGCCAGTTCAGGTGTCGTCCTCGTCATCTGACCGCGGTTCAAAACAGCAAGGTCCGTCCCAAAATAGCCCTGGTGTTGCTTCAAATGGGACGTTAATATAACCAAACCATATAAAACGAAGAGGGCTAGATAAATAGAATTTGATGCACAGATTAACATCTATAGAGTGAAATCCCCCTCAAATTTGAGTCAAATCCAACAAGGAATTGACCGTCTGTCAATCTGTGCTTTTAGAAACATGTAAAAGTGATAACTCTAAAATGCAATAACTTAGATGTATCAAAATGTGGTATGGGATTTTGTGACTACAATCGTAGGTTTGTGTTTAAATTTGGAATCAACCGAAATGATAAAAACACGACCAAACCCCGAATTAAATTTTCAGCACTAACCGCATACCAGAGATTAATCGCCAACAAAACTAGCCAAGGTTCACACGATAAATTCAGCAAACATACCAAATTCAAGCCAAAAGTTTGATATTTCGGAACTTCTGAAGCCAATGCCATGCAAAACGTTTTCTGGGATAACTCCTTTATATATGTGAGAAAGTTTTGGAAAGACCATCTCCGTTGGTTTCTTAACGTAGTAATCCATTCTGTCACATAGAAAGTTATAATGATTAATCTGCACTCTCTGATTCATCATCGGTACAGTTCTACAAACGGGTACCATTTGGCGATTTTCCGCCAAATTTTTCTCGCCAAGCCCCGCGGACGCTGTAATTTTCAGAATTTTATTTCTCATTATGACTATTTTCAAGAGACGCTGGCGACTTTATCTTTAAAGTTTTGCGGTACCCGTCCCTAGGATTTAGCCTCATCATAACTGTATGATTTTAATATGGCTTTTAAATAAATTTTTTGCAAAAAGTTATTTTTCTAAATAATCACTCATTAAATTATGAAATATGGCACTTCATTAAAACTGTAAGATCGAAATTTTTTTGATAGATGTCTGTGTAAAAAAAAATCCGAAATCTGTGTCCGAAAAAAAAATCATCTTTAGATACTCCATAAAATTTGTAGTTCACTTTATCATTCAAAGTTTCAAAAAATTTCAGCTTTTTTTTTAAATTTAAAAACAAATTTTTAATATTACAAAACCTGATTCAGAGTTGAACTGCGATAAAATGCAATCAGTGACCCTGAATGTGCGATCTTGTGGAAACAACAACAATATGCAATTTAAAAATTTAAAAAAATCATTTAGATATAACACAATTTTTATATTTAGGTATTTCATAAACCATAATAAAATAAATCAACATTTTGTGGTTTTTAAAATACCTGCGTAAACGCGAAATGAGTTTCTTTATAGATGCTTCAGACTTTGAATGGAATCTAAAATGGAAATCTTTTTATCCTTTTGTGGAAAACCAGACGTAGACGTAACCTAGGAAAAAGAGTATCTTCCAACAAAGCAAGTCTGGGCAATTTCAAATTGAGAAAATCAAGTCTCCAGTCCAGAGCAATTTTATTTTATTCAACAAGTTAAAGCAGACAAAGACTGGAACTGTTTAAAGAAAGAAATAATTTATTTCGTCTTTTTTTGTTTGTCCTTTGGATGGATGTATATTTTATTTAGTAAGAGACAAATATCAAAACTGTTTTGCAGACGATTTAAGAAGTTATGTCTTTAAAAAATTATTATTATTATATTTTATCCTATGTATAAAAATATAATTCTGAGAGCAGATACTGACATTAAAAAAAGTATTCAGTAAAATGTGGCTGGTTATTTCCTAGATAATTTTCATTTGTACCTCATAAAATAAAAAAAAAATTCTAGTATTTTAACATATGCATATTTTTTTAAACTTTTTTTAAACCAGGATATTACAATGTTTGCCTAAACGATGCAAGTTAAAATAAAAATTTTTATCCTTTTTACCATTTTATAAATTTGTATTAAAATATTCTATACTTAATAGAGTAGTTCACAATATCTATTTTTTCTGCAAATATTTCATAGTTATTTAGGAAAACGAACTGTTTTATCTATACTCAATTTATATTATTTTCTACAGATATTTTTATTTTCTACTACAATATTTATTTTCTACTGACAGGATTTTTTTTTTTTTGCTTACAAATGAGACGATGAGCATGCATCTTACAAAAAGTTTTAGAAGATAACATTGTGTCGTTGACATGATCATTAATTAGGAAAAATTCAAAGCGTTTTATTGTGTAAGCATAAAAACATACAAAATATAGAATCGCCAAATACATATAACTTATTTTCCTATTTATAACTAATGAAATGAACGTAAAAAAGCAAAAAATAAGTTAATTGAAAAGCTTAAGTCTCAAGCAAAATAACAAGTAAAAAAAAATGCTATGATTTTAATAAATTTTTATAAAAAATCAAAACCGGAGGCAGGTCAAATAATTTGCATCTTAATAACAATCAAAATTAGGTTATAAGTATTTAATCGTAAAATAAGGAAGAAAGAAACCTAAGTTAAAAAAATAATGCAAAATATGGACACTATAAATTGTTTTAAAGTTTTTTTCCAAAGAATTTTTACAAATTAATTAAATATTCATTTCACGATATCTCCTTTTCTTATAAACAGCTTATATCTATAAATAATAATTTTATGCCTTTGCAAAACACAGTTAAAGCAAAATGTATGTATTTTATAAATAATAATTAAATAATAACTTAATTTATAAAAATGAAAATTTACAAATAGCTAGTATCTACAGAAATTATAAATACTAAATATAATTTTTTTCTTCAAATTTTACTCACTAATATTATGTAGCACAATCAATGTTTTTGTAATCGTTTACTAACAATTAATCTAATAATTAATTTTTATAATTCAAAACCTTGTATACATGTATATAAAAGACTTATTTTATCTTAAATGATATTCTTCATATCAAATGAAAGTTGTTTGAAATTACTTAATTCATTTGGTTTTCAATTGCTACTTGCAATGTTTAAATATTTGTGTATTATTTTTTAAAAATTATAATAATAATTTGCTCAAAAAATTAGCTTTAATGATTTTTGAAAAACGTTTGATATTATTGAGAAACTGTGAAATTAAAAGAAAAAAAGTTTTCTCAACTGATATTCTTAATTAAAAACAGCAATCTAGATTATAATTTTATGTTTTACAATATTTCATACAAAAGTGTTTTTATTGTAGAAATATTAAGCATGAAAATCTTTTTTGATCCGTTTAACGCTTTTAATGTTAAAAAAAATAACATCCTATTCTAAAACGAAAATAATAATAATAATAATAAAGGACACTTAAATTCGATGCGATTATTGTATTATAATCATATCCGCTTTATAATTTAGATAATCCATCTTAAAAGGAAATGCACGTTTGAGCAGTAACCAGTAAATAATTTGTCTATGCAAATTAATAACAATCAAACAAGATTAAAAAATTATGGCGTATAAATTTCCCTTTTTTTTAATCTGTATATCCTGTTTGAGAATTATATTTGAATATATTAGTAAATAAATGGTTAATAAGAACTTTTTGCACATTACTATTTTAAACCAATTCGACTGTATACTGATCTTTTATACTTCCCATTAAAATTTCGAATTAAATTCTTCTCTAATTCTAACTCCACTAACAATAAATTTGAGTGTTGTGTTTAGTGTTGGTGTTCTACACGCCAGATTGTTTGAGCAACAGGTAACAAATTTGGAATAGATATATGCTTTGGAAGGAGGGAATGTGCACTTCGGAGCAATATTTTTTGGAAATTTACATTAGAGTTTTAATTAATTAAAAATTAAGCTGCAATTTGGCGTTTATTCACAATAACATCCGGAAATATTATCGGATAAAAATTAATGCTACAATGTTTCAAAACTTTAAAAAAATTGTCTTTTTAATGACATCAGTTTAATAATTTTAAAAAAAATGAGTGTGTGTAAAATTTTCCTAAAGCAAATTTTCCTGAATTTTAGCAGTTTTTTTAAAGTATTCTTTGCCTAATTTTCAACAATAGATTATACAGGGTGTTCATTAATTATTATCGGAGTTTCCGTACCTCATAATTTTCGAATAAAAAATATTACGCAAAAACCGATTACGTATTCGTAAATTACAATTAAAGTGTAAACCAAATGCGCTAAGATCGCATTGTTGCCAAGTAAAATTCTTTGAGTTGTAATTTACGAATACATACTTCAGCTGAATGCCTACAATTTACGAATACATACTTCAGCTGAATTTACGAATACATACTTCAGCTGAATGCCTACAAAATGCAAATTGTGCAAGCTTTACACTTTAATATCATTAATAAAATTCTTTGAGTTGTAATTTACGAATACGTAATCGGTTTTTGCGTAATATTTTTTATTCGAAAATTATGTGGTACGGAAACCCCGACAATAATTAATGAACACCCTATATTATTGTCATCAAATATTTCATTATCTCAGGATTTTCTTCCTTTATTGAAAGATAAAGAAGAAGTATTCTGTTTAATATATGTGTAATTTCGAAGAAGGATAAAGTGAAATTTAGAAGATGTTGAAATGCGCATTTAGGTTTTGAATAACTCTATGACGTCATGGGACTAGTCTCTTATTAAATAGTTTCACGTACACACTGGATAGGAAACATGAAAGACAAAATAACATGGCTTTAATATCTAAAATTTCACAGAATCATGTATAATAAAATTATATCTAAATGATTTACTCGAAATTAAATATAACATTCCTGGTGGACGAATTTGTCGACTAGACGACCAGCTGCAAAGCGGCCATTGTCGATTAGGCGACTAGTAAACAATCACAACTAGCTGAAATTAAAAACGATCCTTTGCTGTCTTCCAAACTTTCTATTGGCAAAGACTCCCGTGTATTTTTTTAGCTTCAGGATGTTATAGCTTTTCTTACTGCCCACAAATTTCTTATGGAAGTCGTAGATCATTTAATCAAAACATTGCGTGGGAATTCAGAATGCAAATTTTAATATTTGACATGAACCAATATTATTAAGATGTAATTTCATTTTGAGCTACATTGTTCTTTATTTTTAGTGCCTATCATACGAAGAAGGCATCAACTCAAATCAGAAAACAGAACGATCATGACTGGCATTGAGCAATAAAAATTTAATTTATTGAGTTATCTTTTAGTTTATCATTCAGAATTCTACATTTTGTTCTCTATTTGCCGATATGTGTTTTTGTAGAGTTGTTTTGAAGAGTCGGAATATTTTCCATCTTTTGTTGTTGTTGTTGTTTTTAATGGCACTTGTCATGGACAAGCTCGTTGACGAAGTCGGCGATTTTAAGCTAAGGGAGCGTCTCTTGTTTTAGTAGGGCCAAGAGTACCTCTTAGCTACTCACGCATCACATTCGCTTGCACAATCCTTTTTTACAGGGGGGGGCCCATTCGCACATCTCACAGATAGAACAGATAAAGAACAACCATGCCCGAACCAGGACTTGAACCTAGAACGCCCACATCACGGGGAAGACGCGCTACCCCTATGCCAGGGCGCCGGCTTCCATCTTTTTAACACTCAATATAATATAATTTAAATGTAAGTATCATTTTGTATTGTATTGTCTTTTTATTTTCAGTACCAATTTTAGTGAGTCCCAATAAAATAAAATTATAAGTTCCATTTTCTGTTGAAATTTTTTTATTTGCAGATATCGATTTCAACGACTTTATTAATCCCACCGGAAGATACCTCAAATATGAAGATGAGAAACTTACAGTATGGTGGTTGGTTCACGCCACCCGGTAGGTACAGAAATGTTGAGGGCCAGCTACTTCCTACCGATGAAGGGGCATGCTTCCACGGGAAGGGTTGAGACGTGGCTGGTGACGGCTCTTAGGACTCAACATCAGTTCCCGTCAGTATTGCTGTGCGGCTGTCCGGCCTATCAGATAAATCCGTGTACTTTAGTGGCAGGTCAGAATAGTCGGTTATGATTAACAATTTGTTTTACATTATTCTTTATTCGCATTATCAGTTCTAACAATTTTATTAAAATGAAACTTCCATTTCGTGATACGTTATTCTCTGTTTAGAATATCAATTTTGGCATACCAATATTAATAAAATGTAAATTCCATTTTGTGTTGACGTTTTTTTTTTTTTTTTTTTTTTTTTTTTTTTTTTTTTTTTTGCAAAATCAATTTTAACAATTTTATTAATTATTTAAAATGTTTTATTTGCAATTTTTATTTTATTAAGTATCATTACTTTTAAAATATACGTTGCTATTTTGCGGTACATTAGCATTCATTTTAAAACAAATTTCAGTAAGCATCACTATCAGTTAAGTGTTAGTTCTATTTTATCTTAGGTTTTTCTTTATTTGTAGTAGAAATTTTAACAAGCAACAACCTTTCAAAATTTCATCCAAAATTCACTTGGCCTTACGTTCCTTTTTATTTACAATGCACTTTCGCTTCTTTTCAAAAAGGAATGTTATATATGCCAGAATTCCAAAATTTGACAGGAAATTTTGGAGGACGCTATATACAAATATTACAAAGGATTCACTTTCACTCCTCAAGGTCATATTATTATGTGTCTAATAACGACAAATCATAAATTCCGCTGCGGCACAACTTATGAAACCGAACGATGCCTTACAAGAAAAAAGAGATTCCGCTACCTGCCGCCACACCCTCCGAATTCGCCGACAGAAATAATTGATATATCCTGGTGTATAGTTAGAAAGGAATATTTGGAAGACAGACAAACATAAAATATCTTTCCAGATTCAAGGCGAATAATATAAATTCTCAGCCATTAAGTTAAAATTTAATTTAATCTACATAGCCTAGTGATTCATTACTGAAATTTTTTTTCTGTCTTTGTTAAATAATCTTTAAAAAATATAAAATTAAACTATTTAAATATTTGGTAATGAAATTATTTATGTATTTTTGATTTACCAAAAAAATTAATTATTAATATTATTTATTATTTAATTATATTAATATATTTAAAACTAATTTTGATTAAAAATAAAATTCAAGTTTTTAAAATGATTTTTCACAGATTTTCTGCTTTTTATCTATAAATATGAAATAGAAAATATTTATCTCTGCTTGTCTTTAACAAGAACTTCTCCTAAACAGCAAATTCCTCCTTTTCCGCAACTAAATTAAAATTAATACCCTTATTAATTTTTAAGTAAATTTCTAAATATTATATATTTCCTGTTCATGTCCCATAATGTTCAGCCATTTCTATGTCAATTCTTCCATTTCCTCACAAAACTGGAAGTTTACCTTTTACAAATTACTTCAAATTGAACGTTCGAATTGCAGGCTCTTGGCACGCACATGTGATTAATTAATGTTGTTCAGTTAATTGGGTATCAGTATCGGATTAATCAGTGTAATAAAATAACATTCCAATAAAAGTGATCTGAAATGATTTAGTAATAATTAGTAATTAGTAATTTTTAATTAAAATCTTTAAAAAAATTGTCTATTACTTTTTAATTTGCTTCACTTTATTTTTGTAGATTTTTGAAAATATAACACAAAAATTGTTCATGAAATTATAGATGCATCTAAAATTTCAAGAGAAGAATATAATGAGAAAATATACTTTTGATGTAATATAGAGAAAAATGAAATAGAAAAGCAGCAATCCATCAATAGCTTTATGCAAAAAAACATCAATTCATTTCATAGCTTTTATGCAGGAAAAAAAAAGCCATAAATTCTCATTTTATGCAAAGTTTAATTACAATGATAAATAAGGACAAATAAATTGAAAACTCTTTTTTAAACAAGAAACAAAATCCTTAGATTTTTTTAAAACCTAGCAAGGGGGAAAAAAACTTTCTTCCTTGTTATTTTATCAGTTTTTGGAATTCTGATTTATACACGTATTTCATTTGCTATTATAAAATGTTGTGGAAGGAAGATCCTTATGATCCGTGTAATGGAAGCAAGAGGACGTATGTTTTCGGGAACATTTCTTTAATGATCACATTTCACACAAAACAAACACAAACACAAAAGACAAGGCAAGACATTCATCCGAGCATCTCTTTACAGAAAAGCATCTCCTCTCATTATAATTACAATCGCAGAGCACTATGGGATGCGTACCTAATCAGGCATCGCCATCTATTATCCAAAAGAGAAGATAGATTAATTCAACTGCTAAAAAATAAAAATCTTAATAATGTATGAAATATAAAATTACCCTTTTTAAATTTTGGCACCATAAGCAAAAGATAAAGGACTGTAAAATAAGCTAATAAAACAATAATCGATATATTGGCAAATTTTTTTGGCAATGAATTAGAATGAACCAAAAACATCAAAAATTTATTTCACCTGATAAAAAAAATTAATTTTTCGTTACATTCAAAATCTTATTTAATCTACATCAACATCTCTGTTTCAACAAAACTATTTAATTATCTTTCCATAAATATACCTCCAACTAACTTTCAGAGCAGAACCAGCCTTCAAAGCAGACAAACTAAACTTTCACACATAAAGGATGCACATTATCTAGTAGTCTATATTTCCTGCACCTCCCCTTCCGAACGCAATCACTGATTCTCATCCCTGCTCTACTGATGCGAACAAGCTGCCGAAGAATCCGATAAGAAATCCCTTTTGCTGAATGCTGCCATCCGTGTGATGTGAAATTAATAGATTCCGTCATTTTCTCTCGGTAAGTATTTCTGGAGGGCGATTTGGAGCGACTGAAAGAGCGCAGTTGGAAGCAGTGATCGTCGCAGTGATCTGGATCGGTGATTAAACGATCTCCCGGGGAGATGTCTTTGTTTGCATATCCGGCAGCAGTGATTTTGTCACAGATTTGTAGCAGCTCTGCGAAGGAATGGTGGGTCAGTGACTTCCAGCATTCGTTCTTTCGAAGATCGTTTCGAGGTTACAGGAATGAACGGGTGGAGAGATTGCATAATTCGATGAAAGATGGAGCAGGTGGAGGGCTGATAATCGTTCATGATTGAATAAGCTTTCCTTTTACAAACTTTCATTATAATATGCATGAAGAAGAAGCAGTTCCTTTTTCAAAAATTTATCATAATATTCATCGTATTTATCAAAAAAAAGTTCATTTTTGAAAACGTTTATTAGAATATTCATCGTATTTATCAAAAAAAAAAAGTTTCATTTTTCAAAACGTTTATTAGTGCATTTATCGTATTTATCAATATAAATAATTTTTCCAAATGTTTATTCTAGTATTCATCGCATTTATCAAAAAAAAAGTTTCATTTTTCAAAACGTTTATTAGAGTATTTATCGTATTTATCAATATAAATAATTTTTCTAAATGTTTATTCTAGTATTCATCGTATTTATAAAAATAAAATGTGCGTACTGGTACCCTGGACTAGGGGTTAGCGCGTCTTCCCAGCGATCTGAGCGTCCCGGGTTCGATTTCTGGTTCGGGAATGGCTGTTCTTTACCTGTGTTCTGTCTGTGAATGTATGAAAGAGACCCCTTGTATAAAGGAGTTGTGCAAGCGAATGTGTGAGTGTCTTCTTCATATCAGCTGAAAGTCAGACTTCTGCCATTGGCTGCTCAGGGGACTTGACCCTAAGAAGCTACTGTACAAACGCAGATTAAATCGCTGACCTGGTCAGCTAGCTGGCTTGCCTATGATAACTGCTCTAAGTAACAAAGTAACAATTGTGTGTTGTACAAACGCTTATTATAAAATTCGTGGTATTTATTTAAAAAAAAAGGATGTAATTTCACAAGCATTCAATATAATTTCATCGCATTTATCAAAAAAATGTTCCATCTTTCAAAGCATTTGTTATAACATTCATCGCATTTATCAAAAATAAAATTTCTTTTTACAAATATTTTTTGCAATATTCATCGTATTTATAAAAATGAAACGTTTATTGTCCAAACATTTATAACAATATTTGTCATATTTATTTTTTAAAAAAGGTTCATTTTATAAACATTCGTTATAATATTCATCGTATTTATATATAAAAAAATCTATTCATTTTTCAAAACGTTTATTTTAACATTCATCATATTTATATAAAAAAAATTGTTCTTTTTTCAAATGTTTATTACAATATACATCGTATTCATAAAAGAATTATTCACTGTACAGACGCTTTTTATTACATTCATTATTTTATTAAAAAGAAAAAGATGTTCATTTTACAAGTATTCATTATAATATTCATCGTATTTATGAAAAAAATTATATAGAACATTTACTTTACAAAGGTACGAGAAAATGTAATTTAATATTATTTAACAGAAATTTAATAATAAAAAAAAATGTACATTTTTTTTGAGAAACACTAAAAATAATGAAGCAAGAATGAATTTTTAAATGATTTATTAAGGATTATAAACAACTGATTTAATAATCGACTATTTATAAGCTTTAACTAATGGAAGTGACCTCAAAGAAAATTTCTCACATACACTTTGATAAAGGTGTCATCACTCCACCCTCCCGCATAAAAATTAATGAACGTGGAAGAAGCCCTGAATAGCTCAGATTTTTATTTTCAGAGTTCCGCTCATGAGAAATTTATACTTCGTAATATATGGAAAAAACCCTAACGTTCAGTTTAGATGCTTTTTCGTTAACAGAGTAAAGCCAAAATTCAGCAAAAAGTTACAATTTTAATAACAAGATCATATACAAAATATAATTTATTTAATCTGTTGTGTCTTTTGAGTTATTGCGTCGACATGCATGCGACAGATGAATAACTCATTAGAGGACAAAATTCTAAATTTAATATACTGTGTGGCTACGTTTTATGTAATATTTATGTTCTGTATTTATCGGGCTCATTTGATTTATTAAAAATCGACAAATGCGGTATAACGACCACAAACCAAACTTCACCTGTCTAGCTCAACGATTTTTTTAATTATTGCGTTTACAGACATAATCCTAAAAATGTGTTTTTCAAATGCAGGGACATCTGAAACGTGTAAGTTCGTCAAAATCTAAAATTCGAATTTCTTGACGCTTACAATATTTTATTTTTGAACACTTCATATATAAAAAAAATTAAAACGAGAGAGAATTGAATATATATTATTATAAACATAATTTTGTATATAATATTATAAACGTAATTTTTCAGATACATGGCCGAAAAGAAAGAAAAAAAAACTTTTGGAATAAACTTTGATTATTTACAATTAAAACAATTTATTCAACAAGGGAGGCATATTATGTGCACGAAAAAGATCGACGATAAAAAAGATTCATCTGTTTACATCGCAACACAAGAGCAGAGATTTAAATGTTCTTCTTGAATGATTATATTAAGACATTCTGATAGGAATTTCTTTGATAATATATATATATATATATATATATATATATATATATATATATATTGTGAGTTTGGATGTTTTCATCAATAACTTCAGAATATATTATGTGAATGTTATCTTAAGTTGTAAAAGAAAACAAAGTTTACGGCATTTAAAAAAACAAAACATTATGTATTGAATAAATAACTATTGATTACTATGCTTCTTTTCTATTGTTTTTTTCCTAATTTTTTCCTTCCAATAATACACATTCAGGCAAAAAAAAAAAAAAAAACTATATTTCCAGAAGAAAAGTGGCAACATTCGTGTGAATAAGCGTAATAATAATAAAAAAAAAAATGCAAGTAATATTTTCATTTAAAGTCAATGGAAACGCTCAGGCAAATAAATAAATAAAAGAATAAAAAATAATCAATATATTCCTAATGCGTGAGTGGCAACACGCAGGTGTTTCGAACAACTTCGTAAATATAGTGTGTTTTGTGTTAAATTTCATAGTTCAGTGAACTTGATCTAGTATGTATTTTGGGAAACAGCATTTCTTTTCATTGCCAGCTTTGAAAATTTGTAACAAAATTTGATACTTATCTACAGCTGAAGTGTAAAAAACATTATGTCAACTTTAATCCATTTAGCTGGTTACGTTTCAATGTTTTCATGTTTACATATGTACTGCGAAACAAGCAAACATTGTATTCATATACGGGATTCGTCAAAGATTTGACATGTATCTTCAATGTCGGTTTCAAAACGATGTATTAAATTTCCTTCACTAATATAAGTGCATTAGATTTTATGTGATTTTATACAAGTGGATATACAGACATGCGGGCATTTGTGCCATTTCATATATTCATGAGTCAATTTAAGCGTGTAAATTACATGCAGATTCTCAACAGCTCCAGCTTGTTGCACTTTTGAGTTATCTTGTTCACTAATGTACGGACAGATAGACTATCTTCTAAAAGAAGGATTTAGTTCAAAACTTGATACAATTCTAAAATTTTTGTTGAAGAAATAGACATTATATATCGTTTATCTTTCTCATTACGTTGCATTATCATTCATAAACAGTCAAAAGAACGGTTAAAATATACAGACATAATTCCAAGAATAATAAACGTAAGTATAGATACCTTAGATACATTTATGATTAAAAAGTGCTTTTTTTAATATATGAAGATTCATTAAAATTTCTAAATTGAATTTTCAGACAATTACATGCCTCGCATGCACGGAGAAAAAAAAAATGTGAATTTTGTAGATAAATAGTTTTTAAATAATAACATATTTAAAAACATCCATGCATGATATGTAGTTTATTTAGTTAGATTTAATTCCAAATATTATAATTTTGATTAATTTCTTGTTAAGAAGCATTAATGTGTACGTACACACTAGAAGATTTTTTTTTAAATTTTAACTTTAAAAATCCAGTTTTTTTACAGTAGGTTATTAATATATGTTTAAACTCATTTCTGCGAGAAAAAACTACATTACACTAATTATTAATTAATTAAATAATATTTAATGAGCTATTTAGCCTATTTTTTGAAACATAATATCTTAAATTCTAATTTGTACAGACACATAATTCTAGTTGGAAATGATGCCTAATATTAGTCTTCATGTTGTCTGCCTCAATCAATTTATAAAAATATATTGTTTTTTTAAACAATTTTTTCATCAACGATGAATAGAAAAAGCAGAATTTTTTCTGTAATTTTAAATTTTAAATAGCTATAAAAAATTTATTTCTATAAATATAACTTTGATTGAGATACAAAACATTCACTATTTCATACTGATTATTTTGATATATAAATAATTGTATTTGGTTCATTTCTTGTTGAGTTATGATTGTTTGAATGAAGCAACATAGTGAGAAAATATCATTCTTCATAAAATGAGTTTTAAAAACACCGTAACTAGAGTTTTTAACGAAAGCACCTCAAGAAAAATAGTTATAACTTGAGAAATATTTTGAATATTGACAACATCTTGGTATCGTTTGAAAGCTAAAGGATCAGAGAACATTATTAAGCAATAAAAAAATATTCGGTATTTTGAACGATTTTCGAAGTTTCAAGTGTGTACGTACACCTCAAGGGAAGTATTTGGGCCTCGTCATTTTGTATCGTTAACAGGTGTCAAAATAGACATCTTGACCAGTATTTTCTTTCCAAATCATCTTCACAACACAAACGAAGGGATGATTGAAATCTATGGACAGATTTAATAGACCCGCATACAGGAAAGCCACAAAACCATCGCATCTACGTTTTTACGAATAAATAACTATAAAGAAAAAGATATGATTTATCACTGTATACTAAATTTTAATAAATAAATATAAAATAATTTTGATTTATCACTATATGCTGATAAATAAATATAAATTATTTTTGATTTATCACTGTATGCTAAGTTTTGATAAATAAATATAAAAGGATTTTGATTTATCACTGTACACTTTTACGAATACGATTGTACTGCTATATTTTTACGAATAAATTAGAAAAGGGGTTTTTATTTATCACGGTATGCTTAATTTTGATAAATAACGATAAAATAATTTTGACAAATTTGATGTATGTTTAGTTTTGATGCCTATTTTATTTCCTCATATACCAAATATATTTAAAAAAAATATTGTAATTGCAAAAAAAATTCGAATTTTTACATTCCAGACCTCCGAGTTCGAAAAATACATTTTTAGAATTATGTCTGCCTTTGTACACACTAACTTAAAAAGACTTTGAACTATAGAAATGAAATTCGATATATACACTTAAAACAAAATTTGTTGATTTCTTTCAAATGCTGATTGAAATATATTCACAAGAAGTCTATCTATCCACTGTAAGAATATAAATTAACATGACAACAATAAAAGGAAGAGCAAGATGTACAAAATTTGATGCACAGATTTATCATCTGAAGTGTTGACGCGTATCAAATTTTGAAGCATATCCAACAAATTTTCAAGTATGTCTGTCATTGTGCTTTTGCATGCGTGTGAATGCGATAGCGCAAAAACATAATGATTTAATTGAAATTTGTTATGCGATCTTGTAACTTTAATCGTAGTTCAATGTCAAATTTTGGTTTTAGGCGGGCGCAAATGAGAAAAAAATACATCCAAAATAAACTCATGTCCATAAATTAAGGATAATTCAGAGTCACGCGGAATTTGAACTCTAAAATACATATATCACCCGTAAAATGACTACACACATCTTCAAAAATCATATGCAAATTGCAGGAAGCCACCATATTATACCGATAGTACGTCACAATGACGAGAGTGTAAGAGAGTGATGTATAAGGAATACAGGCAAAGAAGTAAAATTGTTCGCAAGCGCTTTATAAGCCTTTTAGTGCAATAACCGCATAGTTATGACACAAAGGAAGAATTTGGAGGATTTTTTACGTGGTAGAATTATCGGCCGTCTGGAATGTGGGCGTACCTAAGGTAGTATCCAAGGAACTTGGAATCTCCGAGAGTGTCATCTCCAAGCTTTGGCAACGATTCCAAGAGGATGGTAATGTGAGTAGACGTTACAGCAACAGGTCGCCACCGAGTTACAACGCCGAATGAGGACTGGTATTTGGCAGTTACTGCCAAAAGAAACAGACGGAGCACAACATCAGACCGGTCTCGTCAGCTCTCTTGAGCCACTTGTATGACAGTTTAAAGGCAGACCATGTACAGACGCTTAGGGTAGATTGGTCTATATGCTCGTAGGGCCTGTCAGATGTGTTCCACTAACTGCAACTCACTTTCGCCTGCGGTTAGCCTGGAGTAGAGAGCATGCATTGTGGACACAGCAACAATGGGCCTGTGTGAGGTTTTCCGACGAGTCCAGGTTTAGATTGTTCCAGGTTTAGCTTGTAGTCTGATTCTCGACGGTCTTTCATATGGAGAGCGCCAGGTTCCGTTACCACCAAGAGAACACCATTGAACGACATCATTACGGCGGCGCAGGAGTGCTCGTTTGGGGAGGAATCATTCTGGGTTCCAGAACTGACCTGCACGTTCAAATTGGAACCATGACAGGCCAAATCTATTGGGGCGTCATTCTGGAACAACATGTACGTTTGTTTCGGGGCGCCATGGGCGCAGAACCCATGCTTATAGCTGACAACGCCCGTCCTCACCGTGCAAACATCGTAAACGAATGCCTTCGATCGGAGGATATCACCCTATGGACTTGCCAGTATTCTTAACGGACTTGAATCTAGTAGGGCATGTGTGAAATTTTGTCTACTTAACTCTTTTTGTTTTGTAATTATCATGTTAACATATATTCGGACAGCCGTGCAGTCACATTTTCTTTGAAGAGAATTAGTACGAAATTTGATAGAAATCGACAACTTTGGAGTAGAGACCTATACTAAATTTCATCTCTCTAGCTCAAAACATTTTTGAGTTACCATGTTTATTGACAGGTAGACGAATTTAATATCAAAAATGTTTTTTTTTTTTTTTTTTTTTTTTTTTTTTTATTCAGGAAGGTTTAAATCATAGAAATTAGTTTGATTTTTTTTTTTTTTTGATGTTTTCAACACTTTTTTTAAGTATTACGAGACGATATGAGATATATGAGAAAGTAAAATAACACATTCATGTCTTCTAAAGCTGTTCAATTACATCACGGTTATTTATTTATTTATTTATAGATATTGAATTGAAAATATTGAAACCATGGAAGAATTCATCTTAATCTTTTTTCCGAGTTATTTATTGAAATCATGTTCTGCTTTAAAGAACGGAATTTATAATTTTATGGATTCTTTATCTGTGTAGCGTTACATATATGCGTTTTTTCAAAATAGTTGAAATCCTTTTAGTCAATTCTTTGTACCTGAAATACTATAAGAATTCATATAATCCATAACAGACATACATTAAATATTACACAATAAAAAATATTCCAAAGTACACTTTTCTTTTTGAACTTGATGGAAATAGATAGCTGGTATACAGGCTAGAAGCCCAGATGGCGTCTTTTTATTTTACTGTTCTGACATTCCGAAACCGACCCTCCCTTGAAATACTGGAAAATATTTTTTTTTTTTCATGATGTAAAATATATTGTTATCATCTAGAAATTGTGAAAGTATGCCCCACATTTCCCGTCACTTTTCTCGAAATTGTTAAGGAGAGGTCCATTTTATTTAACAAAAGGGCGCACTTTTTATGTATCATTTCATACATACATATAAACTGAAAACTTAAAAGCTTATAAAGTCGTTTTTTTTATGGAGACATTAATGCTTGGGATCTATTTTTTTACCTCACAGACTTAATATAAAATTACCAATTTCTGCAACATTTTACACCCATTTACTGTCGATAACACTTCGACTGATCCATTCGACATAACTTAAAACATCAAGTACGAGATACGATTGATATATGACGTTAAATATTGGGGAAGGTCCCTTCACAAGAGATATTAGAAGTTTAAAATGACCTTGAATATTCCAATCACGATTCTTTAAATCTACAGATTGCTGAGTGACAGTCGAAATTGGGGATTAAATCAGGACTTTAATGGATTCTGCTTTTAAGAATAAGGAAAAAAATGTAGTTGCGGTACATAATCGTCGAAACACTAAATGGTCTGAAAAGAGCTTAAAATATTGTTCCTTGAAGTTTTTTAGAGATTTAGATTAAAGAATATATGAAGTAGTTTTAGAGTGGCAGAGTTAATAGATCGATTTAGAAGTTGTGAGCGTTGTTAATAAGAATGTTTAATATAATTGCATAAGACATAGAAAAACTGCATTTAAAGCTTTAAATATTCATTTTTTTAAAAGCCACTTTTGTAATTTGGATGTGATTTGTAAGTGGATGATCTAATGTACCAGCACTAATATGTACCAGAGTATTATTATTGTCTCATATGCGGAGTATATAAAAAGAGAAAATATTATAATTAGAGATTTTACCTAACTGAGTCCGAAAAATACATTTTTTTCAATTATATCTATTTGATTGTGAATAGGCACAACTCAAAAATGCTATTGAATTATGTGTATGAAATTTGGTATAAACTCTCTACTCTGTCTGTTTGTAGATTTCTGTCAAATTTTTAACGAAACCTAGTCACAAGAAGTTTGTCTTTCTGTGCGAGTACTAGTCAACCTCATTGCTCCAAAATGTAAAGAGCTAAGTATGTAAAATATGGTACACAGATCTGGCGTCTAAAATGTAGATTCATATCAAAATTTGAACCAAAAATATCAAGAAAATGACCTTCAGTCGGTTTGTACTTCCGAAAGTGGTAACTCAAAATCGCAATGATTTAAATGAATGAAATTTCTATTGTAATTTTGTTTTTAAAACTTTGGTTTAAATCGATCGAAAAATAAAACATTATAATATATATTTAACCATTCTTCGAAGTACACCATTCTCATGTGTGAAAGAAAAGTCTGAGCATTAGTGGCATTCACGACTTTGCGGAATTGCACAATTTTATGCCAGGGAGGGGGATATTAGAATTATTCTTTATTAGAGAATGTGTGAGAAAGCCCTTACAGCTTTTCAATTCTGCTATTATCTATTTAATGTTATTAACTATCGTTAAGTAAATTTACTTTCAAAGACTTATGAGTCAAGAAAACCCTCCTTTAAAAAAATATGCAACTAGATCAGCAAACCATAACAAGGCATCAAAAGCTTTGAATTCTTTGAGGATTGTATGACCTCTTGCCTTACATGTTTATCTCAAAATTGAGCAAAATTATGATGTGGTTTCATGTGTAGGGACATGATGTGGATCGAAAGTCAAGCCTGGAAATTAACAAGATAAACTTTCAATTCAATTAGAAAAATAAATTTATATGTGGAAATGATAACCAGGAACTGTAGATCTCTTTTGAAATTTTTCCAATTAATTATTTTGTTAACAAGCTCTATTTTGCATCACATTTGTGAATCGTGTGCAATAGAATTGGATGATGAATCTGCCTAGCAAGTCAAGTTCAAACAACTGCATCTTAAATAAAGATGCATTATTCCAAATATACTGCTAATGAATAATGATATTAACTAAATGGTGATGATGTCGTGTCTGCGTTACCACGGAAAGGGGGTGCAGTAGCTTCTGAGGGTAAACACCCCTAAGCACCCGAAAGCAGAAGCCTGCCATCTAGCTCATATGAAGATGAAGCTCACAGATTCGCTTGCACAACCACCTTTTACCGGGGGGGCGCAGTCACACACCTCACAGATAGAACACAGATGAAGAACAACTATGCTCGAACCGGGATTCGAATTCGGGACGCCCAGATCACGGGGAAGATGCACTACCCCTATGAAAGGATGCCCGCAACTAAATGGTATTAACCATTAAGTGCATACGACATGAATATAATCGTTAATTCTGAGCTTCATTTTGATGTATGCGTATTTTTTTATCTAACAAAAATGAAATCTTATTCGCTTTGTCATGATTTTTTGCAAAAATTTCTAAGCAACCATTTGTATTACCTTCGATATGTATATGCGCCATAGCTTGACTTTAAAAAAGAGGACTTGATTGATTTAAAAAAAATAAATTCCGTAGCAACCTGATTAACAAAATATTTTTATAAGAAATATTTAATTAATAGACTTTGTTTTCAAAAAGCAAAAGAATACAAAAATATCAATGAGTAAGTGACCGACTTTCTTACCTAAGCTGCAGTATCTAAAAAAAATTATTGCTACTCCAAGAGGTTTGAATTTTCTTATTAATTGTTATTCATTTTCTGTATGCTTGATAATAAAATCCAAATATTTTTATCAAACAGTTTTAACTTATTAGACCCATTCTAATAGATAAAATATTTCAGTTTTTTATTACAAGTATTCGCTTTTTTTCGTAATAAATAATTGTTCAGCGGAATGATCGATGATTTTTAGGCTTACGCAAGTGAATTTAAAGATCTGATCCATGGATTATCGAGATACAATGTTATGCGGAAAGTCTACAGAGAAAAGAGAATCGTGAAGTGGCAAAAATCTTTTTTGAAACTATCTGATTCAGTAAATGAATTGATCATCGTTTATCAAGAGTATTCATTATTGTTGAAATCCATGTGTTTGTAAGTTTTTGCGCTTACTTAACCTTTCTAAACGTAGCTTCACCGGCGTCCTGGTATAGGGGTAGCGCGTTTTCGTCGTGATCTGAGCGACCCGCATTCGAGTCCTGGTTCGGACATGGTTGTTCTTTTTCTGTGTTTTATCGGTGAGGTGTGTAAATGTGCCCTTCTGTAAAAAGGTGTTGTGCAAGCGAATGTGACGCATGAAGTAGTTAAGTCGCATTCTTGGTCTTAGTTGGCGCTACTGAAAAAACAAGAGACTCTCACTCCGCTTAAACCGCTGACAAATCTGTCAGCGGGCTTATAGAGTGCCATAAGTAACAACAACAAACCTAATTTCATATGAAACCTATTAGTCAATAGCAATTTGAAATTTTGAATAAGAATAAAAAAAATTTTGGAACGGATATCCGTTATAGCCTAGTAAAGCCAAGTTAAAACATAAGCAAATGATTACAACTTATTATTACAGTTATTATAATAATTACAAAATCTCTGGCGATGACATCAAATTTGGAATACTCTATGCAGGCTAAATAAATTATGCTCAATAAATCTAATTTGGACTAAAGCGTGATCAGTTTCTGTCAGAAATACTTGCAAATGCCTCTCCCTCTTATCACCTGCCCTTTCAGCGAATACATAATCCTCTTGGACGAAACGAATCTTACTTCCCTAGTCAGACCAAGCCTATAATGAATGCAACATAACATTCTTCAAAAAAAAAAAAAAAAAATACATCCTAGACATCATTTCAGCAAAAGTAATTAATTTAACTCTCAATACAATGGAATTTTCACTAAATAAATTAATTTAATCGCTTCTTCTTATCTTGTTCAGTATAGACCACGTGCAAATATTACCAGAGTGATCAACACATATGTTGCATTGCCGTTATCTACTTAATAATAGGCTCTATTATTTCCCCTTTTACTAGTTATATTTTTGTACCAAATGCTAAGTTCTGTTGTTTCACCTTTTATTAGTTATATTTTTACACCAAATGGTAAGCTTTTTTATTCCTACTTTTTGTAATATTTTGTACCAAATGGTAAACTTTATTATTTTTCCTTTTATTAGTTATGATTTCGTACCAAATGGTAAACTGTACCATTTCTCGTTTTATTAGTTATTTTCTGATATCAAATGTTAAGCTCTGTTATTTCCTCCTCTGTTAGTTATATTTTTGTACCAATTGGTAAGCTCTATTATTTTCCCTTTTAATTATATTTTTGTACCAAATAGTAAGCTCAATTATTTCCCTTTTTATTTCATCCGATTTTTTATAGACATTCTGACTCTCCGATTAGTGCCTGTTTAATTAGTATATTTTATTATTGTATTTTTGTACTGTTCTGCTGCTATACTAATGCAAAATTTGCAGCACATATTTTATTTCCAACTTTTAATTACGTTAAATTTGAATTAAATCTTAGTTTTGCTTTTAAACTGCTTTTGTGTGAAAGAGCATGTGGGTTCTTTACCGTTGTGTGCTTCGCTATTTTAATTTAGGTAATTTTTATTGTATTTTTGTACTGTCCTGCTGTTATACTAATGCAAAATTTGCAGCACATATTTTATTTCCAACTTTTAATTATGTTAAATTTGAATTAAATCTTAGTTGTGCTTTTAAAGTGCTTGTGTGTGAAAGAGCATGTGGGTGAAAGGTATGAGCATATGGGTTCTTTACCGTTGTGTGTTTTGCTAATTTTAATTTAGGTAATTTTTATTGTAATTTTGTACTGTTATGCTGTTATACTAATGCAAAATTTGCAGCACATATTTTATTTCCAACTATTAATTACGTTAAATTTGATTTAAATCTTAGTTCTGCTTTTAAAGTGCTTGTGTGTGAAAGAGCATGTGGGTGAAAGGTATGATACCTGATGTTTTCATGTTTCAAATAAAGAAAGAAACAGAAAAAGAACAATTACTGAATGAGGCCAAAAGTCAAACTCATTAACATCTTTCCTGGTAGATTGCTGGGAATACAAATGAACTGTTTCACGAACTGACCATGAGAACGAAATATTCGATCATGGATACTCGGCAATTATCAAGTTCAAATTTCACAATAAAACAGCAGTTTGAGTTAACAAAGCTATTAAACAATACTTTTTGAACAGTACTAACGAATTCTCACCAAAAGCTCATCTCTGTACGACCAATTACCGAGCAATAATTTCCGAAATGCAACCTTAATTACCACAGTGACCCGATATCCATTCTGACCCGCTCGGTTCTCATTTCATTTTGTATCGGACATTTGGTTTGTCTGCTCCGCTTTAAAAGGGCCGGCTATTGTTGCCCATCCGAGCGGCTGATTGAAGTATCTTCTTCATCAGGCCGATGATCCCTGCATTCATCTTGTATCCGTCACTCATCCTTTTATGTATAGGGGCAGATAGAGAAAAAAAAGCAAAAAGTTAATGAAGCTCGCCTATGAGCACCAGCAAACGGGTGTTTTTTAATGACCAGGAAATCCGTTGGGTTGCCGAGGCAATAGGAACGTTTAGCAGAGTGTCATAACTGATTATATGCGGTCAGGAAGATTTTCTGAGTGGTCCAGAGGGCAAATTTTTAGAACATTCAATGACTGGCACTCCAATAGCTTAGATAGTAAATCTGGCTGAGAAACAAACAGAAAGACCTTAATTACTTTATCTGACCACATATAAATAATTATATGTAATATGTCGTTGTTATTTATCTCACTTGCCACGGACAAGCCCGCTGTTCGAAGACATCCGATTTAAGCCTAAGGGAGAAAGTCTCCTGTTTTTTGTCGGAGAGCCAACTTGGGTCAAGAGTACGACTTAACTACAGACACATCACAACCCTTTTCACGGGTCGGACTTCATTCTCAAATTTCATTCACACATCGCAATTTAGACCTGAATCAGAGAACGATCATCCCTGATCCAGTACCCCCAGTGGTATTACTCTCGACATGGAGGACTTTGTGACCACGACAGATTTATACGCGCGTCATGCACCAAGCAAGCGGGGAATCTTCGGCCGGCGAGGTTCGAACTCGCAACCAAAGGGACGCGAATCCAACGCTCTACCAACCAGGCTATCCCGGCCTTCGAGATTAATACATTGTGTAAAGTTTCAGGGAGTTTCCAACAAATGGCACTCACCAAAACAAGAAATAAAACTGAACTACCCATAAGCTAAGAAATCTTAATCACAAATGTAATGTTAAGTTCAAACTGCACCCCTTTTCCAAGGATCTCTAACGCAATTTGGTACGGATTTTGCTATTTTGAGTGGTTCATCGCACTCCAGGTTTCTGCCTCCACGTAGAAGCTAGCATCCAGGTTCGCTCAACGAAATCAGGTTTCGAACTTGCTGTCCTTGCGTTCCTTAGTTAAGGGCTTACCACAAGACCATCCCTGCCTTCCTTCGTCCTCAGAACTACTTCATAACAAATTTAAGGAATTTCTACCTTTTTCTGGGCATTTGTTTTTAGTTCGACCCTCTTTATCGAAGGTTATATTAAAACTTTTAATTTCTTTAAATTCGGAGAATTCCGATGAATAATTGTGGCAACTTGACAAAGTAACCAAAAAATAATTCATAAATCCAAAAAAAGTAATCCCAAGAAATGTGAAAGTTTCTACAAAATTCGACATTTTATTTTTAAACATGTTATTTAGAAGTTTTAAGTAATTCTTAAAGTAATATTTACAAGTGAAAAACAATTACGTACGAAACATTGCAGACGCAAACTTGTACTATGTTGTTGTTGTTCCTTATGGCACTTGCCGCGGACAGGTCCTCTGTTCAAAGACAGCCGATTTAAGCCTAAGTGGGAGTGCCTCTTGTTTTTATCGTAGAGCCAACTTGGGCCAAGAGTAGGACTTGACTACTCACGCATCACTCATTCGCTTGCACAACCCCTTTTTACAGGAGGACACATTCACACATCTCACAGATAGAACAGTAAGAACAACCATGCCCAAACCGTGACTCGAACGCGAGACGCCCAGATCACGGGGAAGATGCGCTACCCCTATGCGAGGACGCCGGCCTTGTACTATGATTCACGCAGCATCTATTGCATTGCAAAATAAGCAAAGTGGGAAATATGAACTGAAATGGCTGCGCACATGTGCGGATTGTTATTACTATTGTTGTAGATTGGCGATTTAAGTCGAAAATTTAGTTTATATTCTGCATTCATTCGTGATTCGAATGTGTTTTAGTGCTGAATTGTGATTCATAAGATTACGTAATTTCTCTGGATAATTTTATAATATAAATTATTTTGCGGTGATGTTCATATTGAAACTTGGAGATTAAGACAAATCATGGAGTTCTCAACAAGATTCGTCGAAGATCTTCGTTTGTGGTATGAGGGTAAGAAAAACTCACTTTGTTTCGGCACTCTTATGAGGTGGCGTGAACAGAAAAACCACACTATACTGATTGTCATTTCTATTCTATAGATATAAAAGGAATTAATACAAAAAATGAAAAAAAAAAAAAAACCCAACATATTTTGCTAAATATTTTAGTTGAGTCATGAGTCAAGTATCTCATTCCTCAGAAATGCTTATTCCACACCAATGAGTTTTAGATAATATCCAGGGTGATATTGAGGATGGAGATGCATTACTTCACCAGGATGAATTTAACTCGGATTTTTTCCATTTATGAAAGACACAGAAAGAGCTTAGTGATCTAATTAGAGATTTAGGTCTATCTAAAGGTGCAGCTGAATTGCCAGGATGTAGACTAAAAATGAAAAATCTGTTGAACCTAGGACTTTATTTTTCTTTTACAGATAGACATCAAGAAAAGAAATTTATTCCTTTGTTTTTTCAGTACGAGAAATCTCGTTATTTGTAAAAATGTTTTAGAGATAATAAAATGCTTCGACATAGAACGTGATCCTTGCCGGCTTCCTGGCATAGGGGTAGCGCATCTACCTCGTGATCTGGTCGTCCTGGGTTCGAGACCCGGTTTGCGCATGGTTGTTCTTCCGTTGTTCTAACTCTGAGATGTGTGAATGTGCCCTCCTGTAAAAAGGGGTTGTACAAGTGAATGAGTGATGCGTTAGTAGAAAAGGCGTTCTCTTGGCCTTGGTTGGCGCTACTAAACAAACAAGAGAGGCTCCCCCAACGGCTTAAATCGTAACAGCGGGCTTGTCCATGGCAAGTGCCATAAGAAACAGCAACAACAACGTGATCCATTTGTGTGGCGTCTGTTCATTGATTTTTCTCAGACAAGCCTCAAAACAGTCTTGCTGCATAATGGTCAATTATTTGCCTTTCTTTCTTTAGGAATCTCAGTGCATTTGAATGAAAACTATAATTATTTGTCAACGGTTCTTGAAAAAAAATCAAGAGTATCGTTCGAAGGTTTGTGGAGTCTTCAGGAAACTAACTATGCTGTTGCATTAGCAGGCAGATTACACAAAATATTCTTATTTCTTATTCTTGTTAGACAGTCGAGCAAGAGACTTCCGTCGGGCTATTGGTTGCTTCGAGATACCTCAACATCTGTTGGAAACCAAATATTATAAATAGAATTTTGGCTCGATGTGAAAAAGTTTTATCCCCACCTTTTCATATAAAATTAGGACTTATGAAGCAATTTATATAATTACTGTCTGACGAAGGGGAATGCTTCAGATATCTATGTCCCATATTCCCAATATTTTCTGAGGCCAAGTTAAAGGTGGAATTTTTACCACTCCCGATCTACCATATTTTCTTTTCTGAAACAATGTAATTCAAAGAAAACATACCCTTTTATACCCTTTTAAAATTTAGCAAGATGTAGTGAACAGTTGCTTGGGGAATATTAAGGACCATCTCTACAAAATCATTGTACTATAGATATTTATGGCGTATGAAGGATGCAGAAAAGATGTAGCGTATGAAGAAAGATGACAAAAGTTTATTTCGTAACACAGGAACCACAGCCTTTTTCACAATATTGTACAATATTGTGCGATATTAAATTATATTATTTAATATTCTACAATATCATATAATATAGCAAATATTGTTTAATATCATAATCATACAATATTATGCAATATATAAGTACTGCTAGAGATACACATATATTGACAACTTTCGTAAAATTTTGGCAGCCTATCATGAAGAGTTGGTTGAAAAGATCTTGCCAAGATATTCGTGATATCGAAAGATGACGCCAATACGAAGGAACATCAACAAGCTAGCTGATTATTGTTGAACTCTCAGGCGAGGAACAGAAAGTGAAAAACGAAAGCTGTTTGGGCGTGCGTTAAGGACAAGAAAAATTTGCACAGATAAAAAAAAAAGTAAACAATTAGTATTAAATATATCATGAAAAAATAGGATTTTTTTCTTATTTTTTTTTCCAGTTTTAAGAAAAATTATGCATAGTGAATTATAGTAAAATATTGATTTTTTTAATTCCAACTGTGCTTTTTTAATGCAAATTGTCTATACTTTTTAAAAACTATATACGTGATGGAAGAAAATAGAAGTAATTTTGGAATTCAGCTTTCTATTTTTGATTTTTTTTCAGACTTATGTTGATTTTCTAATCACATATATTTTAGTTTCATACAGTTTCATTCTACATTTTCGAAGATTATTTTTAAAATTTAATTTGATATATAATCCGTAACGATTATTTAAAGTCTATGATGAAATTCTAATTTAACCTTTAAAGCATTCAATCGAATGCCTTTTTTAGTCTTAAAATAAAGATAAAAATAATTGCTTCCTTTGGAGATCTACTCATTGCAAGTAGGATTTTTATTTCCACTTTTATTTTATAATATATACATTTTTTTTTTTTTTACTTTGCTCGTACAATAGTTTGTAGTTGATAGATTTTATTAAATTCACTTTTACTGCAATATCAATAGCACGATAGAACTTAATAAAACAAAAAAGGTTTCAGAGAATTCATCCAATATTAATAAATTCACAGCCGAAGAAGTCAATAAACTGCGCGAAAAAAAAACTACTGAAGTGATGAAATAATGATCGTTGGCTTGAATATAACGTGTTTAAAGCAACATATTTTTTATTCATTGTTTGCAGACGATAAATATACAAGTACCAAAAAAAATCGAATATGTATATTTTATTTATTTGCAATTTCAAAAAATATGTTTATTTGAATATCGCTTTTTTTCAACCGCCTAAATCCAAATAGTACAATGATAACGACAAAGTTACATATCGAATTCCATTTATTTAAACCATTGCATTTTTGGGTTATCGTGTTTATATATAAGTAAAAATGCTAACTGATTAATGATCAACCCTTTGACAATTTGATTCAAAATTTGATAAGAAACTACAGTTGAAATGCTAAGATTGTGAAGAAAATTTCACTTCATTAATTTGCTACATTAAGTATCACATTTAGACATGAAAAAATACAGACCGGTAATCAATTAACTCCCATGACAGATGTGGTTCGAAATTTCACATATGTATATAATTTTAATGTTAAATTTTTACACCAAGATTTATTCATTTAGCTATCTTCATGTTACATTTATTGTGTTAACTTATTTTCAGACAACCGGACAGACAGACTTCCACTGAATGGATTTTATTCAAAATTCGACAAAAATCTACACATTTGGAATAATCACCAAATTTTATTCGTCTGCCAAATTCACAGTGAGACATGAATCCAGGAAAGTGTTTTTTGGACACAGAAAGGTATCGATTCATCATCTTCTCGAATTCCAATTCAGTGGTGATTACAATACATTCACTTAATATATTTTATATATAAGAATACATAAGAAAATGATACTTTTCATTGAAAATCCAGTTAACGTCGATTAATTGACAGAGGAATTACTTTTTCACGTAATGAAATGATCAGAACAACCCAATGAAATTTAATTTGTAATGATTATCATTCAGCATGAAGGATAAGCAAAAGAACTTGACAAGCCAAATGTATTGTTACAAATCTGTAATTTTTCTACCCGGTACGAATAGTGTTATTCTGGAAAAACCGTTAAAACCTTTGTAAGATCTGTATTGTGCGTGCTGAGTTTGGCGACCATTTGGCGATTTGGCGATGAATTTGGCGAGTTTGGCGACTAAATGGATAATACCGGAAACTTCGAGAAGTTTCATGATCCATCCAGTAATAACCGAGATACACCGAGGTACGCCCTGATTGGTCTGAAGATTCTAGCCCCGCCTCCCGGAACTATAAAAGACGAGCACTCTGAAGCTGGGAAGGAGGTCAATTCTAGCTCACAAGCAGTAAAAACTTACTAAGCCCAACGGCAGCGTACCCCCCCCCCCCACCCTAATATCAGACAATCACAATGAGTCCTGACACTCGTCATCTCCAAATTTCGTCGAAGACGGCCACGGCAAAGTATAGACAGCAAAGCACTGTGAAGTCTCTCCTTACCGGGGATAAGCCCCTGCCGGGGCTAGGCGCCCTGTCAACCCAACCATCAAGCTGGGAAGGAGGTCGTGTGGATCGTCAGAAGTAGTGTGTGTGTGAGAGCCGGAGTCGCTGACAAACAAAAGATTTTGGAGAGGATTAGACAGCAAGCAAGCAAGTTGCTGAACTAATGATTAGCGATTAAATGTGTTAAGATTGATTAGCGGTATTTGTTGTAGAAAATTTTTTGTAACAGTATTTACTCTTAAACATACATGCATATAGCGTTTTTAAGGGTCATTAAAACAAAATATATAATCACTATGATTGCATTCCGATATCTATTGCTGTTTACAAAATAGTTTTAATTGTAATTGCGCTTTCAGTGTACAATTTGACGAAGATTAAATGATTTGCAACAAAAGTGAAGTATTTGGGAGGTATAACGCTAATTGTGAGAAAAAATCCGTATAGATTTACTAGATCATGATAAATATAGATTGAAAGTTTGGTATTTTTTTCTTAGGAAATAAGGAATGACATGCATTTACATCATATATGCAAAAATGTAACAAAATAATAAATCTTTGCAGAACAAAATATCTAACTAATGTATTAGATTCTCTCTTCAACAGGTATCGCATGAAAACAATGAGAAAATTAAATTCAATTTCATTGTATTTTAATTTTTTGAATAACAATACTTCACCTTAAAACAATTACTTTTTAACAGAAGTAATTATTATGTGCAACAATAAGAGTCTCTTCTACTATTAAAAACTCTGTATTTCGTTTCATTTGGTGATTACTGAGCTGTTGATATTACAACTTTGAATCATTGCGATTTTTAGAAAGTTTTTTGAAGATTTTCTATGTTATTCTTTAAGAACAATTTTTTTGAAGTTCAAATGGGATTTCTTGCAAGACTAATTTATAACATGTAAGTGAGTTCTTAGTTTTCATTCCTTCGTATTTTTTGTATGAAATTAATTTCATTTATATTTCAGAAGTTCTTTTGCTAATTCATGCAACAAAATCTTTTTCATTTTTTTTATTAAGTAAAAGTTAGTACTATTTAAACTTATTTCTAAGAGTTATTAGGTTATTTTCAAGGAAGAAAATCAAATATAGATTTCATAATTAGTTAATGCATTCCAGATTTCACCCACTGATATAAAATTATGGTAATTGCTCGTGTAAAATTATTTTCAAGAAAGTCATCAAATACTAAGGATTTTGATGGTCGAAGCCAGAGCAGTTTTAACTATCTTAAATATAATTTCAAATTCCCAGAGATATAATGTGGCAACAGTAACTATTTTCATTAGTTTCATCTTAAAAATTTAGCCAAATTTATGGCTTTTTATCCTTTTTATCCATTCGATACCGGAAATATAAAGAAACTTTCGCAGTTTGGACTAAATATTTATTTTAATTTTGGGAATAGAATTCCGAAATATTTAAAAATGGTTAACTATAGATATGACCTTTGACTAGATTTTTTCTTATAATTTTCATTTAAAAAAATACACTATCAATGTCTGTCTCATAATAATCATGACTGACGATTGATTATTAAAGAGTCTACAACAAGGCTACTGAAGGAGAATTTAATTCACGTCACATTACAGACACCGGACGACTAAATGACTTTCGCAATAATACACAATAATCACAAGTCTTTTCTGGATTACAAAAAATAATTGTAAAAAAATTATTATAATTTCACATATGGTTGTTTCTATATATTATAAAGGGTTTTATAAATATTTAATGAAACCAATTCCGTCAGTAAATATCAATATGCTGCTCGAAGAATAACATAGTGATATTCCATTTCTCACATAGCCCAACATTTCGGTTCTCTTACTGCACAAGCAACTACGATCCTATTAATGCCATTTCTATTAATATCTTCAAGTGGCGTTACAAAAATTATGCTGTTTATGTAACCCCAAAAGAAAAAATCTACACGTGTTATATAAAGTGAGCAAGGAAACTCTGGCAGATTGTGATGCGCGGGGATAGAACCTCTGTCCTTGTGGTTAGCAGTCCAGGAACATAACCATTATACTAAAGCAATTATTTGGGTAGAAGAGCTGTTAACTGGCTTATATGCTATTCACCACAGACTCTCCCTCCAATGAGTCGGAGGTGAGACGAACGATATGGATGTTGAGTGGTGATGTACTTAGCTGTTGTCTTAATGGGCCTGTACCCAGTTGAGTAGCGCCAAGCGTTATGGCGAGCGTTTTGTGGTTGCTGATGCGCCAAGTGAGTCTGACGGCTTTGGGTTGCTGCGGCCTTTTTGTGTTGCTGCGTCGTGAGTCTATTCACCCTATCCTAGTGAGGTGATGATGATAAATTTTATGTGGTTGAAATCCTTGTAACTGACACACAATGAACAGTTCCAAGAGTCTAAGCACACTTTTGCCGTAATAGTTCTTTAATCAAGAAAAAAGGTTCAATAATCTTGATACTCAAAAGGCAGCCCCAAACATTCCCTTTATTGATATCTTCTTGCACCTCCATGGAAACGTGTGGATTCCAAATATGAGCATTATTCCAATTCCCCCTTTTTTCAAACGCATGAAAAGTCGATTCATCGGAATAGAAAATATAATTTAAATAATTGTTGTGGATTGAAATTCGGTTAGGAATCGCAATTGAATATTCAGCATGTTTATGATTGATCATTTAACAGCAGAGCTTGAGGAATTTATATTTCATAAGCAATCAAATTAAGACAACTCTTACCCAAAAGTATTTACAGTTCACATGATGCACTCCACACAGACTTAGTAGGACCTGCTCATATAATCGATGGAAAGAATCCACTTTTAATTCCATTACAGTAGGCCTATAATTCCTTAAAAGATCGCAAATGCTACCAGATTTTTTTATAATTTTCCAAACCTTTCCTTAACTGACTTCATGTCTGAAGATCTTTGATCATAACACATGACAAATTGAAACACATTGAGCTTTTTTTCCTTCATTGACACCATTTTGATAAAAATTGAGTGCAAAATAATTATGAATGCATTGGTTACCCAAACTACAGGAGAAAAAAATTAAGAATAGGACTATTCAATAATAAAAAAAATATACTATTATATCCAATAGTATTTTCGTTAAAAGTTTTGGTAATCAGCTGAAGATATTATTATCATATTAGAAATTTAAAAATTGGTCATTTATTTATTCAGTACTGCAACTTTAGAATTAATTAATTAAGGAATTCATATCTTATTTTGTCATTAGTATGTAAAAAGTAGTTTTTTTAAAACAGAAATGTATAAAAGCTCATAATATCTCTCTCTTATTTATTCGTTGCAGCGTTTACAGTCTGAAGAAAACACCTGAACCGAAACCCAGAATTATTCTAAGGAATAACTGGGATCTCAAACACTATCTCGAAGCTGAAAAACAGCGATACTGCAAAGATATGCAAAATTACAATCGCATTAAAAAAGCAAAGGCATTTCTAGGCATACAACACAATAAAAAATTCGAATTTATTTTTTGAATATTTATAAATTATAATCACAAAGTTTCTTTTCAAAACATTTCATAGATTACCCAAATAATCCAGCAATAAAATATCCAAATAGTCTAGTAAATTTTCATCAATTTTGGGAGCTACATTATAAGTTGTGTCTTGGAAATGATCCAGAGTGTCTTTCAACAACGTTTTTTATTGAAGAACACCATAACTTTATAAATAATTTGTTTGGCCTCAAAGGTTATACATTTTCGTTAGCCAACTACATCAAAATAATGTGATTCTTCGAGATTTGCAGCCTGGGCATATCCATGTATACCAAGAAGAATTTTAATGATGTTTCATCATTTCCTATGTTTAAAGAAAAAATAACACAATTCTATCTCTATGCAGAAAATCATGGGTGATCTGAAGGCGTTTAAAAACTATGTAATGATCACAGATTTTGAACCAAATTGCTTTGAAATTCCAAGATATAAAATCATCTCACTTTCACCGTTTGATAAATTATACACAACAAGCGGAGCCTCCAGTATCTGAGAACTTCACCCATCAACCGATATATTCTAGAAATTTTCTAGAAGGATATTTAGAGCTGAAAGTGCCAGTGGAATCAATCTTGTGATCCTGAATTTAATCGCATTTAGGTCATTCATTATGTAAAGAACATGGATCAAATAAAACCGAACACCAAGAATAATCTTACATTCTGGTTATTTATCATTGGATATTGCACTGATTATTTATTACAGCAACGATTAGCATTTTTGGACTTTATCATCTGAATGCTTACACAGTTTTCATTCTTCTTTTATGCTGATTATTTGCTTTCCTGAAATAATAAAGGGAAATATCATGTGGATTCAGTGTATCTAAGAAAGTCATTTTTGCCCTCAACAAACAAGATTAATTAATGAAAATTTAAGAGACAGAGAAAAGTCTTAGCTATGTAGCACTGAATACTGAGTTAAACTGGCTTAGAAGACGTCTCTTTGAGCCAAGCTATAAAAACTTTGTAACTGCTCTTGCCGGATAAAATAACCAGGTTAAATGATACAATCCATTGGATTGCTGTGATACACATCGTAGATATTGCTCTTTTCAACTTCTCAAGTAAAGGGAAATAAGCAGGTTTAAGTCCTATTTCACACTCTTTCGTGTTTCTCAAGATTGGTAATCAGACATACCATTGATACTTTTCAATGTAAAAACCAATTTTCAACAAAAGACATCACTCGTCTTCAAGTAAACATTCTTAGGTAAGATAAAATCAGACATCAGAAACAATGCTGATTTCCATTGACTTGACATGAAAATGTATCACAATTCTTCACAATTTTCCATATATTTTGGAAAAAAATGCCCATTTTCTTTGAATTGAACTCAAATTTGTTTGTAATTTAGATTCTGTGAATCGTGATAGGAGATAAGTCACCTCGAATTCACACACACAATTACCCTTCACAACGAAATCGAACGTATTCGGGAAAATAGAGATCAAATAAATGTATCTATCAACCGAACAGACTTGTTTAGCACTTTGAATGTTATCTTTAGATGAAGCATTTTTCTATATAATAAGCTTTCAAAAAAAAATAATCGTAGTATAAATTTAAAAAACAAGCAAAAAAAAAAAACATAAAAAATGGGAAAAAATCTAATAAAATATCATTTAAACGAAATTCCCTATTGAAAATGACTAAAGGTAGCAAAGCTGAAAAAGAAGGAAATAAAACTGCAAGAATTATTTCAATATCTTGATATGGATGACATACATGGTATCAATTGTCCAGACTCAAAATTCTGACGAAAAACTTAAGCAAAATGTTTTTAAAAGGGAAAATTAGTGGAAACAATGCTCCATGAATTGATTAAGAGATTTCAAACAGCAAGAAAACAAGCGAAACATAAGAAAAAACATAGTTCTCTTAGTTTTCTTTTTTGTATGGAGAGTATGGAGGCCAGATCTTTCCCAACGAAACTCAGTAAATGTCATAAGCTTTCACAGCTGTCTCCAAAAATGACATTTTTCATTCCACATTAAAAGAATACAAGTAGCATAAACCACACTATACATGAATATTGTGTTATGACCAGTTTTTTGGTATTCATGAAGGCAAGTAATATAAGTACATAAACATTCTTGGCTCGAACATGTAGAAATCCATGATCTCGCACATAATTCTGAGCGAGTCTCTAACAATAGTTTTAAAATACTCAAGCGCCGACAAGGCCTAAGGGTAGTGCGTCTTTCCTTAATCTGGGCGCCCCAGGTTCTAGTCCTGGTTCGAGCATGGTTGCTCTCTACCTTGTGTTCTATCTGTGAGGTGCATGAATGAGCCCCCCTGTAAAAAGGGGTTGTGCAAGCGAATGTGTGTGTTAAACTGTGGGTGAGTGAAGGAAATGTATGAATGAAGTCCGCCCCTTAAAAAGTGTTGAGATGCAGGAGTAGCTAAGACGTACTCTTGGCCCTAGATGGCGCTACTGAAAATAAGAGATGCTCTCTCGACTTAAAATCCCTGACTTTTTCAGCCCTTATTTAACTCCTAATGATCCGGGAATCAGCCTTCCATTTCCACAGAAAACAATATTCATTTTATTTCGGAAAAAAGGAATTAGTTCCAAAGATCGCATGATAAAGAAACATTGTCATTGTGATTAAATCCTTAAAATATTTACGGATTCACGTTGATATTTTATTCAACGGACTGCAACATATAAACAAACCAAAAAATAAGCCATCAAAATGCAGAAAAGTCTTAAAAGAATCGCCAGTGACACTTTGAGAATATCTTAAAAGTTCCGAATTAAAGAAAAGATGGCTGAACGACCCATAAGTCATTACTGTTGGACTTCAACCCAAAGCATGTCAGGAACAGAAATCATTTTTCAATCAGAGACCGTTCTTGCTCTACATAAGAAAGCATATCACACAACCCAAATTACAGCCTTACTAGCAATATTGGCATTCAACCCCTGCACATGTAGTACATTTCGACGCAAGATTGGTATCAATGTATCGACTTCGAATCCCTCTTGTCCTTAACATAACATCTACCCAACTGCATGACGTGGGAAGGAAGACAATTGGTTGGTCTACTCACCCTTCACAGCATCTCCATTTCTATAAAATATCACAGAGAGATTAACGTATTAAAATTAATAATAATAAAAAAATAACAACATTAATATATTCATAGATGACTTAAAACTTATATAAGAAGTTCGAGTTCAGCCCTCAACCTTGATGAAAGAAATCTAGACCTAACAGTGAAAGGACTGCATAACTAAAATTAGCTTTTCAGTTGAGAGAACCGCATTTCACGAAGCAGTAGACTATGGATATCAATACCCAAATAATATTGCTTTCAAGATATATATAGACAATATAGAAATTATCATGATATCCTGCAATTAAAAGAGTAAATCCAAACAGCGAATAAAACAGTTACAATTTTTGTGTATCCAAAAATAAAACTATCATTGTTGAAAACGTATAAAGGTAACTTAGAGAACATGAAACAGACCAACAAAAATACGTTATAACATCAAATGAATATTTCTACGCACTAACCAAGCTGTCTAAATAAATTATAAGTACAAGAGAATGAATTCTTTTAAGAATGGTAACATTTTGGCTCAACGGTAATGGAGATAAAAAAAGTCTGTAACACCATTCCCTCAAACAGTCTTAGTCCCTTCAGCTGGATTAAAGAAGAAATTTTTCTGGCTGAATTTGGTCCATTCTCTGTCCTACCAACCCTTTTGGCAATGATCAATGGGACCGGTTTGGATCAGCATGGTACTTCACAACGATACGAATTGCTTAATTATAGCATCATGGGAATAAGAGGAAAACAGTAAAAAAGCCTGGAAGAAGAAAGACAGAAAAGACTACATTTCTTCCTGGCAAAAAAATCCATAAAATAATTAAATTATTGGTGAAAATCAGAAATTCCTTTCTACATCCTAGTTTTCAGCTTTCACATGTAACCATTCCAACAGCTTCACAGATTCTCTTCGCCCATTTATATATACTATATTCATCTCTGTAAACGAGTTTCTGTTCGTGTCGCTTATTAATCAAGTATCAAATGTTTGATGTATCAAGTATCAAACATATAAATATCAAAAGTATTAAAATGTACATTAAAATTTTTTACTGCTTTAAAATCCATTATATTAAGGCAATCGATATAATAAATACTAAATTGTTATAATGTAATTCTTTCATTATTTTTGTAATTATTTCTGTCACAATTGCAACGTTGAATATTACTTAAATTGGATACATTATCTCTAGTTATGTATATAAGTTCTTTCGGCACTTTGGGATTATCCCGTCGACTATTTTCGCCAAACCCGATATTATCGCCAAACAGTAGCTTTGCGCTAATAACCGTAAATTTATGATGGCTATGTTTTTCATTATGATGGCGCCAAAAGATTGGTGCATTTTCATCAATTGTTTGGCTTATTTTTACGAGCTTTGACAAGTCGACGGCATAATCCCATTCTTTTTGTAAATGCTATTATCTATTATATATGAAAAATAATACGGGATATTATAAATTATTATATATGAAAAGTGGTTATCAATGCTAGAACTTCTAAGTGGCAGTTTTTTTAATGCAGCCAATTCATATAAGGTCACAGTTCATATGATTAACATCATTGAATAAATTATCTAATATTAATCGTATGTTATCTGACTATGTGCAGTAATAATATCCCGTCCCCACCTCCCTCTCAAAAGTGGAATGAAATAGCAACAACCGATTTGATACTTATCACAACAGCATAGAATCGATTCCAATTCTTTTCTGTGATACTGTTATTGATTACAAGAAACAAAATAAGCTACAGTGCGCTCAGTGCGTTTTACAACCTCCAAACAAGGAAAACGACAACAATCGTCGCTATTTATTTGTGCTACTGAACTCTCATTTCTCACATAATGAAAAGGCTTTTGAAGATATAAATCATTCCTGGTTATCACTGAAGAAAAAAGCCAGCGAGATCTCATAACATCCTCTCTTCCTCTTGTATAATTATTCGCTCCAGATAGAATTCCAGATCCTTCTTGATAAAGGTGACTGATCTGTGCTCTTAATGTCTGAACACTAAATGGCACACAAGATTGATCTGAGAATGATTGATAATTATTATTCATGATTCTGCTTTTCTATTCCAATACCTATATAAGTACGGATGTGATTGAACTTCATAAAATAAACACAAGGTGGCGCCAACATATACACATCTGAATAAGCATTGCATAAGCAATCAATTATATATATATATATATATATATATATATATATATATATATATATATATATATATATATATATATATATATATATATATATATATATATATATATATATATATATATATATATATGGATGACTTAAATATATGATGGTCTAAAGGAATTTTAAAAATGCTGGGCTCTCTTAATAGATTAATTGTTGACCGATATTTTCCAGATTTTATAAATAAAGTTGATTGATGGAATTCCAAATACCGTTTAGTATGCTAGTAGCATTTAAAGATATTCTCTATCAGTGGATTCTATCTATCTATCTATCTATCTATCTATCTATCTATCTATCTATCTATATCTATATATATATATATATATATATATATATATATATATATATATATATATATATATATATAATCATGCACCGCCGTCTATAACGCTGGATAGAGTTAAAAATATCTCAACCCGTTTGATTTGAGTCATTATATAATGCAAAATTCCAACTTCTGTTTTGCCATCAACAATGGAGGTAAGGCTTTTTTAATGATTCATTATATATTTAAGACTATTGCTTATATTTTTTTCAGCATATTCAATTTTCTAAATTCGAAATTGCATTTTATTCTGTTAGTGGATCATTATTTGTTTCAATCTGATTTGTAGAGATTTGTTTTGATTTCATTGCTTGCGGGACTTGTAATTTTATATATGTATAGCGAAAGTGTACTGCAAATAATAATAATAATAATGATAATATATATATATATATATATATAATCACCCTGTAAATGCTCATGATATTTTCTACCACAACTTTCGTTAGTTAATCTGTGGCAATTTGAGGTATTGTTAACAGCTAGTCCTAGTAATACTATTACATTTCATGTTTTCAACAAGAAGCACTTCAATTGGTTTAAATGCGGAAAGTACTGGGGGAAATTTCAATGTTATTTTTCGTCAAGAAGCAGCAATGAAAAGGTAGCATTATCAAGAGGATAGAGATAGGTAGGTAGGAAAGGTAGCATTATCAAGAGCATCAAAAGGGTTCCTCTGTTTGTGATAATCATATGAAGATGTAATGGATCTGATTTAATGGACCATTCTTCGTTCTAAAACAATTTTTGAATGTCTGACATCACGAATTATTGCTGCAAGTTCAATGAACGTCTCCAGTCTTGGTGTTCTTGTGAAAGAAAAGTCTAATTAATCTTTACACTGAAGAACTACCCTACTCATTTGACATAATAACGCCCCCACCTTCCCACATATGACCGTACATGGTTGCAAAGACGAACGAAGATTATTAGGTATCGTGTAATTTGTATGTCTCTCGATAAATTCAGATACTATTTAAGGAAATAATGCTGTTTTAATGCAAAAGAGGAAAATTGTACTATTAATTAATTCCTCGAAAAAGAAATATCGAATTAATCTATAAACTAGTAAATTAGTTTAAACATGTAACCTTACAAGATCAATCGTCTGAAGTATGACATGATAAAATTGTGAAGACAAGCGAAAATTAATAGTTGCAAAATTATCATATCGCCACAAGAAAATGATACTACAAGAAAACATGAATATACAGCAGCAAAATACTACTAAAGCCTACACAAAAGTGACATTAGCAGTAAGTAAACATCAGCATGCTAGCAGTAAATCTCTATTAAACAACTAGAATAGTGCAAAGCGCTCTAAGTGAAGCCGCTGAAAATCAACATTCTAAAAACTTCACTCAATCCTTCGTTCTTTCGATTTGACTACTGAATATTTATTCACTCTCATCAGTGTTTATAATTCTCGTGAAAGGGAATCGAATGTTCTAGACAAACTCTAAAACTAGGATCCTTTTAGAACCTATCGCCGAGATTCGCGAATATTCGGTACTTTTCATTTTTGTAGCCAAGTCGCCAAATGGTTATTAATTTTGTTGCCAAGGATGAGAATTTTTCATTGGACATCCATTCAGTATCCATTAAAACTAGTTGTAAAATTCTTTTTCTTCCTATGAGACTAATTGAGCCGGGGAATGATATTACAAAGTCATAACAATATTTTTGATAGCTGATTGAGATATCATATGAAGAAAAAAACCTTCTTTATTGAAAATAGTGAAAAACTATTCTTTTAGTTAATTAAAATCATGAAATGTCCGACAAATGATAAAAATTCTGTATTTGAATTCATTTATTTTTAGCATATATGTGATGTATGCTAGTATATGTGTGAATGTATTTTTTTGTATTATGCATTTGAAGAATTTCTATACAATTAAATGTAATATAATGATTTATTCTGAAACTATTCAGAATAATAGATATGAAAATACATAAAATAATGTATATTCTCAATAGAAGACACGTCATATTTAAAAGAGATATCAGTCACAAGATTTAGTTTTTTCTTATTAATTAATTATTATCATGTTTATAAATATTTTTCCTCGTAATTATTTTATTATTTATTTATCTTGAGATTTGCAAATTTATCTTTAAGTGTAACATATTTTTATCAAAATAACTATCGCATGAGCTTTTTTGAATGAATCGATGCAATTAAAAAACATTTATAATCTGCATTTTGGCAATCACTCGATGTCTCAAGAACTAAAATCACGTGATTAAATGGTTCATGAGAGAGAACAATGTTTAATTTATATCTTTTCACAGAAATGATTCTACAGAATTGAATCTAAATATTTAAAGAATTTAAATAGAAAAAATAAACGGTTTTGATGATTAGTTTAAAATTTTGAGTTATGATTTTATTTCTAAAACGATTTTTTATCTAAAGCGCTTATTGGTGCATGAAATGAATGTTGTTTTAAATAAAAGACTGTTTACAATTAAAATTATTTTAACGTTGTCATTTAATAAAAATAAGCTAATATTATAAATATGCTGTAATTTTATAAATAATTTATTTTTATCTTTATTTTGTTAATCCTATATCGATTATGTTCCAGTATTCCTATTATTTATTTATTAAATTGACATCTTGTTATTAAACTATTAAAACTCTTTGGGAAGCCATTCCTCTTCAACAACGATGACATCGGAAATGGCAATCTACAGTCTTCAAGCGACTTGGCCAGTTACTCATAGAACAAAAACATTTTATTTTCATTCATAAATATAATTAATATCGTAGGTAATTCAATACATTTCAGTCAAATATGCTGGATTTTTTTATATTTGAAACTACTTTCTGTTTTGTTCTAAAATCTAAGGCAATCAAATTAAGAATCTAAGAAATTTAATGAGGAATGAATGAATGAAGAAATAATGAATCTAAGACAATTTCATTAAAAAATGAATAGCATATTCTGCTTTGAGAATCTTACACTTTACAAATTAAAATTTTAGTTCCTTATTTTGTGTAGGAAGAATAAAGATGTACTCATTTTTTACTGTCTAAATTCCATTCAGCTCTGTTCTATTTTAAAATTCTACGACGTTTTTAGTTGTTTTATTGTAACATTTCCTTCCTTTAGTACCGGAGAACAAGCCGAAACGGAGAATAGTTTACTGATAGTCGTCGTCTTGAAGGAAAATCAGATTTTTCATTTCGATTACAAACTGTAAGATAAACAATCATCTAAAATAATAATAATATCGTTATACTTAAGTTGAAAACAATATCGCTCACTCATCTCCCAGATATGTAGTCATTGTGCCCGTAGGTTATATGCAGAAACCAGTTATTCAAGAATCGCTTTCATTTCAGAAATATAATATTACTCACCATTTTTCTTCCCTTTTTTCATTTTTCTTTTATCCTTTGTGATTTTAAATTCGAAAAAAGTATTGTTCTATGTAAAAAGAACACAAAAAAATTTTAAGGAAAAAAAGAACTCAATTTCCAACGGTAACTTAACGAAACAAAAGTTGTTTATCAACATCAAAAATATTCTTGAATCTCGACGAGTAAACGACCGTTCGGTTTTCTGCATTTCTCGTTCTTTATTATTTATTTATTTTTATTCTTTACTCGCAGACGATAAATTCTAGGCTCTTAATGAAGGAAATTGCGTTCGATTTGCGAATTCAATAAACATTTTTTTTTCTTTTATTCTTGACCAGTAAAAGGTCATCACCATTTTGTCCTTGACTGTAACTTTCACCTCACATCAAAAACGATAGGGGAAAGAAATAGAGGGGTTTTCAGTTGAATTCACTGTTCGTTGAAGCATTTCGGTTCATTACATTCTTTAAACTTTTATTATTAATGTTTTTATTCTATCTTATTCGGAACAGCTTTCGCAAGGAGAGTTTCTTTTATTTCTTTTATTCTTTTTGTTCCGATCCTCTATTAAAGTGCTGTTTTTTTTTTTTGTTTCTTTCTTTGTTTCTTTTTTTTTTTTTGTGCTTGGAAGTCTTTTAATAGTATTTACATTCAGAGAGCAGTTTCGCTCGTTCGGTATATTTAATCACTAGGAGATGTTCCGGTTCAAAATTCGCAGTAAAGAAAAAAATTAAAAAATACAAAAGTTTGTAATCATCATCCATTGTTTCCGACGCATTACACACCAGAAATGCTGGTTCAATAAACAATTTATCTGCAGGAAATAATTACTTTTTTGCTATGCCTAACAGTTCCGATAAAATAGTAATTAAAATTCAAATATAAAGGTAAAAAAAAGAATAAAAACAAATTTGAGCTGCTGAAATAGTAAATAGTATTCCGTAAAATCTTTCGAAGGTTTAGATATTCGCAAGGCATCGTAATAAATAGAGATTTATTTTAAACGAAGCAATCATCAGAAATAAGTGAAAGAAGTGTATAAGATGTAGATGAATTTTTTGCAAATAACAGACAAATAAACAAACAGTTTAAATATAATTTTACTACCAAAATTCGAACAAAAAATGATTCCAATGTGAAACTGGCTTCAATCTTTCCTACCAGATAAATTTTAACGTCGAAAAAAATAGTCTTATTATTTATAAAGGCATTTATGACAGATTTATTTTATGATTCGGAGCTCAAATTTTCATACTTAATAGAATTTTTTCTCACCATTGGCAAAATTATGTAATAGAATTGACAACATCTACTGTTATTTCGCCAAATCTTGGTTCAGCTAATCGCTAAATCTCGGACCAATCGCCAAATCTTGTCAAGCCAATCACCAAGTGACGGCAGAGTTCTCCAGTTTTTAGTCCTTTATAACATATTTAAATTTTAAATACTGAATATTTTAGAGACAGATTTATATATTTGATTAAAGATTTGTTTAAAAACGAAACAAACACTTTTAAGGGAAAATGAAATGGCTGCTTGAATTTATATCGCAACATCAGAGACGAATAAAAATTACTTTTCGTTCTAAATTTAATAAATATAAAAATGATATTAAAAAGATTATATTTTTAATATATTATTTTTATATATGTATTTTATGTATAATTATATATTATTTACATATTATATTTTATGTATAATATTGTATTTATATTAAATATATAGACGAAAGCAATAAATTAATTATGCACAACTAGAAATTAGTAATATCTTCTTTCATTTACTTTCTGTCTAGCTAAATATAATACACATATTAAAGGTAAAGTTATACTTTACTTAAATATACTTTTAAATTTGCGTTAGTAAATGTAAGCCATATTCTTTCAAACAAACGTGATTTTTTATTAATCTTACAGAGTAATTCCAAAATATTCTTCGGATAATTATTCAATACATTTTCAAAAAATGTTTCAATTGTGTAAATAATTACAAAATAGAAAACGGAAACATTTTGATTTTTTTCGAGAGAGTTTTAAGTATCTTCTTTTCGTTCTGTAGCTCACATCTCTATAATATCCCAATTCTCCCAAATATTTTGTATATAAATTTGCGTTAGTAAATGAAAGCCATATTCTTTCAAACAAGCATGACGTTTTATTAATCTTACACAGTAATTCCAAAATATTCTTCAGATAATTATTCAATATATTTTCAAAAAATGTTTCAATTGAGTAAATAATTACAAAATAGAAAACGGAAACATTTTGATTTTTTTCGAGAGAGTTTTAAGTATCTTCTTTTCGTTCTGTAGCTCATATCTCTATAATATCCCAATTCTCCCAAATATTTTGTATATAAATTTGCGTTAGTAAATGAAAGCTATATTCTTTCAAACAAGCATGACGTTTTATTAATCTTACACAGTAATTCCAAAATATTCTTCAGATAATTATTCAATATATTTTCAAAAAATGTTTCAATTGAGTAAATAATTACAAAATAGAAAACGGAAACATTTTGATTTTTTGCGAGAGAGTTTTAAGTATCTTCTTTTCGTTCTGTAGCTCATATCTCTATAATATCCCAATTCTCCCAAATATTTTGTATATAAATTTGCGTTAGTAAATGAAAGCCATATTCTTTCAAACAAGCATGACGTTTTATTAATCTTACACAGTAATTCCAAAATATTCTTCAGATAATTATTCAATATATTTTCAAAAAATGTTTCAATTGAGTAAATAATTACAAAATAGAAAACGGAAACATTTTGATTTTTTTCGAGAGAGTTTTAAGTATCTTCTTTTCGTTCTGTAGCTCATATCTCTATAATATCCCAATTCTCCCAAATATTTTGTATATAAATTTGCGTTAGTAAATGAAAGCCATATTCTTTCAAACAAGCATGACGTTTTATTAATCTTACACAGTAATTCCAAAATATTCTTCAGATAATTATTCAATATATTTTCAAAAAATGTTTCAATTGTGTAAATAATTACAAAATAGAAAACGGAAACATTTTGATTTTTTTCCGAGAGAGTTTTAAGTATCTTCTTTTCGTTCTGTAGCTCATATCTCTATAATATCCCAATTCTCCCAAATATATCGGATCATGCTGTTGTCTATGTTCACTAAACTGCTTGTAATACTGTTCTGGCTACTTTTATTTGTCATATAGTAGATTAATCAGAATCTTTTAATCTAGTAGTAAACAGGTGGTCTAAATAGGCTGTGTAGTTTGCTAATTGTTTCTAGCTTTAGCATAGAATGTAATAGTTCCCAAAGAAATCTGAAATAATTTAAATACAAATTTCAATATCTGCTTTATCTTCCTCTAATTAGCTTTGAAGACTATTATTAGCCCTTTAGCACACGTGCCCATTTTCTGAGCATTAGCATCGCTCAAGATCATTTTGACCCCAAATTGTCAGATACTTACCCATTATCATATTGGCTATTTGTATAAAAATAAAATATTGTCAGAATATATAAAGGCTATTTTCCATAGAAATATGTTCTTACTTAAGATACAAATGCGAGTTTTAATAAGAAAAATCAAAATTGAACTTATCCCCCTTTTTCCATACCTTTTCTGTATTCATTTCTATTTTTCCCATTCCATTCATATAAAACTTATTGTTTTTAATACAAGTTTTTTTTCGATGTAAAAATATTGGTGAAATAAGAAAATCTACATTTTACATATAGTTTACAATTGAAATTTTTTAGAAAAAGAAGCTTAAACATATCACTTTGAAAATTCATATTTTTGTCTTTCATTATTATATACATACTCAAAAAATACTTTTATTATTTTTCATTCAAAATAAAATGAATTGTTAACATAAATTTCAAGATAATTTATTCATATTATATTTTTTATAATGATTTGTTACATTTTTTAAAAGCAGCAAAGGATTCGATTAGATTTTCTGGAGTATTCAGAATCTACGTTTTGTTTCGGTTCAGTATCATGACCACTTTCCAAAAGTTCGGGTCACCAATGTAGCAGATTGCGATGAGTGAGGATAGAACCTGGGACCTTGTGGTTCGCAGCCCAGTAACATGACCAAGATACAAAAGCAATTGCTCCGGTAACGTAGCTGTTAACTGGCTTATAAGCTTTCATCACAAATATATGACGAACCAGAGCTATCATCGTTCTGTCTATAAGTACTAAGACTTGCGAGAATATCTCTGAATCTATGTTGCTAATTGACATGCTAATAACATTAAAAGAATGTGAAATGCTAGAGCACACCAGGGTGGATTTGACTCAAACCCTCTTGTAAAAAATGAGATTTATTCTTTCATTGATTTCTGTTGTTCTAATCTTCCTCTTCTAACTCTCTTATAAAGATATAACGAGTAACAAGAAAAAACTTTTATTTATTCCTAGAACTATTATGGATTTCTTAACAAAAGTGAGAGCGTGGGGTCAAAAAGATTCCGTGTGGGAACTGATGGGTTAATAATGTTAAAGTTAAAACATTTAAAAATTCAATAATTATTTAGAATTATTTTGTATATATGTTACCGTTAAAGTATATAATACAGTTATTTCATAGAATAATTGATAGTGTCCGTTAAAGCGTATAATATGTTATTAATTTGACACTTTAACTAGTTATTCTATGAAATAACTAGGCATTCTATGAATTAACTAATGAGAGACAGTTAAAGTGTAAAATAAACAATTTATCTAAAATGAAATTAAACTAATGATAGACAATTAAAATGAAAACGAAGCAATTTATCTCAGCGTATAAATGGTATTTATGGAAACGTACCATAAAATCATTTGTTACAACAAGGATTACTAAAATGACACTTGGAATTACAAAGAACATTATTTCTAAAACAAACAAACAAAAAAAACATAAATGCAGTAGGGGTGGAAGGTAAATGTATTTGTCGTGCGAGATATATGATATAGATTATTTTACACTTTAACGGGCTGCAGATCGTTATTCTATGAAATAACTAGTTAAACCATGAAATTCAAGAGAGTTTTACGTTTTAACGGTCACGATCAGTTATTTCATGGAATAACTAGGTATTCTATAAAATAACGGATTTCATACTTTAACGGTAACATATATATAAACGATGCACTAACATTTAACTTAAAACTTATCCAAAAACTTTTTTGCTAGAAGTTCCATTAGTATCATTTGTTTCCAAAACTGAATAGAAGAGTTTTTTTTAAAGAGAAAAAAAGTAGTGACAGCAATTTGGACGCAAAACAAATACTCGGCCCGACAATAAAAGAATTTCTTTTGTTTGAGCGGGAAAAAAAGGCAATCAGTCATCTTCCAAGCCAATTTTTTGATGCAAAAGCTGGACTCGTAGTGTTATTGGAAGAGAGGCGAAATATGGGTAAATTGTCCAATAAATTTCGTTTTCGTAAATTATTATCCTTTTGTCCCTTTTTTCAGTGCGAAAGGTCTATTGCAGCCGAGAAAGTAATGCTTAGTTCTAACTTTCTTGGTAATTTTTGCTTCCTTTCTTTTCTTCTGAAGTTTGAGTTGATAAAACATAAGTCAAGAAATTTCAGGTGTAACTTCTGAAAATTTTAAATAGTGATTTTAAAATGAAATAATGTAGAAGTCTTTAAAATGACTATTCTATTTAAATGTGATTTGCATTGTTATACACTTCTAATTTATAAACCTAAACTATTCTATAACTTATTTTCTCCTTTCTTAATTTTGAAATAATAAAATGAAAAGTAAAAAAAAAATTCGAAATTGAATTCTGAATTTAGGTTTAAAATTGAATAATAAAGAAAACTAAAAAAATGATTATTCTATTTAGAAAATAACTCGAGTTATTTCGTGTCTCTAACTTATTAAGTACAATATGTTTCGATGACAAGCTTCATTACTTATATGGTAAAACTTGGTTTGAAAGTTTTCTTAGTTGTAATTTTTTTTCTTTTTATTAACATTTACCTTTGAATTTTCCCTTAACATAAACATCATTTATATTTCAAATTTATGTTGAGTCATTCAAAAACAAAATCAAAATTATAAATTACAAAACACAATACATTTTTACAACTCACTATCTACAATTTTACAAAACATTTATTACAGAATTATTTTCTTTACCTTTGCATCATTTCTCTTTTGTGCTGGTTAATAAATAATTTTTCAAGATTCCTTAATTCATTCAAGAACTTAAAAAAAATTCGAAATTGAATTCTGAATTTAGGTTTAAAATTGAATAATAAAGAAAACTAAAAAAATGATCATTCTATTTAGAAAATAACTCGAGTTATTTCGTGTCTCTAACTTATTAAGTACAATACGTTTTAACGACAAATTTCATTACTTATATGGCAAAACTTGGTTTAAAAGTTTTCTTAGTTGGAATTTTTTTTCTTTTTTATTAACATTTACCTTTGAATTTTCCCTTAACATAAACATCATTTATATTTCAAATTTATGTTGAGTCATTCAAAAACAAAATCAAAATTATAAATTACAAAACACGAATACATTTTTACAACTCACTATCTACAATTTTACAAAACATTTATTACAGAATTATTTTCTTTACCTTTGCATCATTTTTCTTTTGTGCTGGTTAATAAATAATTTTTCAAGATTCCTTAATTCATTCAAGGACTTAGCTGAATTTACTCAAAAAAAATAATTAAAATATATCTTTTGATTAAAAAAGTTGTAAGTATTTATTGAAAATTATATGGTTTAGATTGAAATTTCATTTTATAAATATTTAAAATACCGCACATTATTTGTTTATTAAAGTTACTCGTTTGCTTATTGATATTAATGTCTTTCAAATTTGAAACTCCTCAGTTATAGTAATTATTTTATGCATCAAAAATGTTACGTAATAAAAAATTGCCATTTTTAGTTTAAAAATTGTCGTCTAATCTTCATGTATATAGCATTGTTCGATTTAATTTTTCGCCGGCGTTCTTGCATAAGGGTAGCGCGTCTTTCCTGTGATCTGGGCGTCCAGGGTCTGAGTCCCGGTTCGGGCATGGTTGTTCTTCCTCTGTGTTCTATCCGTGAGCTGCGTGAATGTGTCCCCCTGTAAAAAGGGATTGTGCAAGCGAATGTGAGAGTTTCATCTTCATATGAGCTAGAAGTAAGACTTCTGCCCTCGGTTAATCAGGGCTATTTACCATCAGAAGCTAGTGCACCCCATTTCCGTGGTAACGCGGACACGACATAATCTTTTAATTTTTCTTAAATCGAACTTTTAGATGAATCGAGTTCTTTTAATATACAGCCAATTCCGAATTCGTCAAGTTGCAATTTGCATTTTTTATTCAAAATAAATAGTTTAGCTCCTTGATTATAGCTCCTTGAAAAAAATTTTTATAATTTTTTTTTCATTTTAGCATGTCCTGAATATCTTTATTATATATATTATTTTGAAACGTGTTCTTATGTTTTTTGAAGAAATAATACTGAAAATAATTTTTGAATTTATCGGCTTTACACCGCTAGAACACTGACAGCATGAAAGTCACTTCCACCGTTTTATGAATAACCGGATGTCTATATGACCTTCTCTAAAAATAGTTATAAGCAAGGCTATATCAACATCTCAGTTTCAAAATAGCTTCATTTTCGGCAATTATTGCACTAAATGCGAAACAATTCTCAAATTTTAGATGGAAAAAAAATTGTTCCTAAGAAATGATGAGCTTGATGTAATGATACAAATTTCTCGCTTTGCCAGCCAACTGTAGAACTTATCTGAGGTTTAATCTGAAAAAAAAAATTGATATAACAAAAAAAAAAAAAAGAGTGAAATAAAAAATATCCAACTAAAGAAATAAAAAAAAGTATGTTTGTTTTTTCATGAGCCATCTTTTTTTTTTTCCTGAAAAGAGGGAAGATTTTCTACTTTTAGTAAAGGAATTTCTTGTTTTTCTACATGACAAACGGTGGTACAAAAAATTTTCTTATTTATCTCAATTTTCTCAAAATTTCAATCAGAACTGTCTATGTTGTCAGCTGATTGTCAGCATAATTGACAGTATCATAAAAATCTTTCTTTTTACCATTTGTCATAGCTGTCAGTAAGTTTCTAACAGAGTCGTTTATATATTATCCAAATATTAATGTAATTAACAATGGTAAATAATTTCTACCATTTATCTGTTGCTAACAAATGTTTAAGAATGCCATTTACGGGTTTATATGACAGTTAGCATAACTAATACTGGTGCAAAAAACATTCTTTTCGTCCATTCATTTCATTTGTCAGTAAGCTTCTATTTATTATTCTATTATTTACAATTAAAAAAGATAGAATAAATTTCCTTTCTTTTATATTCATCTCAACTATTAATAAACAAAGATAGAATAATTAACGTGGTTAACAAAGATAGAATAAATTTCCTTTCTTTTATTCATCTCAACAATTAATAAACAAAGACAGAATAATTAATGTGATTAAGAAATATAGAATAAATTTCCTTTTCTTTATTCATCTCAAATATTAATAAACAAAGATAGAATAATTAATGTGATTAACAAAGATAGAAGAAATTTCCTTTCTTTTATTCATCTCAACTATTAATAAACTAAGACAGAATAATTAATGTGATTAACAAAGATAGAATAAATTGCCTTTCTTTTATTCATCTCAACTATTAATAAACAAAGAATAATTAATGTAATTAACAAAGATAGAATAAATTTCCTTTCTTTTATTCATCTCAACTATTAATAAACAAAGAATAATTAATGTAATTAACAAAGATAGAATAAATTTCCTTTCTTTTATTCATCTCAACTATTAATAAACAAAGAATAATTAATGTAATTAACAAAGATAGAATAAATTTCCTTTTTTTATTCTTCTCAACTATTAATAAACAAAGAATAATTAATGTAATTAACAAAGATAGAATAAATTTCCTTTCTTTTATTCATCTCAACTATTAATAAACAAAGATAAAATAATTAATATAATTAGCAAATATAGAATAAATTTCCTTTCTTTTATTCATCTCAACTACTAATAAACAAAGACAGAATAATTAATGTGATTAACAAAGAGAGAATAAATTTCCTTTTTTTATTCATCTCAATTATTAATAAACAAAGATAAAATAAGTAATACGATTAACAAAGAGAGAATAAATTTCCTTTTTTTATTCATCTCAATTATTAATAAACAAAGATGAAATAAGTAATACGATTAACAAAGAAAGAATTGATTTTTTTTCCTTTTATTCATCTCAATAAAGTTTTATCATGGAAATTTTAAGGGTTGCGGGAGCCATTTTTAGCAAGACATTTAACATAATTTTGTTAAAAAAGTATAATGAGTAAGTTGATTAACTAATTATTTATCAATATTATGTTAATTAATAATTGATTAATTAGTAATAATTTTATTCGTTATGTCTTTATTATCTTAATTACAATTTGTCTGCGGTTTATTTAAATGCACGTGCAGCCAGTCAGATAGAAGCAAAATGACAATCCGATGAAAACAACCCTTTATATTTAACATGGATAGACAAATATAAAGCAATTAATGAATAATGTAAAGACATCGCCTTTTCCTCCAAGGGTTTTATCATATTCCTCATGTTATTTTTTTTCCCAGGCAGATTCTTGACTTAGTCGCAAAGTATGCATACACAATTAAGAAAGAATCTAGATTTTGCTATCAGAAAGAAAGGAAAAAAAAAAAAAAAAAAAAAAAGAGAAAGAATATAAAGTGGGAAAGTTTTTTTTTTTTCATCATTTTTTTTCTCAAACTTATATAATATGACATTTTGAGTTTAACTTCGAATAAAAATGAAGAGAATGGAGAGTACATTTTTTTATCTATTCCTTTCGATACATGGATCAAAATTTGATAGTTAATTATAATTTGGAAATCAAAAATCATTTATAATTTTCTATTTTTAGTTCATTACACTTTTTAAGTACCACTTAAAATAAATAAGTATACTTAGATATATTACCCTTTACTGTAATAATATTATATGTCAAATTTCATCTAATCCATTGTATTTTTTATTTATTTAATTCACATGAACTCAAACGAATAGATAGACCATCAGATAAAATGTTCCAAAAATTGTATTTTTTAAAAACTCTTTTCAATCGAAAATTGACAGAAATCTACAATTTTGAAGTATAAAACATATATCAAATTTCACTTTTTGTAATTCATCATGTTTCCGTTATCAGAGACAGACGTACAAGCAAAATTCCAATAGTGGTTTTTTGTTTTCAGACTTCCGAGATAGTGAATCTCAAACATGCTTATTCATCAAAACTTCAAGGTGAAATTTTTGAAATAATAATAATACAATCGTATCCTTATATAAATGCTAGGAAGTAACATCAAAAATAAATTAGTAAAAAGCAAATTTATTTATTGCTTATAATTTAGAAGGCATATACTAAGGGTGAAGTTGAATATAATATCATTAATTTAAAGAATTTCCTGTCATTTTATTTTTTATTCAAACAGTAGTTTAAAATAGGGTCGTTCACTATAGGCTAGACAGGCTGTGGTTTAACACAGCACAGACAGAAGAAAAGAAGGATGCAGCACTACTTGTCGGAAAAACCGGTATTCTTTAATGACGGCTTGCGAATCGGAGATCATACTCTTTTTTTCTTTCTGTTTATGCAGTTTGTCAACCTCAACTTCAACCAACTTAAGGAAACAATTAATTTCGTGCTGCCATCTATGTACTAAAATATTAATTTAAACTATGTGTAAAGTATATAGTAAAATTTCAGGAATTTTGGAGGCAATTTAATTGGTGCTGCCATCTGTGTATGATGAGTTGTAAAAATGTGCAATTTTAGAAAAATATTATAATACTGAATTTTAATTAATATTAAAATACGCATAAAAACAAATTTAGAATAAAAAAGAATTTTTTTTTAAATTTAGAAATTGATAAATTTGTGCTAAAAATTGTTGCATAAAGATCTTTTTAATTTTTTCGAAAAAATACAGTAGAATGAAAATAATTCCATAGACCATTCATTATATACTAGATGCAAGATATTTATATTAGAAATTATAATAAATGACAGTAATGATATTAATTACTGTATTACAAGTTTTCCTTTTATTTTATAATGTAATAATAATCAGTTTGCATAGAAAAAAAACTGGAATTTTGAACATTTAAAATATTTTAGTTACAGAATATGCAATTTTACATGCTTCAGAAAAAAAAATTGGAAAGCTGATAATTTATGATAATTTAATATAAAATCACAAAAGCATTTTGTGCTTTGGATTTATGCTAAAATATTTCTCTTCAAAAAATCATTATAAATATGCAATATTGACACTTATTTATTTGGAAGTGAATGAAATTAACCAATTTCAAAATAGCAACAGAAATTGTATTTATTCATAGCAACAAAAGTATTCGAAAAATGAAAATGAAATATTTGCAATTTAAAATTGATACTAAAAAAACTGCATTTTAATCCATGTAATTAGAAAAGAATGTCCAGTTATTTGGAAAATGATATATTCGAATAGAAGATTCCCTATTCCCTGATGTTTATGTTCTTTTTTCACCTCCTTTAATTTCAGTAGTTATAATTTCATGTTTGTAAAGGCGGGATTTAATTTAAGATTAATCATTCACTTTCTTATTCAGCAGTGTTTTAAAATTTCATACCCTTTTGCTTTCTTGAAGGAAAATGCATTATATTTTATATATTTTCACTTAATTTTCAATTTATCAATAAATTTAATTGAGTTTTGATTCCATACTAATAGCACCATTTATCAATGTTTAAAAAATAATTTCGGAATTCCGTTATATACATGAAAATGAATAATAAACTAAAGACTAAAATGTGATAATAATCAAAATTAAAAAAAAATCTGCTTTTCAGTTTACTGATAAATGTACTTTCTGAAACTGACTTTATTAGAATTATTTATATTAATTTATGTTCTTTGCATTTAAAAAAATAGAAAGTGACGCTGTGAATCAGTAATATTTCTATGTAAGAATGGGCAGTGCGATGTGATTCTTACATGGCTTTTTTTCTTTTTTTTTTTTCTAACACATATTTCGACGTTTGAGATATAGTACTTCAAATATTTTTTCTGAAAAAATGGAAAGGAATTATTTTGGTGATAATGTTAAAAATTAATTTTTTTAACATAATTTAAATTTTATATTTGTATAAATTTATATAAAGTCATCACATATATTAGAGTTTAAATTTTTCTTTGAAATCTTTCATTGCATTTTACAAAATCTTTTTTTGACAGTTTAGTATGAATTTTAATCAAATTAAATATAATATATCTAACAATATTTCATCAATTCTTTTCTAGCTAATGATTAAATAAAAGCACCAAGACATAATAGCATTAGGGATCAACGTACATTTGACATTTATTTTAAATGAACTTCAGTAACACTAAAGTATTTTAACTGCAGTTAATAATTTGCATTTGTGAAACCCTTTTCTGATTCGATATTTTTACATACGCAAGTGATTATCTGGGATTTACACCTCTATTCCTCTGATCTCTTAAAAAGTGTAAAAGTGATTTAATATTATAAATCAAAACTACAATAAAAAACTTTTTGTCATTTTGGAATGGCGAGAATTTTCTTTAAAAACGTATACATCAAATACTAGTCCAACGATCCATAATTTGAAAAGATTCCACCAGGAACTTGCGGAACTGCCTTAAAGTTACTAAATGCAAATGGAGTATCTTCGGAATTATACTAATTTCAATCTGTTTCTGTAATATTACTTCCCATGAAGTAAGTCTCCTGGTAAGGAAGACAATTTTACGAATAGATCTGATGGATGCTGAATGGCTGAAGAATTAATGATTTCTTAGTTTTGGCGATAAGTTTGGCAAACATTTGGCGACAAAATCAAAGATTCCAGTAACAGCATGAATCTTGGTAATAGCTCCATTAGGACGTGAGTAAAGTCAATCTTTATAGAATATTCGTTGCATTGTCACGGAAATTATGAAAAGTCAAGACACAAAGTTAAAAGTCAGTCTGTTTTGAGTCCGTAGTAAGGAGGTGAGTTCAACGAGTAGTCAATGATGAGTAACAGATGTTCGGGAGGTGTGTATAATAGAATGAAATCTCTCTCCCTTCAGAGTTCTCTCTAAGCTTATTGTACTACCATGATTGTTTACTACAAATTAGCTGCTTTTGAGCTGCTATTATTGTAAGTGCTGTTCAAGCTTCGACTGTGTTTTGTTGCCAGTGTATTCGTGCTATCGTGTAGAATAAAATATCATTATTTGCTATTGAATCTGTTTCGACTGTTTCGTTGAATACCCACATTAATGAAGCCTTGTTTTTTGGGATTTTAAAATTAGATAAGTAAGAAAATCACAACAATTTCTGTTGTCATTTATTAAACAAATAAATAATTTATTTATTTGCTGTCATTCTTTTAAATTAATTTTTTACATACTGTCATTTTATTAAACAAATAATATTTGATATTTTACTTATTACAGAAAAATGTTAAGAAACTAACAAGCTTACATTAATTTAATCGAGTTTTGTTTTGCAATAGGTTACTATTAAGTCTGTTTTCTCAAAGTAAATATATTATTGTCGTAGTTTCGCGTCTTCAACAGAAGATCTTTTATTAATGAAAATAACATTTGCAACTAATTAAATTTGGAAAAATTCTCAATCAAAATTTTCTAATTAATTATGCATTTTTTGCCTCATAAAACGTAAAATAAAAAATCAATACTTATTAAAAACTTAATAATTTTTTGGGAATTAATTTCAATACCCTCATAAAAGTTGATATTTATTCTTTTAAATTGAATAAATTTCTTTCTTGACGTTTTAAAAAGATGAGAAAAAAATGTAATATGCCCTTCAAATTCAGAAATATTCCTAGAAAAGTAAAATCATATTTTATTTTATTTTGCTGAAAAGATAAAGACATTTAATTTCAGTAGATGGCAGCACGGCAGTGCTTCCATGATTCTTAGTATGATTGTGCAGTAATTCAATTGTTACTATAACTTGGCTCATGCCAGCTTAGGTGAAAGAACTCAGCGATCAAGCGGGTCTTAAAAGAACAATTTTGCCTAATATTCTTCCTGTTTTTTTTAAATCTAAACATTTTTAAAAAAATCAATCTTCAACTTTCAGATAAAATCGATGTGTTCCTCTCTTCCATCTGAAGCAATAACCTTTTACAAATTTAAAATTAAGGTGACAAGATTGCATACAAAATTTCTTTTATTCAAATTTTCCTTTTAGTATTCACATATCCACGAATACGCAACTCAACAGGTAGTCAACTCTTTGGTGGATTTGGTACAAATCTTCATGAATATTTACAATTTTTTATGATAAAATCAATCTTTGCCTCATTACATTTTTTAATTATCATACTGATATGCATTTGAATAGACGTTTTGTGTTGATATGCTTTTGTATAGACTTAGAAATATTTATACTAATCTACAATTTTGGTTAAAAATTCATATAACAAATTTCATTTATTTAGCTGTTGTTATTTTACAGTTATGACTTTCACAGGTCGACAAACAGATGCAATTAAAAAATTTTTTTTTTCTTTCTGATTTCAGATAAATTGTAAGCATAGAGAGAGTCATCAAAAACTGGAAGTGGAAATTCTTTTAATGACTAAATTTTTTCCTGTTTATATATATATATATGCAGAAAAAAATCAATTCTGTCAACTCCGATTTCGTACGCTCTAGTAATGCCACCCAAAGCATATTTTCTGCACGTTTCTCCCTACCAACACTTCCAATTAGGTAGTTTTTTCGCAAGTTTTTCATTTCTGGGCCAAACCGATCGCTGTTAATATCGGCAACAATGTCTTATCATTATCGATCTATGCAAAAATTATCTTTTTAAAAAATGTAATACATACACTCATTTTGTATCAGCAGGGTTCTTTTAAAAATTTACGGTTACTACCGAATTTTCAACTACCTTATATTTACTTAATATACTCTAAAAATTTATTTATTATTTTGGCAGTGATAGATGAATAAAAAATTAAAAAATAAATGTTTGGCATCTGGAGATAGCAAAAAAAAAAACAAAAAAAAAAAACATAATAAATGTTAATTGAATAAAATAAATTGGTTTCATCTTATTCTATTAATAAATAGAATAAAAGATAAAACTTTAAATAGAAATAGAATAACAACAACAACAACAAAAAAAATAGCATAAACATCTTCTTCAATCATTAAGCATGTTGATTTTAGACACATGGAAATTAAATACATAAAACCCTTCTATGTATAGAAATTCTAATCATTGCAGAGATTTTCTTCACATTTTTCTCACAATACTATGAAAAGTAAAAAGGGCTTTAAAGGAAATTTTTCGGTAATTATTTAAATAATTAATTTTCGATGAGTTAAAAATTGCGATTTGTTAAATAATTTTATGTTGAATGCTGCTATTCCCATTGAATCTAAAAACACAAATATTTTAAATAATTTAGCTTATTTTTTTCCTCTAAATTGTCGTTTGCAATCTTAATAAACAAATAATCATCTTATAAAAATATTAATAACTTACGGACTAAAATATATTCGATGGATTTTAAAAATTCTGCTGTGTATTTAAATTGCCATTTTAATTTTAACCAGTTAAGTGGTCTCCCATAAACTTTCTCGCATACTCACTAATAAATATGTTTCTGTATTATTATCCAAATGCCATTGGCGAACAAAAATTATGAAAAAGCCAAAATTAGCTAAAAATTCCTGTTTGATAAATCGCTGGAATGCGGTTATTACATAAGCAGCAGAACTATAGGTGTGTTTGCCGACCAATTGAAATCAAAGTCATGGAATTATAATTGCAGATACTTAAGAAATACTTAATTGGAGATACTTAATTTTGAATTTTCTGATGATTACAATACTTTCTCTTTGTGCACTTCGTATTCGAGAAACTAGAAAAGTCGTAGAAGATTAAAGGATTTTAGTATTTTGTAATAATATATATAAAATATTTTTTGCATTAAAAATTTTGGACATGAAATTATTTTTATCCCCAATTCCATTAGCTAATACAACAATAAATTCAAAACGATTCAATTGATGTCTTCCGGATGAAATGGTCTTTTTTTTTAATTAGCTTCAGATAATTTTTTTTAAATTAACAGCTCAATTAAAAAAAAAGAGAGATGGCTAATAAAAGACGAATGCCTTAAATTTATGTACGTTTCTTATAATGCTAGCTGTTAAATAATGTTACATTCTAATCAAAATTATGTTAATATTAAATATTTATCAAGAAGTAGTGACTGTTCCGCCTTAGAGACGCCTTTCCCCTATTCCAGCTGTAGTCATCAGGAAACCGGCGCATGCGCAGTTTCTGTTGAACTTTGATACGCTTCTTTTTTATTACTTTATGATTCAGAATTTTGTAATGCCTATTAGAGATGTAACGGATGTGTCTCCTGTTGCTGTGTGTGCGCGTGCTTTTGTGATGTTCTGTTAATGTGCTTCAGATGTCTTCGTCAGTAGCTGCTTTAGGTATAATAAATAGAAAAAAGACAGATCAGGTCCCCTTTATTTGATTACCCACGAACATTTTGGCGCCCAACGTGGGGCCTGATCTAATGGAAAAGCAGCTATAAAGATCGAAAGGAATCAGTAACCAGAAAGGTGAGCGAATATTTTCCTTTATTTAAGAGAAACTCGGACATTTAAAATAATTTAATTTCATGGATTGGAATGTCCGAAGTTAAAAGGAATGAATGTAACAATATAGTGAAATTTGATTTTTATTTGAAGTTGAATTTTTGTTACATATTAATACTATATTCGCTTTAAAGATATTGGTTACTGATAGAATACTATTGAAATATTGATTGATAATGTATGAATAAATCTAAAATTGATATTGAAATTTGATGTATTAGAAATACAATTTTAATTTTGGAGTTTTTGAATATTAAATATAAGAACGATGGATGAACTTTCTAAATTGAGAAAAACCAGAGGTTTGCATAGATCTTCAGTTACAAAGTACATTAACAAGATTAATAGCGATTTGGAAGAGAAAATAGATTCTCTTACCACCAAAGATTTGCAAGAGGCCTTAAATTATTTGAATATATCGTCTACACAGTTAAAAGACTATGATAAATTTATACAAAATTTAATCAAAGATGATAAGGAATTCGAAACCGAAATTGAGTCGGCTTTCGAATACAATGAAAAAATCATAGTTTGTTTGTCCAAGTTATCAGCGCAATTAAAATGTTTACAAGACGAATCAGAGCGCCAATCAATATCATCAAATGTTTCTTTATTAGGCGCTACAGGAAATCCTAATTTAGATGCAATAAACAACACTCAGGAAAGTTCAACCATCGTACCTGTAAACGAATATAATTTTAAGACCATAAAATTGCCTAAACTTACAATTGAAAAATATTATGGAGACCCCTGTTGCTGGTTAGAATTTTGGAATCAATTTCAAAATTCTATTGATAATAACAAATCTCTGTCAAAAATAGATAAATTCTCATATTTAAAGTCACTATTAGGGGGTGCGGCCGCTATTGCGGTTAATGGCTTTGCGCTCTCAGACGAGAATTATGATCAGGCTTTAAAATTGTTGAAACAAAGATTTGGCAGAGAAGAACTGGTTATTAACGCACACATGTCAAAATTACTAAATCTTGTACCAGTAACTGATTCAAATAATATTTATGGTCTTAGGAAGTTATATGATACCGTAGAGATAAACTTAAGAAGTTTAGAATCATTAAAAGTTACTTCAGAGATGTATGGGCATTTACTCTATCCCATTTTAATTAAATTGATTCCCGAAGATCTTGTCCTTGAATTTAATAGAAAAAAAGTTGATAATTCGGTGAAGTTCGAATTTAATGTAACTGAATTACTAAATTTTTTAAGAATTGAAATTGAATGTAGAGAATCCTCTGCGTTTATGCATACCTCAAAAGGCGATAGACGCAAAGAAAATTCGCTCCCGAAAGCGAAACAGAATCCTTTCAACAACTTCAGTCGAAACACAGCTAGCTCGCATGATATATTGCGAAGTCCAAGGTCAAGCGCAAAACCGAAAGATCTTCAATGTTTTTCCGCGTCAGCATTAAACGAAAATTGTTTATATTGTAAAGGAGAGCATCGATCGGAGTTATGTTCTCAAACCGACTTAGAAACGAAACTAGGTGTTTTAAAACAAGATGGCAGATGTTTTTTATGCTTGAAGCCAAAACATCGAGTTAATGAATGCCGCCAGAGAAGATATTTGACATGTGAAATATGTGGAAAGAAGCATAATAAATCTATTTGCTCTCAAGCAGAATCTAACATGTCCGATTTAAATAAAGATAATAAGAACGTAATTACCGCAATTTCACATTACGATAAAAACAAAACAAGCTTCTTTCGCGGTAATATATTTCTTCAAACATGTGCAGCCCTAGTACGCAATGATGAAACAAACGAATTTGAAACAGTACGACTAATGTTAGATAATGGAAGTATGAGAACATTTATAACACGTGAAGTTTCAGAAAAATTAAAGTTAAAAGTAATAAGAAAAGAATCTTTATCGGTATACTCTTTTGGCGCTAAACAAGCAAAGGAACATTCTTACAATATAGTGAGAGTAGAATTAAAAAACCGTGAGGATCCCTCTTTACGTATTGAAGTAGAAGCTTTGGTTACAGAAAACATTTCAGCCACTACTCTTCCTGCACCTAACAACAATATTACTAAAACGTACAATAAATTGAAGCATTTACAGCTAGCTGATATTATTGATAATAGAGGCAAGAATATCTCAATATTAATTGGTGTAGATTATTATTATGAAATCGTTTCAGGCAGAATAAAAAAATTAAATAACAAACTGGTAGCGACTGAAACAATTTTTGGTTGGTGCTTGCAAGGTCACGTAGGTTTATCAAATGATTTAATGACCATGAAGATTGTAGTAGATGAAAAGGATATTTCGGACCAACTTAAACAATTTTGGGATCTTGAGAATTTAGGGGTAGAAGGGGTTGAAGAGGATGATTTCGAAAAACATACTGTAGATAAAGAAATTATGAAACAATTTGAAGAAAATATTGTTTATCAAAATAAAAGATATACTGTAAAGTTTCCTTGGAAAACAAATATGAAAGAATATTTAGCTAATAACTTTGAAGTGTCTAAAAGGAGGTTTTCGCATTTAAAATCAAAATTTATTAAAGATAATTCGTTGTTTTTAGATTATAAAGCTGTTATTGAAGATCATTTAAAAGAAGGTATCATTAAGAAAGTTATAACATGTGAAGAAGAAAAACCTTCATTTTATTTGCCTCACAGGGCGGTAATAAGGGAAGATAAAACTACCACTCGTTTGAGAGTGGTATTTGACGCGAGTTCTCATGCGAAAGGACAGTTGTCGTTAAATGATTGTTTACATACTGGTATCAATCTCATTCCAGATCTTTTTGAGATTTTAATAGGTTTTAGAGAACAGGCTGTTGCCATAACTGCCGACATAAAGAAGGCCTTTCTGCAAATACAGATTGCCGAAGAAGATCAGAATTATACTAGTTTCTTCTGGACGGAAGATCCGGAAAAGGAAGAAGAGGAAATTTTCAAGATGACTCGAGTTCTTTTCGGTGTCAAATCAAGCCCCTTCCTCCTTGCAGCTACAATCCGACACCATCTAAAGAGGTATGTAGAACAATTTTCTAATACTTGTCAAATGCTAGAAAAATCATTGTATGTCGACGATTTAATCTATAGCCAAAGAGACTTTGATTCAGCTTTTAAAATAAGCCTAGAATGTTATAACATCTTTAAAGAAGCGAGCATGGAATTAAGGAAATGGAAAACTAACTCAGTTGAGCTTCGTGATAAATGGAGAGAGGCAGGTTTAGAAATAGACGAAGAAAAATATTCAATTAATGATAACTCTGCTTTAACACCTTGTAAAGTGCTAGGATTGGCCTGGGATTCCGATTTAGATGTATTCCAGTTTGACACTCGAAGCTTAGAGAAATTCCTGTCTAAAAAGATAAATTCCAAACGATATGTTCTTCAAGTAGCTGGACGCATTTTTGATCCAGTGGGGTTTTTAGGACCTTTTACCATCAAGATAAAATGTCTAATACAGGATATTTGGTGCTTGGGATTAGACTGGGATGACCCTCTCCCGAAAACACTGACCACTAAAATAAATGAATGGTGCGAAGAAATAAAAAATTTGCATCTTATTAAAATACCTAGATATTTTTTCGCCGAAGCGAAAACCACTGAAATAGTTGAAGCTCAACTACATTGTTTCTCCGACGCCTCTAAGAGGGCATATGGAACTGTAGCGTACATTAGAGTCTTATTGAAAAACGGGGAAATCAAATCAAATTTGGTCGCTTCAAAAAGTAGAGTAGCCCCTCTAAAGACACTTTCGATTCCAAGATTAGAACTAATGGGTGCTCTTTTAGCAGCAAGACTAGGCTGTAAAATAGTTAAGTGCATTAACTTTCCTGTTACACGATTCTTCTGGACTGACTCTTCAATTGTTTACTATTGGATGAAGGGTGACCCTGAAAGATTTAAAGTGTTCGTAAAAAACAGAATTAAAGAAATCCAAAATATAACCAATCCCACTGAATGGAATCACACTCCTGGAACTGATAATCCGGCTGATCTAATATCAAGAGGGTTAACGGTACATGAACTGAGAAACTCTAACTTCTGGTGGCATGGGCCAAATTGGTTGTTAAAAAATGAATGTAAATGGCCTAAATTAGCTAAAATAAATAATGAGACAAATATCAAAGAAGACGCAGACAATTTAGAATTGAAAAAGAATGTTCTAATAAGTTCTACAATAGCAAAAGTAAATCCATTAAATGATGATTTGATTAAAAGATATTCTTCTTTCAGCAAATTAATAAGAGTAACTGCATGGTGTTTAAGATTCTTACATAATTGTAAATCAGCTCTGCAAAACAGAAAGAAAGATCATTTAAATGTAAAAGAATTACAAAATGCTACAAATTCTTTAATAAAAATTATACAAATGAGAGAGTTTGAATTTGAAATAAATTGTCTAAAAAGGAATAAAGTTCTTCCAAAGAATAATCCCCTTCTGAACTTAAATGTATTCTTAGATAATGATGAACTTTTAAGAGTAGGCGGAAGATTAAAATTTTCTGATCTTCCAGATTCACAAAAATTTCCTCTACTCTTACCAAAGAAACACCATTTCACAGATACACTTATAGAATACTTTCATAAAAAAGCACTCCACTCCGGTGTTCAAACTACTCTGTATTTAATTAGACAGCAATACTGGATACCAGCTGGTCAAGCCAAAGTAAAAAGTGTAATCAAAAGATGCTTAACCTGTTTTAGAGTAAAAAATAAAACTATTCAACAGATGATGGGCGATTTACCAAGAGATCGAGTTATCCCATCTCGACCATTTGAAAAGGTGGGACTCGATTTCGCTGGTCCCATAATTACTAAACCTAATCTAAAAAGATCTAGGGTGACTTTAAAATCATACATTGCAATTTTCATATGTTTTAGTACAAGAGCTACTCATTTTGAAGTAGTGTCTGATTTAACTACTGAGAGTTTTTTAGCTTGTCTTAGGAGATTCATAGCTAGGCGGTCAAAACCCTCAATCATATGGAGTGATAATGCCACTAATTTTAAGGGCGCAAAAAATATTTTGGATTCTCTGCTAAAAGCATGCAAATCGGATTCCGTGCAAAGATTTTGTGCCAAGGAAGGTATAGTGTGGAACTTCATACCTCCAGCATCTCCTCACTTCGGTGGATTATGGGAGGCAAATATTGGAGCTATGAAACGGATCTTGTTGAAGGTGACTAAATCAACAGTGTTGACTTTTGAAGAGCTTACTACGCTGGTGACACAGATTGAAGCAGTTTTGAATTCAAGACCACTGTGTCCTCTTTCTGCCGATCCAGCTGATCTTCAACCTTTGACACCTGGCCATTTTTTGGTGGGAGCACCACTGTTGTCAATACCAGAACCCAGTGATTCCTTGACTAACATTTCTTTATCTTCTAGATGGTCTCTCATCCAGTCTCTTAGATCCAAATTTTGGAAAAGATGGAGCCAAGAATATCTCAACTCCTTGCAGTCTCGAGCTAAATGGAAACTACCTGAACTGAACATCAAACCCGGACAGCTGGTACTCCTGAAGGATAATAGCAAGAGCCCCATGGAATGGAACTTGGCCCGAATTGGAAGGACATATCCTGGAACAGATGGACTAGTCCGTGTCGCAGACATCAGAACCCCTAAAGGAATTTTTCGGCGAAGTATCAACAGACTCTGCCCACTCCCTTTCGAAGAAGGTGTTGGACAACTGTCCAACGCGGTCCGGGATGTTCCGCCTTAGAGACGCCTTTCCCCTATTCCAACTGTAGTCATCAGGAAACCGGCGCATGCGCAGTTTCTGTTGAACTTTGATACGCTTCTTTTTTATTACTTTATGATTCAGAATTTTGTAATGCCTATTAGAGATGTAACGGATGTGTCTCCTGTTGCTGTGTGTGCGCGTGCTTTTGTGATGTTCTGTTAATGTGCTTCAGATGTCTTCGTCAGTAGCTGCTTTAGGTATAATAAATAGAAAAAAGACAGATCAGGTCCCCTTTATTTGATTACCCACGAACAGTGACAATAAAATACAAAAGATGGCAGCAGAGTGGGAGTTAGTCTATTTGTTTATTTATTTTATGTGACTCCTTTCTTAATACAGTGGCTCCCAAAAGTGTTCGTACACCAACAAGAATCAATTAAAAACCTCATTATATATTCTTATTTTTACATGAAAATTTTTTCATATCATATTTTTACAGTTCTTAATAAAGCAGTGAAAAATAAATTTTAATTAAGATGCAAATTATTTTTTTAAAAATGACAGTAAATAAAATTGCACAAAAATAGGACACAAAAGTGATCATACACTTTAAAAAAACATCACTAAATATGATATTTTCTAAATTTTTATAAATGTTTAGTATTTATTAGGATATTCTTTATTCTTTATAACAGCTTTTAAACGTTTGGGCATAGATTTAACTAAACGGTCGGTTACTTCTGCACCGATCTTGTTCCATTCTTCGATCATTACTGCTTTCAGTTGAATTTTCGATTTAATGTCGTGACTTTTTATTCGGACCTCTAATTCTTTCCAAATATGTTCTATAGGGTTTAAATCCGGTGATTGAGCTGGTGTTTTAAGGGTTTGAGGGCAATGATAGAGGCAAAAAAGACGAACATTCATGGTCGTGTGCTTAGGATCGTTGCCCTGGTAATACACAAAGTTGTTTAAAATGCCCAATTTTTGTGCTGACATTTTAAAATTATTATTGAGAATATTTATATAAACTCTACGATCCATTATACCATCAATGAATACTAAATTGCCTACTCCGGCCGCTGACATACACGCCCAAACCATAACACCTACACCGCCATGTTTTACTGTTCCAACTAAATTCTTGGGATTAAGTTCTTCGTTTTTTTTTTTTTTTCTCCATACAATGATTCTCCCATCCGACCCAAAGATGTTAAACTTACTTTCATCTGCAAATAAGACGATTCCAATAGCTCTCTGGTTGCTTTATCATAGATTTGGCAAATTTAAGCCTAGCAATTCTGTTCTTCTGACTTACAAAGAATTTTCTTCGTGCAGAGCGGCCATGTATACCAGCATTCCGAAGAATTCTACGAATAGTTTCACAGGAAATAGAAGTTCCATTTGATTCATTATATTGTGAAGTAAACTTTATTGCACTCAGACGTGGATTTTTTAGAAATTTACTCACAATATTTCTGTGACTTCTAGCTGACAGAATTTGAGGGCGACCATTACGAGGCTTGTTTGCAATCCTTTTTCCCTCTCTGTAACGTTTTATTATGCTTTGCACCGTTGAATGAGGTAGATTAGTTATAGTTGCAATTCCTCTAATTGATTTTCCTGCTTTAAAATGAAATATAATTTACTTTCGTACGTCTAAACTCGTTTCTTTACGAATGCGCATCATATCTAAGAATAAAGTAAATAGAATAAATAATTGTGATATTAAATACTGAAATCAAACGATTTTAGTGTATTTTTCAATTAGAAGAAAAATAAGCCTCAAAAGATATTTTTATGATGAATTTAAATAAATAATGTTTGGATGTACGACGACTTTTGTGTTCTAATTTTGTGACATTTTTTATTTATTTATTTTTTAGAACAATACTACTTGATTTTTTATAAAAATATTTGTTCAGTTTTATTAAGAACTATTTAAAGATGCCATTAAAAAAACCAATTAATAAAATGCTTTATTAAGAAGTATAGAACACAATTTCTGCAAATTTCTTTAGTGTACGAACACTTTTGGGAGCCACTGTATGTGATCAGTTTATAATATAAAATGGAATTTATATAGAAAAATCATGGAAAAAGTATCTAGAGTAATAAAATTCTTGAAAAACGATCCAGAATTATTAGTTATTCTTTTTTTTTGTAAATAAAAGCATTTTATTTTCACGATAATTTATAACTAACTAATAAAACTTCAAACAAATTTAACTTTTAACATTTTTATTTAAGAAGATCTACCAAGTAGAAAATAACGTATAAAATCAATTATATGAATAATTAATTGTCCTGTATATAATAAATATGCTATTATTTTTATAATTATTTAAGAAGAGCTTTAATAATTCAGTATAAACGCACACAGAACGCAATTCTAATATTCCAAAATTTTTAGAATTTCTATTTTTTATAAAATTATTTATTTGACACCATAAAATAATATACAATTGGTTATTCTGTTGTTCGATCCTTTTGTTATTTACTGGTGTACCATAAGATACTAGAATCTACAATCTTGAAATAATGAGATATCAAATCTGAATTTGAGCAAACTAAAGAAACCGATAAAGTAACCAATTACAAAATTTCGGATAATTGATTTATATTAAAAATTTCTCCTCCTTCAATTCAGACAATGTTACTTAATGATAATTCAAAATTAGTATCTCAAGAATCTTACCTCTTTAAAATCACTTCATCGATTTCTGGTTCAGAATCAATTTATCCTATCCTATTAAAAAAATTAATATTTCCAGACAACAAATGTCTTCTGTCATAGACGTATACCGATGAGTTTTCAAACCAACAAACAAAAGCGTGATTTTTCTATGTTCCGTTAAAACTTGATACGTATGCATCTCAATGGCGCCACATCTTTTTTTGTATTTTCGTTATTTTTTATAGAATATAACCAGGAACATGTGTTTTAAGATTAAGCGAGAAAAGTATGTCATATTTTCTTAGCATAATGTTAAATCGTCTGTGCTGACGCAACAACTGAAATTTTTTTTTTTATAATTTGTTGTTACAGTGGCGTATTCTAGATCATTTCCATAAAAAAGATATAAATTAACATTCATCATGAATGAAATCATAAAATCACGTAAATTATATAGTTATAGAAATCTAACGGGAGACGTCTCTTTCTTTCTTATTATTTGTTCTGATTTTGAATAAAATATCCCCTGTGCTTAATTTGGTTGATCATATATCCATCGGTGGATGATAGCAGATAATAGAACATGAATTATGTACGAAACTTCATTTAATATTACAGATAAGAAAAATGTGATAATAAATATAAATGAAAAACATTAAAGGTAATAAAATGTTTCTGCGAAAAATTTTAATTTAGGAGGGATAATATTGTCATGCTTTTTTAAAATCACCTTGATATTTGTTTTTTATTGCATTTGTATTATCTGGAAATCGATATAATTAAACTTTTATTAACATTATATGTGGAAATAACAAGTTCATAATTTCCGTAATTTTCGGATGTACTAATTCTTACTTTATTTAAGTAAAAGTGGGAAAAGCGGTCCTTAAAGGATTTATTTTGATTTAAGCAATATCGGCCATCTTTATAAAGAGGTCTGGGTCCAAAAAAATCTTTTGGAGCTATAAAATATTTTTTTAAAGATAAAAATAAAAGAACTAAAAATAAGCATTAAAAATATATTTATTTAAATACGCTTCTTTCAGGTTTGTCGACGCTCATATGATGGGACATGTAATTTTTGAAATACCTGTAGGGTACAGCATCATAATTAAAACTTTTAATAAATTATTGTCAAGTCAGAGAGAACTTATTTCCCTACGTGCCTTCCTTTTTTTTCTGATATGCGCCTCTCAGACATTTTCTGTACACCAACGATGAGATAGTGGTACGATCCCCAAGCATTTGATTAGAAGCATCATAGAAATTTGCCAATTCTTATCGGAACGACTCACTATCTTTGAAGATCGTAGGGGTGGGAGTGAGGTGGTTATGTTCTTGTGGCACTCCCTAGAAATAGCATTATCTTTTGTCCATTTATTCCCTCTACCTGACTGAAATTTGCATTAGTTCATCAGGAAACTAAGCATGTGGGTGCAAGAAAAGAGAAAATTTATCTTTTGGTGATTTGCCCCCCCCCCCCCTTCAACTCGTGGGACCCCGCTGAGTAACACCCTCTGCATCCCCAATGGAGGGCCCTGTGTACAAATAAAGAGCTATGAAGCTTTGGTTCCATGGTAAGGTGTTAAAAGATGAGTGCACTAAATTCGTGGAGTCGATATCAAGAATTCAGTAGATAATTATTGTTGAGGAAGAACATGTTTCAAACTAATACAAGCATTAATTGGTCTAAAGAATGTCACAAAAAGATATAAAGGTATAATTTTTGTAAAATATTGCTTTTTTTTAAATTTTGTCCTAATAAGTTTATATTATATAATAACTGAGTCAGATAATTTTGAAGAGAAATGCAAAAGAGAAAAAATGACAGATAAAGATATAATTAACATCTCTCATGTTACCAGTGAAGCTACAGAAGTTTAACCAACTTGAGAAACGGAGAAAAAAATATTCCGGACGCATTTAAGACGACACCAATTGATTAATGATAGTAATTCCCATTTGTACAGAAGTTTTCTTTAATAAAATTCTTTAAAAACAAAAACAAAAATCTATTCCACTCTATTTCCCAAGTTTCCTTCTAAAACTTTTTACTACTTAAAGCATATCCACCAATAGAAAAGTTTTATTATCGTTAACTATACATTGACTATGAGCAAAACTGAAACTAACTATAAAATTTATTAGAATTCTGGAAAAGATTCCATTTGTGATATTGCATGTTTTGTTTATTATTATGCACTTACTATTGTTGGTATAATATTGATATTCTTTGTAGGTCGGAAATGTTGATTATAAAATAGCGCAAAAAAGGTGTGCATTCAAAAAATAGCAAGACATACATCACCAAAATATGATGTTCAAAAAAATAATTAGCTTTCTATCTCTAGGGCTTGAACTTTATTTTTTTCTTGGTAAAGAGGCTTGATTTTTGATCTAAGGCCACATTCAAGATTTTATGCTTCTGTCCAATAGATATCATGATTTTGATGAATGGTTTGCTCATTCCAAAGCAAGTGAATATGCTTATATTAAAAATTTTATTTCTACTTTTAGGGCTTTTGATTTTGAATTTTGGGTGATACACTACCACATGCCTATGTTTTTATTAGAATTTTTAACCTTGAAAATAATTAATTGATACCAATCAGAAAGTACGCTTTAATGAGGTTTATCTATAATTTTATCAATATACTTCAGATAAGCTTTATACTCCACACAATTTAAAAAGAGAAAAAAAGGCAAATAAATGACCAACAACAATTTACTTTTTATATATCTTTATTAAAAAATATATAAAATAATAATATCTGCATTGCAATAGCAATGTGTTAACCTTACGTATAATCCAAATGACAGACAGTGAGTCACGAGACGTGCAGATCTTGTAACAACCTTCCTTTCGCGAAGGCTCACATATAATAAAAATAACGTCTTCGACATCACAGCTCGGTATATGCAGTAATAAAATAAAACACAGTAAATGAGAATGCTTAGAATTTACAACACTTATCATCCAGACCTCAATGGAATGGCTTTAACACTCCGGGTGGAAACATACGATTGGTCAATATCATTCCAGAACTTCGTTATTTCATTGGTTCTTATATATCCTTTGCAGGGAAAAGCAGTACAGCATCATTGATGGCTTTGGCAACGTATTCCACGTTTTTGTCGTTGAGGCCGCAAATGTTGATTCGGCCAGCAGTTGGCAGGTAAATATGATATTCCTGGATTAAATATTTCACTTGCTGTTCTGTTTGTACAAAATAAAAATAAAACATCAGATTAACATTTAATGAATTGGCAGTGTGATGATCAAATCATATTAATGTAAAAAAATAGAAACCAATGTAAATGGTTACCCCAAATCTTTCAAGTATACTCATTAAGAAAGGTATAATTTTACACGACATAGTTATGCTTATGCTATTTAACACAATATAGTTATGTTTTTTTCTATTTGAACTTGTTTTACAACGCTAATTGTATCACTTTGAAGATAAATTAACTATCACGAAATCATTTTTTATTTATTAATTCTCAATCAATGTACATTAAAACTGATGTTAAGATTGTCCAAATTTGGTAACCTTCTCCAATAAACTATTATGTTGTATCTTTAAAAAAATGAATTCTCGAAATGGTACAATTCGGTTATAACAGTGACCAAAAAGCGTCAAGAAAAATTTCACCAAATTATGAAAATGTATTGAAGTCGCGAATCGCATGCTATATAGTTTGACGATTGAAATCTCCAAATTGGCGAAATTTTTTATTGGCGCTTTTCGGACGCCGTTATAACCGACAAGTACCCTCGAAATTATATAGTTATTTGAATTTCACGAGAAACTGCATCCCTTCACATTGGCATGAAAATTAAAATTCATTTTTCTGTCTTCTCGCTCATGTGGATCATGCTTTGCTATTATTGGTTTTTATCAAACAGAGAAATGTTTAAAAGCCGTGGAATTAATAAAAGATTCCAGTTTTATCAGAGTTGCTTTGAATGACGTATTCTACCATTCAGTAAATAGAATTTGTTAGAAGGCTGGATACCCATAGTCCTGTCAAGAAACCTGATCTTGTGGATGCATTTTAAATCCCCATATTTTTTATAAAATTTAATATTAAGATTACTTTTATTGTTGTTTAATGTAACAAAAATCTGGCCAAAGTTGTGATAATTCAAAGTGTGGCTAACTTGAAATGAGACATCTGTCATTAAACAGGGAAATGTCACGGACTGTAATTGTAATGGATATCAGAAATGTTGTATTTAAGCATTTGGAAGTCAAATTACTTATGAAGAAAATGGGTCGCAAGATCGGTTGTGTAGAATTATGCATAGATCGCTTGTCTAACAAAATAAGAAGCAATATTGCTTATGTATGTATTAAATAATGATAATCAAGACAATATGACATTTTTAGATGATGATTTTATGATTTTATTATCTTATCAGGATTATACAGAATAAAAGTGCAATATGACTTTCAAAATTTGTGTATGTATCTCACTTCTATCTGTCATATTGTTTCTTAGGAAGTGTAGTTTATAAAATATCTGGCTATGTCCTGTTTTGTGATCATTTTCATAACCCAATTGTTTAACTGATATTTGAATAACATTTGAAAGAAATAAAACTTTCACTTATCAAAATATTAATCAATGAGTTATGAATGTAAAATTGGGTCACTTTTTTAAGGTAATAAGTAACAAAACGACATAATATAACAGTCTGGTAAGCGTAACAAAATTTAAACTGATAAAGCAAAATAAATCGAATTTATATTCGTTACGAATATTTGGACACGACAACCGTAACTGTGTAGAAGCCTGATGTCAAGAGAACTTTGTTGATTTCATGACTTTGTCACTGTACTGGTACAAAATGCTCTTGTTCTATATCATTTTTTACACTCAATTTGAGTAGAAGTGTTCTGGCTATAAAAGTCTATCAAATATCAAACAAAAAAGAATTTTGTCAAACATTTCACAGAAATTATTAAATATTTTCAAATTAAAAAAAGATATGAACTACAAATTTTATTTGTGTTTTAGATTTTAAACAATAACTAATCTACCTTTGCTTTGTGGAAAGTATCCCCGATGTTATAGCGAATGATTTATTCAATAATCATTTTCTTTTGTTACCTGTGAGTCCTGAATAACAGAACATTCCAATCTGTCTAGTGATGTGATCCCAATCTCCGGGTGTTCCCAACTCTTGAAGTTTGGTTCTCAAAGCCCAACGCATCCTCTTGATTCGAATAGAAATGGTTTTCAGTTGTTTCTTCCTATGACAGTAAAGAAAAACATTTATTATTTCGGAAAAACTCATGCACAAAATTGCACAATATGGAGGATTAAAAATCTTATCTTAAAATAATGAAATCGATTCAAATATCTAATGATTTTACAGAAATAAGCGAAAATAATTCAGTACTAAATAAATATTGATTCGTTTTTTAAAAGCTAAATGATATTCCTAAATATTAAAATATATGCTTTTTTTAATTCACTGATCAAATGAATACAAACTTTTGTTTTCTTTTTTTTATTATTAAAGATAAATTTTTATGCAGAAATTTGTGTTCATTAATAATGTGAAATTTCCCGTTTGCTGTTTTTTTTTTTATCATGTTGTAAAATGATTCCATTTGGGAGGGGTGGTGGTAGATGTCTAGAATGGCTCAGTTTGAACATATTAAAATCCAATTTTGAATCATTTACAGGATTTTTTGAAATGAGCCTCATAATCTGGAACTGGGGTGAGATGAAGAGCGCGACACCTAGAAATTTAAGATCTGTTTACTAGTGCATCAAGCTCAAATAAATGGTGATCTTTGGCAGCATCGTTTCGAATAGAGAATCCAGCAAATACTTATACCTATGGCCATAGATAGCATATGGTGTCTACAAAAATCGAACGGAGAATCGAACAGAAATTTAATCATCAGAGTACCAAGGGCCATAGATGACAGATAACGTCTACGAAAGGAAAAAAAAGAGACCGAGAATTGAACAGAGATTTAACCATAGGTCATAGATAACAGATGGCGTCTATAAAAATCGAACTAAGAATCGAGCAAAGATTTAACGACCGTAATATTGACGGTCATAGATAGATGACAAATGCCTTCTACGTAAAATCGAACTGAGAATAGAGCAAAGATTTAATAATCAGAGTACCGATGGCCATAGATGACTGATGGGGTCCAGAAGTATAATTGGGCAGCAAATAAGAATTGCAACATCATTAAAATAAATACTTCGGCTTTATTAATAATTTATTTCATTTGCCATTTTAATGAAAAATATACTAATAAAGAAAGTTAATAACAGAGACAACAGAGTTTTATAAAATAACATGTTATAAAATACGATAAGAAAGTTGTAACTGCTGGAAATGTGTTTGATAACCTTCAGAATCAAATCTTAAATAAGAAACTTTTAATTAGTTTTTACACCAGTTGGTAGACGAAATATCGTTTATCGTCTTAAAGAGAAATTTCATTCTCTTGGTATCACTATTCAATCATAGATTTTGTTTTCAAGTGGTTCATTGTTAATTATCAGATCAATGGTTTTTTTCAAACTTCTGATTTCATACTTACAAGAAGTGCCCACCAAAATTTCCCCAACATTCCAAACACACATGTCTTATAGCAACAATAAAATATCCATCTAACTAAACTAACATTGATTCTTGATAATCTGGGGTTTGCATGTGCAAATTTCAAATTTTGCGTTAGAATAATATTTAAGTCAACAATTTTACAATCGTCAATTCTAATGGTCACTTGCACAAGCATACTGACCAGTCATCGATGAGTCTGTTGTCATTGAGAATCCTGGTGGCAATGCCGGCTCCGTGGCGGGGTGGATTGCAGTAGTTGCCTCGGATCATCATGGTGATGTGAGAGCGGACGTTCGGAATGACTTCAGGGTCTTTGAAGACTAGCGTCAAGTTGCCCACACGTTCGCCTGAAAAGATCCACTTGTCTTAGAAAAAATGCAAAAAAAGAAGAATGTGAGAGAATGCGTTTGTGCTAGGATTTGCTAGCCAAAATCAACTGAACTTCGTGACTAATAATAACAGATGATAATAATGGAATGATTAGTGATTCATAGAAAGAATATTTCATTTAGTAGTTATTTCACGTTCGAAAATTGGCAAATCAACACCATAAAGAGAGCTATCAATCATGATACTAGATAACTTGTTTTATCAAATTTAATAAAGAACAGTTAATGTATGAAAACATAGTGTGAAACTGATGATTTTCTCTTGGGTTTTTTTATTAATGATAATGCCCTTAATTTTCCATTTCTGTAGGATTTTAGTTAACCATATATATACGAATCATCATTTTCTAAATTTAATTGCTTATTTCCTACACTATCTAGATGACATCTTCTGTTTTGGGAAATTTGTCATATCATTACAGATACGCTTCTTGTTTTTCAGTAGAGCCAACTGGGGCCAAGAGTACGACTTAGCTATTCACGCATCACATTCGCTTGCACAACCCCTCTTTACAGGGAGGCACATTCACACATCTCACAGATAGAACAGATGAAGAACAACCCTTCCCGAACCGGGACTCGAACCCAGGACGCCCAGATCACGGGGAAGACGCGCTACCCCTATGTCAGGACGCCGGCAGATTAATTTTAGTTCTTATATAATAATTGAACTGAAATTTCTTTATAAAAGTGATTTAATTTAAATTTAAATATGAATTCAATTCTTTAATCCACAAATATCCGATGCACATATTTGACGCTTAAAGGGCAAATTAATAGTATAAATATATTTTTCCAATACACGAATCTAAGGAATAAATAGGGAATCACCTTCGCAAAATGTCTATATAACTGATTGACTTCATGTGTCTTTATAATTACAGAAAACAAAACCACTTCCTTTCAAAACGCTTATATAATGAAATGAATGCAAATGAGAGTACTGTCTAAAGAAAGAGAGGGCATTGCCTCATAGAAGTACTGTCACAAAAAAGAGAAATCAGTTCAGTTCAGTTATATTAATATTGCGTTTTATAGAAATAGTAGAACAATAGATCAAAAATAGTAGGAATTTAATATATATATATATATATATATATATATATTCTTAATGAACGAAAACAGACACATTCGATGCATAACCGGACTGAGGAAAATTCATTCGTTGCATTCGGTTAATTTTAGTTTAGTTATATTAACGTCCCATCTTTAAAGCAACCTTAGGGCTATTTTGGGACACCTTACCATTTTGAACCGCGGACAGATGACGAGGACGACACCTGAACTGGCAACTTCTCACTAAACTTCCACATTACACCAGCAGGAGGACGTTTGGTCCCAACAGTTAAATCGTACACCAGACCCGCTTACACGACGGTTCTTCAGTGGAACACAAAAAAGAGAGAGCACTGTTACAAGAAATTACATGTCAGCTTACATTTCAGTACGACATCCTGACATTTTCCCTTTAGTAAGATGCAAAATGGGTTATTAAACCGGCACATGCAATGTATGTCTCATGCATGTATATCATTTTTGCGTCCCTTATTTCGTTATAACGACTATTATTATTGCTCTGTAATTAATGCTTATTTTTAATTGAAAGTTTCATAAAAATGATTATTATTATCTTTCAATTATAGAGATATTTCATGTTATTTGCTCACTGTAGAGTCCCATGTTTTTGGAGAAGGACTGGGCACACAGCAGTTCGAAACCTCTGGAAGCGAAGTAGCGGACTGGCCAGGCGTCTTTCTCCAGATCGCCAGAAGCGATGCCCTGGTAAGCGCAGTCGAAGAACGGGAAAAGACGTCTTTCCTGCAAGAAAATATGAAAGTTGAAACATTGGATAGGAGAAAAGTGAATAAATGTTAATGATCATCAAATGTGCTTGTTCTCAAGATTGTAAGCAATAACACATTGGTAGTATTCTTTTAAATGTAAAAATGGATCGATTTCTAGATAATTTTAATACTTTGTTGCTTTTGTATCATCCTATGTAAGTGATTAATTCTATTTATTCATGGATTTTAAAATCTAATAATTAGGATTTTAAATATTAATCATTGATTTTGTTGTATTATATACATTTTACATAAAATATAAGATAATATTCCAAAAGATAGCAAAAACAAATGGAAGTTCCCTTTCAAATACAGACTTATCCCATGTTCCGTTTCTGATTTTAAAACATCATTGCTAAGCTCGCTGCACTGATTTCCGTAAAAATCGGTAATGGATTGGATGATCTAAAATGATTTTAATTTATAATTATTTTTCATTCTTTAAAGGTATATGTTAATACTAGAAGAATGAATATCTATTTTGGATGTCATCGAGATTGGAAAATATTTTAAAATGATGTCTACTGCATAAATGAATGGGTGGATCCTAGCACAGCCCACCTCTTGGCGTCTTTTTGAATTCTCGCCAAACGAGTGGCGATAACGTCGTAAATGTGTAGATGGATTTTTTCTTTATTTTTTATTATATGTATTTATTTATATGTTTATTATTTTATTATTTATTTATTTATTTATTATATTTATTTTTTATTTTATTTATTTTATTTTATTTATTATTTCTGGCCTTCAAGTATCGTTTTTTAATTGAAAAATAATAATAATAACAAATATTCAATTAGTAGTCAACTTGGCGGGATTTCAAATAAGTCGCCAAGAGGTGCGCCCATCTAGGATTTTACCCGAATGAATCCCTTTATATTAGGTGTATGATTTTTAAGTCAATTGCTAAAGATTCAGAATAAGAATTGCAATCTGTAAATGACTAAGATAAAAGATATTTCCCTTCAGTGATTTGAAAAGGTGGGAATCTTTTCTCTTCTTCAAAATCCCCTCATTTAAAGGACATTTGAGATTTCAAATGGTTGTCTGTTGAGATGAAAACATTCGATAATAATAAATGCTAAGAAAAGTTAATAATAATACTACCATGTTCAAATTTTTATTCAAACTTATAATTACTGCTAAAATTTTAGACAGCAAATATTTATTCATTAAATTGTTTAGTTGTATTGTAAAAATTTAATTGTAATTAATTGATTTAATGATTGTAAAGTTTTGAAACTATTAAAATATTACGTAGTCATTGAGAGCAAGCAGTAGGAAATGAATTAAAACTGATTGCAAAATTCTGGCATTAAAAATAAGAAGAAAAAAGCCGAGCCAAATAAAAAATAAATAATAATAACTGACCTGCATGACGTCAGCAATTCTCATCCATTGGTCTTTCGATGGGTCTATTCCAGTTGGGTTGTGAGCACAAACATGAAGGATCACAACGGAACCTGGAGGTGCATCCTTGGAAGGGATAAAAAGAGCTTATCTATTAGAGTACTTTTATTATATTTTATTTGCATGACTTTAAAACATTTAGAGAGAAAGTATCATAATCAACAAAAAGGGATAGGGAGATTATAATGAATATCGACGTTTCAGACATCACAGGGAGGAGGGGTGTATGGTAACCCACCCAACAGACTCAATAACAAATAATGGCATTTTATTCTATACGAGACCACATTCGAAGCGTACACAAGAATAGTCTTTGCAGTAAACAGCAATACACGAAACAACAAATCGGTAATAAAGAGTTGTAACCGTTCAAATTTCTCAGAAAAATCTCTCTCGCAGGAGATAAGAGTTGTAATAAAGAGTTGTAACCGTTCAAATTTCTCGTGTGAAATCTCTCTCGCAGGAGAGAGATTTCACACGACTACTCATGCCTCTTAACTCGTCTTCTCCTCGCAGTGACTTCAACACTGTCTCCAAGTTTTTTATAATTTTCTAGACATGGCAAAGAACCTTTTATATAGGCCATTGAAACGTGCTAATGGAATTATCGCCAAGATTCTTATAGTTTCTGTATTTTTGATTTTGTCACCAAGAAGTCAACAAGCCCAAGGATCATTCACTCGTCATTAATTCAGAATTTAAGAGTTATCTGTAAAATTATCTTCCTTACTAGCATAACCTACTAGGGTGGAAAGCAATATTACAAATTTGGAACATTATCTGTTCGTGTGATTGTGAGTATGTACGTAAAAGGAACCCAGTTTTCAAAAATGATTAGTGTTTCTGTAACATGCTTTCCATTGAATATATTCTTTATTTAATGTTAGAGTCATTTTTACTATTAGCCAACGTCGGACGTCGCAATAATGTGGCGCTTGTCCATTACCATTCATTTGCTATAATAAACTTTATGTTGCAATATGAGTATATTGTAAATTACATTAAGTATTATTAAGTACTAGCCTCTTTTGACGACCAGCTGTCCGCCCAAAATATCAGTAGTACTGATTTAGTCATGTCAATCAAGTTGATATATGAAATGATACAACTTTGTTAAATGAAATTCAGTGTTTCAGATTCTTGTTAAAATGATAATCTAGGGTCGAAGTTTAAAATCATTCGATCAAAAAAAGACATCTAAAAGGCATTGACCCTGTAAAAAGATCACACTTTTACGCGGATGAAAGCTAGGACAACTCCTTTATTTGGGGTATGAGAGAAAGCTCTGGAGGGACCACACCCACTGGAAGTTTATAAAATTGTATTTGAATTTAATTCTACAGACAAATATTTCGTAGCAATGCTCGTTTCTCAGCTGATAAACCACCATCGTTTTTATATTTATTTTTTAAATTTCCCGCATCGTTCTGGCTTAGCCATAGGGTATAAACAGACACGAGTCATCGCACCACCATTGGTTTGTGGGAAAACATCGAAAACCTTGCTTGCATGTGAATCATTCATTTTCTATAATAAAAAAATTGTAGTTTGCTTAAAATGCTGCGCTCATTCTTGAATACTTACTCTTAAATCTTCAAGCAAGCCTTCTATATCCAAGCATTTCTTCATGGAATGCCAGTACCGATAGATTCGGCAAACAGCAAATCCGGCATAAGGAAATACGAGATGATGGCTGGCTGTAATAAAAAGAAGACATTCTTCAATATGAAATAAACGATACTTTCTTCAAAACGCGTGTTACTTAACAACTGCATTTATAAATACACTAGTTGATGCACCTGTCTTTGGTCAGAATTAAAATACTCTCAATATTCTTTTGAAAATTTTAGTTTTATATAAAATACTATAATATATAAATTTCGTTCAACGTATAACAGTTTTTAATTAAAATGAGAATATCAATTTAACCAAACGATTTTAAAATATCGTCAATAGCTAATTTTGACGATATTAATATTTTAACGTTATTATAATTTGAATTATTGTGTTGATATTTAATTAAAATGAAAATATCAGTTTAACCAAACGATTTTAAAATATCATCAATAGCTAATTTTGACGATATTAATATTTTAACGATATTATAATTTGAATTATTGTGTTGATATTTAATTAAAATGAAAATATCAGTTTAACCAAACGATTTTAAAATATCGTCAATAACTAATTTTGACGATATTAATATTTTAACGATATTATAATTTGAATTATAGTGTTGATATTTAATTAAAATGAAAATATCAGTTTAACCAAACGATTTTAAAATATCGTCAATAGCTAATTTTGACGATATTAATATTTTAACGATATTATAATTTGAATTATAGTGTTGATATTTAATTAAAATGAAAATATCAGTTTAACCAAACGATTTTAAAATATCGTCAATAGCTAATTTTCTCTTTAATTTTTTAATATTTATTATAAAAATACTTCAATTTTTGTCTACAAATACTGAATTATAAGAAAGGTTTTAATGAGTATTTGGGGATAATTAATTAATTAATTAATATTTAATAGGTACATAAACACACCTATAACTGTAGGTATATCTGATATGAATTATTAATCGTCTGCTTTCCAGTTTTTTTTAGTATTCTTCTAGAAGTGGAAAAAAAAAAGAAACAGAAAGAAAAATTTAATAAATAAATGTGGAATTCTTTAAAGATTCCCCATTGTCTAGCAACGAAGTATCCATAAATGTCTTTCATTCAAAATGGTCTCCAACTATTCGATAACATATTAAATTTTAAATAATAAATAATTTTAAATAATATTTAAATAATAAATAATTTTAAATAATATTTAAATAATATAATTTAATACATTTGTGAGAAAGTTACGCAGATGTAAAATTTTTAATTTTAAGATGATTTTTAAAAAAATATTTCTTCAGGAATAATTCGGGGATAAAAGGAAAATTTGTTACGAAAAAAGGGTGTAAATTCGATTCATTTCTAAATAATTGAATATTTAATTAACATTTGTGCATTTCAAATTTAATAATACTCTTTATAAATAATATGTGATCAAAGCCAGGATGAATTAGGCTTTCTTTTTGAATATACATTTAAAAAGTTTGTCAATATTCGGAGAATTTGATCTCAATATTTTGATCAATTTCTTCATTTAAAAAACGATATTTAATTTCACTTTTTGACATAATATATGTAATATAGTTGAAAATGGCGGGAATTGCATATATGATGAATAAAATAGAACAAAAGTCTTAAGTTAGAAGAAAGAGTAAAATTTGTTGCGTATGTCCTACATCAATATTGAAATCTGATCCTTTATTAACATTTGAAATGTTTGTGTAAGTCGTCATTCAGACTTAATGATATTGAGCCAGATTTAAAAATAACCAGAATATGTTATGACAATCATTTTTATGTTTAATTCATTTTTGGTCCAAATAATATGCTCCTGAGAAGATTCTTACTTCAATATTAATTGTAATTTGCTATGCAAAAAGTTATGCAACTAATTAAAAGCTATTTTAGTCGTACGTATATCTTAGTTTTCATCAGATATGTTTTCGAAAATGACCAAATTATCATATAGCATTCAGTAGATTTGTTTTAATTAATTGTCATGTATTAATATTATTATTAATCAGATTTATTTTTTAGATTAATCAATTTAGAAGTAATGCTTTGTTTACCATGGAGATTAGTAATTTAGTCAGAGCAAATAACTGCTTGGTGTACAAAGAAATTATTAATACATCATAGATTATACATCAACCAATTTCCGTTAGCTGCTTATTTACTGGATTCCTACAGTTAGATGAGCAACAAAATTCTTTATATCAGTGGACTTAAAACATAGAAGTGTAAACTACAAATGATACAATCAGATACAAATATCAGTTAAATCAGTTTGCCTGATTGCTAGCACGTTCATAAAATTAATTTTCATTGCAGCCTGAATGTTTTCATTCAAATCATATTTTGTCATACATTATTGATTTATTATAAAACTTCTATGCTTCATAAACTCTACTTTATATGAGTATGAAACTTACGCCAACATGGATCGGCCATATAGAAGGACTTTAGCTTGGCACATTTCACTAAGAATTCTGCGCCAACTCGTAAAGCTCCTGTACCTCCAACTGTCTGTACACCAAAAGCCTACAAAAAAGCATAATAATATAAATTTAAAAAAAGTAAGTAAGAAAGAAAAGAAGGAAAGAATGAAGAAAGAAAATAAATAAAAATATTTTAAAACTAGATGCAGTTAGGAATAAACTGCTGATCAGAAAGCAAGGATCATATTCAATACTTCTAAATTTAAAAAAAAAGAATTCTTTAATGTACAGATCAAGAAACTGAGACGAATTTCTGCTACATACGATAAATAAGATATTGCTTTTTTAATGCATAGATTTTTTTCAAAAGGATAAATGAAGAAAATACAATAGTTAAATTAATGATATTTCTTGAACCTAGCAATGACATTATCATCAAACTTGATTTGAGTGGAATTGCAAGATATTTTTTTTAAATTGAATATTTGTAATTCTCATTTTTACAGATTGGAAGACCCTTGACACCAGAGCGTCAAAACTCATTCTAATCCTTTATTAGTTGAGTAGGAATGGAGTAGTACACAACAGATATTGCATGTCATTGTACAAATAAATGTTGAATAGAAATAGTGATTTATTAAGCAAAACTTTGAAGTTTGGTTTTGTGAGAAAAGACAACTAGGGCAATCATCCTTATTAAACGATACAGTTATAGTGAACAGATATGAAAGAAACTTGAAAACACTATATGAAGAAACTTAAAACTTGATTTGTTTATTACGATTTTATTCCGAAATTCTTTAAACGAAATGTTGACTTGAAAAGCAAGACTTCAGATTAATGCTCGATTTGTCACCAATCACAACAAAATCGCACTAAATTTCCGTAAACACGCCAAAATTCCGCCGTTTTTGATGTTACAAGATATGGTAGCAGACAGCTTTTAGGCTTGTGATAAAAAAGTGCTAGGATGACACTGGGCGAAAAATCAGCCTAAAAAATTCAACTTTGGCAATCAATCTTAAGTTGGGGTTGATTTGATTTTTAGCCGAGAGCCTATTAATTCAGAAAAGCATAAAAAAGTATTATATGCTCATTATCTTTGACATTATTATAATAATGATATTGCCGCATTGAAACGAGGCAGTCGACTCTCAATGGCCGAATGGTCATAGCACTGGTCTCTTAATCAAGAGATCGTAAGTTCGAATACCGCAAGAGACAATGCGATTCACAGTCTGGGTAAGTATTTAATTCCTCGATTTTATGTTTTCTTTTATTTCATGTTCCAGAAGATTTTGGACATTTCTTTTGTTTACCAGGCAAGTGTTCTGGACTTTTCTTACTGTCTCCAGAAAAGTATTCTGGAACTTTCCATGCTAGTACAAAAGCAGAAGATCTGTCAGTCACTGTGTTCTCATTTCAGAGTTGAGTTAATAAATTGGTTTAGCTCTACTTCTTGTGTGTGTCATTGAGTTCCATACTAAAGTACCTACGTGACAATATATGGAGGTCATTATAATATAGTCTTAGAGAAGAGTGAAACAGAATTTTTTTTTAAACTAATAGATAGAAAGAAATAAGAGATTTATAAAAGAACGTTTATAAAATATATATGAAATTATCTAATGCCATGAAAATACAAATAATAAAAGAGAAACAAATAAAACATAAAATATAAAAAAAAAATGGTAGGCTTTCTAATTAAATTTGAAAAATTTATTATTTCCGTGGTTTATGGAAGATATGAAGCTTATTAGACTTCAAAACAGTTTGTTTACGACCTTCTGGAGCAGAGCTAACTGGAATTCTTCGACACGCTTCGACGCTGGTGCACTCATAAGCTCAGAGGATAAGAAATATATCTCATCATATCATGATTATTATACTTTCACAGCTATGGCTCAACGTGCTTGTCAGATTATTGGATAATAATCAGACTCATGGGACAATATTGGAAAGTTTGTAATGGTTAGCAAATGACTAGCAAATATCTGCGAATTTTAAGAATGGAAATTCTATGAATTTTAGAGTCAGACTGGAATCGTACTCTGTTTCAATTATCATCATGTTCTATTAATTCCAAATAAACTCTATATTTTTCCAGAAAAGACACCATCTTCTTCCAAATAGTTAAAATAGACAAATCGTGCTGCATGCTCAATTTTAATCCTAACCTTTCATTTTCTATGTAATGCAGGTTCATCAAAATCATAAAATATTTATGCAAAATTAAGAAATAAAAAAATTGTTCTGAAGATTCGATTTTTATTGTCATAGGCCTCGGTGGCGTTATTTTAAGTAGAAAGTCTATGTTGTTAACAAAAGTGCAAGAAAAACACAGGCTATCTATGCAACAGAGATCTTGTAAATTGATCATCTGGAAGAAAATTTTATTTAATTCCTGCGATTGATTTATATTAATATTTCACTTTACATTATAAAATTGAAATGGAAAGTCAAAACTCTTCAGATTCCTTTCAGAAATAGGAAATTGCTCACAAGTGCTTTAGAATTCTGCTTTTGCCAATCATGATCCTCATGGTATTGTAATGAATTTTAAAACGCCAGTATTTTTACCACGTTTCAATTGGTATATGAGATTTGAAACTGACTTCAGCTAATTTAAGATAAGTGCGTCTCTGTGTATTTAATAATTACAAATTCTGTCCTGTTATGCCTGGTGAACATAAAGTCTTGCTCTAATTATAAAAATTTATTACCCACTATTCTACGCAGACAGATGTTGTTTTTTTTTGGTAAATCATAAATTCCATAATTAAACTTGTAAATTAGACCAGTTAGCTTAGGAACCAGTTAGCTTCAGCGCGATCTTTTTTTGTATCTCAAAAGATTTCCAGAAGCTATTTTCATCTTAATTGTCCAAGATTTGTTATGTAATATCAGAAACAGCACTTCTCATTCTCGCTTTCAATGATTGTCAATCCCGAAATGGTGAAGGAAATATCCATAATAATGTCCAAACTCCGCTAAGGACAAAAATGGCGCATTTCTTTCCCTAAAATCGTAAAAAAGGATTGCACTTTTTATCTCAGCTTCATTTTGTCAAAAATTAAAATTTCTTTTACTCTCATACGTACGGATTAGACGCTGCTGTAACATCCTCCATTTCCCAGTACTGATAAGACATTGTGTTGTACCGATTCATTGTGTCGTCGCTGTTACTTACTAAACTCCTCGAGATAGCCAGATGGTGGATCTTTTCACCTGGGTGGTCTCGCATCTGTTCATTAGCGACTACAATGAAAGACCACATATGGAATTCCTCGTCCCAGAGGTATCGACAGTACCTTCAAAGAGAAAGGGGTTTCCGAACATCTGGATGCTAGATGTCTCTCTTTGTGAAAGGACCTTCCCACGACCCACTGGCGCCGCTGAGAGAGCATATGGCTGAACCCCGATTGGCCGAAGGAGAGCTCAAATGACCAATGTAAATTAAGAGGCGGAGATTGTCGCCGAAATAAAGCGTGGAGATTTTTTTTTAGAGAGGAGAGAAGAAATGGATTGCAGGAAGTGTTGGACGACGCCCACGAATTCGGAGTTTGAGAAACTACCCCTGGAATGGTCGTGTTGACGAGATAAAGAACTGAGTTTCAAGAAAAACCTCCGATTTTGACTGTTCTATATCCTACTACAGATGTAAATATCTATTTATTTAACCAAGATTAGAACAAGTTGTTCTTTGTATATACAGGGCTGTAAAATAAAGAATTGTCTGGAAATTCTGCTTCGTTATTTGATCAGTCTAGATCAGGACATTACACTGCATTTGTTTGATGACCCAAAAAAACTGAGAACAGGACTGATTATGAAATAATAGAGATTTTATATTATTAATATTATTATCTTCAACGGTTATTTCATGCAATCAGGTTAATGATTTGTGCTCACTCTATACATTGGCTGGGCAGTAAATATTTTAATTATGTACTATATAGAAAGACTCCTTACCCTGCCTTGTTTGAGGGCAATGTTGTCGCTACCAAGTAGCAACTTGGTAGCCGCGGAGCTCAATTCCTCCAATCCCAGCTGCCCCAGGTACTCGTGGCTTAGGTTCTGGCCAGATGTTATTTCCTCCTCCACCTGTCTGACCACTGGCAACACCCAAGGACGACCCTCCTCGTCTCGGTAAGCTACAGGAAAGAGGAGCAAAAAACATGATTTATCTTTTTGATAGTAACTGGAAAAGTACACTAGCACTGGCATTTCAGTAAAGACCGAAAAATGGAACTGATGTACTGGCATACAAATTCAAATGAAGTACATACTAAAGACCTAAAGAAAGGCAATTATTTTTTGAGTTGTCATCAAAAAAATTTATTCACTTATTATCTTAAATGCACGAGTATGATGAATTTTTCAAAAAAAATCTTCTAAAAAAATCGCGTCTTAAAAAATAAAAGAATCTCCAAATTTCCCCATTGAAAAGTGGAAAGAACCATGATTTTTTTTTAGTCCCATGTACTAAAAAAAAAGATGTTGACAAAAGCGCCCCTTATTGATGAGGGTATAAAGCGTTGGCTTAATCATCAAAGGAAGTGGCTTAAAAAATTTGATTGACAAGTCTAATAATACCCAACAAGAAAACAGCTCCTAAGACAGAGCTGTGAGGGATCGTGACCTTCGGAAGGACAACCCGATCCACAAAACTACCCAAAATAAAACTTGCTTTTACACTTTGAAGAGGTTTTCCGAACACTGATACTGTCTTTAGTTCGAATACCAGAGGGACAATGTGCTATACAAATTTGTTTAGAAAAGATATTCTTAGATGTTTTCGATATTCTTAATCGAAACCCCACTCTAATGTGGGGTTTGATACGATTGGGGGGTGGGGATCTACTGTGGGGTTTGATAATGTTAGAAGAACTCTTGGAATATAGAACTCATCAATATGATTAATTATTGAAACACTTCCATTTTTAGACATTTAATCGCTCTGTATAATTCTGTTAATTAATATTAGAGGATCTTGTAACTTAAAAGAAGTGAATCATTCATTATTTATAGCATTTCGTTTGACATAAATTTAATTAATTTACAACCAAATTGCGTTTATCAATTTTTCACTCCAAGTGGAATGGACAAGGTCCATGTGCCAATGAAATTGTAAGACCTCTGATTAATCCCCTTAGAATTTGCTCACTCTTTTCATCATAATTTCGATAATTTTACTACCAACACTGAATTTTAATAAAATGCCCCTGATTGTCTGGAATTTTATAAGTGAATGATTTATTTAAAAAAAATACTAAATAAATTTAATTTGGAAAGAAAACGAAACAACAGAAGTTTAAATTCTTAATTCTTGCCACGTATTTCATACGTATAAGATGACCTGATGTCTCTGCGTATTTTTCTTAAAAAGTCCCTCCCAAGTCAAGCAATGTGACTTCGTTTTTATTTATTTGACACTATTGCATTAAAACATATAAAATCAAAAGACTTCCAGTTATTACCACAATGAATAGAAACAGTACAACAAATCTTCGACAAAATATCATTGAACAGTCGATGATAAAAAGCTACTGACAAGATGGATGGCATTTAAAAGCCCTGAACAAGCATTTAATCGCCTTTGTTTCTCAAAAGTACAATTTAATTTTTGAAACTGCGAAATAACTCGAAACCGAAAAGATATAAGATGTTTAGATCTCTATTTTTATTACTTTGTCGTATATGTAGTATAGAGGAAATATAGTGATCGTCAAAAAATTCGAACGCGAGATTTTGACGAGTCTCCATGTTTTGGTCCTCCTTGAGCTCGAAAAACATATTTTTGAGAAATGTTCGTCTGTCTGTCTGTGACAATGATAACTTAAAAACACCTTGAGCACCTGAAAACACAGTTGAAATTCGGTATGCTGTCTTTACTACAAATTTGCAGATTTTTATCAAATTTTGAGAAAAATCTGTTCAGGGGAAGTCTGTCTGTCTGGCTGTTCAAATACAAGTTTGTATACGATGACTACAAAACGGAGAAAGCTAGATAGATAAAATTCGGTACACAGAAGCATCTATAGAGTAAATACTTGGCAAAATTTGAGACAAAACCAACCTGATGGTCTGTACTTTCAGAAACATTTTAACTTGATAATTCGAAAATGCAATGACTTAAATATATCAAATTCGGTAAGGGATTTTGCAACTAAAATTGCAAATATGTCCCAAAAACGCAAATTCTAATTTTTGATACAATTGAAGCTTGTCAGGTATTAATCGCCAAATAACTAGCCAAAGATGACACAATAGATTCAGTAAAAATGCTAAATTCGCGCGAAAAGTTAATATTTCGTCATTATTGTATGCCAATACCATGGAAGGCGTACAATATCTCCCACGTGACAAGTTTATTATAGAATACGCAAGAAAGTTTTGTTAAGGACAAACCCGTTGGTTTATTTTGAAAATTAGCTATCACATTGATTTTTCACTTTTCTCTTGCCGATTTTATATTCTGATGCTCCTTTAATTTCTATGATTTCTAGAAATGTAGACCATTAATTCGATTGGGTTTCTAACGTACTGAAAAATACACTTCCTCTTTATCCTAAATATAGAAATTAACTTCAATGTAACAAGATTTCTTCGAAATTTAACGTCGCAACTTTTACTGGAAAAAACCCATTGCACATGTATCTTGTCATGGTCATTTAGTGACCATTTTCCTCTTTTGTATGTAGTTTAAATTCTGATCACTGACGATCAGATCGCAGATCTTTTAGCACTAATTACAACGAAGCCATGAGTGATAAATTAGCAGAGCTTCCTCGATGACCTTCATGAAGGTGATTATAGCAGATGATGCAAATGTCTGGGAATGTGTACAAAGCTTTGATTTCTTTTTATTGCATTAAACAAATAGAAATAACAATAAGTAGTTTCGCTTAAAGTCAATATGGATAATACTATTAGAATAATTTATTTTCAAATGTGACCAATTTTGATTTTCTTTTCAGTATCCAATCTTTCAAATCGTAAGAAATAAATCTTTGTTCATAATTATTCTAAATTTCCTTGTTCTAAATTCTTCATCATCATTGTTCTAAATTTTGCATCCATCTGCTTTAATATGTGTATAAATGTCAATTTATTTTAGCTAAACGATTATTTTCTAGGTGACCTTCCTGATTGTTATCAGTTTTATAGTAAGATGACCTTCAAGCCTGAGATAGTACTCTGAACTGTGAAATGCTCTGCATCTATCAAGTGGAAATTACAATATATAGTTTTTTTTCAATATCATTCTAGATAATATTATCTTAATTGTAGATCTTCCGCTGCTAGAAGTTACGACTTATTTGACAATTCACTTTGTAATTTATATATGTAGTTAAAAATTTTATATCATCTACGTCGTATCACTTTAAATTTTTTAATGCAATCTGATTGTTGAGGGTCATTCAAGTGAATGTGATACATGTGATGTGAACCAAGTCAATTTAATTTTTGAAACCATTGAATACTGGGTGATTCTAAAGTCCATTAACATTTGAAAATTCAATATTCACGGAATAATGTAGGTAAAATATTCCCAAAATAGAAGGTGTCATCTTATTAGATAGTAAAGAAAATAAAAAGTTAAGCGGTTAATTAAAAAGTAATTAAAGTAGCAAAATACTTGGAAAAATAACAAAAATTTTATGATTTTTCTTAATTACAAATGTAAGCATTTAATTATTTTAAAAGATTATGAAAAGTAAATTTCAAATATTAGAATAATAATTATTATTTTACAGAGACTATTAAATGGAATATAATATAATTAGCTAAGAAATGATTAATATTTCATTGTTTATATAGTTCACCTTTAATTAGTGATTTTATTAATTCAATATATACATATATTTTAGTATTAATAATTTTTTAATAAAAATGTGTTTTTAAAATTTATTTATTTGACAACTAGGCTAAATTTTTAATCGACTTCCCTTACATACGACTTCCTTTTCAGTCCAGCAACTTTAGGCAGATGCATGGTCTGCCTATTCAGAAATCCTCCATTGATTATCTAAGTAAAATGAATGAATGTAGAATCGGAGAATAAATAATAAAAGCTTTTCGTTTGTCTCAATATCTAATAAATGCACATACAATATACGCTCATTAGCCGTTTTAAAGTAATTACAGTGTTAAAGTTTTTCTTTCAATTTTTTTTTCATTTATAATGTCAATAGGAACAACTATAATAGTTAAATTATCAAAACATGATACAAATTAATTACATGTTAAATTATCACACTATGGATACTATGCCTACAAACTATGCCTACCATAGGATAGATTTTACATTAGAAAAAAAATTACAACTAATTCGAGTAGCACACCTGAATTGTACAGTATTGTAGCTTATTAAACAATATTCGAAATATTGCATAATATAACTGAATATTGAATAATATGATACAATAGCGCACAATATCGTATACTATTGTGCAACATTCTGTTCTACCTGGGAATGGTATTCGAATTCTTTATTTGAAGCAGAATTTTCAAAAACGATATTCTGTGAATTATCGATGTTAATGCTTTTGAGCCATTTGAAAGGCTGCCAGGTCTAATTGAATAGTTAAGACAGAGATTAATGCGTAAATAGGTAATTTATAACAGATTTCCCGTATAGACTTTTGAATAAATCGCTTCTCAGAATGACATGGGAGTTGGCCTTGATTTAAAATAATTGTTTATACTTTCTCATTCTGTTGAAATCGATAACCTTTGAATCTTTTCTCACCAGTCAAAGAAAATGACCCTTAGAAACCTCTCCCGGATTAATTTGTCAGCTTTTCGACCTCGCGAAACACTTGAGTGCGTCCACGTGGCAAGAGAAAAGTTAATCCGATATTCGGTGAATAACTCGCGACTTTGTTTATATCGGTCTGTATATTGTGTAATATTCTTTACCGGCAGTGAAGACAGTTGTTATATTTACCTCTATTGTTTCATGGTTGAACAGTTTTATTATTACAGATTCTCTTGTTTAGATAAGCTAAGATAAGATGTTATGGCTATATTTATGGGTTAATAACATGATAAATACTGTAAGCCAATATTTGTCTTTGATTACCGATTTATGTGATTTCAGTTTTAGGATTTACTAAATGCAGCATAATATTCTATTTATGTTTTTAGGGTTTATAGTTTCTTGCCTGATTTTAGTAAGAAATAAGTGCAGCTTTTCTATTTTAAAAGATTAAAGAGTTTGAAGACAGAAAATTTGAGACATCCTATTTTGTAGACACAACACGGAAAGTTTATATGAAAGTCAATGGAAAGTTTCGTATGTCGAATTTTTTTCTCGAAATCATGGTTAATAGATCAAATTTTAAAATATCATGTTACACATTATGAACATTATATGATATTCGGCAACGATATTCTAAATATACTGAATACAAATAATCAGATTTGAAGAGATTCCTAAATAATGAGATGATGCAGCTAATGACATATTTCAACCTCTACTAACAGAAAAGAATAACATTAAAGTCAACATATAGGAAAGTCAGCAGAAGGTAAATACATTATATTCCATGGCCCATCAAAGATTAACAACATTTGTTTCATTTGGTCTATGTCTCTGAGCTTGAAATGTCATTTGTTTCTGTCTCTAAGGTATTTTTAATGACATATGGTTGGTTAGAAAAGAGGTGTTGGTTAGCAAAGGAAGAGTGTAAAAATAAGATGGCTATAAAGCATTACTACATCTCAACTCGTCTTGAGGGTGGAGTGTTTCGTTCGTGAGAAAGAATGTTCCAATGTATAAGATGGCTTTAGTTTATTTTAATTGGGTTAAAATCCTATTTCGGAACAATATGGCGACCATAATGAGAGGAATCGCATGATTTGAACTAAGTTCATATTATATAATAAAAATATGCCTAAGTCACACTAGCGAGTGGACATTTGCCATTGATATCTGATTTAACATAAATTAAGTTCACAATACTGGCAGATCTTTGGTAGATTATTCTTTTGAATTTTCCTCTTTGGAAAGCTAAGGACATGCTACGTTTCCGTTTTCACTTTTCATGGACAATAAAGGTTTGAATTACTTTTACGTTAATATTCGATATAGTTACAGATATCATACCGTAGATGTTTTAAAGGAAGTAATGAGATTCAGACGTAGGATGTTATACTCTTTTGTAAGCAAATGACATTCATGTAGGTTGATTATGCCGGTTATAAATACTAATGGCTTTTTATAGAATATTTAATCTTATAAATTTTGAATGAACAAATTATATGGCGATGGGATGATAAAATTTGATCTAATAATATATTAGGTTTATGTAATAAAATATAAGTAAAAGAGGCTGGGAATTTAGTTATGAAATTAAATATAGAAATATACAAATAATTATGAAATGACAGATAGATACTCATCTTATTAAATAATTCTTATTTACGATACATTAAAGAATAAATTGTTCCATAATGGTAATTTTTACTAAGAAAATATGTTATCTAAGTCTAATTAATATATAGGTTAAGAAAGATTTTATTATCCTTCGTCTTACAAATTTAATCTAAGTTTCTCAAAAAGTTCGTCTATTTTACTTATTAAATTGTAATGCTCGTATTTCATATGATATTTAAGCATGGAACATTGAAAACTGAAAATATTTCTGTTCAGTATTTCTATAAAATTAACTTGTAACGTCACCGTCAGATGGTATTACTAGTTCGTTTATAATATCTTGCTTTTAAATAATTATCTCGCTCCATCACAGATAGGAGATTATAGCTAATTACTCGCATTCTTGCACAATTTACACTTTTGCAATATGCAAGTTATGTTTGCAGTTAACAATTTTTTTTGTATATAATTGAACTCTTATAAATTGTAAGCGTTTTTTTAATCTGTAAATATTGCATGAATATTATAATATAATCTTAAAATCAAGCTTCATTATATTTATTAAATGTTAAGAAATATACAACTTTTAGAATATTACAGTAATACCCAACTTGTGATCGAATTATTTATCATAACTTGTTACTTCAACTACTGCAATTAAACATATTTTAAAAACGAAAAGATAAAGCTGTAACAATCTAGTCTACTTAAGATCATACATAAAAGTGCTTCACAAATTTTCATAACTTGTGGTATATTTGAAGTGGAATAGAACAAATGCATTCATCTCTGATTCTTTTATTTGGTCTAAAGTGGCCAGATCATCTGAATTGTTAAAAAAAAAAAATGTTTTCTTATAATGTTAAAGATGTAGAAAATCTGTCCGTTCGAAATTGTAAGCTCTAACGTATATAATTCAACATTTACAAAAATGAAAGCACGACCTACATATGTAATTTAAATAATATTGAAATTGTATTTATTGTTCCTAAAAGGAACTCTTTCACAAAGAATAAATAGCTATTATTCAAAATTACAAGTACAGACTACAAACAGATATAAAATAAAATGTTAGAAAATAATATGAATACAATACCGAATGAAACAAAAAATTTTGCTTTTAAATGTAATAATGGCTCTAATTATTACATTCTATGATAATACATGTCATATCAAGTATTGTGAAACATTTTCCCAGCCACTATTGAATGTTTCATAGCCACCTGCTCATTTTACATCAATGAGTTATAATTTGAACTTTTATCAACATTTATAGCAGTTATCTATTTATTATATTTACTCTAAATTCTATTATTTAAGAATTTTTTATCTTCTTTCCCCTATTGTATATAAAGTTGCATCAGTTGATATTTTAAGACACCGCCTTTCTTTGTCTGGTTTCCTATTCTATAAAGTATATATCGCTTAGAATATTCCATCAATTTCATTTATTTTATTGATGTCCTGTTCTTCTAAAAGAAACACTGGGATTATTTTGAGGCCAAACTAATTTTGTAGCCTGGTTAAATGACAAGGATGACTCCATCTCACGCTCAACCGCGCCAACGGTAGAACAGTTGACCCCTGCAAAGTTAGTGGCATCAGGCCTGCTTACACAGCATTTCTTTGGTAGAATAGGGCCTCGAACAGAAGAACCTCCGGTTCCGAAGCTTAAGCCTCACCACTAAGACACCGCGAGCCAAAAATTTAACTAATCGTAAAATTATAACGAATCTCATCAGTAAAATTAAATTTAAGCTAATCGTAAAATCAAAAATCGCAATGCATTTCATTGGATGATTAGATCGTGTTTCTAAATTTACTAGACATAACTTCTATAAAAAAAAAGGTGAAGGGAAAATTCCAATTAACTATTTCCATAGGACAGTAACAAAAAAAATGTTACTTTATCCACACAAAAAAAAACATCTTAAATAAAATATGTTTTCGAAATGAAGCATACACATTTTTCTTTATATTCAATTCGAATTAAATTTCTTTAATTATTTTTAAATAATATAACATATTCAAAATGTAGTACAATTATACAAGCTATTGTTATTAAACATCACCAAATTTTGAAAAAAACATCCTTTACATTTTTGGAAAAATCTGAAATAAGTTATTTCCATATAGTTCTGAAAAAGTATAAAAAATTACAAAAGAGTATTTTTTTTTCTTTTACATTTGTCGTCTAATGAATTAACGTTGAATGCAAACGATAATTACAGAAAATCTTCTTAGCTTACAAATCGTCATTTTATCGACATAGAATATAAATTCTATTGAAGGTAAAAACTCCACTTTTTTTTGTCTCTTGTCCTAATAAATTATTTGACTCAGCGAATTTGATAAAAATGTTCATGCATAACACGTATTTTCAAAGGCCTTAACGGTTTTACTTCCTGGATAAAAAATTAGTATATAAAATTTACATTTATTTCAGGCTTCTTTTATCATTGAAAAAAAATACTAGCCATTTGTTTTCCATTTTTGATAATTAAAAAGGAGGAAATTAGTGAATAGAATATAGAACGATAGTTATATAACAAAAGATCATATGGTAAGATTTTCAAGGTCCTTCTATCAAGATAATTAATTTTATCAAGAATGCAAACAATGAATACATAATTTATTATGCAAATCATTTGACAGGATTTAATACTTTATTTCATATTCTTCACGATTAGCTACAAACATATGTGCTTTGATGATTTCTTATTAATTTTTTTTTGTTTTTTTTTATCTTATGGTAGTATAATATTAATATTATTTATATTTCATTTTAAATTATTTATATTTTGTTCTAAATTAATGTTATTTATGTTATTTTCTAAATTACGTTTTATGTTATGTTATTCCAGATTCTAATCTGTCTTCTATCTGTGCCTTTAATTCAAGTTATTTTGTTTTAGTCTAGCCTAAATTAATGCTGTTTATGTTCTAAATTCTACATAATGTTATTAACATTATAATTAATTTTATTTTTCATTAGTTAAGATTAGTATGTATTAATAGTTTTAAATTCATGTGATTTATGTTATGCTCTAAATACTACTTTATGTTTTACCTTATTTATGATATCGTCACAAGCATGAAATGAATATGCGAATAACCAAATCCAGTTTAAAAGAAATAAATTGATTGGATGACTGAGAATAATTGTGTCAACTTTGAATTTCTTGATGTTTCTAAGCTCACTGGATGCATATTTAGTACTCAACAAAAGAAACACCTGCCATCCAATCAGTTTAAAAACATTACGGTATTAACAAAAAAAATCGTTTGGCATTCAATCAATCTATTTATTTTGAAATAGAGTTGGTTATTTCTATATTTCTTTCATGCTCGTGGCACCATTATAGTAAATCTTCCCAACTAACGCATATGTTTCTTATACTCTACTCACAGTTAGTGTTAAATAAATAATATGCAAATACAAGCGTGTCACACATAATATGCAATATCTTTTATGAGTGATATTAGTATTTTGTTATTTTTAAAGGAAGATATTTTGATAATACTTTATTTATAAAAGATTTTAGTTTTTGATATCATCAAAATTCTAAAAACTAATGATAAATTCTTAATCAGAGTTTTAACGATTTTTTTTTCTGCTTTTAACTTGAAGGTGACGCTTTCCACCTATTTAGCACACAATAGTAAAAAATTTTCCTTATTCCCCGCTTTTACTGAATATGATAATGCTCATTAAGGAGGTCAATTTTTGTTAAAAATTATTGCATGCTGTTTAGATAAGTTCGTTTTATGCAATTAGTGTTCCATTTAGAAGTAAATGTAAACTATATTTCAACGAAATTACGACCCATCATTCTGAATCAATTATTTTTTACCCATCATTCTGAATTAAAGCGGTATGGGTTCGAATAACCAACCCCCTTTTCTCATAATATTAGCAGACATAAAATTTTCTATACTTTCTCCAAAAGACTGAAAAAACAAAAATCTATAATTATTAGAATTCTGATACAGTATCCGAAATGGCATTATTTTTTTTACTTTTTCGTATGCAAAGCATAGAAAGTGAAAGTACTGTAATAAAAGAACAATTCGAACTCGAAATTTTGACGAATTTCCAAATTTCAGACTTCCCTAAACATTTTGAAGAAAAAAAAAACATTTGTGGAATTACATCTGTGTATGAACATGATAACTCAGATAGCTTTGAGCTAGACGAATGAATTTTGGATACGCAATTTGCATCAAATGTGTAGTTTCTATCAAATATTGAAAGGTAATGATTAAATAGAAGATTGTATGCTCGGCTGTTACAGTACAAATGAATGCGATTTCTACAAAATGTAAAAAGGCTTGACAGATAAAACTTGGCATAATGATTTAATATCTAAACTAGAGATCCTTATCAAATTTGGAACCAAATTTGTCAAGTGGTTACAGTCTATACTTTCGCATTCATGTATATGAAATTTGGTGAGCGTTCTTGTGATTACATGTGTTGTCCTGTGTCAAATTTTGTTTTTGTGACCAAAAGTCAAAAAGGCTAATAATAAACCAATAGATTTAGTTTGGAGGGCTTCTATAAATTAACTATATCTTAAACAAAAATTAGATATCGGCCAATAGCATAGGGAAAATCAAACAGCAATCAGTGCAATATATTTTCTCATTCATCTTTCTTGTTTGAAGACTTCTGGCGTTTAAAACATTATTTTTTTAAAAGTTTTGTATTAATGGACATCTTTTCCCGAAAAAAGAAAATTTGATTCACGAGAAATTGATACATCCTGTGCCATACCACTTATAAACAATTTCCGAACTAATTCTAAATGATGACATTTTTGATGGAATGTGAATTTTATGAATCAGAACAACTAGAAAACAACATTCTCGAATAAACTTACCACGCCTCATTATAAAGACAAGTAAATACACTACTCATCATAAATATTTTTGGATTGCCCCAAAACACTTATCAGAAATCTCTAGATACTCGAATCTAAATCTGCAACATTAATATTCCTCACGTGTTCGCCAGAAGACGAAGTCAATCCACGTTTCAAGCTCAAGTTGGTTTGAACTTCACGCTAGAACTTGTGACCTGTAACCAATCCGATGGGTTAATCAACTAGATGGATATTGTTTACAATGACCCATTCCCTCAAGTACCTCTCAAATACTCTTACTTTTCCTTCTCCCACATGTAGAAACTAGGCGGAACCTCTATTTGGACATGGAACAAAATGCATTCAGAAGGTTGTGTCAAACCTAACTTTTTTGCCCTGGTTAATTTTGAACGTGCTTCAGAATTCTAATCTACTCTTGGACAGAAACGAGTTCAAGACATCGTTCTAATCATCTTTATAGAGTCCTAGTAAACTCTCTCTCTCATTTGACCGTCGCCGTTGCATAACCCTTTGGCACCAAAAACAAAAAGGCTTCAGCACTAAATTCATAGCACTGCTTCTACGTTAAATTTATTTTCCATTGGCAGCATCGTGCAGGTTTTTTAAGTGAGTAGGAGAATTTATAATGAAACTGTGCTGAATTGCTGTGAATGTGTTGGCGTTAAATTTTTATGTCAGTTGTTAGCAAGTCAAAACACGAGATGAACTTTCATTACTTTCCAGCATTTCGTAACAATACGGCGCATGCTCCAAAATCCTTTCATTTTTGTTTGAATGAAAAGAATTTTTAAGAATTTGCTGCCCTTTTATGACGGAATTATTAAACAAAAGAAAATTTTTGTTAGGAAATCGTTTCCTATGTTATTTTGAAATCTTTTTTTAAAAAAATAAAATCTAGATTCTCTTGTTATTATAAGTGCATAAATCTTGAGCAGATTGCATCTAAAATAAAATTAAGACAGAAAACAAACATTTTTGGGGAAACAAAAAAGTTATTAGATTTTCTTTTTGTCTTAAATTAGAGATTCTATGGACCCCGGGAATCTCAGCCTGGGACTTGGTTGAGTTCTGGGTTTCTCTATTACTCAACTTGTGTTGGGTGGTTGATGGGGGTTGAGGTAATCTAAATAAATACATAAATAGAATTTAAAATTAGGAAATCTCAAATAATGATGTTTCAAACCACCAAAACGAAGTGAAAATAAAAAAAAAAAAAACATAAACAATATTTTATTATTAATTCTGTTATTTTTTTACAGGTTCATTCATTTATTTGGTCATATTTGTACAATGATATTATATGTATAATATTATGTATGTATTTTTTAAAAATTATATCGTATACTTTGTGGCTGAAAATTATTTTGATTACAATAGCTCCTTATATAATATAGGCCATGAAATTGAAATTTTGTAAAGTTAATCATATTCATAATATTTGCTCACTTTTTAAATCTACTATTTTGAAAACCAGGATATGTAATGAACGAACAGTTTTCACGGACATTTAACTTATTGTGAAATTTAATGCCGCATAATTTATCTTATAAGAAGTTTCATGAAAAAAATATTCCTTAAATTGGTGAAGAAAAATTCTGTTTTGGCAGAATTATTTCTAGTGGAAAAAATAATAATTGCAAATTACACAAAACCTCTTCAGTTTTAGTCTTAGAAAAGATTGAGATTTATATTCCACAGTTTATTGATAAATAAAATGTAATTTAAAAATTGACGATATCGAAGAATATTGTATTTTTAAAACTCAGAAGTATTTTCCTAAAATAATGGCATTATTTTCACCTCTATTTTATTTCCTATTTCAGCAAATTTATTTGAACTAAATTTATTTATTTGAAACTTCTTTTATAAATAAAAAAAATTTAATATATTTTAAAAAGAGCAAAATCCAGAGACATAAATTAAAAAGATAAATTTTCTGATTCGTCTAATGCATTTTGCCACACTGGCAGTACTGTAAGGTTCCAAATTTAGACAATCGACAAATCTATACGGCCACTGTTTTAAGCACTAAATTTAAATATAGTTTAACTTCCATATAAAAAAGTATCATATTCTTTGTACTTTTTAATTGCTAATTCATTTTGCCTATAAATTTTTAAGTGTTCAATTTATCAAACAATAACCTCCGAATCAGATTCAAATAAAAAATGATTGTATTTCATATTCCGGAGTTTATATATCGCCAAAAAAGACGATCGTAATATAATTATAGTAGATATTCCATTTAAAAAGTTTATATTTTAAATAAAATTCCAAAATTATAAAAATAGAAACACTAAATGCCATTATGAAATATTATCAAACCACTTTAATTTTTGAAAAAGATAGTTAAATGTTTATTAGATTTTCAAATAGGAAATTGAAAATTTGAGAATATCCATGAATAAAGCTTTACATCGAAAATATGCGCCAGAAATTTCAATTAAGCCTAACGTTAAACTTGTCCATTTACTAATTTTGAAATAGTCATCAAATTCAGTTAATGGACAATTGTAATCCCAATCAGTTAATGGACATCTTATTATATTTAATGAATCTATTTTTGAATAGAATATTTAGAATAAATAATCTACCTAATGTAACTCTTATTTATAATGACTTAAAAGCAATTCCTTCCAATAGAAGTCAGTTTTCGTAAACGTAGTATAAATTTTAAGGTATTGTTTCTTAAGCTAATCTTTGGAATAGTATTCATAAATTAAAACATTATTTCACCAGTTATTTAATTCTTTGGCAAAAGCTTTTCCCTTTATTACTGCAATTCTTCATCCGATATCACAATGCATTCTGTTATACGAAAAGTGATATCGCCTTGTTTATTTACTATAGCTTCAAATTTTGAATTGACAAGAGTGGACACGATATGATGGCCAAACATCATTCTGTTAAATATGCCATCCATTTTACATATTATTTACAGTTAACGATATATTAACATATTTATGTATGAAAATCGTAGTGTTTCCAATATTCCTTTGCGATTTTATCGTAAGTAAAATTATATCTTCATTTATGACAAATGCAACCATAAGAAGAACAGCAGATAGTAGTTTTTTTTCAAATATCTTTCTATATTTCGTAACATATACCAACTTTTATCATCTATTTATAATTAATAAACTGCTAATAATTTTTACATGTGAAAATTTTCGCGTTCCTATTATTTTATACCTGTTTTTATACCTGTTTCTATTATTTTATATTGGAACTTAATCATAGCTAAAATTATTTTTCCCCAAGTTTCCTTTTTTAATGACAACATTGTAAGAATGGCTTAAAGTCTGAAAAGATGTGAAGATATTGACTGTCATTTAGTTTTGACATTTTCCAAGATTAATTATGTACATTCTGCGTCTTCTGTCAATTTTATCCATTTCAAAGTGATCTATCTTCATTTTCTGAAGCAATCAAGCGTTGACAGTTTCGCAGCTTTAGTCACAATATTATTTAGAAACTATTGGTCTGCTTTTATTTATTCTCAAGTGTCAACAAAAGAAACCAATCAACTATATCTAAAGTTTTCTCAGGACTACGTAAAGAAGAGACGAAGATGTTTTTGAAACAAAATATATACAAAACTTGGAATCCTTTGGAGCTGAAAGTTAGTTCATATATAGCTTCAAATGAAACTAATACTATAATATGAACTAAAACTGAGTAATAATATATGATATATTACAAAAAAATGCGGATTAATGTTCTTGCTTGGTGTCAGTTTTAATACAGGAGATTCATAAAGCTAGCTTAATGCAAAATTTATTTAGTAGCCTATGATTGATTTATAAAAACTTCTCTATTACTATAACATCATTGGAGTAATATTTTTAAAGATATCTTAATAAAAATAGGTATACGCAGCTACTCTTATTTCACCTTTTGACTAACTCATTTAGTTATATTCAATAAGCATGAAGAACGCTCAATCATGAGTATAGTATTACATTTTTAATACTCATTAAGTAGAAATATATATTTTTTAAAATTTAAATTCAAATTTTGGATTTGATTTGTATATTTGATGTTTATATTTTTCGATAATTCGGCTTGTATTTTCTTCCCAGTTTTCTAATTTCAGTATAGAATTTAGAATTATTAGTCCGTTTGTTCACATATGCGCATGCATGAAAACAATAAATATATGAGCACTATAATTTTTCAGTCTTTAAATAGTGTTGAAACTATTCAGCAGATTTATTAACATTATAACATATTATTATAATACAGTTAAGTTAGGTGTTTTGCATGACGAGTTTTCATATATTGAGTATTCAGAACTTAATTTTTTTCAATGTTTCAAAGCGCATGCCGATAAATAGTAAGCTTTATATTCATGGCTAAAAATTTTAGGGGCGAAGGTCTACTGTTAAATGAATAACTGTGTACTTGTTTAATATTTAGCAAAGTAACGATACTTTGCCCAAATTGATCTTACCTCCAATGGTGAGATCAACTTTCTGGGGTGATTTATCTTCATGGTAGGCCTTGTGGAGGGCGAAGATTTCCACGGGGGGTGCCGGTTCCACAGTAGAGAAAAGGGAGTCGTCCCCAAGTCGAACATCGGGATGCCCGTTCTCATAGGGGTAGATCATGTCAGACATCATTGTAGTCGGTGGAGTCAGGACCAACTTTCTACCAATGAATTTCCGGCAAGATTACGGTAAAAGATATCGCATAATGATTGTGACTTTTTGCACTTTCTAGTTTTATGCAGGCGAGCCTCTGTTTCGTTCGCGGAGTGACTCTCTGACGTCACCGCAGTTTCGTCTTCAGATTGGTCGGGCCGTGAAGGTCCGACCTTCTGTAATTTGACGCTCCTGCACGTTTTTGTTCCGGGAATATATGTACTGGGATTTGGTTTTAAGAAAGGTAAAAGCGCGAGAAATTAGAAATGTAAATAAACACTTCTGCTTTTTGTTCGTTGTTGTCGGTGGGATCAACAGCCTTGGGGCCATTCTCTGAATATGGATTATAGAATGCCTGACGTTCGACTGTTTTGGTTTACATGCCAGTCTGCTTTTACTATGCCAGTAGTGGCTTCCAGTTGGGGTCATTGAGAATTGATTCGGTTTAAACTGGTTTATACATGCGAGGTGGATTAAGGACATTGGAGCTTTTACGAAATATTTTTATTGTCCTGCTTTTAGTGTTTAACGTTCATTACATTTTTGGCACGTTTCAATCCTTTCGTACTCGTTAAAATTCAATTTCATTAAAATTAAAGTGCTTAAAGGAGTGACCTGTGCTGACCAGGTTACTGCCATACGCCTATATTGAAACAAGAATAAAATTAGTATTCGAAATTAAAATTGACAGAATCAGATTCCTCGTTATTGAATGCTAACATTAGTTTTGGTGAGCAGAAGTTAGTATGAAAATGATATTAAAGTATTCAAATCGTATATACATCTGACATATATTTTATAAAATTCTAATACAAAATTAAATATATGATCGATTTAGGATAATCGAAATGATATTTATTCACCCGATTCACCATGTATTAGCAATAAAGAATAAAAAAAGAATAAAAAATATAAAGAAAAGTGGGGAAAAAGAATGGGGAAAAGATAAAAAAAATAATAAAGAGTAAAAAATATATTAAAAATAACCCGTTACTCCAAATCTACATTTCATATCTAAAAACTACAACTGAAGATAATTGAACAAAGTAAGCCGATGGAGATTTTCAGTGTCACTTAGCTTCATTATCATTCATTATCGTGTGCCAATTCTAATTTTAATAAATACTTAATTTAATTATTAAATTCATTACACTGTTGCCCATACATTTAATAATTTCGATTATCCTGAATTGATTATAAATTTGATTATTAAATTGATTACCCTGTTGCACATGCATTTAATAATTTTGATTATCTTGAATTGATCATAAATTTGATTTATGATAGATATGAAATCTATATTTCATATCTAAAAACTACAACTGAAGATAATTGAACAAAGTAGGCCGATGGAGATTTTCAGTGTCACTTAGCTTCATTATCATTCATTATCGTGTGCCAATTCTAATTTTAATAAATACTTAATTTAATTATTAAATTCATTACACTGTTGCCCATACATTTAATAATTTCGATTATCCTGAATTGATTATAAATTTGATTATTAAATTGATTACCCTGTTTCACATGCATTTAATAATTTTGATTATCTTGAATTGATCATAAATTTGATTTATGATAGATATGAAATCTATATTTCATATCTAAAAACTACAACTGAAGATAATTGAACAAAGTAAGCCGATGGAGATTTTCAGTGTCACTTTGCTTCATTATCATTCATTATCATGTGCCAATTCTAATTTTAATAAATACTTAATTTAATTATTAAATTGATTACCTTGTTGCACATATCCATTTAATAATTTTTAAAAAAATTAAAAATCATTTCATATCTCCAATTTCTTACCGCACAAATTGAGTAAAAAAATAAAATAATAATCTTTATTCTATGTTTTCTTTTTGAAAGGTGTAAGTGATCACATTTGGCCAAGGAAGATTAAAGAAGGCGATCCAACTTAACATTTTGCATCGTTATTTTGTACCAATGTTAATTTTGTTGAGCATTTAATATAATCATGTAAGTGATTATAATGTCACATATATGAATTTCAAAATTGTCAAATTATCTGCAATGGAGTGGTGATCATCATATTAAAATTTATCACTGGAAATTATGAATTATTAAACCACCTTAAAAATAATTGAGGATAATCTTTTCTCTCATTACGTATTTCCTGTTTGGACTTTTTTTTAGTATTTGTAACATTAATATCCTGTTCTGAAGAGAGGGAAATAATATGGGACAAATTTCCTTGTTTTGAACAGTGGCCAGATGCCGAGGACGACGAATTCTGAGCTGGCATTCCTCTCTTCAAGCTTCCATATCATACCAGCGAGAGGATATTTGCTCCACAACACCAGATTTATCATGCATTAGGCCGACATACATGCGATGTAATCGTTCTTGCCCCAATAACTTATCACTAGGCTATATCTGTACTTTTATTTGAAGAAATAGACCTGAATGTAATCTGAACCTATTTGGCTAACATAGATGTCTAGTAACAATAACATTCCTTTGCTTTTGAATATACTAGTTCCAATCAACTCAGTCATTGTCCTACACTTATAAAATGAAGTGTTTGTGTATGTGCGATGCTCTGTCAGACCAATCGCACTTGCATCATGAACTTCGACACACAGCTAATTGTAATAATAATTCAATGAATCTCGAAATCCATATATGAAAATTTGAAGTAGAAAACTTTTTATTTGATATTTTGTGCTGTTTTGCATGGTTTTTAGAAGAATTTGCTCGTAGTATCATTTTTAAAGAGAGAGGAAAAAATCAAGTGCATCCTCCTTTAAAAAAAAAACCAGAACAAAGAATTTTCGTTTTAAAGAAATCCGTTTTGCTTATTAATGTAATTTTCTGAATTTTCTGAAGCTTTTGAACGATATTTTCTTTTTCCCAACATTAAAATTAAGACTCCTGCATCTGACAATCTATTTCTTATCTTTTTCAGATTTTTTTTGTGATAATTTTTCAAACATTTATTTCTAATTCAAAATAAGAATGATAAAAATAACCTTATTCATTGATTTTAATTTTTTCGTATACGCAATTTAAAGAAAGTATTGTAATCGTAAAGAAAGTAATCGTTGTAATCGTAATCGAAACTCTCCATGTTTCAGACCTCCCCGAGTTCTAAAAACACATTTTTGGAAAATGTCTGTTTGTCCGTTTGTGACAAAAATAATTCTAAAACCCTTTCAGCTAGAAGAATGAAATTTGGTGTATAGAATTAACACCATATTTTAAGATTTATTTCGAATTTTTGCGCAAACTTCGTACTGAGGAAGTCTGTCTGTCCGGCTGTTCGAATATAAGTTAATACGATAAATACAAAACAAAAAGAGATAAATGGATAAAATTCGATATACATATGTAATATCTATCATGTAAATACCTATCAAATTTTGAGCCAAATTCAATGAGTATTTGACCACCTGTCGGTCTGTACTTTCAGAAACATGTAAACACGATAACTCAAAAACTTAATGACTTTACATATATTAAATTTGACATGAGATTTTGTGATTACAGTTATACGCCTCTAAAATATAAATTCGATTTTCGGGTACTATTAGCCGTATGCCAGGGATTAATCGCCAAAAAACTCGCCAAGGATGACGCGGTAAATTCAGAAAAAATACTAAATTCATGCCAAAGGTTCATATTTCGTAACTATTGTCGCCAATTCCCTGCAAGTGATTTCCGGTTTTCCTTTATTAGAGAATATACGAGAAAATGCTGGAGAAGCCATTCCTGCTGGTTAATTAATTATTTTACTGTTGAATCCAGGATTTTTCTTTTCCTTTCTTTTCTTTTTCTTTTTTGCTTATCCGCGGTAGACAGAGTGAAATATTGAGAGCAGTTTCGTTTTTTTTCTCTCGATCTTTTGGCAAGAAGCCAAATTAGAAAGATCAGGGATATTATTTTTATAATTTAAATTCTAATGATATCGTTTGCCAGGAGCACTTTTATTTCATTCTTTCTATTTTTTCGCTTAGTTTCCATTTCTTGACATCTGCTTTGTTTTTTTATCGTCTGCCCACCAGACGATGTCATTGCTATTAAGAAAAATAGACTAAAAATAATATTAATTTTTTACTTGTTTTTATATTTTTATTTTATATTGCATAGTATATTTTGATTTTGCTGACTCTCATCGTGTCACAGATGAGAGCTCTTTTAGTTTGTGACAGATAGGGATAAGAATTATTTAAATAAAATTATGCAGCATAACTGTAACTTTGACGAATAATGGAGAAATTAAAAGCAATCATTTCATGACAAAAGATTATACAAATATTAATATTATATGCAGTTTCATTTTTATTATTTTTGAAACAAATAAGGATTTGAAGAGTTAATCAAAGAACAAATAGCTTATTTTTTTGTTTCTCCTTTATTTTATTGTTGAAATAGCTGCCTTTTGGCGACCTATCAGTTTTCGGGATTAAAGGTTGTTAAAAATTTCAATTAAATATTTTGTGTAACTTGGTTTTAGTAGCTCCCTCAGCGAAATATTTTTTTAAACTTCAAATTTTGGTAGACATATAACTCATATTTTTATAGAAATCTTATACCATTCTGTCCATTGTGCTAATTCTTTAATCTCTCTAATTTTCTGTCTATATCTTTATATATCCTATTATATCATAGGAAAGAGTACCAATGTTTAAAAAGGACGCATTTTTCCTTTGTTTTATTCGGAACTTAAACTTTAATTGTAAGTATTACAAAAATTTAGAAGTACCATCAGAAGTATACTTTATACTGAAACTTACTAAACATGGGAAAATAAGGCCTTACTACATATCTTCAACAACAACACAAAATAAAACTAGAAATTATTAGCAACAAAAAACAACAAAAAAATTATTAAAAGCAACAAAAAATGGTTTCGCCAATGAGGAAATGTATTTTCATAAAATAAGCTTAACATATTTAAAAACATTAAAAATAGAAATATTATACTTCAAAAAATTGGCATCAATAAAAAGATATATTTTTTTAAATGTTAAAATGATATAAATTTTATTTTTGTTGCGCGATATTTTCGGAAATTACAGCGGAGAAACACGAAAACAGAGCATAAGTTTTAACTAATTAAAGTTTGAAAAAATCGCTCCGAGTTATACTTTCATACTCGCCAAGTTTTTCAGTTCTAGGTCAAACGTTCTAACACGTAGACCGCCTAAACTCACACATTTATCATTACTATTAGCAGAGTAGGTATATTCGTTGAACCATAAAAGCTCATATCTCCATTTAACATCGTAATGAGCTGCAAATTACTGTAATCCAGTGCGCTCAAAATCATTAAGACGACCCTGATTCCAGCTTGTTCCCTTCAATGTTTACAAACTAGACTATTTCATTACCTGCCATTTCACTGTACGTTACATGAAAAAACATTAAAAAAAATTAACAGCCTCATTCAATGAATACTAAAGTGGTTATAATCTAATAATCTCTAACGGTCAATATATGATAATCCCGGTAGCCTCATAAATTGCATCATTTATTTTTTGTCATGCTTTAACTTTTCTCCCTATTTATAATCCGAAAGAGAAATTTCTTTTCCTTGCTGGCAATATTTCTGTCAAAAATAAATTAATTACAATACGTATCAAAAAATCGTTTGGAACTTTGTATTATTATTCGTTAAGAAGTTTTACTTCAATTTTCATGGATTTTTTTTCCAAACTTTACAAATAAATTGTTATTCTTATTATTTATATTAAAAATTTATTTATTTATTTATATTTTTTTTTGCATCCCGAGAACTTATTTTTATTCACAGACACCCAATATCTGATCACGAAAACCTGTATACAAATAGTTAAATATAAAACACCTAAAAGAGATGGAAATACTAAAGATATTTTTAGATTAATGGTTTTTAATTAAATCAAAATCGGTGTCGTTTAAAACAAAATGTCGGAAGGCAAAGAATACTTATTTGAAAAATGGCATTGCTTTGATACTGTTACAAATATGTAATGTTGCTTCACAGCACGATTAATTCAATCACTGGAAAGACCGTTTTAAGATCAGCTCTGCTGGGTGCTGATCGGGTGCCCAGTCAGTGATCTCAGAGGTTGACAGACTTGGCGATAAAATAGATAATGCAGGGATCTTCCAGAATTTTGATGATAGAGCCAATAGGAACCGATATATGTCTGGTTATTCTAGAACTTTCTCTGCACTGCTCCGGGAACTATAAAAAACCGGCAGTCTCAAGCCGAAGACAGTCGTGGAAAGAGTCGTCGACAGGTTTAGAGTTACATAACGAGTCAACAGCGGAATAGTTGGATCAGTTCAGCGGAGCCCAAACAGTTGCTGAATTGAGCTGTGTGCCGAGTCCCGGAATTTATTTTAGAAGCAGCATCGAGTCGTGTGAGGAGTAGCCAGTCGTGTAGTAGTGAGTCGGCAGTTGAATACAGCTAAAGCGAGGAGACAGTGGAGAATTGCAAGTGTTTGGAGAGACCATAGAGAGCAGTTACGAAGATTCCCACCTCCTGCTGAATTCTGTCGGGTCGCTTTGTGTGCTGTGGTTGTTATTACTACCGATTACTACTTGCAGGCTGCTGTTTGTTGTAGTGTGCAGCTGTGTGTTGCTTGTGTTCGTCGCGACGGTATATCTGTCGTCTGCGTATTCATGTTTAATAAAAGTCTTCGTTCATTATTGAGGCCTGCTGATTGTTTTCACACCATACAGTCACTGAAAGCGAACCCAATGATTTTACGGACTTCAACAATACTTTACGGAAGTTCCCTAACAATATTTTTAATCAGTGTCGTTATTAAAACCATAATTTGAAAAATTCCATCGTTATTACTAGTTTTATTATTGCATTTATTTATTTTTTCTTTGGAGCATTTTATGACTACTAATTTATAATTCATAACGTATCTTGTCAAGTTAACATGTAGCATATAAGAATTTTATATATTTAAAGTAATAATAAAAATAAAAGAACTAGTCCCTCAAATCCAATGATTTCTTTGATTTCTACAATTTTTATTTCTCATGCAAACTTGTTAACCTTAGTATGCCATCAACAATCGCCTGCCTCCCCTCCCCATAGCACTTTCCAATTTCGAGTGAAATTTCGCAAACGGTGCTTTTTGCTATAATCTCTATGAAAGAAACAAGCGGTAGAATTTATCAACTACAATTTTTGTTTCTCGAAAATTCATGTTCCTTAAGTAGACCTCATTGGTTATCTGCCATTCACTTTTCAGAAATATTTCAAAGTGAAGCTTCAACATAACCTATAGCCTCAAGAATTATGTGGATTTCATCAATTAACTTTGCCATTTTGTAAACATAGATAACTAATCAGAATGTTCTGTGTTTATTGAGCATGTACAATTTAAAGTAGCAGCTGTCTTCATTATTATAAAATGTAGTTCTTCAATTTTGTTCAACATGATTAATATTATTATTATTAATTTGTTATATTACTTTCCTGCATAATTAGTTTCATGATAAAAAAAAGGAGAAAAAGAGTAACTCTTAAGGACACTGAATGAATAATAGGTCAATACTCCACACCATGGCGACGAAATTGGCCTCTATTTAGCAACTAGGCAACGAATTTGACGGCCTTCGCGACATAAACGAAAATTTCTGAATCTGCAGGAATTTTTTTGAGATATCGATTAGGAGCGAAGATATGATAACCTTCTAGAACATTCAACACCTGAACAATAGCAAGTTGAATACATAGACGTGAGAGAGTGATCCAGTTGAATGGAACTCAAGCGAGTAGTTGCATGAAGTATCTCCAGTTCTCTACGAATGCTTTGTGTTATTGCGGTTGTTTGATGATAATTTGCTATTTGTTTTCTCCTGTATATTGCAAGTGCTTTACTGGGCCCGTTAGACTTTTCCATCGTACAGCCCACCAGATGGATTTAGAACTGGATTCTTCAGTAAAACACTATTGATAAATTTGTCGCCGAAAATGGCAGCCTGATACTTGAATTCAGAAATTTCATTGGATTTTAATAATTTAATTGAAACATTTATGACTTTTTCATTAATAATATATTTTATTAATAAGATTTCTTTAACCATGTTTAATAAATCAATTATAAAATTTCGTTTTCGCTTTCATAAAAAATAAATCGATTTTTTGTAACAGAAATTTAAATGAAATCCAATATGTTTCGTTTAAGATTTCTTATATTCAAGAAACATATTTATTTTTTATTTTAATTTATTTCTCATCTGATAAACATTTATAAGCAGCAATGCCTTGCTTTTTGCTTCCCTTGCTTCAGCAATTGAAACATCACAGAGGTTCACATAGTAATATGGAAGGAAGGTCTATTTCAATTTAGAAATTTGAAAAGCACGTGTTTTTTTTTTTTTTTTCTTTATTGATTGCTTTTAGATATTTTCCTTTAGCATGAAATTCAAATTAATGACTTTTTCATTTATATGCCTGAATATCCAAACGGGTAATAACACAGAAAGCCTGAATATCCAAACGGGTAATAACTCATCCTAAAAAAACAATACCTGTTGTTGTAGATAAATAGTTTAAAGATTTAAATTTTAAAATAATTTAACTTAATTTCGATTGAGATAACTAAAACAACTTTGTGATTTATTGAATATTACAATGTATTTTAGTGATTATCACATGCTTTTTCCACTAAACAACAGAAGGAAAATTTTTTGTACAGCCGTGTTCATTCTTTTTTTAATTCATCCAAGAAAATGCCCTTGAAAAAAATATCTTCTGAAGATATGCTGGACACTTAGCGAGCTTTTCTAAAAAAATGATAATCTTTCTGACGTTGTTTATAGCAGCCGTTTTTATAAATCTCAGAAATGTTCATTTGAAATTTTCCTTTTGATAATTTATTGTAAGCAGAGTAAGATATAGAATTTAGTATGCATAAACTGGTTAAGATAAAGGTTAATGCAATAAAGGTTACTTTCATTTATTTCTTCAAAATCATTTTCTACTACATATATTTATGTAATTTAGTAGGGTTTTATTAAATTTTATGTAAAACAATTTTTTTAATCGCAAGTAGCATCTATTTTTTTTTATGAAAAATATTTTAAGAAGACCTGTTAGAAAGAGTATTCCATAAAATCCAAGAATAAAAACTCAATTAAACTTTGATTTAAAATCTAAATTGCTTTGATATAACTTACGTCTCTTACTTTGTAAACATCATCTTATCATTTTTTATGTTTTATGTTATTTACGCACATTCATGTTTCCTAAATATAGCTCAAAGCTGTGTTTTTTTTAACAATCTAGCCCCTACATACCTAACGGGTGTGACCTCACGGGATATCTAACGGGTTCCATACAGAGCGTGATGAATGCATGCAATACTTACAGATACCGAGGGACTGCAACTTTTTCTTTTAAGGTCGCGAAATGGCAAACTTTTAAATTGTACACATATCTCTAATAATAAAGTGTCTGTGTGTGTGTGTGTGTGTATGTTCTGTATCTGTGTTAGCTGATAGGCGGACTGCGTTATTAAAGTTTATCACATTTTTTAGATATAACTTTGAAAGATAAAAATGTGGACCTGAAGGAATTTTTTAAATTTATAATTAGAGCTTCAGTTAACAAAATATTAAGCTATATTTCAGCAACCTTCCTTATTATTTCTCGAAAATGTTATTATTTAAAAATTTAAATTTTTTTATACCGATCTACAGGGTGGTTATAATTTAATTTCCTCTATAAACAGCATTCTACAACACAAACGGGTGACACGGGGAAGTTTAATTATAACCACACTGTAGTTGTATAAATCTTTTCGGAATTTCGGCAATTTTTTATAAATAATTTTTGCTTCATTTAAAACAACAGATTTCATTTCATTTATTGCAATGAAATTCGAACTGTTTATTGTTCCATTAAATATTTTATCACAATTTTTTCTTTCACTGCTAAAAATTAAAGAAGACGAATTCTGTTTAATAAATAAGTGAAACAATATCACGAAAGTTAGATGATAAATGAACTGAATGATTAGTAGATAGATGATTCCATGACAACATAGTGCTATATTTTTTAATAGCACTATGGCGATACGAGAATTAACTTTATGTGGAATATTCTTTCATGCAATAAGTCGAACAAACATTAAGTTTTTAAAATAACTCGGCCATAATGTACACCGCAATTTAGTGCTTAAAAGTATTTTAACAAAGTATTTTAGTGTGCTTAAAAGTATTTTATTCGAACAAACATTAAGTTTTAAAAATAACTCGGCCATAATGTACACCGCAATTTAGTGCTTAAAAGTATTTTAACAAAGTATTTTAGTGTGCTTAAAAGTATTTTATTCGAACAAACATTAAGTTTTAAAAATAACTCGGCCATAATGTACACCGCAATTTAGTGCTTAAAAGTATTTTAACAAAGTATTTTAGTGTGCTTAAAAGTATTTTATTCGAACAAACATTAAGTTTTAAAAATAACTCGGCCATAATGTACACCGCAATTTAGTGCTTAAAAGTATTTTTTAGATATTATCCCGAACATCAAAGTAATGAAAAGGAGATTTAACTGAAATTAATCACAACCAATATTCTGATTGGGATCCAGTTGGTCGCCATACTGGTTATATTTGATTTCATATAAATCGTTCAGATTCAACTTCAATGCCTATGTTTCCTCGAAATGGTCTGATATAAAATCCTTCCAGTTTTAATTGTTTTAGTTAAGTTCTGTTTATTGTGTACATGGGCATTTCTAATGGAGACAGACCCATAACATCATAGCGCTTATAAAAGCGTAAATATTCGGCTTATCTGTCATCTAAACTTCACAGTATTGTTACTTCACTTCTCTATTCATCTTGTAAACTAAACACATATTGAAATCTTTCTTATTTGGCTTTCAAGAATGGAAGAACATCATGGGATTAAATATTTGCTGAAAGAATGGGAACAATTTGAATTTCAGAGCAACAATGCAATTGATTGTTGGAAATTATAAAAAAAAAAACCCGTCAAAATTTAGAAAAAAAATTAGCACGGCTGGTAAATTTGTATAATAATAATAATAAACATTTAAAAATTTTGAAACGGCGTAAAATTTATTTTCTTGCAATAAGTTTTTCGGAAGTTATAGCATAAAAATGCCAGAATTTCGTTTAATTTTAACTAATTAAAATTCTAATTGAAATTTTTTAAAAAATCGTTGCGATGTGCATATATCATCCCACTAAATATATATATATGACATCTGTAAGTCAGGAGGTCTGACAAGTGGAACAATAACACACACACACTTTCATCTTTATTATTAGTAGAGATAAGAACCGTGAGAAGTGAAGTAAGTGAGAGGTAAGAATTAATTAATGAGAGGTAAGAATTAATGAGAGGTAATTAATGAGAGGAAGTGAGAGGTAAGAATTAATTAATTACCTCTCACTTCCATTTTCGAGAAATAGCCTAAACTAAATTTTTATTACAGCCTCAGACTTGATAACTGGATTGATTTCATCAGTTAATTTCGCCATTTTTTATCCTTTATAAACCAATCAAATACTAGTTTTATTATATTATCTAAAATATATCATTCATTTAGTGTGATTGAATATAGCTCAGCAAAATTGATTATTAAATTAATGCTAATAATATAGTGAGCAGAAGCGGCTAGTAAACATTGATACCTATTTTAGTGAATTTTAGGATTTTACGTTAAGAATAAATTATTATGATCTAATAAGTTATTTAATCATTTATTTTAATTTTTGATATTTCTAATAAAATACTATATTTATAATGATATCTTCAGTTAGTTTCCGGATTTTTTTAGCATTATGCTGATATTGCATTAATTCAATAAACATTCAATCATAATTAATCAAACAAGAGGAGAAAATAGATAGAATACAAAAATAGAAAAATATAGCAATCTCAACAAAACGTGTTTAACAATCTTTGCGCAAGGCAACATGGTATATCTATAGATAAAAGCCTCGAATAAAATGATAATGAGTAATAATTGAAAAACGAAAAGATGTACTAAATGAGCTGTATCCTAAAAGCGTTCTGAACAAGGAAGACCTTCGGAAAGTTTGTAAACTTCAAGGAAATGCATTTGACAAGCGACAGCCACGGTGATGAATTTTGGATTGCATTTGAGCATAAGCGGTGGGACACCAAAAGGTCATCTATACTCGTTTAAAATGTTACATGGTCAAGAAGAGTTAATGAATTTTAAAAAATCTTTTATTTGCAAGCATTGTGTCCCATACTAACAAGTTATTGTTTCTATTTGTAGAAAATAAAAGACATATGCATAAAACTCAAGCATGGTAGATAAGTCTGGCTGATTTTTTTCATATTTTAATTCATTTTCTTTTCATATAATGGAATCCATCTTAGTAAATGATAATTATTGAAAATTTCATTAAAAGCAATAATTGTTTCGACTTCAATAAAAGTGTATTCATTGAGTGATTGATAATTAGTCATAATTTCCAAATTCTAAAAGCACGAGTTTGTAATCGTAAAGGTTTGTAATCGAGAATTATAGGGCGCATAATTCAGATTACAGTGAATCTTGGTTGGTTTGAAACTTGCGAGAGAAATTTTTGGAGAAGAATAAAATAAAAATTTAATTCATTCAAAAATTTAAATCAAAAACACTGGGAAACTTTGAGGTCTTAAAAAAAGTACAACACATGAAGAGTGAGAATTTATATATTAAAAATGGTATTGAAGATTTATTTTTAAACTTTATCAGTTTTACATAAATAGTAAATAACTATAATAAGTGATAAGATAATAATTGTAATTCTTTTTTTAAAATTTTTTTTTTAAAAATAAAAGTTTTTATGGAGAAAAACTACAACATACATTAAAATATATATATATATATATATTTATAGAATACATAAAATACAATGATTGGAAAATTAAATTTCGGAATAAACATTACATTTACATCGAAAAACTGAATTGTTTTTCTAAAAATTCCGAAAATAATTTATTATCTTCTTTTAAATACACTGTAAAGCAATAGAATCCTCAAAGGAATAAAAAGCTTTGAAAAATGATTTTCTTTAGAGTATAAGGTTCGGATGTATTTTTCTATTGAAAATTATTCAATAAGAATTAAAAACGTTTGACATTTTTTAATCAAATTTAAAATCATATTACAGACGAAATTAAACATTATTACTTTCTCGAATACGTAATATAGAGAAGATATAGTGATCGTCAAAAAGTCCGAACTCGAAAGTTTGATGAATCTCCACGTTTTAGATCTCCCTATGTTCGAAAAACACATTTCTGAAAAATGTCTGTCAGTCTGGCTATTATGTCTGTTATAAAAATAACTCAAAAAACGCTTTCAGCTAGATGATAAAAATTCGGTCTTAACGCCAAATTTGCAGATTTCTATTACATTTTGAGTAAAATTCGTCCAGAGGAAGATCATCTGTGCAGCTGTTCGAATGTAAGTCAGCACGAAAACTGCAAAATGAGAAGATCTAGACAAATAAGATTCGGTACACAGATTTAAAATATATAAGGTCAAATCTGTCTAAGTATACCTGTCAAAGTTTGAGAAAAAGCCAACAAAGAATTGACTGTCTATTGGTCTGTAGTTTAAGAAGCATTTTAACGCGATAATTCAAAAACGTAATGATTTAAATATATCAAATTTAGGTATTAGATTTTGTGTCTAAAAGGGCAGTTTTGAGTTAAATCTTTATTTCAATCGATTGATTATTTAATTTGGACATTGCGAAAGTCAAAAGTATCAATATCTGCATTTAATATTTTGAATACTTTTTAACAAATACAGCTAAATAAAAAAAAATAATACATTTAAATTATCTTGAAAGAATTAAACGAGTAGCTAATAAAAGTATCGTTTGGCAATTCTAATGAGGACGGCAGATAAAAAAATATTAATAAAATATATTTTTAAATTTGCTAACACAAAATAAATCGATTCTTTCTTTTCCTAAAAATATTACAATAACAACGATACCATTTTTCGCTTCAATAAATTTTTAACTTAATAGTTTTGGGAAAATATTTATTCGCGAATAGTGTAGAAGTGGAATAGTTTATTTCTTGGGAATTTGTGATAAAAGCAAAATAGTTTATTTCTTGGAATTTATGATAATTTTAAATCGTTTGGTCAAACTTCGGAAGAAAAATTAGCTTAATTTTTTTATATCAAGCTAATACTTTATTAAGATTTTTTTACATTTTTCTTGATATTTTTGCAATTAATCGAGAATTAATATTATATCTAAAATCTATGTTACATGTAGCATTTTTTTAATTAATGTCAAACCGAGATATGAAAAAAAAAAAAAAAAATCGAAACCGGTTTCGTTAAAACATCTTCTAAGAGTTTTTGACTTACAATAATTTACAGTTGTTTTTCACTCGTAGAGTTTTAGCATACGAATGAATTCAACTTTAATTTTTTTGCACATTTTTCAACCTATTTTTAATTCCTGGAAACTGCATCTTATGTATTTTTCCCAAGTTTAAGATTGGTGGAAGCTAGAACGTACTCCATTAAACTTGATAAGTAAACATTGATTGAATTTGTTGAAAAGGAAAAGTTATTTAGTTAAGAAAATAGATGAACTAGATTTTTTTCGCAAAGTATTTATTTGCAAAAACTCTAGCCTGATGATCGCACTTCCAACATAAAAAGATATTTATGTCTGGAGATAAAACCGAAAGCGCCATACAGTTGAAACCTTCTGCGATCCGACGAAGAAGAATTTCGAGCAATATTGTGTTCTTTAAGTTCGATTCTCTGCTTGTGAAGTTGTTGTTGTTTGTTTTTATTGGCTGTTGTTGCTTAACATCAGTCTAAAAAATATCGCCCAGAATTTCAAACCCTTGCTGTCAAAAGAAGGACAGTTTTTGCAAAGTTATAATAAGCAATCTTATTCTTAACACGAGATTTTGCAGTTAGGCTAGAAAAACTATGCAGGATGTATTTAATATAATACCTTACTAGTCTCTATAAAAATCAAATGTCGTGTCTTGACCGCTTGTGGATTTATTTGTATTTTTAAAAACTTTTAATCTTATTTATGGTATTGTAAACTGTAGTATGGTATTGACATGAGCATATATAATTTCATTACAAGAAATCAAACATTATTCAAGACATCACACCTTTGTAGCTGTACTTTTGTCACCGTTTAAGAGTAAAGTATCACAGACCTTAAAGAATATTTTGTTTGAGTGCCCTTTCGACGAAGTAAAAGTTATGCATCCTAAAGGACATAAATGATTATGGAAGATTTGTAACTGTTTGTTTGTAATTTTATCTTTGATCATTAATGTAAGAGTGTCATAGACCTTAAAAGGCAATTTGACTGAGTATTCTTTCTAAGAAGTAAATACTATTCATCCTAGAGGATTTAAATGACTAAGAAGTGTTTATACTGTTTGTAAAAGTTTGTAACTTTAATTTTGGTCATAAATGCATGAACCAAATATGAATCACATATCTTAAAGAACATTTATTCAGTGTCTTTTGACAAAGTAATTGTTATGCATCCTAAGGGATTTTAATGACTGAGGAAAGTTAATAAATGTTTGTTTGTAAAATTTTGTAACTTTATTTTTGATAATTAATGTAAAAGTCAGCTATGTGTCACAGAATCTTAAAGGACAATTTGTCTGAAAATCCTTCCGACAAAGTAAATGCTATGCACCATAAAAGATTAAAATTACTAAGAAGTGTTTGTAATTGTTTGTAAATGTTTATCATTTTAATTTTGGTCATTAACGTATGAACCAACTATGAGTCACAAACTTTAAAAAAACATTTATTCGGTGTCCTTTTGACAAAGTTATTTCTATACATCCTAAAGGAGTTTAATGGCTAAGGAAAGTTTGTAACTGTTTGTTTGTAATTCTTTATAACTTTATTTTTGGTCATTAATGTATGAGTCAGCTATATTTCACACGCCTTAAAGGACATTGCCTTCAGTGTCCTTTTGACTAAATAAATATTATGCACCCTATAAAGGACTTAAATGATTAAGAAAGATTTGTAATTGTTTATTTGCAAAAGTTTGAAGCTTTATTTTTGGTCATTATTGTAAGAGTCAACGACAGAAAGGACATTTTGTATGAATATCCTGCTGGGTAACAAAATGCTATATATTCTAAAAAATATTTCAGTTAAGTATCCTGTCGACTTATCGGATAAGTTCATTTTTGCAGCAACTGTAGGCTAAATCCTCATTTATTCTCCGAATTATGATATGTGAGACTTTTAGATGTATCTATTTAGAAAACCAGCAGGCTACAGATACCACAAATTTTACCAGATTATCCTACATTTTTAGTCAATATTTAAAATTATATAGAATGTTATTGATATATATAAGGAATCATGAATATGTAAAATAAAATTAGAAAAATAACTTTTATACAAATTGAGAAAGAGTATAAACTTTCATTGACCAGAAGGGAAATGATCAGCAGCAAGTTGCAGTCTTTTTTTGCACATGAATTTGCAATCTCAATAATCTATTATAAATCTTCAGATAAAGGCAACTGTTGCTAAAATATTTCATGTCTTCCACCTCAAACAAGAAACCTCGATCTGAAGATGACCGATTAGGACAAATCACCTAAGCTTAAAAGAGCAATTTGACAGAACTGCTTATTATCCTCTAATAAGGTAGCAGAAAAGATCCTTGTGCAAACAAGCAAAAAGCAGTGAACTGGAGCCGACGATTGCATTTCAAACAGCTCTCTCTTGTGCGTCCCCAGGAAAGCCGAATAGTTTTTCAATGCCAAGAACCCGCAACACTTTCCTACTTAATGGAGAGTGTGTTTAATGTAAATTGCATCACGCACTTTGTTTTTCCACCGGTTGATACGTGACGCAATTACTAAGCGGGCAACTTCATCCTATTGAGGTTGAAAACAGATTCTGGTTGTTGGTAAGAAGCAAACTAAGAAGTGGGCTACTGATACGTTTCATTACTATTATAATTAATTAATGAACGCAGAGTAAGTAATCTGTCATTGAGATTGAAACTATACATGAATAATTCTAATGAGAACCTTGTACCAATAACCAAGTTGGTTATGTTCTAAAATTAAAAAAGCAGTCAAACTGAAACTGGCTACAATTTGTACTATTTTGTTTGCAACATAAATAAAATAAGTTAAAGAAAATTAATCGTTTCATTGTCAAATTATTAATTGAAAATGAAAGCGAATAAATTCTTAAATGCTTATTTTACATAATTTCCCTTCAAAACACAAATAAAAATTCCCGAAAGTCAAATTTTCTTTCAATATACTTCAAAAAAAATTTTTTAAAGCGATTCCAATATATTCAGAAAAGAAAGTTTTAATTTTTCTATCCTCACCTAAGTCAGTACATAATGCTATCATATTTAGAGACTTTCTTTATTTCTCGCCACTTAAGGTTTTTGTTTTTGTAAAACTCTTTTTCTAAAAAGACCGAATTTTGTATACATTTCTCACTTATTTAACTTTTTGTTTATTTTCTTATGATTATTTATATTTCTCACTTTTTGCTTTTTAGCACAATAATAAAAGTGTGTTTTTAAAATCAGCTTTTTGTTAATTTATTAATTGTAAAAGATTCTGTAGTTACCGGAGATCCCTGTAACACCGGATTCATCCCGGTGGGAAATAGCCTCAAAAACCAAACTTTATCATTATAATGTTTCATTTATTTCATAGTATTGTTTGATTTGGAGTGTCTGAATTTTTATGAGGAGCAAGAGGCTGAAAGATGTTGTCACCAAGCCAAGGTTTTCCAAACCATTGCTTGGAAACCAAATGTCTCAGTTATTCTCGAGAAAAAAGAGCAGCTGTTTTCTAATCAGATTAAAAAGGGTTAACATTGGATATGAATATGTCTGCGATTTAGCTAGTATTTTTCTTTATTTTAATAATAAATAATTTTATAAAAAAATCTTAATTTCATACCAAAATTTTAAGCCAGAGGCTTCGACAGTCAACTTGTTAAATATATCTGACGTAACTTGTCGTCAATGTATCAAATCTTATATCTGACATAACTGCTGAATCTTTTGCTCAATGGTTCAGAATTATTTATGTCCAAAGTTTAAAACTTCAAGTCATGTTCCAAAATCATCTTCGTGTAACTTCGTAATGGGAATATTAACCCATCTTAACTCTCTTATTTGTCAATTTTTAAAAATCACTGTTTAGTTGTAATGTTTGCAAACAAGTTCAGATTTTTTTAAAAACTAAATGAATTGTTGATTATATGCAACTCTATAACAGCATAACCTATTTTGATGTTGTAATAGTAAAAGGCAAAAGATAAAAGCATTAACCAATGAAAATCTCAAAATGCAGCAGAAAATAGAACGAGTTCCAGTTCATGGAAAGAGTGAGACAGGCACTTGGAGAGATAATTTACCCTGCAATTCTTTAGCTTCTATGAGTAACAAGTTGAGTATTCGCTGTTACGCAGTCTATTTATCTAATCGAAACCTTATTATAGACATGAAATAAATAATCTTCTATAAATAACATATTGTTTAATAATGTTATTTTACCGTTGGAATATTGTTCGAGTTAAAATAAAATTATTTACAAATTAATGCACAGTGTTGTTGTTTTTTCAGTCGTTCTGGAAGTGGTTGCTGCAGTTCAAATCTTCATTTTATACATTTTAGGACATATTTCTTCCCAACATTCTGGACATAATAATTTCATAACAATGGATCTATTTGCTAAATGTCTTACCAAAAGAATTGGCTTTGGATTCCTTTGCCAGTACATAATTTCTTATTCAACAATGAGAAACACATTTGGCAATTTAAGTTTTATCAAAAATGTTCATATTTTCTGAGATAATACCTTTATATGTTTTAAAAATTATAATTTTTAAAAAGTTATTAGAAAAGATTTAATTTCACAGCATTTTTATTTTGACAAGGTTGAAAAAGATGAATCCCATTTCCCGTCAATTCGTCTATTTGTTATAAATATTTAAGAAATTTCTTCATAACCGGTACTTGAGGTTATTCTGAAGAACTAATTAGAGCAGATTTAATCCCACTATATTTTTTTAGTTGTATATCATATATTCGAGTGAATTATTTTTCAAACGAATCATTTGAAATTATTTCATGTCCATCATATTCGATTGAATCATGTTTTAAATGAATCATTTGAAATTATTTCATGTCAATCATATTCGAATGAATCCTTTTTCAACTGATTCATTTGAAATTATTTCGTGTCAATCATATTCGAATGAATCATTTGAAATTATTTCATGTCAATTATATTCGCATGAATCATTTTTCAAATGATTTGTTTAAAGTTATTTCGTGTTAATCATATTCTAATGAAACATTTGAAATTATTTCACACCAATCGTATTCGAATGAATCATTTTTCAACTGATTCATTTGAAATTATTTCATGTCAATCATATTCGAAAGAATCATTGTTCAAATGATTTGTTTAAAATTATTTCGCGTTAATCATATTCTAATGAATCATTTTTCAAATGAATCATTTTCGGTTCAATCATATTCGACTAAATCATTTGAAATTATTTCATGTCTGTCATATTCGACTGAATCATTTGAAATTATTTCATGTCTGTCATATTCGAATGAATCACATTTTATCTCAATAGATTCAGTTGTTGTACGAATTCGATCGAATCCATATCCTAACATTGAAATCAATGATTTACTCCTGCAATATTTGTAGTCCCTCAAAGAAGAATGTTTAAGCCTATTCACATCAAAGTATCCTAATTGTTCTGGAGAGATGCTAACAGATATACATACATACATATATAGACACGTTCTTAAATAAAAAGATTAATTCAAATTCACTTTATGTTCCTGCACATAAATATTTCAAGGCAAAGCATATCAAATTACTTTCTTACAACAAGAGAAATCCATAAAAATTTCTTGCAACAAATTAAGAAAATGCATATTATGTATAACGGATTACTTTCTATGCTATTTAAAGATCATTTCTCCTTGTACAGTTTATTCAATGACATCGTGATCGATAAAAATATCATGTCTCTGCATGCAGCTTTCCTTGAAAATGTCCATGTTAGTTCGAAATTGTTTGCTTCCAACTGTTATTATTTCAATAAATATTCAACATCTATTTTTAATTTTGTAAGATGTCTGCTGTGTTTTGAGAATGAATGTCATGTTCCTGTTTATTTACAAACATTTTAACATGATAAGTGAATATTTATATAACCATCATTTACGTGAGTACAAGGAAGTCAACATGACGAATAAGACGATGTAAGAATAAGAAAATTTCATGAACGTCCTCGTTTGTATTCCTTTTTATCTTACTGAGGAAGTACTATTTCATAGAAACTCCTTTTGGATTCCGAAGGATATACAGCAGGAAATAAAGGAATATACTGTTTCGCTTATCGTCATGAAATCGTGACGAAGATAAATGACAACATTTCATTTTTGATACTGAACAGGAACATTAGTTGATACAAAGCTCTTTATATGTACATATTTATAATTCTAAGACCCTGAAAGCAAATGATATTTTATGAATTCAGATCACAATGCTTTTTTGGAAGTATTGCAGAAGTTGTTCACACATGTTCAACTATTTAGAAATAGTATTGAATCAAATTTGAACATAAAATTATTATGCTTTAAATACTCTGCTTTATTGTTCTTGTTCTTAAAGAAATATATTCTTAAAGCATACCATATTTCTTTCATATTTTTAGGTATACGAATGTTTTAAAAGCTCCTAATGTGCAAAATCCAAATCTGTGATAACCAGGAATATTAATTTATTGAAGTATTATAGAAATATTACAGAAGTTATTCGCATATGTTTAATGTTTGGAATAGTATTAAATCAAATTTGAACACGAAATTATTATGATTTAAATATTTTGTTGTTCTTTTATTCTTGTTCTTAAAGAACACATCAGGTTTTAATTTCCACTGAAATGATGCCATTTGTAAAATAAATAATTAGTTTTTCTCATTCCAGTTCTATTGCATAACATATTTCTTTAATATTTTTAGGTATACGAATATTTTAAAAAGTTCTAATGAGCAAAATCCAAATGTATGATATTTAAGAATATTCATTTATTGAAGTACTACAGAAGTTGTTCGCACATATTTCATTGATGTATCACAGAAGTTGTTCGCACATGTTTCAATGAGGTATTACAGAAGTTGTTCGCACATGTTTCATTTCGGAAAGAACAAGTGGGAAAAACTAATTCAGAAGTTGTTCGCACATGTTTAACGATTTTGAAATAGTACTGAATCAAATTCGAATATGAAATTATTGTGCCTTAAGTATTCTGATTCATCGTTCTTGTTCTTAAAGAACACATTAAATTTTAATTTCCACTGAAATGATGTCGTTTGTAAAATAAATAATTAGTTTTTCCCCCTCCAGTTCTATTGCATATTATATTTTTTAATATTTTTAGGTCTACGAATATTTCAAAAAATCCAAATGTGTGATAACCAGGAATATTAATTTATCAGAAATGTGGGTTAAGGTCATTGGATTGATGCAGATTTTTTCTATTTTCATATTTATATACTTTAAATGTTCTATTTTATTGTACTTGTTCTTAACGAGCATATCAGAGTTTAGTTTCCACTATAATGATGTCATATGTAAAATAAGCGTTTAGTTTTTCCAACTCCAGTTTTATTGCATGTCATATTTCTTTAATGTTTTTAGGTTTACTGATGTTTTAAAAAATCCTAATGTGCAAAAATCGATGTGTGAGAACCAGGAATATTAATTTATCAGGAATGTGTGTTAAGGTCATTGGGTTGATGCAGATTTTTTTTATTTCCATTTTCCTCAATAGTTAAGACGTAGTTTAGTTATAATAAGGCACCATTTATATGTTTTACGTTTATATGTCCCCTCACCAAATCCCATGATTCGCTTGTTTTCATTATAATGAGCATTTCGCTTATACGAGGCAAACCTCATTATGAATGACGTTTTCAATACTGAAGGAGCAAAAATTTCCTTCAAAGAATATTTGATATCAATATCATGATTTTGCAATTAATCGTAAACGATGCATTAATAGGAGACAAATTATCTGATTAAATATAAGTGATGATGATAAAGAATATGAAAAATCTGTTTAATTCTATTTTCTTTTAAATCCCATTAGATTCTAATGAAAATTTTAGAGTTTAATTTTTTTGTTGTCTACACTTTTATGAAAAAATTTTCAACAAGCTTAATTCGATTCGTAATCTTGTATTTAATACACATACGGATAGGCAAATAAGCAAGACAATGATTACTTTTTGTTGATTGAAAGTCTGCTTGCATGCCCAGAAAACATATAAAATAAGAAATGTACAATAAGTTCTCAAGGTATGCCATAAAGCAATGAATTTTCTCATATTTAAAATAGTTGTTCAATTTTAAAGATGCTTTAATTTTGTACATTGTGTAGTAATATACTAGTATTATCTTTTAAAAGCTTTAAAATTATTAATTTTAAACTAGTTTGCCATAAAAGCATCAAATTTGTAAAAATCATATTTGTTTATTAAAATTTCGATTATAGTTCTTTTAATTTAAAGGACTGATCTTTTTAAGCTAGCCTCTTAAAAGATATATAAAAAGTGTTTTATTGTATTTGGCTTATTGATTTTTCTGTTGGAGTTTTGCTGTTTCATAATTCTGCGGATAAAAATGATATATTTTTCAAAAATATTATTTTGATAAAATGAGATTTGATTTTAATTTTATAAAGTATTTTCTCTTTTTTGATTTCCGAATTAGTATAAAACTGGCAACAACCAATAATCTCTCATAAAAATATTCTTTAAATTATTTTAACAAAGTTTTAAATTTTTCATCTTTTTTTTCTTATTGTAACAGATTGTTATTTTTTTTCATTGTATTTATATTGTTGCATTAAAATTTTACCGAATGTTGCAAAATCCTTCATTTTATTGCAGATGCAGTCGAACATGGCTAATTTGAAGTTGATAGGATCAAAATACAATTTCAATTTATCCGAAAAATTATTATTATACAATAAAAATAGGCCTAAAGATGAACATGGTAAGAGTGAATAGTAATCATTAAATTGAAAATGGTTGTTAAGATTCAACCATTTAAACTGCTTTTAAACCTGTCTGATTAAATAATAAATACTTAATAAATATGTAGTGAATAAATCCTGTATACAGTAACTTCACGAGAAGAATTTTAAAATACGTAAAAAGAATCTCATCTATGGAAATGCTTTCCTTAAAAAAGCAAATTATTTCATTTTCATTATTCTTTTACTGACTACACTATACAGCATTAAAATCCTTCTGTGAAAATAAGAACCTTAAAAACTGCTCAATTTCGAACACTTTGGAACGCAAGATAGGGACATATTAAACTAACTTAAATAAATAAAATAAAACATTGTTTGGAATTTGTAATTTTTACTTGGAATTAATCAAAATAAAATTCGAATTAAAGGTGATTGCGGCGGTCGTATAAGCGATCTTCAGTGATATCCATAGCATTCATTGACATCCATAGCATAACAATCCATATAATATCCAAAGCAATGACATCCACAGCATAACGATCCATATAATATCCAAAGCAATGTCATCCGTAATAAAACGAACTATGTGATATCCATAACAATGTCATTCATAGTATAACGATCCATTATGATATAAATAGCAATACATTCATAGCATAACGATCCACATGATATCCATGTTATTATACAAAATCCATAGCAAACGATCTTCAATGATATCCATAGCAACGATCTTCAATGATTCCATAGCAAAACTTCAATGATATCCATTCCATTCAATGATATCCATTAATGAATGCCATTGGTACCACAAAAAGTAAATCATAATATGGAAAATATCCTACCGGTCAGTATAAACTCAACATTCTTTTCAGATCATGTTCAAATATTATTTAAAGGCATAGCTATAATGGATGGCTGGAATAGGCTCAATGGATATCTTTCCTCACAAACGTGGATTAATTACACTTTAGGCATTATAGTTCCAATGTCCCCATGTTATGAGCATGTCTTCCATTTTCACAACTGTGCATAATTGGCTATCTCTTGGATCAATTGTATGTTAAATATGTATTTTTAAATTTTTTTATTGAATTTTGTATACTATTCTTAAAGAACAGAATTGCTTCAGGTCCGATATTCAATGAAGAAGTAATTTTTTTTAAACGGCCATTCCACCAAACATAATGGGCAATTCAAAATTAAAATTTAGGTTTTTTTTTTTTTCTGTCTCAAAAGTAAAGTTTTTATATGTAGCTGAAATACTATCTAAATGAGCTTGGTGCAGCGCATTTGGCATGCACGGTGTACTTCTACTTGTATTGACTCCATTAGTAAACTTATATTCAAGTATTTTTTTTTTTTTTTTTTTTTAATATTGCGATATTTTTGTTTAAGACGCAGATGTTGCATAAAGCATTTTCATGTAATCAACTAAATTAAAACAAAAACAGATGTTTAAAAAAGACTGAATAAATAAAAGGCAGATTGATCCAATTCATTATAAATTCACAAATTTATAGTATTTTTTATATGTTAATTTTCAGCTGAGATAAACTGGACTTGAAGTAAATTTTAACTCTTTTCCTGTTAATAAATAAATGGAGTCAATTATTAATTCCTCAAAAAATTTTGCTATTGGAAGCATTTAAAGTATACTTTTTAAAGCAACATATATATATATATATATATATATATATATATATATATATATATATATATATATATATATATATATATATATATATATATATATATATATATATATATATATATATATGTGTGTGTGTGTGTGTGTGTGTGTGTGTGTGTGTGTGTGTGTTTATAAGAACGCTAATTTCAGAATGGTGAGAAACAGATGATATAAAATAAGGGAAACGGATCGAAACTTCTGATTCTTGCGGCAAATTTTAGCTTCCAATTTTTTTTACTTTATGCTAATTGTAATTACTTGTGCCAATTGTAGCGGTATTTTCAACCATCTACTCTTAGTGTTAATTTTTTACTTTAATTTTACTTATCTTTTTACTATTCATTTCCTTATGTTCCTCGGGCATACCAATGATATTTGGCATTCTTATGATCAGTGACTCTATCTGCCTCTATTGCTCTGAAAAAAAACTTTTATCTAACTTTTCTAATTGTTCCATTTCTCAGGCTCCTCGCAGAAACCACTGGTAGTTAATTTTCTTATGATCATGACTGTGTCTCTCCGAAAAGAGATACTTTTATCCAGAGTTTTTAATCATTCGTTTCCTCATGTTCCTCATACAAAGCACTGATATATGATTTCTTGTGTTCATTGATTACATCTCTACATTCCTATTAAAAAAGGATACTTTGATCCTAGTTTATTAAATCATTCTTTTCTTCATGTTCTTTATGCACACAATTCATATTTTGATTTCTTAAAATTATTGAATTGTCTCTACATTTTTTTGAAAAGGGATACTTTCATTTTAAATTATTTTAATCATTCTTTTTCTCATGCGTACTACTAATATTTGCTTACTTTATGGTCATCGACTATTTCCTGACAATTCTCAGAATAAGAATACTTTTATTCTGGCTTTTTGAATTATTCATTTCCTCATGTTCATTTTGCATATCACTGATATTTGGTTTTCTTATTGTCATTTACTGTGTGCCTATATTCTTCTAAGTAAGGAGTAAGGATACTTTTATTCTGGCTTTTTGAATTATTCATTTCCTTATTTTCCTTTTGCTTATCACTGATATTTGGTTTGTTTATGGTAATTGATTGTGATCTACATTTCTCTAAATAGGGTGCTTTTATTATATCTTCCTTTTGTCATTCGTTTCCACATGTTCTTTATGCACACAATTAATATTTGATTTTCTTGTAGCTCATTGATTATACCTCGACATTACTTTGAATAAGAATGCTTTTATTCTTATTTTTTAATCATTCGTTTCTTCATATTCTTTATTCCGCTGATATTTGGTTTCCTTATGGTAATTGATTATGTCTGTACATTTCTCTGCATAAGAATATTTTAATTTTAGTTACGGGATATGTTACTTTTGAACTTTATTTTATATAGTTTAATCCACAGAAATCCATTAATACTGCAAACTATCTTTCTTTGAAGCAAGAAAAGAAAGTAAAATCATAAGTTTTGATAATTTTTCCCTTAACTTAACATCTCAATCCGAAAAGTATTTTTTTTTTTTTTTTTAATATTGCGATATTTTTGTTTAAGACGCAGATGTTGCATAAAGCATTTTCATGTAATCAACTAAATTAAAACAAAAACAGATGTTTAAAAAAGACTGAATAAATAAAAGGCAGATTGATCCAATTCATTATAAATTCACAAATTTATAGTATTTTTTATATGTTAATTTTCAGCTGAGATAAACTGGACTTGAAGTAAATTTTAACTCTTTTCCTGTTAATAAATAAATGGAGTCAATTATTAATTCCTCAAAAAATTTTGCTATTGGAAGCATTTAAAGTATACTTTTTAAAGCAACATATATATATATATATATATATATATATATATATATATATATATATATATATATATATATATATATGTGTGTGTGTGTGTGTGTGTGTGTGTGTGTGTGTGTGTGTGTGTGTGTGTTTATAAGAACGCTAATTTCAGAATGGTGAGAAACAGATGATATAAAATAAGGGAAACGGATCGAAACTTCTGATTCTTGCGGCAAATTTTAGCTTCCAATTTTTTTTACTTTATGCTAATTGTAATTACTTGTGCCAATTGTAGCGGTATTTTCAACCATCTACTCTTAGTGTTAATTTTTTACTTTAATTTTACTTATCTTTTTACTATTCATTTCCTTATGTTCCTCGGGCATACCAATGATATTTGGCATTCTTATGATCAGTGACTCTATCTGCCTCTATTGCTCTGAAAAAAAACTTTTATCTAACTTTTCTAATTGTTCCATTTCTCAGGCTCCTCGCAGAAACCACTGGTAGTTAATTTTCTTATGATCATGACTGTGTCTCTCCGAAAAGAGATACTTTTATCCAGAGTTTTTAATCATTCGTTTCCTCATGTTCCTCATACAAAGCACTGATATATGATTTCTTGTGTTCATTGATTGCATCTCTACATTCCTATTAAAAAAGGATACTTTGATCCTAGTTTATTAAATCATTCTTTTCTTCATGTTCTTTATGCACACAATTCATATTTTGATTTCTTAAAATTATTGAATTGTCTCTACATTTTTTTGAAAAGGGATACTTTCATTTTAAATTATTTTAATCATTCTTTTTCTCATGCGTACTACTAATATTTGCTTACTTTATGGTCATCGACTATTTCCTGACAATTCTCAGAATAAGAATACTTTTATTCTGGCTTTTTGAATTATTCATTTCCTCATGTTCATTTTGCATATCACTGATATTTGGTTTTCTTATTGTCATTTACTGTGTGCCTATATTCTTCTAAGTAAGGAGTAAGGATACTTTTATTCTGGCTTTTTGAATTATTCATTTCCTTATTTTCCTTTTGCTTATCACTGATATTTGGTTTGTTTATGGTAATTGATTGTGATCTACATTTCTCTAAATAGGGTGCTTTTATTATATCTTCCTTTTGTCATTCGTTTCCACATGTTCTTTATGCACACAATTAATATTTGATTTTCTTGTAGCTCATTGATTATACCTCGACATTACTTTGAATAAGAATGCTTTTATTCTTATTTTTTAATCATTCGTTTCTTCATATTCTTTATTCCGCTGATATTTGGTTTCCTTATGGTAATTGATTATGTCTGTACATTTCTCTGCATAAGAATATTTTAATTTTAGTTACGGGATATGTTACTTTTGAACTTTATTTTATATAGTTTAATCCACAGAAATCCATTAATACTGCAAACTATCTTTCTTTGAAGCAAGAAAAGAAAGTAAAATCATAAGTTTTGATAATTTTTCCCTTAACTTAACATCTCAATCCGAAAAATTTTCTGTAATTCTGTCTCAGTAGTGAAAATACAGAAAACATGCAACAGTTGGAAACTGCCTGCAATTCTAATAGGGAAACTAACATTTATCGGATGGTTTTTGCCATTCTTTACAACTTGCTGAGAATGAAAGTTTCTTCTATCAGACTTGACGCTTTTCCCGAATTTGTAATCCAAGCACGATCTGCAGAGGTGAAATCTCGTGAGTGACCTGGTTATATAAGTGCGCGCGCATAGACCAGCTATGCAGTTCTTTTCACCAAACCTACCAGCCTTTGATATCTCGAGTGGCAGGGGGGAAAAAATCTATATAAGTGATAAGAGAAATCGTAAGGCAAAACTGTTTAGATTTTAACTGGTTGACCTTCAGAAAATATAACATTTTCGAGGTAACCCTGAGAAAGTTTTTTTGTTTGGAGGCAACCTGTTTCATTTTTTTTTCATGTCTCCAACGAATTGTATTTTATTCCTTCCATCCATAGTCAAGGTAAAGTAGCCCGATGTGCGAGCGTCTAAAGTGGCATTGGTCACAGTATGTTATGTTAGATTCGTTCATGATTAAAATTCTTGCATATGGTTTCACCTTCCCAAGAATTGTTGACAAAATGTGAGGTGATCACTTAAATATTTTATTTTATACATGAAAGCATAGTTAGAACTTTTTTTTATTAAATCCATGTTATTCCTTAGATATGAAGAAGAAAATTTCAAGTTTATAAAATTTTTATTGAAATGTTATCTGGATTATTTAAAAATCTCTATTAGTTTTCAATGTATCATTAAATCATTAAAGAAGCACTCTGAATAAGGTATTATATACTGAATTTTGATTCCTTGGAATTTCGAATTTCATTGCTAAATGACAATATAATCCGAATAATGTTGTTTCTAATGGCATTTGTCATAGACAAGCCCACTGACGAACTGTCAGCGATTTTAAGCCGAGAGAACGTCTCTTGTTTCAGTAGCGCCATCTAGAACCAAGATTACGACTTAGCTACTCATGCGTCACAACTCTTTTTAAGGGGCAAACTTCATTCATACATTTCATTCACTCACCCACAGATCGTAATTTAGACCTCAATCAGAGAACGATCACCTCTGATCCAATACCCCCAGTAGTATTGTCTCTACTTGGTGAGACTTTGTGGACACGACAATTTTAACGTGCACCAGCCGCCACACACACGGGAAGTCTTCGGCCGGCAGGATTCGAATCCAAGGGATGCGAATCCAACGCTCTACAAACCAGGCTATCCCGGCCTCCGAATAATACAAATAAAAACCGTAAATCACAATATGAACTATAATACAAACTATAATTCACAATACAAACTGTAATACGAACCGAAATTCACAATATAAACTATAATACGAATTAAAATTCACAATAAAAGTCATAATACGAACTATAGTTCACAATATAAACTACGAATTAAAATTCCGAATGTAAAGTATACGAATTAAAATTCTGAATGTAAAGTATACGAATTAAAATTCACAATAAAAGTCATAATACGAACTATAGTTCACAATATAAACTACGAATTAAAATTCCGAATGTAAAGTATACGAATTAAAATTCTGAATGTAAAGTATACGAATTAAAATTCACAATAAAAGTCATAATACGAACTATAGTTCACAATATAAACTACGAATTAAAATTCCGAATGTAAAGTGTACGAATTAAAATTCCGAATATAAAGTGTAACACGAACTATAATTCACAATATAAATTATAATACAAACTAAAATTCACAATATAAACTATAATACAAACTAAAATTCACAATATAAACTATAATACAAACTAAAATTCACAATATAAACTATAATACGAACTAAAAATCACAATATAAACTATAATACTAATTGTAATTCATAATATAAACTATAATAAGAACTAAAATTCACAATATAAACTAAAATATGAACTATCACGATATAAACTATAACACGAACTAAAATTCACAATACAAACTATAATACCAATTTAAATTCACAATACCTATTTTATGGAAGAACATAATTTACGAGATTAATGTTGTTTAATTAATCATCATTGATTAATTTAGAAAAGCAACAGATATGCTCGATTATTTCGGGTAATATTGCCATAAAACTTTCATTTGTTTCAAGAGTATCTGACGTAACTAAATGGCAACACCTATTTCACTGAAGAACAAAAAACAAATCATTAATTAACTCAGAAAAGCATAAAAATATGCATAATTATTTCAGGTAGGCTTGTCATAAATCATTCATTTGTTTCAAACATTTCTTTGTAAATCATTCATTATAAAAACAAACAGAAGAAGGACATACTGTCAGATTACAATAAATATGACATATAACTTATGATATTCCGAAAAAAAAAATTGAATATGGTCTACGGTTATTTACTGCTATAAATTATCTTTAAAATTTCGGCACTGGAGTACTCAAATAATTGAACTTGTGTGGTATTAATCGCATGCTATTGGCGACCAATAATTTGAAAAAATCTTAAAAGCGTGCAAAATATGATGATTAATAACTGAGATACAGTTATTAACCATGATTGCATCCACGCACCTTACCTCTGATTGCACATTTTGGACACATTTTTCCTGGTCGATTGAAATGAAGTTTGAACCAGAACCACAACTGTGCTAACGAAATCGCATACTAAACTATATATTTAATTCATTTCGCTTCTGAATTATCGTGTTCACACGTTTATGAAAGTTCTCATCAGAGGCGGTCAACCCCTTGACAGATTTGAATCCAGATTTCTTCTACACTTTATATAAGTACTAAATTTTATTTATCAAACTATCTTCGTTAAGTACTTCTCTTGTTAATTTGCTTTCGAACAACCGGAGCGACAGATTTTCTGAATAGATTTATTTCAAAATCTGATAGAAATCTATAAATTTAAATACAGGTCATACAGTAAATTTTTTCCCTTCTAGCTTAAAAAACTTTTGAGTTATCGTGTTAACAGACAGAGAGACAGATACCAAATATATGTTTTTTCGAACTCGGGGAGATCCGATACGTGGAGATTAGTTATAAGTCATATCACTGACTCTCCGACCCGCCCGAAGACACACGGATAAAAAATACTGAATGACCGGACCACCGCAACAGCAACATTGGTGGGAACTGTGGTTGAGTCCTAAGGGTCATCACCGGCCAGGGTACAACCCTTCCCTAAGGAAGTACATCTCGTCATCGATGGGAGAAGCCAGATCCCCCACCTATTTATGTACCCTCCAGGGTGGCGAGATCTAACCACCATATCGGAAGCATCTCATCCACTTTTCGAGGTGCCCGAGGGGTTAGGGAATAGTTATAATCACGACGAATTTTTCGACGATTCTTACTGTATTCTTCGTAGATGTGAAAGAAAAGGTCATAATGACATAGCAGAATGTACAACAATAAAAATCCGATTTGAGTTTACTTCGATAATGAAATAAAATTTCATAAAATAAGCTAAAAATATTTTCTAAAATTTGAATAAAACTAGAAAAAAAGTATACTGCAAGTAAATAAACGGATAGTATCTTGGTGAGAAGACTAAGAAAGGTATTAAGATTTTTTTTAATCCATTCATTCCTCTTTTAAAGAATTAACATTCTAAAAGAATGTGATAAAAAAGTTACTGTTTCTGATACACAGTAAGAGCTTTCATTCAAGACTTGTTTAAATAACAACTTCGTTTCATTTTTTGGGGGTCCCCTTTTTCAAAACATTCATTCTCTAGTTGTTCTTCCTTTTGAAGAATTACCCTACCTTTCTTGTCAGTATTCCATAAGTAAAAACTTCCTATCATTCTTTTGAGGTTCCTTTTTTCGAAACACTCATTCCCTAGTTATTCTTCCTTTTGAAGAATTACCCTACCTTTCCTGTCAGTGTTCCATTGTTTCCCTCCTTTCTCGTAAGCGAAGTATACAAAATGTAGTGTAATTATCAAAAAATTTCGAATTCGAAATTTTTACGAATCGCCACGTATTGAACCTCTTCGAGTCAATAAAACATATTTTTGGAATTATGTCTCTGTGTCTACCTGTTAACACGATACCTTTGAATTAGATGGCTGAAAATTGATATTTGGAATTATGACTAAATTTGCAGGTTTCTATCAAATTTTGAATGAAATCCAATTTCTGAAAGTCTGTCTGTGTGTCTAGCTATTCGAGCAAAAGGGATATCGAAAACTACAAAACGCAAAGGACTGGGCAATACGTAAGTTTAATACACATGTTCAATATCTAAAATATAAATTGCTTTGCCGGCGTCCTGGCATAGGGGTAGCGCGTCTTCCCCGTGATCTGGGCGTCCCGGGTTCGAGTCCCGGTTTGGGCATGGTTGTTGTTCTATCTGTGGGATGTGTGAATGTGCCCTCCTGTAAAAAGGGGTTGTGCAAGCGAATGAGTGATGCGTGAGTAGCAAAGTCGTACTCTTGGCCCTAGTTGGCGCTGCTATAAAAAATAAGAGACGTTCCCCTCAGGCTTAAATCGCTGTCTTCGTAACAGCGGGCTTGTCAGTGGCAAGTGCCGTATGAAACAAACAAACAACAATAAATTGCTTTAAAAGTTTCTTTGAACCAAATCTGTTAAAAGATTGATCGATACAGTCGATCTATATTTCGTTATTTATTTAAACGCAATAACTCACTCAATAAGATTCGGCGTAATATCTCAGGAATATAATTGCAATTCTGTGTCAAATTTTGGTGTCCATCGATTGACAAGAAGGGGTTCAAAATACATATTCTCACGATTGTTTCAGTAAAATGTTTGATTCACGCCAAGTACTTATATTTCGTAACTAATGTTCATCAATGCCATGCAATATTTTAGCAGTCTCACAATAGATCCAAAATTTAATGAGGAGAGGGTGGGATAAAAAATATTAGTTGGAGAATATGAGAGAAAGCTTCGGGGTGACCACTTTGGTGTTGGTTTTAAATTGGTTCTTCGTTTTGTGGTGAATCGCATATAATCCAGTAACAGCGCTTCTGCCCGAACAGCTGTTTTAGCAAAATCGGTTAGTTACTGGACTGCTAACCTAAAGGTCCCAGGTTCTATCCTCACGCGTCCCTTACCGCTAAAGTTTCATGGAGTATAAATATCAATTCCATATGTTTCTGTAGCTCTCTTATTCGCTTACTGTCTTATATGGACTTATATCGCAATTCTGGTCCTTTGTTGTAATTTATAATCTTTCTTTATATATTATTGGACATCCAGAACCGCTTGTCTAAGTCAATATGAAGGAATTAATATGCTTTCAAAGCTGCATTTACTCGTAATAATGTAGCTCACTGCAATTTAATTTCTAACTGTTAAAAAATACATAAAATGTAAACATTTTTTTAACAGCTGCGTGGTCGAATAGAAGAAACTTTTGAAACTTCAAAACTTCGATTTATTTCCCTACGAGTTTAGTTTAGTTTAGTTATATTAACGTCCCATTTTAAAGCAACACTAGGGTTATTTCGGGACAGATCTTGTAATTATGAAACTCGGTCAGATGACGAGGACGACACCCGAGCTGCCACCCTCTCTCTAAACATCCGAGCCACCACAACGGCAAGGTGTTTGGCCCCGACGGATTTAACGTACATCAGACCCGCTTACACGTCGGATTTTTAGTGGAATAGGATCTGAAATCCGAAATCCTCCGGTTCCGAAGCCGAGTCCTTACCATCAGGCCACCACGGCCCTTTTCCCTACAAGAGGCATTTTATGTATAAAATGCGACATTGAAACTGACTTCAATTTACATCGCGATACAAGTGCAAAAGAGACCGAAGTTTTTTCCTTCAGTGGTTTTACTAATAGATTTTGATAGGGATTCCTTTGACATGTATTGTCTTAGGAAAGGGAAATTTAGGTATCTTTAAAAGAATGCTGTAAGCATTAAGGATTTTTATCTTCACTCGGAGCGTGAGAAAATGATGAAATGAAATTATAGAGCGAGTATTGAATTAATTAAATAAAAAATAGGAATCGTATCAGGATCGTATAAGGATCGAAAGAAAGTCATAATAAGGATCGAAAATCACTTCTCCTACTTTAATTTGTACACAACTGAAAAGTTTTCAAAACAAAAGCTGTTCATTATGATGAGTCGCCAATTCACTTAATTTGTTTTATTTTCTTATTTTCAAACGTAAAGAAGTTATGTGAAATGAAAGTTCCACCCTCCTTCCTATAATTTCTATCCTCTCTAAGCAACGTGGTTCATCTGCGATTTCTGCCAAAATTTATACTTTCCATGAAACATATCCAATTTCAGATAAAATGGAATCAAACTTTTAAACGAAGGCTGATTTTGAATTCGAAGTATCATGATCGAATCGATTCGAAGAATCAGGATTCATTTCCAAAGATCACGATCGAATCGATTCAAAGAATCGTGATTCATTTCTAAAGATCACGATTGAGTCCATTCGAAGGACCATGATTCAGTTCTAAGGATCATGATGGAATCGATTCAAAGGATCATGATGGAATCGATTCAAAGGATCATGATGGAATCGATTCAAAGGATCATGATTGAATCCATTCGAAGGATCATGATCCAATTCTAAAGATCATGACTGAATCGATTCTAAGGATCATGATGGAATCGATTCAAAGGATCTTAGTATGCTAAACTTTTAAAGCTGACGTTATGCTAATCGTTGATGTTAACTTAAATGTATGTGTTTTCAACATTTTTATTTATTAATCTGAACAGCAATCTGCTTATCGATTTTTCATAAAGTTCATAGAAAATCTCCATTTGCAGAACATCTAAATGCTGAAGCTAAGCTTAATGCTGGTATTAGATAAAATATACATGTTTTGAAAAAAAAAATTTAATTTCAAAAGTAATTTGCTCATTGTTTTTCCTTAACTTTATTAGAATATTACTTCCAGAAAATGTCCTTTTTGCAGAACTCTTAAGCGTTGGTGTTCAGCTTACCACTGGTGATGCATTTGCAGAGTTTCTAAACGCTGTTATTAAGATTAACACTGGTGTTAATTGAAACTTATATGTGTTTTGAAAGTTTTCCTTCATTAATCTCAACAGCAATCTGATCAATTTTTTTATAACGTTGTCCAAAAGTTTTTCCAAAAGAAATGGCCAATTGCAGAAATTCTAAGAAAATATTAATGGCAAGTTATTGGATTATATCACTTAAAATTCTGATTTAATTGATGATAGCAATTTCATTTTACCAGTCAAATTAAAATACTTTTTTGTTTGTATGTAAAAGAACTCCTTTTAAAAACGATATGAGTATTTCTGAATGCTTATTATTTAATATACAAATATTTACTATGATTTTGAAGAAATAAAAACGTCTCGGAAAGTACATTTAGTGGATTTTGAAATTGACAAAATTTCAATGAAATATTAAATTTTTTAGTTTCTTTTTTCAAGCCCACCCTTAGATTCGTTCTTATTGCTCAACTCGTACTGAACTGAAAAATCGGCCTTGAACGACAAGCAGCACGTGCTGATTTCAGACTGCGTTTTCATAATAGTCAAGACAGTTAGGTTTATCTGCACAAATTAAAATTAAATCTTATGTTTGCGACCCTTCATCGCTGCAAATTTATTTTTGATGACCCTTTTAAATGGGCTTTTCCATGAACTTTCTTGAGTGTATAAAAAAACAAAAAAAGAAAATGACCGTTACACTTTCAAAAGCCTCCATTGCTTAAAATGTAACTTATATAATCAAATACGCTTTTCTCACATTCTGGTTTAACAGAATAATTATTTATCTTTTTCGTGTTCATCTACAGAAACACGTTTAATGAAATGTTTTTAAAACATGTGTGAAAATGCTAATTCTCGAAAATAGGTGCTTAGCCCAGTTCATGAAAGATGTTCTAATCGAAATCATGACTTTTTTTAAATGTTTGTAATTAAATCACAGAAAATTCCGCAATTAATGATTTTATTCAATTTTTCGATTAATGCTGTTAAAAATACTTAATCAAATCTCTTTCTTAATAAATGAATTATAGTAAAAACAAAATGGTGTAAATGTCTTACTAGAAATTTAAAATTAATAATTCTTCTGTTACATTTTATACATATATTTTCCCTATAAAGATAAAGATAATGGAAAATATTTGATTATTTTCATTTTTACTCTTATTTAATATCAAATGAAACCTACCAAGTGCTTTAAAATTATTCAGAAATTTCTGCATACATTTAAGTATTATTAATTAATACACAATGGCTCATTTTAAAAAGAAATGTATGCCTAATAAATTATATCGTAGTAAATATTATCCACAAACTTATAATAAAAACATAAACAAATATTGCGCATTATGATCTTTATTGAAGATGATTAATTCTAGAAATTTGGTTTCAATTTATCACATGCTATTTCTATATTTTCTAATATGTAAAAGATGAGAAATCTCATGATGTCAGATGCGGAGACATTTTGTCGTGTTGTCAAAGACTAGTTAGAAAATTAAAGAAACGAAGAATATATATCGTTCATTTTCGGATTGTGAAGTCCCCCGCACTTCTGCGCACGCCACGAAGCACTTATTTCGTCAAAAAAGGAATGAGAGGAAAGATGAAAGGGAAAGATTTTTAAATTTAAAATAGGGTGAACTGAGATTATTCGCAGATTAGAAGGCGTAATAACCCTCATCTTCCTGCTTACCACCCCTTAGTGAAGTGGGAGCATCGAAAGTGCTAGTCTCGGGATCTTCAATCGAACAGTATATATTGGTTATGAAAAATAATAAATCAATAGGGTGAATCCAAATCAATAGGGTTAACCAATCCAAAGCGGGTATGAAAGTAATTGCAAACACTCGAATAAAAGCCTTCACAAAAAGAACAAATCAGAAAAATACAGCAGAGGCTTTTATACTCACCATATCTTATAACTTCTAATAATATTAATAAAATATAATACGAAATTTACATGTGAGAACTTAAAAACTGTAAAATCGACATTTATAATAAAATTTTGAAAAGATAAATGCAGCTTGTATAAAATATATACTTTTTTGTTATGGTTTTAATTTTTAATAATTCATTTCAAAACAATCTTCGTGTAACAAGAAATATAAATTCCCAAACGAATAGAAACCAAGACATATCATTCAATATCAAATAGCTCTAATATAAGGAATAAGCAAGGCCAGATCATTTCGTTACGGATGACTGAATCTTATACGAAATATCATTTATCGATTATGATATAATTAAACCAATCAAAATTCTTGAGATATTGCATAAATTTAAATTTTAAATAAAGTTTAAACGCTCAGTGACTCTATTATCAGTAATCATATTATTAAAAAAATGCTTTGTTTCAGTAAAAAATATTATTATATTAATTGCAGATTAATCCTTTACACTTTAATTTAAAGCATACATTCTACGAGGGGTAACAGAAAATTAGAGAGATACATATCACGTTATGACTGAAGGCCTTTATAATATTATGAGTGAATTGTATGACCATCAAATTTGAAGTTTTAAAATATTTTGCTGAAGAATCTATTAAAGTTGGAATTGCATAAAATATTTAATTATTAAAATTTTAACGAACATTAAGATTGGCGAACCGGCTGGTCGCCAATCTTAATGTTCTGGTACTGGATCAGGTCTAAATTACGATCTGTGGTTGGATGAATGAAATGCGTGAATGAAGTCCGCCCCGTAAAAAGGGCTGTGACGTGTGTGTAGTTAAGTCGTACTCTTGGCCCTAGTTGGCGCTACTTTCGAAACAAGAGGCGCTCCCCCTTCAGGCTTAAATCGGCTGTCTTCGAACAGAGAGCTTGTCCATGGCAAGTGCCATAAGAAACAACAACAGTTATATTAAAGTCTCATTGTAAAACAACATTATGTATATTTTGGGAGAGTCCTCGTAATTTTGAATCGCTGTCAGATGACGAGGACTACACCTGAGCTGGCACCTCCTTCTCCACACCCCACTACACCAGCGGGTGGATTTTTAGCCCTGACGGATTTAACGTGCAACAGACACCCTTACACGACGTTTCTTCGGTAGAATCAAGTCTCGAACCTGAAAACCCTGCGGCTCAGGAACCGAGACCTTACCACCAGGCCACCGTGGCCCTTTTGGGTACAATATGGCCCATAGGACATGTTGAATACAGGACAATGGGGAACATAGGATATGTGGTCTGTACGCCATTGAAAGATAGTTCAAAACTGCTGAAAATGTAAGAAAACTATATTTTTTTTTTTTTAGCTTAAAGACTTTAACTTGAGAAAAGTTAATACATTTGATCGTTTTATTAGTCTAAAATTGGATCCTTAAGTAGAAATTAATATAATTTTTATTTTAAATCAAATTTACGATCGCATCTATAATAAAGAAAGTCTAAATTCTGTATGGATAGATTGCGCTAAAAATGAAATTAAAAAATCTTGGTTAAAATGTATATCTATACTTATAATAAAGCTCAATGTGTGTGTGTGTGTGTGTGTGTGTTGGCGCTCTACAGGCCAGGTCATTTGACATACAGCTATCAAATTTGGTACATGTATACCTTAGAGGTCGGGAATATGCACCTGGGGTCCCTTTTTTTGAAATTTTAATTAGAATTTTAATTATTAATTAAAAACTAACTTTCCCGCCAAAAAAATCTTCCATTTTCCCCACCGCCAACTTTTCCGCCAAAAAAAATCTTCCATTTTCCCCACCGCCAAATGATTTCTTTTTTCTCCCAACAGTAATGAGGCTAGGGTTAATATTTTTCGGCGGATTATTTTAAACGATTCTGTTTATTTTCTTAATGTTTTATGCATTTAAAATTAAACATTGTTAATTAGTCCATGTTTCAGATTCATTCTGAAGTACTTTTGAATTAAAATAACACAGAATAAAGGAAATTAAAAATGTATAATCTGCATAGCGTTACCCCAACTGGTGTAGAAAAATTCACGCATTTGCGTTACCGGAGCTGGCGAAGAAAATTCACGCATGCGCATTCTGATTGTTGCCATGACAACCACTTTCAACCGATGATTTAAATTATTTTTAGGTTAGTTGCATGCTTTTTTTAATTAAATTGTATTTATGTTAGTTATATATATTTTTTGTATATGCTTATAGTTTTATGTACATCGTTTTTTAAGTAGTTTTTTTAAACCTGTTTTAGACCGATTTAAACGATTCATTTTATTTTCTTAGTGTTTGATGCATTTAAAATTAAACATTGTTAATGAATCGATCTATTCATGATGAATCTGAGAAAATGTTGTTGACAAATTCTTGAGATATTGCATAAATTTAAATTTTAAATAAAGTTTAAACGCTCAGTGACTCTATTATCAGTAATCATATTATTAAAAAAATGCTTTGTTTCAGTAAAAAATATTATTATATTAATTGCAGATTAATCCTTTACACTTTAATTTAAAGCATACATTCTACGAGGGGTAACAGAAAATTAGAGAGATACATATCACGTTATGACTGAAGGCCTTTATAATATTATGAGTGAATTGTATGACCATCAAATTTGAAGTTTTAAAATATTTTGCTGAAGAATCTATTGAAGTTGGAATTGCATAAAATATTTAATTATTAAAATTTTAACGAACATTAAGATTGGCGAACCGGCTGGTCGCCAAAGGCGGCTAGTAAATATATAAATAAACGGATCAAAATTAATTTTATATACCCGAAATTTTTCCTTTTCAAGTTAGCGGTGATGTTTAATTCTTTCTAAATTTCAAAATATCAAAGAACAAAATTTCGGAGCAAATTGGATGAAAACACGGGCGGCTAACTAATAGTTTTCATTAAGACGGTTATGATAGTTGGTGAGATTTTTGCTTATTGGCATTGTTCCTCTAAGTGCACATTGTGCCAAAGTAAAAAAAAAAATAATAATAATAATTTTTAGCCACTTTTATTCAATTTTACTTCTTACACGATTATAAAGACTGAATTTTGTTATCTGTTTTTTTCCTGATGTTTAAATTCCAAATTTTCTGCTGTTATGCGTTCCCAATGATCAAATAATCTATTCAGAAAAGTGTCTTAATAGATCATTTCATTAAACGTTTCATTCTATTGAGAATTTCTTTTCGTAGTTAACTTTTGAGAAAAATGATAGCAAAATTTCATAATTATGATAATAAATTATAAACATCTAAAACGTCCAAATGTTAATGTATGCTTTTCATTAATGTTTTAATATATATATATATATATATATATAATCATCCACAATCTAGAAATGAAAATAAAAATTGTTAAACTTTTATGAACCAGCGGGAATAGTCTTCCCAAAACTTTCTTGCACATTCTCTGATAAACTTGTCATGCCAGAGAACGCCTTCCATGGAATTGGCGTACAATAGTTACGAAATATTAACTTTTGGCGTCAATTTTGCATTTTTACTGAATCTATTGTATCATACTTGGCAGGTTATTTGGCGATTAATCCATGGCATACGTAAATAATGCGCGAATATCGAATTTGAGCTTTAAACACATTTCTCTCAATTAATTGGAATAAAAAATTTGACACAAAAATGCACATGTAGTCACAAAATCCCATTCCAAATTTGATATCTTTAAGTCTTGCGTTGTTGAATGATCGAATTTACATGTTACTGAAAGTACAGACAGACAGGCAATAGCTCATACGCTCCAAAATTTAACAAACGTATACATTATAGATGTTAAATCTGTATAACGAATTTTATATATCTAGTTCTCTTCGTTTTATAATTATCGTGTTAACAAACATTCGGACAGACGGACTTTCTCTGAAAATTTGATAGAAATCTACAAATTTGGTAACGGTATACCAAATTTCAACCATCTAGCTTAAAGCATTTTTGAGTTATCTTTGTCACAGGCAAACAGACAAATAGACAGACATTTTCTGAAAACACGTTTTTCGAACTCAGAAAGGTCTAAACCGTGGAAATTCGTCAAAATTTCAGATTCGAATTTTTTGACGATTACTATAGCTTCTCTATATTATAAAAGAAAAAAAAGATAAGTAATAGATGTATAGAACTTATATATACAAAGTATAGAAGCCTAGAATCTATATTACAAACGATTACTATACCTTCTCTATACTACAAAAGAAAAAAACAGAGAAGTAATAGAAGGATAGAACTTATATATACAAAGTATAGAAGCATAGAATCTATATTACAAACGATTACTATACCTTCTCTATATTACAAAAGAGAAAAATAAGAAGTAATAGAAGTATAGAACTTATATATGCAAAATATACAAGCATAGAATCTATATTACAAACGATTACTATACCTTCTCTATATTACAAAAGAAAAAAAAAAGAGAAGTAATAGAAGTATAGAACTTATATATACAAAGTATAGAAGCATAGAATCTATATTACAAACGATTACTATACCTTCTCTATATTACAAAAGAAAAAAAAAAGATAAGTAATAGAAGTATAGAACTTATATATGCAAAATATACAAGCATAGAATCTATATTACAAACGATTACTATACCTTCTCTATATTACAAAAGAAAAAAAAAAGAGAAGTAATAGAAGTATAGAACTTATATATACAAAGTATAGAAGCATAGAATCTATATTACAAACGATTACTATACCTTCTCTATATTACAAAAGAAAAAAAAAAGAGAAGTAATAGAAGTATAGAACTTATATATGCAAAATATACAAGCATAGAATCTATATTACAAACGATTACTATACCTTCTCTATATTACAAAAGAAAAAAAAAAGATAAGTAATAGAAGTATAGAACTTATATATACAAAGTATAGAAGCATAGAATCTATATTACAAACGATTACTATACCTTCTCTATATTACAAAAGAAAAAAACAGAGAAGTAATAGATGTATAGAACTTATATATGCAAAGTATAGAAGCATAGAATCTATATTACAAACGATTACTATACCTTCTCTATATTACAAAAGAGAAAAAAAAGAGAAGTAATAGAAGTATAGAACTTATATATACAAAGTATAGAAGCATAGAATCTATATTACAAACGATTACTATACCTTCTCTATATTACAAAAGAAAAAAAAAAGAGAAGTAATAGAAGTATAGAACTTATATATACAAAGTATAGAAGCATAGAATCTATATTACAAACGATTACTATACCTTCTCTATATTACAAAAGAAAAAAAAAAGAGAAGTAATAGAAGTATAGAACTTATATATACAAAGTATAGAAGCATAGAATCTATATTACAAACGATTACTATACCTTCTCTATATTACAAAAGAAAAAAACAGAGAAGTAATAGATGTATAGAACTTATATATGCAAAGTATAGAAGCATAGAATCTATATTACAAACGATTACTATACCTTCTCTATATTACAAAAGAAAAAAACAGAGAAGTAATAGATGTATAGAACTTATATATGCAAAGTATAGAAGCATAGAATCTATATTACAAACGATTACTATACCTTCTCTATATTACAAAAGAAAAAAACAGAGAAGTAATAGATGTATAGAACTTATATATGCAAAGTATAGAAGCATAGAATCTATATTACAAACGATTACTATACCTTCTCTATATTACAAAAGAAAAAAACAGAGAAGTAATAGATGTATAGAACTTATATATACAAAGTATAGAAGCATAGAATCTATATTACAAACGATTACTATACCTTCTCTATATTACAAAAGAAAAAAACAGAGAAGTAATAGATGTATAGAACTTATATATGCAAAGTATAGAAGCATAGAATCTATATTACAAACGATTACTATACCTTCTCTATATTACAAAAGAAAAAAACAGAGAAGTAATAGATGTATAGAACTTATATATGCAAAGTATAGAAGCATAGAATCTATATTACAAACGATTACTATACCTTCTCTATATTACAAAAGAAAAAAACAGAGAAGTAATAGATGTATAGAACTTATATATGCAAAGTATAGAAGCATAGAATCTATATTACAAACGATTACTATACCTTCTCTATATTACAAAAGAAAAAAACAGAGAAGTAATAGATGTATAGAACTTATATATACAAAGTATAGAAGCATAGAATCTATATTACAAACGATTACTATACCTTCTCTATATTACAAAAGAAAAAAACAGAGAAGTAATAGATGTATAGAACTTATATATGCAAAGTATAGAAGCATAGAATCTATATTACAAACGATTACTATACCTTATCTATATTACAAAAGAGAAAAAAAAGAGAAGTAATAGAAGTATAGAACTTATATATACAAAGTATAGAAGCATAGAATCTATATTACAAACGATTACTATACCTTCTCTATATTACAAAAGAAAAAAAAAAGAGAAGTAATAGAAGTATAGAACTTATATATACAAAGTATAGAAGCATAGAATCTATATTACAAACGATTACTATACCTTCTCTATATTACAAAAGAAAAAAAAAAGAGAAGTAATAGAAGTATAGAACTTATATATACAAAGTATAGAAGCATAGAATCTATATTACAAACGATTACTATACCTTCTCTATATTACAAAAGAAAAAAAAAAGAGAAGTAATAGAAGTATAGAACTTATATATACAAAGTATAGAAGCATAGAATCTATATTACAAACGATTACTATACCTTCTCTATATTACAAAAGAAAAAAACAGAGAAGTAATAGATGTATAGAACTTATATATGCAAAGTATAGAAGCATAGAATCTATATTACAAACGATTACTATACCTTCTCTATATTACAAAAGAAAAAAACAGAGAAGTAATAGATGTATAGAACTTATATATGCAAAGTATAGAAGCATAGAATCTATATTACAAACGATTACTATACCTTCTCTATATTACAAAAGAAAAAAACAGAGAAGTAATAGATGTATAGAACTTATATATACAAAGTATAGAAGCATAGAATCTATATTACAAACGATTACTATACCTTCTCTATATTACAAAAGAAAAAAACAGAGAAGTAATAGATGTATAGAACTTATATATGCAAAGTATAGAAGCATAGAATCTATATTACAAACGATTACTATACCTTCTCTATATTACAAAAGAGAAAAAAAAGAGAAGTAATAGAAGTATAGAACTTATATATACAAAGTATAGAAGCATAGAATCTATATTACAAACGATTACTATACCTTCTCTATATTACAAAAGAAAAAAAAAAGAGAAGTAATAGAAGTATAGAACTTATATATACAAAGTATAGAAGCATAGAATCTATATTACAAACGATTACTATACCTTCTCTATATTACAAAAGAAAAAAAAAAGAGAAGTAATAGAAGTATAGAACTTATATATACAAAGTATAGAAGCATAGAATCTATATTACAAACGATTACTATACCTTCTCTATATTACAAAAGAAAAAAACAGAGAAGTAATAGATGTATAGAACTTATATATGCAAAGTATAGAAGCATAGAATCTATATTACAAACGATTACTATACCTTCTCTATATTACAAAAGAAAAAAACAGAGAAGTAATAGATGTATAGAACTTATATATGCAAAGTATAGAAGCATAGAATCTATATTACAAACGATTACTATACCTTCTCTATATTACAAAAGAAAAAAAAAGAGAAGTAATAGAAGTATAGAACTTATATATACAAAGTATAGAAGCCTAGAATCTATATTACAAACGATTACTATACCTTCTCTATATTACAAAAGAAAAAAACAGAGAAGTAATAGATGTATAGAACTTATATATGCAAAGTATAGAAGCATAGAATCTATATTACAAACGATTACTATACCTTCTCTATATTACAAAAGAAAAAAACAGAGAAGTAATAGATGTATAGAACTTATATATGCAAAGTATGGAAGCATAGAATCTATATTACAAACGATTACTATACCTTCTCTATATTACAAAAGAAAAAAACAGAGAAGTAATAGATGTATAGAACTTATATATGCAAAGTATAGAAGCATAGAATCTATATTACAAACGATTACTATACCTTCTCTATATTACAAAAGAAAAAAAAAGAGAAGTAATAGAAGTATAGAACTTATATATACAAAGTATAGAAGCATAGAATCTATATTACAAACGATTACTATACCTTCTCTATATTACAAAAGAAAAAAAAAAGAGAAGTAATAGAAGTATAGAACTTATATATACAAAGTATAGAAGCCTAGAATCTATATTACAAACGATTACTATACCTTCTCTATACTACAAAAGAAAAAAACAGAGAAGTAATAGAAGTATAGAACTTATATATACAAAGTATAGAAGCCTAGAATCTATATTACAAACGATTACTATACCTTCTCTATATTACAAAAGAAAAAAACAGAGAAGTAATAGATGTATAGAACTTATATATGCAAAGTATAGAAGCATAGAATCTATATTACAAACGATTACTATACCTTCTCTATATTACAAAAGAAAAAAACAGAGAAGTAATAGATGTATAGAACTTATATATGCAAAGTATAGAAGCATAGAATCTATATTACAAACGATTACTATACCTTCTCTATATTACAAAAGAAAAAAACAGAGAAGTAATAGATGTATAGAACTTATATATGCAAAGTATAGAAGCATAGAATCTATATTACAAACGATTACTATACCTTCTCTATATTACAAAAGAAAAAAAAAGAGAAGTAATAGAAGTATAGAACTTATATATACAAAGTATAGAAGCATAGAATCTATATTACAAACGATTACTATACCTTCTCTATATTACAAAAGAAAAAAACAGAGAAGTAATAGATGTATAGAACTTATATATGCAAAGTATAGAAGCATAGAATCTATATTACAAACGATTACTATACCTTCTCTATATTACAAAAGAAAAAAACAGAGAAGTAATAGATGTATAGAACTTATATATGCAAAGTATAGAAGCATAGAATCTATATTACAAACGATTACTATACCTTCTCTATATTACAAAAGAAAAAAACAGAGAAGTAATAGATGTATAGAACTTATATATGCAAAGTATAGAAGCATAGAATCTATATTACAAACGATTACTATACCTTCTCTATATTACAAAAGAAAAAAAAAGAGAAGTAATAGAAGTATAGAACTTATATATACAAAGTATAGAAGCATAGAATCTATATTACAAACGATTACTATACCTTCTCTATATTACAAAAGAAAAAAACAGAGAAGTAATAGATGTATAGAACTTATATATGCAAAGTATAGAAGCATAGAATCTATATTACAAACGATTACTATACCTTCTCTATATTACAAAAGAAAAAAACAGAGAAGTAATAGATGTATAGAACTTATATATGCAAAGTATAGAAGCATAGAATCTATATTACAAACGATTACTATACCTTCTCTATATTACAAAAGAAAAAAACAGAGAAGTAATAGATGTATAGAACTTATATATGCAAAGTATAGAAGCATAGAATCTATATTACAAACGATTACTATACCTTCTCTATATTACAAAAGAAAAAAAAAGAGAAGTAATAGAAGTATAGAACTTATATATACAAAGTATAGAAGCATAGAATCTATATTACAAACGATTACTATACCTTCTCTATATTACAAAAGAAAAAAAAAAGAGAAGTAATAGAAGTATAGAACTTATATATACAAAGTATAGAAGCCTAGAATCTATATTACAAACGATTACTATACCTTCTCTATACTACAAAAGAAAAAAACAGAGAAGTAATAGAAGGATAGAACTTATATATACAAAGTATAGAAGCATAGAATCTATATTACAAACGATTACTATACCTTCTCTATATTACAAAAGAGAAAAATAAGAAGTAATAGAAGTATAGAACTTATATATGCAAAATATACAAGCATAGAATCTATATTACAAACGATTACTATACCTTCTCTATATTACAAAAGAAAAAAAAAAGAGAAGTAATAGATGTATAGAACTTATATATACAAAGTATAGAAGCCTAGAATCTATATTACAAACGATTACTATACCTTCTCTATATTACAAAAGAAAAAAAAAAGAGAAGTAATAGAAGTATAGAACTTATATATACAAAGTATAGAAGCCTAGAATCTATATTACAAACGATTACTATACCTTCTCTATACTACAAAAGAAAAAAACAGAGAAGTAATAGAAGGATAGAACTTATATATACAAAGTATAGAAGCATAGAATCTATATTACAAACGATTACTATACCTTCTCTATATTACAAAAGAAAAAAAAAAGAGAAGTAATAGAAGTATAGAACTTATATATACAAAGTATAGAAGCCTAGAATCTATATTACAAACGATTACTATACCTTCTCTATACTACAAAAGAAAAAAACAGAGAAGTAATAGAAGGATAGAACTTATATATACAAAGTATAGAAGCATAGAATCTATATTACAAACGATTACTATACCTTCTCTATATTACAAAAGAAAAAAAAAGAGAAGTAATAGAAGTATAGAACTTATATATACAAAGTATAGAAGCATAGAATCTATATTACAAACGATTACTATACCTTCTCTATATTACAAAAGAAAAAAAAAAGAGAAGTAATAGATGTATAGAACTTATATATACAAAGTATAGAAGCCTAGAATCTATATTACAAACGATTACTATACCTTCTCTATACTACAAAAGAAAAAAACAGAGAAGTAATAGAAGGATAGAACTTATATATACAAAGTATAGAAGCATAGAATCTATATTACAAACGATTACTATACCTTCTCTATATTACAAAAGAGAAAAATAAGAAGTAATAGAAGTATAGAACTTATATATGCAAAATATACAAGCATAGAATCTATATTACAAACGATTACTATACCTTCTCTATATTACAAAAGAAAAAAAAAAGAGAAGTAATAGAAGTATAGAACTTATATATACAAAGTATAGAAGCATAGAATCTATATTACAAACGATTACTATACCTTCTCTATATTACAAAAGAAAAAAAAAGAGAAGTAATAGAAGTATAGAACTTATATATACAAAGTATAGAAGCCTAGAATCTATATTACAAACGATTACTATACCTTCTCTATACTACAAAAGAAAAAAAAAGAGAAGTAATAGAAGTATAGAACTTATATATACAAAGTATAGAAGCATAGAATCTATATTACAAACGATTACTATACCTTCTCTATATTACAAAAGAAAAAAAAAAGAGAAGTAATAGAAGTATAGAACTTATATATACAAAGTATAGAAGCATAGAATCTATATTACAAACGATTACTATACCTTCTCTATACTACAAAAGAAAAAAAAAGAGAAGTAATAGAAGGATAGAACTTATATATACAAAGTATAGAAGCCTAGAATCTATATTACAAACGATTACTATACCTTCTCTATACTACAAAAGAAAAAAAAAGAGAAGTAATAGAAGTATAGAACTTATATATACAAAGTATAGAAGCATAGAATCTATATTACAAACGATTACTATACCTTCTCTATATTACAAAAGAAAAAAACAGAGAAGTAATAGAAGGATAGAACTTATATATACAAAGTATAGAAGCATAGAATCTATATTACAAACGATTACTATACCTTCTCTATATTACAAAAGAAAAAAAAGATAAGTAATAGAAGTATAGAACTTATATATACAAAGTATAGAAGCCTAGAATCTATATTACAAACGATTACTATACCTTCTCTATACTACAAAAGAAAAAAAAAGAGAAGTAATAGAAGGATAGAACTTATATATACAAAGTATAGAAGCCTAGAATCTATATTACAAACGATTACTATACCTTCTCTATACTACAAAAGAAAAAAAAAGAGAAGTAATAGAAGTATAGAACTTATATATACAAAGTATAGAAGCATAGAATCTATATTACAAACGATTACTATACCTTCTCTATATTACAAAAGAAAAAAACAGAGAAGTAATAGAAGGATAGAACTTATATATACAAAGTATAGAAGCCTAGAATCTATATTACAAACGATTACTATACCTTCTCTATACTACAAAAGAAAAAAAAAGAGAAGTAATAGAAGTATAGAACTTATATATACAAAGTATAGAAGCATAGAATCTATATTACAAACGATTACTATACCTTCTCTATATTACAAAAGAAAAAAACAGAGAAGTAATAGAAGGATAGAACTTATATATACAAAGTATAGAAGCCTAGAATCTATATTACAAACGATTACTATACCTTCTTTATACTACAAAAGAAAAAAAAAGAGAAGTAATAGAAGTATAGAACTTATATATACAAAGTATAGAAGCATAGAATCTATATTACAAACGATTACTATACCTTCTCTATATTACAAAAGAAAAAAACAGAGAAGTAATAGAAGGATAGAACTTATATATACAAAGTATAGAAGCCTAGAATCTATATTACAAACGATTACTATACCTTCTCTATACTACAAAAGAAAAAAAAAGAGAAGTAATAGAAGTATAGAACTTATATATACAAAGTATAGAAGCATAGAATCTATATTACAAACGATTACTATACCTTCTCTATATTACAAAAGAAAAAAACAGAGAAGTAATAGAAGGATAGAACTTATATATACAAAGTATAGAAGCCTAGAATCTATATTACAAACGATTACTATACCTTCTCTATATTACAAAAGAAAAAAACAGAGAAGTAATAGAAGGATAGAACTTATATATACAAAGTATAGAAGCCTAGAATCTATATTACAAACGATTACTATACCTTCTCTATATTACAAAAGAAAAAAAAAAGAGAAGTAATAGATGTATAGAACTTATATATACAAAGTATAGAAGCCTAGAATCTATATTACAAACGATTACTATACCTTCTCTATATTACAAAAGAAAAAAACAGAGAAGTAATAGAAGGATAGAACTTATATATACAAAGTATAGAAGCCTAGAATCTATATTACAAACGATTACTATACCTTCTCTATATTACAAAAGAAAAAAAAAGAGAAGTAATAGATGTATAGAACTTATATATACAAAGTATAGAAGCCTAGAATCTATATTACAAACGATTACTATACCTTCTCTATACTACAAAAGAAAAAAACAGAGAAGTAATAGAAGGATAGAACTTATATATACAAAGTATAGAAGCCTAGAATCTATATTACAAACGATTACTATACCTTCTCTATATTACAAAAGAAAAAAAAAAGAGAAGTAATAGATGTATAGAACTTATATATACAAAGTATAGAAGCCTAGAATCTATATTACAAACGATTACTATACCTTCTCTATACTACAAAAGAAAAAAACAGAGAAGTAATAGAAGGATAGAACTTATATATACAAAGTATAGAAGCATAGAATCTATGTTACAAACGATTACTATACCTTCTCTATATTACAAAAGAGAAAAATAAGAAGTAATAGAAGTATAGAACTTATATATGCAAAATATACAAGCATAGAATCTATATTACAAACGATTACTATACCTTCTCTATATTACAAAAGAAAAAAAAAAGAGAAGTAATAGAAGTATAGAACTTATATATACAAAGTATAGAAGCATAGAATCTATATTACAAACGATTACTATACCTTCTCTATATTACAAAAGAAAAAAACAGAGAAGTAATAGAAGGATAGAACTTATATATACAAAGTATAGAAGCATAGAATCTATATTACAAACGATTACTATACCTTCTCTATATTACAAAAGAAAAAAAAGATAAGTAATAGAAGTATAGAACTTATATATACAAAGTATAGAAGCCTAGAATCTATATTACAAACGATTACTATACCTTCTCTATACTACAAAAGAAAAAAAAAGAGAAGTAATAGAAGGATAGAACTTATATATACAAAGTATAGAAGCCTAGAATCTATATTACAAACGATTACTATACCTTCTCTATACTACAAAAGAAAAAAAAAGAGAAGTAATAGAAGTATAGAACTTATATATACAAAGTATAGAAGCATAGAATCTATATTACAAACGATTACTATACCTTCTCTATATTACAAAAGAAAAAAACAGAGAAGTAATAGAAGGATAGAACTTATATATACAAAGTATAGAAGCCTAGAATCTATATTACAAACGATTACTATACCTTCTCTATACTACAAAAGAAAAAAAAAGAGAAGTAATAGAAGTATAGAACTTATATATACAAAGTATAGAAGCATAGAATCTATATTACAAACGATTACTATACCTTCTCTATATTACAAAAGAAAAAAACAGAGAAGTAATAGAAGGATAGAACTTATATATACAAAGTATAGAAGCATAGAATCTATATTACAAACGATTACTATACCTTCTCTATATTACAAAAGAAAAAAACAGAGAAGTAATAGAAGGATAGAACTTATATATACAAAGTATAGAAGCCTAGAATCTATATTACAAACGATTACTATACCTTCTCTATACTACAAAAGAAAAAAAAAGAGAAGTAATAGAAGTATAGAACTTATATATACAAAGTATAGAAGCATAGAATCTATATTACAAACGATTACTATACCTTCTCTATATTACAAAAGAAAAAAACAGAGAAGTAATAGAAGGATAGAACTTATATATACAAAGTATAGAAGCCTAGAATCTATATTACAAACGATTACTATACCTTCTCTATATTACAAAAGAAAAAAACAGAGAAGTAATAGAAGGATAGAACTTATATATACAAAGTATAGAAGCCTAGAATCTATATTACAAACGATTACTATACCTTCTCTATACTACAAAAGAAAAAAAAAGAGAAGTAATAGAAGTATAGAACTTATATATACAAAGTATAGAAGCATAGAATCTATATTACAAACGATTACTATACCTTCTCTATATTACAAAAGAAAAAAACAGAGAAGTAATAGAAGGATAGAACTTATATATACAAAGTATAGAAGCCTAGAATCTATATTACAAACGATTACTATACCTTCTCTATACTACAAAAGAAAAAAAAAGAGAAGTAATAGAAGTATAGAACTTATATATACAAAGTATAGAAGCATAGAATCTATATTACAAACGATTACTATACCTTCTCTATATTACAAAAGAAAAAAACAGAGAAGTAATAGAAGGATAGAACTTATATATACAAAGTATAGAAGCCTAGAATCTATATTACAAACGATTACTATACCTTCTCTATACTACAAAAGAAAAAAAAAGAGAAGTAATAGAAGTATAGAACTTATATATACAAAGTATAGAAGCATAGAATCTATATTACAAACGATTACTATACCTTCTCTATATTACAAAAGAAAAAAACAGAGAAGTAATAGAAGGATAGAACTTATATATACAAAGTATAGAAGCCTAGAATCTATATTACAAACGATTACTATACCTTCTCTATATTACAAAAGAAAAAAACAGAGAAGTAATAGAAGGATAGAACTTATATATACAAAGTATAGAAGCCTAGAATCTATATTACAAACGATTACTATACCTTCTCTATATTACAAAAGAAAAAAACAGAGAAGTAATAGAAGGATAGAACTTATATATACAAAGTATAGAAGCCTAGAATCTATATTACAAACGATTACTATACCTTCTCTATATTACAAAAGAAAAAAACAGAGAAGTAATAGAAGGATAGAACTTATATATACAAAGTATAGAAGCCTAGAATCTATATTACAAACGATTACTATACCTTCTCTATATTACAAAAGAAAAAAACAGAGAAGTAATAGAAGGATAGAACTTATATATACAAAGTATAGAAGCCTAGAATCTATATTACAAACGATTACTATACCTTCTCTATATTACAAAAGAAAAAAACAGAGAAGTAATAGAAGGATAGAACTTATATATACAAAGTATAGAAGCCTAGAATCTATATTACAAACGATTACTATACCTTCTCTATATTACAAAAGAAAAAAACAGAGAAGTAATAGAAGGATAGAACTTATATATACAAAGTATAGAAGCCTAGAATCTATATTACAAACGATTACTATACCTTCTCTATATTACAAAAGAAAAAAACAGAGAAGTAATAGAAGGATAGAACTTATATATACAAAGTATAGAAGCCTAGAATCTATATTACAAACGATTACTATACCTTCTCTATATTACAAAAGAAAAAAACAGAGAAGTAATAGAAGGATAGAACTTATATATACAAAGTATAGAAGCCTAGAATCTATATTACAAACGATTACTATACCTTCTCTATATTACAAAAGAAAAAAACAGAGAAGTAATAGAAGGATAGAACTTATATATACAAAGTATAGAAGCCTAGAATCTATATTACAAACGATTACTATACCTTCTCTATATTACAAAAGAAAAAAACAGAGAAGTAATAGAAGGATAGAACTTATATATACAAAGTATAGAAGCCTAGAATCTATATTACAAACGATTACTATACCTTCTCTATATTACAAAAGAAAAAAACAGAGAAGTAATAGAAGGATAGAACTTATATATACAAAGTATAGAAGCCTAGAATCTATATTACAAACGATTACTATACCTTCTCTATATTACAAAAGAAAAAAACAGAGAAGTAATAGAAGGATAGAACTTATATATACAAAGTATAGAAGCCTAGAATCTATATTACAAACGATTACTATACCTTCTCTATACTACAAAAGAAAAAAAAAGAGAAGTAATAGAAGTATAGAACTTATATATACAAAGTATAGAAGCATAGAATCTATATTACAAACGATTACTATACCTTCTCTATATTACAAAAGAAAAAAACAGAGAAGTAATAGAAGGATAGAACTTATATATACAAAGTATAGAAGCCTAGAATCTATATTACAAACGATTACTATACCTTCTCTATATTACAAAAGAAAAAAACAGAGAAGTAATAGAAGGATAGAACTTATATATACAAAGTATAGAAGCATAGAATCTATATTACAAACGATTACTATACCTTCTCTATATTACAAAAGAAAAAAACAGAGAAGTAATAGAAGGATAGAACTTATATATACAAAGTATAGAAGCCTAGAATCTATATTACAAACGATTACTATACCTTCTCTATATTACAAAAGAAAAAAACAGAGAAGTAATAGAAGTATAGAACTTATATATACAAAGTATAGAAGCCTAGAATCTATATTACAAACGATTACTATACCTTCTCTATACTACAAAAGAAAAAAAAAGAGAAGTAATAGAAGTATAGAACTTATATATACAAAGTATAGAAGCATAGAATCTATATTACAAACGATTACTATACCTTCTCTATATTACAAAAGAAAAAAACAGAGAAGTAATAGAAGGATAGAACTTATATATACAAAGTATAGAAGCCTAGAATCTATATTACAAACGATTACTATACCTTCTCTATACTACAAAAGAAAAAAAAAGAGAAGTAATAGAAGTATAGAACTTATATATACAAAGTATAGAAGCATAGAATCTATATTACAAACGATTACTATACCTTCTCTATACTACAAAAGAAAAAAACAGAGAAGTAATAGAAGGATAGAACTTATATATACAAAGTATAGAAGCCTAGAATCTATATTACAAACGATTACTATACCTTCTCTATACTACAAAAGAAAAAAAAAGAGAAGTAATAGAAGTATAGAACTTATATATACAAAGTATAGAAGCATAGAATCTATATTACAAACGATTACTATACCTTCTCTATATTACAAAAGAAAAAAACAGAGAAGTAATAGGAGGATAGAACTTATATATACAAAGTATAGAAGCCTAGAATCTATGTTACAAACGATTACTATACCTTCTCTATATTACAAAAGAAAAAAACAGAGAAGTAATAGAAGGATAGAACTTATATATACAAAGTATAGAAGCCTAGAATCTATATTACAAACGATTACTATACCTTCTCTATACTACAAAAGAAAAAAAAAGAGAAGTAATAGAAGTATAGAACTTATATATACAAAGTATAGAAGCCTAGAATCTATATTACAAACGATTACTATACCTTCTCTATACTACAAAAGAAAAAAAAAGAGAAGTAATAGAAGTATAGAACTTATATATACAAAGTATAGAAGCATAGAATCTATATTACAAACGATTACTATACCTTCTCTATATTACAAAAGAAAAAAACAGAGAAGTAATAGAAGGATAGAACTTATATATACAAAGTATAGAAGCATAGAATCTATATTACAAACGATTACTATACCTTCTCTATATTACAAAAGAAAAAAACAGAGAAGTAATAGAAGGATAGAACTTATATATACAAAGTATAGAAGCCTAGAATCTATATTACAAACGATTACTATACCTTCTCTATACTACAAAAGAAAAAAAAAGAGAAGTAATAGAAGTATAGAACTTATATATACAAAGTATAGAAGCATAGAATCTATATTACAAACGATTACTATACCTTCTCTATATTACAAAAGAAAAAAACAGAGAAGTAATAGAAGGATAGAACTTATATATACAAAGTATAGAAGCCTAGAATCTATATTACAAACGATTACTATACCTTCTCTATACTACAAAAGAAAAAAAAAGAGAAGTAATAGAAGTATAGAACTTATATATACAAAGTATAGAAGCATAGAATCTATATTACAAACGATTACTATACCTTCTCTATATTACAAAAGAAAAAAACAGAGAAGTAATAGAAGGATAGAACTTATATATACAAAGTATAGAAGCCTAGAATCTATATTACAAACGATTACTATACCTTCTCTATATTACAAAAGAAAAAAACAGAGAAGTAATAGAAGGATAGAACTTATATATACAAAGTATAGAAGCCTAGAATCTATATTACAAACGATTACTATACCTTCTCTATACTACAAAAGAAAAAAAAAGAGAAGTAATAGAAGTATAGAACTTATATATACAAAGTATAGAAGCATAGAATCTATATTACAAACGATTACTATACCTTCTCTATATTACAAAAGAAAAAAACAGAGAAGTAATAGAAGGATAGAACTTATATATACAAAGTATAGAAGCCTAGAATCTATATTACAAACGATTACTATACCTTCTCTATATTACAAAAGAAAAAAACAGAGAAGTAATAGAAGTATAGAACTTATATATACAAAGTATAGAAGCCTAGAATCTATATTACAAACGATTACTATACCTTCTCTATATTACAAAAGAAAAAAACAGAGAAGTAATAGAAGGATAGAACTTATATATACAAAGTATAGAAGCCTAGAATCTATATTACAAACGATTACTATACCTTCTCTATATTACAAAAGAAAAAAACAGAGAAGTAATAGAAGGATAGAACTTATATATACAAAGTATAGAAGCCTAGAATCTATATTACAAACGATTACTATACCTTCTCTATATTACAAAAGAAAAAAACAGAGAAGTAATAGAAGGATAGAACTTATATATACAAAGTATAGAAGCCTAGAATCTATATTACAAACGATTACTATACCTTCTCTATATTACAAAAGAAAAAAACAGAGAAGTAATAGAAGGATAGAACTTATATATACAAAGTATAGAAGCCTAGAATCTATATTACAAACGATTACTATACCTTCTCTATATTACAAAAGAAAAAAACAGAGAAGTAATAGAAGGATAGAACTTATATATACAAAGTATAGAAGCCTAGAATCTATATTACAAACGATTACTATACCTTCTCTATATTACAAAAGAAAAAAACAGAGAAGTAATAGAAGGATAGAACTTATATATACAAAGTATAGAAGCCTAGAATCTATATTACAAACGATTACTATACCTTCTCTATATTACAAAAGAAAAAAACAGAGAAGTAATAGAAGGATAGAACTTATATATACAAAGTATAGAAGCCTAGAATCTATATTACAAACGATTACTATACCTTCTCTATATTACAAAAGAAAAAAACAGAGAAGTAATAGAAGGATAGAACTTATATATACAAAGTATAGAAGCCTAGAATCTATATTACAAACGATTACTATACCTTCTCTATATTACAAAAGAAAAAAACAGAGAAGTAATAGAAGGATAGAACTTATATATACAAAGTATAGAAGCCTAGAATCTATATTACAAACGATTACTATACCTTCTCTATATTACAAAAGAAAAAAACAGAGAAGTAATAGAAGGATAGAACTTATATATACAAAGTATAGAAGCCTAGAATCTATATTACAAACGATTACTATACCTTCTCTATATTACAAAAGAAAAAAACAGAGAAGTAATAGAAGGATAGAACTTATATATACAAAGTATAGAAGCCTAGAATCTATATTACAAACGATTACTATACCTTCTCTATACTACAAAAGAAAAAAAAAGAGAAGTAATAGAAGTATAGAACTTATATATACAAAGTATAGAAGCATAGAATCTATATTACAAACGATTACTATACCTTCTCTATATTACAAAAGAAAAAAACAGAGAAGTAATAGAAGGATAGAACTTATATATACAAAGTATAGAAGCCTAGAATCTATATTACAAACGATTACTATACCTTCTCTATACTACAAAAGAAAAAAAAAGAGAAGTAATAGAAGTATAGAACTTATATATACAAAGTATAGAAGCATAGAATCTATATTACAAACGATTACTATACCTTCTCTATATTACAAAAGAAAAAAACAGAGAAGTAATAGAAGGATAGAACTTATATATACAAAGTATAGAAGCCTAGAATCTATATTACAAACGATTACTATACCTTCTCTATACTACAAAAGAAAAAAAAAGAGAAGTAATAGAAGTATAGAACTTATATATACAAAGTATAGAAGCATAGAATCTATATTACAAACGATTACTATACCTTCTCTATATTACAAAAGAAAAAAACAGAGAAGTAATAGAAGGATAGAACTTATATATACAAAGTATAGAAGCCTAGAATCTATATTACAAACGATTACTATACCTTCTCTATACTACAAAAGAAAAAAAAAGAGAAGTAATAGAAGTATAGAACTTATATATACAAAGTATAGAAGCATAGAATCTATATTACAAACGATTACTATACCTTCTCTATATTACAAAAGAAAAAAACAGAGAAGTAATAGAAGGATAGAACTTATATATACAAAGTATAGAAGCCTAGAATCTATATTACAAACGATTACTATACCTTCTCTATACTACAAAAGAAAAAAAAAGAGAAGTAATAGAAGTATAGAACTTATATATACAAAGTATAGAAGCATAGAATCTATATTACAAACGATTACTATACCTTCTCTATATTACAAAAGAAAAAAACAGAGAAGTAATAGAAGGATAGAACTTATATATACAAAGTATAGAAGCCTAGAATCTATATTACAAACGATTACTATACCTTCTCTATATTACAAAAGAAAAAAACAGAGAAGTAATAGAAGGATAGAACTTATATATACAAAGTATAGAAGCCTAGAATCTATATTACAAACGATTACTATACCTTCTCTATATTACAAAAGAAAAAAAAAAGAGAAGTAATAGATGTATAGAACTTATATATACAAAGTATAGAAGCCTAGAATCTATATTACAAACGATTACTATACCTTCTCTATATTACAAAAGAAAAAAACAGAGAAGTAATAGAAGGATAGAACTTATATATACAAAGTATAGAAGCCTAGAATCTATATTACAAACGATTACTATACCTTCTCTATATTACAAAAGAAAAAAAAAGAGAAGTAATAGATGTATAGAACTTATATATACAAAGTATAGAAGCCTAGAATCTATATTACAAACGATTACTATACCTTCTCTATACTACAAAAGAAAAAAACAGAGAAGTAATAGAAGGATAGAACTTATATATACAAAGTATAGAAGCCTAGAATCTATATTACAAACGATTACTATACCTTCTCTATATTACAAAAGAAAAAAAAAAGAGAAGTAATAGATGTATAGAACTTATATATACAAAGTATAGAAGCCTAGAATCTATATTACAAACGATTACTATACCTTCTCTATACTACAAAAGAAAAAAACAGAGAAGTAATAGAAGGATAGAACTTATATATGCAAAATATACAAGCATAGAATCTATATTACAAACGATTACTATACCTTCTCTATATTACAAAAGAGAAAAATAAGAAGTAATAGAAGTATAGAACTTATATATGCAAAATATACAAGCATAGAATCTATATTACAAACGATTACTATACCTTCTCTATATTACAAAAGAAAAAAAAAAGAGAAGTAATAGAAGTATAGAACTTATATATACAAAGTATAGAAGCCTAGAATCTATATTACAAACGATTACTATACCTTCTCTATATTACAAAAGAGAAAAATAAGAAGTAATAGAAGTATAGAACTTATATATGCAAAATATACAAGCATAGAATCTATATTACAAACGATTACTATACCTTCTCTATATTACAAAAGAAAAAAAAAAGAGAAGTAATAGAAGTATAGAACTTATATATACAAAGTATAGAAGCATAGAATCTATGTTACAAACGATTACTATACCTTCTCTATATTACAAAAGAGAAAAATAAGAAGTAATAGAAGTATAGAACTTATATATGCAAAATATACAAGCATAGAATCTATATTACAAACGATTACTATACCTTCTCTATATTACAAAAGAAAAAAAAAAGAGAAGTAATAGAAGTATAGAACTTATATATACAAAGTATAGAAGCCTAGAATCTATATTACAAACGATTACTATACCTTCTCTATATTACAAAAGAGAAAAATAAGAAGTAATAGAAGTATAGAACTTATATATGCAAAATATACAAGCATAGAATCTATATTACAAACGATTACTATACCTTCTCTATACTACAAAAGAAAAAAACAGAGAAGTAATAGAAGGATAGAACTTATATATACAAAGTATAGAAGCCTAGAATCTATATTACAAACGATTACTATACCTTCTCTATATTACAAAAGAAAAAAAAAAGAGAAGTAATAGATGTATACAACTTATATATACAAAGTATAGAAGCCTAGAATCTATATTACAAACGATTACTATACCTTCTCTATATTACAAAAGAGAAAAATAAGAAGTAATAGAAGTATAGAACTTATATATGCAAAATATACAAGCATAGAATCTATATTACAAACGATTACTATACCTTCTCTATATTACAAAAGAGAAAAATAAGAAGTAATAGAAGTATAGAACTTATATATGCAAAATATACAAGCATAGAATCTATATTACAAACGATTACTATACCTTCTCTATACTACAAAAGAAAAAAACAGAGAAGTAATAGAAGGATAGAACTTATATATACAAAGTATAGAAGCCTAGAATCTATATTACAAACGATTACTATACCTTCTCTATATTACAAAAGAGAAAAATAAGAAGTAATAGAAGTATAGAACTTATATATGCAAAATATACAAGCATAGAATCTATATTACAAACGATTACTATACCTTCTCTATATTACAAAAGAGAAAAATAAGAAGTAATAGAAGTATAGAACTTATATATGCAAAATATACAAGCATAGAATCTATATTACAAACGATTACTATACCTTCTCTATACTACAAAAGAAAAAAACAGAGAAGTAATAGAAGGATAGAACTTATATATACAAAGTATAGAAGCCTAGAATCTATATTACAAACGATTACTATACCTTCTCTATATTACAAAAGAAAAAAAAAAGAGAAGTAATAGATGTATAGAACTTATATATACAAAGTATAGAAGCCTAGAATCTATATTACAAACGATTACTATACCTTCTCTATACTACAAAAGAAAAAAACAGAGAAGTAATAGAAGGATAGAACTTATATATACAAAGTATAGAAGCCTAGAATCTATATTACAAACGATTACTATACCTTCTCTATATTACAAAAGAAAAAAACAGAGAAGTAATAGAAGGATAGAACTTATATATACAAAGTATAGAAGCCTAGAATCTATATTACAAACGATTACTATACCTTCTCTATATTACAAAAGAAAAAAAAAAGAGAAGTAATAGATGTATAGAACTTATATATACAAAGTATAGAAGCCTAGAATCTATATTACAAACGATTACTATACCTTCTCTATACTACAAAAGAAAAAAACAGAGAAGTAATAGAAGGATAGAACTTATATATACAAAGTATAGAAGCATAGAATCTATATTACAAACGATTACTATACCTTCTCTATATTACAAAAGAGAAAAATAAGAAGTAATAGAAGTATAGAACTTATATATGCAAAATATACAAGCATAGAATCTATATTACAAACGATTACTATACCTTCTCTATATTACAAAAGAAAAAAAAAAGAGAAGTAATAGAAGTATAGAACTTATATATACAAAGTATAGAAGCATAGAATCTATATTACAAACGATTACTATACCTTCTCTATATTACAAAAGAAAAAAAAAAGATAAGTAATAGAAGTATAGAACTTATATATACAAAGTATAGAAGCATAGAATCTATATTACAAACGATTACTATACCTTCTCTATATTACAAAAGAAAAAAACAGAGAAGTAATAGATGTATAGAACTTATATATGCAAAGTATAGAAGCATAGAATCTATATTACAAACGATTACTATACCTTCTCTATATTACAAAAGAAAAAAAAAAGAGAAGTAATAGAAGTATAGAACTTATATATACAAAGTATAGAAGCATAGAATCTATATTACAAACGATTACTATACCTTCTCTATATTACAAAAGAAAAAAAAAAGATAAGTAATAGAAGTATAGAACTTATATATACAAAGTATAGAAGCATAGAATCTATATTACAAACGATTACTATACCTTCTCTATATTACAAAAGAAAAAAAAAAGAGAAGTAATAGAAGTATAGAACTTATATATACAAAGTATAGAAGCATAGAATCTATATTACAAACGATTACTATACCTTCTCTATATTACAAAAGAAAAAAAAAAGATAAGTAATAGAAGTATAGAACTTATATATACAAAGTATAGAAGCATAGAATCTATATTACAAACGATTACTATACCTTCTCTATATTACAAAAGAAAAAAAAAAGAGAAGTAATAGAAGTATAGAACTTATATATACAAAGTATAGAAGCATAGAATCTATATTACAAACGATTACTATACCTTCTCTATATTACAAAAGAAAAAAAAAAGAGAAGTAATAGAAGTATAGAACTTATATATACAAAGTATAGAAGCATAGAATCTATATTACAAACGATTACTATACCTTCTCTATATTACAAAAGAAAAAAAAAAGATAAGTAATAGAAGTATAGAACTTATATATACAAAGTATAGAAGCATAGAATCTATATTACAAACGATTACTATACCTTCTCTATATTACAAAAGAAAAAAAAAAAGAGAAGTAATAGAAGTATAGAACTTATATATACAAAGTATAGAAGCATAGAATCTATATTACAAACGATTACTATACCTTCTCTATATTACAAAAGAAAAAAAAGATAAGTAATAGATGTATAGAACTTATATATGCAAAGTATACAAGCATTGAATCTATATTACAAACGATTACTATACCTTCTCTATATTACAAAAGAAAAAAAAAAGAGAAGTATAGAAGTAAGTACTGGATCAGGTCTAAATTACGATCTGTGGTTGGATGAATGAAATGCGTGAATGAAGTCCGCCCCGTAAAAAGGGCTGTGACGTGTGTGTAGTTAAGTCGTACTCTTGGCCCTAGTTGGCGCTACTTTCGAAACAAGAGGCGCTCCCCCTTCAGGCTTAAATCGGCTGTCTTCGAACAGAGAGCTTGTCCATGGCAAGTGCCATAAGAAACAACAACAGTTATATTAAAGTCTCATTGTAAAACAACATTATGTATATTTTGGGAGAGTCCTCGTAATTTTGAATCGCTGTCAGATGACGAGGACTACACCTGAGCTGGCACCTCCTTCTCCACACCCCACTACACCAGCGGGTGGATTTTTAGCCCTGACGGATTTAACGTGCAACAGACACCCTTACACGACGATTCTTCGGTAGAATCAAGTCTCGAACCTGAAAACCCTGCGGCTCAGGAACCGAGACCTTACCACCAGGCCACCGTGGCCCTTTTGGGTACAATATGGCCCATAGGACATGTTGAATACAGGACAATGGGGAACATAGGATATGTGGTCTGTACGCCATTGAAAGATAGTTCAAAACTGCTGAAAATGTAAGAAAACTATAATTTTTTTTTTTAGCTTAAAGACTTTAACTTGAGAAAAGTTAATACATTTGATCGTTTTATTAGTCTAAAATTGGATCCTTAAGTAGAAATTAATATAATTTTTATTTTAAATCAAATTTACGATCGCATCTATAATAAAGAAAGTCTAAATTCTGTATGGATAGATTGCGCTAAAAATGAAATTAAAAAATCTTGGTTAAAATGTATATCTATACTTATAATAAAGCTCAATGTGTGTGTGTGTGTGTGTGTGTGTTGGCGCTCTACAGGCCAGGTCATTTGACATACAGCTATCAAATTTGGTACATGTATACCTTAGAGGTCGGGAATATGCACCTGGGGTCCCTTTTTTTGAAATTTTAATTAGAATTTTAATTATTAATTAAAAACTAACTTTCCCGCCAAAAAAATCTTCCATTTTCCCCACCGCCAACTTTCCCACCAAAAAAATCTTCCATTTTCCCCACCGCCAAATGATTTCTTTTTTCTCCCAACAGTAATGAGGCTAGGGTTAATATTTTTCGGCGGATTATTTTAAACGATTCTGTTTATTTTCTTAATGTTTTATGCATTTAAAATTAAACATTGTTAATTAGTCCATGTTTCAGATTCATTCTGAAGTACTTTTGAATTAAAATAACACAGAATAAAGGAAATTAAAAATGTATAATCTGCATAGCGTTACCCCAACTGGTGTAGAAAAATTCACGCATTTGCGTTACCGGAGCTGGCGAAGAAAATTCACGCATGCGCATTCTGATTGTTGCCATGACAACCACTTTCAACCGATGATTTAAATTATTTTTAGGTTAGTTGCATGCTTTTTTTAATTAAATTGTATTTATGTTAGTTATATATATTTTTTGTATATGCTTATAGTTTTATGTACATCGTTTTTTAAGTAGTTTTTTTAAACCTGTTTTAGACCGATTTAAACGATTCATTTTATTTTCTTAGTGTTTGATGCATTTAAAATTAAACATTGTTAATGAATCGATCTATTCATGATGAATCTGAGAAAATGTTGTTGACAAATTCTTGAGATATTGCATAAATTTAAATTTTAAATAAAGTTTAAACGCTCAGTGACTCTATTATCAGTAATCATATTATTAAAAAAATGCTTTGTTTCAGTAAAAAATATTATTATATTAATTGCAGATTAATCCTTTACACTTTAATTTAAAGCATACATTCTACGAGGGGTAACAGAAAATTAGAGAGATACATATCACGTTATGACTGAAGGCCTTTATAATATTATGAGTGAATTGTATGACCATCAAATTTGAAGTTTTAAAATATTTTGCTGAAGAATCTATTAAAGTTGGAATTGCATAAAATATTTAATTATTAAAATTTTAACGAACATTAAGATTGGCGAACCGGCTGGTCGCCAATCTTAATGTTCTGGTACTGGATCAGGTCTAAATTACGATCTGTGGTTGGATGAATGAAATGCGTGAATGAAGTCCGCCCCGTAAAAAGGGCTGTGACGTGTGTGTAGTTAAGTCGTACTCTTGGCCCTAGTTGGCGCTACTTTCGAAACAAGAGGCGCTCCCCCTTCAGGCTTAAATCGGCTGTCTTCGAACAGAGAGCTTGTCCATGGCAAGTGCCATAAGAAACAACAACAGTTATATTAAAGTCTCATTGTAAAACAACATTATGTATATTTTGGGAGAGTCCTCGTAATTTTGAATCGCTGTCAGATGACGAGGACTACACCTGAGCTGGCACCTCCTTCTCCACACCCCACTACACCAGCGGGTGGATTTTTAGCCCTGACGGATTTAACGTGCAACAGACACCCTTACACGACGATTCTTCGGTAGAATCAAGTCTCGAACCTGAAAACCCTGCGGCTCAGGAACCGAGACCTTACCACCAGGCCACCGTGGCCCTTTTGGGTACAATATGGCCCATAGGACATGTTGAATACAGGACAATGGGGAACATAGGATATGTGGTCTGTACGCCATTGAAAGATAGTTCAAAACTGCTGAAAATGTAAGAAAACTATATTTTTTTTTTTTTTAGCTTAAAGACTTTAACTTGAGAAAAGTTAATACATTTGATCGTTTTATTAGTCTAAAATTGGATCCTTAAGTAGAAATTAATATAATTTTTATTTTAAATCAAATTTACGATCGCATCTATAATAAAGAAAGTCTAAATTCTGTATGGATAGATTGCGCTAAAAATGAAATTAAAAAATCTTGGTTAAAATGTATATCTATACTTATAATAAAGCTCAATGTGTGTGTGTGTGTGTGTGTGTGTGTTGGCGCTCTACAGGCCAGGTCATTTGACATACAGCTATCAAATTTGGTACATGTATACCTTAGAGGTCGGGAATATGCACCTGGGGTCCCTTTTTTTGAAATTTTAATTAGAATTTTAATTATTAATTAAAAACTAACTTTCCCGCCAAAAAAATCTTCCATTTTCCCCACCGCCAACTTTTCCGCCAAAAAAAATCTTCCATTTTCCCCACCGCCAAATGATTTCTTTTTTCTCCCAACAGTAATGAGGCTAGGGTTAATATTTTTCGGCGGATTATTTTAAACGATTCTGTTTATTTTCTTAATGTTTTATGCATTTAAAATTAAACATTGTTAATTAGTCCATGTTTCAGATTCATTCTGAAGTACTTTTGAATTAAAATAACACAGAATAAAGGAAATTAAAAATGTATAATCTGCATAGCGTTACCCCAACTGGTGTAGAAAAATTCACGCATTTGCGTTACCGGAGCTGGCGAAGAAAATTCACGCATGCGCATTCTGATTGTTGCCATGACAACCACTTTCAACCGATGATTTAAATTATTTTTAGGTTAGTTGCATGCTTTTTTTAATTAAATTGTATTTATGTTAGTTATATATATTTTTTGTATATGCTTATAGTTTTATGTACATCGTTTTTTAAGTAGTTTTTTTAAACCTGTTTTAGACCGATTTAAACGATTCATTTTATTTTCTTAGTGTTTGATGCATTTAAAATTAAACATTGTTAATGAATCGATCTATTCATGATGAATCTGAGAAAATGTTGTTGACAAATTCTTGAGATATTGCATAAATTTAAATTTTAAATAAAGTTTAAACGCTCAGTGACTCTATTATCAGTAATCATATTATTAAAAAAATGCTTTGTTTCAGTAAAAAATATTATTATATTAATTGCAGATTAATCCTTTACACTTTAATTTAAAGCATACATTCTACGAGGGGTAACAGAAAATTAGAGAGATACATATCACGTTATGACTGAAGGCCTTTATAATATTATGAGTGAATTGTATGACCATCAAATTTGAAGTTTTAAAATATTTTGCTGAAGAATCTATTAAAGTTGGAATTGCATAAAATATTTAATTATTAAAATTTTAACGAACATTAAGATTGGCGAACCGGCTGGTCGCCAAAGGCGGCTAGTAAATATATAAATAAACGGATCAAAATTAATTTTATATACCCGAAATTTTTCCTTTTCAAGTTAGCGGTGATGTTTAATTCTTTCTAAATTTCAAAATATCAAAGAACAAAATTTCGGAGCAAATTGGATGAAAACACGGGCGGCTAACTAATAGTTTTCATTAAGACGGTTATGATAGTTGGTGAGATTTTTGCTTATTGGCATTGTTCCTCTAAGTGCACATTGTGCCAAAGTAAAAAAAAAAATAATAATAATAATTTTTAGCCACTTTTATTCAATTTTACTTCTTACACGATTATAAAGACTGAATTTTGTTATCTGTTTTTTTCCTGATGTTTAAATTCCAAATTTTCTGCTGTTATGCGTTCCCAATGATCAAATAATCTATTCAGAAAAGTGTCTTAATAGATCATTTCATTAAACGTTTCATTCTATTGAGAATTTCTTTTCGTAGTTAACTTTTGAGAAAAATGATAGCAAAATTTCATAATTATGATAATAAATTATAAACATCTAAAACGTCCAAATGTTAATGTATGCTTTTCATTAATGTTTTAATATATATATATATATATATATATAATCATCCACAATCTAGAAATGAAAATAAAAATTGTTAAACTTTTATGAACCAGCGGGAATAGTCTTCCCAAAACTTTCTTGCACATTCTCTGATAAACTTGTCATGCCAGAGAACGCCTTCCATGGAATTGGCGTACAATAGTTACGAAATATTAACTTTTGGCGTCAATTTTGCATTTTTACTGAATCTATTGTATCATACTTGGCAGGTTATTTGGCGATTAATCCATGGCATACGTAAATAATGCGCGAATATCGAATTTGAGCTTTAAACACATTTCTCTCAATTAATTGGAATAAAAAATTTGACACAAAAATGCACATGTAGTCACAAAATCCCATTCCAAATTTGATATCTTTAAGTCTTGCGTTGTTGAATGATCGAATTTACATGTTACTGAAAGTACAGACAGACAGGCAATAGCTCATACGCTCCAAAATTTAACAAACGTATACATTATAGATGTTAAATCTGTATAACGAATTTTATATATCTAGTTCTCTTCGTTTTATAATTATCGTGTTAACAAACATTCGGACAGACGGACTTTCTCTGAAAATTTGATAGAAATCTACAAATTTGGTAACGGTATACCAAATTTCAACCATCTAGCTTAAAGCATTTTTGAGTTATCTTTGTCACAGGCAAACAGACAAATAGACAGACATTTTCTGAAAACACGTTTTTCGAACTCAGAAAGGTCTAAACCGTGGAAATTCGTCAAAATTTCAGATTCGAATTTTTTGACGATTACTATAGCTTCTCTATATTATAAAAGAAAAAAAAGATAAGTAATAGATGTATAGAACTTATATATACAAAGTATAGAAGCCTAGAATCTATATTACAAACGATTACTATACCTTCTCTATACTACAAAAGAAAAAAACAGAGAAGTAATAGAAGGATAGAACTTATATATACAAAGTATAGAAGCATAGAATCTATATTACAAACGATTACTATACCTTCTCTATATTACAAAAGAGAAAAATAAGAAGTAATAGAAGTATAGAACTTATATATGCAAAATATACAAGCATAGAATCTATATTACAAACGATTACTATACCTTCTCTATATTACAAAAGAAAAAAAAAAGAGAAGTAATAGAAGTATAGAACTTATATATACAAAGTATAGAAGCATAGAATCTATATTACAAACGATTACTATACCTTCTCTATATTACAAAAGAAAAAAAAAAGATAAGTAATAGAAGTATAGAACTTATATATACAAAGTATAGAAGCATAGAATCTATATTACAAACGATTACTATACCTTCTCTATATTACAAAAGAAAAAAACAGAGAAGTAATAGATGTATAGAACTTATATATGCAAAGTATAGAAGCATAGAATCTATATTACAAACGATTACTATACCTTCTCTATATTACAAAAGAAAAAAAAAAGAGAAGTAATAGAAGTATAGAACTTATATATACAAAGTATAGAAGCATAGAATCTATATTACAAACGATTACTATACCTTCTCTATATTACAAAAGAAAAAAAAAAGATAAGTAATAGAAGTATAGAACTTATATATATACAAAGTATAGAAGCATAGAATCTATATTACAAACGATTACTATACCTTCTCTATATTACAAAAGAAAAAAAAAAGAGAAGTAATAGAAGTATAGAACTTATATATACAAAGTATAGAAGCATAGAATCTATATTACAAACGATTACTATACCTTCTCTATATTACAAAAGAAAAAAAAAAGATAAGTAATAGAAGTATAGAACTTATATATACAAAGTATAGAAGCATAGAATCTATATTACAAACGATTACTATACCTTCTCTATATTACAAAAGAAAAAAAAAGAGAAGTAATAGAAGTATAGAACTTATATATACAAAGTATAGAAGCATAGAATCTATATTACAAACGATTACTATACCTTCTCTATATTACAAAAGAAAAAAAAAAGAGAAGTAATAGAAGTATAGAACTTATATATACAAAGTATAGAAGCATAGAATCTATATTACAAACGATTACTATACCTTCTCTATATTACAAAAGAAAAAAAAAAGATAAGTAATAGAAGTATAGAACTTATATATACAAAGTATAGAAGCATAGAATCTATATTACAAACGATTACTATACCTTCTCTATATTACAAAAGAAAAAAAAAGAGAAGTAATAGAAGTATAGAACTTATATATACAAAGTATAGAAGCATAGAATCTATATTACAAACGATTACTATACCTTCTCTATATTACAAAAGAAAAAAAAAAGATAAGTAATAGAAGTATAGAACTTATATATACAAAGTATAGAAGCATAGAATCTATATTACAAACGATTACTATACCTTCTCTATATTACAAAAGAAAAAAAAAAGAGAAGTAATAGAAGTATAGAACTTATATATACAAAGTATAGAAGCATAGAATCTATATTACAAACGATTACTATACCTTCTCTATATTACAAAAGAAAAAAAAAAGAGAAGTAATAGAAGTATAGAACTTATATATACAAAGTATAGAAGCATAGAATCTATATTACAAACGATTACTATACCTTCTCTATATTACAAAAGAAAAAAAAAGAGAAGTAATAGAAGTATAGAACTTATATATACAAAGTATAGAAGCATAGAATCTATATTACAAACGATTACTATACCTTCTCTATATTACAAAAGAAAAAAAAGATAAGTAATAGATGTATAGAACTTATATATGCAAAGTATACAAGCATTGAATCTATATTACAAACGATTACTATACCTTCTCTATATTACAAAAGAAAAAAAAAAGAGAAGTAATAGAAGTATAGAACTTATATATACAAAGTATAGAAGCATAGAATCTATATTACAAACGATTACTATACCTTCTCTATATTACAAAAGAAAAAAAAAAGATAAGTAATAGAAGTATAGAACTTATATATACAAAGTATAGAAGCATAGAATCTATATTACAAACGATTACTATACCTTCTCTATATTACAAAAGAAAAAAAAAAGATAAGTAATAGAAGTATAGAACTTATATATACAAAGTATAGAAGCATAGAATCTATATTACAAACGATTACTATACCTTCTCTATATTACAAAAGAAAAAAAAAAGAGAAGTAATAGAAGTATAGAACTTATATATACAAAGTATAGAAGCATAGAATCTATATTACAAACGATTACTATACCTTCTCTATATTACAAAAGAAAAAAAAAGAGAAGTAATAGAAGTATAGAACTTATATATACAAAGTATAGAAGCATAGAATCTATATTACAAACGATTACTATACCTTCTCTATATTACAAAAGAAAAAAAAAAGATAAGTAATAGAAGTATAGAACTTATATATACAAAGTATAGAAGCATAGAATCTATATTACAAACGATTACTATACCTTCTCTATATTACAAAAGAAAAAAAAAAGATAAGTAATAGAAGTATAGAACTTATATATACAAAGTATAGAAGCATAGAATCTATATTACAAACGATTACTATACCTTCTCTATATTACAAAAGAAAAAAAAAGAGAAGTAATAGAAGTATAGAACTTATATATACAAAGTATAGAAGCATAGAATCTATATTACAAACGATTACTATACCTTCTCTATATTACAAAAGAAAAAAAAAGAGAAGTAATAGAAGTATAGAACTTATATATACAAAGTATAGAAGCATAGAATCTATATTACAAACGATTACTATACCTTCTCTATATTACAAAAGAAAAAAAAAAGATAAGTAATAGAAGTATAGAACTTATATATACAAAGTATAGAAGCATAGAATCTATATTACAAACGATTACTATACCTTCTCTATATTACAAAAGAAAAAAAAAAGATAAGTAATAGAAGTATAGAACTTATATATATACAAAGTATAGAAGCATAGAATCTATATTACAAACGATTACTATACCTTCTCTATATTACAAAAGAAAAAAAAAAGAGAAGTAATAGAAGTATAGAACTTATATATACAAAGTATAGAAGCATAGAATCTATATTACAAACGATTACTATACCTTCTCTATATTACAAAAGAAAAAAAAAAGATAAGTAATAGAAGTATAGAACTTATATATACAAAGTATAGAAGCATAGAATCTATATTACAAACGATTACTATACCTTCTCTATACTACAAAAGAAAAAAACAGAGAAGTAATAGAAGTATAGAACTTATATATGCAAAGTATACAAGCATAGAATCTATATTACAAACGATTACTATACCTTCTCTATATTACAAAAGAGAAAAATAAGAAGTAATAGAAGTATAGAACTTATATATGCAAAATATACAAGCATAGAATCTATATTACAAACGATTACTATACCTTCTCTATATTACAAAAGAAAAAAAAAAGAGAAGTAATAGAAGTATAGAACTTATATATACAAAGTATAGAAGCATAGAATCTATATTACAAACGATTACTATACCTTCTCTATATTACAAAAGAAAAAAAAAAGATAAGTAATAGAAGTATAGAACTTATATATACAAAGTATAGAAGCATAGAATCTATATTACAAACGATTACTATACCTTCTCTATATTACAAAAGAAAAAAACAGAGAAGTAATAGATGTATAGAACTTATATATGCAAAGTATAGAAGCATAGAATCTATATTACAAACGATTACTATACCTTCTCTATATTACAAAAGAAAAAAAAAAGAGAAGTAATAGAAGTATAGAACTTATATATACAAAGTATAGAAGCATAGAATCTATATTACAAACGATTACTATACCTTCTCTATATTACAAAAGAAAAAAAAAAGATAAGTAATAGAAGTATAGAACTTATATATATACAAAGTATAGAAGCATAGAATCTATATTACAAACGATTACTATACCTTCTCTATATTACAAAAGAAAAAAAAAAGAGAAGTAATAGAAGTATAGAACTTATATATACAAAGTATAGAAGCATAGAATCTATATTACAAACGATTACTATACCTTCTCTATATTACAAAAGAAAAAAAAAAGATAAGTAATAGAAGTATAGAACTTATATATACAAAGTATAGAAGCATAGAATCTATATTACAAACGATTACTATACCTTCTCTATATTACAAAAGAAAAAAAAAGAGAAGTAATAGAAGTATAGAACTTATATATACAAAGTATAGAAGCATAGAATCTATATTACAAACGATTACTATACCTTCTCTATATTACAAAAGAAAAAAAAAAGAGAAGTAATAGAAGTATAGAACTTATATATACAAAGTATAGAAGCATAGAATCTATATTACAAACGATTACTATACCTTCTCTATATTACAAAAGAAAAAAAAAAGATAAGTAATAGAAGTATAGAACTTATATATACAAAGTATAGAAGCATAGAATCTATATTACAAACGATTACTATACCTTCTCTATATTACAAAAGAAAAAAAAAGAGAAGTAATAGAAGTATAGAACTTATATATACAAAGTATAGAAGCATAGAATCTATATTACAAACGATTACTATACCTTCTCTATATTACAAAAGAAAAAAAAAAGATAAGTAATAGAAGTATAGAACTTATATATACAAAGTATAGAAGCATAGAATCTATATTACAAACGATTACTATACCTTCTCTATATTACAAAAGAAAAAAAAAAGAGAAGTAATAGAAGTATAGAACTTATATATACAAAGTATAGAAGCATAGAATCTATATTACAAACGATTACTATACCTTCTCTATATTACAAAAGAAAAAAAAAAGAGAAGTAATAGAAGTATAGAACTTATATATACAAAGTATAGAAGCATAGAATCTATATTACAAACGATTACTATACCTTCTCTATATTACAAAAGAAAAAAAAAGAGAAGTAATAGAAGTATAGAACTTATATATACAAAGTATAGAAGCATAGAATCTATATTACAAACGATTACTATACCTTCTCTATATTACAAAAGAAAAAAAAAGAGAAGTAATAGAAGTATAGAACTTATATATACAAAGTATAGAAGCATAGAATCTATATTACAAACGATTACTATACCTTCTCTATATTACAAAAGAAAAAAAAAAGATAAGTAATAGAAGTATAGAACTTATATATACAAAGTATAGAAGCATAGAATCTATATTACAAACGATTACTATACCTTCTCTATATTACAAAAGAAAAAAAAAAGATAAGTAATAGAAGTATAGAACTTATATATACAAAGTATAGAAGCATAGAATCTATATTACAAACGATTACTATACCTTCTCTATATTACAAAAGAAAAAAAAAGAGAAGTAATAGAAGTATAGAACTTATATATACAAAGTATAGAAGCATAGAATCTATATTACAAACGATTACTATACCTTCTCTATATTACAAAAGAAAAAAAAAGAGAAGTAATAGAAGTATAGAACTTATATATACAAAGTATAGAAGCATAGAATCTATATTACAAACGATTACTATACCTTCTCTATATTACAAAAGAAAAAAAAAAGATAAGTAATAGAAGTATAGAACTTATATATACAAAGTATAGAAGCATAGAATCTATATTACAAACGATTACTATACCTTCTCTATATTACAAAAGAAAAAAAAAAGATAAGTAATAGAAGTATAGAACTTATATATATACAAAGTATAGAAGCATAGAATCTATATTACAAACGATTACTATACCTTCTCTATATTACAAAAGAAAAAAAAAAGAGAAGTAATAGAAGTATAGAACTTATATATACAAAGTATAGAAGCATAGAATCTATATTACAAACGATTACTATACCTTCTCTATATTACAAAAGAAAAAAAAAAGATAAGTAATAGAAGTATAGAACTTATATATACAAAGTATAGAAGCATAGAATCTATATTACAAACGATTACTATACCTTCTCTATACTACAAAAGAAAAAAACAGAGAAGTAATAGAAGTATAGAACTTATATATGCAAAGTATACAAGCATAGAATCTATATTACAAACGATTACTATACCTTCTCTATATTACAAAAGAGAAAAATAAGAAGTAATAGAAGTATAGAACTTATATATGCAAAATATACAAGCATAGAATCTATATTACAAACGATTACTATACCTTCTCTATATTACAAAAGAAAAAAAAAAGAGAAGTAATAGAAGTATAGAACTTATATATACAAAGTATAGAAGCATAGAATCTATATTACAAACGATTACTATACCTTCTCTATATTACAAAAGAAAAAAAAAAGATAAGTAATAGAAGTATAGAACTTATATATACAAAGTATAGAAGCATAGAATCTATATTACAAACGATTACTATACCTTCTCTATATTACAAAAGAAAAAAACAGAGAAGTAATAGATGTATAGAACTTATATATGCAAAGTATAGAAGCATAGAATCTATATTACAAACGATTACTATACCTTCTCTATATTACAAAAGAAAAAAAAAAGAGAAGTAATAGAAGTATAGAACTTATATATACAAAGTATAGAAGCATAGAATCTATATTACAAACGATTACTATACCTTCTCTATATTACAAAAGAAAAAAAAAAGATAAGTAATAGAAGTATAGAACTTATATATATACAAAGTATAGAAGCATAGAATCTATATTACAAACGATTACTATACCTTCTCTATATTACAAAAGAAAAAAAAAAGAGAAGTAATAGAAGTATAGAACTTATATATACAAAGTATAGAAGCATAGAATCTATATTACAAACGATTACTATACCTTCTCTATATTACAAAAGAAAAAAAAAAGATAAGTAATAGAAGTATAGAACTTATATATACAAAGTATAGAAGCATAGAATCTATATTACAAACGATTACTATACCTTCTCTATATTACAAAAGAAAAAAAAAGAGAAGTAATAGAAGTATAGAACTTATATATACAAAGTATAGAAGCATAGAATCTATATTACAAACGATTACTATACCTTCTCTATATTACAAAAGAAAAAAAAAAGAGAAGTAATAGAAGTATAGAACTTATATATACAAAGTATAGAAGCATAGAATCTATATTACAAACGATTACTATACCTTCTCTATATTACAAAAGAAAAAAAAAAGATAAGTAATAGAAGTATAGAACTTATATATACAAAGTATAGAAGCATAGAATCTATATTACAAACGATTACTATACCTTCTCTATATTACAAAAGAAAAAAAAAGAGAAGTAATAGAAGTATAGAACTTATATATACAAAGTATAGAAGCATAGAATCTATATTACAAACGATTACTATACCTTCTCTATATTACAAAAGAAAAAAAAAAGATAAGTAATAGAAGTATAGAACTTATATATACAAAGTATAGAAGCATAGAATCTATATTACAAACGATTACTATACCTTCTCTATATTACAAAAGAAAAAAAAAAGAGAAGTAATAGAAGTATAGAACTTATATATACAAAGTATAGAAGCATAGAATCTATATTACAAACGATTACTATACCTTCTCTATATTACAAAAGAAAAAAAAAAGAGAAGTAATAGAAGTATAGAACTTATATATACAAAGTATAGAAGCATAGAATCTATATTACAAACGATTACTATACCTTCTCTATATTACAAAAGAAAAAAAAAGAGAAGTAATAGAAGTATAGAACTTATATATACAAAGTATAGAAGCATAGAATCTATATTACAAACGATTACTATACCTTCTCTATATTACAAAAGAAAAAAAAGATAAGTAATAGATGTATAGAACTTATATATGCAAAGTATACAAGCATTGAATCTATATTACAAACGATTACTATACCTTCTCTATATTACAAAAGAAAAAAAAAAGAGAAGTAATAGAAGTATAGAACTTATATATACAAAGTATAGAAGCATAGAATCTATATTACAAACGATTACTATACCTTCTCTATATTACAAAAGAAAAAAAAAAGATAAGTAATAGAAGTATAGAACTTATATATACAAAGTATAGAAGCATAGAATCTATATTACAAACGATTACTATACCTTCTCTATATTACAAAAGAAAAAAAAAAGATAAGTAATAGAAGTATAGAACTTATATATACAAAGTATAGAAGCATAGAATCTATATTACAAACGATTACTATACCTTCTCTATATTACAAAAGAAAAAAAAAAGAGAAGTAATAGAAGTATAGAACTTATATATACAAAGTATAGAAGCATAGAATCTATATTACAAACGATTACTATACCTTCTCTATATTACAAAAGAAAAAAAAAGAGAAGTAATAGAAGTATAGAACTTATATATACAAAGTATAGAAGCATAGAATCTATATTACAAACGATTACTATACCTTCTCTATATTACAAAAGAAAAAAAAAAGATAAGTAATAGAAGTATAGAACTTATATATACAAAGTATAGAAGCATAGAATCTATATTACAAACGATTACTATACCTTCTCTATATTACAAAAGAAAAAAAAAAGATAAGTAATAGAAGTATAGAACTTATATATACAAAGTATAGAAGCATAGAATCTATATTACAAACGATTACTATACCTTCTCTATATTACAAAAGAAAAAAAAAGAGAAGTAATAGAAGTATAGAACTTATATATACAAAGTATAGAAGCATAGAATCTATATTACAAACGATTACTATACCTTCTCTATATTACAAAAGAAAAAAAAAGAGAAGTAATAGAAGTATAGAACTTATATATACAAAGTATAGAAGCATAGAATCTATATTACAAACGATTACTATACCTTCTCTATATTACAAAAGAAAAAAAAGATAAGTAATAGATGTATAGAACTTATATATGCAAAGTATACAAGCATTGAATCTATATTACAAACGATTACTATACCTTCTCTATATTACAAAAGAAAAAAAAAGATAAGTAATAGAAGTATAGAACTTATATATGCAAAGTATACAAGCATTGAATCTATATTACAAACGATTACTATACCTTCTCTATATTACAAAAGAAAAAAAAAAGAGAAGTAATAGAAGTATAGAACTTATATATGCAAAGTATACAAGCATTGAATCTATATTACAAACGATTACTATACCTTCTCTATATTACAAAAGAAAAAAAAAAGAGAAGTAATAGAAGTATAGAACTTATATATACAAAGTATAGAAGCATAGAATCTATATTACAAACGATTACTATACCTTCTCTATATTACAAAAGAAAAAAAAGATAAGTAATAGATGTATAGAACTTATATATGCAAAGTATACAAGCATAGAATCTATATTACAAAGTAAAAAGCGAGAAAAATCCAATAGATTCATCAAATGACAAAAATATTTTTTTTTCATTTATTTAAGCGAAAATGCACATTAAGGAAAAATTTTTAATTACAGAGTAAATTCCTTGTAAAATGAACATTAAGCATTAAAAAACAAAATCTATAAGAATAAATAATAAAAACATTTTAAAACGTACCAAAAATTAAAAATGCAAACACAACTAATCTAAAAATATAAAAAAATATATTAATAATTTTGAAACTGTGGATTCTTAAACCTTATAAACATTAAAAATTTCTAGGAATTTGGATAAAACTAAATATATTTGTTCTTAAAAGCTTTTAAAACATTTCATTTATATCATTTAAAACACATTAGGAAAAACTAAATCAAATCAATCTTCAATGAGTTAAAATAAGAGGAATTCAAAAATCGAATAAAATCAGTTTTAAAAACAATGTGGTATATTCTATCCTTAAGCATTGTATCATCATCATGTTGAATATCATTTATATTCATGCATTTATCATCCAGTAGAATACATACGCATCCTACAGGATGAAAAATGCTATTTAGGAAAAGCATGAAAAGAAGCTCATGATTCCTTATATCCTCATAGCACTGCTGCATGTCTGTAGACAACGACTCGTTCTCCAACACGATATCTTGCTCCGCTAATTTCAAACAGAGCAAGAAAGGCCTTCATTTTTGTTAAAAAATTAATGCCGGAATACTGCGTATTTTGACTCCTCCCAAACGAAGTAAAAAATTAAAATGACAAATTATGTGTCTAACGTGAGCATAAAAGCCACGTTCTCTTCCACGTGAAAATCTAGACAAATCTGCTGTATTAATCAAGATATTGTCTGATATCTCCAGGATGTTCTTTAATATTCTGAATACTGAACAATATCGTAAGGATATCGTAAAAATGTTGTTGGGTATTTCTTGCCAATAGGGTGCAATTCATACATCTTCTATTTGTCATTTGGCATTGTACAGAATATTTAGAAAAGATGTGAAAAACTAATATTTGCCCACATTTGATATCTAGATATATCAAATATCTAGACATATTTGTCTAAAAATTCTTAAAAAATGTGTCTTGAATTCTTGATATGATCATGTTACGAATCTGTAATGCTGCTCCCCAGCATAGTTGCTTCCACCATCGGAAAGAATGTTTTACAATCATCGGTACTGGACGCAGTCCGGTGTCGCGTCGGAGGTTCCAGAGCTTGGCGACAAACTTGGCAACCATTTGGTGACTTGGCGATGAATTTGGCGACTTTGGCGCCAAAATAGGTTATACCCGAAACATTGAGAATTTTCTCGATCCGTCCAGTAGGAGCCGAGATACGCCTCGAACGTTCCTGATTAGTTGATAGGCTTCTAGCCCCGCCTCCAGAGACCTATAAAAGGAGGCGGCCGCAGCTGCTAGGACAGAGTAGTCAGAACCGACGGTAAAGAACTGGCCTTCCAGAGTTAAGCGGAGCAGCGACGGAGTGAAGCGAGTGCTGAACTAAGCTGTGTTCTACTGTCTGCAGTAGAGTCTGTTGTATGCTGCTGTTTATGCTGTTTTGTATGCTGCACGTCTCGGCTGAAGATAATCGTCTTTTGTGCTGTATATAGTTGTCGTCTTTGTGCTGTCCTGTGTATCTTCGTGTAAATAAACATCGTTGTTTTATTTTCTACTGCCTCCTGGTGATTGAGCGTTTTTCACACCATATAACTTCCACTATCCAAACGAACCCTGCCCACAGAACAATATTCTTGGGAATGCCGGATTTCAAACTTTGCCAAGAATATACATGCAGACGGAAGATTAAAAAAGTAGGACATGTAATCAATAATAGTGTGAAAAATAAACTTTGCGTTGACATTAATTAGTGTAGTAACAGATTAATCGTTCAATTTGAAGCTTATCCATTATCTCTTTACTAAATTTAAAAGGATTTTCAATATGCATAAATTGTTTGGAAGCGAATGTAATACATTAGAAATTCAACCTAGGTATTAATTACATTGCAATACCTAGGAAAAGAACATAACATTTTCAAATAATTCTCATATTTCATACTGTTACAAATCTGTGATACGGCTTCCCAGCATAGTTGGTTCCATAGGAGGTCCCAGAGCTTGGCGACAAACTTGGCGATCATTTGGCGACTTTGCGCCAAAATAGATAATACCCAAAACATCGAGAATTTTCCCTACCCGTCCAGTAGGAACCGAGATACGCCTCGAAAGTTCCTGATTGGTTGAGAGGCTTCTAGCCCCGCCTCCTGAGACCTATAAGAGGAAGCAGTCGCAGCTGCCAGAGTAGTCGTGAACCAGTGGAGTCTTCCAGAAGAGAGAGAGTAGTCGTGAACCAGATCGGAGAGTAGTCGGAAGCGACGGTGAAGAACTGGTCTTCCAGAGATAACCGGAGCAACGACGGAGTGAAGCTAGTGCTGAACTAAGCTGTGCGCTACTGTCTGCAGTAGAGTCTGGTTGTATGCTGCACGCCTCGGCTGAAGATAATCGTCTTCTATGCTGTATGTAGTTGTCGTCTTTGTGCTGTCCTGTGTGTCTTCGTGTAAATAAACGTCGTTGTTTTATTTTCTACTGCCGCCTGCTGATTGAGCGTTCTCCACACCATATAACTTCCACTATCCAAACGAACTCCGGGAAATTTCAGAACAATACTTTGCATAAAATTGAGGAGGCATTCTAAAGAATGCTTGGATTTCATGTATTACCAGTAACTTGCATTAAAGATTTGAGGTGAGCAATCTGAAATTTCAAAATGAATGCTTGAATTTAAGGATGACATAAAAGAGGCTTCCGTTGGATAATATTTTCGATAATCATCCTTGGAAAGTATCAACGCAAAATATTTTCGAATTAAGAAAAATAATGTATGCATAATAATTTAAAACATATTTAAAAAATATATAAGATATTTTTGCCCAATGGCTTTGGCTCTTTTAAAAGTTTTAATTAATCATTATATTCTGTTGCAAAATCTGGATCGTGCTTTGTGCATTAGCCACACATTTCAAAGAGAGTGAAATATCCCCCTCGTAATTGCGAAAAGAACTGTTAATAGGAACAATATGTGAGGTTAAACTTTCAGTCACATATTTTAAATAAATACTTCTCATTTTTGTTTTCTTGTATATGAAATATAGAAAAAGTGTTGTATTAGACAAAAATTTTGAATTCGAAATTTTGACCAATTCCTATGTTTTAGATCACCCTGAGTTCAATGAACACATTTTAGGATCACAAGATGGAGTCTTTAAAAATGCTATATCCATGCCAAAGGTTGATATTTCATAACTATTGTACACCAATACCATGCAAGGCGTTCCCTGGGATAATACTATTCGTTAGATAATACTCGAGAAAATTTTCAGGAGAAGATTCCAGCTGGTTCTTTTATGGATTTGCTATGATTCGCATAAATTAAAAATGATATTACACTTATAAAAAGACAAATATTCAAAATTGTGAGGTCAGCGTTCAGTACTTTCATGAATTTTCAAATTGAAGAATATATATTTCATAAATAAACAAAAACCCATTAACCCCTTACCTGCCGAGGATAACTTGCGAGATTCGGTCCCCAGTGCCACGTATATAGTTGCGAAACGTATATATACGTCAGGAGCAGTTAACACATTGACTTACGGCGACGTATATATACGCCCGCGGCAGGCAAGGGGTTAAGCTGAAGTTGCTAAAAAATATATCACCGAGGATATCCATAAATTTTTTTGATATTCACCTCCATGTCCGACGATACCATAAAAAATTTTTTGATACGCATTTCATGCTCTGAAACAAACTGGAGGCATTGTGGCAGAAACACTTGTTTTGGTAGAAAAGACCAAGCATCCCATTTTGAATAATTCATTTACCTCTTCAGTCATTTGTCATTGAAATTAAGCGAGAATCACATGCAAGCTCCCCTGCTTATCTCCAACGTCACCTCACATTTTTTTCTCTTTATGTTCTCTAACACCCAAAAACCTTGAAAAGAGCCTTGATATTGGATACAAAATATTTCAAGGTTATCTCATAGTCGTCACGGCTAAAAAAGAAAAAGAAAAAAAATGTTGTCACGTTCTTTGATATCACGTTTTTATATAACGGGAAGAGCGGGCGAGAGAAAGTAGCGTCTTTTTCTTATTTTTCTTTCTGTTGTTATTTTTAATTTCGTTCGTCTGCCACCTGAATGTTGAATTATTCAAAAGAATATATTCAAAAAGTTAAACAGTATCCTTTTATTTTGTTATCATGTTTACAAAGTATGCAAATAATCCAAACGATTTCTAATTTAGTTTGAAAAAAAAATCCATAACAGCGATTTTATTGGCATAAGATATGGAGCTGGCTTTTCAAAACGAAAATTTAAATTTGCACCCTGATATGTTGCCGGATAAGAAGTAGATGGGAGATTTTACATCAGCTTTTTGTGTTTAATAAAAAGCTATTCATTTGAGAGGGAACTTTTAAATAAAAAAGTGGATATCATAACATCCTTTAAAATGAACCCTCAAATACAATGGTAACATAATAAGATCATATAAAAAAAATTTTAATACAAATTTGAAAAAACATTATTATTATTTTGATTAAAACGAAATTTTTGGTATTTCGCTTGAAAATGTCTTATAAAGAAAAAAAGAATTGGTGAAATATTCAGGTTCTATTATTTTTTAAAATTCGACTCTGTTCATTGTCTAAAAATGCCTGCAAGTGCTTTTCTAGGAGCTAAAATTCGTGAACGGAAAAAAAAATTATTCTAAAGGTGCTGGTCAACGATTTCGAACAATATAAAAGCCATTTTCAAAAAAAAAAAAAAGAGGTGAGGAAAATTAAATTTGCAATTAACATTTGGTCTCAATTCTTAAGCGTGAATTTATTTTCTGATGACAATTAACTCTTGTGAATTCTAGTTTTTTTAGGTTTTTTGAGAATCAGGACTTGTAGGACTCACAAAAAAACATTTTTAGGATAATATTTTTTTTTTTCAGTACTCAAATTTTGATTGTTGAAAATTGTCTATAGGCATTTTTTTTAGCATAATCGAAGTTTTCAAAAAATATTCTCTCAAATTAAAATATATGTATATGTAATGATATCTTAAAATCTAATTTAAAACCTAGTTAATTTCCTAATTTTTACCTTAGTTTTGTCCATATTAACTTCATTCTAAAAAGTTCTCTTATTTCCTGATTCAATTCCTACTTTTATTTAATTTATTCTACATGCTCTCTAGAAAACTGCTGACTTTAGTATTTTCTCATGCTCTATGTGAAGGGATAAAAATTCTTAACGCTTACATATTCTTTTAAAAAATACCTAAATTTCCCTATCCTAAATCAACACGTGTCAAAGAAATCCCTTTAAAAAGCTCATTATAAAATCACTGACGGAACAATTTCTGTCTCTTTTTGCATTTGTATCGAGTTGGACGTCAGTTTCAACATCTCTTCTTGTTCATAAATTATGCCCCACAGGATGAAATTAATTTAAGTTTTAAAATTTCAAAAGTTTCTTCCATTCGGCCCTGCATTTGCTAATATATATATATATATATATATATGCAAAAGTATTAGAATCAAGTTAATAGGAAAAACAAAAAATCAAATAAAAATTAAACCAAAAAAATTATAAAAAAATAAAAAAAGAATCCGGCCTGAAGACTTTTTCAAGGGTCACCCTCAGGCAGGGATTCAAAGAAAGGGATTTTTTCTGTGAGGAAATACAGACATTGTCTAATAATTTTTTTTATTTTATTTTTTTGTTTTTTTGTTTTTATTTTTTTATTTTTTTTTATTATTTATTATTATTATTATTTTTTTATTATTATTTATTTATTTTTTTTAATAATTTTTTTGGTTTAATTTTTATTTGATTTTTTGTTTTTCCTATTAACTTGATTCTAATACTTTTGTATCAATTCATCTGTGTTTTAGAAGTAGCTGCAATTGCGCTCTCTAAATACTATGAAGTTCTTTTTTGGTTTTAGTTTAAATAGGTTATAAATTTTAGTTGCGATTTCGAAACTGTTTTGTTTCGTTTTCAAACTTATATAACCTATGATTATATAACCTATGATTTTTATAGGGACAATATTTTTTTACAGTGCTAAGGTATTATGGATTTCAATAAGGATTTTCGTTACATGCGCGGAGAAGGTAGGGGAAACACAGGGGGTTTTAAAAAAGAATTTGCCTGATCAGAGGTACTTTATCTCTTCACGCGTAGTGTGGGAAAGTTAGTTTTAGCTGATTCAGCAGTTTAACAAAACTTCTCTTGAATTAATTAAGTAGAGACAGTGGAATTGGATGACGAAATAAGAGAATATTTTAGAATGAAGTTACTATGGGCTAAATTAAGATAAAATCTTGAAAATTAATTAAATTGAAATTAGAATTAAAATATCATTATACACACATATATATATATATACATTCAGGATTTGGACTTTTTAAACTCTAATTAAACTATCATTACGTTATATAGTTTATTCTATAGGTCTTTTCTAATATCTACAATCTTTAGTAATAATTTCCCACTTGTGTAAATAAATTTATTTAAACTTAAAAATACCTATATTAAAACTTCTACTCTTCTTTAATAACATATCTGGATATAAACTTACAACTCTCTTTTGGATAGCCAGTTCAACAACCTAAATCAATAAAATTACTTAATTTTTTTCCACATATTGCTTTTATGGAAACTTGACTTGATTAAAAGAGGATTTATATATACCTAGGTAGCACATCCTCTTTTACAATATAATACAGCATTGTGCGATATTCTGTTGTATCATTTAACATTCAACAATATTATACAATATTGCGAATATTGTATAATATTGTTACGAAATTTCCGTGTTCGTTTGGATAGTGGAAGTTATATGGTGTGGAGAACGCACAATCAGCAGGCGGCAGTAGAAAATAAAACAACGACGTTTATTTACACGAAGACACACAGGACAGTACAAAGACGACAACTATATACAGCACAACAGACGATTATCTTCAGCCGAGACGTGCAGCATACAACAGCATAAACAGCAGCGTACAACGTCTCTACTGTAGACAGTAGCGCACAGCTTAGTTCAGCACTAGCTTCACTCCGTCGCTGCTCCGCTTAGCTCTGGAAGGCCAGTTCTTTACCGTTGATCCCGACTACGACGACTACTCTTTCGCTTCCGAATACTCTTCGACTCCACTGGTTCGCGACTACGACGTCCCTGGAAGCCGCGGCCGCCTTCTTTTATAGGTGTCAGGGGGTGGGGCTAGAAGCCTCTCAACCAATCAGGAACGTTCGAAGCGTATCTCGGTTCCTACTGGACGGATCGGGAAAATTCTCGATGTTTCGGGTATAGTCTATTTTGGCGCCAAAGTCACCAAATTCGTCGCCAAGTCGCCAAATGGTCGCCAAGCTCCGGGAACTCCGACGCGACACACGGACTCCGTCCAATACAGATGACTGTAAAACATTCTTTCCGATCGTGGAACCAACTATGCTGGGAAGCAGCATTACAGATTCGTAACAATATCATACAATATTGTACAATATTTGTGTGCTACTAGGGTACCTTCCATCTTGTGCTCATCCAACTGGTTAGATAACTTAGTGTTATAGGCACCGGGGGCACAGGATGGCGTTATGTTATGTGCTACTAGGGTAATCATAAAAAAATCGAGCTCGAAATTTCGATGAATTCTCATGTTTTAGCATTCTCTGAGTTTAAAAACCATATTTCTAGAAATACGTTTATCTGTGAACACTATAACTCAAAGGCACTTTGAATTGGATGAAGGAAATTCGATTTCTTGGTTTGCACCAAATTTTTTGAACTTCTATCAAATTTTAAATGAAGTGGGAGTTAGGGATTTAAAAAAATTAAACTAACATTGTAAATTCTGTGTGATATTCCTTTTTCACTCAACTGACATATGACGAACAGCAGAAATAATTTTTAAGAATTTTTTAAACAAATGCTTTATTTAGCATGGAAAGGCTTATTTATAAGCCCTTTTAATAATAAAAATGACATTTTAAATTATTTCTACTGATAAATTACTTTTCTTAATTCATTAAATACATCTTGGTTAATGCATAAAAATTCATCGAAATGTAAATATTTTTTTTAAATGCATAGCAGAAAACTTTAGGTTACTGAGTGACATAATGTATGCCATAAAGTGTACCAATACTTTTAACGTATCATCAATAAGTATTGTTGAAGTATTTATATAAGAAGGGGAAGTATAAGTATTTCGAGTTTTAGTTTTGTTTAGTTATTTTAAAATCCAGTTTTCAAAGCCTATTTGCCGGCGTCCTGGCCTAAAAGTAGCGGGTCTTCCCCGTCATCTGGGCGTCCCGGATTCGAATCCCGGTTCGGACATGGTTGTTCTTCGTCTGCTTTCTATCGGTGAAGTGTGTGAATGCTCCACCCTGTAAAATGTAGAGATGCATAATCCACGATTTTTTGAATAACTAATAATTTTGCTATTGTTATTTTTAAATATTTGTTCCAAATATCTGTTATTTCAATCATATTATTAATTTAAAATTATTATTTAATAAGAAATATAAATTTTCTTAATTGTAATTAAAACATGGAAATTCGGTATCATCTACTACTGTGGCTTAGTGTCAAATATTGGTGTTAATCAATAGATGAAACGGTGTTCAAAATACATATTCTCGCAATAGATTCAATAAAAATTTCAGATTCACGCCAAAGATTTACATTTCCTAACTATCTTTCACCAATGCAATGCAACGCATTTTCGGCCTGACCTCAGGTCCACAATTTTATGGGGGATAAGGCATTTTCTTGGAGAGAATGCAAAAACGTTTCGGAAAGACCACTTTCCGCTGATTTCAAATAAGCCTTTAAAATTTAATACATATTTTTAAGAATAACGTTTGTATATAGTTATTAAGCGATAAATTGTTCTCAAATTGTACAATAATTATTTCAAAGAACTAAGAGAGGAAACACTATGTCTAAAAAGCAGGCTTAAAAAAATATTCGTAACTTTATAATTTATTTACATATTTAAGCATAGAATAAGCTGAGGATATTGTAATCACACATACATGTCGGGATATGGAGAATTCTTGTTTATTTTATTGGCTGATTGTTTCTTCTATCAGAAAATTATCAAGAACCATAGAATAAAAAAGTAACTTAACGAAAAATGTGTTTTAATAACAATTTCTATTTAATCCGAAAAAAAGTAAAAAGCAACGCCAAAAATGAGATAAATCATAATATTGTTTATTTTTTTTTGTTGTATTTTATAGATAAAATGGAAATTATTAACACTAGATATGTGTGTATTATTTGTAATTTTCTTAATAAGAACGATTAAAATCATTTTTAAAAACATTCTCATTGTTTCTTTACTATTTATTTGACGTATATATCGTTATTTAGATTATAAGATTTTGTTTGCTCAAATTTTAGGATAAAATCTAGTTTTTCTCTTCTTTGTATATGAAATTCAAATCGCCTTTAGCAACCAGTTACTTGTCAGGAATGTTAGTTATATTTAATTTCAGTTAAATCGTTTAGTTATAATTTCATATTTATGATTCTATTAAATTATCAAACATTTAAGCCGTGCTATTTTAATTGTTTTAACATATGCTCTGTTCATTAAATATATGAATCTTTCTAATGAAGACTAATCCCTGATATTACAAAACTTTTATTAACTTAAATATATAGTTGATTTACTGCTAAATTTGGAGATATTGTAAGTCAACCATCTAACTCTCCGACCCGCCCTCAGGCACACGGATTTAAACCATAAGGCTGAATAACCGGACCGCCGCAACAGCAGCACTGGCGGGAACAGTGGTTGAGTCCTAAGGGCTATCACCGGTCACGGTACAACCCTCCCCGAAGGAAGTATTTGATGGGAGCAGTCAGATCCGCCACTTATTTGTGTTCCTTCAGGGTGGCGAGATCCAACCACCATGCTGGAAGCATCTCATCCTCATTTCGAGGTGCCCCCCGGGGGTTATGAAAAAGGGTAATAACCCTACTTTCGAATGCCAGTCATGTATATCCCAATGTGTAATATTTATATTCGATTTCTTGGAGAGATGTATTTTATTTTTTCAAAAGAATTTTTATTAAGAGAAAATATACCTAAAAAATAAAAGTATCTTCAAATCACTATTGCTGCATTTCTTTTATTTCTATTGTAAAACTATTAACCATGTTTCATAAACAATTTATGTCCCTGTTAGTACAAGATATTTATTGGTATCTACCAGCTATTATTTGATATTTTGAATGTAGAATTATGATGATCCTGTTGGGCATTTTGTTTAAATAAAGGTATAAGTAAGCCATAGTGAAATGCGGTGTTTGTGGCTCTAATCATTATAAACACTATAGTTTTAGAAGCTAAAAAACTTGTTATTAAAATAAATGTAATATTTTGTTAATATAATTATTAATATTAATAATTTTATACATAAAACTAAATCACTGCTTTCAATATATTGTTCAACAAAATTATAAAGGTTTTACAATTCGTAATTTGTAAGTCTGCTCCTCTCTTTGTACCCTTTTTAACAAGGTGTGGTGAAAGCTTATAAGCCAGTTAGCAGATACGCTACACAAGCAATTGTTTTTTTATTGTGGTCATGTGACTGGGCTGCGAACCACAAGGTCCCAGGTTCTATCCTCGCTCATCTCAATTCGCTACAAACAATGCCCATGAAGAGCAATCAATGGATTTACAGAATCTTCGAAAAAAATGTGTCTTCTGTTAGCAGTTCAAACATATAATTTACAAACAAAAACACGTTCTGGCGGTATTTGAGAAGCAAAAAAAGTTATTACTATCTATGGCCTATTTTATTCTTTTATGGCGCAAAAATCTGATTAACGTTATAAGGTACTCTTACATAATCTATATAGTATGTTAAATGACTTGTGAATCAAATTTAATGGTTCCTAAATTTCATAAATATATGATGAATAATAGATTAGGTTTTCTCATATCATTAGGAAAGTTTAATAAATTGAATGAGTTAAATACGATAATATTGGCTAATATTTGTCATTCCCATACATTTCGCTAAAATTTCAAAGAAAAAATATTCAGACAGAATCAATGAAGCATTTAGACATTAAATTCAGTTAAATTTAATATTAGAAAGAGAATACAAACCAAAAAATTTCTGTTCCCTCTCCCCCAAATGAATCAGTTTAAATAAATGGTAAAAAAATGATTAAAGAACGAGTGTTCTTAATTTTTTTAATAAAGGTATAAGAAATTTTTGTATCTTCTGCATAAAACAAGTTAAAAGGCTTCTAATGGTAATAACAATAAAACGCATTAAAAATTGTGATATTTAATTGCTGTTAAATTTTTCTTTATAGGCAAATGTTTCAATTCATCACTAAAAGTTTTCTGTCTTGTTCAATCGTTCTGATTTCTGATTTAATTCACTGTTAGGGGAATAGGAAAACATCTATCGGTAATCATAACATCTAAAACCGCTTCAGACTGGCGATCTGAGTAGAGATATTTAATCCAATTTATCCTTTTTCTTGTTTCCCCAGTGGAAGAGTAAGAAAGTTTAAATGAATGTTTCGTGACCATTACTGTTTTATAAAAGTAGAGTATAAAGATATTTTCATTCCGATTAGCATCGTGTGTATCTACTAGTAAGTAATTATGACCAATGGGAGGGTAAATATAACAAGTAATATAACCACACGCAGTGTTTAGTCAAAAAGTGATCAGATGTAAGCAAAGATAAGGATTTTTTTTTCAGGCTCAAATAAATAATTATTTCAAAAATCTTCAATAATTACTATGGATGTGATATGAGAGAAACACTTTAATAGCGAATATTTACATAAAAAATTTCGAAATTGCTTGGTTGGTTGTGAGTTTTAGTGGCGCAAGAGCCAATCTTGGCTAAACTGCGCCAGTCGTAAGGTTAGAATATTGACGATCATAGCAGAAGGCAGAGGGGAGAGTAAATATATAGGGAGTATAGATCCCTGGGAGTTTCGGGGTTGGAAAGCCCGTACTCACCTAAAGAAGGTGAGCCCTTGAGGGAAAAAAAATTCGGAAAGCATATTTACATCGAGAAAACGAAATCTGAATTAATTACGCCATGTGACTTTGAGTTGCAACTAATATGACACTCATAATTATAATTAATTTTAAGTCTATTTTTAGCTTTGGGAAATAATTTGTCGAATGCCGGAAAAATATATTATGCATTATCGGAACCCTATATTAATAAATAAAACAAAAGTGTTGCATTTTACTAAGTTTCAGTATTGTAAACAGTTTTATACAATGCTGTATTCCTACATTTTACAATATTATAGAGACACTAGATATTTTGTGATATTTCCTGTTGTTATTCGATATACCGACCAATACCATAGAGATGTCGTTACAATGCTGTAGAGCATATCCGGCTAATAGGGCTGCTACTTGGGAACCAGTATTCATCACTAAAATTTCCATTTTATATACGATATCTATATCCAGTCAAAAAGCCGTAATGGGCAAATTTGTTTTCAATGGATAAATAAATAAAATGTGACGTGGATTTCCGTTAACACAAAAGAACAGTCTTCCGTATAGGCATTCTATAATCAAAAATCATGCAATCTCACTCAAGAAAAACCAGATAAAGATGGTTTTCAGGGCATTGAGGAGCAATGTTGTGGTCATAAAGAGAAAGGGGAAAATCTTTGAATGAAAAGAAAGGTGAAGAGCAGTTATTTTTCGAATTACAGAATCGCATTATAATCGTGCGAAAATACATATCTCTGCAACTGATGTTTTCCGACAGAAAATATTTGAAAGTGTGAAGTCCCTTTGCAAGTGATGTTAAAGATTTGACTTCTATTTGCAGTTGTTGAGATTGCAAACTGTGGTTGCTGGCGCCATCCATTGCTAATCTATAAAATTAAAAGTTCATGTAGAAAATGTAACATAATGAAATGACAATTTTTAATTTCAAAAGTTTTCAACGAAACACTTGACTAACACTTTATAACTTTTTAAAAAATAAAAGTGCGATTGAAATAAAAAATTATTTGAAATAAATACTTGAAAATAACGGCTATATTTGTTATTTAAAAAGTTGTAAACTGGTCATCTGTATACACTATATCCACTCTGCCATTGTCACATTTTTTTTTTATTTCTCAGAATCCGGCTATTTTTAAATTTTTTATTGCTTTCAATTATTATTAAAAAAATAAAATAATACTTTTAGACAAATAAATGGATTTTTTGATATTGCAAGATAAGTGTATTTATGTAATTTTTTTAAAGTCACTTTCGTTATTGAATTAAAAACTACAACTACTACTAATATTCAACTACATGACGTGTGTTTACTTTACGTTTAAAGAAAAAAAAGGGGAAATTTGCGTTTTCTAAATTTGTTTCCCATGTTCGAAATTTCTTAAAAGATTGATATCATGCCGCGAATATCTGAGAGTAAGTATTACGAGTTTTTTTATTTGTTATAGATACGGAACATATTGATATGTAATTATGATAGTTGCAATAATCAAATTGGACTTCCTTATTCTTAACTTTAAGTTTATATCTTCCTGTACTTTTAGCTGATATTCGAACATTAACACAGAATGAAAAAAATTGTTTATAAACAAATTTTAGTTTTGTAATTTAGTTTTTGTAAGCAGTCATAGGATTCGCTCACTGTGATAACTTCTATGCATGTACTGTGGATGTGTTACTAGAACATTCTAGTATATTAATCAATTTCTAATTAATTGCTCACAGAGCCAATTTACTTTTGTTGATGTATAGTTTAATATAACGTATATTGAACAAACTGAGAACAGTGATAAGGTATATAATTATCTTTTACAATTAAAAAAATGATCTATAATAATACTTTAGAACAAATAAATAAATAATGAATATAGATTTTTATAAGCTTGGAATGAAATGATATCTGATAATCATTATTATTAATTTTTCACCGTTCTTTAAAAATATTATTTTATTCTGGAATCAGTATTGTTATTTTTTAAACTTTAATCTTTAATGGAAAAAAAAAAAGCATATACCCTCACTAAAACGAGAAATAATGAACACTTTTAAAAATTTTGTTTGAATTCCTTCAGAAACATTTAACATCAGAATAGCTATATTATTTAATATGTAGATATGATCAAAAGTAAATAAAGACATTAAAAAATGAATATATATGTGTGTGTGTGTGCTTGTGATGAATTCTTTTTCAGCATTATTATTCATTATTTAAATGTTATTAACTTTCTTCTTTTGCCTTTATAACATAAAGGTATAACTAACAGAAGATCATGAGTATGTGTTATAAATGTATTGAAAAGTGTTCCTTCATATAGTGCATACATTAAATTAAAACATACTAATATTTTAGTTGCCTTAGAAGGAAATTTAATTTTTTAAAAATTCTATCTGTACATCATATTTTGTAATTTTCAAAAAATTTTCATCTTAAAATAGATTCAGATATTTGATCACTTTCTCACAGAGTACAAAATTGAGAGGGTTATTGTCATGTTTTCAGTGTAGAAAGATCTATTGTTTTATAATAATAGGTAACTAAATAGGATGAATGATGGAATTTATACATTATAAGTGCATATTTACTGCGTTATATTTCCTTTTCCAGACATGTTTGTTTCAAATTATTTGAGTGCTTCTGCCTTCAGTAATTAAGTTGCTTATAATGGAATTATGAATCATTAAGTATACATCAATATTTTGAAAAATCTAGATTAACAAAAGTGGTTTTCATCACAACTTTTATATTTTCATACATATATCTAATGTATGATAATCTAAATATATGACCTTGAATATCTGACTATGAATGTTACAAGATGCCCATAATTAAATGTGAAATTTGCAAGTTGTGTGCAACAAAAATTGTTTAGCAAATGTTAATGTAATTTTATAAAAGCATAATGGAATAATAGGAATTTTATCAATAGGTGCTTATTAATTGTAGGGACCATGAGATAAAAATGTGTCAAGGTGGCAAAATGAAGCAGAAGAACATGGAGTAAAATAGTTGCCAATGCATGTTTCCGTTATTTGATAAGTTTCGTTTTATCTAGCCACTAATACCACTTGACCATGAAAAGTTAATTTTGGAAACTACCATTTGTCCCCACCATTTGTGGTCTTGTGGCATTTAGATACCTTCATAAAAGAACAGCGCTTGAAGTCAGTAAATGCTCTGAGATGTTGTATACATGACAGATTATACTCTCTTTAAAAAGTCTTAAAGTTGGGAGGAATTATTGAATCCTAGCAAACCAAGCGTTTAGGTAATTTCATTGGCAAAGATTTAATTAGTCAGGAATCTGGCAAGCTAAACTAAGAGAAAATTACTATTAATGATATGGCATCAATGAAAAAAGGTGGTTGAGTAACTTTATACAACTGATTGACTATGTATGGATGAGCACCATCTTGCATAAAAAATTATTATGCTAAATAAAATGTCCATAATTTCATTATACCATCCTCGAAATCTGAAATTTTGATTAATAGTTTTTGCTAAGAGGCCAGATCACAAATTTAAAATTTAACTATCTAATTTCTATATATTTAATTTTCTATTTTTATTAAATCTTGATCTCAATCTCTCAACCTGATCTTAATCCTATTATACATTTATTGGAAAAATGTTGGATCCAGATTTATTTAAAAAAACTTTGCTGCATTTTGTTCTTTCTCATTTTGAGAAGAATGAGAGTAATAAATAAATAACTAAATAAGCTTTCATAAATTTTTAACTAAAATGTTATGAAGGTTTGACTATCATTTGTAAAAAAAATATAAATTCGTTCATCATAAAATCAGAATAATTTATTTGAGGGAAGGGGGAGAAAGAAGTGACCTAATACCAGAATCTTAACTTTAGATTTGTTTTTAGATTGCATGCTTGATGCTAAGTTTTATTGACATTCTATTATGCAAGTAACCCATCTACAAGTTAATTAGTAGTTTTCTTTGCAAGTGTTATTAGCAATTGAATAATCTTTAGTTTTTAATAATGTGAAATTGTTGAGCTTGAAGTTCAAATTTTGACTTGCTAGGTCTGTCATGAAATATAGTCCTTAAATAGGGAATTCTCGAACTTTTTCTGTTGTTACAGAGACTTCTAGAATTTTAAAAATCCCTAAATAAAACTATAAAATTTTCAAGTATATGTATATAAATATGTAGCGTGCTTGAGAAAAATAAGACAATATCTGAGATAAGTGATTTTATTTTTAATATTTTCATTGTATTTTGTAGTGATATTACTTAAAAAATATCTACATAATTTAAATTATCTACAATTAATATAACAAATAACTTTGTATGACAGTTTAAAAAGAAATATTCACAATTTCAATCCTTTAGATTTTAATTATAGGTTGTATAATAAAATAGGTAAGTTGTATAATAAAATAATTAAGTTTTGCTAATTGGTTGATAAATAAATAAAAAAAATTATTTGCTGTATGAAAATGCATTTTCTGAATTAGCACTATGTTAAATATTGAAAATTGACTTGAAATTTGATTTAAAAATAAATAATAAATGTTTGACAGCAATAATTTTACTAACTGCATATATGTTTAAATTTTTGAAGGAGGTACGCTTGCAAGTGGCACTACTGTATGGAGTGTCAACAGACTTTCAGATATGATTTGGGGATTTATTAATATAGTGGTTTTCTAGTAAGTTTATTTTTATTCTCAAATTTTAATTCATATGTATTTATCTTTAATTTTAAACATTTAACTATTTTCAATAAATTACTAATATATTCTTAAATACAGATGCAATTTAATTTTGTTCACATTTGAAATTCTCTTGATGTACAATTTATGATTTTAATTATTATGAAATTCAGATTATTATATTTAAGATTATTATCTAATTTCATTTCCTTTTTTCAAATACTTACTTTTAAATTTATAATAAGATATTTCCATACAGCTCTTTTTATTTCAGACAGTTTTGTAATTTCTTCTGATGTTAAATTTAATTTAAAATTTATGGTTTTCTATAATGAATAAAATTTCATATTAGATTTTCAAATGCTATCTTTTTTCTTTTTTAGCTTCAGAAGTTTGATAGATGTGAGTATTAAACTTTTTTTATATAAAGAAATTATATTTAAATTATTTATTTCTGAATAATTTATTTTTATATTAAACACTTTTTAGCCATTTATGTATGTATATATGGATGACGTAATTTTTGAAAACATAAAATGTTTTATGATACTTATATATCAATATTCTCTCCATGTTATTTTGTAATAAAAGAAATTTAATCTACATTTTATTTATTTATTTAAAAAAATTTTATGCAATTTTCACATTATATATTGTTACATTATGCTTGTTGTGAAACTCTGGCTTTGAAGTTTTTAACTTTAATATTTTTAAAGTAGTTAAAAAAAATTCTTTTAGAAACCTTTTTTTTTTTTTTTTTTTGAAGATTTGATGTTTTTGAAGAATTTACAACATGCTAATTTTTGTTTCAGTGACTATAAAAGATGTGATTATATAAACTGGGGAGGGGGGTCTATCTATTTTCATATAAAACAAATTTTAATTGAAGCAAATTGTATTCTTTTCATCAAACTTTATTAATATATGAAATCTTTTAAATTTACATAAATGTAAATAATTGTAGCAGTTTTCATTTAAATCTGAATAGTCAAACTAACCATTATATTTTTAAATCTCGAACCCTTTTTATGTTTATATGCTATACATTAAGGTGATCAACGAGTTTGATTTTCAAACTGTGGAAATTTCTCTGATATTAAATTAATGCATTGTTTTGTAATTGCAACCTTTTAATTAAAATATATACACTTTTTAGCCTCTAGTAAATCCTGGAAATAGCTCTGCAAGTGGATCAAGGTCGAGTTTTGGAAGAGGGTATGTTTTTATTAATTTTGTAAATTTATATTTTCAAGTAAATTTATTCTTTATGTTTTTATGTGATTGACTTAAAGATCTAGTCATTACTAAATCAATTAATTTAGTATTAAATAGTAAAACTTGTTCTATCGTTCCTGTCATTTAGTGGATTTTCATTAATCTTCTTCTTTAAACCAGTATTCATGTTATAAGTTAATCTTTTTGAAGTAGTTTACTTAAACAGGTTTAAATTAGATTGAAGAATTTGTATGTGTCTTGGTTGAAAATTTGAACACTCATAAGGAGACAGTCAGATAAACGAGTAATATTCATATGCATTTTCAAAAATAGCCAATGCTTCCTAATAACAAGGTGTAGCATATATTCTGTATATAATCACTACATCATCACATCAAATATTTAATAAATCTTCTTTCAGGTAAGATAAGTTATAGATTATAATTATTTAACAAAAAAATCCACCATAGAAAAACACCCCATTTTAAAACAAACAACAATAATAAATATTTAATTATGATTAAACCAAATTAGAATTTTAGCAATCAACTCAATTATGATGTATGTATGCAATGTAATTTTAGTTAAGAACTCTTTTCTTCATGGAAGCATTGAACAAGTGACAAAATTTAATATTCTATTTGTTATGGAATATTATATTTAATATTGTTATCAAGGAAGGGAAATACTAATTTTGATAAGAAAAGACAAGTGTTTAAAATGAAGCCTATTGCTCAAAATATAATAATTATATTGGTTAATTTTTAATTAAATCCTGTGATTTTCCTTGATGCTTTTAATGATCCTTTATGACCTTTTTAATTAAATCATGAAATTTACAGAGACTTTTGACTTGTTTAAGATTGTATTGCTATAAACACACACACACACAAATAATAATAATTATTATTATATTATTTGTTTGAATTTATATGAGGAAATATATACAAATATAAAATTTTTCCCTCTATTAATTTTGTATTTCCAAATATAGTATACATATTTTTACTATTATGAATCAAGTTGACTCATTAAATAAGTTTATAATTACTGTAATTTCGCAGACACGATTTTATATTAAAAAAATTTCAAAAATTGTCAGATAGTCCGCACCACCAGATAGTCCGCGGACTATACGTCCGAAATTACGTTATTTTAATACGGCAATATTAATGTATTTTAGAAACAAAGAACTATGTATAAATAGAAAAAAAGTACTTGCTTACTAATACACCTTCAGAAATAAAACGCTAAATACAAATAAAAAACAGTGCTTACTAATTAATCATATATTAATTAATCACACATTCTACTACATTAACGAAAAGCTTCAAAGTCCGATTCATTGGTATCATAAATAAACAGCTCTAATATATTTTCGGGAAGAGTGTCCGAAAGTTCATTTTCAGCATCACTATCTTCACTGTCAGTGATTTCCTCGCTTTCACTAACAATCTCGGCTTTTATAAATCCCGATCGGATGGTTGACACTTTTAACACTTTTCCAGTACTACTCATTCGTTCTGCACTATGCTCTATGATTTACTATCGATACGATACATACGAATGTTTTCTTGGAATCTCGTGCTTTTTTTATATTTGATCATCGGCAGTTCACGACAGCGTGTTTTTTAAATTTCAACGATTTTAACCGTGAACAACCAGCGTATTTTCCGCACTGGTGGATAGTCCGCAGCTTCAAAAATTTGCATTTTAAACACAGATACACAGGGAATTGTGTAAAGATATTTCTTATAAAAATTGTAAAACAGTCCTTGCTCTAGCTTTCATACTTAGTCTTATCAATTTATTTAATAATCTTGTTTATAAAATTATGGTCCTGATGATAGATGAGTGTTGTTGCAAGATAAATGAACATTGTATTAAAAACAATTAAAATATATGGATAAAATGTATTATAAAAGTAAAAATGAATATGTAAAAATATTTTAGAAACTTTTTATAATAATTTATTTATATTAATTATTTTCATAAAATTTTTTACATGTATGAAATTGTTAAATTTCTTTAAAAAAGCTATAATCAACAACCATACATATAATGTTAAATATTGTTTATTTAATTTGTTGTACAAAGATTTCTTAGACAAAATGAAGGAATTATAGATATACATAACATTTTTATTTCGTTGATTTTCTCAATGGTATTTTGACACATTTTTATGTATATTTTTTATTTTATTTGGTTGCATATCTATATGATTAATTATTTTTAAACAAAATGACTTTCTAATAATTTCTTTGAATAAATATTAAAATATACTAACCTAAATATATTATTTGCATCAAATGCTGATTTGAAAAAAAAGGTTTTTTATTTTCAATATTCTCTATTTACATATGTTGATATTTAATTCTTCAAATAATAATCTTTAAATATTTTACACTCCAAAGTGAACTATTCTGATGCATAATAATAATAGTATATTAACTTAATGTTATTCTGCTTGGAATTATACTGTTTTACTATAGTTTTGTGATTGATCTTTTGTGTTGGAATAATACAATAATTATAAAATAATATAATATTTTATAAAATAATATAAAAATTTCCCCATGAAATTTTATTACTCCTTTTGTTAATATTATTGACATTCTTGATTTCAAATTTTCAGATGTTTTGTTCTTTTTTTTCCCCACAAATATTTCAAAGATAAATCTAAACTCAAATTTTTTATCCATTTGTTGATATTATGCTGCATTTTTTTTGGTAGCTTACCAAGTCTTCATCATTTTATTTATATAATCAATCGCACATTTATGGATTTTGTTCTTTTTTTTTTTCAAAATATTTTATGAGATTCATTATTTAACATTTATTTTTTCTATATAATGTTTATTCATTAAAAATATTTTCATTTTAGACCACCAAGACCTCCTGGCCGAGGAAACTTCAGAACTTTCTCAGATGCATTTGGTAATTATCTGATTATTATTTTCAAAATTATTAAACTGGAATTTTTAAATTTATCACAAATTTCATGAAATTAAAATGTTAATGTAAATTAGGAACCTCATTTCGCATTTTTTAAATAATTTTCTAGGACTGCTTGATAAATTTTGGTAATAGACCAATTAATTGCTGGTTTATTTATTGCTGACTTTTTCTTAATATTCTAACATTGATTGTTTTGATTTGTTATTTACAAATCGCTTAGGTTCCAATAATAATGCGATTTGTTAAATCCAGAATTTTAGAAAAAGCTATAATATTTCATTGCATTGTTTATTTGCTTTTAAAAAATTAAATCAACTCAAAATTTCCTTTGAAAAAATGGAAAAATCACATGGTTGCATAATTTATTTATTTATTTATATATTATTCTATAATTATAAATATATTTCATTGCATAATATATTTATTATTCCAGCAGAATCATTTTAATAACATTTATAAACAAGCATAAACTTGTCTTATAATTACTTTTTTACATATTTCATTTTGATTCTGACTTGAACTTCATATATGTATATTTTGAATATAGATACTAGAATAGATATTTGCATTTCAGAATGTTGTGATGATTTACATAAAATTCATATCACTACTGGATTGTCTTGAATCTTTTTTTTTTTTATTGTAGCCATTTATTTGTAAAATAATTTTAATTATTATTTTTTACTGAGTTTTAGGTTTTAACATGTTTTATTTATTTCATAATGGGAAAATGATCACATTTTACTTTTTTCATTTTATAGATTTAACTAGTGGATATACTGAATGTTGCTCATGATTTAAATGCTTTCATGTATAACAATTTTTTAATGTAAAAACTTTATATATAACGCTCTTATTGTACCATGCCACTTGATTGATTACCTTTAATTATCTGTCATGTAAACTTGCTTGAGAATGAAAATAATATCTGTTCTTTTTAGATACATTTAAACAATTACTTTAAACTAATATAAAACATTCAAAAATATATAAAACAACTTAAAAAAAATAATGATAAATAGATCAGAATCTTATTGTTATTGCATTTCAAAATCGTCTGCATTAAATTTTAAAAGAATTAATAACAATTGAAAAAAAAATTGCAAATACCGTAATTTGATATCACTGAAAAGATATAATTTTGAATTTTAAGATAATATCAAAATATTTATACACTTTTGCACTTTAAAAAGTTAACAGCATTCTTTCTTTTCTCCTAAAGGATAAGTTTACGATTTTTAGTTGAAATTAACTCCATCGTTTAGGAGGAAATGTGGAGCATACATATATATCCACAATGACTTTTATTTATATTAAGATTTATTATGAAGAAAAAAAAGTTATTAATTGTCTGATCATCTAAACCGTTTAATCAGTGAAACCTAGGATAAAATAATAATGATAATAAATGGTACAAATTCCGGCACATTCTATTTACATATTTTTCCACACAAGGCAGTGTAAAAATTTGTCTCTAACAAAAGAATGCATATAAATCTTTTCATGCATTTTTGGCAATTTCATCCATTATATTAATTGAAATAAGCTCTGTCAATTTTTCTATTTTTAGTGTGAGCATCTATATAATGGATGGTTCCAGTTTAAAATGGTGCAAAGTTAGCAATTAAAAATGATAAAAGTGTTTATTAGAAAAATATGTTCAAATATAAAGCAATAGTAAAACTTCAAAGTAATTCTTTTATTTTTACTTTAAATATTAAAACATTTTCTTTTAAGATATAGAACCATTAACTGATTAGGAATTGTTTAATGATATATTTGTTATAATAGATAACTATTCTTTTGATGAGTTCTGTCAAAAAGTTTTCATGAAAATGGAATATGTTAGCAGCTCTATACTGCAACAATACATAGTGTGTCATCATTTTGCAATTCTGTTTATCAGAAAGTGAATTTTTAAGAAATCAGTTAATATGATTGTTGTATTTCTAAAATTGTGTTAGAATAAATTTGAAAAATCTTTAAGAAATATATATTTAGCAAAATTTTACTGTAAGTTTCTGATAATAAGAAAAATGTTCATTATTACCACTTTTCTTGCATTACAATTTTAAAAATTACAGTGATAATTTCTTTAATAATGAAAACTAATGTGAAGGTAATGGTGTTTATATATTAGAAATTGATGAGCATGACAAAATATATTAAAAATTCTTAGACATTTTGTTAAATCATTTGTGCACTTATTTTTTATTATTACTTTTTTGTGTTACCCAATATTCACAATTCGTGCATGAAAACTGTTTGGGGGTTTATTTATATGAATGTTATAAAGAAAAACTGAAAATTTTTCAAATGTTAACATTCTACATTGAATGTCAACATTCTCTCAGTCACCATTCAACATGAGATACACCATTTGAATGGTAATAATGTTGACATTCTTTACTTTTCGTTTTTCATAATAACATAAATAAAAAAGGGGGAGGGGGAATTATCATAGAAGGGCGAGATTGGTGTTTATTATGCTGATTTAGTATTAGAACCAATTGTTATTATGCAGAATAAAGCATTTCATTAATTTTTGAAAATATTCGTGTGATAGCAAAGAATTAGCTACATGATATATACTGTAAAAGGGACCATTTGCTGGATATCTTGTACACATTATTTTGTCTTTAATGCTGACATTATCTTTAATACTTTATTCTTAATGCCTCCTACATGGGAAAATAATTTTCTTAATTTGTCAACTTAAATTCAAGTTTTTTTTTTATTAAAGATATATGTTTCTTTCAGTAAATCTTTATATAATTGTTCTGAATATCTGTAGAAATTTAAGAAAATACAAATTGATTTTTTTTATTCTTCCATTTTAATTTGTTAATTTTTTATTACTATTTAAAATAGTTAAAATTTGCTGACATGTTAACACTGACTTTATCAAATATTATTATATATTTAATAATCCATAAAAGTTTGCAATAGGACTTTAGCATGATTGAATTTATGTTAGAAAGCATTTCTTATGAAGATTTTATATTAATGATTAGCAACATTATTAAATTTGTAATATTTGATTTTTTTAATGATTTGATTTTTTTGAAAATTAATTTTAATTGCGATAGAGAAGTAATTTAACACCTTGATTGCTACACTGAATTTCTTTCGATGTAATTCATATGGTCCTGCTGGCCATTGGTGATCTTTATGACAGTTAGTGTTATAATAATAAATTAACATGTATTAGATTTTTTTTTGTAGTTTATTTATCTCCAATCTAATGTAGTAATTTTTCATGAAAATACAATATTTAATATAAGTGACAGTGAAAGAAACTGGTTGTTCAGATTTATCCACTGATTTTCCGACTTAGACCATCAATGTCTTTTAAATACTATTAAAGCAAAACTGTTTTTTAATTCTCACTATTGTATGATATGTAAACTCAAGTATGACATTTTATGTACTGCATGACTCTTTTCTCTTAGTTTCTTCATATGTGATACAAGATTACTTAACATTACAATATTGCATTGTTAATTAATAATTATAGTATATTACATTGCTCTTTTCGGATCAATATTTGATGCCTTTATAATGTTTTTTTTTTTTTAATTTTATTTTTGCGTATTTATCTTGGCTTATTCCACTTCCAATTTATGAAGGCTGTTAAAGATTATAACAGTTTTCTGTGCTCTTCTTTTAGTCCTAAATAATAGTCCCAATTGATTTAAACAATTCCTTTTAGGTAACTGGTTCTTGTCATAACTAAACAACTTTTAGATAAAAGCAAAACATAAGATCCTCCTCCTTCATCCTTAAACAACTATAATAAAATGATTTTTGTAAAATGTTGCCAAATGTTTTTCCTATCTGAGGATATAATAACATATTTTGCTGCTTAATTCAGAATAATATATGGATTATAAGTCTTTTATTAAAATATTTAATTAATGATTTCTAAACATAAACACTTGTTCCGTATGCATAAACAGGTAACTTTTTTTTAAACATGAATTTCCATATCATATATTTATCATTATAATTTAATTTGTCATATTGAAATTTATGATACTGGTCCAATATAAGTGTCTGTCCAAGTTTGGAAACCCTTCTCTATTTGCCATACAGTTTATATTAAAATTGTTATTTATTGCTTTAGTAATAATTGAATCAATTTTATATTTTTTTATGAATTTATGCATAATTTATTAAAATCCATATTGAAATACTTCTCTCAAGATTTATCTATTATAGTTAAATTTTAATAAATATATTTTCTGTAATTTATGCATTGGTTTTTATTTGAACTTTTTTTTCTATTGCAGGTGGTAGCGATTCCATACCACCACCTCCGCCTGGTGGATGAGGCAGGTAAGGGCTCCTTTAATCAGTTCTGGAGCCCGTGATCTTAGCTGTATTATTTATTAACACAACAGTTGAATGGAATAAACATCTTTCTGATGTGAAAGATATGATGTTACCTTGGTAAAATTTAGTAAGCCTTGGTGACTGATGCAGTTTTCACATTATGGATGATGATGATACTATTTGTACATATATTTTTGTAAATCACTGAATGCATTAATAAATGTTTTTGTTTGCTTTATATGAACTATCTAATAAATTATTCTTTAAAAGAATTTTCATGATATTTGTTTGACTTCACCTAAATTCAAAAATTTTATTCAACGAATTTTGATTGTCTGCTGCATAATGGCTAATGCAGAGTAGCTAACTCTCTGGAAATTAAAATGACTGCAAAAGAGATATCCTGTTTTGTTTACTAGGTAATTATGCATTATAAATAAAGTAAAATTAACACAATAGGTGCAAGAGGGATTCCTTTTTTTTTTTTTTTTTTTTTTTTTTTTAAGAATTTTTCTCCAGTTTTCTTTAAATGACTGATACTATTCAAATAATGAAAATACTTTAAATGTAGTTAAATATAAAATTATAATTGCTTGTGTTTTATTTCATATTAGTCACATGAAGACTTTAAATAATTTTCTGTTCTCATTCAACTGCTTATCATTATGGAGTTTGCAGATTTAAGCATTTTACTGCCCTGGGCAGTATACATTATAAAGCCCCCCCCCCTCTTAATGAAGAGGTCAGTTTAGTTTCAAATTTTTAATGGATTCAAATATGTTAATTTTAATTACATAACTTTATGAGAATATTTCTTATTCTGAAACAAATGTACTGCAATGATTATAAATACATTAATAACAAAATCAATATAAGAAATAAATAGTAATCTAGTCAATTATATTTAGTTAATGTTATTTCAATATTTATAATTTGCATTTTTGAAAAAATTATTTAGCACCTATGCTTACATATTTTTAATTGACAAGTCCTCCTCTCTTGTGAAATCAGCCCTTGGCAGATGTATAGTTAGAAATCCACTAATTATCTAAAAATGAGTTTAGGCTTGCTAAAAATTTTCATCTATTTGATTATTGGAGCTGCAAATAAAACATGCATTTCGAGAGATATCCGTTTCGCCAGTGAAACATTTCATATCGATTAACTTCTTAGAAACAACATACTGTACCTGCTTGACCTCAAATAATAGGGAGAGAGATTGTGCTTATTAAATCAATATCTTAGAAAAAGATGTGATTGCAATAGAATAAAATTTAATATTAATTTATTATAATTGTTAATACATATTAATATGTATTATACGCAGGATTCAACACTAGTGCATCAAATTCATTTGAATACAATTCAGAAGGAAATTTAAAATTACTTAAGTGCTCATTGTGGCTTTCCTTATACAATGGTGAATTTCCAACTAAGCAGTTGCCTTTCTTTCCAAGTGGAATGGAAGTAGTGGCCCTCTTTTCAAGGTTGTAATAGAACGACTAACTTGTCAAATTAATAATTTTCAAAAAATTTAAATTCTGTGATGATAAAAATTTTATTAAGCATCATTCATCAGCTTATCTACTCATATCATTGGTCAGTTTCCTATTGGCTAAATTATTTTCACATGATTATTAGAATATTTATAAAACTCAATATCTGCTTTAATAATATTGTTTACAAACCTCGGTAGGGGGGGGGGTGAAACATCGAAATTTATCTCTACAAGCAAAGAAGGTGCACGTTAAATCCGTTGAAACCAAACGTTCTCCCGCTGGTGTGGTGTGGAAGTTTGGAGAGAGGGTGGCGTCCTCGTCACCTGACCACGGTTCAAAATTACGAGGTCCGTCCTAAAATAGCCCTAATGTTAATATAACTAAACTAAGCTAAGACTATATAGTTAGAAACTGGATATCTGTTCATCACTATTATGATCAGTATAAGCGGCATCTACTATATTACATTTTTACTTTTTGAAAAATGTGGAGGTATTTTATATACTAAGTATTAAATCATAAAATAAATATTTACAAATAAAATTTTATATCTTTAAGATGCAGTTGAGACTTACTTTTTATTTTTATGCAAGCAGAAGGATTACTGTTCATACAGTTGATTAGAACAGATCTTCCATAACATGATTTGTAAAATTTTTCAGTGCAATTTCCAAATTTTTGAAAGTTATTAATATGTTATCTTGCTCTGTGAGTGTCAGAAACTTGACAAATCGGAGATCCATATTTGTTTGTTGTTATCTTAATGAATGCAAAATCATAGTGGTTTGTTTTTTTGTCCTTTTGCTGTCTTCGTGATTCATTAAATTCGCACATATTCGATCGCCATCGTTAAGTTTTCATTCATCAATCTTTTTCTTGCGATGATTATCGATTAATAATTTAGAAAAGACGAATTAAAACTAATTCTATCTATATATTATTTAGTTCTGTCTATACATTTAAAATAAAAAAGAAGAAAAAACAATCCTCAGCTCCAACCATTGCACCGATTTTGCAAATTTTTCTCTTGGCCCCTTAGATAGTCATTGATCGTCACTAGCCATTTTCTAAGAAATTGCGTAATTATTACTGTACTGTATCAATCATTGTATATTCTCAATGGGGGAAAAATCCCCCAGCCCTAATCACTGTACCGATTTTGCCAATTTCAACTTTATAGGAAAGTTGAGATCGCCCCCTAGATAAGTCACAAATGGCTGTCTGCTCACCTCCCATTTTCAAGAAAAATCTGGAAAACACTTTCTATCTGCTCATTCTATATCGGAAAACTCTACAACAGAGTTCCACAACCACTATCATTTTCGAACATTTTTATTTCATACGGAAGCTTATAGCCCTTAAATACGTCGTTAATGGTCGTTTGCCTTCCAAAACCCTCAATTTTCTTGATTCTTTTCAATTTTACTTGGCACAGCTCCTAATCAATTTCGCCAGTTTGCATGCATATCTTTTCAGTCAGAATGCTTTATATTTATTGATGTAGTTTATTAAAGTTAATTCACATAACTAAATTAATGTTATTAATAAGCTATGGGAACAGCTGGTCGACCAAAGTGGCTAATTAACATTTATGAAGATAATTAATTTATTATCTTCATCGGAATTATAAATATTCCTTTTCTATAAATACAGTATCTAATGCTCTTATGAAACAATAAAGGATTATAAAACTCTTTTATTTCTCCATTTGTGAATACTGAATTACGAATATGTACATTATTTGCGAATCGCCCACTGAACGGCGGGTAAAAATAGTCTAACAGACAGTTGTCTGAGATTTTTCCAATACAAAATGTAACACACTGTCCAACAGTTCGAAGGTTATGAACTCATCTCATACTACCTTGTTAGTGACAAAAAGTTAACAAATCAAGGCACCCACATATTGATTGATCGCTTCCTCGTATGGTATCGTTTTGTTTCCATGGCAACTGTCGTCTTTTCTCATTCCTCAGACCTGCCTCTCTAATAATACTTTCTTAAATGAAAACAAGTGCGCTCACAGATGTTAATTGACTTTTCAGAACCGGCAGTAGAATTTGACTCAGTCAGTGGAATAAACGTCTATTTCATTCTCTCGATCGTGACAAAGGATATATTTGTTCTTTTCTTTGCGATATTATTTGGAATTTTTAAAAATTGATTGATACTTTTAAAGAAGAGATTCTTATCCTTATTTTCCACCATGATTTTGATCATTTTGAAATTTTCGAGTTAAAGAAAATGACGGCAAAAAATATTTGTAAGATTTTTTTTTTTTCTGATGTAAAATGGAATTCTTCAAATTTTTTGTAATTTCAAACTTAGATTACAAATTCATTTTTTATGGCAGTGCTGATTTTTAAAGAAATTTATTACTTACTTTTTCCCTATTTTTAAAGCAAAGTTATTAGGAATTATTCGATATCAGTAATTATTAAATCAATTTATTAGTTTAATTAGCATTTAATATTAAACTTTAAGCTATGGAAAATGTTACAAAACCAGCAGTGTTTTACTTTCTTTTTTTTAAATGTCTAGATGTATTTATAATTACAATTTTAGACGGAAATTTATATTACAAATTTTGAATACTTTCACCCTGATTCTTCAATAGAATTTTTTTCTTTCATATTCTATAGAAAAAAAATTAACAATAATAATTACATTTCTAAGAAAGTTTTTCATACTTCCATATATATATTATTTTTTTCTTTTGAAATAATTAATTTTGTTCGTATAATTCAATTTTTGTACTTTATAAAGAACTGAGAAGTATTTCACAGAACTTTTCATGAAGTCCAAATTTTGCTCATTTTAAAAGCATCAATCATTTTTTTTTTTTTTCTATTCAACATTGTGTGTTTTGAAAGACTTTTATCATGGCTCATTTGGACGACCAAAATGGTCGACCGGTTCAACCAAAATTCTTAGACTTGAGTATTCTGAAACCGCAAACGAAGGAAGAAGTTCAGAATGCATTGTACAAAATTCCTGAAATGAAACTTCGACCTGAGAAAATACCTGACGAAGAAAACGTAGTGAATCTGAAATCGTGGAAGAAACTTCACAAAGATTTTCCTTACTTGAATCCGATTCCAGCCTCCATGATACACGTAGATATCTCGGAACTAAGCAAAGTAGACATAGACTGGAAAATGCTAACCTTGGATAGACCAGAAACACCTCTTGAAATTCACATCTTTACCAGGTATGTACTTACTGTTTTTACTGGAATGACTTCTTACTGAACTTTGTAACTCTACATTCTTATTCATATTTGTTATAGAAAGTTCAACCGGAGGGAAGGACCTCGCCCTTTTCTTTCATATTTCTTAATTATAATAATTTTAACCTTCAGTTGCAGGGGTAACAGTTGTGTTGCTTGGGTAAGAAGGTGATCGCTACAACAGCTCAGATTTTTATTTTCAAAGTTCCATTATGTGTTTTATATTATAGTAAAGGTAAAAGAAGAAAAAAAGGATAAGAATTTCCAATGTCTTTTTTACCGACTGACTGTAATCAAAATTTGACATAAATCTGTAATTTTAATTACAAGATCTCATACCAAATTTCATTTACCTAAGCGGTTATGTTTTGGAATTATTGCGTTAACAGGCATGAAAATGTATAGACAGTTGGCCAATCTACTATCGGATTTGATTCAAAATTTGACAAGAATGTGCCCCTTAGATGTTAAAACTATGTACTAAATTTGACATATCTAGATCTTTTGTTATGCCAATGTGCGAGTGGGCTCAGGGAATGCTTAGTTAAAATTTCTTAACCTCTCAACATTGTTACTGATTTGGAAAAAAAATGGCTTTACAATACAACTACATAGCAAATATTTATTTTTGTAATTATATCATTCACTTTTGCTAGGACAAAGAGACCAACTCAAGGGTTAGGGAATTCATTCAAAAATCGATAGAAAAACTTGATGCAAAAACCACATACCAAATTTCATTCATCTAATTCAAAATATTTTTGAGTTTCGTGGTTACAGGCAGAAATAATCCCAAACAATATGATTTTTGGACTCAGAAAAAATCTAAAAAGCGGAATTTCGTCAAAATCTAGAGCATGTATTTAATGGTCTTTATATGTAAATGAATTATGCTATTTACTCCTGAACAAGTGACGGTAGACTAGTTAGAACAGTCGTTTAATCTAGTTTAAATATGCTAAGAGCATGAACGTAGCTCGTGGTTACAGGCATTTTAAACTTCACGTCGTAGGATAAGACAAGTCCTGGATGCTCCAGCATGATACGGCGTCAGTTCTTAGATCCCCCCTCCCAAGATGGCAAACTACTTATTAAGACATCACTGTACTTCCTTAACCGATTTATTCTTTTGATCTGATCCCGTGTGAATTTTCATTTGGCTGAAGAATTTATTTAATGAAACACAATTCCGAAATGGAGCAGAGACGAGGCACTGTAGAATATGGTTTAAGGAGGCTTGTAATCCGCATTTACACTTTTGTATGATCAGTGGCAAAACTGCAAGATAGCAGAATACCAAAGTAATACGTTTTATATCTGTTTTAATTTTTATTTTCTCATATACGAAATATAGAGAAAATATTGTAATTTTGAAAAATTAAGATTTTCTAGATTTTGATGAATTTCCACTTTCCAGACTCTCAGAATTTGAAAAACTTTTTTTTTTTTTTTTTTTTTTTTTTTTTGCCATTTCGTCTATCTGTCTATCTGTGATAAAGAGAACTCATAAACTCTTTAAGCTAGACGGATGATATTTGGTACACGATCTTTACACTAAATTTGCAGTTTTCTATCAAATTAAGAAAAATCCATTCAGAGAAATGAATTTGTCCGGTTGTTTGAGTATAAATTAACAAGATAACTATAAAGCAAAGGGTAAAATTTAGTCCACAGATTTAACGTCTATAGTGTTTACACTAGTACACTATAGACGACTGACTAAGGGACTAGTTACACTGTCTGTCTGTACTTTCAGAAGCATTTAAACGCGATAACTCAAAAATGTAATGACTTAATATGTTAAATTTGATATGCGATTTTGTGATTACAATGATAGTTTTGTGTCAAATTTTGGTTTCAGTCAGCTGGGAAAAACTCAAACATAAATTCGATTTTCGGTACTATTAGATACATGCCAGGGGTTAATCGCCAAGGATCACTAGATGCTTCCAATAAAAATGTTAATTTCAAGCCAAAAGTTAATTGTTGTACACCATGCAAGGCGTTTCTTGCCTAATGTTTATAATTGGGGGGGGGGGGGTAACACCTTTATTAGAGGGAATGCAAGGAAATTTTGAGAAGACCACTTATGCTAGTCCCATGATAAAATAAGTTCTGAGAATTTTTGAATGCTGCATTATAAAGTGGATAATCTGTGACTTCAACAAGTATCAGTGCTCAGTCCCTAATAACACAAGACACTCTACAATATTTTTTATGATAGTGTTACAAAATTTTCTTTTATTACAAATACCGTCAATTAATCATAATAACGTAACGCATTTAATCGTTATAGTTCAGCAGCTTGCTTGCTGTCTAATCCTCCAGTTTCTTTACTTGTCGGCGACAAATTGTCGCCTTGTCTTGTTACAAATCTGTAATTTTGCTACCCGGCTCGAATAGTGTCGTCGTGAGAAAGACCGTTGTAAGATCTATGCTGAGCGGCTGCCGCGTCAATGACCTGAGAGCTTGGCGACGAATTTGGCGAGTTTGGCGACTAAATGGATCATGCTGGAAAGTTCGAGAAGTTTCACGATCCATCCAGTAGGAACCGAGATACACCCAGAGACGCCCTGATTGGTCTCTTCTTAAAATGCAGGGTGTCCCAAGGAGCAACTTTTTGCATCGTAGCTGAGCTCTCCGGAACGAATTCTAGCCAGGCTGGTCTGTTGGTCATTTTGAACTTCTTTAACTTTCCAGCATGATCCATCTAGTCGCCAAACTTGCCAAATTTGTCGCCAAGCTCCGAGGTTATTGACGCGGCACCCACTCAATATGCACAGGACAAATCGTACAACGGTCTTTCTTACGGTGATACTATTCTTGCCGGGTAGCAAAATTACAGATTTGTAACAATATTTTCACGATATTGCTCGGAATTCAGAATATCGGACAATCTTATCATACTAATAGGGACAGAACGATTTTCAAGACAGTTGCGCATTCGAAGTGCGTGCTAAACAGATATATTGTATTTTAGAGCCATTACTGGGTCATACTTTTATTTATAATTGAATAAATTTGAGATTTTAAGGTTCAATTTATTGAAACACCTGTGGTAGAGCGAATGTTTGAAGAAATGGTTATAGTTAGTTGATGGTTAGTTAATAGTTAGAAATGGTTATGGTAAGTAGACCAAAAACAACTTGAAATTTACTGCCTTTGTGGATACTCTAAATCATATGGTTCCTATTATTTTCAGACTAGTCGCCTCTGGCGGTCAGCTGCTTCGGAGGAAAAATTGGTTAAATTTAATCAAAGTTAGATTAATTAATTTCATGCCCGTGATTCCGTTAAATTGTCAGACATTAAAAGCGTGTTATTTTAACTACACTCATGTCCATAAATGAAGGATAATTCAGAGTCACTCAGAAATCGAACTCTAAAATACATATATTACCCGTAAAATGATTACACACATCTTCAAAAATCATATGCAAATTGCAGGAAGCCACCAGATAACACCGATAGTACGTCACAATGACGAGAGTGTAAGAGAGTGATGTATAAGGAATACAGGCAAAGAAGTAAAATAGTTCGCAAGCGCTTTATAAGCCTTTCAGTGCAATAACCGTATAGTTATGACACAAAGGAAGCATTTGGATGATTTTTTACTTAGTAGAATTATCGGCCGTCTGGAATGTGGGCGTGCCCAGCTGGAAGTATCCGAGGAACTTGGAATCGCCCAGAGTGTCATCTCCAGGCTTTGGTAACGATTCCAAGTTTATGTGAATTGAGTAGATGTTACAGCACAGGTCACCCCTGAGTTAGAACGCCGAATGAGGACAGGTATTTGACAGTTACTGCCAAAAGAAACAGAATGAGCACAGCATCATACCTGTCTTGTCAGCTCTCTTCAGCCATTGGTACGACAGTTTCAAGGCAGACCATGTACAGACGCTTAGGGTAGATATGTAGGTAGATTGGTCTATATGCTCGTAAGGGCCTGTCAGATGTGTTCCATTTACTGCAACACATTGTCACTGCGGTTACCCTGGAGTAGAGAGCATGCATTGTGGACACCGCAACTGTGGGCTTGTGTGATGTTTTCCGAGGAGTCCAGGTTTAGCTTGCAGTCTGATTCTCACCGGACTTTCATATGGAGAGCGCCAGGTCCTGTTACCACCAAGAGAACATCATTGAACGACACCGTTACGGTGGTGCAGGAGGGCTCGTTTGGGGAGGAATTATTCTGGGTTCCAGAACTAACCTGCATGTTCAAATTCGAACCATGACAGGCCAAATCTATCGGAACGTCATTCTGGAACAACATGTACGCTTTTTTCGGGCGCCATGGGCGCAGAATTCGTGTTTATGGATGACAACGCCCGTCCTCACCATGCAAACATCGTAAACGAATGCCTTCGATCGGAGGAAATCACCCGTATGGACTGGCCAGCATTCTCTCCGGACTTGAATCCAGTAGAGCATGTGTGGGACATGCTTGGCTGACGAGTTGCAGCCCGTCAGCCTCCTCCTACGTGTCTACCGGAACTTCGAAGAGCATTGCTTGATGAGTGGTGTAATATTCCCCAAGATCAGATCGATAATTTGATACTCAGCATGCCTAGGCGTAGTACGGACTGTATTGCATCGTCTGGGAGACATACTATGTATTAACCATCCTATAAATAATGTAATATTGGTTTTTGCAAATAGATTTTTGTTTCTTTTGTAATTTTCTCCATGGAGCAAAAAATCGCAATTTTTATTAATGATATCAAACATATAGCATCTTTTTTGCTCTTTACCTTTTGTTTAATAAATAGGCTTTACAAATAAGTCACATTTGGTTTGCTTCTGACTCTTTCTTTTCTTGAACTTGCATTATTTTGAATTTCTGGACATGAGTGTATATATTATTCGATCTGTTTAATCTATATATGTACTTTCTTAATAGGGAGCAGTCCCATGACATCATAATGTTATGAAAAGCGTAATTGTTCTAATTCATCTGTTTTCTAAGTTTAACGGTATTGCGACTTCACTTTTTTTCGTTTATACGAAGTTTAGAACAAGTATTGTAATCATCTAAAAATTCGAACTTGAGATTTTGGCGAATCTCGACCTTTTACACCACCCTAAGTTCGAAAAACACATTTTTGAAAAATGTTCGTACGCCTGTATGTCTGTGACAAAGATAACTCACAAACTATTTGAGATAAGTGGATGAAATTTGGCATATGGTCTTTACACTACATTTGTAGATATCTGGTAGAAATTTTTGGGGAAAATCCGCTCAGTGGAAGTCTGTCTGTCTGGCTGTTAGAATATAAATTAACATGATAATTACAAAATGAAGAGAACTAAATAGATACAATTCAGTTATATAAAATGAACATTTATAATCTAGACACTTTTCACATTTTAAGCCAAATAGAATGAGAGGTTGGCAGTCTGTCGGTCTGTACTTTTAGAAACATGTAAACGCGACAACTTAAAAATGGATTTACTTAAATATATGAAATATGGTGTTAGATTTTGTAACTACAAGTGGAGTTTTTTTTTATTATTATTTGTTAAAGTTTTGTTTCAATCCATTATTAAAAATGCATCTAAAACATAAATTTAATTTTCTTATACAATTAAGCGCATGTCAGAGATAATTCGCCAAAACACTCGCCAAGGATCACAAGTTGGCGTTCTCGGTATAACACCTTTATTAAAGAGTATACGAGAAGGGTTTCGGGAGACCACTCTTGCTGGTTTTGTCTTGTAACCAATACAGATATTAAACAGGATCTTTTTTTAGTGTTGAAGAAAATCATGCAATGAAATATATGATGAAACAGTGAAAACGATTTGGGTTTCATTCACAACTGTATTGAAATATATTTAAATTTAGTTGAATCGAGATTAAAGAATTTTACAGCAACTAAATTGTCATCATTGAAAAGATAATTTTTTTTTTTTTGGTCTTTAAAATGTATTAAAAATCATTTCTGAGAGGAAATATTTTTGGAAGTTAGCGCGCGCAAAAATTCTAAATCTAAATTTTCAATTAATTGAATTGAAAAAAAATCGCATGGGATGCACATTCTTACTCTCCAAAGTATATTTGTGTCACATTTGGTAGCTCTAGATCAAACGGGCTGGCCTGTAGAGCACGAACATTTATCCACACAGATCCAGATGCACACAAGCAAGCATTCGCATATACATTCATCATTATTATAAGTTGAAATAAGTGAAAAAAATCGCATGGGGTGCACATTCTCACTCTCCAAAGTATATTTGTGCCACATTTGGTAGCTCCAGATCAAACGGTCTGGCCTGTAGAGCACGAACATTTATCCACACAGATCCAGATGCACACAAGCAAGCATTCGCATATACATTCATCATTATTATAAGTTGAAATAAGTGAAAAAAATCGCATGGGGTGCACATTCTCACTCTCCAAAGTATATTTGTGCCACATTTGGTAGCTCCAGATCAAACGGTCTGGCCTGTAGAGCACGAACATTTATCCACACAGATCCAGATGCACACAAGCAAGCATTCGCATATACATTCATCATTATTATAAGTTGAAATAAGTGAAAAAAATCGCATGGGGTGCACATTCTCACTCTCCAAAGTATATTTGTGCCACATTTGGTAGCTCCAGATCAAACGGTCTGGCCTGTAGAGCACGAACATTTATCCACACAGATCCAGATGCACACAAGCAAGCATTCGCATATACATTCATCATTATTATAAGTTGAAATAAGTGAAAAAAATCGCATGGGGTGCACATTCTCACTCTCCAAAGTATATTTGTGTCACATTTGGTAGCTCTAGATCAAACGGGCTGGCCTGTAGAGCACGAACATTTATCCACACAGATCCAGATGCACACAAGCAAGCATTCGCATATATTTGAGTGGATATGGATTTGAGTTATGAATTAAATCTACTACTTTTACTATGAGTTGCATTTTTAAGTGCACCTGTTAAATGTGTCTTTTCTTTGATTTTGTGTTGTATTTTTCAGAATCGTCTTCCTAAACAAAGTTACTTTAAAGTGCATTGTACAAGAGAAGGCCAGAAAAGAAAGACTTCAATCGATTAGACTGCGGATGAGCGGACGCGTCAAAATTGTGCAAGAGAGTGACAACGAAAAAATCGAAGAACTGACTTACGAGCACTTCAGCCGCCATTTTGGTGCGGGCGACCGCGGACAAGCCATGGAGGAAGTTCCTAAGCCACCGCCTGTCAAGGAATCCAAAGTTCCACAGCTTGGAGATGACATGCAGTCTAAAACTGCTGCCAATCCGAAAGAAGAAACTATATCTTCTATCTTTAGGTCAAGAAAAAGGAAACTCAAAGGGCGTAAAAAGAAGATTTCCAAAAAAAGAAAGAAAGGCAAGAAAAGAAAAATTCGAAAACGGAAAATCAAACAAAGCAAATCAAGCATTGCTGGAAACAAAAGTGGTAAAAAATCTATTTCTTCGAAATCGCCGAAGGCAAAGAAGACGTTGCCATTAAAGAAGAAAAGTTCGAATGTTATAAAAATTAGTACAAGAAAGCCAGGTTCAGGGAGGACGTTAATTCAAATGCTGAAATCTTCAGAAAAAAGAAGTTTGAAACTAGCTAAAGAGAAATTGAAAGATGAAATGTCTGCTAAAAAAAGCTAAAGCCTAATATTATGCTCAAAGTATATTCAATCAGCAAGACATAGGACATTAAAATGTCATTTAGATGTTAAAAATATTTTCTTTTGGATATGAAATTTTGCAATGTACAATAAAAAAAATCTAATAAGGATTAAACTGTCCACAATTATTTTTTTTTCATTTTTAAGATAAACCAGAAATAAATAAAAATAAGAATGATAAAAAAAAAGTACATTTATCCTCTAGATGCAAGGTTAAAATAATTTTGAAATTTTGAAAGCTGTATATAAAACAATCGAGGAGGTAAAACTAATATAAAATTTCAATATTAATAAGCGACTGTCGAAAATAATTGATCATCTTAAGATATATAAGTCATTATGATTAATCTGTCAGAAAACTTGGAAATTCGACCAATGGACGCTTTGGTTAATTTTTGTTCGATGCAGACTTTTGTTCTAACAACAGCTAAATAAGTGAGAATTTGATTAAAAGTTTCAATCATAATCAGTAAAAATTATCAATATAATTCCAACTGAGAGGTTATCCTCTTCATCTGATCATGGTTCAGAGTTATGAGGTTCGTCCTAAAATAGCTCACATATTATTCCAAACTGAACTGTAATATTATTTCATTAAGCTGAACCAGTGAACTTTATAAACAGTTTTTGTTCAAATTCGTAACCACATAGCGCCTCCCATATGCATTCAAAGTTAAATTTTTTAAAAATTGATTAACTGATGGTTGAGTTTTTTAAATTTTAAAATCATGTTTAAAATATTTCAGAAATCGGATCCATTTGCCAATATGTGAGAAATTGTTTTTCTATTGTCTTTATATAAGTTTTCATCTTTACAAATATGACCAAAGTTTTTTAAAAAGTGTATAAAAATCATATCAATTGTAGATTCTAGTTTAAGCAATGTTCTTTTTTTTTTTTTTTGGTTCTTAAAAGTTTTTACTTTATTGTATACGAGGGGTATTGTTATCGTCGAAAAATTCGAATTAGAGATTTTGAAGAATTGCCACATTTCGAATCTCCCTAAATTAAAAAAATAAATAAATAAATAAAGGCATTATGACCTCTACGAACAGATAACTCAAAAACATTTCGAGCTAGACAGATGAAAAGTGGTATATGCAAACCAAACCAAATACACTTATAAACAAATTTGTAAATTTCGGTCTAATTTTCAACAAAATCCATTCTATTCATAGGAAGTCTCTTTGTCAGGCTGTTTGAGTACAAGTGAACTCGATAGCTACAAAACGCAAAGAGCTAGATCAAGAACACAGGTTTAGAATCTAAAATATAGATTCTTATCAAATTGTGAACTAAATCCATCAAATGATTGGCTGTCTGTCAGTCTCTGTACTTACAACTGCACATGCATATTAAACACAATAACTCCTTATTCCTTAAAACATGCAAATTCGGTATCTTCTGACTATTACTGTAATTTCGTGTCGAATATTGGTATTAATCAATAGATGAAAAGGTATTAAAAATACATTTTCTCGCAATAGATTCAATAAAAATTTCAGATTCACGTCAAAGATTTATATTTCCTAACTATCTTTCACCAATGCAATACAAAGCATTTTCGGCCTGACCTAAGGTCTACAATTTGATGAAGAGGAAAAGGGGATAAGGCGTTTGGTTTGCTGTGGGTAGATGGCGCCACAACAGCTGTAAGAAGGTTGAAGGTTCATCGTCCGAGGTCACCAATGTGGAGAATAGTAATGTGCGAGTATAGAACGTGGGATCTTGTGGTTAGCAGCCCAGTGCCGGCGTCCTGGCATAGGGGTAGCGCGTCTTCCCCGTGATCTGGGCGTCCCGGGTTCGAGTCCCGGTTTGGGCATGGTTGTTCTTCTGTTGTTCTAACTGTGAGATGTGTGAATGTGCCCTCCTGTAAAAGGGGTTGTGCAAGCGAATGAGTGATGCGTGAGTGGCAAAGTCGTACTCTTGGCCCTAGTTGGCGCTGCTATAAAAAATAAGAGACGTCCCCCTTAGGCTTAAATCGCTGTCTTCGTAACAGTGGGCTTGTCAGTGGCAAGTGCCATAAGAAACAAACAACAACAAACAAACAAACAGCAGCCCAGTAACAGACCACGGTACAAAAGCAATTGCTCGTGCAGCGTAGTGGTTAACTGGCTTATAAGCTATTCACCACAGGCGTTTTTTTGGAGAGAATGCAAAAATGTTTCTGAAAGACCACTTCCCGTTGATTTCAGACAAGCCTTTAAAATTTTAATACACATTTTTAAGAATAAAGTTTGTTTATAGTTATCAAGCGATAAATTGAAAATTTTCTCAAATTGTACAATAATTATTTCAAAGAACTAAGAGAGGAAAACACTATGTCTAAAAAGCAGGCTTAAAATAATATTCGTAACTTTATAGTTTATTTACATATTTAAGCATAAAATAAGCTGAGGAGATTGTAATCACACATACATACATGTGGGGATATGGAGAATTCTTATTTATTTTATTGGCTGATTATTTCTTCTATCAGAAAATTATCAAGAACCATAGAATGAAAAAGTAACTTAACCAAAAATGTGTTTTAATAACAATTTCTATTTAATCCGAAAAAAAGTAAAAAGCAACGCCAAAAATGAGATAAATCATAATATTGTTTATTTTTTTATTATATTTTATAGATAAAATGGAAATTATTAACACTAGATATGTGTGTAATATTTGTAATTTTCTTAATAAGAACGATTAAAATCATTTTTAAAAACATTCTCATTGTTTCTTTACTATTTATTTGACGTATATATCGTTATTTAGATTATAAGATATTGCTTGCTAAAAATTTTGGATAAAATCTAGTTTTTTTTCTTCTTTGTATATTAAATACAAATCGCCTTTATCAACCAGTTGATTTGTCAGGAATGTTAGTTATATTTAATTTCAGTTAAATCGTTTAGTTATAATTTCATGTCCATAATTCTATTAAATTATCAAACATTTAAGCGGTGATATTTTAATTGTTTTAACACACGCTCTGTTCATTAAATATATGAATTTTTCTAATGAAGACCTGTCTCTGATATTACAAAACTTTTAAGAACTTAAATATATAATTGATTTATCTGCTAAATTTTGAGATATTGAAATTTCATCTTTTTGTTTGCGTTGCAAACTACACAGATATTAAAGAGAACTGTTCTTTAACTTTCAACAATAGAATAAAAAAATCACGTTATTAAATATTTGATGAAACATATAAAACAATTTACATTTTAAGTTGGCAACGTAGCTGTGGCAAATTTGGGAAAAAAAATATTTTTAAAAAATTGCCTAAATCCAGAGAAAAAAATGCACTATTATTAAATTGATATCGTTAAAAAGATCATTTTAATTATTTTTAAATTTTGAAATGGTGCAAAATTCATTTTTATGCATTAATATTTTCAGAAATAACGAATGCGGAAAAACGCCAAAATTCAGCTTAATTTTTAATGATTAAAAATTTCGAAAAAAAAATCACTTAAAGGTACACACGTTTCCACAATCCAAATTATCTATGTGTCAGATTTGGTACTATAGGTCGGAAGGTTTGGCCTGCAGACACAGTAACACAAACAATTATCTTTATTATTAGTAGAGATAATAAAGAGAAAATGTTCTACTTGTCAAAAACTTCGACAGTGGAATTTTTGATGAATTTCCTTGTTTTAGAGTTCCTTCTGAAGAATCTGTCTTCAGAATTATATATTTCTATTTCCGAATACCATAACTTGAAAATAGAAGGTGTAAGAGAAATAAAAAATTTTTTTATGTATTTGGCACTTAAAATTCATACCTAAATTGTATAACTGTATCAAAGTCACAAAACTCAAAAGTTTCACTACATTTCTATTCATGGATATATGAACTAGATTACTTAAAAAGACATAAAATTATTGTCTAATTTCAAATTAAATTCGACAAAGGATAAAATTTCTATTTGCTTGTATATCTATGTATATGCGTGCATAAAAAAAAAATAAGAACTTAGAGTGCAAGATAAATGAAACTTGGTGTACAGTCTTTATCCCAGTGTTGTAAAGCTGTATTTAATTTAACTCCTACCAATCAAAATGCAAAGGTTTCAAATATATGCCTTAATTTTTTCACTATTCAATAAATCTGACAGAAAATCACTATGTTGTAAAAGTATATGAAAAAGGTGAGAGGAGAACACACCCACTGGTTATTATTCCACGTTCACATAATTTGTTATATTGAAATACATGCTTTTTATAATTATTTCAGTATTATTACATTTTGATTTTCTTTCTTTTATATAAAAAGTTATTTCCTCTCATTACTACAGAATTATATTGTGGTGAAAGCTTATAAGCCAATTAACAGCTACGCTTCTCGAGCAATTGTTTTTGTATCGTGGTCATGTTACTGGGCAGAGAATCACAAGGTCCCAGGTTCTATCCTCGCTCATACTATCCGCCACATTGGTGACCTCGGACGTGATCCTTCAACCTTCGTACAGGTGTTGTGGTGCCATCTACCCACAGCAACCGTAAGTTGTCAGATTCACTTGACGCAGCAACCCAAAGTCATCAGACTCACTTGACGCAGAATATCAGCAACCATTCACCCAAACACGCTCGCTTGGCGCTACTTAAATGGGTACATGCGTAATAGAATCAACAGCTAATACATCACCACTCAACAGCCATATCATTCGTCTCCCCTCCGACTCACTGGAGGAAGAGTCTGTGATGAAAGCTTATAAACCAGTTAACAGCTACGCTACAGGAGCAATTGCTTTTGTATCGTTGTCATGTGACTGAACTGCGAACCACAAGGTCCCAGGTTCTATAATCATCGCAAATCCGTGACAATATAAAGCAGAGTATTTTCAAAAGCAATAAACATTTGTAACTCATGTCAGCTTATTTCATCAAAAAAATTATTGCAATAAAAAAAATGATTGCATATTTCATTGTCATTATAATTAATTTATTTTACAAAATACGACAAAATCGCATTTATAAGAAATAAAACACATGAAAGCATTAAAGTTTATGATAGTGCATGTATATGTTACTAGCTAAGTTTGAAATCCGGCATTATTAGGAAAAGTACGAAGCGATTGATATTTTAAACAGACTTATGCATTCTATATAATGCCAAATGGCAAGCCAGCAATATATGAAATGCAGGTTAGTTTTTATTAAAATAAAAATAAGTGCAATTCAAAATGAAATTATTTTCTTTCTTAATGCAAGAAGTAGATTATAATCTATAAATAAACCATTATAATATTTTATTTAGTTTTGTGTAAATTTTTCTTTTTCTTTACATATTTTGAATTAACGATTTTTAAAGGTACTTTTTTTTTTTTCTAAAAAGCATTTACATTTTTGTAGAATATTTGAATTTTAAATAAAATTCTTATCATGACCTTATTTTCATACTTTGCCTAAATATTCTTTTTATAGGAAATTTATTCTAACACATGATTAGGTTTTATATACAATGTCTTGGGAATGTAAATAAGGAATATGATAAAAAAATTCTCATATTTCATATTTTTCTTAAAAAATGCCTACCATTCCGTAAAATATCAGCATTTCATGCATAGCTGGTAACAGATGCAATAAAACATAACGAAGAAATAAGCATTCATTTTTAATTAAAAAAAACACACACATGCGTTTTTTCAATATATTTGCGTAAAAGCAAATGGAATTAATGCAATATAATCTGATTTTATAAAATAAAGTTTATAGGATAGTCTGTGTTTTTTAAACACAATTATTTAAAAATACAGATTAAACAAATGAATCGTTTTTTAAACATTCTATGCATAATAGATTTATTGTATATTGAGAACAAACTTTGTGTAAAGATGATCTTTTACAAGATCATGTATAACATAACCATGTATAATGCTGTTAAATATCGAAAAACAGAGAACCATTTAGGCCTACAGTTCAGATGATCATCTAAAAGGGTTCTTTTTAAACAAAATTAAATTAATCTATATTTATAATAAAGCTCAATGTGTGTGTGTGTGTTGGCGCTCTACAGGCCAGGTCATTTGACATACAGCAACCAAATTTGGTACATGTATATCTTAGAGGTCGGGAATGTGCACCTGGGGTCCCTTTTTTTGAATTTTTAATTAGAATTTTAATTATTAATTAAAAACGAACTTTCCCGCCAAAAAAATCTTCCATTTTCCCCACCGCCAAATGAGTAAGACTTCAGCTTTTTTTTCTCCCAACAGTAATGAGGCTAGGGTTAACATTTTTCGGCGGATTATTTCAAACGATTCTGTTTATTTTCTTAATGTTTTATGCATTTAAAATTAAACATTTTTAATTAATCCATGTTTCAGATTCATTCTGAAGTACTTTTGAATTAAAATAACACAGAATAAAGGAAATTAAAAATGTATAATCTGCATAGCATTACCCCAACTGGCGTAGAAAAATTCACGCATTTGCGTTACCCAACTGGCGAAGAAAATTCACGCATGCGCATTGTTCTGATTGTTGTCATGACAACCACTATCAACGGATGATTTAAATTATTTTTAGGTTAGTTGCATGCTTTTGTAAGTAAATCGTATTTATGTTAGTTATATATTTTTTGTATATGCTTATAGTTTTAAGTACATCGTTTTTTAAGTAGTTTTTATTAACCTGTTTTCAGTGATTTAAATTATTTTTAGGTTAGTTGCATGCTTTTGTAATTAAATTGTATTTATGTTAGTTATATATCTTTTTGTATATGCTTATAGTTTTAAATACATCGTTTTTTAAGAAGTTTTTTTAAACCTGTTTTCGACCGATTATTTTAAACGATTCATTTTATTTTCTTAGTGTTTGATGCATTTAAAATGAAACATTGTTAATGAATCGATGTGTTCATGATGAATCTGAGAAAATTTTGTTGACAAATTCTTGAGATATTACATAAATTAAGAAAGATATTCTTTAGTGCTCATAAAGTTTAAACGCTCAGTGACTCTGTTATCAGTAATCATATTATTAAAAAAATGCTTTGTTTCAGTAAAAAATATTATTATATTAATTGCAGATTAATCATTTACACTTTAATTTAAAACATAAATTCTACGAGAGGTAACAGAAAATTAGAGAGATACATATGACGTTATGACTGAAGGCCTTTATAACATTATGAGTGAATTATATAACTATCAAAATTTGAAGTTTTAAAATATTTTGCTGAAGAATCTATTAAAGTTAGAATTGCGTAAAATATTTAATGGTACGACTGGAGTTTAACCCCCTGCTTGGCAAAATTTTTAAAAATCGCCAACAACGGCCTTGCGAAATGTTCAAAAGCAAAGGAGCAGATGTTCAATCATTGTGCATAATAAAGATTGCCAGCTTTGGCGCGTTATCGCAACTTGGCGAAGAAGGGGGTAAACTCCGGTTCAAGCTATTTAATTATTAAAATTTAAACGAACATTAAGATTGGCGAACCGGCTGGTCGCCAAAGGCGGCTAGTTAAAAATAAGATTCAATAAAATTAATATATCAGCCGGAAAAATTAATTTTTTCATCGAATCTTTTAAAAATTGCTGCTTGCTTTGGTATATGTGACAAAAGAAGTGACAACATATTGAAAAATTTAAACAATTTTAAATGCGTATGAAGTAAAGGCACAATTCTATTTCTTTTAGAATATTAGAGAACACCATGAAAATTTATTTTTTAGTTATATTAAAAAATCTATATAATTGAATTATTTTTCACCTTTTCTGTTTAAAAGATAAGTATACTGAAATAAGTAATATCATTAACGTGTTGATTAAGTTAAATATTCTTCGAAAAACGTTCGTCGTGAAACTGAATTGACCAACTATTAAAAGTAGGATTTCATATTGTGCTTTGCTTGGGGCCTCAAAATTTCTAAATCCGCTGTTCGTTATTAAGGAACAAAATAGAGTATATTAATTAAAGAAGAATCGAAGGACTAAACGTTCTCTGATGCATAGCTTCATAATATTTACCCCATTTAAATTATTCAGTCCATATTTTTTTTGGAGGGGGGACGGGGAGAGTTCTGCTAGAAATGAAATAAAAATGCATCGCTAAAATGACTTTCATTTTTAACATGAATGCTATAAACATGTAAATGTTTCTTTCTTTTCTAAAGAATTATTTTTTAACAACTTTATTTTATGATTGCTTAAAAATAGTTCAGTATTCAAAAGTATACAAAAAAAAAAAACAAACCATGCAGGTAGAATTGGAGTATTAAAAATGTTCATTCATTAAATTGTCCACCACATTTCAATCAATGGCATCTTAATAACAAATGGAAAATATATAAACGTGAAAGAAAATGCATCGTTGGAAATAGAGACCTTTATAACCAACTGAAGGACTGGAATCCAGTCCAAAGTCTATGATTCACAATCGCATGTTTGGATGTAAAAATAAAGACATGAAACATACATATATAAATATTTATAAAATATATAAATTATACAGGAATCAAATTACATAAATCACATAAGACTGTACAGAAAGCAAAAAAAAGATAGTGCTTCTGATATACAATATTTTCTATCACTGCATCAGATGATTTAAAACACCATGCTCAAAGCGAGAATCATTGCCGAAAAATTCAGTCATACAGTCGTGTGGTCACATTATATCAAAATACGTGCCCATATCGGTAACGATTGGTAAGGACGAAATCACTTTTGACTTAACATATGAAGAAAACTGTACTAACAATTCATGATGTAGTTGTTGTCCATATATTATTCTTAAAAAACTTTAAATCAAGACTGATGAAAGAAGAATTTCAACACTTGGAACAACATAAACTGTTTGAAATGTAATTATTTTATAAAAATATATATAATATTATTCCATGCATTGTCCATGATCTTTTATCTGAACATATCTTTTTCATTTTTTTCACTTGAAAATAACATCTTTTATTCTCTATTCTTTTATTATTTCATGGATTTTGCCTTTTCCTCAAAGGAGCTATATATAGAAATGAAATTTTCTTTTCTTAGATAGGCATTTTCATTTTACAGACTAATGGAAAAAAGCCGGGAATGTTCAGGACTTCGACTGATGAAATAGTTTATGTTAAGACTGACATTTCCATTTTGCAGACTAATGGAAAAAAAGTCGGAAACATTTTAGATTTCGACTGATGAAATAGTTTATGTTCAGATCAGCACTTTCCTTTTAGAAGCTAAAGTAAACAAGACGAAAATAGTTTGTGTAGTTTGTGTTTGACTGAACAAATACGAATGATGTAATTTCGAAACCGAGTTTCAAAATTCAAGCCATGAATGTCTCTGAAGTGATAAATATTTCTGGTGGTCAGTAGTTTGTTGATGTGTGTGGCTCTACTCGGCCACTGCGACTCCATCAGATGACCACATATAGCGACTGCGGTTGCTAGAGACGGTGCCGATCAAATTCACTCGTTCATGCTGTAATAAACAAATAAATATAATTTAATTCCTTGAATTCAAACAATTTCAAAGGTTGAAAATAAGACAAATATTTCTTAATATAGTTCATTCAAGATGTATGATTATATAATTAAAATCAAATACAAAGAGAAATTAAAATCAACGTAAAGCATTATTATGCAGTAGAGTTTCTTAAAATTTCGAGATTAGGTAATTTACTGGCAAGAAAGAAGAAGAAATCAATTTTTGTTATGAAAAAGTCTGGAAAGAAAATAAACGGAACGTAGCAGTAAAGAATAAAAATTTAATCGAATTCCATTTATTTGGAGAACTTCATTGATATCATACTAAAGTTGTGAGAGAATTATGCAAGATTCAGTAACAAATCGCTTAATAAATAACTGCTCGGGTAAATTTCACTCTTGTGACAATTATTTATTTATTTATTGTGTTGATAATTGTCGATCGAATGTCTTTAGTCTTTAAAAACTAAAGCCTGGGTTCTGCCAATGATTGAAAGTCATTTTTTTCTATTATTTGAAGAGCTATTTTTGGTGACTGGTTTTATTTAATTTCAATCAAATCTCTTCAGTAGAACTTTAGAACTTGATATTAAATCTCAACAAAGTAGTTTTAAGCGTCAAATTGTGATAGACTTCAAAGTCATGTCATTTTATAATAATATCATTAAAAAAATAAATATCTTGGTATGCCTTCTAGTTACACGTTGTTTTATACTGTATTGGGACTTCACTTTCTGATTCTTCATGGAAACTCCACAGATAATAGACAGAATGCTTTTTCCTTAATTTTCAACAACTGAAGAAATTAATTGTTTAATTATTAACTAAACAATTGTTTTTAATTAATAATATTTAATCTTAATTGTTTTTAAGGATTAAATATTTCTTTAAATACTAAAAATGTTTGAATTTCGTTTCAACGATGAAATATATTGTTAAAAAGTATGCAAAAAAATATTTTTTTTAAAAAAAACTGCCAAATTCCAAGCAAAATTTGAAAAACAATTAAACTGGTACAATTAAAAAGATAAAGTTTTTAAAAAGTTAAAACGGTGCGAAAATTAGTTTTTTGTAAGAATATTTGCAGAAATTTTCATAAAAAATTAATTTTTAATTAATTAAAATTTTAAAAAAATTCTCTCCGAGATGCATATTTCCACTTTTTAAGTTAAGTTACTTTGTACCAAATTTGGTCATCTGGGTCAAACGATCTGGTCAACGCACATAGTCTGTTATTATTAGTAGAAATAATGATAGCTTTATAAACAACAAACGTTGTGAACCTCGAAAAGTGTTAACATTTTTAAATAAGTAACAAATTTTACTGATACACACTAAAGAAGCAATTATTGCATCCTATTAAAGCTAATTCCACGATTTTATCAATCGGAAATTTTTTTGGATATAAATGTTACTGTTATAGATCCCCAGTCATCCAAACTCACCTGAACTAAAGATCCTACAAGGAAGGGTTTCAGGAGGTTTTCAGTGTTAGGGAGATGACCTGCCCCATAGAAAGCGACTGTCGCATCTCTCCCGGCATGTTCCATTAAGACGTCAAACCCTCCAGGATGCTAAAAAAAATAAAAGACGATAGTTAAAAATCAAATAATTCTCCAAAGTACTCTGAACAATTTGTGACTATGATGTTTAAATTTTTTTACTATTAAAATATGGGTAAAGTCAAGTTGAATTTGTTCAGAAGACAAGTTTGCATGTTCTATTTTTAATGTTAATCTTTTAAATAATTTCTATTGTTTAATAAGTTTTTTTCCATTTTATTTTTCAAATGATATTTCAAAATCTCTATCTCAGTCTCATAATTTAATAAACTATTATACATCGAAGAAAAATTAATTTTACAAAAGATACGATTAATATAGTTTTATAATTGGATTAATTAAATAGCAAAACATGAGATAAGCAAGACCGAATTATTAAATAAGCAAAATAGGTAACTGTCTAGGGACTCCAAAATGTCGATATATTTTTGAGATATTTTCTATTTATTTTATGCTTTCATTTAATTCGCACTCGGACGAATTCAAATAAAATTAAATTGTTGGAACGTTATTCTAATATTCCCAATTAATTATCGTTGGAGGTTTTACATTACGTCATTTAAAAAAAATTTAAATAAATGTGTTGCTTTATAATTTAAAAAAAATATTTGATATTATAATTAAATAGTATATAAATTGTACTAAAAATTATTATTATTTTACTATTTCGTTTAAAATGGCTTTTAAATTTAAATCTTGATTCTTTTTTTAATTTACGAAATATTGAAACCAACTCTTCTGATAGAGATCTATAATTAAATGTTTTACCAATTTATTAAAAGTTTCTTTATAAAGCTGAAAATAAATATACAGAATTAAAATAATAAAAAAATATGGTGTAAGAAGTTAAAGAGGAGAAAATAGGGTCCCAATATTTGTATTCTCTAAGGGTCTCTATAGGGCCCAAGTTATAAGATAGTAAAGCATATAAGGTTTACGTTTGTGAGTACTCGTATCACCATCAAAATTTATCTTGAGAACTGATACTCATAACAAAAGGGAATTAAATCACAATATAAATAATAAAAAAAGAAAACATTCATTTATAGAATTAAATATGCTATAAAAGTAGTTAAAATTTCAATTTATATAAAGTATTTCTATTCTTATGCTTTCTAAAATAGCCTCAGGCTTTTTGTTTTGAACTTCAGGTTTTCCGATTAATATAAATTTAAAAGAGTGTTTTATAAACACATATGAATTTTCTCTCATTTGAACATAAATATTTCACTTTTAGAAACTTATACATCAAATAGATTTTACAATTATTTCTTTTTTTCTACAAAATATAATATTTAATATGTTCTTACCGAATCTAAGAACGATGTGACGTCATATACGTAGTCTTCGACCACAATCCAGCAGTCGTTGCGGTTGCAGTGAACCGCTACTTCTGACAATGTGTAAGTTGCCTCGATAGTTTTCTGGCGAGGTTTAAACAATCTTTGGAAGACTGTCGACATAGCACTTTCCAAGCTTGAATCTTGCATTGTTTTTAATTCTTCAATTTGACAAATTTATCTTATAAAAAAATCAGTATCTTTGCTCACACACAAAATGAAGATTTATGTGGAAGTTTTAAATGAAAACGATTATTCGATAAAATTCAGTTCTGTGAACACTTTTGGGCAAGACTGAAAAAATATGAAATGATTGTAGATATAGCGATTATTTCTTAGTAGACGTTCGTCTTATCTTTAACAATAAAATATCAGTTTTTAAAACTTTCCAATTTTTTTCAATTGCAGTGATTGCTTATAATATAAATCAAAAGATTAAAAAAAAAAATCTAGAAGAATGTTTCTGACAACAATAATGAAGATGAGTGTCTTGAAATGGAGGAGTAATTAGGTAATCGGAGCATCTTCCGAACAATTATTCATTTATTAAAAAATCACAGATGTAGCGTAGCTCCAAAAATGTTAGTTTCCTCCAACTTTTTTGTGATATCTCTCCAAAACAATTCGAGAAAAAAGACAGCTATCTATAAATCTCAGTTGATAAAAATTGCCACATAAATTCCTGAAAAGAAAGAATGAATAAATGATCAGTTTCTTTTTTATTATTATTCTTATCATTAAATAATGTAAGATATTATTTGAAATAACATTAGCTGAAAATCATGAGATTTTGAAAAGAACAACAAATTAAATCTAAAAATATTACATATTAAGGAAATATTATAATTCTGATTAATTATGTTTTTGTGATTGAGGAGCAAAATGTTTTATAATACATTTGGCACTGTATTCCATCGAAATGAAGCATTATGAATTCATTTATTAATTGTTTTTAAAGTTACAAATCGCCGTAATTTTTGTTAATCATTAATTGTATTTAGAAATAATAAGTACCAAGAAAGAAAATCTTCAGTAAATTTAAACATAATCAAAGTTAATTATTTTCTTTTACCTCCATTTAGGGACATCACTAAAGAAAAATATTATTTTTTTTAATAAAATTGAAAGAACACTAAAAATTTTGGTGTTTCCATCATTGCATGAGAATTCAAAATTATTAGAATAAACATAATAAAATTCGTGTAACTTCAAAACGTGATCGGCAACAGGATATAATCCAACTGAACTGAACTTAATAAATTATCCGATCTCAAATATTGTTCTGTTACTAACGGTATGAAAGTATGAAGTCAAACATTATGTTCATAAAAATTAACGAATCCTTCTCAAAAGACAGATGTTGATTCCTACGCTTTTAAAAGAATGTTTCCTTTCAACACTTAGAAAAATAAGAAGCATTAAAGTAATAAGGAAGTATTAAATCATAAAAGGAAATTACGAAATATACATCACTTTCCGAAACGAAATGTAAAGAAATAACATTTAATCCCAGAGATTTTCTTTCTAAGTAAAATTTTTATCTTTAAAAAAAAAAAAAAAAAAAAAACATAACCTCAACTATTATTTAGTTCCAAATCCTGTGAGATGAACACATTAAGCTTATTCTAAATAGACAGAGTATTTCGATTTTTTAACTCTTCTAAAAGATCTATTCTTTTCATCATTTAAAAAATATAAGGAATATCATAAACAAAACATAAAAATAAAATACATTAAATAATCCTTTTCAATATTCATCCAAAAAATTATCAAGTAATGACAATCGATGATGAAAATTATGTCATTCCAGTTTTTTTGAAGACGATAATTTTTTTATTCATTTTTTTCCAAATTAATACCAACTAAATTTGCTTTAGTAACTGAATCCTTATAAACGGTAAAATATTATTCTATTTTTAAAACTTGTATGCAGTTCGGCGTGCAATAAATTTTTTATTACAAATTAATTTATCAAATTTTATTAATGTCTACATATTCAGAGAAAAAAAATTATAAAAAAAATCTGTAGTAACAATTGATTTAAATCCCTGTAGTCAAGATAATTGACATGGAAATTTATTTCAGTTTGAGAAAACAGGAAATATTGAAAAAATATTCAATTAATATGTAAAGTTTCCAATGAATTCCTTTTTTCATCACTAGATGGCGCAACAAGCAAGTCAAATTGCAGAAAGTGGATGCTACCCATTTTAGTATTTTATGAAATTTAATTAATTAACAGTTTGCGTAGTAAGCAGACTAGACTAGCCAACTAGGTAAGCTTGCCGCTGGACGAAAGAGAGACACATACAAATCAATTAAAAAAGATTTAATAAATTTACAAAAAATAGAAATTTTATAAATTATAAAATATTAGAATTATAATGGATATTCACAATGAGTTATTTAAATCATTATTAAATAAATTAACGCGTAAGTAAATACAATGGTAAAATATATTGGAATATTAACTACTAATTTACCAGTTTTTGTTAAGAAATTTATTATTCCTTTTCAATATTTCATAATAATTAAATTCTTAAATTTGTAAGTAAGAAAATCATTATTTATAATCACTGTTAATTTTTCAATCTTTTAAACTTTACTTTTAAATAAATAAAGACATATATTTTTATAAAGTTAATGAAAACAAAAGTATTAAATAAAATGAATCATTAATATTTGGATTATGCTAAAAACATGTTGAAATATGCTGACATATTGAATATAAGTAAATTATCCCTCTTTAATATTCCCTTTTTTAATGAGTGATGTTAAAAGATTGATCTCCTAACATCAAGAAGAGAACCATTTGCCTAAGGTTACAAAAATCTACTGAACTAGTAAACGGGAATATAATTCAAAAAGTAAAAAAAAAAAGCATGTCTCAGCTAAGGGGAGGAGATATCCAAATTTGAATCTCGACTCTACAAAAGAACCATGCATACGTGGATAAGTTGTAAATGTTAAATACGTTGTGAGTAAATGCCCTCTCGATAGAGTTGCGAGAGAAATCGCAGAGGAAGTACGAGCTCAGAAGTTGTCCCCATCATTCGAACATGACCCAAAAATAATGAAATCTGACAACTGATCGAAAATGTTGTACTTCTACATTATAGCCAGTTTAAAATGTTAACTTTGAAATACAATAGTTTAACTTAGTTATATTAGCTTCCCGTTTCATAAAAATACATGAGCTATCTTAGGTCGGATCTCATAATTTTGAACGCCTGCGTCAGCATCTTCTCTCCAAATTTCCACTCCTAAGCTTCTACATCTTTCATTTGCTTCCAAAATGCCACTCCTAAGCTTCTACATCGTTCATTTGCTTCCAAAATGCCACTCCTAAGCTTCTACATCATTCAGTTGCTTCCATTTTCCATTCCTAAGCTTTTACTCCAATCTTTCATTTGCTTCCATTTTCCACTCCTAAGCTTCTACATCATTCATCATGCCAAATTTAGCCAAGTTTAAACACAAGATGAACTTTTCGTGGAATCAGATTATGAACCTGGAGTTTTAGAACTTCAAAGTCAAAACTTACTACTCATTGTGACCATCATCTAATCGATGAAAGAACTCATTATGAATTTTGGCATTAAATATTTTCTTGATGTTTGAATAGGTCTAAAATTTGTTTCAGATATATAGTTTTAGTGCCAAACCACGCGTTAATATTTTTTTGCTTAACTTTTTGCACGTTTAAGTGTCCGAATTCATTTATATTCGAAGAGACGGGCAATCTTTTTCTTTTACGGATCTCGACTAGAATTCATCCAAACGTGACGGTAAAACCGTATGCCAAATTTGCCCAAAGAGCACGTAGAGCTTTCCAGTTATTATGTTCCAATTCATATTGATGAAAAGACAAAAGAATTTGGCCATAGACAAAGATTTTGGTGCCATAATTGCACGCCACGTAGAATCCATCTCATTTCGTTTCTGTATTAACTTTCTCATATGTACAGACAAACAGAAGAAATTCTAAAAATATTTTGTTTCATCTGACGTTAATCTAAAAAAACACAAATCCTAAAATTTTATCAAAATTTCAAATTTGAATTTTTTGAACATTTCACATTTAAGTTACGTATTTGCGCGTTTCAAAGCAAAAGGAGAAAATCAATTATGAAGACTGTCAGAAAATCATTCGAGTTTCTTTTATCCAGAAAAATGGCTAAAAGTATAATTCGTGACTAAAAATCATTAGAATATTTCATTAGGATGACTTGGATTATCTTCGGAATTATTATCTTTAGCAGAAGAACTTTACATGGTAAGAAACTTGTTAATAATGTCAGAGAAGTTGTTCTCCTTTTTTTATGTTCATTATATGTCATATGGAGAAGGGAATTGGCAAGCAATTAGAAGATCCCAAGTAAGCTAATTTAGGGAGACGCAGAATTTCAATTTCGTGACATCGCCAAAGTTTCGGAAAGTAGAACATGATTTTTAGGGCAAAAAAGGAAATGAAAGTTAATGAAAGTATTTAATATTAAATTATTTTTGAATGGTTGATCCGAAAGCTTAGTTTCTACTGTTCATATTTGCTCATAATAATGGAGAATGTGTGTATGTACATATTGCTGCTCCAATTTTCCGATCGCTTGAACTACAAGTACCAAATTTGGTACAGATATATTTTGGAGGATGAAATGCGCATTAATTTTTAAATTTCGATGAATTAAAAATAAATAATTTTGGTATTTTTTCGCTATAACTACCGATAATATTACTGCACAAAACTCTTTTTTCTTTCGTTTAAAATTTTAGTTAAAATTCTTTTAGTTTTAATTGGAAAAAATAATTTAAATTCTTTTATTGGTTTCTTTTAGTTTAAACTTTAATTTTTCAAAAGAGATAAGAATTGCTTAGTTCCATTTCGGAATATTCTTGAATTTATCTGCAGAAAATCATGAGAGGCACAAGGGGGCAGGGGTCTACGGCAAAAAATCAAACTTAAAAGCTAGAACGGACTAAATAAATAATTTTAAACTAATATGGATCGAAAAAATTCAGTTTCTATGAACGCCTAGTTTTGTTTCAAAAATTCATTATAAAATTAATAAATGTCCATCCATTTCAAGGTCATAGGCCATAGAAATTGATATTTTCATAAAGACATCATGAGATTTCAAAAATTAAATTGTAATGTTTCAGTCATTCAAATGTGGTTTTATACATTTACAATGATGCCCGTTACAGTGAACTATAATTTTTTTTGTTTTTGCTGTCTGTCTTTTCTTTTCATTAAACCTTCATTTTTGGGCAAAATTTTCTTTTCCAGTTTTCAATATTTTTCATGCAGAAACGATATAACATCCTATAAATCAAATGTTATAACTTGTGGTTCAACGCTGCTGCGACAATGTAGAATAAAAACTAACACAATTTCTAATATTAAAGTTGAACTGAATACCTCATTAGATTTTTTAAAATTAATATATTGGTTTTTCTTTATTATCGTGAGCAGTAACATTTTTGGTGCGATTTCAAGATATTTTTAATATTGAAAAATTAACAAATATTCGATCATTTTGGGGAAACAAAGCCATTTTAAAATGCTATAACTAAATTGAGGATTAAAACTGTTAAATATTAATAATTATTATAAGCGAAAATATTAAGATATCACAAAAAACCATAACCATAGGTAAATTCTTCTAGCAATCGTTTTACATACTATATTGAAACACTTCTAACACTTTCTATGTGTACCACATTATAACAGAATTCAGATTTGGCATATTAAAAAAATGACTTCTAAATTTTTTTAGCAACATCGGTTGCTATTTTTAGTCTTCAATTGAAATACTGCATTTGGAAAATATTTGATTGATGATCTCAATGATTCAGAGCAATTACTTGGAGCCTAAGCCATATATTACTAAATTATAAAGCAGTTTCTCATTTGGTATTTCAAAGAGAAAATAGATTTTTTTTTTCTGGTACTTACATCGCCTACTACTTTTAGATTTCAAATGAATCAAAATCTTTGGTGAATGCTTGATTAATTTCTGTTCATTTTATTGTTTAATTAAGTATTTAAATCATACTGTATGCATGCTCATATTATAAAGCAGATACGCATTTGACACTTTAACTAAAAAAACAGTGTCTGGATTCTTTTTTTTTATTTATTCTTTCGTATACAAAGTACAAAAAAAATATTGTAATCGTTAAAAAATTCGAACTGGATATTTTAGCGAATCCCCACGATTAAACCTGCCTAAGTTCGAAAAACACATTTTCGGAAAATGACCGTCTGTCTGTCTGTGATAAAGGTAACTCAAAAACGCTTTGTGTTACATAGATGAAATTTGGTATGCGGTATTTATATCGAATTTGTAGATTTCTTTCAAATTTTGAGGAGACTCCGTTAAAAGAAGAAGTCTGTCTGTCCAGCTGTTCGAATATACTTTAACATGGCATCTACAAAACGAAGAGAGCTAAATGGATAAAATTCGATATACAGATTTAATATCAATAGTTTAGAGACGCCTTAAATTATCGAGCCAAATTCAACAAACAGTTGACTGTCTGTCAATCTGTACTTTCAGAAATATGTACGCATGATAATTTAAAAGCGCGCTGGCTTAAATATGTTGAATTTGATGTGGGATTTTGTGACTACAGTATAATTTGTCTCAAAATTTTGTTTTAATCGGCTGGAAAAAACGCATCTAAATCACAAATTTGATTTTCGTATATTATTAACTGCATGCCAGGGATTAAAATCGTTTTTCAAGCCAAAGATTAATATTTCGTAACTACTGTACGCCAGTGCCATGCAAGACGTGCACTAGGATAATTCTTTTATTGGAGAGTATGAGAGAAAGTTTTGGGGTGACTATACCCACTGTTTTTTTTTTCTTTTTGCAATTTAATCGATTACCATTTTTTTAATTAATTGCCATTTCAATTGAATTAATATATTTGAAAAGTGGTTCTTTAATTTTTATGCCTTCATTGCTCATGTTTATTATCTGAATATCCTTAGCATTTCATTTGTTACGTAAAAGAATGAAATATTTAAATAATTGTAAATATTAACATGGTAATTAAAAAGAAAAGTTGCATGTTATAAACTTGATAACCATTAAATTTATATTAAAATTAAAAGTAAATTTATATTAAAATTAAAAGTAAATTTACATTAAAATTAAAAGTAAATGGTTATCAAATTTATAACATTTAACTTTTCTTTAATTACCATGTTAATATTTACAATTATTTAAATATTTCATTCTTTTACGTAACAGATGAAATGCTAAAGATATTCAGATAATAAATATGAGAAATAAAGGAATAAAAGTTAAAGAACCACTTCTCAAACATATTAATTCAATTGAAATAGCAATTAATTATAAAAATGGTAATATAATAGTGTGTAACTTCGTTTGAGTGCAATATAGCAGTGAAACTTAGTCAGTTTGAGTTCAATACACTAGTGTATAATTTCATTAATTAATGAAAGTTCAATACAGCAGTGTGTAACTTTATCAATAGCAATAAGACAATGACTTTTAGGTGCACTGCTTCCTCAGTTGGTTGTTATATTCTATTTAAACCCACTTTCCTCTGCTATTGTACTTTATATTTTGATGGTAAAAATATCGTTTGCAAGGAACAATTGTTCATTGTAGACTGAAACACGTGGCAAGAAGCATGACCAAAAAGCAGTCTGGGCCTAATTTAAGAAACTATTAGAAAGCGACAACTATTTGATGGCAAACACCTAGTTCCAGAAACAACGAATAATTCGATTTCCCATCTCATATGTAATCAGGTATCTGTATTCCAAAGAGGAGTTCAAAATCAAGGTCGCCATACACATGACCATCTGCCATCTGCCAAGAACAATATGAGATCGTCAAAAAAGTACCAGAAGAAAGGTCACCTCGGCAGGCGCCAAATTAGTGAAGCAAAAATACTAAGCGATCGAATCCTTTGGGCCGGATGCCAGGTGTGTTGAGGAGGCACAGATTCCGCCCCAAGAGGTGGTTAGGAGAACAATGCTAAGATGCAGGTCCTGGAGCCAAAAATGGTGGAACCGAAATAGAACAAAGAACGCGAGACACTTAAAAATGTTTAAAGTTAGATGTTGCTTTGGTCTTAACAAGTCAGCCGAGGCAAGGTTCGGTCCTTTTCCACGAAAAACAAATGGCGGATCTGGTTTCAGCGTTTGTGCTTCGGTTCCTATTGTGTTCGAAATCGAATTGTTCCATCGTACGGTAATTTAGAAGTTAATGGGAAAGCTAATGGTAGGGTTTGAGTGATAAGGTGCAAAAATATTAAGGTTCTTTTGGAAAGAGATCAAATTAGGAATTTAAATCTAAAAATTAATGTAGTATCCAATTAAATTCCACAGTTTTATAACAAAGCAATAATATTGCGATTATCGATGTTTGGATGAGGCGTGTAGCCAAGATAAAGATTATGCGTTGAAGGAGCAGTTCCAAGATATAAATTTAAAATTAGGATCAAAAATTCAAATTTACTTTTTGGATAAAAAAGTGTTTTTTTTTTAAAGAATTTTGAGTATATAAAAGAAGTATTACAGAATAAAGTCTAGTTAAATGTATTATTATAAAGGCTAATAAAGTTAAATAAAAGTTTTATTGACGAATTAAATTCGTCATCCGTAATTTAGAAAAATGGTTATATGACTAGTCATCAAATATAACTAATGGTTATATGACTAGTCGTCAAATATAACTAATGGTTATATGACTAGTCGTCAAATATAACTAATGGTTATATGACTAGTAGTCAAATGTAAACATTTTAAAGTATTTCCATTGGTTTGTAATGTTTTCCATCAAAAGTATTTTGTGTTCTTTCTTCATAATTTAGATTTCTCCTTTCTATCTGCTTTTAATTTTTCCAAGATAGATCGATTATTTCCCGAATCACTTTTATCAAAGTATCTAAAGATACGGTAGTGAAGTTTTTAAAATATTTCGCAGAGACAGCATATTTTTTAAGCTTTAAAAATATGTTTTCTTCATTAAGTGCTTTAAAAACTGAACTACCATGCACTGAATACTTTAACCCTTTCTAAGGCCGTGGGAAGTATGCTTCCCACCAAATTTATCAATCTGTGTATGAAATTATGCAGGTTAGCATAAGTTCTCACAAATTTTTTTTAGTAAGTCAGAAACTTAGATGCTTCAGTTCTTTATCTCAGACAAAGAGATGTGTCTTGATTTGTTGCTTAATTATTAATTAACCAAATTAATTAATGAATCAAATAAAATTTATCTAATAAGTTAAATGAATCCCTTTTCTTATTCTAATTTCAAGCCTAAAAATATTTTAATATAATATGACTAGAAAAAAAATGGCCCTTTAAAGGGTTAATATGAGAGTCTGAGTAGGCAAACCTCTTGAAAGATAAAAAATGATCTTTTTAATGATATCCATTTTTATATTCATATAATTTTTCTCTTTTTTAAAATTTCATTTGAACACAAAATCTGCAATAACATTTTTATTGTTACGATGAAATTCAAACTCGTTCATGAAACCAATCAAGCACGTGCTCTTGCCAGATAAAAACTGCTTTCTTTAAACTTTAATTCTGAAATAGGATGTTCATTTCCACTTTTAATTCCCAAAATATACAGATTTTTAAATTCGCTCGTAAAATAGCTCGTAACTCATTATTTTTCAGTTTTATCATATAACAAGGTGAAATTTTAAACGAATGCATTCCATATTAATAATTAAATACTCATGAAGGCCAATATTTTAGGCGAACAAGCTGGTCGCCGAAGACGGCTCTTATAATAATAAAATAATAAAACATTTTCATTGCTGTCATTAATATTCGTCATATACGAGAAATAATATTAGTCAACATAATTTCGCTTCAGAAAATATTCTTATTATTGCTGAAACATAAGATAGTAACGGCATTTGTTTCTGAATATTTATATTAATTCTTGTATTATCTTTACTAATAATAAAGATAATTTCCCTCTATGTGTGTGTGTTTTTTGGCTCTCTGACCATTTGATTTTGATCGAACAAACTCAGCACATATATGCTTTGGAAGGGTGGGAAATATGCACAACGGAATGATTTTTTTAAAGTTTTAATTAAATTTATCTAATTAGAAATTAATCTAAAAGTTAGCCATTTTCAGCGATAACTTCTGAAAATATTACTGCACAAAAATGATTTTTACATCATCTTGAAAATGAAAAAAATGTTTCCTCATTAACATTAATTTTTTGCATTATGATTTCGTTTCAATTGTTTAAAAAATTTTTTAAACTATTAACAAGCGTAGCTTACAACAATTCATTGTAGAAATGAAACTCAAATCGCTTTTATTGTTTCTTTTAATATTTTCTGAAATTTTTTCCCTATTATTGATGAAAATATGAAAATTTAGCTTATTTATCCATGTTGAGTAAAAGTTAGTTACTTACAGTTAAGATTTAACTTCAGAAACAAGAAAAAACTGAATGTAAAATTTTAAAGAGCTTTTATTTTTAAACATTTCTTGTCTTTTTGGTATAAAGCTAGAGAAAAAAATTAGGGAAATGCATAGTACCATATACAGAACGATGTAAGGCTTCTAAAATGGTATGAATTAAGATATTTATCAAAACTTGAAGCTTAAAAATATTTTTCTAAGGTAGCTTTTAAGAGTAAGTTACGAAAATTAATTAATAAAAGTATTTAAATGGTCCCAAATACTGCTAATATATAAAAATAAATCGTTTATTTTATCAATCAGATACATTGCTATTCCTCACGTGGAATAGTGTGTGGATTCTGCCCTTCAAATACTGTCATTACGTAGTAGTTCGACAACCTTCAATCGCTTCTTATTTCACGAAAGCTATGACTTCACAGATTTTGTCTGACGTCATTCCACCCCCACAAGGCATGGAGGTAAAGCCGAGATTTTGAACGCATAAGAAATATTAAGTTATCTGTAATATCTCTGAATTCAGCCGTTTTGTTGCAGAGTCATCAAAAAATTTTGATAAACGATAGATAGAAACTCATTTATCAGCAACACCAACCATTCAGTTTCTTCTCGACAAAAATGAGAGAAATTTCAGATATCTGGGATTTCCACAATCAAAAGCAGATACAAAAATTGACCTAACGGTCTTTTGCCTTTAAAATGTTGTTTAGCTCACATCTCGCTCTCTTTTACTATGTATTCAGTTTTTAAATCTGTATTTCTTAATTCTATTATGTCTAATCTCCATCTTTGATTCAAATATCAATATCGAATCTCACAGAAAATGTTCAAACTATTAACAAAAATCAACACATTTCGTTTATTAATAAATGTTTCACCATAATATTGACATGTGCGCGCATTCAAAATATGTCAGGAGAACGTAACAAATATCGCCATCAATTATTCCCTTTTTTTTAGAAGGATAATTTTATTTTTACTGCGTATGCATGTATATGCACATACACACATACATATATGTGTATGTATATACTTATGTGTTTGTCTATCCGTGTGCATGTGTACATGATAAAAACATATGGATAAAACTCGGTATACGGTTTATCTTTAAAATTGCAGATGTTAATTAAAGTTTGGATAAAATTTATCAAAACACAAACCGTTTATTGGTCTGTACATTCATTTGTATGGGAACGCCATATCTCTAAAACGGAATAAATTCGATGAAATAGGAATCGGCAGCCGGTCTTGTAACTAAAATTATCGGTCAAATTTTGGATCCAGTCGATGAAAAGAAAGCCATCCAATATTTTTACAATTTTCTTCATTATATTACGAAGCACAAAACGCGTTTTATTGCGTTGCTACACACGGAATTCAGGGAGGGGGGGGGGGACTCTCGCTTGGAAACTGCTTTTGTCCTTTGAGATTTTGCTGTCTACATTCTTGCTAACACCCGTTCCTATTCCCCATTATACGTACCCATTCCCATTATATGTTCATAGAATGTAGATTCTAACATATATATTCTAACACATAGCAGGATATAGAAAAAAAAAAGACTATAAATTTTATAAGTATATACAAAATAGTGGAGAACGGAATACATCTACTAGTTTGCTTGTAAAGTAAAGTTTAATTATATTAATGTCTCGTTTCAAAGCAACACCAGAGATATTTTCGAACGGACCTCGTATTTTTGAATTGCGGTTGGATGACGAGGATGATACCTGAGCTGGAGCCACCCTCTCTAAACCTTCGCACCATATCAACGCAATAGACCACGGTGGATTTAACACTCACCAGACCCGACGGTTTTTCAGTGGAATCGGGTCTCGAACCTGTAACCCTCCGCTTCTGAAGACGATACCTTACCGCCAGGCCACTTATGAAGAGGGTGCAGCTGCCATATTTAATTTAAAACGGAAGAAGTTTTGAATCGTTTTCTTTACCAAATAAGACTTAAATTGATACAAAAACAATCTGATAACTTTTAAGGTGAGAATAAAGTCCACTATTTAGGCAATTATCATTCCATTTAGTATTTGCTTTTATAAAAAAACAAATCCCTTTAAATGCACGTTCAAAAATATTTTTCAAAATAAAAATAAGAAAAATACAAATTAATATGATTATAGACTGCTGTATTCTTTTCTAAAATAGGTCTTTCTGTGGCTAATTCAGAATGTGCAAATCTTCAAAAGATTCCGTGAAAACAGTATTCAAAAGCCTCGGTTAGTTAACTGAGGCTTTTTGATGAGGTCTTACAAAGAAATCAAGCCAGTTGCATGAGCTATTACATAAAAGCCACATAAGACATGTAATCTCATTTGTGATTGGCCCATAAAGATGTAAACCAGTAGGGGTATTACAAGGAAGTTTCTGGAGAACATTCAAACTCCAAAAAAATTATTCGATTTAGATTTAAGGCACAGAGTGAGCGGAAATTCTATTGTTGTCTAAAAATAAGAAGATATCAGTCAACAGTTTGGATAAAATAGAAACAATTGCTGCGAAAATAAGTATCGTATCTCGCCAAAATAACAACAACAGTCGAGATTGGATTCTTACACCAATATAACCCACGTCGATGCAGGAGACCGCATGTCGATTTGCAGTCAAGGTTACTGACTTGAAATCGTTGGCAGGATAGTTTTTGGGATAAAAGTAATTGGGCATATATATATATATATATATATATATATATATATATATATATATCAAATGAAAATAACTGGATATATATATATATATATCCCGTTATTTTCAAATCGAAATGAGATCATCAAATACCATTAAATATAGGTAAAATTAATTGTAAAATTAGTATTAATATAAAACTATCTGAACATGCTAGAACTTAAAATACTAATAAATTTAATATTTACCTTTTTTTAAAACTTATTTCACACCAATTACTAAATTTGTTGGTAGAAGAAAATAGCAGCAAAATGTGCTTGTGAAAAAAAAATAGCAACACATTTTGTTTACAGAGAAAAATAGCAGCTAATTATGATTTTAATCTACTCGCTTAGTGGGCAAAAAAGTGACCCCTATTTTATAAATCCACGGTTAGTTTTTAAAAAGAATAGTTAAATTGAGAAACGTTTTAACATCGTAAATTATTCGAAATTTTAAACTGAAAATATTACCTTCACACTTTTTTCATACAATTGTTTTCTTCGTAAAATGTAGTGAATATATAGAAAGTGAAATAGTACTAAAACAAGAAAAGCTTTATGTATTGGACAATTATTTTAATATTTTTTTATCAAAAACGGAATGATCAACTGTATGAGCAACGGTTTGATCAACTGTATGAGCATCGTATAATTCTCTATATTAATATCTTGCCACTAAAAAATATAGGCGAATTAAAAATAATAAACATATTATTCCAAAAATAAAAAAAATAAAAAATTGCGATTATGAATTATATATATTTAAATTTTTAATATTCGATTCAGAAACGATAAAATCATCAGCTGATAGAATATCTGATTTTTCGGAATATTTATTGTTAAAAAAGCATTGTTTAGAAATCACCTCCGTTGGAAAAAATTACACAAAGATGAAAGTGCTTTAATCAATGGTTATTTAAAAACTTAAAATTTCAATATTTTGATAGCAAATATTTTTTTGTCTTTACTCTTAATTTAAAGGCTATCAAATACTTTAATATGATTGGGAATTTGTTATCTGTTATGAATATTTATTTAACCCTTTAAAGAGCCATTTTTTTCTAGTCATATTATGTTAAAATATTTTTAGGCTTGAAATTAGAATAAGAAAAGAGATTCATTTAGCTTATTAGATAAATTTAATTTGATTCATTAATTAATTTGGTTAATTAATAATTAAGTAACAAATAAAGACGCATCATTTTGTGTGAGATAAAGAATTGAAGCATCTAAGTTTCTGTCTTTCTAAAAAAATTTGTCAGAACTTGCCAACCTACATAATTTCATTCAAATATTGATAAATTTGGTGTGAAGCATACTTCCCACGGCCCTAGAAAGGGTTAAATAAGCTATTTCGGCTTTAAAAAATAACAAATAAAAAATTCCATACAACTGAAAGAAGGAATGTTGGCTCATCATCTATCCAAAAATCAAGATAAAAAGTTAATTGCTCACAAACATGATTTACGAGAAGAAAAGAGGTGCTTTAAAAATGTTTTACATTTTCACAATCTGTTTCAGCATTCGTCGCTTAAAAAAGTCCATTGACACCATTCTATTTATTAAATAAAATAACATCATTCTCTGTCAAAGGAAAAAAAACACGCATTCTACGTCATGCGGTAGCTCTATGAGATTTCTAGAGCGATAGAACAAGAAAAGCTTTCACCCAAATCTCCAGTGAAACAGACTCAAGCTAAAAGTGGGGAACGAAGCGTTCTAAACTCACGACGCAATAGGGTATAGGAGAAAAAAAAACATAAAGATGAAAGACAAAACTCAAATGAAGAGAGGAAGAAAAAATGTAAAAAAGAACACCCCACCATATCACTCCTGATAACTACAGGTACCCCTTTTCCCCAAGGCTGGAACTGAACTTAAAATAGGATCAAAGTGCAGCGTAAGGCTTTTCCCCCCCTCGCCAGATTCTGGGCCACAGCGACGGTCATAGCGAAAAGCGACTATTAGACCCAGATCGGCAGTCAGACGACGAAGAATCAGTTTGTCGAGCTCCGTCTACAACGAAACGAACGAAACATCTCCAGCCTTTGTGTTCTTTGAAGAGAAAAAGGGACTTAAAACAAAATGGTTGACGTGAGCTACAGATGGAGAAAACCCCTTCTTCTGATGTACAATGACAACTACAGGTACGGAACCAACCTGTACGTTCCAGTCGTCAATTCCTTGGACCATCGAACCCGTGACTATCCGATCATCCCCCAATATATTCCAACTGGACCAGCACCTCTTCCCAAGGTTCCACTCGCTCAGTATGACCTGTATGCCCCTGTCTCCTATGGTTATGGAAGGAACCTTCTGAAGCCCAGGACCCAGGAGGTGCCCCACAGGAGCCGAATATCCAGCAGGTATTTTCCAATCTACCATGGCATGGACGTCCCATTTTAACCATTACCATTAGATATTTTAACATTGGTGATGATTCTCTTCCTCGTGCCATCACCAACACCAACCACCCTAAGTCCGATCTGTCAAGACACCTCGAAGCTTTAGAATTGGAATGTTCTGAGTGAGAGGGCCCTTTTGTAAGCCGTCCCTGGAATGCAAATTATCAAGACTTTTTCTCCCTTCTGTGTTGCACCGATATAGCATGACTGTAAAGTTTAAACAATGATTCATCCCAGTGATTCCTGAACATGTGAACAATCAAATTTTAGTTGACACTAGCTTAGAGCATGGATAGTTTTTTTTTCAAGCCATACTTCGATACTGTGAAGAAAATTTTTTTTTAAAAATGCAGATTTTTCTGAATTCTTTCGTGAAAACAGTTTTAGTTGCTTTTATTTTTTGATCTAAATATAAGCTTATGTGTGACCTGCAGAAACGGCTTTTACCTAAAATAGTGACATGTTAATTTTATTTGCTTCCAAATTGCCATTCGAGCTATAAAGAACATATTTTCCTAAAGAATGACTACTAAACATTCTGCAAGAACACTTTGCAACAATTTGCTAAAAGAACAGCTAGTTATTTCATCCTGCAGCAGAATCCACATTTCCTATAGAGAAAAAAGAAGAAGTAATAAACATTCTTAAATTTTTATGTGTTCTTTGTGTTACACCTTTCTTCTTAAAGCCTGCAACTTTCTATCACCTCTTCAGCATCTTGTTTCTGTATTTTTATGTGGACCATACTGACATTTTTTCCATGACTTTTCATTCTTTTTCTTTTTTCCAAAATTCTGCGCAACAGAATGCTCATGTATGCTGTCTACCTTTGTTCAAATCCTGTGTGTGATTTTTATTCAAAATTTGATATGTTGCCACGAATTGTGTGATTGTGTTATGATTTCTTTAGAATACTTATATAAAAAAAGAAAAAAAGCATGTTATTCAATTCAATTATATGTTTCTTCTAAAATAAATATGATTTTATAAAATTTTATATAGATTATGTGAATCTCACAGCAATATTATGTTCATATGTCCATATTATCATTCATATTTATATTCATATTTAATATTCATTACAATATTTTCAGATTGTTTCTTTCTGTTTTCTTTATTTAAATGTTTTCACATAATATTTTTAAATCATTATTAGATTTATATAAAAATTAAATGATTCAATAATTTAATTAAAGCATTAAATATTTATACACTAAATGCTCATCAGCTGTGTATGCATATTATATTTATACGAGCTGGGGTTTTTTTATCTAATTCTGACAAAAAAAATTGCATAATCTTGTACAAGATATTTCATTAAAAACATTTTAATGAAATCATTAATTATTCAATTTTGTATCATAATGTACTAATATTCATCATATGCGAATTCACGTAAAAGTTTTAAAATTACTTTACATTTATTCATTTTAATAAGTTTTTGTTCTTTTTATTGAAATGTTTTTTTGTTGAATAAAAAACAATAAATTTGAATTTTCAAAAATGGATATCTTTAGGAAAATTTATTTTTTCATTGGAACAAAAAAAAATTGATTTTTCTTTTTCGGAATTGTGATTCTAAATAGAAGTATATACAAAAGAATATGTAATTCATAATCAATACTAAAATAATAAGGGAAATTCTAAAAAGAATTTTTAAAAATATCAACGGCAACGAAATATTAAATAAAAAAAATGATTTCAATTGCTTTTAAATCTTTATACTAAAATAATTTAAATAAAAAGATAATCTTGGCTGATAAAAATTCTCTTTAAGCAATATTTGAATTCTAATTTTTGTTGCTTCTTTTTATTAAATTTTCTTCAAGTAACAAACCATTTCTAGCTACAAATAATTTTATCGTCTTTAAATATTTAGCATGTTAAAACTAGGAGTCAAAATGGAAGAACATTTACGTCAAAGAATCGGTAAATAAAATAAAGTTTGTTCTTAATTAAAGTTTATACAATCGTAATCAATTTAGGAAAATGTATTGTTCTTCAAAACTGAATAATTATTTGAAATCAAATATTTTATAATATATTAGAGTATATAAAATATCAATAAAAAATGTCCTATATTAGCATAGAAACAAATCCATGCAGACGAATTCAGATTTTTAATTTTAAAATAAAAGCTATCGACATTTTCAATCGTTGAAACTAAAACAGATTCTACTTCAAATTTTTAGCTCAACGAGTGGGAAGATGACGTAGTATATATATATATATATATAAAATCAGTTTACTTTCCCCCTTCCAAAAAAAATAGTTCTTCAGAAAAACATTTTGATCCTCCATTTCTCCCCAGCCCCTAGTAACAAACTCCCTATCAAAATTTTAAGGAAAAAAAAAAAAGAATAATAAATAGAATTCTTTCATTGCGCAGACGATATTTTATAGCAACGAATTACGTAAAATTTATGGCTTGGTAACCTTTCTAAATCGATAAAAATTTTTACAATATTTTTAGCTTTCATTTAAAAACAGATTTTCATTAAAAAAGATGATTGTCTAAAGAACTGAAAGTAACAAGTTCTGTAAAGAATGAACGAAAGTGATGAAAATTGTTTTAATTCATTGGATGATTTTATAAAATATTAAGTTTATTAAATTTTGCTAACAGTTTAGTTTATTCTACAAAGATGACTGATCAGAACTAATAAATATATGAGTCGGTATGAATTTTTCATATCATACGAAATATGATTTATATTTTTGAATAATTAAAATGATAATATATTAAACAGGTTCCACATAACATACTGACATTAGAATTAACAAATTTAGTTTAAATATGTATTGGATAGCAAAAATAGGAAGAATGGAAAACTTTTTTTTTCGAAATTTTAATCAATTTCAAATAAACCAAATTTTGATGGGAAAATTTTTTCACAAAAAATAATATTTATAACATTTTAAAAATTCAAAAAAAAAATCTTTTCGGGGATTTCAATTTAATTGCATTCCAATTTTTTTTCATTCCAGAAATTCAAACTTAAAAAAAAATAGAACGACCTTTAATTAAAAAAAAAAAATTTAATATTGAAATAGTGTAAAACTCATTTTTGTGCAATAATATTTTTGTATAGCGTAAAATTTCATAATCCAGCTTAATTTTTAGGTAATTAAACTTTTAAACAAAAAAATCACTCCAAGTGGCATATTTTCGCCTTCTAAGGTATCTGCTAAATTTGGTAGCTGTCGGTCAAACGTCTGATTTGCAGGCCGCCCAGATATACCCATTCATGTATATAATAAGTAGAGATAAATTTTTAAAAAAACATTTAAAATTTTGATATTTTCCACATTTACTTCGGAGTTTATAACATAAAAATTATTTTAAGTCACTTTAAAATGAAAACAAACAGCTTTTTAGTTATTCCAATTATATTTACGTCTAATACTTTCTTTAATTGCAATAAATTTTCCAAAATTAATTGTAGACACAATTTATATTTATGATTTTTACTGTTGTAATGAAATTCAAGCCAATTTTATTATTTCCTCGTATTTTCCAATCATATTGAAATTATGATAAAAATTTTACTTTCTTCGTACATTGATTCTGAAACAGAATATTAATTTTTGTTTTTATTAGCATTTTAGATTAAAAGGACAACATAATTAAAAATTAATTTAAAATTTTAATAATAAAATAATTTAGTAGAAAACTATGACTTTATAATTTCACAGCATATTGTTCAGTAGCTAATATAACTCACAAAATGGTTATATAAAATTAAAATAAATTAAATTTTCAAATATTACACTCTTGACAACTTACACTACTTAATATAGTAATCCATCAAAAGCTAAACACCTGCTAAGGCATTTATGAACCTTATGAAAATGGAGCACATTTTTTTCTTTTTCGGTTCCCCCCCTCCCCCCCCCCCTCCTTTTTAAGCTTTTTTTTTTTTTTTCTTTTTTCAATCGTGAAAAATAAAAACTTGGAAATATTGACGAATCTCCACGTTTCAGACCTCTGTGCATTCGAACAATATATTTTAAAAATTATATTTGTCAATTTGTGAATATAATAACTAAAAAAGCGCTTCCAACTGGATAGATGAAATTTGGGCTATGATTTTTACACCAAATTCGTAGATTTCTATTAAATTTTGGGTGAAATCTATTCTGAGGAAATTTATCAATCAGAATAAAAGTGCGATAACTAGAAAACGGAAAGAGCTAGATGGATAACATTTGGTACATAGTTTTATCACCTGAAGTGTAGATCCGTATCAATTTTTGAATCAAATCCATTAAAGGATTGACTGTCTGTCGGTCTGTACATTTGAATATATGTAAACGTGATAACTCAAATACGTTGCAGATTAGATAAATGAGGTTTAATATTTGATATTGTTACTAAAATTATAATTCTGTGTTAAATTTTGACCTCAATAGATAGAAAAAAACCTATCGAAAATGTATTTTCGGTTTTCTTCACTATGTGACGAAGTATAAAGCTCCCATGTGAAAATAAAAATCTGAGCACTCGTGGCGGGGAAGAGGGAAGATAATACTTTTATTAGGGATTATGCAAAAAAAAAAAAAAAAAAAAAAAAAAATTGGAGACACTTCCCCCCCCTCACTGTTTTAGCTGAAGTTTCACTCATATGTACCTACCACTCTAAAGGGACATGTTTAAGAATACACCAGGGTTAGAAATTTTGTAAAGTTGTTTGTAAGTTTTAATAAGGTTAAAGAAATTATTAATATTAAAATATTAGTGATATTTTTTGAATTTTTTTAATATGGAGTCCATCAAGTCATAAGCTATACTGGCAAATTGATTCATTTTATTATAAAAAATTTAATTGGAAAATCAAAATAATAGAAATTTTAATTTTACATAATAAATCATAGAAATTCTAATTCTCAATAAAAGCTCTAATCATTTTAAAATGATTCAAATCTGATAATTTTTCAATAAAATTTCAGTCTATTTAGAGAGTTTTTTTTTCTTTCTTACTTCAAAACAAAATACCACAATTTTTCATATTCTGTAAAAAATAAAATATAAAATTTCTAAATAACTTACTTAAATTTCAATTCGAAAAATTTCCTTGTTTTTGAATATACAGTTAGGAATAACAAATGTTTGCCTTGTCTTTACAATCGGAAGAGCAGATTTTCATTCAAAGCCACAAATGCCGGAATATTTATACCTGGAAAACAAAAATTAGCATTTAATTTTTGGCAACGGATCAGCAAACAATGAAAATTCTAGTTATAGATATATTGCATATGCTGTCTTTTGGCAATTCATCCCACGTAATAATCGATTTTTATCCGCGATAAAGAAATCAATCCAATAGAACAAGTTGCCAAATCATCATTTGTTTAATCGTATTTCTTACCACAATTTCGTGTTTTGAGAAATATTTCATGAATGAATGTAATATGAAATAAAACTGGAAACTTGCAAGAATCTGAGAGTCAAATAAAACAAGGCCTTATTCAGAGAAATTATTTCTGAAAAACCCATTGGCGGTAAATCCTGACTTTCTTTCAAAACAAAACTGATACGTGAAAATTGTAATATACAAAACTGACTTGCATTTTATAAAATTTCTTTTTCAATATGGGACGCAATTTTTGTACAAAGATGTGAAAATCATTGTATCATGTTAAAAGAAAGATAAGAAACATAATGGAATCAATTTCTATTCACGTGAAATGCATGAAATCCTTGCGCCATTTTCACAGGAAATCTCTTGTTTTTCCTATAGGAGGCAAAGCATAAAGGAGCTTGGAAAAATTGTTAGTTGTCACGCTCAGCTTGTTTATCATGTAGCTCTCATGTCATGCAAATTAATTCCATTTCTTTTTTTTTCTTTTTTTTTTTTTTTTTTTTTTGCAATGTTAAAATGCTAGTCTTTCGTTGGGGTAGTGAATTGGGGAAGGGAGTTCCAGCTAAGGTGCCATCCTCGTCATCTGATCAAGTTTCAAAATTATGCGGTCTCCTCTAACACGGCTCTTTAATTGGTTTACTAGGAGTTTGCCCGCGTCCTGGAATAGGGGTTGCGCGTCTTCCCCGTGATCTGGGCGCCCTGGGTTCGAGTCCCGGTTAGGACATGGTTGTTCTATCTGTGAGATGTGTGAATGTGCCCTCATGTAAAAAGGGGTTGTGCAAGCGTTTGAGCGATGTATAAGTAGCCAAGTCGAACTTTTGGCCCTAGTTGGCGCTACTACAAAAACAAGAGACACTCTCCCACCGGCTTAAAATCGCTGTCTTCGTAACAGAGGGCCTGTCCATGGCAAGTGCCATAAGAAATAACAACTAGGAGCTTAGTTTAAATCTCCTAATCTCAAAATAGGAGTTTAGTTTATTAGTCTCAACAAAATAGATGCAAGCATCAAATAAAGATAGATTTTAAAGTAATGTTATTTCATCATGTTGCCATTAAAAACATGAGTATCCGAATAATCCATCTAACTTCACTTTATCATCTGCGGTACAGGAAACGTCATTTTCTGATTTCTCGAGCAAACTACACAGATAATAAACAGATGCCCTCCCATCAGATTTCATCAATGGAAGAACATCACGCGATTGAATACATCATGAAAACACAAAAACGAGTTGAATTTCATTGCAACAATAAAATAAAAAAAAATACAATAAAAATATTTTTAAAAATTAGCAAAATTAAGGAACATTTTGCATGCCAATAAAATTGGTATAATTAAAAAGACAATTTAAATGATGGAAAATCATTTTTGTGCAGGCATATTTTCAGAAGTTTTCACGAAACACGCGGAAGTCTTGCTTAATTTTAAATTAATTGATATTAAAAAAAAATCGCTACGAAGTGCACTTTACCAGGTATCCCAGAAAATGTGTACCAAGTTTATTAGCCCTGAATCAAATGGCCTGCTCTCTAGAAGTCAACAAACATAAGGAAATACATACACTCTTCTTAATTGTTTGTAAGATTGATAATATCTACCGTTTGCGGATGAGTAGGTGGAGTGATTGAACTCAAGGTTCTTAACCTTCAAGTATGATAATTGGATGAAAGTAAAGTTGTTTAACTATAACATTACTTAGCAAAATAATATCTAGAGACGGCAGTGTTTGATAGTATCGCTCTTCCTTTAATTAATCGGAGTAAAATAATCCAAATTAATCGGAGTAAAATTTAAAACTGGCCTTTAAAAATGGAATTCCAAAAAAATATGTTGGTTCTAAAATCTATATTCATTTAAAAACGAACTTTTTGTGAGCATTCATTATCTATTAATTATATGCTCCATTAAGTGATGTCATAAACTAGGAAATTGGAGAGGGTTATTTATAATTATTTTTAATTCCAGAATTTCTCTCACACCATTGTTAGCAAACAGAATTTTAATTTAAACAATTTTCCACATTTTTTCCATGTTAGAATGGTTAACATTCTTCCTTCATAATAATAAATTAATATTATATAATTAATACATAATAATTTTTTTCTACCAGAGCTCTGTTCCTTCAGTTTTTATTACATAATGTTTTTAATCTGACACCTCCCTTCGGGTTTATTTTTCTTCGAATGAGCTGATGATTCTAATGATTTAATTATGTTATCAATGATCAAATCACAGCTTAAAAAAATTCATTCATATTTCTTAATTTACTTTTCTATAGATAGCAGACTAATTCTTTCATTTCACGCGCTGCTGTTGTTTTATTTAAATACTTTTACTTAGCTTCTTATGCTTTATATTTGAATGGATAGAATACTTAATCGATTTTGGATTCACTCCCTCATGATATAGAGGGATTTAATGTTTTATACTGCCACCGGTTCCTGACGATTACTAAGAATTTTAATTCATTTTAGAGCTCTTAATTATTATGATATATTAATTTAGTTGAAATTTGATTTCAGAAACGTCATTTGCAACTCAATTTGAAAAATGTCAATTTTTAAATTCCATGTGTGTTTTTATTTTGAAATGTAAAATATGTTAAAAACTACAAATTAGATAATAATAACGAAGATTTTAAACAAGGTCTTATCAGTGTAATGAAAAAAAAAAAACAAAAAAAACTTTTTATGATATAATTACTAATTATATAGTAATATAAAGATGAAATAAAATTATACTGTATAAAAATTAAGACACATTGAAAACACGAGAAAGAAATTATAAATACTCAGTAAAAGTTAAAATATTTCATAATTATATATATATATATACACACACACACACACACACATAGAAGCCAGGAGAAAATTATAAACTCCGAATGTTTTTAATAAAAAGAAAAAAAATCCGAAATATGCATCCATCGTATAACGACTAAATTACATTGTAAATGCGATTAAGATTAAATTTATCTAAAGTTTTTTTAACTTGTTTTTTGTAATTTTCATTTTCCGTCCAGAATATTGAGAAAATAACTAATTTCTTCATATACTGCAATCTCCACTTTAGTTATTGAGTTGGATTGAAATAACCACGGTCTAAGATTCTTAAATCTAATTCTTGGGGCCTATTATAGTACAAAATATGTACGTAGCACAAAACAACAATGACTAAAAAATTCTCTCCAGACAGGGTCGTTGCGAATAGTAACAAAGATACTGTAGACAACCGCAAAATGCTCATTTCCACCCCTTCATTTTTGAAGGACTATGTCCTACCATCGAAATTCCATATAAAATGTAATCATACCCTAATTTCCGTAGCTTTTAAAGGAAGCGAAAACTTCATTATTTACCCGGCGACATCTCTTCCTCATATTTGAGTTTGATGTTATGTAATCACGAAGTAGTCATTCTGCCCTGTATTGGCATCAAGTGTAAACAGAATAACCAATGGGTAAAATATCACGGGTCTACAGGGTCATTAACGACCATCCCGTCATTGGGAAGGGGAAGTAACTTGACCTTACAGCATTATTATATCAAAGTAATAAGCGAGAACTTGCTTGTTTAAGCATCGATGATTAATCTCCGAATTGCCGGTAGAGGAATCCTTAACCATATCGAAATTGCTCTCGCCTTGCCTAAGTGTACGGAGTAGTTGAATGACCATGACCACATAGAAGCGAGAACTAACATTCAGTCCTAAAGGCCTCATTAGCAATGATACAGTCTTTCTCGAAAGAGGTGTGTCCCATCACTAAAGTAAAGTAACTCGACCCATACAAAACTTTTATGTCTACCGAGAAAATGGGAATCAACTATGGAACCTGCAGTTTTCTATGTCAAATGTAAGATGCGTCCAAATTGGGGAGACAACATTACGTAACCTTAAGCGTAGCTGGCTACTCCGACCCGGCAGAAGACACACGGAAAAATCTGAACACAGTACAACCCGTCCCGCCATAGATAGGAAGTAGCCTAACCCCACCATTTCTGAGCACCAGGATGGCGAGAACCAAGCACTATGCCAGAAGTTTCTCATTCTCATTTCATTTCCTTAATAAAAGTGTTATTTCTCCACTCCCCCTACACCCTGCACAGAATTATAGACCGTGGAAAAAATCGTAAAAACCAAAAATGCTCAGAGCCCCTCGCATAAGTATTTTATGTTCATGCGAGGGTGAAGTGAAGAAAACCGAAAAGGATGGTTTAATGAGATACGTTTTGAACGCCTCTTTTTGTACCGATCGGAACCAAAATTTGGCACAAAACTGCAACTGTAACAACAAGTTCATATGTTATATTTCATTTATTTAAACTGTTGCATTTTTGAGCAATCGGATTTACGTTCCTAAGAACGTATAGATGGTTAGACATTGGGCTCTTAAAACGAATCTGTTTAAAATTTTTATAAAAATGCACATATTAGATGCTAAAACTATAAGCTTTGTTTCATTTATCCAAATAGTTGCTTTTTTTTAATTATCATATTTATTAGCATGCAAAATTATAAACTGACAGACGGTCAACCTTAGACAGAATTGATTCGAAATTTAAAACAAAGCTATCCTTTAGGTGCTAAATCAGAGCACAAAATTTTATTCATCTGGCTCTTTTCGTTTTTAAGTTGTATATGAATCGGACAGTCAGACTGACAGGTTTCTACAATGAATTTTGCTCAAAATTTAATTGAAATCCACAATTTTAGTACTAAAACCATATGCTAAATTTCATCCTTCAAGTTTAACACTTTTTTGAGCCATCGTGTTCGCTTACATAATGAATTCCAAGAATATGTTTTTTAAATTCAAGGAGGTCTGAATCTCGACATCTCCAAAATGACAAATGTCGAGATGACAAATCCATCTCGACATTTCAGACCTCCTTGACATACTCCTTGTCTCCTTCACAAAATCATTGCAACTGCGTGTAACATTTTGGTATCGTATAAAGAGTGATTACATTACTACCGTGTAAATACAAACAATGAAATTCGTCGAAACTTTTGAAATGGCATTTTTGTTTGATTTGACACATATTCACCTGTATTGCCTCTGATTTCAATTTCGTTGAAATAAGAAATCAGATTCTATTAGAAAATATCGCAATATCTAAATCAAAGTGGGAAATTATTTTTTAAATAAAGAATTATGCTGAAGCTTGATTTCAGGAATATACATTCTTTTGAGTTTGTTTTCTAAATTTATTTCCATTTTTAACAAAAATGATTAAAAATTTATATTATTTTTTTTCAAAATTTATATATCATCTCAGAAATCACTCCTCTGCTTCTAAAAATTTTCGTATCACCTCAAGTAAAAAGATGGACACAGCGTCTACTTTGTCAATATATTTAGTTAAAAAATGAAACGTTTCACATTATTATTTATTATAAGGAAACAAAATCATGCCATTGTCATTATCTGAATTATGAACCATTAAATAATGCCTTGAGTGTTGGATAAAAACGAAATATTAAGGAGGTTATCTTATTCATGCTATGAAAATTAATTAGTGCATTTGCCGTTGAGATTGCTATGTAAATAGAATTTGGAGAAAATCTGGAGTTAAAGTCAGATTATCAAATTTCGAAATAATCCAAATATGGCCGATGAAAAACATCCTCACTTAAATTCAAACAAGGACAGTTTCTCAACATTGCAAGTAAAAACCTTTCATAGGATTTAAATTCTTCATGTTTCAGTGAATTAAGAAATAAACCATTAACTCGCAGTACATATATAAATTAGAACAATCCAAATGCAATTTTAAAACATATAATTATCTCTGAAAAATGTGCTTAAAATTTCTAACATTTTTTCTCTTTTTTTTTACATTTGAGGGAATGCTTCAAATGTAATTAAGTCGGAAAAATAAAAATAAAAATTCGTCCGCATAGCAGGAAAGGAAAGGTATAAAATATCTAAATAAACAATTATTCATAACAAAATTTTTATTAAAAAGTAATTAAAACGATATAAAATATTTGCTTTTCTTTTTTCACCAAACAAATGTTTTCTGGAAAAAATGCGTCAAAATGAAAACGATAAAAATAAAAAAGAAGAAAAAAAATAGTGCAATAAAATAGTTTTTACTCTATAATAATGTTAATAATGTCTTTTCCAACCTAAAGATAAAATCTGATAATGGAAAAAAAAATTAACTTTCGTTAAAATATTGCTGTCATAAAAATGCGAATGCCTCTAAAGAAATAAAAGCCAAGAACATTTTCCACTTGAAAAAGATCATTTCAAATACAATTTATCAGAAAAAAAATAACAAATAAAAGTTGCAAATGTCGGCAAGGATAAGATTTAAAATATTCAAAAGAAAAAACAATAATTCATGCATACAAAAACTAGTAGAAATTAGAAATTCACAGCAAAATTTTCACAGAAAACAGATTGACCCCCCGAGATATTTTTTTTTCTTTCTTCTGGAAAAAATGCGTCAGAGTGCAAAATGATAAAAATCAAAGAAAGATAAAAAGAATAGTGCAGTTATTTGGCGGTTACTCAATGATAATATCATCCTTAACCAGATTGGAAGATAGAATTTGATAGTAAAAAAAATTTGTAAGGTTTTATTTATAAAAAATCGCTGTCATAAAAATGTAAACGTTCTAAAGAATAAAAATAATATCTTTGAAATTAATCTTGAATTATGCAACCATTAATTTTTTTTAACATTAATATTTCATTTGATTTCATACTTTGTATAAATTTGCATATAGCTATTTGTCAAATCATTATTAATGGAAGTTTCTGGAATGCATAATTGTTCGCAATAATGTTCATAACTGTTCGTAAAAATTTCCCTTACCTACATTTTTTTATCATTTTTTTCTCTATCTGAATTTAAAACTATAATTTAATTCGCTATTCAGAAATAGAATGATTTTAACTCAGTCTTTCTGTAAGAACATTTCTGAACACTAATGTTGAGGTACCAAAATATATTTTTTGACATGATAAATTTTCACTTAATAATAAAAATTCACTTCAATGATTTTGTTCATAATTTTTTTTTATTTCAATAATTTTTTTGTATTTGGTTTCTAATGTAATAACACTCCTAAATCTTGAAGTTTATGGATTGAAGCGCAAAGAAGTTAAGCCAATATTGAAATAGTATTTATTTTTCTACTACTTAAAAGTGTAATATTTCTAAATGATGGAAACATCAGAAGGTATTGTTTTTCAAATCTGTTAACATTTTATTTTTATAATATTACGTTATGATAACATCTGTTAACATAACATTAGATTATTCTTAAGAACATTTCTATAAAGTTCTCTCTTTTTTACAGCTGAAGGCCTAGTCAAGGATGCTTCTTCCTTCCATCAGTACGCAAACTATTTTATTCGTCTGTTTTGGTATATTTGAAACTAATATTTAAGCCAATTACTTTGAAAATAACATTTCCGAGCTTGATATTAAAAAAAATCTAATGGCATCAACAGATGCATTCTGCATGAATTGTTGTTATCCGATTCCTTATTTAAGATTCCAGAATTTTTCTGTTCATTTCTAAAATTTTTATAGAAACGTTCCTGCCTCTTTTGATTGTCTTGCTTTTGAAGAAGACCTTTCTATTTGCTTGATTGCACTCATATTTATTTGATTAATTGATTTTTATTTATGTAATTATTCCTATTCAACACTTTCTTTTTATATTGTTTCCTTCGACGTTATTATATCCTTGCTTGCTCTTTATAATTTTTTTCGTCCAAAACAGCATTTTTAATTCAAATCCTGCATCTAAATAATAAAGAATTTTGTTTTCCTTTCTATTCTGAATTTTATTTTTAATTATGAATAATTTTTGGTTAATTGCTGTGAAGAAATCTTCAACTTTATTATGACTATCTCGCTTTCAATAATTGAAATTTAATCAAACAATTGATATAAGGAGAAAAATGGAATGCTCGAATTCATAGATTCTTATCTCCGAAATTCTTAATAATTCATAGATTCTTAACTATTTCTGGTCACTTATACAACATTTCAACATAGGTATCTAAAAATTTGGATAAACGTCGAATTTAACTAGTAAATTTATTTCACGATAACCAAAAAACATTCATAGCAATAACTATTCAGCCAGGCGACAAATGGCGACTTATGATGTACCTTCACTGCGTAGCAAAAGATAACTTGTTTTGCCTAATTCAACTTACAAATAGTAAATTGTCTGTAAGGTTCGACATGATAAATAAGCATTCCAAAAGATATTTTACATTTAGCATTTAGACTCCTTTTTCTATGACACTTCAATTCCATTTTGCTTTAGACTTTGCCTTTGCATTAGACCTTCTTGATATATTCGCAAATCATCAACAGTTTGTAAGGATAATGAGTAGAATAACTAATTACTTTTATGAACAACTAGCTTGTGACAGTTTTGGGTTTAAGAGTAAATTAAAAGGTCTAAGAATCTATCTTAGCCAATAAATCTTAGCCAATAAAAATTGACATTTGTTTCGGAATTTCTTTTTTATTTCGCAAGGAAAAAAAAAACTTAAGCATGTGCAGTATGAATGTTCCAATATTTTACCAAGAATATTTAATTAGAAAAATAAAAAAATGTCAGTTCCTTACGAGTGTTTCTCTCGAATTACTCACACACATCGACAATAAAAACTAACATTAATGGTTACAGACAATAGATGCTTACAGTCAGCAGAAACATCTTTTAATGGTCATTTTCATTTCCACATTGCATTATAGTATAGTCTTTTTTGAAAGTGTTTTTCTATGAATTGCATGTTGTTTAAAAATCTTTCGCAAACAATAGGGAAAAAAAGACAACACAGACTGTTCTATTATTTTGCATTTTATACTTTAAAGTGCGTAGTAACAGTAAGTGCTGGTTTCATTTTTAAAAATTATTATGCACTTAACTTTAAAATGGATAATAATTGTTAAAAATGAATGCTCTAAATGAATTGGATTCTTGAAAATTTGGCATATATATTTTAATGCTATAGCATCCATAATTTTGCATCTAATGAAAATTAATTATATAGCATGCAGATAAAAAATAATTGAATGCAAAAAAAATCACTATGGTATGCATTATATTTTTCAAAAAAAAATGAAGATTTTATGAAACTGAATGCATGATAATGTAACTTGTAAGAATGTTACAACATTCCCTCATTTTTTATCAAAATGAAAATGAATGCTAAATCCGAATGCATGTTAAATGTAAAAATGAGTCACAATTAATCAAAATATATTGGATATCATTATGTGGTTAGTGAAAAAAAATCAAATATGACTTTTATGTTGACAAAAAATGAATAATATTATAAAAATTTGTAAATTTTTCAAATTTTTGCATATCTATATTTGTTACAGTTTTCGAAATGAATTTGTTACCTTTCCACAAAATTATTTAAGGATTTAGAAGTCTTATTCAACTATTGAAATTGTGAAAGTTTTTTTTAAAAAAAATATTATTAAAGCAATTACTTCCATAACTTTCTATCCATGACTTTAAGAATGACAACATAAATTAGCTTAATTTGAATTTAAAAAATATACTTTCAATGTAGCTTCTAATGCTTTGGATATATTAATTATTATTAAGGAATCATTCTAAGATTTAGCAGATACCGCACAATTTGTTAAATAAATAGTTTGTATGCTGCAGTTTGTCGATCTCTTCTGTTCAGGTGCAATCGACCTTCGTGGTAATCACACGTGCTCTAACAATCACTTCAGCTTCAACAACAAAATCGGATATTTTTCTAAATCTAGTTTTCGACAGCCCTTGAAACTTTGCCAACAGTTAGCTAAAAGTTTAAAGCTTTGTGAGCGGAATTCTACCAATGCGATTCTTAAACAAGGACGTCTAGAAAGTGAAGAACGATTGGAAAAATTTCAACAAAAATAAAGGATATTGTTAGGGAACTTTATTTACAGCAATACTATACCCAACGCTGCTTTTCTGTATAAACGCCATTGTTGCTTACCTATTTATCGTAATGAGACACAAATATTTCAATGTCATGTTACAAATTTCCTTTAGAATCTGAAGTATAATGTTCTATTCCTTAATCTGTTTAGAGGTATATTCCTGAGACAAACTCTTTCAGTTATGGGAGAAATGATTCTCTGACCCGTTAGTCAAAACAGGAGTTATGGAACGTCTCTTATAGTGACTGAGTTGTTTCATGAAAATACTCGCCCTCGCACAGTTGCAACAACTCAATAAGAATTACAATGTTTAAAACTGAATATTCCATTCAACCTCCGACTTGGCACCAAGTAATTATCACCTTTAACCAAGAATAATATGTGACTCCATTAGAAAAGTTCATAAAATTCCAGAATAAGCGTCAGGCTATTAAAATAACAGCTTTTATATTTACTTTTCTTTCATGCTTAAAATATTTGTTGAATCAATAATAAACATCAAATTACATTAAAGAGATTTAAGTGAAATTAAATATAAACAGCATTCCTGAAAAACCAGCTTCCTCCGAAACGGGCTAGTTGTGATTAAACTTTTGTTTTGATATCTATCGTTTTTGTTGAGATATTTCCTATCATTTTTTTTTATTATTATCTGGACAATTTCAGGCATTTAAATTTTTAAAAAAATCGATGTCACAAAAATGCAATTGAAGACAAATAAAAATTATCATGTACGAAAAAACGCATTCACAGTTTTTAAAATTCCTACACTTTATAGAAAGTTATCTCAAAGGGGATTTATAAAGTATGGTAATGTTAAATGGATCCCTTAACGCAATTGGTAGGTTACTGAATGAATTATTTTGATTATAACACGAGAAAAAATATAATAACTAAATAAAAATATTCAACATTTGTAAATTAAAATAAATTAATAGAATCTTTTGTAAAATTATTATATTAGATATTCTTAAGTTATCTTTTTATGACATCAAAAAATATTATTGTAAGAAATATTATTTTCAATGCTGAAATTTTGTTTTTATATTCGATAATCAATTTAATAATCAAAAAATATGAATGCAGTGTAAATTATTTTGTTTATTGAAAATGTAATTATTTCAACTCTAATTTGGCAGCACTTTTGCCCCAAATGTGAAAGCAATATATGATTTTCTTCCATACAACAATATTTCAAATTAAATGGAATTTATTTTATGGTATATGACGATATAAATCCTTAAAGCAATTATATTATGAAAAAATACAGAATACAGGAATATTATTCTTAAAAGTATGGTTTGTATTGATATGTAGTTTATGTAATGAGCATTTTTTTAAACATAACAAAAAGCAAATTTGTATGCATTTTAAATTTTTTCCGGTATATATTTTTCATTTACGGAATGTTAATTTTAAAAATAAATACAATATACATTTGTGTAACGAACTTCTGTATAACGTAAATGCGTATAAATCAGAATAAAAGGTGGGATTAATTCGTACATGGGGTAACAAAAAGTCGCATATTAAGATAAATTTAGATACAAAGATCTAAATACAAATTTAGATATCTAAGATAAATTTAGAAACAAATACAATAAATATTATGTAAATGCAGAAATAGATTAGCAAATATATGAACTCACCTATTGTTTATATATGCACAGTGAAGCTTTCAGTTTGAAAAAAAAAAAAAACATTTCTCGTAAGTAGTATGCGCAGTTAATAATTTGACAAATGTTTCAATATGTAAATTTGAAAGATAATGCTCATACTGTATATCTATCGCGTTGTACGAGTGGCCACAAAAAAAAAATAAACACAGCTCATATCTTATTAAAAATGTTTATCGGCATCATTTTATTGACCCAGTAAGCGTCTGGCCAAGTGCAGATTCAGGGAAAATCTATTTTTTTTAGTAACGTTTATTGTCAGCAATATTAAAAAGATTCAAAATTCTCTCTCGAAAGTTTCGTTGTTTTTTCAACGGAGCACGTTGCTTGCATATCTATCCAAAGACAATTTCATGAAAAATCCAATTCCGCATATAATTATAAATATGTTACTTTTAAAACAAAATAAACAAAAACATTATGTTTCTTTTAATATTGTCAATTACTGTGTGATTAAGTTTTTGTAGGAAAATTAGAAAATATACATGAAAAAAATTAAATAATAAACAACTTTTAAAATTTTCTTCGTGGAATTTATTTTTGAAATGCAAATAATCTGATGCACATGCAATAAACTGTTAGCAAACGATAGCAATTTATTATGAATTAATGTTTCATCTGCGCGTCATAAAATCTCCCGAAAAAATTCACAGAAAAAGAATTTTTCGAAAATCGTTTGCAATTTATTTTTATCGCAGTTTGTAATAAAAGTAGCAAAATAAAATAATTTTTCAAAAATCGTCTGCGATTTTGTTACCATTGTATTACTAAATGATTACATTAAACGAAAAGTATAAAATGAATGTTAATTTTTTTTTCATTTGATGAAATAATATTTCATTTTCAAAAAAAGTTAATTTTTTTTTTTTTTTTTCAGTGAACCGAGCGAATAATGAACAGAATTTCCACCTCTGAGTCGAGAGCTTCAAAAATTTCATCTGAATGTTAAAGAAGGCGAATGAATATCCTTGTACAGATCCGGTTCATCCGAATGTTGTGTCCTGTTCTTCGATATCAATAAAGAGGTTTTATTCACAAAAATGTCTCATCTTTCTTCACCTCATGATTTTATAAATTTAAAAAAAAATTCACTTTTGTACAAAAAGAATCGTAAATCTGATTCATTTCCATTAGTTCATGTGTTTAAACATATTATAGAACGCTGCTTGACTGGATTACATGAACAAGATCCAGATAATCGAATATTCTGACTATTGACGAATAAGAGTTTATTTCTAAGGGAATAAAATGAATGAAATATTAATTGAATTAGAAACACAATGTTATTTACATTTATATATTACATTAAAATATAATCGCTCGAATATAATCAATCAAAAGTAGTTATTTTCCTGTTTTAATTCCTTTCTGCTTGGAAATAATTTATCTGTGAATTTTTGCTTTCTCGGAGCGATGTGGATAATTAACAGCACGAATAATTGAAGCTCATGTAATTGGATGTCTACTGCATAAACAAAACAATATCTTTAATGTATATGGTAAAATGATGAATAGTTTTCTTTTCATTAATGAAGAAATCACAGAAATAAGATTTTGAAGAGAATTCTTTTTTGGGGGGGGGGTGAAAAATTTTAGTTAAAAATTTCGCTTTTTGTCTTATTCTTTTCTTTTTTTTCTTTTTTCTTTTTTTTTTTCAAAATAGCGGAATGAGATCGAACTAGTTATACTATCCATCATAGAAATCAGATTAGCGGCATGACTAATAAGTCGCATAATGAATTTTTTTTTAAATTAGATGATGAGACAAAATACATTTGAATAAATAAAAACAAAGTCTTTTTTGCAAATAAAATATTTCTAAGATATTTTAGTGCATCTCTTATGAAATACTGTACAAAGAAAAGCAAATTTGTAATTCTTTTACCAGTACATCAAAATAGACAAATTTCGCTTTTAATCAGATGTTTAAACTGACTTTTAAGCCAGTTTAAAATACAAGAAATTTTCTTTTTAACATCAATTTAAATGTTATACATTTCCCCCTGGATACTGACAATAAAAAAAAATTAATAATATATTTCCTTATTACAATAAAAATTCAATTTTTTCAAAATTTCATAAAATATTTAAACTTGAAATTTTCTTCAGTTTCTCAAATTCATAAGGTAGTTTCATTTATTATTTGCGCAGTTTATATGCAGAGTTAAAAAATTGAAATTTCAATATCGGAAAACAATAGGTAGAGTATGATCTTAATTATCTAGGTATTTGAGTTGATCTTAATTATCTAGGTATTTGAGTTGATCTTAATTATCTAGGTATTTGAGTTGATCTTAATTATCTAGGTATTTGAGTTGATCTTAATTATCTAGGTATTTGAGTTTTTACTAACAATATAATTCAATTGAAATCAATTCCCTTAAGAAGATCCATGCACACAATAAACAGAACATATATAATACTTTAAAATAACATGGCTTTAATGTCTGCTAAAATTTGATATTTAAAAGCATTTTATTGAGGTATTCTTTAACATTCAAGCTATGTGTAAGAGATTTAATTGAAAATATACACAATAATATTCCTACTAAATTAGCTAACGGTCCGAGGTGGATAGTAAAGAATAGAATAGAGAAGTTATATAAGTTTTGATAGACAACAAACAATTTCAAAATAGATTATTGACCAATTACATTTTTAATGGCATTGTGATGTTATGAGCTTAACTCCAATTAGTCCATGAAAGGCTCGTGTATATTATGAATGAAACTGGCGGTGGCTTTAATATCTACACAATTTAGGATTAAATATATTTATTGTTTGTTATCATAAATATAATGCATTTAGCTGAGATTAAAAAATATTTCCGAGGAACTAGCTACGCAGCAAAGACGACTATAAATTAAAAAAAAAAAATATTTTCTTGTTATTCATAACTCAGTACCTCTTGTCCGTGCTTTACCATTTGAATTTCGTTCCACCCTCACCCCCCCCCCCCATCGAAATAATTTACGAAATCATGGTGAAATTCTTAAAGAAACCGAAAACAAAATGCGTTGATGAGTTCCAAACAGCCTGTGGAGATACTTGGAATCCACCCCTCCAAGGATTCTAAGATCCATAACTCATGATTGTCTTCAAAAGGCTTAGTAACAGTCTTCGTTATTCATTTTTTTAGTCTAGAGCCAGCCTACTTCACCCATTTCGGCCAAAACTTTTCCTAAATTACACAGCAAAATGCACCGCTTACGAATAAAACCTCACCCCCTCCAGCTTCATTCACTGACTAGGTAGTGTCCATTTCGAAAGAAATGTAGCAATAAAGGTTTGATGGCTGATTATTTAACCTCCCACTCCACGCCATGCACTTAATTTGGGTCTCTGAAGTTGATTACTTCATATCCATTTCCTATTTTGGCAAAAAAAAACTTTGCCGTGGCCGACTTTTGAAATAAACTTCAATTCATTTCCCTCCATCTCCCATGGGAAGGCATAGTTTGTACACGCAGGAAATGATTAAATGAAGCGTCTGTATACATCACAACAAAGACAGAAAGTGAGAGGAATTTTCCTCTTGGCGCCTTCACTCAGATTCTAGACACGTGTCTATGGACTTCCTAGGCACGTGTCGATTTAGGAAAAGGAATTTTAGGTACGTTTGAAAGGAATGCGTAGGTGTTAAGGAATATTCACTCGGGGAGTGAGAAATGCAATGCTCATCAATTTTTTTAGAGCGCATGTTAAAAATAAATAAAGAAGAAGGTGGAATATGGATCAAGTAATAGAAGAAAATTTTGAAATCAAGTATATGACTTAATTTAAGATAAAAATAGGAAATTAATTAAAATTTTAATTAGATTAAGAAATATCATTGAATATATGCATATACATAAATTCACAATTGAGTGCTCAATATCAGCTTAAAATTTGTTTCCGCTACTTACCATCTCTTTCAACAAATAGTATATATAAAAAAAAATTCTTTCACATTTTACTATTTACAGTGATCTTTACTGGAGCTGTCTGATTTAGAGAAATTTCCTAAGATAGTAAATTTCAAAGTTTTCTATATTCTACTTATTATACTTTTTCTTCACAATTTACTCTGTGAGCATTTTTCTTAGTAAAGTGAACATTAAAATTTTGAATTAATCCAATCTCAACTAATAATAAAGATGAATATGTACGTGTTGACACTCTACAAGTCAGTTTGCTTGACTTACAGCTATCAAATTTGTCACATAAATAACCTTGGAGAGTAAAAATGCTCGGGTGGAATGATTTTTTAAAATTTTAATTTTCAAAAATTCAATTGAATTTTGTTGTTATTCTGCAATAACTTCCAAAAAATAATTTTTACATCTTTACATTATTATAATTTTTATATTATTGCACAAAAATAATTGTTACATCTTTTCAAAATTTCAAATATTGTCTTTTTAATGATACTAATTTAATAGTCATTGAATTAATAAGATAATTAAAATAACACAGAGTTAATAGTACAGACAATTTGGCAGAATCATGTCAAAATTGCTTAACTGAAATGAATTATAACCCAACTTGTTTAACTGAAATGAATTAATCCCAACGAGTCGCCTGTAGCCTGAAGTAGATAGTTATAATTAAAATCACGGATCCACATAGGTAGTTTAATAATTGAATCATCTTCAAGAGAAGATTTAATTAATAAAAAACTTATCAGAAGAGATTATGAAAAAATTTGATAATAAAAATATAGGTCAATGTGCCAATTTGAAATGATTAGTTTTTTTGTAATCTTGTCAAGGATGCAAATGGATATAAACAGCTTAAATTTTTTGTTCTCATTGTAAAAAAAAAAACGCTTTGCGTGTAAATATGAGTAAAGGAACCACTTCCCTTGCTCCAGTTTATTTTGCTTTGTTTAACTTACAATAACATATTTTTAAAAAATATTATAAAGTGGTAAAAAAAATATTAAAACTGTCTCCCAAACTATCCCTTATTGTGTTAATAAATTAATCAATATAAATTCATTAATTTTGAATTAATACTTTTAAATTAATAAAAAACATTTATGACTAATTATATTATTCTGTAATAGATGTACTCAAAACTTCAAAGAAAAATATAACAAAAAGGATTAATGGCTTCTATAAATTTCAACTAAATATTTGATATATAAAGAAAAAATATAAACCATATATAACCATAAAATATAAACCATATATATTTAAATAACAACCTTTTTTTAATTTATTTAAATTTTTCAAATATTTAGGCCTCGACAGTACCTCAGAACGTTGTAATAGAGCAATGAAATTTTTAAATCCTTTCTTCTGAATCTAAAATATAACTTTTCACCCCTATTAAAATTTTCAAATAAAAAAAATCTTTTGGTCGGATTTTGTTTCACAACGCTTTTTATCTATTGATAGGATAAGAACACATAACTGAAAGGCCGTTGACAGTTGCAAACTTCGTTTTCGCTGAAAATTTATCGTCTGAGTTTTTTTAAATGGCTTGAATATTTTTATTCGTTTATAAGGAATTAAATATATTTTTAATTTTAGAAAATTCTTTTTTTTTATTAACGGTTAAGGATAGGAAAAAGATTAAATAATAATTTAGTAGCAAAAAATTTATTCTCTTATGTTGATATATGTTTTCTCCATTGGAATATATTTAATCATGTAAAAATCGTCAAAAAAATTGCTGGACATTGCTTAATTAATCTCAAGGCAAGATTATCTCGATATTTATTACTTTTATTTCTAATGATTGTTGATTTCTGCTTTTTTTCGCTTCAATTTGTAATTCAATAACAATTGAAATTCATAAAAAGGCATTCATTTTTATAATTTAATGCAATAAGAAACCAGCGGGGGGGGGGCAGTGGTCTCCTTAAAACAAACTCGCATACTTTTTAATAAACTTGTTATGCCAAAGAACGTCTTACATGGCATCGTCGTACAATAGTTACGAAATATTAACTTTTGGCGTGAATTTAGCATTTTTACTGAATCTATCGTGCCATCCTTGGCGAGTTGTTGGCTATTAATCCCTGGCATGCGATTAACGGTTACTGAAAATCGAATTCGTGTTTTAGACGTGTTTTTTTCAACCAACTGAAATAAAAATTTGAGACAAAACTGCACTTGTACTCATAAATTCTCCTACCGAATTTGATACATTTAAGTCATTGTGTTTTTGAATTATCGCGTTTACATGTTTCTGAAAGTACAAACCGACAGGGAATCCGTAGTGGGAATTGGCTCAAAATTTAACAAGTGTCTACATTAATATACCGAATCTTATCTGTCTAGCTCTCTTCGATTTGTAGTTGTGTTAATTTATATCCGAACAGACTGACTTTCTCTGAATACTAATGAACATTTAGTTTGTAACATTTACACTTTAGATTGGCATGACGGAGTAACAGCTGTTTAAAGATAACAGCTGTTGATAAACAGAGCTTCATTTCATAAGTTAGAATAACTGACGAGTTTTTTAAAAATAAACTTGGAAGTTAATCAGAGAGTTATTTATTAAACCGGGGAAAACTTGAGATAATGAAATAAGTCCTTTGTCATGAATTACTGAATTCTTCACTTTTGTGTCATTTGACAAAAAAAAAAAAAAAAAAAAAAAAAACTATACGCATCATATTTTCATGATAAGAATCTTTTATTCTCGGTCCAAAAATTGCTTAGAACGTCAAAATAAATGAATCAGTCTAAGCACAGTTTTAAAAAGATTCGGTATCAGACATAATTCACGGTCGTCGTGGGAAGTTCGGGGGAGTTCTAAAGAGTCGAGATAAATTTAGCTGTCGCATCATTTGTCAGGCTCTTTTAAGCGGAACTGATACGTGCCAGAACTCGACAAGAAAGGGTGAGGTGATGAATTCTTGTCTTTAAATAAATCTGTATAAATCGAAGCCTTAACAAGACACATAATCTATAAACTGTGATAAATTAATCACGTAAAGAATTGTTCGAAATAGTTGAACGTAATACCATTTTCAGCAGGGCTTCATTCGATCGCTGACACGTGTGTTGCTTTCCCAAATACCTTGAAAGCGATATTTAATCGATGACAGACGAATTTCGAGAAAAGAGATGGTATCAACTCATCGTAATTTTTCAACAGAGTTCGTAGAGTGTCGTATGTGATAAGATGCGAGAAAGCGCATGCAAAAGAGGCTCGTGCGTTTTTAATGGAAGCTTCGCTGACAGTTATCATGTAAAATTCGTATGAAAGAAGGTCATTAGATGACACGGTGTGATCTAATGAATAAGTCCCTGTAAAACTCTTTTCTACTAACTGACTATTACTGGCATAGAGTTTTAATAACAATATTCAAAAAATTAACAACATTAAAAATGCTATATCAATAATATATTTTTTCTTCAAATAAAAATCAAATACTTTTGATTCACCAAGATTAATGGTTTCACTAAATTTCAACTAAGTATTCTGTGTAATTATGTCTTAATAACTTCTTGGGGAAAATATTTTCAACTTTAAATTTCGATACATAATGTCCTTTACTATTAGACGCCTTGCGCAGTCCTATAATATTACGCTGACCTATCTCTTATTTTCTGCTTATATGTTAATATAGACTATAATATCCCAGGAAAGACAATATATCCCAGGAAAGTACAGCAATATTTAAAAATGGATGAATTTAAAAAAATTTCCATTGCTTGATTATTTACTTAAACTTTCATTGTAAGGGCAGCAAAATTTTAAAAAATTGTAAGAGACAAGCCTTTTACTGAAATCTGCTCTTCGTGGAAAAATAAGCTGAATCTTTATATCTTGGTTATCAACTATAGAAAATAGTTAGAATGAAATATTAGTAGCTCCAATGAAATGATTTTAGTTTCATTTCAACAGCGAAAACAATTTGTGTTCCATTTCAGAAATGAAGTATATAGTTATAAAATGCGTTTAAAATATTTTCAAAAATTGATAAAAGGAATGATGCAGCCATGTACACATCAAATGTGTACTGCCATTTTAGTTTTAGAATCAACTTCGCATCTTGTAATATATATATATATATATATATATATATATATATATATATATATATATATATATATATATATATATATATATATATATATATATATATAATAAAAAAAAAGATGACGGCGCAGCATAGCGTAAGACACCATGTTGTGAGATGTCAGTTGACATGCGCAGTTTTGTTTGTCATGTGAACACGTGAAATGGCGCTGTCACTCCTTTCGTCTATTTAGAAAAAGAATTTTGAAAGAAATCAGGGTAAATATAGTGTTTTTTTTTTTTTTTGTAAGCAATGGATTTTGCATAAATGAGACTCAATTTGATGTAGTAATTAAATAAAATCAACATTGTCAAGAAGAAAAACCTCATTCAGCAGAAAAAAAAATCATATTCAATCATAATTCCATGCATGTGTTTTAGTCAATGGGATTAATCGGTTATTATTAATAATACCCGATTAATGTGATAAAACGATATTATTAATAATAAACGATTAATTACATTAACAATTATATATGATACGTTAATGCAATAACTGCTAATAAAGGGTAATAATTCATCTAATCGAATTGTTATTTTGACGGTTACATAAAAATACAAGGAACACTTTAAATAAAAAAGACCACTTACTTCGTAAAGACATGCATTTCAATTTTCCGAACATTCCAAGTGGAAAAAATAGCTTAATTTTTTGAAACAATAAAAAATGTTTCTTATTTTTACGTATATCTGAGAGCGTTTCGTCATGCTATATGTGAACCAGCGGAATTGGTATCCCCAACACTTTCTCTTTTTTTCTTATAAGAATAAAACCGATTGTATAAGAATTTATTTACAAGTTATAAATTTAAACCTTAAATAAACCTTTCATATTAATCTAAAAATATAAACCGCGGGAGAGTTTTGGGTGAAATTCTCCCCAAAACCTTCTCGCATACTCTAATTAACTTCTCACGCCAGAGTGCCTTATATTGGGGTACAATAGTTAAGAAATATTAATTTTTGGCGTGAAATTAGCCTTTTTATTCAATCTATCGTATCATCCTTGGCGAGTTATTTGGCGATTAAGCCCCGGCATACAGTTAATAATATCCTAAAACCGAATTTATGTTTCTAACGCATTTTTCCCAACCTATTAAAAGAAAAATTTGACACAAAACTACACGTATAGTTACAAAATCCCACATCAAATGGTATATTTAAGTCACTGCGTTTACATGCTTACGAAAGTTCGGACCTACAGGCATCCAAACGTTTATTGAATTTGGCTCAAAATTTAACAGATGTATACACTACACATGTTAAATCGGTGTACCGAATTGTATCTATCAAGCTCTCTTCGTTTTGTAGTTGCCATATTAACGTGAATAGATAGACTTCCTCTAACCGGATTTTTCACAAAAACCGGTAGAAACTTACAAATTTGATATAGATATCGTATATCAAATTTCATCTATGCAGCGCAAGACATTTTTGAGTTATCTGTGTCAAAGACAGGCAGACGGAAATTTTCCAAAAATGTGCTTTTTCGAACTCATGAAGGTCTAAACGTGGAGATTCGTCAAAGTCTCGAGTTCGAATTTTTCGACAATTGCTATACTTTCTCTACACAACGTATATGAGAAAATAAAAAAGCTTAAACGGATTCTTTATTGTTTGTGAAAATTTCATTTCCCCCCCCCCCCCTTGCTTTATAAAACTGGAAAATTTTGATAACTGATTTTGTTTGTTTTAAGCGAACACATTTTATTGAACATAAGTAAATTCGTATCAATTATTTGTACCAATATTGTTTGAACTTACTTGAAGAAAATGCTTTATTTCTTTTTCTTCTTAGGCAAAAAAATAGTTAATAAATTTATGATTGTTTAGGTTTCATTAATTTCATTCAATAAATAAGTAAGTACAATATTTTCAATTCATATATCTTCTGTTTCAAATTAATTTAGTTAATATTCAGACACATATTTATTGAAATTTTTATAGCAAATTCGACTCTTTCTTCAACCCAAATTCTATTAATTGATTGAAATCTTTTTTTGAGACGCACATCATGAGGATTTGTCTTCCCAAAACTTTCTCGCATATACACGAATAAAGATGTTGTACCAGACTACTTGCATAGCATTGGCATGCAATAGTTAAGAAATGTTAACCTTTGGCTTGATTTGAGCATTTTTATCGAATCTATCATGTCATCCTTGTCGAATTATTTGGCGATTCATCCATTGTATGCCGTTAAGAGTATCTGAAAATTGATTTGTATTTTTTCCCAACCTATTGAAACCAATCTTTAATGCAAAATTATACTTGTAAGCATAAAATCACATACCAAATCTGATATATTTTCATCATTGCGTCTTTGACTTTTAGGGAATTGAATTGAGCGAGGATAGAACCTAGGACCTTGTGGATCGAAGTCCAGTAACATAACCAGGATACAAAAGCATATGCTCGTGTAGCGTAGTTGTTAACTGGCTTATATGCTATTCACCACAGACTTACTATGTTTACATGTTTCTAAAATACATACCAACAGAAGGTCTATCCGTTGTTGCATCTGGTTCAAAATTTGATAGGCTCCTAGACTATATATGTTAATTCTGTGTATAGAGTATTATCTATCTAGTTCTCTTCGTTTTGTAGCCATCGTGTTAAATGAAACTACGATAGCAGGCCAGACAGACTTTTACTGAACGGAATTTACTCAAAAGTTGAAAGAAATCCACAAATTTCGTATAAAATCCGTAAACCAAATTTCATCCATTTTAAATCAAAGCGTTTGCGTATTATCTTTGTCACAGACAGAGGTACATTTTCCGAAAATGTGTTTTTTGAACTTTGGGAGGTCTGAAACATGGAGATTTGTTCGTCAATCTCAAGTTTGAATTTTTTGACGATTACTGTACTTTCTCTATACTACATATACGAGGAAATAAAAAAACTCATCACATTTTTTTTTTGTTCAATCAGATTCGAATTTAAAAAAAAAAAAATTATAAAATAAAAACCACTAAAACTGTTATCATCCCGTAAGTGAATAGTATGAAAACATTTATTTCACAATAACTGATAAGCTAAGAAAAATTGAGACGATTATATTTCAAGGTGTTGTTTTTGTAGTAGAATGACTGAGTAAACAACATTTTGGCAGTTATCGAATGGATCTCAAACTCGACATTGAAAAAGTTTGAAATGCTCTCTATTTAACATTCAGTTTACACAAAAACTTTCATTTTAACTTTTTACATTTAAATAAACACTAAAAATATGTTTAGACAACAGGTTAAAAGTGACAAGAACTTGCTGAGACAGCATAGTAAATGTATGTGTCAAATTGCAAAACAAACTTAAAATTGAAATGTTTGCCAAAACCGTGTCCCATTTTTAACAAATTTCAAGTGCATGCCAAGTTTTATGAATACAAACAACTTTTTAGCAGAAATTTAAAATCTGATTATACATTTAGCGGATTCTTAGAGGGAAACGGAATTTCTTCTTAAGTTGCGCCAATCAATCTTCTTGTTCAGTTTTATTTCTTAAATACCTGACAAATTTGAAGAAAGAAGGAAGGATATGTAAAAAGCAAGATTTATGCAAACAGAAAGACAGTAAATTTTCGATTATTTTCGGACCTTCGCCTTCCTCCATGGTCAAAATTCTTGCTAAAAAAATTTAATCATAAATTAAAAAACTCGCTTTAAAACACACAAAAAATTAATGGTGACAGATTTTTTTGTTTGTCAATTATTACTTTCTCGTATACAAAGTAGAGAAAGTATTGAAATCTCAAAAAAAATTAAACTCGAAATTTTGACGAATCATCATGGTTTGAACATCTTTCAGTCCCATAGATATGTTTTTGGAAAATGTCTGTCTGTGACAAAGATAGCTCAAAAACGCTTTTGAAATAGATAAATGAAATTTGGTATACAGTCTTTCCGCGAGAGTTTTAGATTTCTCTCCTTAGATTTTTAGATTAAGTTTTAGATTTTGAGCAAAATCTATTCAAAAGGAAGTCTGCCTATCCCCTACTTTAATATAATAATTACAGAATTAAGAGAGATAGATGGACAAGATTCGGTACATAGATTTAACATTTATATTGTGGTCATCTATTAAATTTTGAGCTAAACTAATGAATGTGAGTTTGAATGAATTTGATATGTGAGTTTGTGACATTTTGTTTCAATCTGTTAGGAAGAAATGCATCTAAAACACAAATTCACCTTTTTTAGAGAATATGTGAGAAAATTTTGGGAGAGATCACTAGCTCTAAGTTTTTTAATCAATGTCTTTTTTTAAGTTAATTTTTTTGCAAGAAATTATTTCATCAATCAATTTATTTTTTGTAAGTCAATTATTTTTTCCAACTCAATTTTTGTAGGAATTTTTTCAATTATTTATTGTAGGAAAATGAAGCAGTAAAATTTCTGTCTACAGCAATTTGTCACTATTAAATCACAATTTTATATGTAGATCTTTCCTCTATGAATTGGAAATAGTTCAAAAGACTTTTCCTATTATTTGTGTCATTTTCAGTTTATCCGCGGTGGCTACTTAATTTATCCGATAATCAGCAGTTTGCCATATTTATGAAGTTAATTAAGAATCAAATGGATCACAGAAGTTTTGGCCCGAATCTTGTTTGGAAAAACTCCAAGGATGAATCCTTCCACTCCCACCCCCCTCTCCCCCGTTATTGAAAAATTCTAAATATACAATGTTTTCCATGTTCAAAAAATAAAATAACTTGGGGAAAATTTTGAGGGACAGTACAGAAATAAGACAAGTGCATCATAAAAAAAAAATTATAATAATAAATATCAACTCGTAAAACGATTTCTGAGGCAGAATTTTAAAAAAATGTGGAATATAGGAGACTTAACGCCGGCTAATCCTTTTGGCTTTAATTACAATTATTAGTAAAAAAATTGAAAACATAAAAATATTTCATGCAAAAAATTATTTTCTATTTCAGCTTAACTAGTCAATTAAATATTTAGTTAACTAAGTCTATATTATGTAACTAAAATTATTCACTTATTATTTATATCTTTATCTATACTACGTTGCCATCCAGATACCATCACAAGCTCCCCAGCCCAAATCATCAGAAATGCATAGAAAAGCTAGTTATACCGTTGACATCAAATGAAATCACAGACTTGCAAAAGTTGTGAAGTCAAATGACAAGACTTAGCAGTCACATGACACACAGCAGTCACAAATAAGCGATAAGTTACTACCCTTAATGCAACCTCTTAATACAAGTTATCTCTTCTACAAGTTAATAATCATTGCAAACGCAATAAACGTTTTTCAACGAATTTACACTTCTACAATCAGCCTGTCTCTTCTAAAAGAAATTAATAATTGATTCAATTCTCATAAAACCAAATCCACACGGCTGATGTAACTTGCGGAAGCAGTAATCCATTTTTCCTCCCACAAAATGCGAAAGGGATTCCAAAATTGAATTGATGTTACTTATTTGAAATCAACATCGATAGACTGAATCTATTTCCTTGGTGATTAATACTTTATAGCGGTTCCTCTTAACTTTGATAAACTTGATTTGCATTCAACTGTAAAAATTTATAAGAGTTGCAGCTGATTTCACAGATTCAAATTATGATTACGCAACACTTAAAAATTGAATTTTGGGATCTTTTGCTCATATTGCTGGAGGTAAAAAGACTTATGATGTCGCAGCATAGCGTTAATAAGATATTAAGTGACATGCGCAATTACTTTTTCCTGTAACTGTGACGTCATGTGAGTTGGTCCTATTCCTAGAACGGGCCTCAAAAATAGCTGTCATATAGGAAGGTAACGTAAAAATAAGCATCTACTTTGATGTAATTTTTTTCTAATTCCCAAGAAAGAAGAATTAGAAAAAAGCTGATGACAAAATAGATGATTATTTTTGTGGATTTACCGGAAAAATAAAACATGAACAAAATTTTACTTTTAATAACAAAAAGATACAGAATTTTTACATAGTTCCAACATAATTGACATTTTTTAAAAAATTCTACATTTGTGTCTCATTTTCTTAATTAACTATGATCAGCATAAAGCAAAAAGAATTAATAATGGTCAATAAAAAGTTTATGAACTACGTGTAATAGGAAATTTCATTTCAATATTCAGTTTGGTCTCATTTTGTTTTTTGGCTGAGTATTTTGAATATTTAAAGTATTTTGAGTTTAACAAGAAATTTAAACTCGCGAAATATATAAATGCTCATATAAATATTAAGCTTTGAAGTTGTTAGGTACGTTGTTAAGATAAAAATAAATAATATCTATGCTTCCATATTTTTTATTCTTTTCTTTGGGTTTTTTTTTGTCAAAATTTTTTTAAGTAATTATAGCAAATGTGCTTTTTTTTATTGTTGACGTGTTCCATATTCTTTCTAATGTCAAAGTTGATATTTTAAGATTGTATTTAGAAGAATATAAATAAATTCCTAGAAACCTAAGAGGGAAAACTGTGCAAAAATAACTAGAAAAAAAAAAGAGGAATGTTCCCATTATTTAAAAATATTTTTGAGGTTACAAAAGAAGATAACACATAAAACTGCCCCAATTCCTAGTCTACTCAATTTTTTTTCCTACAGAAGCTTAAAAAAAAAAGAAAGAAAGAAAGATATTTTTATTCTTTTGTCCCATCCCTAGAATAAAAAAAAGTGAACACGCAAAAATAACAACATCTGCCGGGTCTTTTTACAAAGGAAAAAAAAAAAAAATAACACCTGTTTCTTATTTTTCTTCGTTTTTGCAATACAGCAAATTTCATATCTTGCGTAAAGCAGATCGTTTTTGCAACAAAAATAAATGGACTGTTCGAAATTCAATGGATGTTAACAACCAATAATTGGAGACAAGTCTCGTGTCTTGTCACTTGACTCGCAAAGCTACCCATTTCGGTGGAAACAATAAATTCAAAAGATTCGAAGGAACGTTGCCGCAACTATTCGACAACAAACCGACCTTGACAAACAAAATAACAGCATCAAATATTCCTCTTCCTTCCGATTTTAGTCGCTGACGAATCCCCAGCAGCTGGGGGAGTGACGCTGTCTCACTTTAGGAAGCAACTTTTTTCTGGGCAGCGGCCCAACTCTTCTTACACCATCAAGGGCAACCGTGAAAACCGGAGTAGCTCTTTTCTCAAAATAAAACTCCCGTAATCCCAGCAAGATCCCCGGCGGAAATTACCTAAATTGCGTGGGAAGTCAAACGATTCCAAAATCTTTTCTAGTTGGGTGGATCTCTTTTATTCTTTTCGAATACACCCGAACAAGAGGACGCGCCGCCTTCCCATCTCCTAATCGAGTTTGATTTCGACAACTTAAATACTGAAGTCTCACCACAGATAAGGTCATTATGGTCTTCCACTACCACAAGCCTCTGACCACGATGTACGGCGACAACTACCGTTACGGTACCTCTCTGTACTCACCCTCATCGATGGATATTGAAAGAAGTTACCGAAGCAGTTTATCAAGAACCCATGTCAGGTCAGACAGGGGAGATCTGGGAATGTACACCTTCGCCGGATCCAATATCCATGGCGGTACTCCTGCTGCGGAGAGGATCCAAGGTACCAAGGTGAGAGGTTACAACCCCGACTTGTACGCTCCTCTGAACACCGGTGAGTATGGTAAGGGTTATTATGACCACCTGCGAGCCACCACGCCTCCACCAAGAGAAAGAAGCAGCAAGATGGCAGATTTATATGAACCAATAAATCCAACTGAGTATCATCCACATTACTACGATCATCTGAGAGCCTCCTCTCCTGAACCAAGAGCAAGAAAAGGCCCCATTCCTTACTATGACCTCATAGAATCTCCCTACCACACCCGTCCATACAAGTTATCTAGTGACTACACCTTCGACAGTACCAAGAAGACTTCCTCCACTGATTACAGCTATGACTTCCACAGCCATGACGATAGCGGGAAGAAGACTACCACAAAGAAGACAACCACAACAGAATATTGGGTGCCTCTTACCACACATATCTATCACACACCTTACCATACCTACTTTTACAGGTCCACACCTTTCAGTAGCTATACCTACAGAACAACCGATGACCTCTACAACTATGACTTTCTCGATGATTACAAAAGGTATTCAAAAACGACCACAACGAGAACAAGCAAAAATCTCGAAGCTCTGGACCTGAGCGTCAGCAAGAGCTATGAAAAATCAGATTACAGCCACTACACACAGAAGTGGTGAGTACATTTAAATGGCTGCTTTGATTACTTATAAATTAAATATCAATGTGGTAAATTATAAAACTATTATCTAACGATAACATGTGAATCGGACTAAAATGTTTAATTAAATGAAATACTTTTTTCGGCTTTTATTTAGTTCAAGTATATTTATCTAATTAAAGTTAAAGATATGCATATAAAGGTGTGGAAAGATATTAGTTTATTCTTAAGCATTAATTAGTAGCAATGTATTTTTTCTCAAATTAAATATAAAACAAAAGCACGAGAAAATCTAAGAATTTAAGTAAAAAGCTTTTTAAGTTTGGTTACTGAAATCATTTAGAATAATAGTTAAAAATAAGTCGGTGATTATTCATTGAGAATTAAAATAAGAATGTTGATATTAGTAAGTTATATTGGTAGATTAAGAACCTAAAATTAAAATATATCACTTTCAGATTGAAATTTCGTCGTAGTATTTGCAATGCACAATTATATAAACATTTTAATTTAAATTAGTGTAGCGAGTCAGAATACTAACATTTATTAAAATACTAAGATATCGTAATATGCTGTTTATAAATAATTATAAATAGATTACATTAAGTTATATAATTATTATTATACTATAAATACTTAAAATATTTTCGTAGTAATTTAATCCTTTCAAAGAAATAATATTAAAATATCTGTTAATTGAGCGTAGTTATACAATGAAAGAACAAATCTTTCTAAAATATATCTGTTTTTTTAAAACATTATATAAATAATTCGGTATTATAAAATCCAAATTTGTTATTAATTTCGTAGTTTACAGTTTTTGTGTGCATATAATTCGAGTTTCAACGGGAAACTATATACATTTTGGAATTCAAAATCGAGTCCGAAAAATTCATAAAATGGTAGATGGTTCGTAATTGCATAATTACGTCTTATTATGAAAAGCATGAAATGAACACTCCATTGTGATAAACTCAAACTAAAAAAAATTTAGAGGGAAAATCGTATTAATCAGTTTACGAAAAACAGTAAATTGCTAAAAACAAATAAAAATATATGCTCATACAAAATGAAAATTAATTCATTTGCTGTTGCGAGTCACTTATTTTAATTAAATTATTTATAAAAATTTCCGAGAAAAATATATATTTCCGAGAAAATATATTAAAAAAATATTTTTCGATTATTTATTTTGCAATTAATATATTTTTGATGTTTGGAGGCAGAAAATTTTGTTTCAAAATAACTCATAACTGGCAAATATTTTAGAATATCAGCTATTTATACATTAAAATACTAACAAATTATTTATCCATACCTTCAATAAAAAAGTAACAATTTAAAGATGGAGATTATCTAACAGATATCGTGCATTAGAGGAAAATGAATTATCTATAACAAGCAGAAATTAAAATTCTATATCAAATTTATAAAAAAAATAATATATATAAATGTGAACTGGTATATAAATACATTTTTTTTCTTATTTATAATACCAAAAACAACCATTAAATCCGACTATCTATCTAAGATCGTTTCCAAAAAGTCAACTTCTACTAAAAGTTAAGTAATTGTAATATATCTTAAAATAAATTACATCAATTTCGCTTCTTATTTTTAAGTTAGTTATACTATCTATTAATTTGAAAGAAAAAAACCTGACTTACTAAAAACATTTTTAAATAAAAATAAAAACTATATTTTTATAGAAGAATTTATGAATCTATTGAACACATAAAAGAAGATAATTTGCATTTTTAGAAGGTCCTGGCAAACAATGAATACTGCATCCTGATTTTTAATACACAGACATGAATTAAATATGTAAATGATGTATTAAATTCATTAAATTTTGTATATTAACAGCATTTAGTAGTATTTATTATTTTTATTTTTCAAAAAATCACAGCTTTATTGAACTTTTTCATTTCCTGTCCTTAATACTCAATATTAGCCAAAACATCTACGATACAGAAAAGTTCTGAATAGTATTGTACCTTTCTTAATACAAGGATCTTTAAAGTAATGCAATTTGGAAAGTTTTTAAACGTTTATTTGCAAAATAATTAGTTTACCTGCATTAAATATATCCGATAATCCTAGTTTACAGAGTAGCTTTTGAGAAGTTATACATCCCAATGCCTGTGCATTCGTTTTTATGCAGAAGAGATCAAGGGTAACAAAGATAATATGTATCTAATCAGAATAACATTCCACGAAAGCACTCTTTTAACGTTCTAACGTATTAAAAACATATTTATATTGGTGACTCATCTGCACTCCATTTAGCTGAACTCGTACGATTATGATATTGTGGTTTATCAGTTGTGAAAATATTTGCCAAATTAATAGTCTTTTGGTTCTTAAAATTCCCAAAAATTGCATCAGCGTCTGGTGGCTCGTAATATTGCTTTAAAATAGCTTGTTTTAAACGAATGTTGGTGGCCCACGATGGGATTTTCTTTGGTTTCTCTTCAATGATGTCAAGACTATTATCACTGATATCTGATATTTCATAAGACGATATATCGGAGGATTGGTTTTGTTTGGAAGATGAATTTTTATTCCGGTTTTCAGATACCTTATTAATGGTCAATGACTTTTTCATTGGTTTATTATTACTTAAATGATCTTGAGCTTTACGCTTGTAATTATTTGGTACTTTCTTACTGTTAATTACAATTTTTTTGCTCATAGTTTGAATGCCGGATTTGCTATTAGTGAGATCTTTCAAAACTGCCTCGGGTTTTAATATCGATAATTTTGGATCTCTTTGAATGTCATTATCAAGAGCAATCATTTTCTCAGCCTTCGACTTATCAGGTGCTAATCTTGAAGCTTTTGATTTGATGTTAGTAATGTCCTTCAACATAACAACAGGGCTCAGTGCTGATAACTTAGGATCGCTACTGATGATATTGCTAGGTAAGGTTGCAGCTTTTACTTTCATGGGTTGATTTGATATTTTCATTTCTAAATGAACAACTTTTCCACTTTCAGACTTTGATAATTTTTCTAAAACAACATAAGGTTTCAAAGAAAGCTTCGGGTCATTTCTCAGTTTTACAGTCATATGACTGGTATCCTTTCCTTTGTATTGTGAATTTAATTTTAGTGTCATCGAATTTTCAGTTCCAACTCCCTTTTTTGAATTTGAAGCGTGAAGCCTTTTGCTGTCTTGGGGAAACAATGACTTTGCATGTTCAGTACCATTCGAGATTTTCCTTGATTTTTCTTGTTTCCTATCAGTTAAAGGACTATTCGATGGCCTCCTTTTACTCAATTCATTTCTTTTACTATTAGTGGGTGAAACGGATATTTTTCTTGTTGATCTCATTTGCTTTTTAATTGGTGCATTGGGCGTATTCTTCTTACCTATAACGGAAATTTCCGTTTTACTAACGTTATAAGAATTAGTAGAATTTGAACTTAGGTTGCAAATCGGTATAGTTTTTTTCTGATTTGAATTTAGACAATTCTGGATAGTTCCAGGTGGCATCAGCTGTGCAATGTCGGTAAGAACTACACTTTGTTTCAGGAAGATCTTTCTATCATACGCTGGACTGTAAAGTGAATAATTTAAACCTTCACCACTGGAGCGTTCTTGCATATTTTCAGTTGGTTCTATAGGTGATATATCTTTGAAATTTTCAATTAAATAAGTTTGATTTAAAGTTGCTGACAGCGGTTGAGGTTCTGAATCAACTTCTGGAGAGATTTCTGAGCTATTAGTAAACTGTTTGCTTTGTTTTCTGCATTTTGCTTTATTCTTCACATCCATTATCTTTCTTTTCAATATTTTTTTGTGCTGCTCGAATCTTTTCATTCTTCTTTCTTCACTTAAACGTAGCCTTTCTTTTCTTGCCTTTTCTAAATTTTCTCGTCTCTCACGAGTACGCTTCATTTTCTGTTCTCTTAGCCTTTTCTTTTCAGCAATTTTCTCTTTTAAGGATAAGTTTTTGTTCAATTCATGCGTGAAGCACTTTTTCCAATACTTGCGACTCGTTTTTAAAGATGGATTGTTCTTTGAAGACCTTAAATTATAACCTATTCTATTTGTGGGTAATGGAGATCTGTTCGCATTCAATTTGTTCTTAATTCTGTGATCTTCACGATTATTTTTGAAATTCAGTGGTTCTTTATTTTCAATCAAGACAGGTATGGCAGAAATTCCTTGGAAATTTCTTGTGAGAATAATATTTTTCTTTGGAACTTCCTTTTTCTTGTCATTTATTTCAGAATTATCTTTAATTCTAATGGAATTGATAATGGATTGTTCCTTTGTTTCAGAAACGGTCACTGATTTCAAATTATCTGAAATATTTGATTCCAACACAGAACAATTTTCAGAAATTTTACCTTTTATGTTATCTATATCTTGTAATTCTTCTGTAGTTTGGATTCTTGAAAATGGGATATTCGAATGGTTATCATTTAATATTTGATTTGTGGAATTCAGATTGTAAATATCTAATTGATTTGCATCATTATGCTTATCAAATTGAAAATTATGTAGCACTGCGTTATTAGAATATATTTTTATAGGCACATTATTATTACTGACAACAAAATCAGTATTGCATTTCGGATCACAAGCAGGCAAAAGAATATTTTTTTCTGGAACAATTTCATTAGATTTAATATTGCCACTATCATAAGATTTTCCAACTTTCATTTGCATGTTAATTGGTAAACCCTGACTCAGCCCTTTACTATTTCCGTTATTTAAGTTAGAAATATCATTGTAACCATTGGTTTCATTTTGGATAACTTCCTCAAACTTTTCAATGGAGGATTTTGAATACGAAGTTTTAATCATAGTAGAAACGGTGACAAATTTTTGGGAAATGATACCACTGTTACTTTCTTCAATTTTTTCCGTTACATTAACATCTTGACGCTTCTCAAATACTAAATTCGTAGTCGAATAAATACCAGCGATGTCTTTCGAAGTCGAAGAGTCTGAAGAAGTTTCGAAAGAAGTAGAATAAGAGCTATTGATTCTTACAAAATTTTTAGAATTATTTTCTTTTAAATTCTTCCCACTGAAATTTTGCTGACTAGTATTGGAATCAAAGTTCTTGCTTGCAAATTCGTATCTTTCATTCGTCCCATTTTTCAAAGCATCAGTACTAGAATTAGAATTTTCAGCAAAGAATTCTTGCCCATTACTCATAGACGAGGAATTGCTGCTTTGTTTGTAATTAAAAAGTTCTTTTTCGCGTTCAGAGGAATTTTCTACATTATTTTGCTCAGAAAATCCAGAAGAATTCGAAGTGCTACTTTTATTTGAATGCAAATGTATTTTAGATTCTTCTAGAGGGATTTCAAACTTTTTATATTTCTTTTCAGATTCTGCAGGTTTTGGAAGTTTTTTCAGCTCTTCAAGAGTTTTACACGCCATAATTGAAATCGCCTTTTCCTTAAAATTCCTGAAAATATCCAGATTAAGGTTAATGCTAGATATAATTTTATCCGCCTTTCGGGATAACGCTAGCAGTTCTTCATGTATCTTCATAACGATTAAATGCTCAAACTGTTTCGTTAAATCTCGACTCTTTCTTAAATTAAAATAACAGCTATCTTCTTATTCTCATCTAAATTTTAAAAACATATGTTAAATGTTGCCATATATTCAAAATGTCTCGTAAAACTGCAAACATAAAATGCTCAGACGATATTAAAAATATAAAATATAAGATTTGTTTTTATAAAATAAATAACCAATAATCGCAAAATGTTCAGACGATATTAAAAATGTAAAACCTCAGATTTTTTTTATAAAATGAATAGTCGATAAAAAAAAGCAATTGCTCTTTAACTAATTATTTAATTAAAATAAATACATTTTTGTGATTAAATAGCGAATTTAAAAACTGAAAAATGTGATTCCAAATTTTCAAAATTCTGCATTAAAAATAAACATTGCTTGAGAAGAAAAAATTTGAATGAGTACAGTTTTAATCATTTTAAGTTTTAAAAATAATTAAATTTTACAGGTGAAAGAATATAGAAATATTCTATTTTATTTGTTAATACGTGATTGCAGCTATGAATAAAAATAAGAACAAAAAAAAATATATTTTAAGCAAACAAAACGATTGAGAACCTAAGAAACATAAAAAATTTTGATGGCAATGTAAAATTTCCAAATTTTGAGCTAAAACAAATACAGTGCTGATTAAACCCGCAAAATGTTTGTCGGCAGGCATCCACATTTTTCAAAATTAATTTGACATTTTTATAGTGCTTTATGGGTAAAAAATATTTTTCATTAACAACTCGCAAATATAATATTAGTAAAGAGAAAATGAACTTCTTATATTACTGTTCGAACTTTAAAACCATAAAACGGGCAATTATCAAATATAATCCTAATAAAAAATATTTAATCTACGTCAGCAAAATAAATATTTTTCTACATATTTACAATATCGAAAAAATTCTTGTGCAACTGACATAAAACAGACATTAACTGTTTTCGAGGATTTTTTTGCCCAGGAATTTCTTTGTTTACGTTTTAAAATTTAAGTTACAAAATTTATAGCAATAAATTCAAGCAAATGCTTGCAAAAAATTTTCAGACGCAGTTTCAAAATTTTTTTAAAAAATTAATGACAGTAGGCAATGACATTAAATCAAAAAGCTTGAGAATATTTTATAAACAACTTAATTACATTCAGAAAAACTATTTCGTAAAAAAGAAAAAAATCCATCTAAACGTTTCACAGTTAAAATTGAAATTTTTTTACATAATTTTGCGTGATAAAAGTTTTATTTTTTACATAAATCTGTTGATAAGAATATTAAACATTCTTATACACGATAAAAGATAAATAAATGAGTTTACTTTTTTTCCAGTATACTATTTCATGGATTTAAATAAACTTCTAGTTCATAAAACAGAAAAAAAAAAGATTAATGGAAACTCGAGTCTCTAGTCCGATGTGTCATAATGTGTAGTATTTTAGACTTGACCTACATCTTTATTTTTTAAAAAAAATTATTCTTAATTACATAGACGCAATAACGTGTGCACAAAAAAAAATATTCCCCCAAAGCGCATGAATTTAATTAAAATAATAAAAAGCATTTTGTAAATTACACTTTAAAAAATGCACACAGTAAAATTCTTGTCACTAAAACAAAGAAAAATATTACTGTAAAATGTGTGATTAAAATATTTTTTTAATTTATTAAAATTAGTGAAAATATTTTACGGGAATAAAACTGGCATCACTAAAAAGGGTTTTTTTTTTTTTTTACATTTATAAGAAAAGTAAAAACGTGTTTCCAGATGCTCCTAAGTTTTTCTAATATAAAAAAACCTAGCTAAATTTCGGAAACATTTTCTATTCAGCCACTACTACTCAACAAGTAATTGCGTGACAAATTTAGAAGGTCTATATTAAATCGTCTGCCGTCTTGAGTGTTTTGAACGATATTTTATCGCGCATATCACAGTTTAGAATTAATATGCCAGTCTATGAAAATTATCATGCTAAAAGCTGAGCTTTCATTCATGTGATAATTTAAGAAATCGTATCGTTTAAAATATAAACCGATAATGCAACAAGTAACAAAGTTTCAGCATATATTAGCATTATATAAGACTTCTTATATAACACATTAAATACCCTTGAAAATTAATGATCTGAAGATAAAAAAATAAGCTTCTCATGAAAAATAAAGAATTTTAACTGTACACCGCAAGACGAAGTATTTCTTATGTAGTCATATTAAAAATTCAAAGGCGTGTATCTAACTTTTAAACGATCAATCATATTTATTGATCTATAAAAAATACATAGATTGTTAAGAATTAAGAAAGAAAGATAATAAGTTCTTATGAAACGATGGTTAGACAGCATTACAAAAATTAAATAAATAGTTGAATTAATGGAACTTTTGTTTAAAAAAATTCATACACATACGTAGAACTGTGCAAATTGTCGTAGAAAATACAAAAAAAAAAAAAAAAAAAAAAGATAAAAAATTAAGAAAGAAAAATTTGTCTACACATTTTAAAGAAAAATGCAAATATATTATTCTGTCAGAACACAAAGAAATAAAATAAACCTAATAAAAATCGTTCGTATTTTTTTTTTCAATCATCATTTTGTAAGATTACGATCATTGTTATTCAAGAGTCATATTTATTTTGTAAGGTTTCTTTCTAAATCTTTACTTTTTTTCTTTCTGTTTTTCATTTTTCGCCCTTCTTCTTTTTAAATTCTATATCAGTTGAATTTCAGATTAGTTTTATATGCTGAGAAAATTTAATTAAAATTCAGTTATGCGAATTTATGCAAAGATAGAATTCAAGATTCGAGGTTTCAGCTCACGAACGTTGTACAAATCTTCAACATGGCAGTATGAATGACGTGTTTTAATAAGGGCATAATGATAAATGATTACTTTAGGGTTATCCATCCTCTCTTTTCCTCGCATAAAATGTGTGAATCTTAGCAGGATATGAGCCGCAAATGCTCAAATTTTGTGTTTCAATGTATAGAGAAAAAAACTAAGAATGCATTTTAGACAACTTTTCGCCAACTAATTGTAATCAAAATTTGATATAGTATCACAGTTTTTATAACAAAATATCACACATTTTCTTTATCAAAATCATTCCATTTTTGAGTTATCTTATTTACATGTATGCAAATGCATAGAATGACATACGATTAAAATTTAACCATAATAATTTATTACTTTTTTTCTGTATAACCATCACGTTTTCTTTTCCTTCACTTTTTTGAATAATTTAATTTCAACTTTTTCCATTTTTTTAGAACTTGAATTTTTTGAATTTTCCATTGATGGATTTAGATCAAACTTCGTTACGGATCGACACTTAAGATGTTAAATCTGTGCACTAAATTCCATCCATCTAACTCAAACCATTTTTACTTTCTTGTATAGAAGCATAGCGAAAGTACTGTAAAGGTTAAAAAAAATTCGAACTCCAAATTTTCATGAATCTGTACGCTTTAGACTTCCCTGTGTTCAAAAAACACATTTTTGGAAAATGTCTGTCTGACTTTGATAAAGATAATTAAAAAACGTCTTAATCTAGCCGAATGAAATTTGCTACACAATCTTTAGAACAAATTTGTAGATTTCTATCAAATTTTAGGTGTAGGAAGTCTGTCTGCTCGCCTGTTCTAATATAAATTAACAAGATAATTACGAACAGGAGAGAGCTAAATTGATGAAATTCTGTACACAGGTTTAACTTCTATAGTGTAGATAACTATAAAATTTTGATCCAAATCCAACAACTGATAGACCATCTGTCGGTTTGTAATTTCAGAAATATGTAAAAGCGATCATTCAAAAACACAATGACTTAAACATATCAAATTTAGTAAGGGTTTGGTGACTGCAGGTGTAGTTTTGTGCCAGATTTTTTTTTCAGTCGGTTGAAGAAAAACTCGTCTGAGATACAAATTCGATTTTCGAACACTGATAACAGCAAGCCGGAGATTAATCGCTAAAACATTCGCCAAATACCACATGATTGATTTAGTAAAACTACCAAATTCATGCCAAAGGTTAATATTTCATAATAATTGTACGCCAATGTCCTGAAGATTCGTCAAAATCTCGAGTTATTTGAGAGAATGGGTTTATTGGTTTGGTTTGGTTTATTGGCGCAAGAGCCATATCTGGATGTACTGCGCCAATCGAATTTGAGAGAATGGGAGGAAGCTTTGGAAAGGTCATTCCAGCTGGTTTATTGAATTATCGCAGTAATAATTCCAAAAATGGATTTTAAGGACTCATTGGAGGTGGAGAGAATCGTCAATATCGGGTTAGAACTTTTTAACACTTTTTCTTTAGATATTTTAGATTCGGAGAAGTAAAGTGTATATAAGAAAGAGATGATACACGAATAAATGTCTTGCATCCGGGATAAGTGAAGGTCAAGGCATCTCAAGAGATAAAAAGAAAATAACTAAATGGCACTTTTACCTATTAAGATAACAGATAAATATTTTACGATACATTTTAAATGATATAAACAAGATCGTTTCAAGTGTTTGATATAGTTATTACTTTCATTTCAAAGACACTTCAGCGCTGAATGACAGTCGAATTCAAAATATTATTTTGAAGTCATGGTCAAGGCTTATCATTTTTATTTTTATTATCATTATTGTTATCGTAACGAAAATCGTCACTTGCAATTTCTTAAACCTGCAACGTAATTATTTTTCGTTATTCGACGCAGTTACTATTTTACTGAGAAACGAATTGAAAACATTTCCTGAAATCAAAATATTTATCTCAATGACCAAACCTTTGCTTATCAATAATGCAACAATGCTAGCCGTTAGTCGATTGGACTATTGCTCCCAATAAGACCCAGAGCTTAAGGGCCCCGATTCAGAATGCTGCTGACTCTCATTTCGTCCAGTGGCGTTATTAGATTTTAAACACGTCAAATGCCCAGCAATCATTTACAGAAGGTACAAAATTGAGTTAAGAAATTCATTAACTATTTTTTTTCTTACTTTGTCGCACAAAAAATATTACAATTCTCGATAAATTTGGGTTTGACGAATCTGCACGTTTTATATTTTTCTAAACCGCACACACACACACAAATCCTTTTTCAACTTACTTATATACGTAGTATAGAGAAAGTATAATAATCGTCAAAAAATTCGAAGTTGGGATTTTGACGACTATCCACGTTTCAAACCTCTATGAATTCGAAACACATATTTTTGGAAAATTTCCGTCTTTCTGTCTGTGACAAAGAAAACTAAAACACGCTTTGAGCTAGACGAATGAAATTTGGTATACGGTCCTTATACCACATTCCCAGCTTTCTATCAAATTTTGAGTAAAATCTATTCAGAGGAAGTCTGTCCGTCTGGCTGTTCGAACGTAAGTTAACACGATAACTACAAAACAAAGAGAGCTTGACAGATGAAATGCGGTACACTATAGATTTAACATCTATAGTGTAGACACTTCCCGAAGTTTGAGACAAAACCAACAACTGGTTTACTGTCTGACGGTCTGTACTTTCAGAAACACGTAAACGCGATAATTCAAAAACACAATGACTTAAATATAATGAATTTGGTATATTTTTTAGTGACAAGAAGTGCAGTTTTGTTCTAAACGGGTGAGTTAAATGTGCCTAAAACACAAGTTCGTTTTTCAGGTCTCGATAACTCAAAAACACAGTAACTTAAATATGTTAAATTTGGTAGAGGTTTTGTGACTACAAGTTCGTCTTATCCTTTATATCTCCTTTTCTTTCTTTTTTTTTTTTTCATTAAGAAATTGTTTTTTTTTAAATTTAATTCAGAAGTAAATTTTTAAAAATTAATTAATCATAATTATATTTTATACATGTAAACATTCGTCAAATATCTCGAAAGTTTTTGAATATAAATAAAGACGTTTAAAATTAACATCAGGCAAATTTTTTGATAAAGATAAGGTTGAAATTTCGCACTTCTTGAGTCATTTTTCCAACTATTTTCTAACTAACTATACACACACATTTTCCTTGAGTTTATAGAAGCATAATGAAGAATTCGATACAAACAGAAATAATATGAAGGGGAACTTCTGTCCACAAAATAAACAGTTGTAATGTATAATTAATAACTTTGCAAGAAGATAACAATAAGGCCATAAAGAATAGAAGGTAGTCATAGATATTAATAAAACCAATGATAAAACTTCATATTATCAGTCATGGGAAATGACTATCGCGAGGATTGCCGATTTCACAAGGATGACTTTATTATTACTCAAAACTACTCAAATATCGAACCTAAGTTGATTTTAAGTTCATATTAAGAACGTTCAACAAATTAAAAAGCGGTTAAAAAAATGTAAATATGAAACATATATTAGTTACTGTTCAAACCAGCTGAATAGTAATTCTAAATTATTTTTTCTTATTTTTTTTCAGCCAGGAAATCCAAAGCCAATTAAATGAAGTAAACAAGTGGATCCAAGATGCCGAGACGAAGCTCAAGAGCGAGGTGGTCAGCACCAGGAGTAAAATCCAGTCCGAACTGGGCGAGGTGACCTCGATTCTCGACGAGACCTCCAAGTACAGCGATGACCTTCACAGAGTAATCAGGAAGCAAGCCAAACAGATTTCGGTAAGTCTTATCATATATTACGGAAACATAAATTCCTTTACCAATGACATCGCATTTCACTTCGGTTTTATTTATGTCAAGAAAAGCATTTAGAAGTTATTCTCAATTTAATTAATAAACAATTATCAGTACTTAGTGGCACATGTTTTCATCAATTGATACTTTCTTAAAGAAATCGGTACTTTCAAATTACGTTTTTAAAAGACGGTGACATAATGTGATTATTAGTCGATGCAGTTTTGCACGATATATAACTACCCTTATTGAATATGAATTTATGTCATTAATACACTTCCCATACATCAAAACCCTATTATTCACTTTCTGTGTAAAAAAATGAATTGGTTAAATTCAAATTATGAAAATATAATTACGAATTTTCAATATTGCTTCTCTCAGCAATTAGTTACATGATTGGGAAGACGGTTTTACTTATGATCGATGCTGAATGGATTTCATGTCAATGACCCCCGACCTTGGTGACAAAACTGAAGATTCCAGATTCTATAAGAATCTTGGCAATAACTCCATTAAGACTCGAGTTTCGGTGATCCTTCTATAATATTCTTTGCTCTATCAGAGGAACTATAAAAAACCGGAACAGAGCTGATGCCAGTCAAAAGTGAATAGATAGTTGAATTCAATTTAGGCGAGTAGTCAGGTGAGAGTAGCAGACGATTCGAGAGAGGTGAATAGTTGAGCGTAGTCTCTGCCCTATAGATTTGCTACTCGTGTGCTTGTGTTGCTGATTGATGCAAATGCTGTTTTAGCGCATACTTTGGCTTATGTTTTGTAACTACGTTTCGTGTTTTTGCATACAATAAAGAATCGTTTTGTTTCCTGAATCTGTTAGATTCTATGCATCGTATATCCATAGGCTGGACCTTTTTCCTGAGAAAATTTCAGTAATAGGATGTAATAATAATGTGCTAAGCTCAATAATATTGTTGTAATTAAAAGACGTAGCGAAACAAATATTAATTAAAAGGATTTTATTACTGTTTAATAGGTAGATAAATAATACAATTATTCTTTAAAAAAACTAGTTGATTTTTATTACAAACAATGAATGATGTCAATTTCTTGATAAGGATCATAAGATTTTTCATTGCTTTCTTCTTTTTCTTCATTTGAAACAATCTCTACAGTATGCGTATAATGTTATGCGTTCGTTTGACCCAAAACCGAATGACTTAACACATCTCTTCAAGGTTTCTCCCATTAAGATTCCACAATCGTTCAGACCGAGTAGAAGTGCATACACACTGACACTCAAGAAAAATTATCTAATTTCAGTCAACAAATTTATATGCCTTTTTTAACAACTCGCTTAATTGCTTGTAATTCAAAGCAGCATTTCTTCGTCACTGCTTTTATTTCCATTATTCTATAGTGTTGCAAAATCATCCGATTCTTCATTTTTCATTTCACGGTCGTCACTCGCAACTTTTTCTTTGATTTCTCCTACTTTCCTGCTTTGACGTCAATTGCTTTAATAGTCGGCATATATATATATATATATATATATATTTGGCTTCATTTGTAAATACGGCTTGACGTTCTGTTATCAGTGATGCTTTTTAGTGTTGAAGAAATTAATAGATTTCCAAAATTTCAAAAGCTAAAAAACAATTAAGATAACGATATGTGCAAAATTATGTTCTGCGAATTCGAGCTCAGTAGAAATTTCTTATATCGATGAAGAAAATACAGAATTTAAGAATTTTAAAATTAAATACGTGTAGAAAAATATATTACATTTTATAACAAAATATGTGAAAATGAAAATAAAATTATCGCTTCTTGAAAATGAAAAAAAAACCGTATTGTTGAAATATGTAACATTTTTGTGTAATCATATTGTGTAAATCTGCATCTGGAAAGGGAATTTTTCCCAAACATCTGTATTGATTTCATGAAAATCAACTAGAAATCTGTGGAATTACATTTTCAATTTAAAGTAAATGCAATTGATTTTTTAAAAAATTCTATGAGGAGTCCCCCTCACTGAAATATGGCTCGGTGACCTGGTGATAAGATCTCATCTTCGGGACCCATGGGTTTGAAACCCGATTCCACCGGACAACTGTCTTGAAAGCGGATCAGGTGCGCTTTAAATCCATTGGGGACAAACGTCTTCTCATTGGTGTGGTGTGAAATTTTGGAGAGGGGGTGCCAGATAAGGGGTCGTCCTCATCATCTGGCTGTGGTTCAAAATGACGAGGTCCGTCACAAAACATCCCTAGTGTTACTTTAAAACGGGACTTTAATATAATTAAACTAGATTAAACTCCCCCCTAAATACGGAAATCACACGCCAGTTATTCTACGCAACATAGGTATAGATAACACATATTTTTACTTTTAATTTTTTTTATAGTATAAGCACCAATATTAAAAAAGAGGCAATGAAATTAAATGCAAATATTTTTTTCAATTGGAGAAAAATTTTACTTAAATCTGATTAGATTAAGTTTTCATCATCTTTTCTCTTTCAAATTGTTGGATAAATAAATAAAGAGGTTCTTGAGATATGAAAATTAGTTCAAGGATGATTGCCTTCCGGGTTATTTTCGAGGTTACTTTACTCAAAAAGAAAAATTAGGAAAACGCGGAGAGAGGAGTGAGGTTTTGGTTTTTTTTATATCGAATGATTATAATTTTCGAGGTAAAAAAATAAAAATCGCAACAAATCCTCGTAAAATTTCTATAAAGTAGGTACTGAAGCTACCTGATATTTTGAACCTGAACGATTTAAAGCCGCGGGGGGGGGGGTGTCACCTGGGAAGCTAGATAAATAAACAATTTAAAATGTACTCAGCCGGCGTTCTAGTATGTGACTAGCGCATCTTTCTCGTGATCTGGACGTCTTGGGTTCGAATCCCGGTTCAGGCATGGTTGTTGCTCTATCTGTGAAATGTGTGAATGTGCCCCCTATAAATGCGTGAGTACAAAATCGTATTCCTGGCTCTAGTTGGCGCTACTAAAAGCAAGGGACGCTCTATCCCGGCTTAAAATCGCTGAATTCGGATTCCACAGGCTTGTCCATTGCAAGTGCCAGCAAAAAGAACAACAACAACAGCAGATGTAATCAAATAATACATAATTCAAAACAATTTAAGTTGTGTTAATTATATGTTGTAAAGGTAAAACTATTATTTTCCATTCAGTGTATCTACATCGAGTATTATATAAAGAAAATGTTTGAAAGGTGAATTATCAGAAACATTCTGGGATGCTCATTTGAAATTCGAAATAATAAAGATGTCGAAACTCGGAAGCATTCGAAATTTGAATTTTTTTTATGTTTGTAACAAGATATAAACAGGCCCCGACTCAGTCTAATTGGGGCCCGGGGCAAAAACTTTTTTGGAGCCCTTACCCTCCCCTGCTTCACTACTTTAATAATGATGAATTGTGCATAGAACTTATTTACGGTATTTTTCGTTAATTAATTCAAAACGCTATTTAAATTTAAAACTAAAAACATTCTTAGTCTTAACTAGAAGTATCACATTTAACCATTGAATTTAAAATACAATCTGACAAAATGCTAAGGCAAGATTTATATTAGAATGCTTTCTACAACTATCTTAAGCATTTGTCTATAAGAGAAACTCCCAAATCTCATAAACTAAATATTAGTACATTTTTAAATGAAAAATATGCAAATTTCTCAACAGTTATTTTCATATTTAGGAGTATTTAATTATTTCTTGCATTTATTGCATACAGACAAATCATACTTCATTATTTAAGAAAGGTAATTATTTTATCAGTCTCATTTTATTATGATAGATATTGGGACATTAAAGGTCGAATATTTATTCTAACAGAATGAAAAATATCCAGATTAATGAAGAAGCTAACATAAAATTAAAGGATTTTACACTGCACTGATATTTTGTTTTTTAAAAAGTTCATTAAAGAAGGAAACGTAAAATAAACTTTTTATTCGATTTGGGGGCCTCTCTCTGATGTGGGGCCCCGGGAAAACTGCCCCGTATGCCTCTGTCTTAGTCAGGCTCTGGATATAAAATAATCCATTTGTCCTTTTCTAACTTACAGAACATGAACTATTTGAAAACTGATAATAGGCCCAATTTTGTTAAATATATTTAAAAAGCAATCGAAAATCTTTTTAGACAAAAAAAAAAAAAAAAGAGAGAGAGAGAGAGAGAAAGAGAGAAAAAAAAACTGATAAAGTTTTCGTTATGTTCCATTTTTATATCTTAAATTCGATATAAAGAATTTGGTAAAGAAAAAAAAAAGTAGCGTATCATCAAAACGAATACTTAAGAATAAACTAGAACTTATTTGCTCAAACTGCATTTTGCGATAACATTGCATTAATGTGTAATGACCATTCATTGCAATGCAAGTAACGCAGGTGTAATAATTATCTCGAGGTAGTTATAAATAGAAAAGAATACTGAGAGCAAGCGTTTCTGTTGCGAAAGAAATCCTTTTTATACACGTAAGATAAAATAAAAATAGGTTTCTTTAGACAAGAGTCTAGAAACAAATTCGCTAGAAACAAAAAATACAAAAGCAGGAATGAACAGACATAACATAGATAAGAATTCTAAAAATAGAAGCAATTACATTCTTATAAATTTCAACAGAAGGTAATTACTTCCAGTTACTATATTTGAAATGCCTGAGACGTAAAATAAGTTATTTTAAGGACCAAGGTATTCACGTTTCTGTCTAGGTAAGTTAAAAAAATAAGCAAACGATTTTTATTCCCTTGAATGAATTAATACATTTCGTATTTTTCATTTTTTGTTCTTTCGCAATTTTTTGTATAAATTTAAACAGCTAGGTCAGTTACATTTATTTACAAATATATTAAATAAAAACGGCTATACAATCGTAATAATATTGAAATATCAAATATTTTTATATATGAATTATGCATTTTTTTAAATTTTGATTTGTTACGGAAATAAATTTAGAAGTCTATAATTTATAATTATCTAAAATCAGCATTTTCAATGTCATATTTTTAATTTACTCATTCAAAAAAATTATTTTCTGATGTAGAGGAAGGAAATGGTATTACATATTTTTATCGTATAAATAATTTTTTTGAAGTTAAAATTCTCATACTAATCTCTAGCATAATTTACAAATATTTTAATTAATTAGTAATTTTCTTTAAATAAAATTACAATATTCATAAAAAATATGTCACATTGTTTATTTTGTTTTTATATATTAGAATAAATCCTTTTCTGTGATTTTATTCTAAATATAGGGTTTCAAATATTCAAAAATAATTTAGTCATAAATTTATTTTTGTTTTATTTCCTTACAGTCATTAAACAAAGAATACGATGATGTCAACCGTCACTTGGTGGATATTGCTGATGTTCTTGAGAGGTCAAGATCTCGTTGCCAGACACTGCAATCTGAATTATCATCTGTGCAATCAGTTATAGATATGGTAAATTTCACACAGCCTCCATTTGATTATTATCTCAAATAACTTGCTTACATTGCTTTTTTATATCGTTTATACAAAAATTTTAATAAATATAAAATATCGCTTTATTTTAATTATGATTTTAATTGTTTTTACTGCAATCGAACTTTGTATCAGTCACGTTCTAAATTCTTTCATGAAGTATTTAATTAATTATTAATTCTTTTTTGTTTTATTCAGTTTTAATTATCTTAAATTAATTTTAATTGCTTGCATTTTTAAAGATATGTGTATGCATTTTAAAATAAAAACTTGAAGTAAAAAAGATTTAAACATGCATATAATAAAGGCAGAACTTCCTAGATTAAATGAAGGATTAAAATTGATTTAGTGGGAATTTTTATTCGGCAAATAAAATTCTTTTATTGCTGCTTCGCTGACTGATAATAACTGCATTTTCTTCTGAATTTTTATAATTAATGGATAAATTAATATGTGCGCATTCTTTTTTAGATGTATATTGTAGATTAAAGAATTAAATCGCAAATTTCTAATTGGTTGCTACTTTTAAGCTTTTTTGCCTTTGTTTGCAATTATAAAAACTCAGAATCAATGATATTTTAAGTGCCATTATATAAACTACCATTTAGTAAAAAAATAATTTGCAATGTAGAAATTTTATAATTATTAAATTAAATTTTTCTCTTAATTGCAGCAATTTGGAAATGTCTGAAAACTATTTTAACATACATGCTATTTAAATCAAATTTGGTAATAAGCAGTTTAACTGGTAATTAGGATTTATCATTTAAATGAGGTCTTTTAATATAATGTTGTTATGTCATTTGAAATGATAAATTAATGAAATAAAGCGATAATTTTTCAGCAATAAAAATAATTAGAACGAGGTTGTCGGAATTTTACCACGCAAATAGCGTTTGAAAATTTTTTTAAAAAATTGTTGTGCACCTTGTTAATTATAATTGAAATGCACGAACATGTACAAATACTTACGAATAAAACAACAACATTTGCATAATAATTGCCAGAATTAAATAAGGGAAAGGAAATAGGTCAAACTGAAGAGTTAACACCTGCCTATGAATCATCGTTTCTTTTATTAAAAAAATAATAATAAACAAAATTATAAATTCGTCTGGTATACGAAATTTTGCCGAGCAAAAGATTGATTTGGTACAGCTATAAAGAATAAAATGTAAAATCAAACGCCAAAAATGCAACAAAAATTAAATTAAATGCTTACAAAAAAGTTGAAAAAAGGTATAAAAATAAATCCTGTAATTATGTAGAAATATTATAAACCTCAAAAATTTACCGTATCTATTTAAGACCATGACAAATTAATATTGTTGCATTATTCTTTAATAATAGTAATTAAATAGAAAATTCACAAAGTATCCGTGCAAAAAACATTTTATTGATACTGAAAAAATAACTCTTTTAAATTAATTATTGTCTATTATAAAAAGTTCATTCATATGTTTTTATTTTCCAACAAAACAAGGGAAATTAATCATACTGTTATACAATAGTAATAAATCCCATAAAAGAAGAAAATTTCAGTTAAAATTTGAGAAAAACGTGCCTCTTTCTGCGAAGAAATGCTAAGAACCTAGACATCACTGATAAACTAGAAATCAAGGTGCCTTGACATCTCTGCTTCTGAAAGCTAAAGAACTTAATAATTTCACTTTCATGTGGTTGGTATACCATTGCAGCTACAAATTTGAATACAATTCAATTAAAATTCAGTATTCAATTCAATTTCAATTTTAAAAGGATGTGATGAAAAATATGAAATACGAATATAAATATTTTATATAATGAATTCTGAATGAAATAATAATTCTAATTCTCAATGAAATTAAGAATAAAATAATTCTCAATCTATAAATTTCAATTAAATAATGCTCAATAAAAACTATGAAAAAAGGAAATGAACAAAGGGGAAAGACAGCTTCTATTAATATACGGCGCATTCGGTAATAATATCAGTGTCATAGCACTATCGTGGCACAATAGGGGTGAAAACAATATGAAAGAAAAGAACAGAGACCTTCGTCTATTTTACCTTATTGTTATGGTTCTTCACGAATCAGGGTATGCAAAGGATTTGCTAACAATTATAGCTTAAATCTAAATATGATTTTTACTGCATTTGTCAACAATTATCACTGAAATACAGTGTGATTTTTAATAAAAAATGATAAATTTATAGAAATTAACAAATTTTTTTCATTTTTTTTTCAGAAAACGCACAGAATTTAAATTGTTTTTGTCATGTCCGTCCATATTCAAGTGAGAGTCTACTAGGCTATAAAAGTAAGTAAAACTAAGTTTTATAGAAAGGAAGTTTATCTGCGCGAGTGTTTGAATATGAATATAAGTGAAAACCAAAGCAAAACGGGGAAAGCTAGATTGATAAAATTTGGTGCGCAGATTTAACATCTATAATGTAGACACTTGCCAAAAACAAACGTTGTCAGTTGTTGACCGTCTATTAGTTTGTACTTTTGGAAGAATATATACGCGATAACTCAAACACTCAATGACTTAAATATGTCAAATTTGATAAGTGATTTTGTGACTGAAAGTGTAATTTTGTGTCAATTTTTTGCTTCAATCGGTTAGGAGAAACGCGACTAAAACATAAATTCTATTTTCAATTGCTAATAATCGCTTGCAAGGAATTAATGGCCAAAAGACTCACCAAAGATCACATGATAGATTCACAAAATTGGCGTAAAATGCTACATTTGTGCCAAAGGTCAATATTTCGTAACTATGGTACACCAAAACTTTGTAAGAATAACACCTTTCTTCTGGGATAAAACCTTTATAAGAGAGAAAATTTTGTTGAAACCATTTCCGTTCGTTTATTTTCCGTTTATATGATCACCATTTTATTCGAGAGTAATACCACTGGGGGTACTGGATCAGGGGTGATCGTTCTCTGATTCAGGTCTAAATTACGATCTGTGGATGAATAAATGAAATGCGTGTATGAAGTCCGCCCCTTAAAAAGGGTTGTGACGTGTGTGTAGCTAAAAATCGTTCTCTTGGCCCTACAATAGAAACAAGAAGCGCTCCCCCTCAGGCTTAAATCGGCTGTCTTCGAACAGCGGGCTTGTCCACGGCAACTTGCCATAAGAAACAGCAACAACAACAACCATTTTATTCAACATGAATTCCTAAATGTGATTTATTAGCAATATTAATCTTTTATATATTGAGAAAGGCTTTCTTCTAATTTTATTCCAATAATTTTAGAAAACAGTTTTATAAATACATGATAATGAATTTTTTTCTTTTTTTTTTCCGTAGGTGGACAAAAATATTTGATGTCCTTGATGTGTCGTCTTTAACTTACAACTACTATTACGGACCAAGATGAACACACATGATTTTACAGGAAGTTACCTAGTTCTTAAGATGGCACGATGTCACCCTTTGTTTAACTAAATAACAACTTACTAACAATTTAACATCAGTGTGATAATAATAAGAATGATATAGTTTAGATATAAGAGTTATGATATGATTGTTTGATTTATGTATCATTGAAATGCATAATATATTTTCATTTTGATCCGTAATATCATTGTAAAATGCATTGTATATGATCGTTCGTATTGTATATTCACTATCAGAGGTTGTCAAGAAGAGAATGGAACAATCATTATGTGATCTAGAGCTACAAAACTGCCGCTACCAACTTCAAATGTCTCTACAGAGCATATGGTGTCTATAATTTTGTTTTCATTCTTTGTGGCGTGGCATGTGATAAAGATCCTCTGTTGGAAATTTCAATAAACATCTTTATGTTTGTGGTTGCTCGTATTTATTCTTTAGGGAAGAATTAAAAAAATTATTAACTTAAAAATCAGTATTATGAAATAGAGAGATTTAATTTTAAACATTAATTAATGTATTCCCCGAGACAACAGCAAAAGTGCTATTTTGAAGCTCAATAAAAAACATCATCCAGTTATGAAACATTACAAACATGATTTTTAGGCATAAAGCAAATCTTTATTTTATAAAATAATATTTAATAACTAGTTAATGCCTCATTATTAAACATTACAAGTTTTTCTCATTCGCCGTGAAAACATCAGCATTTTTAATAAATGTAAACCTTATCTGAAACAGAAGTATTTATCTCTCTTTCCTTATCCGAAACAGGAAATAAGATTACAAATTAAAATATGAGAATTCAACATGAACCTTGAGTAAACCAAAAAATAATATTTAGAAACCTGATTACCAGAATTCATTTACAATTAAAAACAATATTAAACTTAAAAAATATCTCTATGTAAAAATTGAACTAGAATAAATAAAAAAAATTAATACAAATTTTTATGAGATCAAAGAGATTTTCATATTATCAAGCATTTTTTATTGTTTTAGAATAATAATTTTCTTCTTATTATTTTTTAAATCTTCATTAATACAATATATCAAATTAATGATAGATTCAAAGATTTCAAAGCAAAATTTTAAGTCATTCTGAGAACAATTTCTTCTATCTAAATTATTCTATAACAACCAAAAGACAAAAGAAGCAAAAAATTCTTCCTGACAAGACACTTACATGAAATACAGAAAAAAAAATCTTACCTTCATGTAATTTTACAAATTCAATGAAAATCTTTTAATGAAAGTAAATAATTAAAAAATCTTTTAGATACATTTATTAATCTTTTGATAAAAAATATGAGATATATATGGGGAGAAAAAATCAAAGATAAATAATTTTAAGAATCAAGATTTTTTTTTTTTTTTTTTTTGCAATTTTAAAGATAAATCTAGTTTTAATTAGATGCTACTTAAATAAAAAAAATATATTAATTTACTTCACTGAAACAATATGAAAAAAATGCTCGATTGAAATTTTTATTTAATCACATGCATCGAGAAAAAAGCTTAAAATTTTCATGAAATATAAATTTTAAATAAAAGTACTTTGATTTTTTTTTTAATAAAAATAGTTTTCCCAAATTAAAAAAAAATATTGCTTACACATACGATGGATATCGCAGATGAAAATCGATTAAGATGGTATATATTTATATATTCGTTCTTTCAACAACAGATGTATTAATTTGATATTTTATATGATACTTTAGGGAAAACGAAATTATATTAACCTATTTTGGAGTATTACGATAGTTATTTCCAACTTTCTGTAATAAAAAGTAACATTTACTACGATAATTGAGGCAACTCTGTTACTATGACAGTTCTTATTATCTAAAAAAATACTTAATAAAAGCTTACTAGCTTAATGAAATATTAAAAAAAATATTTTAAACAAAATTTACTTTGATGTTTTAAGTTTATTAAAAAATACTTTTATAAAATCTGGATGTCAGTATTCATTTACATTTATTGCAATATACAAACATCAAAATATCAACTCAACATATTTATTAATTTTACAGGTGTAAATCCATTAAAAATGCAACCTAAAATCACTGATTATGTTAACATTTATTTAAAAAAATCATATTAAAACGCTAACTCTAAAAGATACGTTCGCATTTTAAAAATAAACAGTAGAAAAGTTAATCATTACTCATTGAATGAAGCATAGAAATAGAATTTCTTACCTCCTAAATCTCTTAAATTATATTTAAGAACATATTCTCTGAGGCTTAGATGTCAAAAATCCCCTCATTTCCCTCTCTCTTAAGTAACAAGATACAATATTTCAGACTATCTTCCCGGTAACCGAAGAATGTATGCAATGAACTTGGAACAATTATTATATAAGACTGTAGGAAGCACTCAGTTAGAAGGTATCACCGAAGAACATCCGATCTACTCTTGTTCAGGAGTTATTTTTTTTAGCGCTACTGGCAGAAGCAGACAGAAACGACCTTGAGCGGATGATTCGATTTCCTAGTTCTGACAAACAAAAAAAAGTATTTTTTTGATACGTATTCTTTTTTAGTTTTTTGCTCTCTCAGGGATTTAGCGGTTGTGTCTATACTTTTTTTTTTTATCTTGTCCACGCAGAGGTGTTACAAAACAGTTTTGATGACAGGTCATTTCAGTTATTTGGAAGATTTTGCTTGATATTCTAAAATAAATATTTACTTAATTCTACTAACTCACGTTGATTCTGTCATTTTGCTAAAATTATTGTGTAGTTTTCAAATTTTGAGCTTGATTGTGACTTGCTTTGTTACTGTTTAGCATTTATCATCAGAAAAATAAATCGGAGCTTTTTGAGAAATTGGGAAACAAGACGATAAGAGAAGTGTATTACGCATTTATTGAATAACAACAAATAGAAAAATTCTAGAGCATTCGTCTTAGTTTCTTTCTTACGAGAATATTAATTACAAATACAGAATCTGCCACATCAGAACATAGATCAAAATTCGTAAAATATTCCTCCTTATAGTATTCTTATAGGAATTTTCGAAGAATTTTTCATTAATCTGGATTTTTTAATAATTAGATTTTTCAGCCATAATTATATAATAAAAACAAATAAAAAAATTCTAGAAAATTCGTCTTTCTTTCTTACGAGAATATTAATTACAAATACAGAATATGCCTCATCAGAATATTAGATCAAAATTCGTAAAATATTCCTCTAGTAATCTTAGTGAAATATTCAAAAATATCGTCATTAATCCAAATTTTTTAATAATTAAGATTTTTTAGCCATACTTATAACATTTTTTGGATAAATTTATAATTAATTTTTTAATTTAATTTATTTTTTTTAATTTTTCAGAATTTAAACTCGCATTTTTTTTTTAAATTTTTGGACAAAATCTTACACGAACTACTCTTCATGCACCACAAATGTATAACACAAGAGCTACAGAAATAAGTATAATAACTCATGCATTGTACAATTCCTTAACAAAAGTTAAAAGGCAAAAACCAAACAAAACCGAAAGAGTAATATATCTAATCTTGCACACTTTCTAATAAAAGTTTTAATCCCAGAGAACAGATTACATGATATTGGCGTACGATAGTTACGAAATATTAACCTTTGGCGTGAATTTAGCTTTTTCATATGATCTTTGGCGAATTTTTTAGCAATTAATTCCTGGCATGTAATTAACAGGAACCAAAATTCAAATTTGTGTTTTAGATGCATTGAAACAAAATTTGACACAAAATTACACTTGTAGTCACAAAAGCATATACCAAATTTGATACATTTCAGTCATTGTGTTTTTAAAATATTGCATTTACATGTTTCTAAAGTACAAATCGACAGACAGTCAACTCCTTATTAGATTTGACTGAAAATTTGACAGAAGTCTACACTATAGATATTAAATCAATAAACCTAATTTCATCTGTTTAATTCTTTTATTTTTGTAGTTGTCGTGTTAAATTATATTCGAGCAGCCAGCCAGATGGACAGACATCCTCTGAAAGTTTGCTCAAAATGTCATAGAAATCTAGAAATTTTGTGTGACGTCCGTGTGCCAAATTTCATCCACATAGCTCAAAGCACTTTTGAGTTATCTTTGTCACAGATAGACGGACATTTTCTTAAAATATGTTTTTCTAACTCACAGAGTTCTGAAACTTAGAGATTCGTCAAAATATCGCTTTCGAATTTTTTTGACTATTATAATGCTTCATATATACACTGGTGTGCAAAACTGAAGCAACAGGTGCTTTTTTTTGTCATAACTCCACGAGAAATCATCTGAGACACATGAAATTCAGAAATGAGAGATGGCATCTTGTACTTAAACGATAGCGAAAGCATAGTTGCGGAAAAAGGAATATACAAGGCATATAGTATGGAATCAAACAAAAAAGCTTTATTGAACTCAGAGTACCGCTACGTATGATTGCCTGTCCAATAGGAAGAACAGCAAGCAGATGTTCCTTAGTATGGAATATGCCCTCTCCTTACTGTGATGGTTGCTTCGCACCGTCTCTCCATACTCAGCACCAGATTTTCCCAATAGCTCTTGAGGTAAAAGTGCCCATTCCTCAATCAGCATCTGTTTCAGTTGTTGGGTGTTCCCCGGAAGATGTAATCGTGCCGCAAGGCGTCTCCCCAAAGCATCACACACATGTTCTATGGGATTTAAATCGATAGATAATGCTGGCCAATCCATTCGAGTGATGTCTTTACTTTTCAGTAGCTTCTGAACATCAGCAGTCAGGTGTGGCCGTGCATTGTCATCCATAAACACGAAATCTGGTCCTATAGTACCTCGGAACTCACGCACACAGGGTAGGATCACCTCCTTACAATAGCGATCTCCAGTTAAAGAACATCTGTCGAAAACTTGGAGCTCAGTCCGCCATTTCAGCATAATGCCTCTCCGACAACAACTCCAGGGCCACCCTAGCGGCCTCTTTCCATGATGTTACTAGGATGACACCGTGTCCCGACCTTTTTTTTAAATCAACTGGCGTTGACAATCACTTGAGGCACTGAAACGACTTTCATCCGTAAAGAGGACACGACTCCATTGATGAGATGTCCAGTTTTTGTGCTCCTTACACCATTCTAAACGGTACCACCGATGGCCAACTTTCAAAGGGATGCAGCTTTCAGGACGGTAGGCGAATAGGCCACCTTTGTGAAGGTGTCTAAGCCACAGTAAACCGCGGCACTTGTCACCCTGTTGTTGTACACATTTGTTGAGCAGTAGCGCTTGCTGACTAGTATCGGTCTCTTTTCGCCAGCAGGACGATATATCGGTCATCCACTGCAGTTGTTTTCCTACGGCGGCCACCACTAACCTTTCTAACAACTATACCTATGGTTTGGAAAGCTTTCCAAGAGTGAGAAACGACACTTTTGTTAATTCTGTACTCATCAGCTACACTGGTCAAACTGCACCCCTTCTCCAGCTTTCCGATAATTCTTCCACATGTGAAGTCTTCCAGGTGATTTCTTCAAGCCATATTTCCCGAAAAAACTTACTTGCACTTGCAGCGAATGTCTTTAATTGCGTATTCACCATAAGATAAATCTTTAAATATTAAATTAAATCGATCTATACCAATGATAAAGATGAATGAAAATTATTAAGTAAACAGTAATTCAGTAGAATTCTTTTGAAAATAAAAAAATAAAAAAAACTGAATTTCATGATGAAATAGAGAAATTTTTATTGAATAATTCTTTGAGGTATTTATTGTATAAATTAAAAAAAATATGCTGTAGTGCAGATGAGACATCAATGCTGAACGATTATGTTTTCTGTACTCAAATTTTAATCTATATATATATGTGTGTGTGGTTTCAGAAAAAAAATGTTTCATATTTTGATTGAATTTTCCAATTTAAAACTTAAATTTTATGGAAGCTGACAGAAAAAAAGACATATACATAATACAATAAATATAGCACAATAAGGCTTCTTTAATAGTATGAATTATATGACTATCAAAATTTGAAGCTTAAAAGCATTTTCCTGGAGACCTGTTAAGAGACATGTTAAAAATTCACTGACAAACGTTCATGCATCTCTGGAGACAATATTTACAAATATCCTTTGAATTTCTTTTCCACTTTTTTAAAAGAAAATTCCTAATATTAAATGCAAAATTAAAAAAATTAATTCAAATTAAATTATAGTGAAATAGGAGTAAATATTTGCTTCTAATAGAAATTTCTCCATAAAAATAATGAAATTATCCGCGAATGGATTTTATAACTACTTCTAATAGGAAGTTAATCCAAATATGAGTAATGTCATATCTTTAAAACTTTTTGGAATGAATTTTACGCTAAGAAAGGCAGTATCGTGACAAAATGCTCTTTACTCTAAAGATAAGATCTTTATGACAATTAACTACATCAACTAACACTTAAGACAATTTTAAGAAGTTTTATAATCTGACGGTTACAGTGCAAAATATTCTGACTGATAAATATTTTCCAAACGTTTGAGAGGCGTGTTGAATAATATGTTTCAAGTAATAGCTTTCTGAATCTGAATATGGCCGTTTTAAATTGTTCTAATATGTTAAAAAAAAAACAGATTTTTTTTATGATAAAAGACATCGATCAAACTATTTATTTCTTATCTAATGAAAATATTTTTTTGCCTTGAATCTGTCTCCCACAGTGATTTCAGAACTGAAGACATCACAGTTACGAAAACTTAAAATTCGATGAGATAAAAGTGATAAGATATGAAATCTCGTGACGTCATTTCGAATCAAAGAATGTAATAAACTGATTAGCATCGGCAGACGATTCTATCTATTAAGAAATTCTCATTTTCATAATCATTTATTGATAAAAAATCGAACTTTGTTTATATATGAGATAAGTCTCAATAAAAAATATAAGTGAAATGTTTATATATGAGATAAGTCTCAATAAAAAATATAAGTGGAAAGAAAAACCGTGATGATATATTAAAAAAAAGTCAACTGGGAAAAAGTCCTTCAGCCTAGCAACATAACAAGTCACGTGTGATTTATGAAAGTGAAACATGTATTTAAATCAGAAATCTCGACACTTATAGATTTTGGACACACGTGCAGAAATAACTAATGAAGATGAACACTCTAACCAATTAACTTTAGTAAATTTAAATTAAAATTGTAAAAATTATTGAGCTAGCGTTAAGTTTCAAATAATTTCACGTGAGGTCTCAGTCACATGCCACCACTTTCACGTGAGGTCTCAAACGCAACCGGGCCTTTTTTTCTAATATTGAATTGCATGTAACTTTGTGTTGTTTAATTCATTTTACTTTTACTTTCTCGTGTATAAAGTATTGATTGTAGCCTTCAAAAAATTTGTACTCTAGATTTAAACGAATCTCCCCGTTTTAAACCTCTCTGAGTTTGAGAAACCCATTTTTGGAAATTTCTGTCTGTCTGTGACAAAGAAAAATCAAAAACACTTTGAGCTAGACGAATGGAATTTCTTATATGGTCTTTGCACCAAATCTGCAGATTTCGAATTTTGAGTAAAATCTTTTCAGAGGAAATCTGTCTGTCCTGCTGTTCGAATATAAACTAATATGATAATTACAAAACGAAGAGACTAGATAGATAGAATTCGGTACTCAGATTTAACATCTATATTGTAGACCCCTGTGAAATTTTGAGCCGAATCCAAGATGAGAGGTTGATCATCTGTCGGTCTGAAGAAGAGCCTGCAAGCGCAATAACTGAAAAACGCAATGAGTCAAATACATGAAATTTGGTATTACTTTCTCGCATACATAGCATAGAGAAAGTATAGTAATCGTCAAAAAAATTCAAACACGAAATTTTGATAAATCTCCGCGTTTTAGACCTCCCGTGTTCGAAAAATACATTTTTGGCGAATGTCCGTCTGTCTGTCTGTCTGTGCGTGATAAATATAACTAAAACACGCTTTGAGCTAGACGGGTGAAATTTGTAATGCTGTCTCTATACCAGATTTGCAGATTTCTATCAAATTTTGAGTAAATTCTGTTCAAAGGAAGTCCCTCTGTTCGAAGTTAACACGATAACTACAAAACGAAGAGAGCTAGATGGATAAAATTTGGTACACGGATTTAACATTTAAAGTATAGAGACCTGTCAAAATTGGAGCTAAATCCGATAAAGGGTTGGAGGTCTGTTGGCTGTACTTTCAGAAACATGATGATGATGACGTGTCCGTGTGTCCACGGAAAGGGGGGAGGTGCAGTAGCTTCTGAGGTTAAAGACCCCTCAGCACCCGAGGGCAGAAGTCTGACTTCTAGCTCATATGAAGATGAAACTCCCACATTCGTTTACACAACCCCTTTTTACAGGGGGGCACATTCACACACCTCACAGATAGAACACAGATTGAGAACATCCATGCCCGAACCGGGATTCGAAGCTGGGACTCCCAAATCACGGGAAGATGCGCTACCCCTATGCCAGGACGCCGGCTACAGAAAGAAGTAAACGCGATAATTCAAAAACACAATGACTTAAATATATCAAATTTGGTATAGGTTTTAGTGACAAGAAATGCAGTTTTGTTCCAATCGATTGAGTTTGACCTGGGAATAATCGCCAAAAAAGAAAAAAAAAAAAAACTCGCCAACGATGACATGATAGATTCAGAAAAAATGTTAAATTCATGCCTAAAGTTAATATTTCGCAAGTATTGTACGTCAGTGCCATGTGAGGCGTTCTCTGGCATGACAAGTTTATTAGAGTATATGAGAGAAAATTCTAGGGAGACCATTTCCACTGATTCTTATCAATACTTTTGAAATGTATCAATTCCATTGCCACCAAAATAAGTGACTTCTCATTTACCAATTCTTTAAATTTTAATTCACTTATATTAAACAAGCCGACACTGGCAATCAATGGAAGATAGATGGAATTAATAGTTATTAAAAATTCAATATTTTGTATATATTGATTTTATTGACTTCTTCCTCAGGGAAATATTTTTAATCTTCAAATTTTGATTGACATATAATCAATTCTATTTGGAAAGTCTTACGCCCTTCTATTCTTTGAGCTCTGCTTTTTTTAATAAATTTTTGTCCTTATCTTTTTATATTTAAATAATTTTTTTATATCTCTATCACAGAAAAGATGAGTAGAGAGTTTGAAAAGAAGGAACTTATAAAGTTTTATGTTGGAACATACGCAACATGGAAAAATAAGCCTCCTCTTCATATCTCGATCACTAACTAACAAGACAAAAAAAAAATTGAAATCGCAATAATGAAAACGCTTTGAGTACGGAATACACTGCAAACGATTGCAATGAAATATATTATTGTAAAGGACACTTAATATATTTTTAAAAATTAATTAAAAATAAAAATATATACGGCAAAGAAATTGCTATCATTGAAAAGAATTTTATTATTATTTTTTTAATTTTAAGGTGATGTAAAATTATAGTGAAAAACGTCATAATTTCGTTTTATTTCAATTCATCAAATTTCTAATGAATTATTTCTAATTAATCAAATTCAATATCTAATTTCAAACCAGAAGGAATAATCTCCCAGAAACTTTCTCGCATAATCTATACTTATAATAAAGCTCAATGTGTGTGTGTGTGTGTGTGTGTGTTGGCGCTCTACAGGCCAGACCGTTTGACATACAGCTACCAAATTTGGTACATGTATACCTTGGAGGTTGGGAATGTGCACCTGGGGTTTCTTTTTTCGAATTTTTAATTAGAATTTTAATTATTAATTAAAAACTAACTTTCCCGCCAAAAAAATCTTCCATTTTTCCCACCGCCAACTTTTCCGCCAAAAAAATCTTCCATTATCCCCAGCGCCAAACGAGAAAGGCTTTAGTTTTTTTTCTCCCAACAGTAATGAGGCTAGGGTTAAAATTTTTCGGCGGATTATTTCAATCGGTTCTGTTTATTTTCTTAATGTTTGATGCATTTAAAATTAAACATTGTTAATGAATCAATCTTTCAGATTCATTCTGAAGTACTTTTTAATTAAAATAAAACAGAATAAAGGAAATTAAAAATTTCTAATCCGCATAGCGTTACCCCAACTGGCGTAGAAAAAATCACGTATTTGCGTTACGTAACCAGCGAAGAAAATTCACGCATGCGCATTCTGTTCTGATGGTTGCCATGACAACGTTATCAATGGATGATTTAAATTAGTTTTGGGTTAGTTGCATGCTTTTGTAAGTAAATTGTATTTATGTTAGTTATATATTTTTTGTATATGCTTATAGTTTTAAGTACATCGTTTTTTAAGTCGTTTTTTTAAAACCTGTTTTCAACCGTTTATTTTAAACGATTCGTTTTATTTTCTTAGTGTTTGATGCATTTAAATTTAAACATTGTTAATGAATCGATCTGCTCATAATGAATCTAAGAAAATTTTGTTGACCAACTCTTGAGATATTACATAAATTAAAAAAGATATTCTTTAGTGCCCATAAAGTTTAAACGCTGAGTGACTCTATTTTCAGTAATCAGATTATAAAAAAATGCTTTGTTTCAGTAAAAAATATTATTATATTAATTGAAGATAAATTCTTTCCACTTTAATTTAAAGCATAAATTCTACTGGTGCTAACAGAAAATGAGAGAGATACATATTACGTTATGACTGAAGGCCTTTATAATATTATGAATGAATTATATGATAATCAAAATTTGAAGTTTTAAAATATTTTGATGAAGAAGCTATTAAAGTAGAAATTGCATAAAATATTTAAATATTAAAATTTTAACGAACATTAAAGATTGGCGAACCGGCTGGTCGCCAAAGGCGGCTAGTCTCTAATAAACTTGCTATGCCAGAAAACTCCTTAAATGGCACTGGCGTACAATAGCTACGAAGTATTCACTTTTGGCGTGAATTTAGCATTTTGATTGAATTCATCGCGTCATTCTTGGCCAGTTATTTGGCGATTAATCCCTGACATGCATAGTATTCAAAAATCGAATTTGTGTTTTAGATACGTTTTTCACAACCGATTGAAACAAAAATTTGATGCTGAACTGCACTTGTAGTCACAAAATCCCGTATCAAATCTGATATATTTAAATCATTGCGTTTTTGAACTATCGCGTTTACGTGTTTCTGAAAGTACAGGCTGACAGACTGTCAAACTATCGTTGGATTTGGCTCAAAATTGATAGCTGTCTAGACTATAGATATTAAATCTGTGTACACAATCTTATCTATCTAATTCTCTTCTTTTTCTAGTTATTTTGCTAACTTATATTCAAACAACCGAACAGACGAACTTTGTTTAAAACAAATTTTACTCAAACTTTCATAGAAATCTGTGAGCTTGGTGATCGTGTACCAAATTTCAATCGTCTAACTCAAAGCGTTTTTAAGTTATCTTTTTCAGAGACAGACAGACGAACGAGCATTTTCCAAAAATGTGTTTTTCGACCTCAGAGAAATCAGAAACGTGATCGTCAAAATCTGGAGTCCGAATTATTTGATGATTACTATACTTTCTATGTACTACTTATACGAGAAAGTAAATACGCTTTGAGTATGAAATATATTTAAAATGATTGTAATAAAATGTATTCTTGAAAAGGGTTGTTGAAATATTTTTAAAAATTAATTAAAATTTTAAAAATATATACGACAAAAAAATTATTATTATTGAAAAGATAATTTTCTAAATTTTAAGGCGATATAAAAATTTTTTTTTTGTCCTGTAATATTTTCGATAATTATCGTGAAAAACGACAACATTTCGTTTTATTTTCAATTAATCAAAACTGTTATTAAAATTTCAAGAAATAATATTCCTAAGATACGTATGCCCACTCTCCAAAATGTATATACCAAGTTTGATATCTCTAAATCAAACAATTCTGGTCTGTAGAGCGCCTACAAAAATTAACGCACATACAGACATATACACAATCATTTTTATTATTAGTCAAGAGGCTATTTACACAACAAAGAATCAAATAATTATTCAGAACAAATGATCTCCAAATAATCAATTAAATTCATGTTTTAAAATTTGTTTTAGAAAAGTCTTTAACACAGAATATTTCAGCCACATTCAATATCTATTTTTTCATTTTAAATATTATGTCATTTGCTGTCACTTAAAGTACATTATTCCGGTAGGTAAAATTATTCTGAATTATCTGAATCCAAATTCTCAATTACAAGGCAAACAGCTTAAAAAAATTCATTGACTTAACGAATATTTAAAACAGCTTTATATCCTTATGCGCTTGCTCGTGAGACTTACTCACGTGCCCGCTTCCAAGGTTGTATTATTTTTTAGTCTACCAAGTGTTTTTTTATTTAATGTCTGTTATGTAATGATAATGCATTACATTGTCCTAAGTTAGAAAAACGAAAGTGATGCTGATAGTTCGGGATGTGGACAAACTGAACAGCGCTTCTAAAGAGGTGAGATAAGAAGCTGGGAATTTTTTAAAAAAAATGAATGAATTAATAAAAAAAACTGCACTTTTTAACAAAGTAGAAGCTTATAATCAAGCTAATTATCAAGCTATTTTATCGAAAAAGAAAGAGAAGATAAAAAGTACAAATAATTTACCGGAGATTACTAGTTTAGCAACTTAATTTGGCAGAAGTGTAAGTGATGTCGCAATTGGTGGTCAAGAGGTATATATGCTCCAGGCGTCAGTCCTGAGAGGTGGGAGTTCATGGAGAAAAAAACCGTAGACTTTTTTATAGAACAATAGAACATTTACGAATCTCGTTTTGCGAAATAATTGCTAAACAAAACATTTTTTTTTCTATAGGGATCCGCATAAAATAGGATAATGTGTACCATTCCGAAAAAAAATTATAATAATGTAATTTTTTTTATAATGCATGGTTTTTTTTAAAAAATATTTTCTCTTATACGTAGCACAGAGAAAGTATAGCAATCGTTAAAAAGTTCGAATTCGAGAATTTGATGAATCTAAACGTTTTAGACCTGCCTGTTCGAAAAACACATTTTTGGAAAATGTCTGTCTGTGACAAAGATAACTCAAAAATGCTTTTAGTTAGACGGTTGAAATTAGATATACGGTATACATACTAAATTTGCAAATTTCTATCAAATTTTGAGTAAATTCTTCTCCAAAGTAGTTCGTCTGTCTGGCTGTTCCAATATAAGTTAACACGATAAATACAAAACGGAAATAGCTAGATAGATAAGATTCGGTACACAGATTTAACATTTATAGTGTATATATCTATCGAAGTTTGAGACAAAACTAACAAGGAGTTGACAGTCTGTCTGCCTGTACTACTAACACGGTAATTCAAAACCGCAATGACTTAAATATATCAACTATGTATATGATTTTTTGATTATAAGTCCATTTTTGTGTCAAATCTTTGTTCTAAATTAACTTTCATTTTTATTCTTCAAATAAAATATTTTCTATCTGAACAAAAAAATACTTTTCTTTTTAATCTTCATAAACGTAATTTAATCTTGGTAAGTTCATATTAATATTAAAGAACACTTTTGCATGTCTGACTCAAAACATCTTTGCGTAAAGCGTTTCGTGCGAAGCAAAAACACTGTGACAGGTACAATAAAGCTACGCCCCAAAAAATGAACAAATTATTAAAGTACTTGTTTCTACGAGGAATAAAGAACTACGTGTCAACCTAATTATTCATTCATTTGAATTAGGGGAAAAAATAATGGCTCTTTTATGTCATAAACTGTATTAAATATTATATAAACTGTCGTCGAGGTAAATATGATGCTGTTATGTTTTATCCAGTCGTTATTGGAAAAGCACTGGAGAGGACGCACATCGTGTGAAAGAGTCAACCTACAATTTCAGAAAATAATACTCTGGAATTACCTAAAAATTACCTAATTAAAATGGACTATGAAATAGGCCGAAGGTGTAAGGAAGGGAATGCTTGCAGAGATCTCGAAACTTCAAACAGTAGACAATGTAATTGCCACAGTTTCTGCGACATTTTAAGCGACAATTCATCCATTCAAGCTGTTTCTCGTCTAGCTAAAGCAGGAACGAAAACTCGAAAATATTTCTGGCTAGTAGCTTTTGTGGTCTGTCTGTGCGGTTGTGCGTACGAAGTAAATAGTTTTCTGTCCATTTTTTTCCAGTATCCAGTCCTCATAGACGTTGAGGTAAGAAACAACGAAATTCTGAAATTTCCTGCTGTTACAGTGTGCAACCTGAATCGAATGAAACAAAGTTACGTTTCATGCGTGAATGCAAAGAAATCATGGTTCGAATGCATGATCGATCAGTATTTCCCTGTATTCCCAAGAAGTAGTATTATCTTAACAGAAAGAAGATTCATGGCATCCATTTCAAAGACACCGACTCGATTTGAGGAAGCATACAAGAAAAAATCACGCAAATTTCTGGACAGTTACGTTAACTTAGACGAAATCGACCGGAAATGTTATGGGTATTCTCTGCATGAATTAGTGAAAAACTGCACCTTCAATTCTGCAATTTGCGTTGCAAGTGACTTTTCTTATTTTCAGAGCAAACAATATGGAAATTGTTTTACTTTCAGCAAGGAAACAGAAGTGAATAAGATAGGTCCAGATTTCGGATTAGAGCTTGATCTGGATGTCCAGCTTCAAACATACATGGATATAACACAAAATGCTGGCCTAAGAATTGTAATCCACGATCCAGACGAGGACCCTAATCCTCTTGAGGATGGTATTAACATTAGTCCTGGTTATGAAACCGAAATATCTTTGACGAAAATATCTTCACAAAGACTCCCAGCTCCCTATAGAGATCGCTGTAAAGTATATAAAGCTACCAATGATAGTTATAATCCTGATGGAAGTCAATTCAATTGTATTAACCAATGTATGCAGAGGACAAACTTTGAAAAATGTGGATGTGTCAATCCTTTCTTATCAACGAATCTAGAAACCAGCCGATGTTATCTGAATAACTCCAGTCAGATGTCCTGTTTAGATGATGTCTTAGAATATTTGGGCAAAAAGGGGCTTCCTTGTGAATGCCCACTGCCTTGCATGAGTTCATCCTATAACCTCAGAATCTCGGCATCTCTTTTACAGACCACAAGCGTAAATTGGAATGGTTCTTCTTTGGATCAAGAAGAAGATCCCGACTGTGATATTTCCAGATTCATGGATATTGATTCTATATATTTTGAAATGTCTTCAGTATCACAAAGAAAAAGAAATTCTGACACAAATGCTGAATTAGAAACGCGGGCCAAATTGAAAGTGTTTTATGGCAGTTTGGATCATAAGATATTTTCTCAAAAAGCCATGTTTGCGGATTCCGAGCTGTTCGGCCATCTAGGAGGACATTTAGGTTTATGGTTAGGACTATCTCTCGTGGCTCTGTTTGAATGTGTTGAATATTTACTGCTTCTATCAAATTTTGTTGTGAAGAGAAAAGTTGTACCCATTAACTGAAATATAGCAGGTATTATTGATTGATTTTTTACACTTGCAGTTATTGTTTAATGTGAATATAAAATTGTCTTTTTTTTCTAATGCTATAATTAATCTTCGTGGAGAAGTTTAGGTTATTTCTCCCGGCTTATTTCTACAACTTATAAATTCCGAATTAAAGTGATGAAAATCAGAATTTTTAGTACAAAAGTAAATATTCAAAAGCAGAGTTTCAGAAATTATAATTCTCAGTTGCTGTCTTTTTGAGAAAGAAATCTCAATCATTTTAATAGTTTTCTCTCTATTTTCAAGACATTAAAATAAAAAAATAAGAAAATAATGTTAAAATAAAATAATATTTGGTTGTTGTTTTTTTAATATGAAAAGAAAAAAAAATAAATTCAAACTTAGAAACGTTTAAGAAAAATTATTTCTAGCATGTGCAGGAACATATATCATTCTATTATAGTTTTTATCACTATCAAGTAAATGAACCTAAGCAGATTAAATCAATAGAAACGTTAAGTAAAATAAATGTTAAGATTTCTTAAATGATTTTCATTACATATCTAAAGTGAGTTTTAGATGGAATAACAGTTTAATGTAATTTACTGACTATTCATAAGATAGATATTTTGATTCTTATGTAGTGTATATTGTCACAATTTGATTCGCTAAATAAAGAAAACACTAATAAAGAAGTAATATAATTATTCTTTTTTTTTAACTCAACAGTTTTAAATACCCAAATATGTATCCTACATATATAAAATTTAATTAACATTTAAGTAATATTTTTTCAACCAAAATCGAATTTCAGTTTGCATTCGAATTTCAAATCTTGATTAGTTTCACCTACACCGCATGAAACCTGCATATAGTGAACTCTAGAATATATTAATAAATTTTATTGGCCTGAATCTAACTAATGAACTAATGTCTCTTTATATTAATAATTTTGTGCAATGATTTTTTTTGCAATTAATATAATCATTTATAATTCCCAGTTGTTGTTTTCCATTATTAGCAGAATATATTCTACGGTATCTCAGCGTTGTTATTCGATATTCTGAATGCCTTTCAATATCATAGGTAGACAAACTTTGAAAAGCCGTAATGGCATCAGTTCACATTAAATATTTTAGTTAAAATGATCCTGTACACAGAAGTATTAAAATCCTAAATTCTTTCTGAAAAAAAAATCAGATTACAAGTTTCGAAATTGGATCATTTTTTTTTATTTTTTTTTTTTTTTTTGCTAATTTATTTTACAAATAAAATTATCTCAAATCCATTCTTTTTATTCCTGATAATAATTTTCAATTTATTACCATTTAAGGGTTCAAAAATATATTTAATTTAAACATTTAAAAAGAGCTTTAAATAAAAAAAAAATGTAATAAGACTTTGCAATTTAAATAAATTAGCTAGTTTATCTTAAGAAACGAAAGAAAAACAAATAAAAAGCTAGTGGTGCCATCTGTTGATTACTTGGGTAATAATTCTATAATTCTCTGGAGAATACTAATTGAACTTTTTTTTTCTCTCTCTTTATTGGTTATCAAATGTGAACTGGAAGCAACAATTATATTTTGGATTTTGAATCTGATATTAAAAATCATATCTAGCATGTGTAGTTTGCAATACAAAATTTAGCGGATTCCAACCCATTGTGCAACAATTTTTTTATTAATCCATTTTTTTTAGCAATTCAAGAAACGAATTATTTTATCTTATATTTTACAAAAACATTTATATTTTTCAAAATATTATTTCCAGACTTGTTGTCTCTGACATAATTACGCTCTATTATCTCTCATATGAATTTACATGTGAATAAATTTACTTTATCTTTTTAAGTGAGTGAGTTAATTATTTTTTTCTGGCTCCTTTATTTATTTATTTTTTCAAAATTAGAAATAAATCCTATCTGCAAGCTGGAAGGTGAAGTTTAAATTCATTTTGTTCGGAATGACGAAGGGACTAAAAAAATATTATGAAAGTCAAACAGTATAAAAAAATAAACAGAAACTGCATTGTTTAACTTTCGATAACAGAAGAAAAATTTAAGATAAATGTTTGTAGAAAAAGAATGAAACAGATTTCAATATCATTGCAACAGTGAAAAGTATTATTGCAAGTACTGTATAGAGAATAAATTATTAAATAAAATATCTTTAAAAAATCTAAATTTCAGGGGGGGGATTGCACAGTAATTGAATTGATATCACCGAAAAGATAATTTTTTTTTTTGAATTTTATAATGGTGTAAAAATAATTTATGTCTGGGATTTTTTTTTTTTTGAATAATACACAAATATTTTGTATAGTTTTAAATCAATTAAGATTTTTGAAAAATATCACACCCAGGAGCAAGATGTATTTCTGCAAAATTTGGTGAAATTATATCAAAAGTCTGCTCTACAAAGCGTGGTACAATATCAAAGTTTACTTTGTGGGGCATCAATTAATGACATTAAATCAAATGTCTGCTCTGCAGAATGTCAACAAAATTACACTTACCCAAAAGTCTGCTTTGTAGATTATCAGAATAGACGCTCATTCTATGTTATTATAAGTAGAAATGTCCAATATCCTTCGTATGTAAGAAAAAAGAAAAAGGCACCAAGTTGATTTTTTTTTTTTTTTTTTTGAAATTTTGCTTATGCAGATTGTAGTTTCTTTTTTTTAGATGTGGTCTTGATAAAAGCTGATAGAATTTGTAGTTCAGCAAAATTTCAGAAAAAAACAAAAATGCATGCAACTTTTCAAAACTATCGAATTAAATCATCTTATCTTATGCGGAAAAAATAAACAGATAATGAAGTCTATGTTTTGTGTGTAAAATTAAATGAATTCTATGGACAAGTATGGACAGTTTGAGTTTTTTTATCTGCTAAAATAATAAAATAATATATTTAAGTTGAATTTTAGATTTCCTTATATTCATTTGTTGAAAATATCATTGCCACTAATGGATTGCCTTACTTGCATAATATTTTCTGGAACAATATTGTTTGTAAATGTTCCGCTTATAAGCTATCAATATATTATATCTGTTAAAGGAATAAAAAAATGTTCTCTTTTAAGACTAGCTGCCTTTAGCGATCAATGGTTACTAAAAAAAATCAATTAAATATAATGTGTAATTTTTTCTTAATAGTTTTCATTGAAAGAGACTTTTATATTTTACATTTTGATAAACATATAACTCGTGCAGTTTTAGAAATCTTACATCATTTTTTTTTCATTTTGCTATGCATTCTTCTAATTTTCTGTCTATAACTTTATGCAATCAGTTATATGACAGGAAAAAGCAGCATTATTTAAAAATGGAAGCACATTAAAAATCATTTCTCTATTTCTTGCATTTAGTGTTAAATTGTAACTGAAATAGAAAAAAATTTCAAAAATATTATTAAAAACTTACCTTATAATGAAACTTGACACAACACGAAAAATTAAGCCACATCTACGTATATTAATAAAAAATAGCAAGCAGTAAATAAATAAATAAATAAAAATAAAAAAAAGAATAAAATACAAATAGCAACAATGAAAACGATTTGAATTTCATTTCCTTTAAAGAAATCGAGTGAGCGCATTTCATTTAATAAAATATATTATTATAAAATACGTTTAAAATATTTTTAATTAGTTAAAAATGGAGAAAAAAATTATACGGTAAAAAATATCATGAAAAAATAAGAGTTAATATCATGAAAAAATAAGAGTTTTAATTTTTTTTTTAACTTTAAGATGATATGAAAATAATTTTTTGATGTACTATTTTCAGAAGTTATCACGGTAAAACGCCAAAATATCTCTTAATGAATCAAAATTTTTGAAAATTGCCATTGCTACTCTTTAAAGTATTTATGTGTTTGGTAGAGTTACAGACACAAAGTTTCATAAATCTACTTTATTGCATTTTGGAATGGTCTTATTCCTATTTACATGGATGGGCAGATAGTTTCTCAAGACAGATTTTGTATATACTTTTAATAAATGTGGACATTAAAAGATGTTTCAAGTAATAATTTAATAAATGTGGTAATTAAAAAGTTTTAAATAATAATTTAATAAAATGCGATAATAAATGGTGGAAAATTTCATAAACGGTTTTAATTAGTTTTCTTGCGAATTCAAATTACCCAATATTATTCTTCTGGTTTGTTATTTTTCGAGTTCTTATCTTCACATACAGGCACAAATCTAACAACAAATTTTGTCGAGATTCGGGAACGTCTGATTCATCAAAATCGGAGGCTCGAATTGTTTAAAAAATAAGTCAACTATCTTTATTTTATTCTTTAACTAAAAATATCTGCTTTCATTTATATCCAAAAAAAAAAAGAAGGGGAAAAAAAGAAAAAAGGAGGAAAGAAAGAAAGAATTTGACTTATGTTGAAAAAAAAAAAAAAAAAAAAGGAAAAGGCACTTTTTTTTTTCTATTTCAGGCTCGTTATAAATCACAGTGCCGGCAAAGATGATTAACGATATTATTATGATTTGGATAAATCCATGCATTGAATGGACTTCAATGAAAACGACACAAATAGAAGTTTATTGACAAATGTTTACATTCAAAAAGCAAAAATCATTCCAATACTCTAGAAAGTGTTTATTTACGAAGCGCGGGAAAATCTCAAGACGCTAAGCAGGGATTCGACACAAATTGTAGTCAGTTTCGTCGCTGTCAGTAACAACGACGATAGCATAACATTTTTACTCAACGAAAGCGCAACAGTAACTCTAGTTTCGACGATTGCAATCAGACTTTTATATATTCTTGGAAGACTCCCAAATATTCTAAAAAATAATAAAAATTTGGCAACCCTAATCTTGAAATGCAAGCCGCCGATAAAAATGTCGTCAAGAATACAAAATATTTTCAATTTACTGAAGTAATTAGGAAGACAGAAGCCAAAAAATATATGAAGCAAGTCAAGAGAGCCAAAAACGTTGGTTGGAAAGATCTTTGAACGGAAGCTGCAAATCCATATGGAAAAAATTTCAAAGCTGCCTTTAGGAAAACAATTCATCCATCTCAACTAACAGTCTTGCACAATATCAATCCAGAAGGAGGACACCAGAAAATAGCTCAGGATATATTAGAACAAATTTTTCCATTCCCAAATTCAACCCCATCTTTAATACATGAAATCACCACCACCCCTAATGATTGCCCTTTCACTGAAAAAGAAATAGCACAGGTCATTGATAATCTCCCTCATGGAAAAGCACCAGGATATGACGGTATCGATAATCTAATTCTAAAAACAATAAACAAAAATTTTCCGACCCACTTCAAAGAATATTTTAATAAATGTCTTTCACTAGAAAAATTCCCGGATCCATTTAAAATAAGCAATATCATCCTATTTAAAAAAACTGGGAGAGACCTTAAACTAGCCACGTCATACAGACCAATAGCTCTCTTACCTACTATAGGAAAAGTTCTAGAAAAATTACTCACACAACGTCTTATTTATTTTCTGGAATCAAATAAACTCATCAACAATAACCAGTTTGGATTCCGTGAAGGAAAATCTATAGATGCTACTCTTAAAAAGCTTGTGGAAAAAATTTATGATGGAAAAAGGGAAAAAAAACAATATTCTGGTACTTTCAGTGGACATCAAAGGGGCATTTGATAATATCCAACACCATTCAATAGTTAAATATCTAGATAAACTCCAATGTCCCCAAAATTTAAGAACATCTTTGAAAACTTGCTACATGCCAGAAAAATAATCCTCAACACACAGGAAGGCTGGGCCATAAGAGAACAGAAGCAAGGCTGCCCCCAAGGATCGTGCAGTGGTCCAGTTCTGTGGAACTTGGTGGCGAACGATCTGTTTAGTAAAATCTGGCCTGCCCATACAACTGCCCAAGCATTCGCCGATGATTTTGTTCTGGTCATTAAAGCCAAAACAAAAGAAAATCTAAGACAAAATACTCAAGAATCAATAGCACAATTCGTATCCTGGGCTGACATTCAATTCGTATCCTGGGCTGACAACAATTCAATTTTCTCAAAATAGCTGGCAAATTCTGCGGAATAACACTTCGACACAGAAAAATTTTGTATAAGACAGTCATTGAAAGGATGCTTGCACACGGAGCAGGAGTTTGGTGCCTCCACCCAACGGTTAGATTAGCAAGAAAGCTCTCTTCCATCCAAAGAGGCTTTCTACTAGTAATTACGGGAGCATACAAGACCACGCCTGCCGCAGCACTTCAGGTTATCCTTGGCATGCCACCACTTCATCTGCAGCTTCAGATGATGGCAAGAATGACTGAACTGTATAGACTTCGTGGAATCGTACATGATATGCCACACATCAGCCCATATGAGTATGAACACAGAGCTACGGGATGGACGTCACATCCTTCCAAACATCTCCAAGCACATCAAATTTCGTTGGAGAACGGTGGATCTCAGAATTTAGTACTCGGGATCTATACCGATGAATCAAAGACCTCAGCAGGAGTTGGGGCTGCATTTTGTGTTGTGCAGGTTGCAGTGACTATACACCAGTGGTCAACCAGCCTATTGAAAGAAAACACGGTCTTCCAAGCAGAATTACTAGCACTCAATAGAGCAGTCAAATACGCAACCTCTCTTCCTACATCAGATCCCATCACAATTTACGTCAACAATAAAGCAAGTATACAAGCCTCAAGTTCACCAAAATTCAGTAGCCAATTAGCAAGAGATACATTCACCCTTCTTCTTGCAAATCCTCACATTAAAATTTCATGGATCAAGGCACATGTAGGTTATGAAGGGAATGAAGCGGCGGACAAACTAGCCAAAACAGCGGCTAATGCTAATCAAGATCGGAATGTAATGAAGCTTCCAAGATGTCATCTGAAGAACATCCTCCAAACCGATATGATGACAAGATGGCAAAAGGAATGGGAAGAAGGCGAAACAGGCCGCTCCACATTCAACATAATACCGAAAGTTTCTCTCTACACGACCAACTGGAACAGAGCGGATGTCCTTTTCTTCACTGGACACGGCCCATTCCTGACATACCTACACAGATTCCACCTGGCCAACTCTCCTTATTGTAGCTGTGGGGAGATAGGATCCCCAATCCACTATGCCACCGAATGCCTACTGACTCTCATGGCACATGAGGAAGCCAGAAACAAGTCTCGAGGAAGAATGGTACAGGAGAGTTGCACCGAATACCCTTTCACGCGGCAAGATCCACTCCATAGTAAACCATATTCATAAATACCAAGACCTCTTCAAGACTACACAATAGCTGAGACCAAAATGCCACTTATCAAAGTCAGCCGAAATTATAACTTCAAAAGTCCCTCAAAAGTGCAGTTCTCACGAAGGAAATCAAAACCACAGGACTCAGAAGGACGTTACAGATTTCTGACTTTTCAGTGATTATTTATATGCTTATACATATCATACAGATGTTCTCAATGTAATTTATCAGTTTTTTCAGTTAGTAATCTCGTTTCCCTGTAAGTTGAACCTATAGTGACCATTTGTTTAAGTATCCCTGTCTCCTCTATTCGGTTATTACGTCACCAAAAAATTAAATACAGTCGTGTAGAATTTGACACCGTTGGGATTCTCTCTGGAGAACCCTGGATGGTCTGTCGTCTCTTTCTTTCTATCAACGATTTCTTTCTTTCTTTCTTTTCTTTTCTTTTTTTTCCTTCCATCTTGTGCTCATCCAACTGGTTAGATAACTTAGTGTTATAGGCACCGGGGGCACAGGATGGCGTTATGTTATGTATATATACGTATCTGTTACATTCATTAGGTTTTCAGAACTTAGTCAAGCTGAAAAATATGCAAAACAAATAAAAATACCATGTTACTGAAAACCATAGAGTTTTCTTCTCTCTCTCTCTTTGAATTTTCCTTTATTAGATGGCTCTGCAATATTCTATTCATGTTTATTTCAGAAATCAAACATAAAAAAAAAATATTGCTTTGGCAAAGATTTCATAATTATTTTAGCATTTTGTTTCAAAATCATTTTTGATTCAGAATAGCTAAACATAGCAAGATAAATCTATTTCAAACAATAAAGCTTATTACAAATTATCAACATAAAAAATTACATCTGTAACAACAACAAAAAAAATGTTACCGCAATTAAAAAGAACAAAACTGGATTTATTTAAAAGAAAATAATATGCATTTTAATAAAAACGATGTAATTAGTTTCGTGCAGACGATAATCAAAACACTGATTTCAACTAATTTTTGACAGAAAAATGTAATATTTATTTGTTATACAGATTTGCATCTTTTGCTATAAGCACATAGTTAGAATCGTTACTAATGCCCTAAAAAATGGAAGAAATTAAACAATTAAACAAACAAAAATTACAGAGAATATATTATTATGGCACAACAAAAACAACATAAAAAAAGGGCAAAAAAGACAAAGATGAAGCAACGCTAGGCAGAGACGGCGATGAGGTAGAGAATACAAACTAGCAATGATTGCAGCACTTGCAGAAATCTTCACATGTTCCCACCTTTGATTTTAGAATACTTATCTTAATTTAGATGCTTAAGGGTGAGACAAAGAGGTTATCAGGATTCAAATCTGTGATTTTTTTAATGAAGTGAAGTTCTGGATAGTAGAGTCTTGGGTAATGAAAAAATGATGATAAAAATGTATGTATGATAAAAATTTAACATATTCAGAAAATTGAAAAGTCATTGAATAATTATTAGAAGTCTTTGATTCAACGATTCAATTAATCGGCTTTTCATAAATTAAATTTTGCTTATATATTTAATTTATGAAAAAAGTTTTTAACCCCCAGTCGCTCAAATGCATTAATCGGATAGGTTTCAGATTAAACAAATTAGATTTTGAAGCGATTGTGCCTTGAATGAACTGATTTTAGTATTTAAATTTATCTCTGAAATTTTAATACTTTATTTATGAATATTTAAGAAAATATGCAAATAAATAAGAATTTTCTGCTTTTGTACTAAATATAGAAAACTTAAAAACCTGGGTTTCTTTCTGAAAGGATTAAAAACATGTTTTCATTAATATGATAAAAATAGTCATTTTTTAAGCTTAAATTATTATCGTCCTTTTCAAATTTTTTTTGTTATTTAACTAATTATTATTAATATTGGTTAAATGGCAATAGTATAGCAATAGTAATGTGCTTAAAACAAAAATTCGATTCTTGGAAAATCAAATTTGCGGTTTCGATCCATTTTTCTCGACCGATCGAAACAAAAATTTGACACAAAATTACAGTTGCTGCCGTGAAATCTCATACCAAACTTGATATATTACTGCGTTTTTCAATTATCGCGTTTACATGTGACTGAAAGCACAGACCGACAGACAGTCAACTCGTAATTGAATTTGACTTAAACTTTGACAGGTGTTTACCTGTAGATATACCGGATTTTATTTATCTAGTTCTTTTCGTTTTGTAATTATCGTGCCAACTTATATTCGAACAGCCGGACAAACGAACTTGTTTTAAATGAATTTTACTCAAAATTTGATCGAAATATGCGAATTTGGTGTAAAGATCACACTCGAAATTTCATCTGTCTAGCTCAAAGCGTTTTTCAGTTTTCAGTTTTCCAGACAAACATATTCCAGAAATGTGTTTTTCGAACTCAAAAAGGTCCAAAACATGGAGACTTGTCAAAATCTCGAGTTCGAATTTTTTTAGGATTACTATACTTTCTCTATACTATATATGCGTGAAAATAATAAAAGCAAAAAGGTTTATCCTGCCATTGCTACTATCTTAATTCAAGTTTTGAATAAAAATGTAGATAACCATGTTATTTTGTTGAATTTGGAATTTTTATTCGGGACTTATCACTGTGAGCTGTCGATAAATCTGATTAGCAGTTAATACGACTTCAAACTAACAATTAATATCCATGCATTGCAGATATTTTCTATTAGTTTTTCATTAATATTGTAAATTGTAATTTTCATAATAATTAAAAATAAGATTTAAATTCCAATGTTTCAGAGAGTTGTTAGCTAACTTCCTTCGTTAAAACTTTTTCTGCGTACTTCGTATTGCAATTTTATTTATTCAGAAGAATTACCTGGTTGAAATGTTATATAAAAATTGAAATGAAATCATCAACCATCAAATCTAATTGGATTTATTAATACTGCTGTCTTAAATGAATACCTAAAAAGACTGGGCTGCTGGTGAAATTATTTTGAGCCAGCAGGAGTGTTTTTCCCAAAACTGTTTCACATACAGTCTAATAAATGTGTTTATCCCATAGAATCCTTGCATAGTATTATCGTACAATAACAACGAAATTTTAATCTTTGGTGCGAATTTAGCATTTTTATTGAATCTATCGTGTCATCCTTGGCGAGTTATTTGGCGATTAATCCCTGGCATGCGATCAATGCTCTCTGAAATTTGAGTTTGTGTTTTAGACTCATTTTCCCCAATCGATTCAAAATAAAATTTGACGTAGAACTGCAGTCATAGACAGAAAATCCCATACCAAATTTACTATATTTAAGTCATTGCGCCTTTGAGTTATCACTTTTATATGTTTCTGAAAGTACAGATTCGACAGACGGCCAATCCCTTGACGGATTTGGATCAAAATTTGCAACTGTCTACATTATGGACGTTAATTCTGTGTATCGAATTCTATCTATCTAGTTCTCTTCCTTTTTGTAGTTATCTTGTTAAATGATATTAGAACAGTAGAACCGACAGACTTCCTCTAATGGATTTTTCACAAAATTTGATAGCAATCTAAAAATTGGTATTAAGACCGTACATTAAGTTCCATCCGCCTAATTCAAAGCGGTTTTGAATTATTTTTGTCACAGACAGACGGACATTTTCCTGAAATGTGTTTTTCGAATTCAAAGAAATCTAAAACGTGGAGATTCGTCAAAATTTCGATTCGAATTTTTTGACGATTACTATACTTTCTCTATACTACGTATACGAGATGGAGAAAATTTATTTTCTCTTATAAATTAAATTAATCTATCTTAGTTTCACCTTGTGTTATTATTGAAAACCTCACCTTAAGATTTGATATTACCAATTTTTCGTTCTAGTTAGAAACCTGATCGAACCAAGCTCAGATGATACATATCAATTTAATTTTGGAATTAATCCGTCTCTTGACAGAGTAGAAAAGACATAAGTTAAATGTTATATATCATGCATACATGCGTTTTTCTTACGTCATTGTGACATCATGCAAGTTGTCTTCTTTAAGTTTTCTTGAATATTATTAGAAACAGATTTATCATAACTCTAAAATACTCAAGCTAAATATCGGCACTCAAACTGCAAAAGATTGTATACTATATGCTATGTAAATAGAATAAACGATCTCCGACAGTTTGAGCAACGATATACTGATAAATCAAAAAATAATCTAGTAAAAGCAGAATTCAAAAAAGAAAAAGAGAAAGTGAAAGAAGAAACGAAAAGAAATGAAATAACAAACGACATTTTTATTCGATTCATATATAAAGGTTTTAAAAAAAAGACATATTTCGTTTCGAGATACGTTGCTCATTTTTTTTATCTGTCTAGAAAAAATTAAAAAAATTCTTTAGCTGATTTGAATATCTAAATATTTCAAATCTTAAAACCGTCACCTCTATTGAAATTTACGTCATCACGCCGTCATGAACATTCCTCTGTAACCGTCTTTCAGCTGTTATCTAACAACCAGAAGAGGAGGGCAGTCTTTTAATGTTTAATAGTGCAAATGACCTTGACATGTCGATTTATTCCAACTTCGAAAATAGCCTATTCTAAATCGCAATCAATAATTCTTTCACTTTGCCGATATATGACATAGATATACCGCTATTAATGATTTTTTAATTAATATTTGAAAGAAAGATATGCAAAAAATTTCAATTCATTTCCACGATTTCATGTTAAAACTTTTTAGTTTCTCATATACAAAGTGTAGAGAAAATATCGTAATTGTCAAAAAATTTGAACTCGAGATTTTAATGAGTCTTCATATTTCATACTTTCCTGAGTTCGACAAATACAATTTTAGAAATTGTCTGTCTGTCTGTAACAAAAATAATTCAAAAACGCTTTGAGCTATACGGATGAAATTTGGCACATGTCTTTACACCAAATTTGTAGACTGCTGAATTTTGAGTTTGACTGCTGACTGTAGAATTTTGTGTAAAATCCATTCAGAAGTCTGTCTGTCCGGTTATTCGAATAAATTAATACCAATACACTCGCACACATTCACGTTCATTAATAGTATAGATATTTACAATCTATTCTTTTCTCAATTTTTGAGAGAAGTAATTATGAACCATGATCAGGTGACGAGGACGATACCTCAACTGACCCCTCCTCTCTAACATTCTGTTTTAAAGATTATTTCTGATCGAATTATATTTTATGTCGTATCAGTCAATAAATGCACTTTTGAAAACTTACAAAACCCGAATTTTTCAATAGTCACCTGTCCTATTATTCATATTCAATAAAATATTCTTATCAAACTATTATTTTAAAGGCAATAAAAGTTTCATTCTTCTGTGACCTAAATTGACAGAGTAACGAAACTTTGATTTTCTTCATTTTAGACCATCATCAATTGCCTAGACGAAGCAGTCCATTGGTTGCTTTTATTTCCCTTAATGGTCTAAAATCGCTCAAAATAGTAATAACTAATAATAATGTGGCGAATTTGAGATGAGCGAGGATAGAACCTGCGACCTTGTGGTCCGCAGCCGAGTAACATGACCACAATACAAAAGCAATTGCTCGGGTAGCGTAGCTGTGAACTGGCTTATAAGCTTTCACCACAATAATAATTAATCTATGATTCGTCGCAGAAACGTTGAATTATTTTTGCTTAACCCTTATCGTGGCAAGATTGCTTTTTTGAAGAAAAGCAAAAAGTTAATAATAGTAATATAAAGTTGTATGTATAATAAATAGTGTAGTAAAAGTTAATAATAATAATATAAAGTTGTATGTATGGTATACTATACAAAATGAACATAAGGGTTAAAACATTAATGTGTTTAGAATATTTTACTGAATATAACTACTAGAGAAAAAAATGTGTAAAATTTCGATGCTATAATTTTTTTTCAACAATACATTTGGACGGATTAAGGTTACATAATCATGTCGCATTTTCTCTGTTTCCCATAAATTAAACTGTCATTTGACACACTACATTATTTATGAACAAAAATATCGTAATGCTATCATTTTAGGGATTTCCGGCATGCATATTTAACACAAGGGTTGAATTTTAATAAATTTGTGATTGTTTTCAATTTTAGTGCACTTACAATACTGAAATTTTAATATTGTAACTGCACTTTTTATTCATTAATTAATTCAAACAACATAATATATAATTTATTATGTTATTTAGAACCTTTTTGAACTGGAAATATATGCCAATCTTTAACAGTTTAAAAGTTATCCATTGAATCATGATTACATAATTCTAGTTTTCAGTTTCAACTACAATATAGTGCTGTATAATCAATTTATAAAGTCAATTAGCCAAAAAAATTACAGAAATCACTATTTCAAAATTTATTTTTGATTCCTTCTTTCATATGGAACGGTGAATTCAACCGAACAATGCTTACAATAGAAGAGTAAAATTTACATAGGCAATTGCAGTTGAAGTACGATTATTAAAAATGTCATTGATTAGTCAGTTTTATTGTTCACATTTTTTTCAAAATTATGTCGCGTTTTGATTATATTTACAGTCTAGTTTTAAAATTCTTCGTTTAAGTAATACAATCAAAAGGTCAAAAAATGATTAAGTGATTAAATTTTGGAATTTACTTTTAGTATATTCTGAAAATCATGTTGAGAGTAGTTATGATGATAAATTATTTGAATATTTTTTTAAATATATATTTATCGCAAATAAAACATGCGATTTTAAATGTGAAAAAAGAACGATTTATCAAATAACAAACAGAAAAATCATTTCAAGTTACGAGTATAGGAAGGAAAAAATTACAAATAACAATAAAATAACATTACAAATAGCAATAAAAATAACAATAAAATAAAATAACCACATACTGAATGTTGTCCCCTGAACTTTTTCATTTATTTCTGCCTTATGACCTTTGTTTTGTTTATCATGCAACAAAGAAAATTTCTTCATTTTAACTGAATGGTCATACAATTATGAATGAACCTACAATTTTACTGCTTACATCTTCAAATTCCATCGATTTAGCCCTTTGTAGTTTTTTTTTATCACATACACATGAATAAGCATACATGATTTCTAATTAAAGCCATCATCGATAATTCATGCATATATTCCGTTTTTTTTAATTATCATGTCCAAATATACAAGCAAAAAGCATAATTTCAGAAGCGGTTCTTCTTTTCAGACTCTTTTCTAAATATATAAATTTCAAAAAAAAAATTTTTTTTGATAATAGTAATTTCTGCACATTTTATATAAATAAAAGATTTTAAAAATTAATTTATTTTATCTGCCTTTTATTAACTAAACTCATTTTTTTTCTTTTGGCTAAATATAGTTCGCCAATTCCAAATTTTATCATTCTACCATTTAGCAAGTTAAAATTTCAATGCATCTTAATAGGATAGTGAAAATGTATTGAAATAATTTGTATAATTTTCCAAGAGAATTTTAGTAAATATTATTATCTAACAACAGCGGGAAAAATCTGATATAAATTCGTCAGTTTTCAATTGATAAATAAGAATACAAAAAAAAATCGTTTGCTTATCTCAATGATCACAAGAAACTGTTGAAAAATCGTTTGATTAATTTTTGATAAATGTCATATAAAAAGGAATATTCTTCATGAATAAGAATAACACTTCTTTTGTCTGTTCTCAGTCATTTTTTAGAAGTAAGTTCATTTTAAGTTTTTCTAAAAAGTATCAGAACTTTGTATTCTAATAAGTAAGTAGCTATAATAAATTTCTAAAAAGCTTGCCAAGTATCGAATCCATCTATGTTCCCATAGAAAATTAAGTAATTGTTTCTTATTTCTGTGCATAAGTTATAATTAATTAAATTAATATGTTACTATTAATTAAAGGTAATTCACCGGTAATCATTCATACTAACCGGTTAATGTGATAGATCACTTTTACTTATTATTATTGATGATAAGGAATTAATCACTTTGCCTTATAATTACTAGTTAAGCAATAACGTATGAATTACTTAGCTAATAAAAAAAACATTTAGTGTAATTTTTTTCATATTTACAAATATGCTGCTGGAACGAAGTTTTGTGTTCGATTTTTCACTTATTTCCAGGTGTGTTCAAACTTTGAATTTTGTATATCTTTAGTGTTAGCTATTTTTATGTTTTTGTAGCTTTTTCTCAATAAATTCGTTGATTTGATTAAATTTTTATTCCATAATGGTGGCTACACCTAATTGTGTTTTTAAAAAAATCATCTTTTAAAAGTTCATTATATTTATAATAATGTATTACATCATAATATAAAGTATGTATCATATTAAAATATAATGTATTATATTAAAGTGGAAAATATTAAAATAAAAATAAATTCAAATTTTTGAAATATTAATAGAATAATGTTTTCAAAAATCGTTTTATTCGATTCATATAAATGAAAATTTCCCATATTTATGCAGAATCTATTTCAGTTAGCAACAAGAAATAAATAAATTAGTGAAGAAAAAATCCTATGAATTATAAAATATTAAGAAAATAACGTTTCGCCAAGTGTAACTGTTCAGTTCTTATCCGTTCCATTACGTTTACTTAATTATCAGCTTAATTAATTATTAAAAATTATTTACTTAATTATTTACTTTACTTAAATAAAAATGATTTACTTAATTAATTATTAAAAAAACTGATCATCTGCTTAAATATAATTGAGTATAAACATGTATGCAATGCCATAAATCTTGATAAAAAAATTCAAAATAAATAAGTAAATAACATTTAAAAACGATTAAAATGTTGATTATGTTATTGAATTGAAATGTGAACTAAATTAACTAAATCAATGAAAGAAAGGTCTCATAATGTAGATCCATAAGGTCCTTAAAATGTCTAAATCCGCCACTCAGTAGAATCTAATAAATGGAACTTTTATTAAAAATGATTTTATTTTTTATTTATATTCTAATCAATTTTAGATCTTTCTTTAAAACTGTAGATAATTACTTTTACATTATTTTTAATCATATGAATTCTGAGTCCACAATCTGTGTGTTATTCTTTGTTCCCATATGTTAGTCAGCTGCTCCGAGTTAATAGTTTCGTTTTGTTTCTAAATAGTATAAATCCTCCCCCTTCATTTCCTTTATTTATGTGCTACTACACTGTAATTGTATTCTTATTGTATTACGATTTCTTTCATTACATGAAAATTTTTTGTCATTCTAAAATTCAAATGTGCAATTAATTATTTAATTTATTATGAAGCGTTTTATTCTTTTTTTATAGTTGCTGATCGATTAAGATGAAAATGCACCTCTTTTGGATTTCCATGATATGCCTCGTTATTGGATTAGCGAATGGATACAAATGCCCCAATTGGATGTTTTGTGATGGCAGTTAGTATTTTTCTGAAACAGATATTTACAACAAGAATAAGTTACTTTTTCTAATCTTTTACATAGTTTAACTTATTCCATGTCTATAAAGAAAGGATTCTGTAATCATCCCCTCCCCCTTCATTTCCTTTATTTATGTGCTACTACACTGAAATTTTGAACAGTTGCACGTTCCCGATGCTAATACAATATTGCCAGTATTTAATTATCTGTTAGTCGATTAATTTTTATTAAATTTTAATTCATCTAATATTGAGTCTGAAAATAGAAATTGATATTAGAACCCCATAATTTTAATAAAAGCCGTCTTCGGCGATTAGCTTTTCGTCTACCATAGTTACAGTATCAATTCAGTCATGTCAACAAGCTTCGCTCTGAATCTGCCTTTTTTTAACATCAAATGAAATAACTATTTTAAATTACACTTGCACAATAAACCATTCTTATTGGCTTGAAGAGTAGAAGTAAATTGGCGAAATCGATTGTTTTGTTGAAGCTGGAAGCTAAGCCAGCCTATCAGTTTTAGGTATCTCGAAGATGAAGAGTGTTGGTGATGTCGATTGTCGATGACATTTAAATGCCATGAGATTTTACAAACTCACTTCGTCATTACAAAATTTTTTATAATTACGACGTTTTTCTCAGTATATTTGCGACAAAATAATCGATCATTCTACAATTTTTAATTCAACAATTTACAGAAAGATTCAAAAGTCCAAAGCAACTTTTTTAAAAAAAAATTAATGATTTATTAACGAATGAAAATATGAAGACATCGTTTGAATACAGAGAGGAATTACATGCAATCATATTTAATATGATTAAGTCAATTTTTTCGCACCTTTAAAATGAAAACATAAATATAGGCTAGCGAGATACGGAGATCCCTCAGAAGACGTTACCCACTTTCGGGAAGCTATATAAAGCTGAGGCGTTTACACGAGTTGATCAATCTCTCTCTGGAATTCTGTTCGAAGAGTAAGCTGCTGATAGCGAAACACTAAGCATTTTTACTGGTACTATTGCTATTATTAAATAATAAAACTGTTATTTGATTGCGTTGAGAATTTCTAAAAGTATTGATTCCTTGTATTGATGTTGGGTGTGCTTTTGTTATTGTGTTTCGTGTTACCTGGAATTCTTAGAGAAAAAGTGTCGTTTTCTATTATATAGTTTGTTGAACTTCATTTACGATATACTTTTGGGACAATCTCTAATAACAGCATATAGTTCTCATTTCCCTCCTTTCTATATCTTCCAATTCTTTCTATCTTCATTCATTTGCGAATTATTGAATTTAAAAAAAGGCGTCGAACTTTTGAAACATCCTGTGCATGTATTATCATTCGATAAGATTTCCTGGAATACTTTTATTAGTTAATACTTTTATATAAAGCTAAAGTAAATATGCATCTCAAAGCAAGTTTTGGTTATTCTACTGTAAAAGGACTTTTGCTTTCAAATATATTTACAGTTGCTTTTAGTTATGATGATTTAAATTTTAACTCATTTTCAGTATGCTGTCCTCGATTTCTCTATGGTGGTTCTTATGAATGCTGCAGGAATGGATACGGTTGCAGATATGGTATTCTCTCCGGTTGCAATCTCGCTCCACAAAAAATACAGGTAAAAGAAGATTCCATTATGGATAGAAATATATTCCCTCTTTCTGAGCCGAAAGATGATTCATCCATTGAAGAATCGTCAGAAGAAGGTATGTATATTCTTCTCATTAAATATAAATGCAATGAAATAAAATAATGTAAAAATTGAGAATATTGGGAAATGTTATGATTTGGAGCTTTACTTTTATTTTTGATTGTCGTCTTTGGAGACCGGTTGGTTCGCCGAAAATATCGGTTGTATTTATTTCAATTAGATCTGTTATGAATAATTACATCTTGTTCATGATTTCTTCAATACTTATTTTAGCATCCAATCATAACAGATATTAACGACATTATTTTCATAGCCTTATATCTATTTTGTTAATTGTGCACTTAGCCTTCCTAAAGGACTCAAATCCCATGACGTCATAACATCACAAAAATTCAATTGTCCCAGTTAACCTTCTCCTAATTGCTTTTCGCAGTAACTTCACTATTTAACTTAATAAACAGAAACATTCTTAACTTTCAACAGTCAAAGATCAGCGCATGGTTAAATATTTAATGAAACAAAAAAAACTGTATGATTTTATTACAATATAGAAAACTATAGAAATTTTTTTTAGAAATTGCCAAAATTTAGAAAAAATTCATAATTAATTAAACTTTTTATAAACACTTTTTTTTTAAATTTTAAATGATGGAAACATCAAATTTTATGTAATAAAATATCTAAAAAGAATTAGAATTTAAAAACAAAATAATTTAGAAAAATTGTGACAATAAAGGTGGCTTACTTTCCAAGAAAGTCTTTTTTTTATATAACGTAAAAATTTTTGTCGGATATATTTGCTCGTTATTAAGAGCATTTAACCACTTTGAGGAATATAATTAATCCTGAACCATGGAACCAAATCAAAATTTAATTTCTCTTTTGCTTGCTAGATTAATCCAACAAATCGAATTTGAGCTTTTTGCAATAATTTATTTCTCAGGTAGTACAGCTTATTGCACAATATTTTACAATATTGAGCGATATATGATATTAATCAATATTCCGCAAAATTATACAATATTTCGAATCTTGATCAATGTCATACAATATTGTACAGTATTTGTGTGTTACTAGGGTTAGCGTGTTTAAAATTTTGTTATAAATATGCTGTTCTGAAAATCATAAATAAATGTTTTGATTTTGAATCTGCTATTTTTTTTAAGCATTCTTTTTGCAAACATGGCTCCTTTTAAGTGAAATTATAATTTTTTTAGTATTCGACTATCAATTATTATTTAATTGAAAATAAAAATTCATCTACAAGCAATTCTATACTTCAAACAATTAAAAGCGCCAGTTTTCGTTCCTTCAAATAAACTTGGAATATTTTTCTTCTTTTAATCCCTTCGCTGATGGAGGAGTCTGGTGGTTATATAATCATTTTCTCAGAATGACTCCCGAATTCATCATAATTAAAAAAAAATATTTAAATTAATATTTTCTTGTTCAAAAGACTGGTTTTGCTCTATGACTCAACATGAAACAAAATTTCATTTGTAGTATGTGATAAAAGTGATGTGCTTTCTATGAAAATCGGTAAAGAGAAGTGGTTATAATTTTCAACAATAGATGGCGCCACACTACTACTTAAGGCATTTTTACCAATTAAAAAAATGTTTTTTTAAACTAAATTGAGCTCCAAATTAATTGTTTTAATAATTTCCAACAATAGATGGCGCCACACTACTATTTAAGGTATTTTTTTACCAATTTAAAAAATGTTTTTTTAAGCTAAATTGAGCTCCAAATTAATTGTTTTTAATTAAACTGAAAGCGTTTGATTTTGAGCGTAAGGTAATTAGCATTGTCTTTTATATAAACTGTAGTTTTTCTAAAAAACCGTTTATACAATAAATGATCTCACATTCGCTCAGTTCAGACTTTCTAATGAGAAGATATTATATCAAAATAATCGAGCTAATACGATACCTGATTTTACACTATATGATTTTTGGTAATGTATTTTTTAAATCTAAATATTATGGAAATCTTATTGATGCTATTTTTATTTACTCGATTCTCCAGAGCGATAGATTTTTATCTTTGTTTGTTGACTTAGATTGTCAATTATTAATTCCCTTTTTTTTGTATAATTAAGATCCATAGAGTTCTAATGTTTTTTGAATTATTGAAATGCAATTTTTACTTCTATGACTCATTTTAAATAATGATGCATTGTCACCTATCATCTATTAAATAATTTGATGAATTAATTTTGATTTTATTTATTTCATTGTTTATTTTTCTATTTAATAATTTCATTAAATTTCAATTACAGTTTTACAGAGGGGATGGCTGAAAGATGTTTTGAAGAAAATTCTGGCAGCCGATATTCCTACTTTCAAAAGAAATTAACATAAAGGATTTCCTATATAATGAAACAAAATATAAATATGCATATTTCAGAATTCAAAAGCAAAATGAATTTTAAAAAATGCAGCAAATACTTTCAAAAATAATTCTCTTAAAATTACAAAAAAAAAAAAAAAAAATGAAATATTTGATTGATCAATAACAAATGTGATCATTGTGTGGAATAAATTTAGTTCTGGAATAATTTCAAATGCCTTGTATGAAATTGAATTAAATAATTATTCAAACTCTGTGTTTCGTCCTATAATAATCTGTCAAATTACATCTTATTTTTAAATTTCAACCTTTTGTAATAATTAAGTTAGCACGCTGAGAATTTGGTTATAAAAATGTTGTCATGAAAAGTGTTAATAAATATTTTTGCATTGAAGCTATTATTTTTGAACTTTTTTTTTAGCAAACATAACTCTTTTTAAATGATACTATAAAATTTCGTTAAATAATCAAAATATTTAAACTAATCACATCTAGCTGCTAATTGGTTTTCAGAATCAATGATAGTTAAAATTTCATTAATCATTTTATGTAACTTGCACTTTATTTTTTAATTTTTTATTTTAATAGACATACCATATTATTACTATTTCATCAAAGAATTAAAAAAAAATATTTACTACATTTTTTTTTTCAAATTCTTTCTACATTTTTGTTATTGTTTACTTTTTCTAGCCGTAACTTATTTTTTGTACATTATTTTATACATTTCATTAATTTTAACTAATGTCATAAAAATCCAATTATATCACAGAAAAGCAGTGTTTAAAAATAGACACAATTTAAAATCATTTGACCACTGACTGATTTTGAAATTAAACCTTCAGTGCAAATAAATAGTAAATATTTTTTTAAAATTAATAAAAGCATATACTAAAACTTATTTACTTTACTAATAACATGTCGCCTTCTGCTACTAGCTGTCTCGATGGAAATATTGCTTATATTTGATTTCTTTTAGATTTTTTAGACTTAATTTCATGTCCATGATTTCGGCAAATTGTCAGACATTAAAGCCATATTATTTTAATTGAATTACGTATAATCTGTTCATTGTGTACCCGAACTTTTCTAATGGAGACCAGTTGCGTGACATCATAACTTTATTAAAAGCGTAAATGTCGTGTTAATCTATCATCTAAAGTTAGCAGTTCTGTAACTACACTTTTTAATTCGCCTGCATATAGATATTAAATAGAAGCCTTCTTTAGTTTTCAACAAAGTAAGAAAATCTAGCTGTCACACATTAATGAAACACTGACAATGATTTGGATTTCATCTATAACAATGAAAATATTATTTTGATATATATTTAAAAATGAATTAAATATAGAGTAAACAATTTCACAGCAACTAAATTGGCATCACTGTAAAAATAATTTTTGGACTTTGAAATGGTGTGAAAATTATTTTTATCATGGACTATTTGCAGAAGTTATCGCAAAAAGACACTAAAATTCAGATTAATTTTTAATTAATTAAAATTAGAAAAAAATATTTTCGAGGTACACATTCCTACTAACCTCGATATACATGTGCCAAATTTGGCAACTATAGATCAAACGATCTGTCATGTAGAGCGCCAACCTACAGACATCCACACATTCATCCTTATGCCAGGTTTACTCTCGGCCAGTTAAGAGACGGAAAGTAAGCAGCGCATGCGCAGAAAGGGACTGATTTATGCTTGCCACAATTTCATAAAATAGATTCAGATATTCCATGTTCGGCTATAAATTACCGCTTTGCTATAAATTATTTTTTTCGTTGTGATGATAAAATAAAATAGAAAAAGATCAGCATAATTAAATTTTGAAAACTTTAGAAAAGAAAAGGCAAATAAGATGAAAAAAAAAAAAAAACACCTCACATCAGAAAGAACAAAAATCAAAAAAATGTCAGAATTAATCTATGATAAGTAATCAACATTTTCACGCCAAAAAAAAACCCCGCCAAATTCAACAAAAGCATGCGCAGTAAGAAAAAAATACAACACAGAGACATGTTGTTGTCCCGACGGGACAATTACTTGTCATCGACCGAACAGCATTTTTCATGCCGTCTTATAAATGGCCGAGTAAGAACCCGACAAATTCAACAAACAGTAAGACCGTAAGACAACATGCGCAGTAAGACCGTTTGACCTAGAGATCCGAAACTATTTATCAATATTTCTTTCCTGGAGGATAAATTTGTGCAAAATTTTCATTCATTAAAGTTCAGAGAAATGGTGATGTTTTTTTTTTTTTTTTTTTTTTTTTTTTTTTGTTACTCCCGAACATATTGCTCCACAAAAATGATTTTTCTACATATTAAAATTCAAAAAATTATTATTTCAATGATACCAATTTATTTCATGTACATGTTTTTTTTTATATTTTTAATTCATTTTTAACATTTTTTTTTAAATTTTCATCAATGTATTTATCTGTTGCGACGAAATTGAATTTCTTTTCATTATTACTATAAATACAAATTAATATAATCCGGATTTCATTTCTGTTGACGCTGATGATATGAATAATTAGTAGAATAATTAGTAATTTTCCATAATTAGTAGATTTCATGTTTAATGAATACTTTTTAATAAATATTTCAAAATTTTGATAAACAATTATGATTTAATTTCACAAGTAAGCATTGATGAATTTTTTTTTCAAGTGCATCCATTCTTGTTTTCTCATATGAGAAGTATAGAGAAAGTATTATGATCGTCAAAAAAATTTGAACTCGAGATTTTAACGAATATCCACGTTTCAGATCTCTCTGAGTCCGAAAACTGCATGTTTGACTTTATGACTATTTGTTGATCTGTGAACACTATTACAGATGCATAATCCACGATTTTTTGAATAACAAATAATTTTGCAATTGTTATTTTTAAATATTTGTTCTAAATATCTGTTATTTCAATCATATTATTAATTAAAAATTATTACTTAATATTAAATATAAAATTTATTAATTGTAATTAATGCTTAATTTACTACTATAAGTAACGTGTGATGGAATAAATTTATCTATTTCAACTTACTTCTTAAATTTGATTTTTTTTTCAAAACTATTTATTTAATTTCTTTATTGGAGTAAACCATTTTCTGAAAAAATTGAATTAAATATATGTCATTTCTTTAAAATGTTTACTTTAGTTCTTTGTTCTACCAATAGATGGCGCCAGCAGTAAACAGAATATATGTAAAGTCATGTCACAAGCAATTAAAAATGATTTGTATGGAATAGTGCATCATCAAATGCGAATATCGGAAAGTCAAGATCACTCTTATGAAGTGGAGCGGCGACTTCACACTTTCCAGTGAAGTCATCGCTCCGATAAATTTCAGTGATATGCAATTCAATGATACGATAATTCCAAGAATAACCGGTCTGTTCACTTTTTAAGCCATTCACAGATTTCTCCTTTTCTGTTTTGTTCGAGAGCTTCCATCGGACAGATCATATCGACTCTTACTTTCTATCGTGATTCAAAACCTGTAATCGAAATATCACCAGTAAGATGGTATCATGGATTTGAATCACACCCTTCTTTGAAAAATATTGATCATTGGTATTTATGACTTTATGATATTGGTTACGTAATAACCTCTCGTAAAATATTCGTCATCTCTAAACACTATAACTCAAAAACACTGTGAGGTATACAGTTGAAATTCGGTGCATGGAATTATGACCAAATTTAAATTTTGAATGAACTCCATTTACAGGAAGTCTGTCTGTCTTTATCTAAGGTTACAAGTGAACTCGATCATTCCAAAACGCAAAGAGTTAAGTAGATAAAATTTGATGTACAAGTTTAGGATTTAAAATATAGATTATCAAATTTTGAGCCAATTCTGTTAAAGGATTGACTGTCTGTCGGTCTGTACTTCCACATGCTTAGTAACTTATAACGGAATGACATAAATCAATGAAATTCGATATGCGATTTTGTGGCTACAATATATAGTTGCGCGTCCAATTTTAATTTGATTTGGTTGGAGAAATGGCACTCAAAACACATATTCGTATTACAGATTCAATAAAAACATTAGATTCTCGCCGAAGATCTATATTTCGTAACTATTTCTCGCTAATGCCAAGGCATAGCATTTGCGACCTTGTCCACCCTATTAGCAGAAGCTATTGTACAACATTACCATTATGTTGTCCGATGTACTGAATACAAGCCAATGTCGAGAAGATATTGTAACGATGTTGCTTTTCCTTTTGTGCTAATAGATCAAAATCCATAATTTTATGTCAAAGGAGGGGAGTAACACCTTCGTTAGAGATTATGCAAGAAAATTTCAGGCAGACCTCTCCCGATGAGTGAACATTGTTTGCTGTTCTTTGATACAATATAATTAGATGCATGAAAATATATTATCCCCCCCCCCTATCGTAGTGCACTGAACTTTTTATTGAATTATACTGAATAATCGTTTGAATTATTATACAAATTACAAAAAATATTCTGTAGTAAAAAAAAAAAACTTCAATGCTGAACGATACTCCTTTTTTGTTTTATAGTTAAAAAAAGTTTTAATTACAGTTTTTCGAATTAAAGTTTATATTTTAGGTGAGATGCATTATACAGAGTCTCTCTTTTTTTAAACTGACGGTACTCTGAGACCTCTGTAGCTTGAACTATCAGCCGCAAAACCACCAAATTTTATACTGGGACTATTAACAACATAGGAAAAAGGAATCCATGAAAAAAAAAAAATTTGGTACCAAAAGTTGTCGATGGGGGAAAATGTGGCGCTTTGCATAAAATGAGGGGAAAAATTGCAAAATTCAAAATCCCGATTGCGTAGTCGACACCAATGCTAGTATTTCGAGTTATAAAAAGATACATTGAAAATCATTTCAAGTATCAGTTGATTTGTAAAATGCGTCTCACTTTAGCACAGCGTGCATTACTTATGAAGCTCGTTTATCTTAATCAATCCAAAGCAGCGGCCCTCTTCGCGAATTTAGAAGTCGAAACAACTAACGTGAAGGGACAATGCAGTGAAAGCAATAATTAAAAAATTTGGGAAAAAAGGTTTTCTCGCAACTCGGCCTGGTAGAAGACGGAAAACGGTATCGGAAGATACGATCACAGATGTTGAAATTGAAATCGTTGAAAGAAACCCGTGGAGTTGCCCGACAACTGAATGTTAGTGCTTCAACAGTATGGAAAGTTTTAAGAAAAATTCTTCAATTTATCCATATAAAATTAGCCTTTTGCATTAATTAAAATCTACAGATTATGATCTTCGATTCACTTTTGCTTTGACATTTCTTGCCAGGATGGAGGTCGACGAGGCTTGACCTTGGACAACCCTCTGGAGAGACGAGGCCCATTTTTATTTGAATGGGACTGTTGACAATCAGAATTTCAGAATTTGGGCATCTGAACATCCCCATGCATTTCAAGAAATCCCACTCCATTCTCAAAAAGTAACTGTTTGGTGGGGTTTTACAGCAGATTTTATCATCGGATCATACTGTTTTGAGACTATTATCAAGCAGAATCGCAGACCTGTTCTGTAAATGCTCAAAGACATAATGATATGCTGAGTAGTTTTGTTATCCCTTAACTTCAGCAAAGGCAATGCTTAGATAAAATTGTCTTTATGTAGGATGGGGCACTACCACATATTGGTACATCCGTACAGTAACTGTTGCGCCATGACTTTACTGAATAAAGAGTCATTAGTCGCTGTTTTCGTGTTGCATGGCCACCTCGCTCCCCGGATCTAACCCCACTTGACTTTTTTCTGTGGGGTTATTTAAAATCGAGGGTTTATCTTTGTGGAGTCTCGAACTTTAAAGGAAAACATAACACGGACTGTCATGAACATGCCTCCTGAAATGTTGCATTCAGCTGTAGAGAGTACGGTGTACAAAATACAATGTTTAGTCCAAGAAAATGGAGGTCATATTGAAAGTAGCCGATGTTTTCCCCGAGAAAGCGATTCTACTCAATAAAAACAAAAGAACAAATAAAAAAAAGGAAGTTGAATAGAATCTCCTCTTTTTTTTTTTAAATTGGTAACTATTTGCAAAAGTTATTTTTTTCGAATAAAGCACATTTGTGTAAAAATTAATTCTTTGTTATTCATTTATCTGTTTACTGTAGCTTTTTAAAATTTTATCGTGCAGTTAAACTTAAAATTTAGATCAAAAGCGCCACATTCCCTCTATCGGCAACTTTTTGAACTAAAATTTGTTTTTACGGATTCCTTTTTCCTATATCGTCAATAGTCCCCGCACAAAATTTGGTGGGTTTGCGGTTGATAGTTCGAGCTACAGAGGTCTCTCAGTATCGTCAGTTTTTTTAAAAAACATCCTATATATTAATATATTAAAGGTATAAGGTTGTTAAAATAATACTGGTTACACGTCTAATAAAATTTGTAATTTAAAAATATTTTGCTGCGGAAAACATCAAGCTACAAAAAAATATTTAATTCAAAGTTTCAGCAAACCATTAATCTTGGTTAACCAGCTGGTCGACGAACAAACGAAGTCACTGAACCGTAAAAGTTAAAAGAAAGATGAATCGTAAAATTAAGTTATGGTTAAAGGTTTGATGTGATTGAACTGGTTTTTATTAGAAGTTTTCAAGTGTCAAATCTATCAGAACACGTATAAAATTATAAAAATATATATTTATGACAATATTATACCATATATTTACATTTTCAATAGTTGTAATGATATCATGGGACTTATCTCCATCCATACACAATGAGCTGAGTATATCTAAAGTAAAGTAACACATCTTGAATGTTTGGCGATTTCATAGTACCATGGATCACTTTTATCTAAATGATTTGATTGAAATTAATGTTACCTATATCGCCGATGAACCAACTGGTCGTCAAAGACAACTAGTATTGCATGAAATTTTAGTTGCAATTTCGGTTTTCAATGCATAAGTTTGATTTTGAATTTTTTTTTTTTTTTTTTTCTTTTCCTTTTAAAAAGTAAATCTTAACTGAATCAACATCATAGTCAACTTTCTCAAAATACATATGAAATATATAGGTACCCTATTATAAAACAAACTATAACGTTTATAATTTTATAGAAAGTCATAAAAAAGTCACACAGAAAAGGAAATGCAATAAAAACATTTCACGCTCATCATTGGTTTAGGCCAGTTCGTCTCAGTGCAATGCATAATGCTTAGTAGATAGTGCGGTACTCTTAAGGTGCCGGTGTTTATCCTGTCTGCAACAGCTGAAGCAAGTCTTTTGTTTGAGACAGTGATTCAGCAGTAATATAAGGAAAAATTTTTAAACGACGGAATATGAATTTCATAAATTTTTGAATACATCTACTATAAAAAATGAATGATCAGTGGAGCGACTACCTTTCTATTAAGGAAGAACCGTTATCGGAAGTTAAGGTAATATTTTAAATCATAAAGAAAAAAAAAATGTATATTATCATGTAGATTTTAAAATTAATATGAATTTTATTGATATTGTGTTATGTTAAAATTTAATTCAAATTGTGTGAATTTATTACGATATTATGTGAATTTTATTAATTGTGTGTTATTTCAAAATTTTAATTCCGAGAAGCAATTTTTAAAAATTATTTTCTCATTAAGAAATCAAATATGAACAGCATAGTTTCAAATTAAAATTTATTGTAATTGACCTTGTCATGGTTTTGAAATTATTTACTTTTCTATTTTCTTTATTTTTTTTTAATTCATATCTTTGTGTGATTGTATATTTTCTTTTTATTGTCTGCAAATTTAAAAAAAAAAAAATTCATTTCAATGAAAATGCTACTTGTTTTTTTAATGAGTTAAATGTAAGCATTTAATAAATAATTTAATCCAAGCATTTTAAAAGTATAATTTCAGTGCATAGAGCAAAGAACTATTTATAAATTTCCTAGTAATATGGTTGACAATTTTTAAAAATTTTGAACTGTTGTTTTTATTTCCTGAAACTTGATAAATCTTCCTGCAATATAATTTGATTTAGGAAATATACCATCATTGGAATGCAGAAAAGAATAATGATCATTTATTCAAAACGTTATGTTTAATTCTAACTTGCACATAATTTTATTATCATAATCGGTGATCAAAGTTATGAAAACTTTCTGAGGAAAGAGTTGCTTTGAAGCTTAATGTTGGACGTTCATTTATATTATTCGTGTAATGTTGTAAAATTACTTATTTATAACATAATTTTATCAAAAATGAAATGAGGAATATTAAATTATTTAAAATCTATTAAAAGTTAGTAAAATATATAGAATAAACGAAGCCTAAAGTGCTTTTACAAAGTAATTATACTATTTATAAATTAATTTCCTTTGGTAATCATCTGGTTTGTTGGAGATATCAGTTATTTTTAAATCCAGTTCAATTGTTTCATATCCATGATGCCATGGAATTGCAAGACATTAAAGATATGTGTATGTAAAGAGAGACTTTAATAACCTTGCTTATACTACAGTTTAAATTTTCTAATGAAAGCTAGTCCCAAGATATCATTTCGGTAATAACCAAGTAAATGCAAGGTTCATTTATCTTCCAAATTCTTTTTATGCATTTTTTTTTTAATATAAAAAAAAAACCACATTTAACTTTCAACAATGAAAGAAAATCAGGTGATCAACTAGTTAATTTAGCAATGAAAATGGTTTGAACAACAGTTTATTTAAAGTAACAATATAATTTATTGTTGGAAATCAGACCAAAAAGAAATGCAAAAATTTGCTAAACAGTTAAATTGATATCATATAATGACAATTTTTAAAATTTTGAAATAGAATATAATTTATTTTTTTGCACTTATTTTTTGATAGTTACTGCAGAAAAAACTGAAATTCAGCTTAATTTTTTATTAAAATTAATTAAAATTTGAAGAAAAAAAAAGTGACTCCAAAGCTAATATTGCTTTATCTTATATTGACATGTTCTATAATAGGTTTACATTTTGCAATGGAAAGGCAGGTATTTCAAATTATCTTATGTAGTTACTCTGAGGTTATTTTTATTTATTTATTTATTTTTGTATTTCATTTATAAAGCCTGAAAAACATTGCTCTATTAATCAATTATTGAAAAAATAAAAAGTTTCAGTCCAAATATAGAATATTATTAAATTTAAAAACTATAGTTATTGTGCTGTAAAAAAAATTATGAAAATGTAAGGATAGGATTAGAGTTGTAGCAGTTGAGATAAAAATACAACCAGAAGAAAATTGGCGAAAAACTGCATTGCATTTATCATACCTTTGTAAGCAATATCAATATCTCTTTGCCTTCTCAAGCTGAATTTTATGAAATTGGAAATATTAACACTGCTTTTTAAAATTAAACATAGCAACAATCACTAGATAGATTTATTTTTTAAATTTCAAAATTTATTTTAATCTTTTCTGTACAAGTATTGTAGAGTAATATCATTATATTTTCTACCTGTGTGTAACTGCTGATATATATGCTGCATTAATTATTAAAATCTGCTCTTCTCGTGGTGTTTATTCTAACGAGTCTTTAGTCATCTTGTAAGTAATATTACTTTGTCCTGTTGTATAAGCTATGTATACATTGGACATGGGTATTTTTTAGGGGTTTATAATATGCTGAAATAAATGCATACTATATTTTGCATCTTTAGGGATGGCATATTTATTATATACGCCTCTTTTAATGGATAATAATTTTAACTATAAAATAGAAATTTAGATTTTAAAATGCTATATTTTATAAGTATTAATTTGCCATTCTGCTAGTCTACTTTCTTTTGTTGAATTTTAATTTTTTTCTTGATTTAAATAGATTTTCTAATGCAAGTTCTATTTTTTAGGAGAGGAAAAAAGGTAATATTTAATTCTTTTTCTTCTTTCAGAGTGAAATGAATTTCTCTGGATTTCATGCACTTTCTTCTTCTGCTGAAATAAGTGATGATGAACTTGTGAGTCTTACTGTAAGAGATCTTAATCGTCTTCTGAAAAATTCAGGCTTGAGTCGTTCAGAGATTCAGCGTATGAAACAAAGAAGACGAACTTTAAAAAACCGTGGCTATGCTGCAAGTTGTCGAAACAAAAGACTTGAACAAAAAGATGAATTACAGTATGATCGAGCTATTATTGTTCGTGATATAAATAATTTGAAGTTGGAAAATAAAGCTTTAGAGCAAGAAGTACTTCAAAAGAAAAAAAATTATGAGAGTTTAAAACAATATGCAATAAGTGAAAATATTTATATACCTCCTGAGTTGGATATCTGACATCAAATTTCTGTTAAGTGTTTTTATGTGTAATATTTTTACAATAAGTACCATCTCACCTCGCAGCTTTGAACAAATCAAAATTAAAGTTGTATATGTGGTTTTTTAGATCTTTTTGGTTATACTAGTCAAAGAATTTTGAAATAGCCATTCTTTTACAGAAGTTCAACAAAAAAAGTACAAAATAGAAAATTACACAAGCTTTACTTCAGAGAATTTTAGTACTATATCAACCTTTAAGTAGGCTTTTGTCTTTGTTTTAAATTAGAAAAGTTACTCAATTTCTGATATGCGTATATAGAAACTGGGTTTGTTTATCATCAAATGGGCAAATTGAAAAATTGCTGAAAGGCATTTCAACTTCAGATAGTCATGGGACTCGATATTTTTTTATAGTACTGTCAGAGTCAATTTATTCTGTGTTGTCATTTGATTTTCAAAAGTGTTATGTACTTAAATTAAAATGTAAATATTGCTTAAATTTCAAAACTTTGGATTTTTTTTTTTTTTTTTTTTTTTGCCTCATGCAGATTGATGTGGTCTATCCATCCCCGTCCCTTTTACTTGGCTGACTTGTATCAACAGTCTTGGAAATCTTGTGTTAAAAATGTAAATTTTTTTCACAATTTTTAAAAAAATCTTTAAATGTAAGTTAATTAAACAAACTCTTTTGCTGGTGACATACTATGATATGTTTCATTTCACTTTGTCATAATATTTATAACTCAAAAAACTGTTAGTATAGAGATTAACAGTTTTAATTTTAATCAATAAAAATTATATGCTTTGGAAGTTTGAGAGTGAAAAGAGAGTCTTACTTGCATTGTTTAAGAATCCTTAAAGGGCTTAATCTGTCTCTGTATGAAGACTTTTTTTTTTCATACATTTTAAAATTACATACCTGAATGATAATGCATTTGATTTTATTAAAATACACTTATATGAAGTTGCTATTTTTGTATAATTCGCTTTTAAATTTACTATGTTTAAATATTTTCTAAAGCTCTCTTTGGAATAATGATTTTCTTCATGGAATTGCAAAACAATAGTGAAGTATTTTGTGTTACCTTTTCTTTAAAAATGATGACTGAAAAACTATATAATTTGCTTTGTATTGTATATTGGAATATTATTACCTATATTTACTACTTATTAACTAAGAAATAAATATAGTTACAGCTTACTGCATAACCACTGTTGCTGTTGAAAGAAAGAAATATTTAAATCATCTGCAATTTATTGTTTTTGTGTAAAGCTTGTGTTGCGTGATCACAATAAATTACTAATTTGTTGTATTTGCTATAACAATTTATATGTTGAAGTTTCTTGAGATTGAATGTGATAACCATTCTAAAACTGAAACATTTGTTGTTTGGTTTCAGAGTTTTAACACTAGTGAACAAAATTATATGTATGCAATTTTGGTAGTGACATCTTCATATGCTATAGTTTTTCTTTTATATCCAAGATCTATCTCAATGTTTCATTATATCTTGGATGTAGTTTATATACAAGATTTTATCTCAATGTTTCATTAATCATGGGTTTTTAAGTATTAACTCATTACCTGAAAGAAAGCATAATCATTTAATAAGTCTGCATATGTAATTACTCATTAACTTTGTTTCATATTTGGGGCTATGTAATATTTTTATTAATACCTTTTTCTCCTTTAAGCACATTTTCCCCTTTTTGCTGCACAAAAAAATGAATTTATAGTTAAAATTTACTGAAATGTTTAAAATTGATTAACTGTATTTTTTTCTGATTATTATTGGGTGCATATATTTTTCTTTTTATTAATATGATGAAAAAAATATCTTTTAAAAATATTTTAATTTTAATTCATGTTACTTAGGGCAGAAATAATTTTATTAAAATCGATTGTAAAATACACAATTAAATATGGATCTTTAAATAATCAATGCTGCTGTCATCTAATATATTTTTCATTTTAACAAATACATTCTGGGAAGTTTCTTTTACTAAAATAAAAGTATCTAATATGCCATAATATAATGTATTTAAACTGTCATGGATATTTTATTTCAGCATTATCTTGCAAGAAACTTTATTCTTTATTACTTTCTAACATAGCAATTAATAATTTGATACTTATTGGAATCAGATTTTGTCTTTATAAGCTTTGAAGAATATGAAAACTTACTTTAATGCCTTCTCTAGCAAATAGTGAGTTTTATAGACTTTTGTCTGCATTGTACTTAAACATTGCTGCAGAATTCTTAGAATATATATAATAAGAGAGAGAGAGAAAAATAATAACTTGAAATACTGTCATATTCAAAGAAAGTTCTTAAGTAATCTGGAATATTAGATTATTTCATGCTGGTGTTTTTATCTTGTAAGTAATGTAAAGTGTTAACTTTAAAAAGGATTCAATAATATGCGAACATAAAAATTTTAAACACAAAGATCAGTGCATAATAAAATATTTTATATATGATGATTACATTAATATATTTAATTTCTGTTGAAAAAATTAAATAAACCATGCAAATGAATCCTATTATGAAAAATGAATTTTCAAGGTAATTTTTATCGATATTTATATATAATTTGACTACAACTGAAAAAAAAAAAAAAAAAATGATTTCTTTATAACATGTTGATATTTTGTGTTTGGGGTGGGTAAAAAAATGTTCAAGCTTTTTATATTTTTTAAATCATTCTTTTATGTAAAGTATTTTTTTTTTTGTTACATGCTCTAGTTGTTATTTTTAGAGTGGTAGATTGTGAATTAGCACAAATGTATAATTATATGTTACTAATGTGAAAGGTTTTTTTATGTTTAAATTTTATATATATGTGTATTTTTTTTCTTTTGAGGGATTTATTTATTTTTGCACACTTAGCAGCAGCGTTATTTATGTATCACATTACATTGGTGAGTTTTAAGTTTTTGTTCAAATGTGACCTTTTTAAGATATAGTTACAAAACAAGAAAATTTAATTTCTTATATTTATAATAAATATTCAATTTTACTTATATAAATTTATTTTATAAAATTTCTATTCAAATATATTTTATTTAATATATTCAGTGTTGAATTTTGTTTTACAGTATTTAAATTATTGGATTGTTTTAAATTTCAAAAGTGTGTTAATGCAATATTTTGTATCAAATTCTAATAAACAAATAATTTTCTCTAGTACTTTATTTCTGTCTAATTCAGAAGAAAAGTAATTTTTGTTTTGATATGTAATTCAAATTAAATAGCACCTAGAAATATTTTACACATATTTGTTCTTTTGTCATAGTCAATAATAAAATTTTCACAGTATTGAATTTATGTTTCAATTGTATTAAGATCCATCTCATTTTGGAAATTTGTTGGGACAAACAATTTTTAGCGTTGGAACTTTCAAAACTCAAATTTTAACTTGTTTAAAAATTTGTGATGTTAGAAAACTTTGTATTCTAAAATAGTTAAATAATAATAAAAATAAATATGGTACTTTATACTACCCTTAAGGTTACATCAAGGTCACCAAAATAGTCATAATATTTGCAGTAGTTATATCTTGAAATTCTTTTAATAAGGAAATAATATTTAAAAAATATATAATTCAATTGTTATTGTAATTGCTGTAAGTTAAAACATTTATTTGAATTCATAAAAAGGTGTTGTGATATCAATAATTAATATTAATTTCACTTATTGTTTGACATAGCAAGTAAGTTTGTAATTGTTCATTTAATTATTCATCTTGTTTAAATTACCTTCCTGTTAATATACAGTTTCAATATTATGGAAATTTATTTGCATTAACCAGTTTTAACTACAAAAGTATTCCACTTTCCTACTATAAGGTGAAAAAATTTTAACTATATAACATACTAATGAATTGATAAAATTATATAACATATTAAAGAAACACAAGAAAAAGAATGTAGATTATTACATTTAGTTACAAAATTTTAATAAAATGTTTAATGCATGGAGTTTATAAAATAAGGTTGATGATTTTGATAAAAACACCTGCTCTCTCCCCTTTTCTACTCCACTTGGGAATGTAGATCATAGTAAAGAAGTTTTGCTTATTCATTTGTTACTGATTTTTAGATAAATGAATTGTTTGTAATGATAATTTTTTTAATTAATGCATATAGACAAGTATTCATTTCCTAATATTCAAATGTAAAAAAAAAAGTACTTTTCCATACACTTCTTTTTGAGAGTAATATTTTCATTATTTTACAAATGATAGCATATTGTAAAAAGCATAATTAGTTACATTTACACTCGCAAGATATTTTAAAATATTCTTTCTCGTATGAAGATTAAAGATAAAAAATGCTTTTTATTATTTAAAAAAAAATCTTTTCTTTCTCTCTCTTTTAACAATTATCATTGGATGTTAAAAGATACCCTTTTCTTACATTAGTACAAAAAAAAATTTATCATTCTGTTTAATTTAAAACTGATATTTTTAGCTTTACATGAAATAACAATTGCATATTATTTAAAGTCAAAATAAAATAATCAGGATTAAATTTTGTTAAAATTTAGTAAAATGTATTCTGAAACATATACCACTATGAAAATTCATAGGTTTTATGAATTTTCATAAATTATATTCTTGTAGCATGAAATTTTAATATAAAGTAGGTGGGCATGAATGAATGGCATATGGATTAAAGGAGTCCCTCTCAAGAAAAATAAAATAATATTCCCTTGTTGTTCACCCATTTTGACTCTTAAACTAAATTTTAACATTCTAAATTCAAATATGCACATAGTCTGCATTATTATATTTTATTCAAACAAAATTTCACAGCTTAGTATATGTAGAAATAAATAAATTATAGAAAAATGACTAGTTTAAAAAAAAGTAATTTTAAAAAATTGGTTTTAATTTGTATATTATACATAGTTTTAATTATTAAATAGAACTTCAAATAAGAAGACATAACTAAATAAACTTTCTTAATGACTAGTAAATACATGTGCTGTTTCGAGACAAGCTACAAAACATTCTAAACCTTAACTTACTGACTAGAAGATTGTCTTGCAAGATAAAATATTAATACAGCTTAAAACATTTTATATAAAAGAAAATAGTAGAATTCAGAGTTAACTTTCCTATTTTTGAATTCAAATTTTAAGGAAGAGTAAGGAAACTAAAAATTCTTTTAAGTAGAAATAAAAACAATGTATAAAATTAAATAAACAATGGAAAAAATTCATGAAATATATACATTCGAGAAATAAAATCTAACAAAATGGAGATGAGATGTATTGTAACCTTTTAAATAAATGATATTAATTAAAAATATAAAACATTAAAATAAGGCACAGTTGTAATCTTTTATCATTATCACTATTTCAATAGCAAATGCACAAGCATCAGGATATATATAATGTTAAAAGGCACTTTTCTAAGCATTAAAATCCAATATTAGTATTGTCTTAAAAATCATCCAAAAAATTTATAAAAGTTTTGTGAAACAAAACTTTCCTATTGTATAATCACTAGAAAATAATGTAATGAAGTAAAATATTCAAAATACCTTTTCTGTTTTCAGCAAATTAAAACATCAGAAAAATTTTCATTTTCGAAAGTACATAAAAAATATTCAGATTAGTTGTGATAAATGTTAATATTAATTCAGAACAAATATCCATGTGCAAGTGGACGGATGAAGTATAACAATGCAATACAATAGTGTTGAGTTTAAGTGCACTTATTCCATAATTTCCAAGAGAATAGCTTTGAGGAGTCGTGCTTCATATGTTACGGTATTTTTGCCAGCATGTATTGGTATATTATCTAAAGGTTGCTCCATAGTAACTTTAACATTTCGTCCATAGGCTGAAACAAATATTAAAAAATTAATTAAAACATTCAAAAGATGATTTTAAATATTCTTGCAGAAATCTGCAGTACAGACTTGTGGAAATGTACTAAACAATAGAAGAAATATTTGCATATTTGTTTAATTTTAAGGCAGATTAATAATTAATACAGTAAATATTCCACACTTTCAAATACTTGAAGTTCTGTAAGAAATATTTTATTTTTGAAATTATAATATATAACTAAATGTTTTTAGAATATTAACTCAGATTTTTATCCATTGACATATAAAATTTTTTTAAAAAATGTCATAAAATTTGACACAAAAATAACACTGATTCAAAAACATAGTTATACAAAAATTATAAGTATAATAAACAATATAAAATTTGAATAAATCTTTTTAATATTTTTAATGCATTTAAAAGTTATATGATTAAAGATTCATCATCATTAATTATTAGTAAATGAATTGTAGCAAATATTTGGTAAAGAATTGAAAATCACTAACGGTGGTTTTAAGTAAATATATAGATTTAATTATTAGAAAAGAAAACTTTCATCATTTAGGGGACATCATAAATTTTCATTATTTGGTAAATTAAATATCAGTTTGTTATAAAGTATAGATTAAAAGATCGTTTCAAGGAAAGTAAAAAATAATAATAGTGTCATTTTTAATTTTTAAAAAAGTTAGCATATAATTTTGTATATTACAGCCACTGGAATGCATACCACAATATTTGCAGTAACTGCTTAAGTATGTGGTAACTCTTTATACATTGACAATGAAATGAATGTTGATTATATATATATATATATAACATTCAGTTTCAATAAAACACATCTTCTCCAAAGTAAAAAAAAATGTTTTCTCCATATACTGTTGAATACAGGGCTGCAACAGACTTTGCACAGGGCTCAATTTCACAAAATACTTTTTATTCAAGAATTTTATGTAATAATAATTCATTGCTATAAAAGTATGCTTTTGGTATTGAAGATATGAAATGTTTAGATTTTGACAATTCAGAATGCTAAGAAAGAAAACTTTACTGCTAAAAACAACCACCACTTTGTTTGGTTTTCTTTTAATTAAAAATAATTAACAGAACAAAATAATGATCTGGAAGCAATCGGCAACAACTTGAATTGGAAAAATACGCACATAAACATATATTTAAAACTCAATTAAAATTAGTAGTAAATCATTCTTATAAAGGTGCCATTAAATGCAGTAAGAATGTTTTCATTTCACTTCTGAAGAAACCAACACCTTCTTGTAAATACAAATAGTTGATATTTTGAAATCTACTTTGGATGGAATCTCATATATTTATTTAAATGAGATCCAAATGTAAATTGTTGTTTAGTTAGAAGTTAAAACATTAAAGTTCCTATTACACTACAAATAATCATTTTCAGAAATAAGCATTATCCATCAATCAATATATTTCTGGCAAACAGAAAAAAGACATTTTACTTCTAAAGTGTCAAAAATGTTTTCATTGCCAAATTTCAAAAATATAATTTATTTATAAAAAAGAAAATATAATAAACTAAATAATATTAAAAATCTGTTGGTTTGCAAATATTTAATACCTTGCTTAATGAATGTATCATAACAAATATTTTTTTTTTAAACTTTAATAGTAGGAATGTGTAATATTGCTTCGATGTGTATTAAACATCCTAGTAAGGAATTGAGTTTTATAAATAGATTTGATTTGAAGGATGTTGATTGGATGCCATGTTAGTAACGTTATGAGAAAATGGAGATTCTAGAATGCAAAATGAAGATTCAAGAATAGAATCTTGGCGATAGCTGTATCAGGACTTGAGATTTGTAGCGTTTTCCTTGGAAATTTAATGTCCTGCCTCGAAAGTTATTAAAGTAAAGGTGCACACACACGACAAGTCATAATTGAACTAAATCTTTGGAGTGTTGATTTCCAGCAAATACTCTCTGAGAATTTTGCACTCCTACAGTTGTTTAATAACGATTTGCTACTTGATCCCTGCGAAAGCTATCTTTGGCTATGCTTCAGGTGTGTTTTACTATTGAATTTCAAAGTTTCTTGTTGGATTTTTCAGTACATACTCATTGAACAGTTTTTTTTGTAACAATATTATATAAATAAAAAAAAAATACCTTCACACTGAGAAAAGAATTGAAGGCAGTCATACAAAACAGCATCTCTAATCACAAACACTTGCTTAGCAAGATTTTCCAACAATGACAAGAAGCAGCGCTTAGCATAGAACCAAGTATCTGTTCCAAGCTTCTTTGAATATGGCTCCAAACTTTTAATAACTCGAGATATTCCAAAGTCATAGTTGCCTTTAGCACAGTACAAAGTCCTACAAATAAAGTTCTATATTATAATTTCAATAAATATTTTCATTTTATTAATATAGTAAAAGATATGGTACTACTATACAAAATAATTATTTCTTTAAAATAATATTTGACCACAAGAATGATCATTTTATTTATACCAATAAAATCAAAATCTATAATTCAATAAATACTTAAATGAATGAATTTATTTTTTTCTTTAGTAATTAGAATACATTCTAAAAGCTGATGATGATATCAATAACCATATAGTAACCATACAGTAAGTTTACAAATTTTATTGTCTTTTTCTTCTAAAATTACACCAAAATTTTTTGTTAATTACTGTTGGAAATAATACACTATTTACTTTATTACTTCTCATTTAATATCCAAACAACCACAAGCAATTATGATGATATTATATGTATAATAATGTTGTGATGCCAGATGTCAGATATTTCATGATTTCATTATCATTGTGATCCCTTAAGATGTAAATCTAACTATGTATTCATAACTGTCTTTATGTATGTGGTATTATAATTGTCTCATGTCTGTTTGTTCAAAATAAACAATGATAACTTTTTAACAAATTCTAATTTTAAATAACAAAATAAATGATGATGCAGCTGTTTTCCAATTCTGTATACAACACTTTGGTAATACTCTCTGCAGTTACATTTCTATTCATTATTTTATGGTAAACAGAGAAAAATCAAAATAAGTAATGACAAAATATATTCATGCAAGGAAAAATAAAAGAATTTTCCCAAAATCTTGGATAAATAGAATTATAAATATAGTTAAGAAAATGTATTACCCAATCACCAAATTCACAATACTCAAATGAAATATCTTTCTGTCTGGTTCTTCATAGGCCAGTTGTTCTTCCTCCTTCTCAATTTTTCTCATCAATTCTTCAGCCTTAAAAAAAGTAGTTTACATCATATCAAATTTAAGCTTATTTTTAAAGATAATGAAAATTAAACTGGATGTTAAAAGAAAGTTTTAAAAATTATAAAAATATTTTAGTTTTGATTACCTCTTCATTTTGTGAAGTCATGATATAAGAAACACAAAGATTAGCCAAAACAATGGCACTGACATTCAAAATCTGAAAATAAAAAAGAATAATCTACATTCAATGCATATATATATGGAAGACATAGGCAGATTTCATTTGTCTAAAAATATGAGGAAAAGAAAACTTCATTTACAGAAAATTAAATATGTATATGTATATGTAATCATAACTGCATAGTGGTTATTTTTTCCTGTAACATTCATCAAGTGAAAGGTTGGTTTTCCAAAGTAAAAATGCCAAAATTCTGAAGTAATCATTCAACAATGTAAAGTAATCACTTAACAATAATATGAGAAAAGATTCAATTTTTAAATCAAGAAACTACAAAAATAAGGGGAAACTAATGATGTTATAGTCTAAAAGTAAACACAAAGTTATTGTAAAATACATACAAACATTATTATCAAACTAATTGATGTGTATGAAACAAATATTTATAATAGAAAAAAAGTTGATGTCTTTGGTAAAAAGATACATTTCACTAAGCAAGAATTCTATACAATACAACAGATTAAAATACTTGTTCTTCTATCTTTGCTAAAATTTTGCTTCCATTCTTTTATAAAGTAATCCCAAAACTTAGTACAATCTTTCTGGGAAACAAAACAACGCAATATTCATAATCATTTTTAAAAATACACATATAGTAACAAATTATATTAAAATGGTCAGTAAAAATAATATATGCCAATTACAAATGCTCTAACAATTAAAAGACACAATTTTAATATACTCTGTAGTTGAAATAATGGAAATATTTCCCTGTTTCTCCAAAATTAAAAATGATTAAATAAACAAAATTAAAAGAATATGAGAATTTAAAAAATGCATCCACAGATTTAATCTGATACAAAAAAATATTTTAAAGCAACTTTCATATGAATTAAAAAAATTTCAGCCAAAAAAGCAATTTGCATAAATTAAAAAAATAAATATCTTACTTTGTCATAATTCTTTTTTACAATAGGTTCATAAAATCCAGTTGCTTCTTTAAATTTATTTTCTTGCATAAACAGCACGTGAGCAACATTCAGTTTCCATACATCATGATCATTGCAAAATTCCACTGACTTACGGAATACTTTCTCAACTTGTTGATAATTTTCCATATCCCAATATATTTTTGCTTGAGCCATTAAAACAGGGATATACCTAAAAACAATTCTTACATTTAGAACAAGAAAATTAAACTACTAGCACATAAAGAATAGTCAAATCACAATAAAATTTTACTCTGAAGCAGAAAATATATAAATTAAAAAAAATACCTAGAGGAAAAAAATAATCTCAATTGATAACCATAATGTTTGGCAATTAAGCTTGAAGTTCCACAGAATAACTAAATATCAAAATTTCCTAACACAAACTCTTTATTTTGTAAATTATTATAATATTCAAAATTCAATTATTTTAGAAAAACATCCTACTACAGTAAAACAAATGAATATTACCACTTTAACTGACAGTTATGAGATAATATGTAGCTGGCACCTTATCCACGATCCTCAATAAAAGTTATCTCATAGAAATTTTACTACTTATTTTGCATCCATTGTTAGATTTATCAATACAGCATTTAAAATTAAGAACAATATAATTTGATCGAAATCAACTAGCCTAAAGAATAGAAACTGGCAAAATGTGTCGGCAATCAGTGTTAAAATGAAATAACACATGACAAAACGCCATGTATCAAAAAGACCAATTACGAAAAATTACAAATGATCAATTTAACTATTTTTGCTTACTCAAAATACTTCAAATTTCAGAATGTAGAAGATTCTAACTTCAAAAAACATACTGCAATTTTGCAATGCACTTTAACAAAAGAGTTTATAGCACAAATAAACATAGTACTTGTAAAAAAGACTCATTCTGAGCAAAGGACAGAAAAAGTTAAGCGATATGAAAAAAAAAAAAAAAAAAAAAGAATGTTGGACATGAACTTTTAAATAAATATTTCTAAATAATATAAAAATATAACATCAATATTAATCAAATAAAATCAATCAGTAGTATTTTGCAGCTTTCTCAGAATGTTTAACTCAAATTTAATAATGCTATTTTTTATATTTTGCTTATCACTGTAAGTTAATAAATTTAATTAAAAAAGTATTTATTGAAACATGTATACAATCAAAAAATAAATATTTATATAAATTACTTCATTTTGTACATAGAGCATTTTTGAAAATCAATAAATGTACCTTTCTAAGGCCTCTTCACATTCATTGACAGCTTTTTTCACACCCTCCTCATCATGATTTTGCCGTGCTTCTTGTACTTGTTTAGTCAGTTTTCGTAGTGTTTCAATGTGTCGAGCAGCCATTTCATCAAATTTTTTGTAAGCTTCTTCTGGCGATGTTTGCTGTGTTATCAGGGCATCCAAGAAATCAAACAGGTACTAGGCCAGAAATGAAATACTTTTAAAATTAATGGGATTACGATGAAATATAAGAGCAGATTTTAAAACATGTATAAAAAAAGAAATGAAAACCTAGTCATTTTCAAATTTTTACCTTCAATTTTATAACTATTTACACATTAAGTGAAACAAAGTGATAAACTATTTCCATTATGGACATTAAAGAATATAAACATAATATTATAAAAGTTATAGAATTGTGTACTGTTTAAATCAATGTATAATAATACAGTCTGTGAAAATGCATAGAACTGATACTGATTTTTTCATGAACTGCCCGATGTCAGAGGGTTAAATAAACTTTAAATATATACTTTAATTTCCTACTAAAATTTGAAGCTATTATGATTGGTTCCATAGTTAAAAGTCCATATAATTAGATACATTGGTTTTCATAATTAATACAAGATAAACTATTAAACATTTTTGATACTAAAAAAAAAAGTACTTACTGGAGTTAAATATTTGTAAGTAAGATGAGCATTCTCTGCAAGTACATCAGCAGCTAGATCATAATACTGAAAAAAGAGAGAGAAAAAAAAGTTCTGTTTTCAGCTGCGAAAATTCTAAATTTTTAGAGCATTTAAAAATATTCTAAGGAAAATATCTTATCTTTTAAAGAACAAAAATAAAATTATATGCATACTCACATAGATTGATACTTAAAAATAAATACAAAATTTAAATAACTCTGATATTTATCAATAATTCAAATTCTGATATCCAAAACTTATAATGTTTTAAAATTCCAAATAGGACTGTCAATAACAAATTGTGTTTTTAACAGATAATTTATGAAAAATGAAATTTCTAGGAATAGAAAATAGAAGGAAAGATGATGTTGTTCTTATTTATAGGTTATTATTAAATAATCGATCATTAAATACATAAAACAGGATGTATTTCTATAGATTATAATTTTAATTGTCATTTATCAAAGCAAGCATCATTTAAAGAAAATATAAGCAAAATTCATTTCACTTAAATGTCATTTTCTCATTGAATTTAAGCCAGAGTGAAGTTTGTAATAATTATTGTCAGACTAATATATAGTTCATAGTTCTAATGACAAATGTGACATCAATGATTATAATAAGACAACAATTTGTTACAGAGAAAAGAAAAAAACCCACACTACTGATCTATGCCTGTCAGAAAAATAAATGTAATTTTCAACACAAATTATCAAAATAATAAAAACTTCCTTTATTTTTAAAAAAATGAATTCCTTGGCCTAAGATACTTTTAATATATTTGTAATTGTTTTAAATACATTTAAATTTATTATTTAAAACAACCTTATAAATTCCACCATACATTAACTTCATAAAAACACTACAAAGAAAGCCCTTTTTTTACAATGGATCATAATTCTCACAGAAATCATGCCTCAAAATATAGCAGTTATGAAATCTCTCACAATGTCTTTTATTTTCTTTAGATAGTTCTCACATTTTTTATTCATTCCAGATAAATAAGAATAATAATATATGTAGTAAAAAAAAACATTTTAAATTTTTTAAAAAATCAACGCATTCTTAATGGAGTGTTTACAATGAAAGAAATTTTTTTTTTAAATTTATATTGTTCAACTTGATTTATAAATGAAGCTTTTACGTCATAATAAAATATAAGTATATATTGAATTAAAACAGCAGCTAATAATAAATCAAACTAAATTTTAAGATGAATTAGTTTTTATAACAGTGTAAAAACTGTTATCACCAAAATTAATATATGTACCATTAATAATACATATGTTATTGTCCGAGATGTTCTATTTTAGATTATGCAACATTTGTGATCAAAAGTATTGAAAGGAGTCTCAATAAAGTTCATTTTGTTGAATGTCTGTGTTAACAGAATTTCCTTTTAGATATCATTAATTGTAACACTTTTTTCTTTCTACTTATTTTCACCATTTGTGGCTAGGTAAGTTTTTTATGCATATAATAAGAACACTAACATATTTTCACCTAAAAAGTATCATAAGAGAAAAAATTTAAGAATTTTTGCTGTGTCAAAACATATACCAAAATACAAACCTCATGTTTACAATACAGAAGTAACAAGTTGCCAAATGTTTCTGGGGGGAAAGGATTTTGCTGGATGAGAAACTGCAATTTTTCAAAACCTTCTGTTGGATGAGTATCCATGTTCATAAGAGCTTGGTTATGGAGGGTGACAGGGTCCAGCTCTTCCTCTCCACGAGGTGGCATATCAGTCAGGGCTTCCCTAGCTGCATCATCTGCAAATTACAATAGATATATTTAAATTGAATTGCAGCTATAATTAAAAAATGAAACAGAAATTTTACTTATCAGACTATGTATATTTCATTATTCAGATTATGTATATGTTATACTTAAATCAATTATTTGATAAAATCTATATAAATATATATAAAAACGCTAACGTACATGGCACAGAAATCGAGTTTATTATTAATTGTCAAAAAGGCAATAGTCAAATATAAACAAAATATCATACAAATTTGAGATTGCTTCATTCATTGAATATTTTTACAGCTGTATAGAATCAAATGCTTTGCTTAACTAATTAATGGAGCTGCAAAATAGTATTAGAAGTGTTCCAAGGATAGTTCGCCATATCACCAAAGGAAACATTCAGTCAGAGAAAAGAAGATATAAAAGAATTAAAAAATTAGGCTTCATATAAAAATTTCAATCAAGTGTAAAAACAGACTTAACCATTGCTAGATAAGTTATCATAGTAAGACTTAAGATTAATGTACAGTTTCTCGCTAAGCACATCAAAATCACGGCAATCATCCAAAAATCCTCTAAAATTCTGCAATCCTGGATGTATAACAGAAATACTAACAAACAATTTATAAAATTGCAATAAAAAAATTATCACAATTATATATTTGGTGAGAAATCGCTCCAAAATTTTCCAATTTTGGCACTTATATATTAATTTTAGGTCTAGCCATAACCATTATGACTTGCCTACAGAAATTGATACTCATAATCTCCCAAAACAATTATAAAAATGCTTTTTGTATTACCTTAAAACTAAAAAAAATTACCTTTTTAATGATATGAACTTCATATCAATAAAAATTTTCATTTAACTGTAATAATATTTTTAATTCAATTTGATACACTATTTGAAACAATATTTTTAAATGCTATGATGGAATTCAAACTTCCCATCGAAACATTCAAGTACATGCTTTTGCCAATCATTCATTTTGTAGTATGATTTTCACTTCTGCATTTATTTCATAATATTAGACACTTTATAATTTGCAGTAAACTGTCTTAATTGTATTTATGTATTTTAGTCTTATCAAATTATAAGCAAAATGTTTTTTTTTAAGAAATCCATCTCATATTAATAATTAACAGCCTAAAAACCCACTAATCTTGGTGAATAAATTGGTCGCCAAAGGCGGCTGGTTTAATAAAAAAAAAGCTCTAAATAACAATTTAAAATTACATAAGAACTATGTCAATTATTTTCAACACAAGTGCTTAAAAGAAACTAGAAGGAAACAGGAAATGGTTTTTCTATGTAGAAGAAGGGTTTAAAATTTAATAATAGCATATTCATATTGTAACAATAGAATTTTTTTGGTTTAAAGTATCAAAATGCATCCATTCTTTAATAGCAGCATCTCTCAATTAAATAATATTCATATGAATAATTTTAAGTTTTATATAAGAAAATGAAATCATTCTTTTCCTAAAATTTGATTTTTGAAAGAGTAGTGTGGTGGTAACATTATAAGCCAGTTAACAACTTCCGGAGAAGAGTGTACACTTTTGTATAGTGGCTTTGTTACTCGGCTATGAACCCTAACGTTGCGAGTTCGAACCTCAACTTGCACAATGGTGACCCTGGTTCTGAACAACCGCATCCTTCATTCAGCTGTCGTGGCTCCATCTACCGGCAGCCACTACTCACAAACGCTCGCCGTCGCCCCCCCCCCCCCCATAACACGGCGCGATATCAACGTTCGTCGCACGCCATAACGCCTGGCGCGATAATCACGTTCGTCGCTTGCCATAACTGGCGCGATAAACTCTACCGACTCACTGGTTTGGGACTGTTGTGGTGGTAACATTATAAGCCAGTTAACAACTTCCGGAGAAGAGTGTACACTTTTGTCTAGTGGCTTTGTTACTCGGCTATGAACCCTAACGTTGCGAGTTCGAATCTCAAACTTGCACAGTAGGAAAAAAGGTGATTACTGGTGGTAATAAAAGCTTAAGATGATCAGCATATAAGTTCTCTAAGTAGCTTAAAATATTTCCATTGATTTAAATTTAGATTGAATTAGATTTTTGATTTGAATCTTTCTTTAACTGTCTCTCTCTTAATAATGTCCTATATTCTAGAATAAGTACATAATTATTTTATTTTATCATAAATTTTTTAATGGTTATATTATATAGTTTCATATAGTTTCAATAAAATTAACCAGTCTACAAAATTAAATGATAGCCAATATATGAAAATTAGAGGGTCTGTTTCTTAATAAAGTAAGCACATCCCACATTTTAAAATGTAGCAGAATTGTGTTTTTAAATGATATTCAAAAGATGATATTAAATGATACAAATGGATAACTAGACAAAACAATAACTTACAGTTTTTCAGCTGATATTCAATAGCAGCTTTCAAATTAAATGCCTCAATCAGAGCTGTTTCATGAAGTGTAATAGTATTCCCAACACTTCGAACTTCAATACCCTCAGTATTCATCCCCACACTTAATTCTAAGGGAAAAAACAAAATAAAACAATTTATTATATATTAGCAAAATAAGAGACAAAGCAGATTTATTCACACATCAATAATAATTTAATATATCTTAAATTGTTCATAAATATTCGATAGATTTTGTAATTTGAATACTTATAAAAAAGTTATAAAAATCTAAAATCAATCATTTTAACTAAAAATTTTCCAATATCCAATTATTACTATTTTTAGAATCAGTAACTAAAAAATTTTTCAAACCTAAAATAATCTGCATTTTGTGCAATTTCAGTTCCTTAATAGAAATAAAAGAGAAATTACATACAATTCTTGTTTGTAAATGCTATTTTATTATAATGTTTAATATGCTATTTTAATTTTAATCAATTAAATATAGATTTATAGTTTTCTATGAATATTAAAAATCTAAAAACTTTTTTTTTAGTTTTTATATTCATATTGATATTTTACCATAAAAATATTAGATATTTTAGTAAAAGTAATTAGAACATTAAAACAAAATAAAAATATTAAATTATTATTTGAAATACTGAATATATTTTTCCAAAATTGTATATAAAGAATATTTAGGATTATTCTTTAACAAATTTATATTCCCTGCCACAATAAATATTTATTATTTTATTATTAATATTACCAATTAAAACTGAAAAAAAAAAACATTTAAATTACGGAAAGTAGAATAAAAAAAATAATATTTTACCTGGATGTTCTCGTATTCCTCGCTCAATGATTTCAGCTATATGTTTTAAAGCAAGAGCATACTGCTTCATGCGATAATAACATAATGCTATATTATATGACAAATCTAAATGGAAAAAAAGGTAGAAAGTAATAAGAATATACAACAAAATTTTATTTTCCACAAGAAAAGAATCTAATTACAATTTTATTTTGCTATACCTGAATGACATAAATAAACTGAAATTCTAAAATTAAACATGATTAAACATTGAATAAATGAATAGAAGATAAATGTAAAATTTGAGAATCAGGTGTCTAGACTACAAAGAAATCAGAAGCACAGTTTCATTTAAATGAAATGAATATGTTGTTGCTAATCTCCATGGCCTGACTTAGTCAGACCAAATCCAAAAATGCGTTGACAAGAAGAAAGTCATAAACGAGGAAAGGAGAAGAATAAATTTCTCCCCAATGAAGTCCTAAACAGTCCAGAATATGTTCAGCAGAGGCCTGATGTTGGCAGCATTTCGGGCAAAGAGGGTAAAATTTTTCACCCTGAGAAAAGAAAAGACATTTAAGGTGGTCACTGGCAAGGCACAACAGGTAAGTGTTGGTTTTTCTATCACAAGGAAGAATTAAGGACTGGTCCGGCTTATTGGCTCTATACCAATCATGAGTAGGGGGAACCATCTCATTCTTCTTATTTAGGAATTTCGCCTGAGAGAATAGTTCTAAGTACTCAGCAGAAGATGAAGTCGCTAGGCTGCTTCCTTTCTTTGCAAGCCTGTCTGCAATTTCGTTACCAAGTAGATCCACATGAGATGGGATGCACTGGAAATGAATATCATGTTGGAGTAAAATCAGCTTCAACTTCTGAAGAATAGACAAACTTGCTTTATCTCCAATAGGTCCAATTGTTAAGGTGTTCCATTGAGCTGGGGCTATCAGTAAGAATCCAAAGGTTCTTATAATTATTTTCATGTAAAATGGTCTTAAGTCCCTCGTCGATTGCTAGAAGTTCGCTTCTAAAAACGGAACAGTAGTCTGGATTCCGTTGGCATAGAGAAAAACTAGACTGAGGAGTTACAATATAGATGCCACTACCTACAAAATTGTCAATTTTGCTGCCATCAGTATACAATTTTATGTCACATTTAGGGATTTTATTAATGACTTCCAAGGCCAATTGTCTAAGGTATTTTGATGCATTTTCCTTTATATTAATGGGAACAGGAAGGTTGAAATGAAAGTGAACCCTGGTAAGTTCATCAGTAGTTTTCATACAGGAGTGAAGAGAATGTGGCTCTACATTTTTAGGAATTATATTCTATATAAATGAATATGTAAGGTTGGTTACAAAAGAATAAAAACATTTTATTGACCATATTAGAATATGGCATGCTTGAAAGAGAGATAAAAAAACTTTAAATAGCAAAAAAAAAAAAATTGTTTGCAGTTTTGGCCATTTTTATTGTAATTACTGCATATTATAATACTAAATCAAATTTTTTAAAAAAATAGATCATAAAAAAACTTTGAGTAATACTTGCATTTAATAAATGTAACATTTGAATGCTTTATCTATCGCAAATATAAACATGCTCTATTATTTACAGCAAGAAATGTCTAAAAAATTATTTAATATTTAGTTGAACAGTTGTAGTTTAATATTTAGTTATGATTTAAAACTGAACAAAGAGAAAACAAAGGCATTTAAAAATGATACTAATATTATTTTTATTGCAATATTAATTCTTTTGAAAGTTTCTTACAGTTTAACGTAATCACAATATTATAAATAATAAAAATTATTTTCCATCCTTATAGACAGGTATGTATTTTTGCAAAAGAAAAATGAATGAAATTTAAAAATTTCTGTTAATAACCTTCATTATTTATTTTGAATTCTTATCATTCATAATCTATGATATTATTTCAATAATATCCATTTATTACTTGCATTTTTGTCACTAATTATGACATTATATACAACTTTACAATAATGTAACAACAATTAATATATAATAATAATATTACCATATATTTATATTGATATTTTTAGAAGAAAAAGGTTTATGGCAAAAATCCCTCCTTTTTGCATTTTGACTTAAATCTTAATAAATCACAGAAAATTAAATTTATTTTGATTACTTCTTTCCATTTCAATGCTGTCTTGAATTTCTAAAGCTTTGGATTTTATTTTTGCTCTCTTGCCTATATTAAAAAATATCCACAGTACAGGCATGTAAATGGATTTAGAAATATTTTTCTCAAATAATACAAATGCGATATCTATTTAGATGCAAACTTCAAAATTTCCATGTTTAATTTTTAGACATTTGTTGGCTTTTCATACCTGGCACATAACCTTCAACTTGCATTGCAGTCATAAACTTCTTACAAGCTTCTTCATATCTGCCTTCCTGAAAACATGATGGAAATTGTATAATTGCACATTATTACATTATCATTCTTATAAATGCTAATTAATATTAATTATAACAATTTTATTTTGTTATATTTCTTATATCTAATAATATCAAATTAAATGCATTATTATTTAATCAACATAAAAAGAAAAAACACTAAAACAATTATATATACATTATGAATACAATATTTAAAACAAAATGAATATACCTTAAACAATAAACATCCTAAATTAACTTCTGTATCAGGATCTCCTGGAGGACTTTGATCCACCAGACCCTAAAGATTAAAGAGAAATACTTGAAAATATTTATTTATAAATATATACTTTCAAATATTTCATTATATTTATTGCTTTGAAAAATCGAAAGAATCTACATACTTTTGCAGCTGCTAAATCCTCTTCTCCATATTTGATAGCTGCTTGAAGTTTAACTATCTAAAAAAATTAATAAACTAATATAAGAAAGTAACTCATATAAGGTATATGAAAATGAAACGTTTACACATTCCATAAGACTTTAATTATATGCTCAAAGCAAAATATATTAAAAATGAAAATATTTACCGAAAGCGTAAAAAAAATAAATTAGAATGATGAAGGAATTCACAACTTTTATCAAAAAAATAATAAAAAAGTTAAAAATATATCAAACCAAACTAGCCTCAAATGCAAATAAGTATAAAATTGCATTATGAGCAATGTTTTTTCTTTTATTAACATTTAAAATAATTTTAAGAGAAATTTGCAAATATATTCATTTGGAATAAAAGTCAAATCCAAGTTCAAACCATACAACCAATAGTAAATAAAAATTTTGCAAGCAAAAATGCTTAATTTTGAAGTTTATCTGAGTCGAATAACTTGTTCTACTATAAGGCTAAAAATATAAGATTAAGATTAATTAAGACTATAACTGCTATTTATAAACAATGCTTGCAATTAAGAAGAAATATTTTTGCAATGTAAAAAAAAAAAAACTGACTTCATTTGATATGCTGCAAGAAATATAATTCAACCTATAATAGTTCATAAAAATCATTTAAACAAATCTAAATAACATAGTCCATAAAACTGCTTCAAATAATTCAGACTGCCAAATTAAAACTAAAAACAAAAAAGCTAATAAATATAAATCTTATGTCTTTGTCACAAAATTAGCTATTACTATTAAGGATTTTTTTTGTTTTGCAATATAAGAAATTTATAAATGAAAAATACTATGAATTTGTTTTATTTTTTAGTTCAGGCTGAATTATAGTTTTATTTTCATTCATACTACAAAGGGCAGCAGAATAACATTTACTGGAAGAAATAAGAAAAATAAATATTATGATGCATGCTAATTACAGTCACTTATCATGCTTGTAATTGATGAAAGAATCATGGTATGGAATCATTAAAAACATAAAAAAAACAACAAAGAAACTATAACATTAAGCCAATTTAGGATTATGAGAGAAATATATAAGTAAACTAAAATATTTAAAAAAATTTTACGGATAATGTTTATTCTTTATTTTATGAAACCAAGAGAATCCTTGTAAGAATTTAATGTGTTGAAATAAAAACTCCATTTTTTTGAATCCAGGTTATTTTATAGAAATGCTTCTATACATTATCCAGCAAGTCATTTAATACTTTTTCTCATAACTTAAATATTCAATTATCATTTATGTTTTAATAAATTTTATAGAAAAATGATAAGAAAATACTTTAAGAAAAAGATTACACATAATTCTTTATAAATGGACAAAAAGTTTCATAGAAGACAATTATAATGACTTAATAAATAATTTATAATAAATATATAGTTTTTGAAAAATTGATTTATCTTACTTAGATTATTGATTTTAAAAATCCAAATGCTGTAGCTTTATGCTTTGGCAGGGAAAAAATTGATGCCAATTTTGCAGCTTTTTGTAAAAGCCAGTTTAATCAATTAAATGATTAAAATGGAATTCAAAAATCTTTTCAATTTTTTTTAATTTTATTTATTTAACTTATTTCTACCAAAACACAGAATTATAGAATACGTTACGATTAAATAGATATACATAAGTAATGTGTCAAGAAATACAACTTATTAAGAAATGAAACCATACCTTTGTTTGATATTCAGGATTTTCAATTTGACAAGTAACTTTCATAGCTTCTTGATAGAAGCAAGCCTGATATAATGATTGGGCATAATACAGTTTATAATCATCAACTTCTGGGCAAACTACTGTTAAATGTTCATAGCAATTAGCTGCATTTACAAAATCTTGTGTAAAGTAATAGCAGTATCCAAGAAGTGACAGAGCAGCTCTAGACTGGAGGAGGGATAAACAAATAAAAAAAGAACATTATTTTCCTGATATATTGGTATACTAAAATTCAATATAGTGATTCAGATTTATGAAAATTATTAATTAAATTATGCATAAAGATTATGAATTATACATTTGATATACAATTTATTCTCTATATATTTCTTTGTCTAATATAGTTAATTTGTTATTTAGAGTATACACAACTTTGGTGTATTGATATACCCAGAATGAAGATATCATACCTCATTAACAGAAAAATAGCTTTGGAAAATTCTTAAGAATGGCAAATTCACGTACAAGTTAATACATATTTTGTATCAATGTTATACAATAATACACAATAATGAAATTATTTCAGAAAATAATATGTGTGAACTTTTATCAATTTGATATATAGAAGGCAAACACTAATCAAAAATTTATTAGCACCCATAAGATATTTGGATTCTTTCATACACTATAATAAGCTTACCTTATCAATACAATAATATTACTAATTGATAGTTAATAAAAACTTCATTTTAATATTAATCTGCATATCATTATTCTGTATTTTGCATACTTTATCAATGTAATTAAAATCTAATATTTCAATAACATTTTTGCCTAATGCACCATGTTTCTTCTGAAAGATGGCGTCATCCTTCTTACATCATTTCCCCCTCCAGAGTAAGATTGTATACTTCTGGCTTATAAGTTGTATTTTTAATCTATCATATTAAGCTGAAATTGTGAATAACATTTAGTATTTAATAGAAAATGATGAAATTCTTATGTAACAATGATCAAAATATGTGGCTTGCAAAAGGTATTTTGACATTGTCAGGAAATATGATTTACTATTAATTTTAAAATATAACCTTAAACTAATATTGTATTGAAGAAGTAAATATTTCACTATAGAAAATTAAAAGACATCATATTTACAGGAAAAGTGGATATTAAATTAGAAATCAATAATTATTATATGTTATAAATACCTCTTCCAGAGATTAACCACAATTTGTTTTTTTTTATCATATAAACATAGATGGCATTTTAAACAATTGAAGCAAAATCAATGAAAACAAATGAAATTTTACTCAAACTTACTGCTAATTGATATACTCTGTATGGATAAATAACATATCAAACAATGTATATAATATCCAAAAAGTAAATTTTTTTCTTCTTACATTTGTATTTGCTTGAAACTGCCTATTTAACACAGCTATAGCCTCTTTGAATAAGCCTTCTTTAATCTAAAACAGAAATAAAAAATAAAGTCAAATAATTTAGAAAATATTAAAGCATTAATATTAATAAAACAAATTAAATTAATATAAAAATTAATCATATATATATATATATATACAACATGATTTGAAGAAGCAGTTGAGTTCCTTTAAAACATTTTTATTCTTTAAATTTCATGGATATAGTCCAATTTTTAACTTTTATCCAGATTTCCTCGCACAAGCCCTGGTAAGAGTAGAGCGATGAACTGAGTAGCAGTAAGCAGAAAGAATATAAAAGCAAGAATGAGAAAGAAATTCAATCTTATATAGTTTTTTAAAAAATTTGCAGACGTTCGCATTTTGATTCAATGCAAAAATTAGCATCCCATGGAGCTCATAAGTACAGAATTTGAATAATTAAGAAATTATTTTAAGGGTATAGCTAATTTGCGATTATTACACACATACACATAAAATATATATAAAAGACAAGATTTAAAAACTTCCAACTAAAAGTAAAAAGAATCATGTTACACATGCTTTCCAATCTATATATGTGATAATTTAAATATATTTGGATTCTAAAAATAATTATCATTGAATCATTCGAATTAGTGCTCACTTCCAAATTTTGTGGTCTCTTAAATTCCTCCTCAAAACCAAATTTTTTCAGCAAAATACCCTTCTAGAGATTTATAAGCTCTAAAAGTTTTCTTTCTCTCTCTTTTTTTTCTTCTTATTTTTACCTTTGCCTGATATATTCATCTTCCTTCTTATATGGTTCCAACATAAAAATCTTGATAAAAATTTAACTCTTTATTTCTAGCTTTTTTAATAGAAGATATTTGATAAAAACTCAAAACTAAATGCTATATCAGAGTTGATTACTATTCTTTGAGGTTTTACACTTGAGCACACTTATATCATATTCGTTCTTAGCAAAAATTTAATCATAAATTTTTATTATTTTTGATTTTATTTAATTCACTCTTATTCTCCATGACAGTTTGAAGTATGAAAATGTTACACTCAGAGTTCTGAGAATAGAGGGAAATAGTGATTTTATTTCCAGAAATATGCAAAAAAATGTTTTTTTTTTACATGTATATGACACATAATTTTTGCACAGAAATTGTTTAATATTTTGATTAATTTTACAATCAATTCCTCAAAAATATCAATGGTTTAATTAGAATTTTAAATAAATGCTTAATATTGCAATCAGCCCAACAATCATATCATCCTTCCCTTACTAAAGACAGAAACAAAAGATCCAGATTTAGTACATTATTCAATTGGTATATTAATACAATCAATAATTTACAAAACAAGAAGAGATTTTTGCTTTATTTAAAACTTAAATTAAGAGTACATGATAGATTTGTTTAAGGGAAAAAATTAAAAACACTAAATGAAATGAATCAAAAATATTTAACTCTTTATTTAAATGTTTTTGAACAAGGTTTTTAAATCATTCTTCCTTATGCCACAAATATCTGAAAAAACAATTTACAGAGCAATTTTTATAATTTTTTAGTTTTAATAAAAGCGATCAGAAATATCGTTCTTGAAAATTCACCTTGACTGTAAATTATTTCACTTATTTGCAAATGCAACTTTTAAAAAAATAAAATTTCTTAATAGAATTTACCATGGTATAAATAGCTTTAGTATGTTCCCCATCGTTTATGTGAGCCATTCTTAGATATGAATAAAATATTGACACAGAGTTAAAATGAAATTTAACAGAAGCGAAAATCTAACACTTCAATCACATATGAAATTTAAAAAAAAAAAAAAAAAAAAACCCAAAACTATTTACAGAATGTAAGACGCCATTTGTAAACAAATGTAAGCAGACACAGTTAAATGAAAATCATCGGCAAATTATAAATTTTTAAATTTCTTATAAAGATAACTTTAAAAAATTTTATGACATTTTGAATAAATAAAATCTACATAAATTTAGAGTAAATACTAAAAAAAATCCGAATAAATATGCATTAAATGGACTAAATTCATGCTAGAGCCATTCATTAAAATGACGTTTTTTCAAAAAAAATTCACATTATCTATCACAATATAATCGAATTTTTTAAAATATTAGAATTTTATTTTCCTTTATATTTATATTGTATACTTATTTTAATGATTTTATCTCCTTTTTCTCTTTGCTTAGCATTGCTTCATGAACCGAAATGAATTCAAGTTTATTGAAAAAAATTTTTTAAATTTTATTAATAATCATGAGCAAATCTCAGAAATTCTTAGGAGATTGCATTTTGTTTCATATTAACTTGAAGGAAACTTTTTTTAAACTCAAAATGCAGGAGTTTTTATGCTCATTTCACTCCTTTCAAGCTTAGCGATGGAGATAAGTTTGAAAGATAATTGTAAATAAAAAACCAATCCCTCAATCTCCACTTGTTGGATCTCGTGTGTTGAATATTTTTTTAAAAAGTTAATTTGTTAAAACAGCAAGGTTTTCTTTTCTTTTGTCCTAAATCATCGCTTATTTTTTCTTAATTTCTAATAGATACAAATTCGATGAACACTGAAAGAACTATTAATTCTTTTAAGAAAATATCAAGAAATTCCGAAAAAAAATTTAAGAATAATTCTTTCACATGAAGAGACAATTTTAATTCATCTTCAGGATCACTGACATAGGAGGATAAATAATAATCTCAAATAATAATAAATAATTAATCTGTAATTAACTGAACTAACAAATTTTTTCCAATAATACTGAATTTTAATGCTATACAGCATTACAGAATTTCTATTAATTCAATATCATGCCGCTCAGTAGTTAAATTAAAGAAACACAAGCAATTTTCTTTACTGGAAAATTAAATAAATAAATAACATTGAATTCTTAATTATTTTTAAATTTATAAATATTCTGCCATTTCCTTTAGTAGTATCAAAACAAGGAAATTATTAATAATTTTTAAAAAAAAAAATCGTTTGCAGCTATAAATTATAGCTTCTTTTCTTTTCAATAGCATTTGTTTATTATGGAAAAACTAGAATGGCGGGAAGCGTTTCAAAGACAGCCTGCACATTATTTATTTCTTGATCTAACAACTCCTATGACGATACATAATTTGAATACTATATGTCAAGTATTGAAAGATTTAACAGCTTTGTCCGTATCTCTAAAAGGAACCCAGCGTTTTTCTGCCTTAGGCATTTATGTCTTGTCAGGTAGAACGAAATGTATATTTCCGATGCAGTCTATAAAAAATAATTATACGAAATTACAATTTTCTATAGAATGCATGCAAAACACAACCACTCTTTTCACTGGAAAAGAAACATTTGAAATTGATCATCTTTCTAAAAGTTTACAAGACGTAATTCAGCAATATGAATCTTATTATCAGGTAAGTTAATAAAATCATACAAACTTTAATCTGCTTTATTGAAAAAAGTCATTGAAAATTTCATAAGTGTCAATAGTGCGCTGCGAGTAAGATATAGATAAAATGAATAATTTTTGCAATATGCTTACACATAAATTTTATGTGCTCACTAATTTTTATAATTATCTATATTTTAATGAACAGAAATTGGAAAGAAGAAAAATTTTATGTATCTGAGAATGAAGAATTTAAGTTAGGGTGATATAGATTATAACAGAATTTTCTGTGGAAAATCATGCAGACTTTTCGAAATACTTTAAAGATAAAACATTATTATCGAAACATTCTAACTGTATATTACAAAGTTTTTTATAACTTTAAAAGAAATTAAATATAAGCCTGGAAAAACTCATAAACGTCTTATCTTTTGTAAAAAAAATATTTGTTACATTTGTATCCTAATGTTAAATTAATTTCTTTTTTAAATTAAGAGATTAATTAAGTTATAGTGCTGTTAATGATTTAAATAAATATGAATTTCATTAGATGTTCATGCAATTCATGCTAATGTTATGATGTTCCATAAATGAATCATCATCTAAGCTTATTAATATAAAATGTCCGTCTATATAATCACGATGCCCTCATTATATTATCTGGCATTCGGAATTCTGAAAAGAATTCCGAATTCGTGGGGAATTCGTGATAATAAGGAAAGGAACATGATTGACAGATGGAAAATAATTCTATGATTGAGAGACTCGTGTTTTGTGCTTAAATTATTTTTTTCATAATTTTTTCCCCCATTCTATTTAGTAGCAATGAAACAGTTTGAGGTTTTTGAGATAAATTATAGACTTAAAAATGCACACAATTATATGTAATCAAAACCTAATCTCTATTTGATGAATTTCAAATTAATTAATGTCAATTACATTTAATTACGTAAAATCTGTAAAGCAAAATCTTAATATCAATCTTATTTGAAAATTAAATTTCACAACTACAATATAATAATTAAGTTAAATAAAACTGAGTTAAAAATTTTTCCTGCATCTAAATCTTTTTCTTGTGAAAGCAATTGTATCAAAATTTGTATTTTTGAGTTAATTTTCGATTTCTTCTTTCATATTAAATCATTTGAAAAATTTTATTGCTTTTAGAGTGCTGTTCCAGATAAAGAAGAATGGCCACAGTTGCAAATGGCATTTTTCTCAGCTCAACCGGCTCAGAAGTTTATAAAATGCCTTGAAGAATCTTTAACCACTGTTGAATTAGCTTACATTCAGCAAATAAATGTAATGAATTTTTTTAAAACCTGAACAAAAATTATTTTTCTCATTTTATCATTTGCTACATATATATATATTACAATATTGCCTTTCTTCTTTTCTTTTGATATGAATACTTGTTACATGATGTGGATGAAGGTGGTGATGTTGCGAGGAAGGCTTTTGACATCGTCTTTTAACAGCAGCGAATCGAAGTCCGAATCTGAGCAGCACAGCTCTCAAGGAATCTTCGATGAAGAAAAGGAAAATATCATTAGGAGTCTTATGCGTGTCACAGAGGTGAATATGCTTACATTTTTGTAAAATTGTAAATAAAATTAAAGATGTTTCTTACACAATTTAACAAAATTTAAGGTAGGTGGCTACATTAAAAAGTTAATCTTTTGCAAAATTATGTTTTTTTTTTTTTTTAAATTTAATATTCTTAATGTTTGAACATTTTTTTTTTTAAATCGTTGGAATTATGTTTCTAAGTTTACTTTTTGGGAAGTTACATTGATTTTTATGTTTGCATTGACATATGTTTTAATGCTATTTTACATCTTTAGATGAGATTTTCTCAAATTCGAATCTTTGATAGAATTTTTTTACGAAACTTATGAATTAAAATTTAATGAATATTTTTTTTTGTTTAAATTTGGTATAATAATTTTTCTTCAACATATTCTACAGTTCCTGAACAACAGAATAAGTATTCTAATCATTTAGACAATATTTTATAGTTGTTTCAATGCTTCGCAATGCGAAATAAAATGAAAACTTTATGTTATTTATCATTTGAACCCCAATATTTAAAGAATGAATAGAAATACAGATTTTTTTTTTAATTTAGATATTAAATAATATATTTTTTAAGCTATCTGCAAAGTTTTTAGCATATCATTAAATAAATTTCTAAATTAAAAGATTTTTGCTTTTTACTTCTTTATAATTAAAAATGGACATTTTTTTCCACTGAAAAAAACACTTTTATTATTTAAATGATATATTTTTGTTTCATAGGTATTTATTCAATCTTTTTTATGTAAATATTAATATAACTATTTTCGATCGTTTTTCAAAAAATTTATCCCTAATATAGTCACATAATTTAAATTAATAAATACATATTTCCATATCTTTAATATGTTAACTAAAGTTAAAGTGAAATGAAAGTGGATTCCTTCACATACCATGGCATTTTATAAAGAAAAGTATTTTATAGTTTTGAAAGGTTTTGACTGTCTACTTTTTTTAAACTTTAGTTCTTTTAATTTTTTTTATGTACGAGGTATACAGAAAGAAAACGTCAAAAAAAAAAAAAATACAATTCCAATATTTTGATGAGCCTTTAAGTATCAGACTTCAGTTCGAAAAACAGATTTTTATAATTATATTTTTATGTCATTCTGGCTGTCTGCGAACTCGACGCTCTTAGCTAGATGGATGGAATTTGGCATGTTATTTAGACTAAGTTTGTAGGTTTATTTCAAATTTTGAACGTTATCCACTTAGTGAAAGTTTGTCTGTCTGTCCGAATGTAAGCGAACATAATATCTACTAAACATAAAGAGTTACATAAAATTTGATTAACAGGGTTAGCATTCTAAAATGTACATTCTTATCAAATTTTGATCCCAGTTTGTTGGAAGATTGGCCATTTGTCTGTTTGTGCTTTATAAGTAAAGTAAAGAGATAAAGCAAAAGCGCAAAGAATTAGATAAATGAAATCTGGCATGTGATCTTATAATTAAAATTGAAGTTCTGTGTTAAATTTTGGGAAACGAAAAGCATCCAAAATATATATTTGGTTTACTTTACCATTCTAAGAACATAAAACAGCCACTTTCAGTGGGACTTTGAAAATAAAAATCTGAGCATTTTAGGCTTTGATGACATTGCTTAAAGTCCAACATTTTATGTAAGAGCAGGGAAAGGTAATAATAAGTTTGTTAGGGTAGACGATTTGAAATAGATTTTCCTGATACTTAAGTTTTTAATTTCACTATGATGTCACAAAATTCGATTTAATGAGGAATGTTCATGCGCAAAATTTATAGAGATGTAACTCTATTAAAATAATACAAATTTAATGTCTGTCAGAATTGATGTTTACAAATACTTTGTTCAAAGTATTATAATCATTGAGCTGTGTCTAAGAAATTTATTAAAATTAAACGCAACTAATATTCCCAGTCTTCAAATGCTGCTATAGTAGGAGTGATATGGGTATTTTTATTGGAAAAATGTAACAACTCACTTTTTAGGGTAGGTTAATATATGCCATTGTGCTTTTTCTGATTCATTGTTTTCTGTTTCAACAACAACTTTTCAAAATCAAATTCGCTTTACTTTCCCTAAAATTTAAAATCTAACTAAAATTATAAGGATGATATTATAAAATTCAAATAGCATGCTACTATGTTAATTCTGAAAAATAACAATTTCAAAGTTAAAATAACCCATGTTAAGTGAAATTTTCATTTCTAATACTTCTATGGCAGTAAAAATGTTTTTCAATGTGAAACATAATATTATTACAATTCTGTAAGACTATTTTTTTTGTCGTTACAATCAGGATTGGGAAGAGAGATTTATAGGAATTTTAAAGATTCCACAGATTTTTAACAGGTACAGGATAGTCACGATAATTTAGAGACTAAAAGATTATGGGAAATGCAAGAATTACGATCCTACTTTTCTTAGGAACTTTGATCTGGGCATTCTTCTGTGAATTTCCATATGGCATCATAATCTGTAGAAAGCTATATAAATCAGAGCTTCTCAAACATTTAATATGTTCCTGGAGTTTGTTAGTGGTGCTGGTAGTTGTAATTTGCTGAGAGCTGTTATTCTTAATTAAATAGTGATCAGCTGTCGCCTCGGTTAATTTTTATAGGCTATTAATTTTTACAGAATACATCTTAGTTGGATTTTTGTAAATTATGCTTCGTGTGTTTTCACGAATATTCATGGAATAAAGCGTCGTTTTCTATTATTCAGCTACTCAAGTACATGCATCGTACATCCACCAGACGATTTTTTACTTTCTGGTATACATAGTACAGAGCAAGTATAGAAATTGTCAAAAAATTCGAGTTCGAGATTTTAACGAATCTCCACGTTTTAGACTTTACTGAGTTCGAAAAGCACACCTTTGGAAAATGTCCTTCCGTCTGTCTGTCTGTGACAAAAATAATTCAAAAATGCTTTGATCAACATGGATGAAATTTGATATACTGTCTTCATACCGAATATGCAAATTTATATTAAATTTTAAACAAAATCCCCTCAGAGGAAGTCTGTCTGTCCGTTTGTTCGAATACAATGTAACACGATGTAAGCAAAACTAAAAGAGCTAGATAGATAAAAAATTCGATACACAAAATTAATATTTATAGTCTAGACACCTATAAAAAATTGAGCCAAATCTGACAAGGTATTGACCATTTGTTGGTTTTAGAAACATCTTAATGCGGCAAATCAAAGACGCAATGACTTAAATATCAAATTTGGTATATGGCAAGTGTAGTTTTGAGTCAAATTTTTGTTTCATTCGGTTGTAAAAAACGCGTTTAAAACACAAATTCGGTTTTTGGATACTATTAACAGCATGCCAGTGCTTAATCGCCAAATGACTGTCAAGGATGACACGATAGATACAATAAAAATTCTAAATTCACGCCAAAGTTTGACATTTCGTAGCTATTATACGCCAGTTCCATACAAGACATTCTCTGGGAAACACCTTTATTATAGTGAATGCGCGGAAGTTCTAGTGAGATCATTCCCGTTGGTTTTATATTATGAAAGTACATTTTTTTTTTTTTTTCTAGATTGAAGCCAACCCATATCAGTTGGAGAATATTTTCAAGTCATGGCTACACGATTATGGAACTGACTCTGATCATCTCCGCTTGACTGTGGGAAATCTGTGCTTGCGATGTGATGTCAAAGAATGCCTCTTAAACCCGGACTCGCTTCCGACCGCATCTCAGTTCGTTCTTTTTCCGAATTCGAACCTTCCACAGCCCACTGCCAGAGTGAATCCGACGTCCAAGCAGATATGCGTCTCTAAAGTGCCAGTATACACTCTGGAAACTGTCTGCGTGGTAAAGAGAGATGGTTTATGCGAGTCTTTGTTGTTTGGGCAATCATTTGTTGCATGTGAGTTGTAATATTTATCATTAGTATTTCAATGAAATGGTAACTGAAAATTTAAATGAGTGTTCATTCATTTCGTTTTTATATTTTTAGATTTATGCGTAAAGTTTATTTAACATTTGAATTTATAACTTGTTAATAAAATCTTACATAATCATCCTCTTTAATCCTCTAAGAACAATAGATTAATTTGACGTTAATTGACTGTCAATCTTGACTTTCTCAAGATGCTCTGCAGTAAAATTAATGTAAAAAATAACAATAACAATAAAACTATTTTATATCATTACGTATTATAAATTCTTAATAACAATAATAAAATAAAACCTAGTTATATACACATGCTTATTGTTTTTTTTTTATCCATTCTGCATTTACTAGTTGAAATAAACTGCTGCAATAATAAGCTTCATAATTTTTTTAGCTTATTTTAAGTATATTAATAAATCATTTTAGAGCCTCACAAAGGATAATTTGTGATAGATTTAGTAACTTCGAAGCGGGATCCGATGATGGGGATGACAATTGGGAAACATATTCCATTTCCAAGCCTCCGCACCACCTCAGAGATAAAATGTTTGACTCACAACTTCAGATTTAATATGCGTTAGGAAGAGCTTTTGGTTGAAAGTGGTTTCGAACCTGTAACTCTCAGGTTCAGGGGTCGAAACCTTATCATTAATTTATTGTGGCCCGTTTATTAAGAACTTTCTTTATTGATGAATTATTTGCTCTCAATTTTATAAAAATTTCATACTGATATACCAGTAAAGCTATTACTTCATTTAAATTTATAGACAAATTGGGGAAATTATTAGTTTGATTTAGCTTATATTCATAAGAAAGCCTTTTTTACTGAATAACTAAAACTGCATAATAACTTTGAAAATTCAGTCGGTAGAATTATTTCGATAATATTTTTCTTTTTTGTTTTAAATTTATATATGAACATAATTTAAGCAATCAAGTGCCTTAATAATTGTGCTCTTTCTAAGTATTCCCTTGAAGTTTACTTTGTACATTTATAATAAACTAGCGAACTTTGGCGTGCAGCTTGTTCTCCAGAAGTATTGTTTGTGTTTCACTTATCTCTTGTGTATAATTCAATGTCCATAATTCTCAAAAGTATGTTACAAAAAGTATATTCAAAAGACAAAGTATTTTTAAAGATCGAATTGTTAATAGATATTAGTGTCGCATTATTTTAATAGCCTTATATTTGATAGATAATAAACTTATTTAGCTAAACAATAGCATTTATAATTTTCAACAAAAAAAATTACACAATTTAATATTTGATGAATTAATTACTACAATGATCACTATAATACGTTTAATTAACATAATGAAATATATATTGCTGAAAGTTAAGCAAAATAAATAAATAAAGAAAATTGTTTAAATTTGATATAGAAAGTTTTTGAAACAATTTCCATGGTATCTTTTCACAACATAATGAAGTTCAGATGTATCTTCATAATTATATATAGATACAGATTTCAAGTTGGCCATTTTATTCTGAGGATCTTATTATTTTCCTTTCAGTGGCAACACGTTGTTGGAAAATTGACTGGGACGAGCTAGAGCGTAATGAACAACACTTCGCAGCTATTGTTCAGTATCTTAAGAAACACAATTTGATACTATTGGCAAGGAGACTGTCTTCACCGGCTACTACGACAGAAAAATCATTGCCCGTGGGATATTTTGCCTTTTTTCCTGCAAGAAATTCGTTGCTTATAAAATCAGTGGCAAGTAAAGAACTCTTGATGCCTTTTAGCGAAATGCAAACAAAAGAAGTACCTGAAGACATAGAACAGGTCAGGCATTTTTATATTTTAAAGATGAGCTTTCTTTGATACATTACTGATAGGCGAAAAATGACATAAAAAGATTTATCTTGGCAATTCCATTTTAGGAAATTGGAGAATGCCTCGGAAATGTAGAAGAGAAAGAAATCTTCAATCCTTTGGCTGTTTCTTCAGGGCTGTATAGCTTTTTATCGGCCTCTATCACTAAGATGGACAGATCCCGACCGTCGACAAATTTTGTAGTCCCTATCATCAACAAAGAAAATGTACGTATTTTTCAGTGTTATAAACACGAGTTCAGATGTCTAATTTTTATTTTCATCTTGAAGTTTCGTTTTGTATTAGTAATTTAGAGATTTTGGAAAAAATCCATGGCATGAAATCTATGGTTTTCTATCTATCTATGGAAATATGTTTCACAAGTTTTTCTGACTAGTTTTAAGAGTAAGCTAAATATCTTTATATAGGAACGTATGACTGGAGTGTACCCACGCTAGCGATTGAAATTGCCTTTTCATTCAACTGCACTGAATCATTTTTGCAATTCCATTACTCTATATCACTCAGCACTCCTTACTTATTTACATTAGCTGCCCAATATCTCTGTTATCTCATTATTGCTGCATGTCTTGTCTAAAATAATGATGGTTCGTGTTGTCCAATTCAAAGTCCACCCGAATGAAGTGAGAACAGTATAAAAGTGTAAGGCTCCGCATTTCTGAGAACCCCGCATCACTGATTGATTTTGCAAAAAGAAAATGCTTTCGTTTTTTTGTTTTGTTTGATTTCGAATATACATGCATTTGAATATTCGATTGTTAGTAAAATGTTGGATTTTCGAATAATTCACGTTCATCAATATAAAAGAAGGTTCGATGCTTTTATTTTCATTATGTTTCAAGATTTCTAGCGCAGACTACTTAATTCTCATCATAACCAAAGAGTCTTTATTACTTTTATGAAGATTAAAAATTTATCATTAACATTAAACATCGTATGTTCTTTATAAAAAAAATGTTCTTTTTCATAAAATTATTGAAAACGAACTTCTCAACTGACTTTAAAGTTTAAATGCTACTTCCTAAGTCAATGTTGATTGCATTGATTTATTTAATGAAATCCAAATCTGTAGTGGAATTTCTGCTTTCTAGGATCCTGGTGTTGCAAATACTGCATCATTTATTTTAAAATAATTTGCCTGGATTTTATAAACATCATTTTGGACGACAAATATTTCTCAAGATTGAAAAAAATAAGAAAAATTACTTGAGTTCCAGCATTAGTTGAAAACGATTTAAATCGTTGGGCATTTTACCTATCAGACAGAAAAATAATTACATTATGATGATATTATCAACGAATTGATTAAGAAACATATAAGAAAATGAAACGAAAAGCACTTATTCTGACGATTCACATATCATGATGCGTTTCATAACATTATTAGCGATCTTTGACGACCAACTTGACGGGGAATTTTAATAGTATTTATTTTCAGGAAAATCTCTTATACATAATTTGATGTTAAGGATTCCGTCAAGAAATTATCTTTAAACATCAAATTGTGATAGAAATTAAAGTTGTGTTATTTTGATAACTAATGGTGATTTTGATAACTTTTGATAACTTATGGTGATTTTGATTACTTTGATAATTTTTGATAACTTAGTGTGATTTTGATAACTTTGATAACTTTTGATAAATTATGATGATTGTGATAACTTTTGATAACTTATGGGGATTTTGATAACGTTGATAACTTTTGATAACTTATGGTGATTTTGATAACTTTGATAACTTTTGATAACTTTATTAACTTTTTATGGTGTATATGACGGGGTCGTCCTATGAGGGTCATGCCCCATGATATCATAATACTAACAGGTAATTCTCCAGAATATCTGTTTTTTTAGCTTCCGTGGTACTATTTATTAATTTCACTTTATTTATTTATTAATTTCACTTTATTATTCATCACAAAAACTGTACAGATATTAGAAAGAATAATTCTACTTTAACTTTCAACAATTGGGAAAATTATGCTACTAAATATTTAATCGAACGATGAAAACGGTTTAAATTTAAATTCAAAGATTAAATATATTGTTTAAAATTATAGGAAAAATAATTTAAAGTTATTGTCAGTGAAAATCGCCAAATTTCCGGGAAATTTTGGATTAATTAAAAATTTAACTAAAAAAAATGCTCCTGAGCGTATATTGCTACTTTCATTGTGAGTATATTTATGTCAAGTCTGATAGCTGTAGATCAATCGGCCTCATTTATAGAACGCCAACACACACACACACACACAAATTTATATACTAGACAGGCCAGACACATTTATATACTAGACGAAAAACATAAAGTTTTTCGGAATCTTTTCGAATCACCCTGTAACTGCAAAAATCCGATTAAGTATATCTTATGATTCTCATTCTTTCAAGGTTCAAGCCAATAAGAAGAAAAAATGCTCCACTCCGCCCATTGCTGAGGTGAAAGCGAATAAACTTGGCAAATCACCTTTCGAAACTGATTTTCTTACTGCTTCTGTTCTGTTCAAGAAACGATTTCCAAATAATCTGGAATAAATCCAGTGCATTTATTTAAGAAATAAAATTCTTTTTCGTGTCTTTTTTATTTCACATTTATTTTTCCACACTTCTAGAACTAAACAATTCGCAATCTTATATGAAAATAGTTTAATTTTTGGACAATAAATTGCAGTGTTCTAATTTGGAATGTTATTCGAATAATTTATTGAATATATATCTATTATTTGCAAACTGTAAATATTTATAAGAACTTCAATTTTAAAAGTGAATAATACATTAACCTTAGAAAAAAAGCCTATTTTTTCACAATGCTTTGTTTTAATACTGTGACAACATTCATAATAATATAGTTCTTTCTAGAGAATAGTTAAAATATAACGAGTTAATGAAAATGCTTTTTATTTGTGTTTAATAATTATCTGCAACTTATAGCATTGAATTTTTTTAATTATACTAATATTACATTTAAGCAAATATTTAATCATGTACCTAAAAAGCAAATTGAAGGTATAATTTTCAGTGCTTTAAAAAAATCACAAATTATTTTGACAACTCTATTATACTTCGTAAAAAAACTGTACTGATGCTACAATTTTAGTTTTACTTATTTGGAATATTTTAACACTTTTTTCTTTTAGTTTTCAGTAAATTTAATCTTTGGTCTATATTTATTCATTTTTTTTTTTTTTTTAATCAATTGGCTTCTTAAAATATTCTTTGCTTGAAACGTACTCTTAAACATGAATGTGATTCAAAATGAATGCTTTATTTTTTATAAAATACACCAGATGGCGCCCCTACTTCATATTGTTGGGATAGGCAGGCTCACTAAAAGAGCCGGTTTCTCCGATAGTGAATAGGTGAAATGATGATGCTAATCTAATCCAATGCTTGTTATTGAACTATGGAATTCAGGATATTAATACTTGGAATATAGCATTTGTTTATTTTCTCCTCTCGGTTTATAAATTGAAATAAATGTTTTAATAACTTGTTTAACCGGCGCTACGAAAAATTGCACCTTCTGCAAGTATATTCTTGTTGCTTTCCTAACTGCTGAGCCTCTACAGTTCAAATGATGATTTTATTTGAAATGGAAATAATGACATAGCATATTGACTTGAATGGTGGAATGATATTAATAATTAATTAAAATGAGATTAATGATTAAACAAAAGAAACCAATAACCAAGTTGGAATTTATTCATATATGGGCCTCTATTGGTGAATATGGGATTTTTAGGAAAAAGAATAACATTTAGTAGGGCTTATAAAAATGATACAGCCGTTGATTTTTGTTCACTTGGTAGATGCGAACAACATTAATTCAACTTTTGGGCCAACTGCTGTGTTTTATCGTTAAAGTTATTCTATAGATGTTTGGAATAACTACATATTTTTTTTTTATTTTATATAATTTTACCTCAAACAGCATAAATTTTTTCAATACTTTAAATTTTTCCTTAATTTTTGAGCATTGCCTAATTTATTTAATATCATTTGCTACTAGTGTTCAATCGTGTTCGCTAACAATTAAATTTAAAAAAATTATCAAATACTAGCTATTTTTGGTGACAGCTAGTTCGCTGGGAATAACGATTATATTTAATTTCAGTTAAGTCGCTTGAACGTAATTTTACGTCAATGATTCTGAAAACTGTCAGACAGTGAAAATGCGTTATTTTAATAATTTTATTCATGTTCTGCTCTTTGTGTATTTGGTATCAACTAAACTTTCCTTTTTTGCAAATTCTTTCAGAAAATTAGCTTTTTATTCGTCTTGCAAATTATACAAATACTACACAATCTTTTTACTTTAGCTTTCAACGTTGAAAAGAAATCAAGCGATAAAAATTTTTCAAGAAACAATTAAAACGATTTAAATTTCAGATCAGCAATATAATCTATAGCTGAAAATTAGACAGAAAATATTTTTTTAAAAAATTGCCAAAAATCTGAAAAATTTCTTAACTCTTAAATTGACATCATAAAAAAGTTAATATTTGAACTTTCAAATGGTGTAAAAATCATTTTTATGTAATAATATTTTCGGAAATTATAGCAAAAACCCCTCAAAAATTCGATTTATTTTTAAATAATTAAAATTATACTAAAAATTACAAAAGAATTGCTCAGAGGTATGCGATACTACTCTTTGTTTTATATATGTATCCAATTTGTTAGCTTGGGTCAAACGGCTAGGCTTATTGGGCGCCGATTATCTCTCACATACACACACATAGAGATAAACATTTACACAAACAACACACAGTCATCTTTATTAGTAGTAGAGATTAAATTAGTATTATTTAAATTATTTATACTAATAATTATTACTTTTCATAAGTTGATAAATACTTCCAATTGTATATTAAAAATAAGGTTTAGGCTTCAAAGAGCATACTATGGTATGATACAGGTCTAAAACGTTTTCGTACTTTCATAATATACGTTTTTTTTTATCATTCTGTAATGTTATGAACATAATTTCCTGCTGCAAACATCATTCCCTTTTGCATTACAATATCCAAAAGTCGAGTAAAAGTTCATTCTTTCTGAGACAAAATATAAATATTAGATGATATAAGTAAATACCCTGTGCCATATTTTGTGATATTATATATCGAAAGCATAGCGTAAGATGTTAGACTATAAAAGTATGTACAAGGGGCTATATTGTTCAATATTTAGTACATGTTCGCAGAACACTCATAGTATGCGTACTTACGTTTGTCACGCGTTTGGACGTGAACACCTGTACCTTTTCACAATATAAGTACATTTCACACTAATGCACATTTTCACAATAATATTTACATTCCACTTATATAAATATGTTTTCATAAAATATTAAGCTCATTGGGATAATTTATTGCTTAATAACATGTTTCAACTTTAAGTATCCCTTAGTACTGTCGCCATTGAGAACAACATGAAATATATCTCAATTCAATAATGAGAATAATAATAATAAAATGAGAATGGATATAATTTTTACGGATTTCAAACAGATCGTGGTAGTTTTTTTTAAATTTTATCTGTAGGAATAAACTTTTACGATACTTTATGGTTGAGATAGAAGAGAGATGAGAGATGTAAATTCAAATGTTGCCAAAGATCATTCTCAGAATATAGGTAGTCTAATTGTAAATTTTCACTTTTAGGATGAAAGAATCGCGGATCTGTAACCCGCTTCACGGTATAGTAATGGATAGAAAAAAGATTAATGCACTGAGCATTAATCTTTGGGATTGTCATGGAGACAAAACCTTGGCACTATTTTTTAAAGCTAATTGTAACGAGGCTGGGGAAAGAATAGTACAATATTCCAGGTTCCATTTACATTAGCTTATTTATTGACGGTCACGAATAATATGATGTTTTGCTGTGGATGCCATATATTATTGCTACGACACTGACCTGGCGTTCACATGTTCATATGGCTTGATAAATGACCAATCATAGGGGTAAAATATCCTATCACTGACACTGTTTGAAAGTTTTCTGAGAAGTATTATTTAAGGTGTCGTCTTCATCGTTTGACCAGCATTCAAAATGACAATATATATCCATAAACAGCCTTAATTTAGCTTCAAGACTGAACATTGGCCTAATTTTTCTTTCTGAAGTCAGAAAAATTCATTAAAGAAACAATCAAATTAATGTTGGAATTGAACATCTCAAAATATGAAAACGCAAGAGTATGAAGGAAGAATTTGTTAAATATTATGCAGAGATTAATTGCCAAAACATTCATTAAAGATCGCACACTAAGTTCAGTAAAAATACTAGATTCACACCAAGATCCATATTTCATAATTATTGCTCGCCAGTGCCTTGCAATAATTACACAAGTACTGGTTTTCTTTACAAAGAAGCACAGATCTGTCATGTGTGGGGCTTAAAAATAAAAATTTTAGCACTCATGGCATTGATGACTTTGCCCAAGGTCCAGAATTTTATATAGTGAATGTAAAATTATGCAAGAAAGCTTGTGAAAGACCACTTCTGCTGGTTTCTCATGTTATTGTGTGAATTATTGTATCTGAGGTCAAGATAAGCTACAATTTCGTTTTAAATTGATATTGATTTTCAGTAAATATTTCTGATCTGACTGAAATATCAATGTCAAAATGAGTCAAAAATGACCAATAGTGTATATTCCTGTATGGATTTCAGTTTTGAAAAACTCCTGTTCGTTTTGCTAGTGATATTAGCAATTGTGAGAATGTGAACAAAATGATCCAAAAATTTAAAACTTGTTTTCTGATTTATATCAACAAATTATATTGCTTGATCTAACATAATCATCTTATAAATGACTCCTGAAATCTTAATCATCTTATTATTATGACTCCTGAGAAGTCAATTACTAGTCAGCTAATTATAAAACCGGCTCACTTGCTGAAATAAGTCTGACAAAATTTTCTTATACTTAAGCCTCTAGAAATAAGGCTGAGAAAGGTAAGATATTCCATAGTCGAGCCGAATTGACTTCACACCCATCAAATGTGCTGCGCCTATTCTGTTTTGGAATCCATTCCCCAAAGATTGCGTTATGCAGTGCCATTATCTCACATAAAACAACCTGCACTGGGATATTAGACGACACACGTGTCGTCTAATATCTAGACACGAGTTCACATTTGTCATATGACAATAACATCACTTAAGTTGATTCGATTATAAAAGTTTGCTATTGGTTGCCATTTGTCCAACTTTAAAATATAATCTTTAATTTATAATTTAGAGTTAATATCTTTAAAACTTAAGGATAGCATCCCCCCCCCTCATCGAAAATATATTTTTTCTTAATTAGCGAGTTCAATACTTTCCTCTAGCAGATATACAAATTGAAGTCAATGTTTTGAAAATATTAGCATTTCATCGTGAACATTCAGGTACTGATAAGGCAGATTTTTATTAATGAATCTAAAGGTAAAAATGTTTCACTCCTTTATAGTTTAAATAATAATTAAATTAATTAATAAGATAGAAAAATAAGATAAAATTAATTAATGAGATAAAAAAAAACTTGATAGATGTCCACACTGTAATTATTAAATCTCTGTACCGAATTTTAGCTATCTCTCTTCATTATGTAGTTATTGTGTAAACTTATATTTGGATAACCTTCCTTTGAATATATTTTGGGCAAAATTAGATAAAATTCTACAAATTGAAGTAAAGAACATATACCAAATTTCATCCATCAAGGTAACTCAAAACATTTTTGAGTTACCTTCGTCTTAGACAAATGGACCTGTCATAGACTGATGTAAGGCCAATGTGTTTTTCGGAATCAATGGCATCTAAAATGTGGAGATTTGTCAAATCTATGGGTTCGATTTTTTTTTGACGATTATAATATTTTCTTTATACTTCATGTATTAAAAAATAAAAAAATCGCCAGCCTTTGCCAGCAAGCCAAAAGGCAAAGACAGATTTTATTTATCTAATATAATAAAAAGAAAATTTCACCTACTCTACGATTTCCTTTTTTCTCTAATTCCGCAAGAGCATTAAATTTATGTTTTCAAATTTAGCACATACATTCAGAATATTAGAAGTATTTCTTTAAAAAATTAAATAATTAAAGATTAAATTAATTGCATTTCTCCAACACAACAGCAAAACAAATTACAACGCAAATCTGATTTTTCATATCAATTAAAAATTCAATAAATTTATTTTCATTGATACCAACTGAATTGTTATGCGATTTTATTTCCTTTTGAGTTTTAGCAATTTTCTTTGATATATTTTTTGCATGATCTGATCATGAAAAACAGATTTCATTTCTGCAACGAAATTCAAATCGTTTTTCTTTTTTACTTTCTCGTATACATAGTATACAGGAAACACAGTAATCGTTAGAAGATTCGAACACAAGACTTAATCGTCAGAAAATTCGAACACAAGACTTAATCGTCAGAAAATTCGAACACAAGAGTCTTCACGTTTTAGATTTCACATAGTTCTGAAAACATATTTTTGGAAAATGTCCGTCTGTCTGTCGGTGATAACGATAACTCCAAACTCCAAAACGCTTTGAGCTAGACCGTTGAAACTTGGTATACGGTCTTTACATAAAACTTATAAACATCTCTTAATTTTTGAGTAAAATTTTTTCAGAAGTTTGTCTGCTCGCCTATTCGAATATAAATTAACATGATAGTTACAAACGAAGAGAGCTAGAAGATAAAATTCGGTACATATATTTAAAATCTATAGTGTAACCATTTATCACATTTTGTGCCAAATCCAACAAGAGGTTGACCATCTGTCTGTCTGTACTTTCAGAAACATGTAAACGCGATAATTCAAAAACGCAATGTCTTAAATATGTAAAATTTGATATTGGATCTTCTGACTACAAGTGCAGAGTTGCGTCAAATTTTTATTTTAATCGGTTGAGAAAAACATGTCTAAATACAAATTTGATTTAGGATCTTTTTAATACATGCCGGGGATTAATCTCCAAAGACCCCCCCCCCTCGAATCCTTTTATCAAGGATGACACGATGGATTTAGTAAAAATGCTAAATTCCCGCCAAATGTTAATATTTCGTAACTATCGTACGCCAATGCCATGTAAAACGTTCTCTAACATGATAAGTTTATTAGAGAGTATGCGAGAAAGTTTTCGGGAGACTACACCCGTTGGTTAATTGGTTAATTGTACGATTTTCTTATACTGTCAAAAACTAAGGAAGAAAGATGTTTCTAATTATGAAAGCAATTTATATGGTGAGTCAGAAAATAAAATTACATTGCATTTAAAAGACAACGCGTAGTTTGAAATAGATTACCTAGACACGTAAGTGCTCAATGTCGCTAAAATATCGTGATAATCGATTTTGTGAGATGAGATCCTATGTTATCAAGGTATCCGCAGCTATACTCAAACTCCACAATTTCATGTGAAAGAAGGGCGATTAGACCTATATTGTCGAGTACACAAGAAAGCTTTTTGGGGTCCCTCCTACTGAATGTTGTATGTGTTTAGAATATAATCGGTATAATTTCCTTCTTGATGTGCAATATCCCATAACATTCTGTCATACTTTTTTCCTCTTTCATTCGCAATTGTATTAGATAATAAATATTCTTATACAGGAATTTGCCTATTAATTGACCTTAAGCGATTTATTTTAGCAGGTTTTTGGCTCATTTCTAAAAATGGAAATAGAATAAAAAGTCAGATTAAAATTTAATTTATGGATAAATTAATTATGTTTAGAAAATGTTTTATCATTTTTTACCATACTTATAATCTATTTTTTTAGGTAAATCTATGTCCTCTTTTTTTGAGAAGAACTATTCATATTTTCTACACTTCTACTAATAATGAAGACGAATGTGGATCTCTGTTATTCTTGAGTTATTGGCTCTCTGCAGGCTAGACTAAACTTTTTCATCCTAGATCAAATCAACAGACTTTTACATAGAACTACCAAATTTATACATATGCGCATGGATTCTAAATCCCAGAATGATTTTTTAAAAATATTTTAATTAATGAAAAATAAAGCAAAATTTCAACATTTATTCGCAATAACATCCGAAAATATCACGGCACAAAAAAGGGTTTTGTTGTACGATTTTAAAATTTGGAAAATGATCAATTCCTTGATATCAAGTACTTTGCTGTATTTTTATATTTCCTATTTTTAATTTATTTTCAAATAATTATTTTATGAATAAATCACAACAGTATATTTCATAAGTGAAACGAAATTGGAATCGTTTTCATTGTTGTAACGAATATATTACTGTGATTGCTTTATCGTTGTTCCCTGTTTCCATGATCAAAATATGAAGATTCGACTAAGTTTTCTAAATTTTGTAGGTGTCAGTACAAAGCATACTTTTAATACATTTTTTATAATTTTTTGGATAAAGTTGAACTTCAAAATCAAGCAATGTTAAAATGTTTAAAAGTGTGCCCTTTTTTAAATACTATAGCTTTTTCTCGTGTTATAATTGAATGCTTAGAGATATGGATAGAAAATTAGATATGACTATACAACAATGAATAAGATGTTACAAGCTTTCTAAAATAGTTTGAATTATATATATAAAAAAATTATTTATAAATATTTTGCCGAGGAAGTGGAGGTCATTATTGTTACACGAAATATTTAATTAAAATTTTTAATAAGCAATAATTGCGGCGAATCATCTAGTCGTCAAAAGCGACTAGTTACAATAACTAAGATTACATAATAAGCTCATCTATATAATTCAAAATATTGCCATGCGCACTAATTCCGCAGAGTACAATGGTTAATAATATACATATGAATAATTCCAGGACCTGTGCAGTAAAAAGCTGATTTTCCCAATTCTCCCGAACCTGTAGATATTCAAAAATAATAGCTCATAATATTTTTTTTTTTCTTTTTTCTTTCGTATCTCCGCAATCTTGATAATCCCGGTTCCTATATCGAGCTTTTCGACACCCTCCCATCATCCTATCTTTAAGAAACCCCTTAATCTATGCACAAAGAGACAGAAAGCAAAAAAATCCGACCACCAGCAGCACATCGGCAGCGCATCCGTCGGACAGAGAGCGAGCCTTTAATCGAATTACTGGCGCATGGCGTCGGGGCGTCGTGGTTTCATTGCCTTAATTTCACACTTCATAAACAATATTTGTTGGCGGAGATTCCATTAAAATTTTAATCATAACTGTCGGGCGACACGTGTAGGGGAGGCAGGTCCCGGAGCGGAGGCCGTGCCTAACGCGGAACGACAGCCTCATCTATCACGGAGCCAGCGGCCGGAAGGAAAGGCGCCGGGGGTCCGCCGCAAAGTGCGCCAACTGCTCATGAGTCCTGTTTTAACATGATAATGCTCATGGGCTGGTTAATGTAGGCAAATTACTTCATGTGAGATGCTGGATGGAAACTTTGTTCAAAACACTTGACAAGTCAGATCACTTGACTTAGAATTGTCACATTTGTTACGTAGTTATTCCTTGGGTAGTAGAAATGATTTTTTTTTCAAAATCTTAATTAGATTTCTAATTGATTAAATTTAATAATTTCGAACACATTATCGAACTAAAAATATTTTAACACCCCTTTACAATTCAAAAGATTAGTTTTTTGGCGATCCACATTTTATTACTGAAAACAAATTTTTTCTTTCATTTAGAAATATTAAAAATAGTCTTTGAATAGAATATTTTATATTTCTACTTTTCATATTTTTACTGACTATGTTTATAAAATTCAATAATAATAATTATGTTAATGTGCTTTGCAACATAACTGAACCCCGCCGTCCTGGCCTAGGGGTAGCGCGTCTTCCCCGTGATCTAGGCGCTCCGGGTTCGGGCATGGTTGCTTTTTTCCTTGTGTTCTCTCTGTGGGGAGCGCGAATTAACCCCATGTAAAAAGGGGTTGTGGAAGCGAGTGTGTGTGTGCTATCTTCATTTGAGCTAGAAGTCAGTCAGACTTCTGCTCTGGGGTGCTCAGAGGGCTTTACCCTCAGAAGCTACCGCGCAAAATTTGGCTTAAAAAATAATCACACGACAAAAAAATTAAACAATTTTTTTTCACGTGAGTGTATAATGCTATTATCCTTGTTCTAATTAAGAAGAAATATTGTTAAAGTTTGGTTATATTGACGTCCTGTTTTAAAGCAACACTAAAACTACTTTGGGACCGACCTCGAAATTTTGAAACATGGTCAGTGACGAGGAGGACCCCTCTCCAAGTTTCCGTACAACACTCTCGGGAGGGCAAGGGCATTTGGCTCTGAACCGCTTACACGATGGTTCTTCGGTGGAATCTGATCTCGAACCAGGAACTCACTGGTCCCGAACAGAGACCGTACCACCATGCCACTCTCAAAATATTATTAAAAATATATTATAAATAACACGAACAAAGTCTTCAACATTGTCATGCTACAATGTTCCGAACTAGAGGTTCGAACCCACTTCAAACTTTTTCTTTAGTTCATGATTTATTATAAAAGGTCACGAGTTCGAAATTTGATTTCTCTGAAAAATCTGCTACGGAGACTTCTGCAATATTATCATGTTATGATGTTTCGAACTGGAGGTTCGAATTTCATTGAAAATTTTTCTTCGGTTTATGATTCATTCTAAAAAACCAAGGATTCGAAGTTTGATTTCTCCGAGAGATTTGCAGCAGAGTCTGTACAGTCGTTAAAACTATCGTCAAAGGTGGTATACGCTAACTTTGGTGTGAAAGTTTAGACATTGGGCTTTTGGGCTCAAACATAACTTTTATTATCTTATTATTAATTTTAAATAATAAACGCATAAATTTATTTATTCAATTAAAAGAAAAAAAAATATTTTTAGGTCTTGGAAAAAGAATACTTTTTATAAAGTGCAAACTTAAATACGTTTTCAATAAACTTTTAGTTTTTATTGAATGATTTTTTTTTTCTTCTGATAGTCATTGTGGTTTAATTTTCTTATGATACTGTCTTCCGCTTTTTATGCTTTTCTGATTATGTTTTAATTCAAAATTTTTGGTAAAAGAACCAGTTTCTACTTTTATGTAAGCTAATAAGAGGAGGTTTTAGTAATATCTTTTTTTTTCTATATTATTTTTACTTTTTAGTTTTAAATATATTACGCAATTCATTTTACAAAATTTTGCAACTGTTTTTCTCTCATAAAGTTTTCATATCGTTAGAATCAAAATTTAACTAAAATTAATCGATTCACTCATAAAACTGATAATTTAGTTCTAAAGGTATTAAAATATTGCATTGCCACCCAGCTTGACGGTTTTAGATAGGAAGCGCCTCACTCGAAGATTTCTGAACACTAGGCCTTGCAATGCTATAAATAAATGATATAGAAACTTAGGACTTCAATAAAAAAGACTTGGATATTACAAAATGAATTAAGAGGAGGATAAAAGATTGGGATATTAGAAAAGAAGTTGAAATGAATGCTACATTAGTTGTTTCCGAACGATGCATCGCAAACGGCAGTAAGATCGAGCAAAAACGAATGACTTCAAGAAATTATGATATCGCTTCTTTTTATCAGACTCTCCAGTACTTGTAAGTTAAAAATAATTTTGAAAAATTATTATGTTTATAGTATTTTAAAAATATTTATCCCATTATTTTTTTATAAAAATTCTTATGTATCTTTAATTAGTGATTCATTTTCATATTTTTATGAGGAAATATATTTTCATATAAAAAGTATAATATTATATAGAAATTTAACAAAAAATTGTATTAAATCATGATTTATTTTGAAAGAAAGTAACTCTTTTTTTTTAAAAATAAGATCAATAAAAGTATATTAAAAAATTCTTAAATTATATTAAAATTTCTAAAAGTTATATTTTTCTAAATAACAGTATTCATAATCTATTCTTTATATGCATAGCTTCATGTTTGATTTAAAAGTTGGGTTGAAGATTTTAAAGATAATATACTGAATTCTGCAAATTTTGAAGCAGGAATGACAGCACTTGGCTGATACAAAATAATAATAAATTAATAAGATAAGAACTTGAACTTTATTGGTGATTAATCGCTGGGAAGCGATTAATACATAAATACCATGAAATCGAATTTGTATATTGCGTTTTTCTGACAAACTGAAATCAAAACTGGCACAATTTTGCAATTGTTATAAAAAAATCGCTGCGTAAATGTTTTACATTTAAGTCATTGTAGTTTTGAGTTATTATATTTTTCTTACTATGTAAGTTTAGACCGACAGACAGTCAAATCTTTGATGTAATTGCTGCTCAATTTGATATATATCTTCATTTTAGATGTTGAATCCATGCACCAAATTTTATTCATTTAACACTCTTTAATTTGTAGTTGTCGCATTAACTTATGTTCGGACAGCCGGACAAATATACTTCCTCTGAATAAATTTCGAAAAAAAAAAAAATCTAGAGCAATATACCAAATTTTATCTTTGCTCACGGCAATTTTGAGCTGTTATGTTTACAGAGAGATTGACATGATTCCAGAAATGTATTTTTCAAACTCGATGAAGTCTGAAATGTGGAGATTCATCGAAATATTGTATTGATATTTTCTGATGATCATAATACTTTCTCTTTGGATATTTAGTCCATGAGAAAGTAAGAAATAAAAATTAGATAAATCAATTGGAAATAAAAGGAAAAAAAGTAACTTGTTTCGCTCAAAAAACTACTTTCCGCTTGACACTCTTAAATGACCTACTAAATAGTTTCTTTGCAAATCTAATAATAATCCGCCATCATATGCATTTCTAATCTGCCATATATCTCTTTTGTTTTAATATTCTAGAGAAAACACTCATTTTGCTCTTTATTAATATTTCTAAGATTTTTACTTCTAAATCGATGTACAAGTAATGAACACTAAGTCAACTAGTTTTCAGTTTTGTCGTTGTTGCTAAAAGCTATCTGAATAAAGGCAAATAAAGTCCTCGATATTCACCCATTTTGATTCATAAAAATGGATGGATTTTGTTCATAAAAACGAAATTAGATGAGCCGAGTGATTTGAGCATTCTGAGTGACTGATTTTAAGATTTTCCCCAATAATGGCTATCCTGATTTTTTTTTCCCCACGAACCGCTTCAATAACCCTAGTTTTATGTACAGCAAAGACAAACTTCTATTTTGTGCAGTTAAAGGCTTACAAAAATACATCTTGTAAATACAACCACGTTTTTTCGGAAGGCACTTCTTAACTATCCATAGTCTTATTTAACTTCGATTTGGCGATTTGAAAGGAATGTGACTTAGTTCTTGAATTCAAGATTCTTAACTTCTGAATATAACAAGCGAGTAGAGCAATGGCTTGACAAAGAGATTACTCAGTAAATGTTATTTAACACGGCTAATCAACGCAAATTACACATTGGTGTCCGTAAACTTAATCATCTTCGTGACCAAAAATTTGGTTTCATATCCTTCTTTCAGTCATCATAAGACTTTTGTTGAGAATCGATGATAATATTGTTTTCCATCTTTCTCTCTCTTTCTTCATGCAATTCATCTGATTGAAAAATAAATTACTCTTTAGTTTTGATTAGGTCTTAACTTCACCGAATCTCAAAATATTAAGTTGATACAAGAGAGGAAAAACAGTTGTTGGTGGATATTTTCGTATTTGAAAATAGCACTTAAACTATAGCTAAAATCAATTTTATAAAATTCTAGCCATCAACAAACGTTTTTTTTTTATTACCCTATGCTATTTCAAAAACATAAAATATATTAACAGAAAAAGCTATGGCTACGTTTATTTATTTTTTTGTAAATCGTTTTTTGACCCAACAATTTTAGATTGGAAAAAATTTATTAAAGTATTTAAATACTTTGAAATAATATCCACAGAACTGAAACCATTTTGTTTAGTTTTAACAAATTTAGTGTTTTTTTCCCCTATCATTTTTGTATTTAATATTTAAAAACATTTTGCAAAAGTTGCAGTGGTGGTTCTTGCCCCTTATAACTTTTTTATTTTTAAAATGTTTCTGGATTCTAAAGGGATCAGAATTTAAAAATATGTTCGGAATAGTTACGAAATGTAATTGTTTTTAAAAAACTTGTATGTTGCCAAATGTCAGAATAAATTTCATATGTTAGTTTTACATTTTTTTCATACATTTGCATTTAAAGAAGCAACAAAAGCAACGATTGGGATCAATAACAAAGAAATCGATTGAGTCATTTCGATTACCCTTTGGAAGATCAAAAATTTCTATTCAAAAAAATCAAAGGGATGTAATTTTTTCTTTCTATAATAAGTAGTTTTTATTAATCTGCTAAACAGGAAATAATAAATTTTCAGAAAAAAAAATTCCATTTCACTCACTGAGTTAACATGAAAAGCCTTGTTAACATTGAAGTTCATTTCACGTCGCAGCATAATAAAGGAGCTTGAAGTTCTTACAGCGTCGTGTAGCAAGGAAAAACCGCAAACAGGCGAAGAAAACAACAAAGAGAAGCGCAAGCGGCTGTTGCGAGAAATCGCTTTTTTTCTTCTTTCTTTTTAGACCTAACAAGCTCACGTTTTTAAAGCATCGTCTGTGATTATCTAGCTTGTTAAAGCTGGCTAATAGCAGACGCCGAATGTATATAGAGACATTAGTCACTTATAAATTTGAGTAATGGTTTTGAAATGACACCCCGCTTATTACCTTTTATATTTATTATATATTTTGTAATTGATAAAATAATATATATATATATATATATATATATATATAATCTTTCAATTCTTTTTGCACCATTAATTTTTAAATGTAACATTCGAAATCTTGCATTTCATGACTTATTTTTTTTTTTTTTTGAGAAATAAAAAAAAAAACTTAAGGGAAAAAGAATTACTGAGGATGTCAAATGTTTGAACTCTTTTATGGAGAAAATTTTTTTCTCACCATTCTTAAGATTAATTGATTTTTATATAAAAAAAAGTGATCGGAATATTTCTACATGCTTTAAAAAATATTTAATATTATACTACAAAAAGACGTGTATTTGCTTAATAAAAGGGACATATGCAGTGTGTATCTAAAACTAACAAGAAATGAATGAATCAAATGAAATTCTTTGCTACAAAAAATCGCCCCTGGAATCAGTCACTTAAAATGCTCATTTTTGCTTCCTTTAAAAAGTATAGGTAGATATGTGTATACTGTAGAAAGGAAACCATCTGTGAACATTATCTCGAATCGAGGCAATTCCAGCTTATATTTTCGAGTTTTCACTCCATTTGTAATTTTGGAATCCATTCCAAAAATTCCATTTTCAGCACGTGAAACTATAGTATCGCTAACACTTGGTACGACTGTTTTTTTAGAATAATACTACTTGTACTTTTTATTTCAATTTGATAATTGATTTTTTTGTTTGTTTCATTTAATTAAACGAAATTCATTAAAATAGACGTAGAACTTTATTTAATTGAAGTCTTATTTACTTTTCCATTAGTATGATTGAATAGAACAATTTTTCTATGCATTTATAGAAAAATTAATTTTTTAAAAAAATTTTCATATAACGGATTTAATGACAGGGGAAATTTTTTTAAAGTTTTTTGATATTTTATAGCTGATGATGATAAATATATTGTATATAACTTGCATCAAAATTATATTTTTTTCGTTTCTGGATATCATAGGCATTACTGTTTACAAAAAAGTAGTTTGAATAAAATTAATATTTTCCAGATCATTTAAAAAAATTTCAATCTATTAAAGAAGATCGTCTTATTTATATTTTGATTAAAACACAATGACAATTAATATATTTTAATTATTCATAGACAATTTAATATTCAAAATTTTCAAAATGTATGCGCAAATTTTTTTATAATCATGATTTACCCATATGTTTCAAAGAACTTTTTTATTAATATATGTAATTTATAAATTAAAATTGCAAATAATAATCGATATTTCACTATTTTTAAGATAGCATAAAATTTATATAAATATTTCAAATTGCTTTTAAATTGTAATCATTACTTTTTTTTTGTTTTGTATTATTGTTATGTTGATTCCGTATCGTTCTCAAAGACCCAATATAAAAACATTTCTTAAATAATATTTCGGTTATCAACACATTCATCTTGCATCAGTTCAACAAATAAGACCTAACAAGCCTTCTTCTAAGAATGTTGAATTATATTATTAAATTGTAAATATTTAAAAAGTGATTTGAAGAAGTAGACATTTAGTCCCTTTTTTTAAAATTCTTTAACACTTTAAGGAACCTAATCAAATCTTATACATTTTAAGATTATTTATCTAAGCCATGACCAGAGCACGGTATAGAGTACTATGCAAGGAAAAAAAACTTAAGGATAAAACTTATAAAAGAAATAAAATTAGTGAAATAAGGGTCAGAAATATCTTTACGACTAAGTTTTTTGTAGTTCAGTATACCAAAACTATATTGTTTTTGTATTTATATTGTATTTATTTATCAGCGAAAGAAAAGTAGCAGTTCAAACATTTTCTTGTATATCTCCATGAAAAAAAATCAAGTTTTAAATTCTGATAGTCAATTCTTACAGTTCTAAATAAATATAAAACATTTCTGGGAATAATAAAGGGAGGATAGAATCCTCAACGACATATTTAGCTCCAGACCAGCAGACATCGATAGAATTCAACCTGAATCCTTGAACTCTCTCTCAAAATTGAAACCCGGCATATAGGCCTTACGATAAAATCCAACATTAATATTAGAGGGTGACACGATGGAAATCCGATTATACTAAAATTATATGTCTAGTCCTGCAGCCTTTTTTTTTCTGTGTTGACTTCCCAGTTGACTTCTGTGTTGACTTCAGAATACTTTCGCTGATATGGTTTGGTATTTCCAAGATGAAAAGGAGAGCGGGATTTCCGGCTCAAGGATCGTCCACGACATCTGATCACGATGCAAAATGACGAGATTCGTCTTGATTTGAGATGTCTTGTAGCTTCACATAACAGACCCAAATCTAACTTGGGATTTTTTTGAAGCTTTCCCAGTTGACATTGCATTTAGATTGTGGAAATGTTTTCTAACATTATCTGCAAACACAACATTTTTCTAGTAACAAATAAATATATAATATACAGAATATAAAATAAAGCATCGATAACAATAAACGGGATGAGATTTAGTTTAAAATATTTACTATAAAATTTTAATGAAATGTTTTAAAAATTAAGTTTTTTTTTTAATTACACCACCAGAATAAAAGTAAACACTGCAAGTGTTTTCGTAACCAAATTTCGTCACAATTTCTCTTGGAGTATTATCCCCAAATCTACTTAATAAGATAAAATTAAACTAGATTGCATTCATTCGAAAGAAAATGCATAATTTAAATTTCAACTATAGTGTAGGGTTTAATCTATATGTAGGTATGAAATAGCAGGAAAAGCTGGCCATCAATTTGCTCAGCTTTCCCAAACTCACTTTGTACGCGGTCCCCAAGTTTCTCGTTCTCAAATGGTACGTCAGAAGAAGGGAGGCGTTAAGCTTCCTGCGAAATGGAAAAGTCTCCCTGATTGAAAAGAGAGATCTCTGATTATGGAAGAAGGATTTCTTCTGGTCCGCCCAAATTGTTTTCCCTCCAGGAATGATCCTTTTTTAATAAAATTCTCTTCTTTCCTCTCCGCCAATTACAGGCCGGCCTAGCCTACCCCCCCCCCATCCTCCATCTCACTCTTTCTTCCCATAATACCGATAAGTGAATTAGCCTCGTAAGATTGGTGCTTCGGAAATGACGATTCCGAGGCCGTAATCCGCGGAGCTGAAAAATTTTTCAATCTGTTTGCATCGGGATCGGGAATTACGGGAAGAACTCGTAAATTAATGTTCTGCTGCGGATGAGAAGTAATGCCCCTGAAAAGCGAAATCATCGAATCGTAAGAGGCGATTTTCAATGCGATCTCGAAATGTGTTTTCGAACGCGCAATGACGTGTTTGGAGGGTGGGGGGAGGGGGAATGAACCGAATGCGCTTTTGGAGCATAAAATGGGAAAAGGATTATTTATGTTCAGATTTCGACGATATGAAGTATTATGAGTTCGAATGTAAACAGGCCAAGCATTAAAATTTTGAAGTTCGCTTTCGTGAGTTTTAGATAGAGATAAAAGTCGCTCTTTATCTGTACCCTTCCATTTAACGAGATCTGGAAGTGACAGTGACAGAGTTTCGATTTCAAGATTGGAATGTCATGGATTCGGTTCTTGATTTCAACATCCCATGCTTAAAAGCCTGGTACAAGCTAAATTTGCTCTGGTACATCAAATATTCCTCTGATTATGTTTAATAAATTTTTTGAAGGACTGCCAGCTAAGATGACGTCCTCATCACTTGAATTCTATTTAAAGTGACAAGGTCCAAGCTAATATAGATAAGATATAACTTCAAAAAAATATATTAATCTGTATAGAATGTCATATCAACCATAAAATAAAAAGTATTCATATTCATTATTAAGGTATCTGAATTATATTGCCGCACAAATAAGAATAATTAACAATCTCAGTGGCTAAGTCGGCAGTGTTCTGTTGGCTGGTCCGTGGTTCGAATCGCAGCCACGGTGTTGATCCAAAGACTAGAATTCTTTTATTTAAATTATCTATTGTTTATCTAAGATCTGGAAGATTCTATATCCTTATTAAATATTCAATAGATTGTTCTCGAACATAAATGTGTATAAAAGCATCTATTTGTATAAAAGCTGAGCCCCATCAGTCAAGGGTCAATCTTGTGCTGTTGTGAGCTGCTTCGTCCTAATAAATCTAATTGCTTATTTAAACTAACGGAGCAGTTCATTGCCTCATCGTGGCAATATTAATGCAATTCTTGATTTAAAAATTTCACGCTGATTCAATAGACAATATCAATCAAAATGAAATCGAAACTAATAAACTGAATGGGAAATACACAAGAATGACGGAGAATCAGTTTGATTTCACGATGATGAATTTCATAGCAAAATTTCGAAAGTATTTTTCTTCTGGCAGACGAGAACATAAAAGAATTCTTTATTCACTCTTTCTGGAAAAACTTATATTGGAAGAAATAATTTCACTGGCTATTTGATCTCAATCTTATCGTATTCTGTCATCATCAACGCTTTTTTCCTTTTTTTTTTATCCACTTGTAGTTTATTTAAATGAAATTTTATAACCGATTGTCCACTAACGTTTTTAAATTTCGTACCCTGTCTCTTTGTGGACATAGTGTACAGAATTTAAGAATTATTTACAAAATTTACGAACTTGGTTATTATTTACAAAATTTACGAACTTGGTTATTATTTACAAAATTTACGAACTTGGTTATTATTTACAAAATTTACGAACTTGGTTATTATTTACAAAATTTACGAACTTGGTTATTATTTACAAAATTTACGAACTTGGTTATTATTTACATCGAAATGTACCATTTTTTTTTACAAATCAAAATGTACCATTTTTTTTTTTACAAATCAAAATGTACTTTTTTACGAATCGAAATGTATTATTTTTAATAAATGCTGTTTGTAAGTTCTTTGAAGATTTTTCTATGTAAATTTTTTGAAGATTTTGTAGTACTATAGGCATTTGAGGATATTTGTTTTTTCTAAAGATTTCAATTAGTATATTTTTATAAAAGAAGAAACTTTAATTTATTAAGTTACTTTCTCTTCATATTGTTAACCTTCTAAGTTTATATTTAACTTTTAAAAAGGTTACTATGAATTTTGGAACTCCAAGCTATGGCTAATGATAGACAGCGAGACTATACAGAACTGATTTGAAGAAATTTTTACTTGCATACGCCAAATGCTGTCACTGAAAGATTTTCTTACCCAGATTCTTTAGAGCAGTGAATAATTAGGTTAACACCTTTTTATGGATTGAATGCAATTTCCCTACGACTTAGAAGTACATATATTTTGTATTTTTTTTTTTTTACTTGCAATTAGATACAGGGGAAGTTGCTGGAATAGTGGCTATTATAAAATAATGCTATAATTCAAAATTTTGATTATTAAGTAATTGATTTTAATGAAATAGGACTGAAATAGCAATTTTATGATGAAACTTCAACAAAAAACCCCAGCACAATTTAGATTTAATTTAAAATTGTTACATATAATGTATGTGGCACAGAAATAGCTCTTATTACTTATTGCCGGATGGTAACAATCAAATGAAAACAAATCGCTTTACAAAAGATAGACTACTTCTTTGAGTGGTTTTACAGTTGCGCTTAATTCAAGGCTTCACTAATTAATTTAGCTGCAAATATTATTTGGAATACTCTTGAAAGGGCTCGAAGTGCCCATGAAACTTCCATTCAGCCAGAGAACTTAAATTGAGAAAGAGACTCAAAAATACACCATCAAAGTTAAATCGATCTTGAAAATAGGCTTAATTGTCATAAGATGAGTAATCGTTATGACCTAGTTAGATTAATTGAAGGTCATGTGTTTCAAAATTATTATTCCACAAAAATGACGTTTGAATTGTTTCAAACAAAATCTACTCTTTCAATGATATCAACTTCATTTCAGTACGTTTTTTAATTTTTGATAATTTTTTAATTAATAAAATCTGTAACAATGATTTTAATATCATAATGAAACTAAAAATAATCCATCAAAATATTTAATTGCGTGCTTTTGCCAATGTTAAAATTAAGATTTTGAAAATTTACTTTCTTTGAACATTAATTCTGAAATAGAATTTCCATTCCTCTTTTCATTTTGTAATATATTTTTTATTTTGTTGCAGATTGATTCAATTAAATTTATATTTTTTCAGTCGTATCAAATGCCAAAGTAAAATTTATATTAAAAAAATGCATTTCATATTAATCGTTTAACGGCCTGAAAAGTCAATTTGGACAAACAAGCTGACCTTCAAAAGCAGAAAATATTTTTGTTCGGTTGAACGCATTGTACAACTGTCAAGTCAAATGAATTAAAGGCCTACAAGAAATTAGACTTATGATCGTTGGTGATATAAGGCATAAGTACAGAGTGTTTAATCGAGATTGAATCAAACAAATGTTCTCGGTGAATCCTGTCCACCAAATCAGTTAGAAAAGTAACAAACTGAGCATATCCATATAAGAGGATATAAATATTCAAGTCATCGACATTTTTTTCATGGAAAACTTTCTTTAATATATCTAAAATAAAAATAAAATCATTTCCGGAATATTTGCATATGTATCATCTACATAGAAATGCAAAATGGCTTTTAAGTCTATAATTCTCATATGCCGTGCAATAAGAATGAAATGTGGATCTGGAAAGCACGATACTTTACATTTTGATTCACAGTCCTTATATAAAATAATTCACAGCTACCCATAACACTTTATTTTCAAAAATCTGCAAACTTTATCCAACGCACCTTATTTATACAAATGTTCGCTCCCGTAATGGATTATATATTATACAAAATATCTTTCAATTTAGTCCTGCACTTTTACCTGCAAATCGGCGATAAATTCTCTTGAACTCTATCTTATATTCAGCAAGTAAAATCTATTTTTGTTTACTCCGGGCGAGCTAAGCGCTTAATTACGTAAGTAAAAACTGGACTGAAACTGCAATTTATAAAAAAGCGAAATAGCGAGTGAACTCAAATGTTCACTTATGCGTAATGAATATACAAAGCCCTCCAGAGCTATTTGGGGAGGCGGGCTCTTTTTAATTCAGATGGATGCTGTTGCCAGTTTTTTACGGCCCATTTATGATTCAGATACGATGAAGCTTTTATTTATTGGCCTAAAAAGCTTTTTAATATTCGCTGCGGTGCGTTTAATTTTTAAAAAATGGCCACCTTGAGTGCACATTTTAGGATAAAAGAAAGGCTACTTCTTTTGAGTACTTAAATACTATTATTATGTTTTATATTTTTAAAGATGCCATTATGTCGTCAAAAATAAGATTTTTTGAGTTTATGAATAGCTTCTGGAAATGGTTTCTTCGAGTTTTTTCAACTGCATTCTAGCAACTTTTGTCATTACTTATCCACAAATTCCGGTACGGTTAGAGAGTGTTTAAGAAGTCGTTTTTATCATTATAAAGCAGTACTTTTTGCAATAAATAAAAATATCTTTAACTGCATAACTTTTCAAAACTGCTAATCTTATTTGATTTACGGGAAAATTTCTTCCCATATAAGAGCTTTCAGTTTTAAAATAAAAATGATCTATTTATGAGTTTTAATACGGAAGAATGAATGTCTTAGGGAAAAAAATATAATTGATCCTTTCAATTATTAATTTATTTAACTTTACAATGCCAAATATTTACATGTAATGAGAAAGGAATTGTAGAGAAAAGGAAATTGGATCTGAACGCCATGTATGCTACGTTACTGAACATGTAACTTCTAAAATCATATAATCTTCGCTTTGATAACTTTATGTAGATAAGGAATGGCAACATTATGAAAAAAGAATATCCTTAGAATAAAAATTGTTCTTAAATGTTGCAAAAATGTGTTCTTAGAATTATACTGTTGCAAAAATATGTGTTCTTAGAATAATACTGTTGCAAAAATGTGTGTTCTTAGAATAATACTGTTGCAAAAATGTGTGTTCTTAGAATAATACTGTTGCAAAAATGTGTGTTCTTAGAATAATACTGTTGCAAAAATGTGTGTTCTTAGAATAATACTGTTGCAAAAATGTGTGTTCTTAGAATAATACTGTTGCAAAAATGTGTGTTCTTAGAATAATACTGTTGTAAAAATGTGTGTTCTTAGAATAATACTGTTGCAAAAATGTGTGTTCTTAGAATAATACTGTTGCAAAAATGTGTGTTCTTAGAAGAATGTTTTAAAAAGGAAATGAGTTTTTGAAAAGTTAATCTCTAATAGAAGAAAATGTTTTGTAATGTCGCAACCTCTACAAACATTCTACGACCCATTATAGAAAAAAAAAATCTCAAATTGTTATTTGTTATTCTTTAAGGAAGATAAGTATTTTAAAGTAGCGGTGATTTATTACTTAAAATTCTTTGAACGGGCATAAAAGGGCCTGAAAAAGAGTGATTAAATTTAATGTGAAATGAAAAGCCTAGAATGAACAGAAGGTTGAGAATGCATTTTACGCCATATTTACAATGTACGCTTACCAATGACATGTCCAAAAGGCAATTATGAATTATTACAAGAATTATCGTTTGCAATTGAAACGAGTGTTCATAATTACTTCGTAATTTGAAAATTTATTGGAATGTTACAATTTTTTAAACTGTACTGTTAGATTGCATTCATTTTAGACCATTAGTATTAATCCTTAAAATTACCCCTTTGCTTAAAGTCAAACAATCATTAATTAATCTAAAAAACAGTAATAAATAATAGTGTGAGAAAATAACTCGAAGTAATTAATAAATAATAGGATGCATTTTATGCTTAAATATATTGTGTAACATTTCTAAAAGTAATATCTTTATAAATAGATATCAATTTCGTATTCATTAAATACTGCATATCAATTTTTTTTTTCTGAAAAAATCTTAAGAAGGGGTATTATCTTTTGTAATATTCACTGTGGCTAAGTTTTTTACAGTGCAGTTTTCAACGTCTTTTTCTTGACTAATTCCAGTTTGTTAAAAAAAAATAATAATAATTTTCAACCTTGCAATACAACATAATAGTTTATTCTTAAAAATTATTTTTTACTTCCTAATTTTTAATACATTTTTGAATTCACGATTATTTGTAGATATGTGAATTTTTGCGCACAGTCAATACTTGATGGAATCAAGTATTCATATGGAATCAAACTTCGATTAATAATAATTGGTTGTATGATAAATAATTTCAGAAAATATTGAGAAATTAAAGCAGCAATCCGGGGTATATACAACTGCTTAGAGGTAAGAACACTTGTTTATCAAGAAATAAGGTAAAAACTAAGAAATTCCATTTTAACAAGCATAAAAAAAAATGCCAAATTAAATTTGCGTAGAACAAAGATATTTTTTAAATATTTCATCAAATATTTTTATCGAATCTTATGAAAATATTTAATCGGAATCGCAAAGAAATTATTTTAACCCTTTCTAGGGTGTGGGAAGTATGCTTTCCACCAAATTTATCAATCTTTGTATGAATTTGTGTAGGTTGGCATCAGTTCTGACAAATTGTTTTAGAAGGACAGAAACTTGGGTGCTTCAGTTCTTTATCTCACACAAGATGATGCGTCTTGATTTGTTACTTAATTATTAATTAATCAAATTAAATTTATCTAATAAGCTAAATGAATCCCTTTTCTTATTCTAATTTCAAGCCTAAAAATATATTAACATAATATGACTAGAAAAAAATGGCCCTTTAAAGGTTTAAGCAAAAATCAGTTGTTGAATTTTTTTTTTTTTTTTTTTTTTTTGTTCGAAAGGGGACCGTTGTCTCTATTAGACACTCTTGAGAATTATTCACTTAGGGTTATGAAGCGTTTTATACATATGTTTTAAAATATAAATACGTCAAATTTCTTTAAAAAAACTTTTTAATAATGTATTATATTTTTTTTTGAAAATTAAAAGATATATAATTTTTAAAAATTTCAAAATATTCCAAACGATTTAAATTTTTAATTTTTCTCTTATTTTTTCCTTATTTCCCAATATAAATTTATTTGGAATAAAACTGAATATGATTTGTAATTCTGACTAAATGCTAATTTTTTAGAACTATATTTACTAAATTTTCTCATTTACTCAATTTACTGAATTTTCATAAGAGTATTGTTTTTCTGGAATAAAATTGACTTTTAACTATCTAAAAAAAAAATCGAAATGTAAAATGCGTACCCTATTTTCTTTTAATGTTTACCTGAAATCTTTATTTTCAATTCTATTTAATTTGTTCAAAAATTCAGACACATGGAACATTTCAAATATAATTACAATATCGTTTTGAGAATTCATTAAAATGTACTCTTCCCAGCCCCTTCAAATATTTATTTTTTTAAAGCAATACATTTTATAACACTGTTTTAGATTAATATAAATATATAATTTAGTAATGAAATAATGGAAATAAAATTTTATGTTTTCATCTATTTTTGCTTATTTCAAAGTCCACTGTTCTGACCTAAGTCCACTATTCTAAAGGGATAAAGTTTTAAAAGTTTTATCCTATTCCATTGATAAATCAATTCTATGTACCAAATAATTAAAGTGATACTTTTATCGTCAAAATACAAATGCAATTTTAAATTGCAATTAGTAAAATACACAATAAATTTGATAATCGAATTTATAAGATATAAATGATTTTTGCATGTCTTTAAAGAAAAACTGAATTAAAATAAAAGACAAACTTAAATTTTTAATTTATAGAACTCCACTCTTCAAATAAAATGTTAATGCAATTGGTTTAAAATGATACAATTTAATTGATATAATCGCTGAAATTCTCACCAGAACATCTAAACCCTCCCCCCACTCATTATCTCCATTTTCTTCAACCATATCTATTATCCATCGAACCTATATATATCTCAATTACTATCCAACCAGGGTTATTAAGAAACTGCTCTCTATGACGTCTAACATGCGAACAATTCATAATCCAAGCACGCCCTCTTGTCCGCTGCTACCTGTTCCAGATGGTCTTTAATGGTCCTCAGCAACAGATGAAGATGTCTTCTGTGGTACTTAAATATTAACAAGCGAATAATTTTCCATGTAAGACAGGCGCACGAGACACCGCTTTTGGGTGTGGTTCCAAGAAAACGCCCTGCGCCCCCTGCTTCAACTGACCGGATGAAGATGGTGTCGCAGGCGATGAAATATTTTATTACTTAATGATTGAATTTAGTTGAAAGATTAAATCGTTAGCTCCTAATAATTGGTGGTATCTATTCACGGCAATGGTTTTTAATTATTACATTTTCGTCAAATATTATGAGAGGAATTTTAGATATTGTTCTCATTTCAAGATTTTATTTCCTTGTAAGATTTTATTAAAAGACAATTTTGCTCTCTTAAATTGTGTAAATTAGGCATACATTGGCAATAAAATATTTTCTAATTTTTCGCTTTACAATAAAACTTTTACAATAAAACAACTTTTACAATAAAAATATAGCCAGAAGGTAGGGCGTGGTTTAGTTATTAATAAAAATCGAATTTTTAAAAATTAAATTTAAACCTCTCGGTGTACTTAAATTGCTTATTTAAATAATTCTATGAATTAATATTAGTTGATATGCTACCACGCTAATTATGAAATCACAATAATAGTAGACTGCGAAAGGATTACATTGCATTATTCATTTAAATACATAATTTTAGCCCAGCTTAGTAGTCTCTCATATTTTCCACTTTGTACAATTTCTAAATTCCATTTTCGTTCATTGATACCTCTTAGGTTTAAAATAATTTTATTACAATACTAGCCACCTTGGGTATGTGCTTATTTTTGCCTTCCCGATTAATAGCCGAAAATTAAAAGCAAACTTTCTTCAATCGAGTTTAAGATATTGGCGTTATATGAAAATCATTATTGCTTTGGCGATCTTAGCTCAATCTAAGAAACGCCAAATAAATACGAGAATCCAAGTATCTTGGCAAATCTTGTGTATAATGGAATTTGGCCATCTTGGCATAATCGGAAAATCACCAAGTAAACTCTAGAATTAAACCTTTTTGGCGAAATATTGATATCTTATGTATAATGGAGCTTGACGATCTTGGTGTAATATGAAAATCTCTCAGTAAACCGAAAGCGTTCTCAAAAACGCCAAGTAAACACGGAAATTCAATCATTTTGGTAAAAACTTTGTACTTTATGTAAGATGGATCTTGGCGATCTCTGTGTAATCTGAAAATTAAGTAAACCAAGAATGCCTTGAAAATAAACAAGAACTCCGCCTTGGCTAACAGTTGCTTAGATAGGAATATTGGTTACACTTCATTTCATTTAAAACTTTTACGTAACTCGATGCTCATGTGTGCTTCAACAAAGTAGTTTTAAGTATTCATTTGTGATAGATATTAAAAGTCGTAATATTTTAATAGGCTTTAATGTCTATTGTATCTAATGCAGTTGAGTCCCATGACATCATATTGCTACCAAAAACGTAACTAGTCCGGTTTATCCATTTTCTAACTAATGAGATTTATAGCTTCACTTTTTTATTCCACAAGTACAGATAATTAAACAGAATCCTTTATCCTTAACTTTTAACAATGGGGAAAAATTTAATGCGATGAAACTTTCAATGAAACTATGAAAGCAGTTTGAATTTCATCGGAACAATGAAATCTTTCACTGAAATTTATGTAAAATATATTTTTAAAAAAGGCCGAAATTCGAAAAAAACATTTGCTCGGTAATTAAATAAGTATTTAAAAGTTGATTTTTTAAAAATTTTAAATGAGAATAAAAATTATTATTGTTCATTAATATTTTCTGGAGTTATGGAGGGAAAACAGCAAAATTTAGCTTAATTTTAATTAAATAATATTCAGATTAAACTATTTAAAAAAAAAAACCTCCATAGCGTATATTTTCCCTCTTCAAAATATATTTATATCAAATTTTCGACCCTAGAAAGAATCGAAATAAGAAACAGAGAAATACAAATACACCTTCCCTGTTATTATTAGTACATATATAATCAACTGGTAGCTTAAAATATGGTTAATTTCTGTTTAAAATTCACCCATATTACCTTTTTCAAAGAAAAAAGTAACCCAAATGACTGTTTGGATTTTCATCTCTCCAAAAGCTATCTTCAGACATTCTAGTTTCAGTTGATGAAAAGATAAAACAAACACCCTATTTATAATATTACAAACATCATTAATTTGCCTTTATTATAAAGTATATAAAATATCATTGAACATAGAAATTAGAACATTTCATTTTGAATATTCTTCCTTTTATACATTTGTACACCCAAAACTTTCAAAACAAAACCAATAAACAGTTTCGAACTAAAACCGCCCTCAGGTAACCAATGTTCCTGCATTACAAAAAATAAATTACGTCTCTATAAGTAGGATATGATAGGAAATAATGGCCCCTCAGCTATAAAAATATATATAAAAAAATTCTCGAAATTTAAGAGTGGAACGCAATGCTAAATAAATATACATTTGGGACCCATTATTTACGGTATGCAGAGAAGTGCCCCACTCTGACGGGAGGGAGGGAGAGATGCACCACCGAGGGACCTCCCCCCGTCTTGCAGGGGCCATTAACACGCGCAAAATATCGAGCCAAAATTTTCCGGTCGCGTCGGTTTGACCCCCGATCCGGCAGCTGGTCGCCCCCGAGGGAGTATCGGGACTGACCGCGAACCCCCTCTGGGGTCTTCCCAGCCCATCTAAATGATACCCATGGGGTGGAGAGTGAATGAATTTATTTCACGGACGTGGCCCGCTCCTGAATCATAAATATGCGAGATGCTCTTTTTCTGCTCTGGGCTGGAAAGGGATTCGTTATGTAAGGTTTGAATTATATTCCCTGGTGTGCTGGTTGAGGTGAAAAATTTTGCTGGCCTTTTGAAATGTAAATAACAAGAAACAGATTTTTATTCTTAAAATAATCAATCCTAATAGAGGTCGGTTCGTCAAAAAAAAAAAAAAAAAAAAGTCCGATTAGAATTCCAAGAAAAATTGCAGTTTAATCTAAAGAACGTCTGCAAATTTTTCTTCAAGGCTCGATTAACATGCCACTTTATATATACAGCACATTCCTGAGCATCTGGTCTAATGTGGCGGAAGGGATGGTCAGATAACAAAAAAGCGAGAAAGGCTGGAGTTCTATTATCTCATTTCTTTACCCACCGATACTAGAAGACAAAATTTTTATACTAAAAACTCATTTTGTTGTTGCTTATTCCCCTTAAATTGAACTCCAATTCAAACCAAGTAAGAGATCGGGGAAAGAGGGGTGCAGTAGCTTTTGAGAGTAAGGACCACAGAGTACTCGAGGGCAGAAGTCTGACTTTAGCTCATATGAAGATGACAATGACACACTCTCTTGCACAACCCCTTTTTACAGGGGGCTTTCTTACACACCTCACAGAACACAGGGAAGAGAACAATCATGCCCGAACCAGGACTCCTAGATTACGGGAAGACGTGCGACCCCTAGGCCAGGACGCCGGCACCAAAACTCATTGTTATAATATGTATTTTCTCTTACAATATGAATTTTCTCACTTTTTATTGAGTACTGAGCTCTTCATTTATCTCAAGCTACGTAAATTGCGAACTCGGCCATGGCATCAAAGAAGTCTTTGCCGGTAACTTGTGGAGTTAAAATAAAAAAAGGCTCTATGCTGATAATTTAGATATGTTTATATGTTGCACTGAACGTTTCAAGAATTTATAAGATGAAAAGCGAGTTAAAGGATATAAACTGTTCACATTTTTAATTGGATTTTGTAATGCCTAACTTAAATGTTGGAAATATAAACAAAATATTAACGTAAATTGCAGGCCTAATTTTTAAGAATGGACTAAAACTGATTTTATTTTTCACTGATAAATGACAGATATGGAAAGGTAATCCTAAGATAAGAATCAAAACTTAGTTTCTAGTTTTTGAAAAACCAGACCAGATAGTACTGAAGCCGGATAGTCGCGAACTGGATACTCGAGAGTGTACTATATATAGTTACATGTCGGCTATTTTGAGATGAACTTTATCATTTTGAATCGTGATCAGATGACGATAAATTTCGACCATCAGATGAATTATGATTATAGTCAGATTAAACCAGAATGAATTTACAGCTAAATTGCGATTAAGCACGTTATTTATCTTTAAGACATCAGAAGGGATTTTCTACTTCCCATACCTTTGAACTTAAGAGACGAATAATTTGGCAATCGGATGCAATAATTTTAATGAGTCTAAAGTCAGCCAACTTGGCGAGAAATAATCTAAAATATTATATTCTCTACTTTAGATGTCGTGAATTTTCATGCAGATGCTACGACTTTAAATCCACATGGAATAGAATCGCTCAACGATTCATTCTTTTCCAATCTTTTTTCCCTTGATATATCTTCAAAAGTTTGTTAGGAAAAAGCGAAACATAGCCAAGTCTGGAACACTGTTTCATGTCTATTTTCTAACTTACACAAATAGACTCGTCTAATATGATGTCACATTTACGAACTCGTCAGAGCCAGCCTATATTAAAATTGCGAAGCTGTATTAAATTTCGGTTGTAACCAGTTGGTGGGAAAAGGCACAATTATTTCTCGTTTCTTTTAACTATTTGACGAAACTAATCATAAGACATATATAATAATATGCAAGTACTGGAGAAAATGAAGAATAGAATACTCTAGTGGTTTCATGTTTATATCCAAGGAAGTGGTGCAGAATACAAGGGGAGAAAAACGATACTGTGGCTTAGCAAGTAACACCACCTGCTTCCACTTTTACATTAGCAACTTTCCGTAGTTAGTAATGTACATGACATGTTTTTTTTATATATGAATTCAAGACTCTTACTTGTTTAAGAGAGATAAAATAGCAGTAGGGGTTTCCCGAAAACATTTCGCATACTCTCTAATGAATAATCCTTTCGCTTTACTCGAAAAATTTGGATCTTTGGCACGAGGAGAGAGGGCCTGCCAGCTCAGGTGTCGTCCTCGTCATCTGACCGCGGTTCAAAATTACGAGGTCCGTTCCAAATCAGTCCTGTTGCTTTAAATGTGACGTTATTATAACTAAAGAAAAAAAGAAAGAAAAAAGCTTTGGCACGAGTGCTCAAAATAGCGAGTGATTTTTAAAGTGTCATTTATGGTAGCCTCAAGTTTTGTAGAATAGTAAAGGACACCACATTTGTATATTAATTGCAGGACATTGGCGAACAATAATTACGAAATATCAATCTTTGGAAATTTTTTTTTGGCGATTAATCACTTGAATGACGTTAATACAAAAATACCAGGAAATCGAATATGCATTTTGGACCCATTTTCTCCGACTATTTGAAATTAAAAAAAAAAAACTATAATCGTAACCAAAAAATCGATATCAAATTTCACTTCTTTAAATAATTGCGTTTTTGTGTTACTGCATTCACTAACATGCGTCAACAACAGCTAGTCAACTTGTGACGGATTTAATTTCAAATCTTTATGAATCTACATTTTAGAGCCTAAATATGCGTACCAAATTTTATCTATCTAGTTTTTTACATTTGTAGTTACCGTACTGACTTGTACTCAGTCAGTCAGACGGACGGACAAATTTCGTATGAATGGGTTTCGTTCAAAACTGGATTAATATCTATAAATTGGTATACTGCTCATATACCCAATTTCAAAGCATTTTTGAGTAATCATATTCAGACCCTGACGGACAAACCTAATTTCTAGAAATTTGTTTTTCGGACTCAAGTAGATCTGGCATTAGATAGATATTCGTTAAAATGTCGAATTTAATTTTTTTGACGAGTTCAGTTCTTATAAAAGTAAAAATGCGTTGTGTTGTAATTTGGAAAACACGAAAAAATCCAGTATCTTTCTTTCATTAAGCTTGAAAAAAATGATGGTGTTTTTTGATATGAGACTATATTTTCAAATAAAAAAACTTCATGAATGAAAATTTCACATCTTAGAAAGTGTTGCCAAGGAGAAAGATGTGTGATATCTCTTAAATGCTACTCTGACATTAAAAATATCTGGAAAAGTACATTAAGATTGATTTGAATCGATAGATCAAATGAAACAATTTTAAAAAATACTCTTTTATAGGGTAATGAATCTAAAGAGAACTGGAAAGAAGAAACCATTTTTGTTTTCTGTTTTTCAATTTTTGATTTTAAAGATATAATTATAAATATTGTTTAATATTGCTTTCGCTTTCTTTTCTTCTGAAATCGACTACCATGGCATCAAGTATATGGAGTCAAAATTTAAATCTATCGATTGAATCATTATTAAGTTCTGAAAATAGTATAATTGTGCATTATCATTCAGAATACATAAGTGTACAAAATGTTGAAACTGCAGCACCAAAGGCAATGAAGAAAATAAATCAATTGGAAACTTTTTTCTTCACACAAAATAAAAATCTAAAACGGAAATGTGGCAGAAAAAAGAAATCAATTATCGTAGTTGCAAAATATCCTCTTTTAAAAGGGAAAAAATACAGAAATTATTTCAAAAACAAAAAGGGACTGCATAAGAAAGCAATTAACCAGTGAAGAAAGATACACTTTTTTTAAAAAATTCTTCAGCGTATTGATCCGGATAAGTTTTTTTTTTTTTTTAAATCAGTTTCATTCCTTCTTCCTTATGAAATTTAGGATAAAATCTGGTAAACAGAGAACTTATAAAAAATATTTAATGTCGGAAAAAAGGTAGTCAAGTTTTGCGTCAGTAAGAATCAGATAACAGATTTATTTTGCGTTTTAACTCACCAAAGTATGGTTAACTAGGCCGTTCGTTAATGTCTTATGAATTGATTTGGATTAAAAAAAGTTAATGAAAAGCAGAATTATGGAAATCTAAAATAAAAATATGAATTCATGACAACATCAATTTGAAATTTTCTTATTCGTAATGCATATTTTTACAGTTTATTGTTGAGTAAAAACTGATTTCATTGAAATAAGTTATTTTCAAATAAACAAAATATTCTTCGAAAAATATGCCCCAATGACATTTAAGCAGGTTATGTAATTACGAATTTGTAGAATTGTTTCTCTGCAAAGCAAGTCTTCTAGTAAGGATGCTAGTTTTACAGATATAGTAATGACTGCTGAGGGGATGCAAATGACTCCTGTATTTGGCGATAAAGATGAAGGACCTAAAATTTTCAAGAAACTTGGTGATAACCCCATCAGGATTCGAATCCTAGCGTTTGTTCTGGAATATTTGATGCTATGTAACGATAGCTTTAAAATGCCGAGAGACAAAGCTGAGATGAGTCAATTGTTGGTTTGAGCCCAAGGGATTCGATCTGTCGAGGTAAGAGATGTAAGAAGTTGAAGTTCCCTTTGAGCATTTTGTGTTGTTACAGTTGGTTATTACCTATATTCTTGTGTACTATTGTTTATATCGAGTACAGTTTAGTGTACACCTCGTCTATTTTTATTATATGTGAATGGTAACTGCTTGTACAATAAAGCGCCGTTATTGAGCCTGACGGTATTTTTTTACACATCAACCTAATTGATTTTGGATTTTTCCTAACAATATTTAATGATGAGCCTGACGGTATTTTTTTACACATCAACCTAATTGATTTTGGATTTTTCCTAACAATATTTAATGATTAGTGGTTGTTTATACAGTTTGAAATAAAAATATACAACGGTTCATCAAACAGAAATTATATTCTAAGTTAATATAACAACGATTTTTTGATTTAAAAAAATTTATTTGAAACCAAAATTTATTTTGAAAATATTTTTGTACGTAGTTAAAAATGCCTGCTTCTCTTTCGATATTTCAAGACAAATTCGAATTTATAAAATAAAGTTTGAATTTAATTTAAAAATATTGAAATAAAAGATGAGTCGAAACACAAATTTATAATTATTTTATGTAGAAAAACAGAATTGCATTTCAAAGGAATTTTGAATACAAAATTTTGTCTGAAAATAAATATATAAAAAAAGAATAAAATGAAATCTATGATCACAATTTTCAAGTTATCATATGAGAACATTATTGTTTTTTTGTCTTAGTTAATTTACGTCATTAACCAGTATAAACCGGTTTGAAATAATCACGAGATTTCTCTATCGGTCTCTCTCTCTAATTTTTTTTTTTTTTTTTTTTTTTTTTTAACTACCGATTTTTTAGGTGGCAAACAAAGTTATGGATTCCGAACGATTTTGAGATGAAATAACAGCTATGTCATAGTTCTTCGTCAACCTTTTAAAAACGCATCTGCTGTCAAAGAAGCATACATGATAATAAAGCAATACTTATAAAAGCAGTCAACCTTTTAAAAACATATCTGCTTTCAAGGAAGCATACGTAATAATAATAATGCAATACTGGTAAAAGCAGGTAAAAAAATATATGCGATTAAAAGATGATGATGAAAATTGCCATTTAGGCTTTATTCATTGCCTACGCGATTTCGAGCTTCCACCAAACCTAACCAAAACATCATGTTCTCACATGATAATAAATATATATTTGGAGACTTTCAGGGAAAATGTAGCTTGTATATTATAATTACACAGGGTATTAACATTTAATTTTAATCATGTATCGGAGTCAATAGTCAATCTAGTTAATATTTACCAAACTTTTTGATTTTGCTTGAATTATAAAGGTCACCTTCTGTAAAACTTATTTCTTATCGAGAAATCATTTATAACATCGAAACCTTTTCATGTCCATTCTTTTAAATAATGCTATTGTATAAGAATCGAGTTTTCTTTAAAAGAGGCATCTTATGTACAGACTTTAAATGCCTTAATTTTATCTGATAATTGAAATACTTTTTTTTTGATGTAGAGATAAATAACATTTTATATAGTCGAATCTTTTATGATTATTCTGCATAGTCAAGAAAAGGCATGCTTCTGCTTTCACTAAAGAAAAATATTTATATAACAAATGTGAAGCTTTATCACATTTTGATAAATTTTATTGACGGTTTATTTAGCATTATATTTTCAGTTAAACTATCAAAAAGCTTCAAATTTCGTCGTTCAAGTTATTGATAGTTTAACGCAATTTTTTCCCAATTATAACCTTTTTAGAAAAATACTGAATAGGCAAAATTCTATATTCATTTGATAATTCAATAGATCATTTTATTAACTACAAAGGCATTACTAACCAACGAAGGATTATAGTATTTTTTTTTAAAACTGGAAGGCGATAAATGCTGTATATTTTTTTTATATATGTACATTGATAATGTGAATTCGCCATTAATTTATTGAATTACTGCATAACATGGCCTAGAGAAATAAGTTTATAGATTCTATCTCCGGACTGTACTCTTAAACAGTATTATTAAAAATCCAATAGACATATGTCTTTTAAGACTGAAAGGCTCACTGAAATTGAGTTGATTGATAGGGGTTTTTCTTCAAGAGGAAATCGAATGTGTGCCAATTTTCTTTGAAATTTTTCCGGGATGTACCCCTTCCTACCATATATGAATGGTGTCAGATTCTTATCAGATTCAGGGTCCTTTAAACTTCGTAGATATCTATATTATATGCACGCTTTCAGTCACACCTCCTCCCTTACAATTTCCAAGATCAAATGATTTTATTTAATCTCGATATGAGCAATTTACAATTGATTTTTGAGTTTAATTGGTCAATTGCAACTGCTCCCTTCTCTAAAAAAGAAAATCCCACTAGTATACAAGTAAATTTTGATATATGAAAAAAAATTTAAGGATACTATTTTAAAATGTAAAAGTTAATTAGTTGTTGTTTATTAATTATTTTGAATTCAATGACAGTTCTAGATTTATTTATCCTGAAAATAATGTAAATAAGTATGCCAAGACCTAGTTGTTAAAAAGAAAAGTATGCCAAGACCTTGTTGTTAGAAAGTTGATCAAGACCTAGGCGCATACTTATTAAGGCTTCTATATTCCCTTGCCCCTAGTGGCTGTGCCAACATTGGTCTAGATATGCTAGAATAAATGGATTTAGGACGATCAACAATTCAATTCAGTTTAAAATTCCAATGCCCATTATGCTCATTCCAATAATGATAAATATGCACATTCTTTCTTAAATATTGACATTTCCTTTGCAACCTGCATGCATGCGTTTACATTTCTAAGTATTGAGGAAGGGCAAAAAACTATTTTATTCAGGATATTTCAATTTTCTCAAGAACCAATCACCTCCTCTGAGATTCTGAAACGATATGGAATCCCGTCCATTTCCTCCACCCCCTTCAGCGCAGACGATAGCAGAAGAGTATTCGAACGCAGGGTGTCACGCATAATCAAGAGGAAAAATGCAGAATGAAAACAGCACCAGTTCATCAAATGGCCTGTCTTTCCGGCCCGTCAGTTTCCACTTTTATTCAACGTACACCCCCCTCTTTTCGAAAGGACCCTATTAATTTGTCACGCCTCCCAACCCTCACCCCCCAAGTGGGGCAGAGAAGTCACCAGGGACGTGGGGATCGAGAAATGATTCCTGATGGCAGTCGGAAAAGAGGTGCCCGACTGAAGAAAAAGGATTTGTGCCCATTCTATCATTTTCCCCTTCGCCCCAAAAATGAAATGGCAAAAACCATAATTTAATTTTGTGGAGTTTAATTCTCGCCTGCCACATGGTTTTTGTGAGGGTAGGAAGAGCTTTGTAACTTCAGAGTGAATCCGCCTGTAAAAAAAAAAAAAAAAGTAAATATTGTTTTTGGAAAAATACTAAAGCAAATTATTTGTGCCACTATTTTAAAAGCAAATGCAAGTAGTTTTTTTTTTTTTTTTCTATAACTCACATTAATGAATTTTCAAATGCTTTTTAAAGATAGTTATTGTTTTATAAATTTGCTATTTTATTACTTTCTCGTGTAGGAAGTATGCAAAGAGAAAGTAAGTGCAAAAAGAATCTTAAAAAAAAAAAAAAAAAAAAAAAAATCGAACTCCAGATTTTGAAGAGTCTCTACCTTTCTGAGTCAGAAAACATTTTGTCGATCCGTCTGCGCTTACGATAACTCAAAAACGTATTGAGCAACATGGACAAAATTTGTACATTTCCACCAAATTTTGGACAAAATCCACTCGGAGAAAATTTGTTTTTCCAGATGTCTGAATGTACGTTAATACGATAACTACAAAATGAAGAGAGTTTGTATATAGATTTAACATTTAAAGTGAAGATACGTATCAAATTAGGAAGTAAATTTGTCGAGGGGTTCATTGTCTGTTGTTTTGTACTTTCACAAGCATGTAAGCACGATAGTTCATAAACTCATTGATTTAAATATATAAAATTTGATACGGAATTTTATTACTACAATTGTAATTCGGTATCAAATTTTGGTTTGAATCGGTGGGGCGAAAAGTATCAAAAATATGCATTCGGTTTTCTGGTATTTGTATGTTAATCGCCAAAGGTCGCACTTTAATAAGTTCTTTCATAGCGATTGTTTACTAATGGCATGTAGTTATGAGAAAGAATAAGAGAATTTCTGGGGGGGGGGAGGTATTTCTGCAAATTTGATTCAAAACTTATTTTTTTAAAACTAAATTTGATACTTTTTTAAAGTGAATGTGAATATATTCGTTTTTATTTTCTCGTATGATGAGAGAAAGTATCGTGATCGTTGAAAAATTCGATCTCGAGATTTGGACGATCTCTTCATTTCAAATATCATTGAATCCAGAGAATATGTTTTTGGGACTATGCCTCTTAGTCTAAGAACATGGCAACTGCAAAAGTTAACGATCCACAATCACAAAATTGTGAAGTGATCTTTACACCAAAATTGTAGATTTGCACCAATTATTTGACGAAATCTGAAAAAAAAAATGTCTGTCCTACCATTCATGCTCACAAGAACCACATCATAACTAAAACCACACACACACACACACACACACACACACACACACACACACACACACACACACACACACACACACACACACACACACACACACACACACACACACACACACACACACACACACACACACACACACACACAATATAAATATTATAGATGAGACCAAATCAATTAACCCTTTAAAAGCCCATTTTTTTCTAGTCGTATTATGCTTAAGTATTTTTAGGCTTGAAATTAGAATAAGAAAAGGGATTCATTTAGCTTATTAGATTAATTTAATTTGATTAATTAATTTGTTTAATTAAGTAACAAATCGACACATCATTTTGTGTAAGATAAAAAAAATGAAGTATCTTAGTTTTTGTTTTACTAAAAAAATTTGTCAGAACTTATGCCAACCTACATAATTTCATACAAAGATTGATAAATTTGGTGGGAAGCATACTACCCACGGCCCTAGAAGGGGTTAAATATGATAAAAGTATCAAAATAAGTAAAATTTGGTTTATGATAGTGGGCCACTGAAAAACATTACCGCTTGTGAATCTTAAATATTGTTTCCCTACGCAGTTTCTTAACAACAAAGATTTGTAGAAAGCTTTAATGAATCAATGGCGACAGAATTGACGTCTAATAAAAAGTATCGACCTTCACAACGAATTTTTGAATTTGGAGACAAAAAAATGATGAATCTAACAAATACAAGGATTCTTTTTTAGTATTCGAGATCCATTAGTTCCCCTAGAAAATATATAACCTGCCATAGAAGCTTTTGCAAATGGGAGGAAGTATTAAAGCGAGTCATTTCGGTGAATTCGTTCTCTGAAGGGTTAGTCTCAGAGAGAGCTTTCTAGCTGCACTGTTACGGTTTAGCAGTGATTTGATACATGCGTGTATATTGTTGATTTCTGTAAACGCTACCTTTGTATGTGCTAGCTGTGCTTTTTTATGGAAAAAAGTCCTTTTTTGTGATCGAGTTTGCTGGTTTTCTGACAGTACACTCATCAGACGATTACCACAATCATGTTAATTAGATTTTAATTAATAATGTAACTGACAACCTTCATAAAAATATCAGACAGAAAGGCTCTTTGTACTACCGAAATATGGATTTTAAAAGTTAACAATTATATGAATAAATAGTGATGTTTGTATCAGACAATAAACAAAGAAACTGATAAAAACTTTTTTAAACCAATCCTTTTTATGAACTGAATTTTATTTGTTTATTTTTAATTATATATATAATATTTATAACTAATGAATTTTTTTTTATCTCGATTCATAAACGTAAAATTTCCGCATTCAAGAAAACATACCATTTTGAAGAAAGTTTTTGAACCTGAAAAGATTAGACAATTGTCGTTATTATCTTCTAAACACTTCATCTTTGTCATCAGTTATCTGTTCAATCCCGCAATTTCGAAAAAAATTCGTAAAAATTGGTCATGCATGAAGAATTTTTATGATAATAGTTTTTCTGTTTCTTGAAATATAATAGAAAACATTGGTTGAATTTTTATTGCTACTTTTTGAATTTATCAACAAGATAGTTTGTACCTTTAGGCAAAATCTCCACATTTGTCATTGTTTTAATGTCTCAGCGTTACAACTTAAAACCGTACCAAATGATTTTAAGATATATCATTTCGAAATTGACCCGGCGGTAGTCTTTTCAAGTTTGTGATATTTAACTGATAATTAATTATATATCAAATAATTAAACAGTTACAGATACCTATAATTATGATTAACTAAGAATTACATAGTATAAAACGTGTAATAAATTATGATTGTACTTGCCTATTTCTTATATAACTGTAAAGTTGAGTAAATTAGATGCAATTTGATCGGAGGTCAAAATTAATTAATTAATAGTTATTCCGATTATCTGAATTTTACAAATATTTTTCATGTAGGTTTAGAAACATTTGAAAATTATTAATAACATTCAACCTAAAGGCAAAGACATAGCATTTCGGAATACCCCAAAGCAGCCTGCCTCATAACCTCCGTATTATGATTAGCAGATAGTTAATAATAATGTATTAGCGTTGTGTCTTAGACAATAAACTCAACACAATAAAAAATTTCCAGAAATAGTGAATAGTCACCATATTGTTACTTAAGAAATATCACAGGAACATATCATAGAGAAAATTCTTGTCTTTTTTTTCCTTATTCAATTGGAAAATAAAAAAAAAAATGTTAAAACTTCTGATTGAATAATTTTGGACTACCAGTTAAAGACAATTAATAGCCTTTTGGGGCGAGCTGGGCCGTGGGGAATAAGGGTTGTATTGCTTAGGCAAAATTTTGTGTCCATGATGCCTTCAAATGGTCAGATATTAAAATTATGCCATTTTAAGTGCCTCTCATGGATTCTGCCCATTATGTCCCAGAACATTTCCAGTGGAAAGCAGTCCTGAGAGATTAAAGTATTCTTAAAAACGTAACTGTAGGGATTAAGATCTAACATTCTTAGTACTGTAGCAATCTTAATAACTTAATATCCAAATTAGCTATTAAAACTGCTCATACTATCTATGACATTTTTATGTTAGTAGCCGTTGATGAGTAGTTATTTCTCCAGGAATATTTGATTTCAATTTTAAATCTTTTAGACATAACTTTATGTCCATATTTCGTCAACAAATAGTTTTTAAACAACTGATTGCAATAGATATTAAAGTCAGGCAATTTTAATAGTCTTAAATATGTTTTATTTATGAGAATTTTTAATAGAAACTAGTCGCATGAGATCATAGCGCTATTAGAAATGTAATTCTTTGGCTTATCTATCTTCGAAATTTTGTGGCATTGTACCTCATTTCTTTATTCGTCTTGTAAATTACATAGATATTAAGAAAAATCCTTTTTCCTTAGCTTTCCAAAATGGAAGAAATTCTAGTGATTAAATATTTGATGGAAAGATGAAATGGATTTGAATTTCAAGTTAACATTGTAATCTAATCTTACAAATTAGCAATTTTTTTAATTGATAAAAAAATAAGGAAAAATTTAGCTATCAAAATTGGGATCAATAAAGAGGTATTTGTTTAGATTTTGAAGTGGTTAAAAAATCATTTTGTATAATAATATTTTTGCAAGCTATCACGGAAAAGTTTTCTGACTTTTAATTAAAAAAAAAACAGCTCTGAAGTGTATATTCCCACCTTTCAAAGTATATATGTGTCAAATTTGGTATCTCTAGGACAAATGTCCTAACCAAAACATATACAAAAGGGCACACACGCACGCACGCTCACACACTCTCTCTAAACATCTTAATTTTTAAAGATAGAAATAGAACTCCAGTGATCCAGTCTTCAGTTATCTAAATCGCTTTCAAGATGGGCGAAGGGAATAAATCTTCAAACAAAATCCGAGTGAGAAGGAATGAAACAACTGACTTTAACTGCTATGCTCAAGTAGTGATATTGTAATAAAATATTCAAGTATATACATACAACATTGTTTTTGTACGAATACAACACAGTTAAGTAATTAGATTAAAAAATCGGCTTTTGGTGGAAAAACATTGAATATTTTTTAATTCATTATTTCGTAATTTCTGAACAGTTTTCTAAATAAATATGCTTTGAATTTTTTTCTTTGTTCTTTCCTTTGCAAATTACATCGATATTAATTACATTTTAATGATATTTTGCATCTTTAAAAACTATTTTCTCAAATTCTACATTTTGGTAAAATCTTAAGAAAAGCCTCATAAATTAAAACCTAACGGATATTCTTTGCTTCTGTTTGGCATATTAATTTCTCAATATGTATTGGAAGTTTCTGAACTATAAATAAAATGAGTAATTTGTTCATTCAAAAACATTTTAGTTTTTTAATGCTTTATAATGTGGAAAAAATGACAGTCAGATGAACCCCAGTATTTAAAAACTAGATAGAAATACGACCTATTTCTTAGTTCAGCAATCAGTTAAAGTTTTTTAATCTGCAAACATCTTGAACAAATCATTTGAAAAATTTCTGAAGTAAAAGTTTTTTTTATCCCTCGTCCTAGTCACATAAAATTCTACTTTACGTTTTAGCTGATACATTTTTGTCTCATAAATGTATCTGACATGCAAAAATTCAAAAATATAAATATTTTTTAACATTTTTAAAGAAAATTCATTCCGAGCATAGTTAAATATGTTTTTAAAAAGGTTTTTCTCGTTAATTATTCAAATGTTAGGGTCAGGTCTTGTCCTAATTAACCCTATTAATTGCAATTCTACTGCACAATAAAGTCATGTGCTGTAATCGATATATCGATAGGAGAAAATTATAAGTAAAGTGGATTAACATAAGAAAACTAAATAACATGTAAGATTGCCAGAATATATATAATATAATCGTACAACAATATATGTTACAATAGTACAACATACAAGGATCAACTCTTCCTTTTTAAATTCACATTGTGAAATCTGGCAATCACAATTAGGAGATTAGGATTTAGACACCATTTCACACATAAATCATGTCCTCTATCCACATAAGCCTTATGCCACCAGTCCATAAAACACTGCTCATCTCTGACAATGCCAGTAAGCAAAAGTCAAAAGCTCGCCAAGCTCCTACTAATTTCAAGATTGATCATCCCTCCCCCCTTCTATCAATAATCCCAATAGATAGGCCGGTCCTCCCGTGTCATTTAGCCATCGCAGCTGAATGGCAGGGCGGACCTTTTAGGGGGCGCTGGCACGTGCCAGAATTTGCATCGGTATCTGTTCCTGGGGCCCCGAGATGCATATCTGGTGTGAACGGGTCTCAATTTGCATTGAGCGCTGGTCTATTACACCATAGACTTCTCTTTTGGGCGCGTGCAGGTTTGCACATCCAGGGGAGGGGTGATGCCTTGCCGATACATACTAAAAGACAGGATTTCAAAAGAGGGATTAGCTGTGCTCCATTCATGGTATTTGGTTGTCAGAGTTTTAGAACGGCTTCCTGAATTTCAGAATCATGGGAAGTTAATGTATTGGTTTATAACCTTTTGAATCTTTTAAAAAAAGCATCTGTAATATATTTTATAATAATAATAAATTTGGTTATAAATTTCTCACATCAATAAGATATCCTCTCATTTCAATTTTCCCGGAGGTAGTTAAAATTTCATTCTGGTTTATTAATAACTGCATTCGTAACTTACTGGTCAAAGGTTTCGCCCATAAATTTTCTTGTATGTTTACACAAATTTGTGTTTAATTTCTTTTCAGTGTCGGCTAGTTCGTCAGGGCTAGTGAGCTACGGAAGCTTCTGAAATAATTTAAGAACTCATTTTATCTTCAAGTCTAATAAAGTTTATATTTATTGAGATGTTTATTTTTCCTTATTGAAAGTTCGATGAACAACGAAAATGGTAAGAAATAATAAAAATAAAGGAAGACAGAAAATGTTAAGATAAATTTGCGATAAACATATCTCACTATATTTGAGATACATGTGTCGGGGTCTGATCTCCAAATTATCATAGAACGCATCAAAATTTTCTCATTTTAATACCTGTAAGCGAGAACCAAAAGTAGCAAAATAGCTCACTGTACTTGCTTATAAAAAATAGAGGCAAAATTTGCTCATTTTGCTTTAATAGCAATAAGCAAAAACCAAAGAATCCTTTCATTGAGTTTGGTGGTTACTTGACGGCCCTCTTTGCAATCAGTAATTTTTTTTTTCTACTTTTAGTGCAAAGCTCGTCTTAGCTCGCTTATTTTTTCTTTGATTTCTCTTATTCGCCTTTACTTGAATACTGTTTCATTCTCACATTGCCCCGACGGAAACTAATTTGTTTTAATAGTCATTCGTTTACATTTGTTAGAAATCACAGAAGAAAAGACTACATCGGGAATTTTTAAAATACAGTTCAGATAATAACAATTAAAAATTAGGAATAATTATCAATAAAGCTATTTTTTAAAACGGCATTTTAATTGATTTTCTTTCTTTTGCTGCATTGCTCTTTTCAGAACTGGTTTAGTAACCGTAGCTTCTTATTGTGGTGTTTTTGGCATCGCAAGAACCATTCTTGGTCATACAGCGCCAATCAAGCAAAAAAGTGCAGAGTTTAGTAAAGTAACACATACTATATAAAATTCAATTAAAAATTTAAAAAAATAAAATGTGAAAATTTGATTCAAAAACATAAGTAAAAAACGGAGTTTTTCAAAAGTTGTCAAACAAATTAAAACCATTTTAAATTAGATAAAATTGAATTAGGGATAAAATGTATCAGATGCATGTAAAAAAACGAATAACCTTTAAAGTGATGAAAATATTTGGCTGGTATGTCTCACCCACCAAGTTTTATAAAGCTAAGGACAATAAATTAACAAAAGCGAGTTCTATGAAAATTAAACAAGGAATATTCAATCAAAATGTCTTTAACACAAACAACAATAAGACATTTGGGATACATCGGTGCTCTCTCTTCAGAAATGAGATGCTTATGTCTGAAGCGTTGTTTTCTATACTATAAGTTTAACATCGAACTCTCGTATAGGAATAGTAGGCCACTAATAAATAGATGGTTTAATGGAATGCAATTTATTTTCCTTTCTTTTGCCGAGATAAAAAAAAAGAGAAGTATGGATTGGCATCACAATAAGGTATTCTTTGGAACAATAAAGAGGAAACAAGTTTTGAGGCAAAATCCGTTGCTTCATTGCCAGATATATCCACATGACTTGGAACCCAACAAAAATTAAGATCAAAGCACTTTTTCTGAAGAGTCCATGAAGTAGACGATATTTCAATTGCAATTGAATGTATTTGACTATTGTAGCAAGATAGTATTCCACTCATACGGTCAGCAAATATATGATAAAATTGCGCTAGATGGAAGGCGAAATATCCTGAAGATCACAGATAATTGCCACTAACTCGGCAATAAAAACAGAGCAACAATTGTGTAGATGCGAGCTCAATGTATCAGATGAAAGTAAGGTATTGTGGAGAAGAGAAGCCAGTATACATTTTAGATCTCTTCTGCGCGTTATTATTTGTTATTAGATACAGCATTGATTCCACTTTTATTGTACAGATCATTTGCTAACATTTCATCAGGTCAGTTTTTAGCTAATGTACCAATAGGCGAATAGACAGATAAAAGTTGTCCATTTACTTTTAAATAATATTTGAAATCATTTGTCGGTGTCTATGTACTAATTAAATTTTCAACAGAGTTCAACAGTTTACCCTTGAAGATACTGAATTGATAGTTTTTCTTGATATTATGCATCAGATTCTATTCGGAAATATTTATACCGAAAACAATACTAAAAAGAACATAAAGGAAAAATAAACAAATAGACAAAAACACTGACTCGCATTACACATTTTTTTTGATTTAAAACGACAAAGAGAAGATGGTTTTAAAAAAAAACATTGATTTTCGCGAAAGAAAATATCATTTTTCCGCGACACCCAAAGGCCCAGAAGCCACCCACCCCTCACATTCCAAACATTCAATCTCTCCATTTTCCTTCAATGTCCAGCGTCGTGTTCAAAAACCGAGAAAACCTTCTGATTACATTTCTATATACAGTTTTCTCTCTTGCTTATTCTGACAGAAATGGAAAACGGAAAATCGAAATTTATTTCCCATTTTCCCGCCTTTTCCTGAAGCTTCCAAACGACTGGTTGTCATCGCCTGACCGGTCACAGCACTTTCCTCCACCCCCCAATGTTTCATGAATAAGGCAGTACGTTGGATCCAGGAAATGGAATTCAAAGACGAAGATGGAAGAATTGATATAAATAAAAAAAAAATGACCAGTTTCTACGCTCGGCGGAGTGGTGATTCTGTGAAAGTATGGAATATTTAATTGCTAGTGAATATAGAATATTTATACTTGAATATGTGCAAGGAAATAGAATGTAAATTACATGTTTTTTGTTTTGAGTATTTTTTATTCAAACTGTTTTATTTATTTTAGTTTGCTGAAACTTATATCAATTCTTTTGATTTATTTTTTTGAAGCCAGCACGAGATTGTAAATGAGAATTGATGTAAGATAAAAGAATCCCAATAGATTGGATAATGAAAGATGATGCTTTATTTTATGAATATTCTGGAAAATATGCAGCAGTGTCAAAAACATAATGAATACACCCACAAAGAACAATAGAAATCTAGACATCACTAATCAAACATCATAAAAATCACGAAGGAAGTAACACCATAACAATCCTCAGAGTAAAACAATTGGCAAATTCGCTCTTCGATAAACAATACAAAAAGAAATTCAAGTTTGTGCGAAAGCTTTGGTTTATAAAGACTCTGCGATAGGATTTTGCATTACCTAGAAGGATATTTGAATCTCGTCTTTTGATAAAGATATTGCCATAATTCTTGCATTTCCTAGAACCTTTACTTTATTACAAAAGGAATTAGTTTATCGTTAAGCTCGAAGGTCATTGGTCCAGAATCCATTTAACATTAACTAAAAATATCCGTAAATCTCCCTTCCTTAAAATGAGATTAATTGTGGCAAGAAATAATACATATCTCAATGAATTCTAATAATTTCTTCCCTACATTCTTAAATTAATTCATAATATTTCGTTCTGAAATTTAGAATTTCTTAATAAATATTTGAGAATATATTTATTTCTGTTTTATACCCGTAAAAGCATTCATGATGTTAACAGTATCCATACATTTATAACAAAGAATGATAATGGAGTCAATTGATAATGCAATGACATAATGAAGGTAACTGATGTTCGCATAGTAGTAGTTTAGAAATTTTACTATTCTAAACAGTGCATATTATGTGGCTGTTTCTTTTTAATCAATTAGGTTCAACAGATTTTTAATTTGACTACCATGCTTATTTTTTATTTTGGATTATTTTTTCAGTAATTTTTCAAAAACTCATTTGTTTTTACTTATTCACTATGACTCGTATCTAAACGACGCTTGTGCGCAGTATTATATAACTTCATGATACTGTATATTGCTTTACCAAACAAACAGAACGGCACTTGATTAATTGTGTTTGGCAAAGGTCTTACGTAAGAAAAGCTTATAATTCATAATATTTCTATTTGCTTTTTTTTACAAATTTATTGATTTGTCACCTATATTTTAATGTTTTTAATCGATCAAAAATAACTTTATTGTCAACTACAAACATTATTTTTTAATCGATCTGCTCACCCCCCCCCCCCGATCAACTAAGCACTCCTAGCCAGTTTCCTAACCCTACCTATTTTGGAAATCCACCACTGCCATGGAATAACATTATTATTCTGTTTGTTCTTTGTATTTGGTTTTAAAAATGGGTCTAAATGAACTGATGTTTGATCTCAATGGCATTTCCTAAGATTGATGCGTTCTCTTTCTCTACGCCATTGTGATAATATAGTAATTGTTGGCATTGTAATTCCGGAGAATTACGGTTTCAATTTAAAAATTCCAAGAATATTAAGCACAAAGTAACGCCTAATCTACTATAGCTTTGTACTGATAAGTGCTACAGAATTCACTTTTGTTGGCATTAGAAGTTGATTCGTTTGTTACTTAGAAATGTCATTTTGTTTAAAATCCATTGGTTTCATTGCGTTGCATTTTGTTCCGATGACAAAAGTACATTTTTTGTAAAATTCATATGTTTAATCATTACGCGACTATTTTATTTTCGTAATCATTAAAATATTCGAATTTGAGATTTTGATGAATCTTCAAGCTTCAAATCTTGCTGGGTCTGAAAAACATATTTTTGTACTTCTTTTTATTCTTCTGTTTTTCTATGAACTCGATAAATGAAAAACGCTATGTGCTAGTCGGATGAAGATTTGATACCGCATTTGTAGGTTTCTGTCAAGTTTTAAACGAAGTCCATTTGGAGGAAATCTATCTGGCTGTGTGAATATAAATGAACTCAATAACTACAAAACGTAAAGAGCTATATAAATAAAATTTAATGCATAAGTTTACATCTAAAATGTAAATTCCAATCAAATTTTGAACGAAATCTGTCAAAGTATTTGCTGTCTTTTCGACCGGTACTTTTCTTGACAATTAAAGGCAATACCTAAAAAAATGCAGTGACTTCTATAAATGAAATTTGGTATGTGATCTTATGACCACAATTGTAGTTTTATGTCAAATTTTGATGTCAATTTGTCTAAAAATAAAAAACGGCATCCAAAATACAAATTCTGCTTTCGAAATTATTAATACTTGGTGGTACGAATTTACCATAAGTTTAAGCTGGTTTATTTCAATTTTTTAATAAGTGGACTGTAATCTTATTTAAAATCAAACGACAATTCAAAAGCCAGCTTTTTATTTGATCAAGGTTCAACAGACCCCGCAACAATTCAACACGAAACTGTTTTTTAAGAGCTGATCCCATGTCAGCAGGGTTACAATAAATTTAATCGCTGAAGCCAAGTCAGCGCATGGTTGCAACATTCTTTAACAAACAGCGCCAACGAAGCGGTAATACTTGTTACTTATTAATAGTTAGCCCAGGGAGTAATCATCAAAGATCACATGATACATTCAGTAAAAATGTCATATTCAAGATAAGATCAATATTTAGTAACCATTGTTCGCTAATAATATGCAAAGCTTTCTCGAAGGCTTAAAATTTTATGCGGAGGGTGGTGGATATCACCTTCATTAGAGTAAACCAGAAAATTTCAGACAGACCATTTCCACTGGTTTTATATATAGTGACTTATTCGTCTTCTAAAATTCGTTTTTTAATCTAATAAGCCCTCAGTCATCCAAACGATTAGAAATTCTGTGACTGCATCTCGAAAAAGCATGAAGATTGTGGCCCCCCTCTCCATTCCAGTTGAACAGTTTTCTGAAATGGCGTGTGTGCAACATGTGGTTTTCAATGTTATGTTGTTGTTGCTAATCTCCATGGTCTGACTTAGTCAGACCAAATCCAAAAATCCGCTGACAACAAGAAAGTCAAAAACGAGGAAGGGAGAAGAATAAATTTCTCCCCCAAGAAGTCCTAAACAGTCTAGAATATGTTCAGCAGAGGCCTGATGTTGGCAGCATTTCGGGCAAAGAGGGTGAATGTTATAAATTAGGTTATTTTAATTCTAATAATGCATATCTTAGCATACTATTCTATAGTCTTAGTTCAAACCCTTTTGTCTTTATATTACGAAAATTCTAGAATGATTTATAAATTATGTAATTAAGCTATTTATTTTCACCCGGGCTGAAAATTTCGCGCTAACACGACTAGGGTATTCATCAATTAATTGAAAATAATTTAGAAACCTGAATTAGATAGAATTTCATTACATTAATTATTGAAAAATGATATAATCCAATTAATATTTTAAAGAAATGAAGCCCTCTTTTTATAGTTTAACTAATAGACTTTTCCAGAACTGCATTGAATAGCATTATACCAAACGACAAACATACCGACCATTCATTCTTCAGAAGGAAAAGCATTTATTACGAAAACGAATGTATCTTCAGCAACCACCTTGCGCTCACTTCCAATATCGCAATCCATTGCATATATTATACACCAAGATAACATTCATCCTCCCCAAACGCAGAACAGAATATGCACCGTTACCCAACCCTCGTTGCTGGATTTGAAAAAAACAAACACCAATCCACAGAAAGAATTTAAAGAAATGAAAGTAATAATTCCCGGGGTAGAATTTACCCCAGTCCCATTCTTGCTTTTTGACGTTCAGAAGAACGCTGGAGGGCGGTATAATTTATGCCCGCTGCAATATTTGTTTTAGGGTAAGGCGGGAATTTTTTACCCCGAGTGTTTCCAGAGTGGATAATAATTCTCGTTTATGCGGTCGCAGCCCATAAAAATAGCAGTTTCATTCCCACAAATGGATGCTTTATACCCACAATATGTTTCCGTCGCTTCATGAGGGTTTTTGTTGATGTATGGACTACCCTTCCGAAGTGGTCTCGCTCGAACAGGTGCGCTTTTTCTTTCCATAGACGAGGTAATAAGAGATGCCGTACGTCGTGTGTCTTCTGTCCGTTGGTATGGTTATGATTGAATGTGATTAATGTGTTTAAGAGCAATGTGTCATCTGTTACTGTCAAATATAAGGTCTACAGCGAATTGTATCTTAGTTCACTTTTTTCAATGCAAAATTATGTGACATTTTATCTCCAAATGCGAATTAAGACAGAATATTTTAATAACCAGAAATATAGAAAGGGTATCTTGGAAAAATATTTGAAATATAAAGAATACATGAAAAGCTATTGACAAAAGCGAATTAAATGGTTGGTAAGACAAAATTACTTCATAGTGATACATTTTATTTTACTTTGTCGTATACGTATTATAGAGAAAGTATAGTAACTGTCAAACGATTCGAAATTTTGATGAAACACCAAGTATTAGACCTCTGAGGTCGAAAAACACATTTTTCGAAAATATCCGTCTGTCTGTAACAAAAATAACTCAAAAATGCTCCGAGCTAGATGATGAAATTTGTAATATTATCTTAACACAAAATTTGCAGATTTTTTAAATCAAATTTTGAGCAAAATCCATTCAGAAGTCTGTCTGTCTGGCTATTCAAATAAATTAACACCATAATAAACTGAAGTTATTGAAATTGTGATTTATTCACTTCAAAGAAGTTTCCTATTTTGCCTAAATTAAAGACTCTTCACGACAGTTCTCTTACATATTTAGTTTTCATTCTCCCATGCTTTTTTTCAAAATTCAATTTGATAAAGCCTGTTTGTTGTATTAAAAAACACTTCTTGCACTACCGTTATATCTGTTTTTTCAGCTACTGAATTGTCAACTTAACTCACACAACTTAATTCGCTAATTAAATAAAATGTTTAGCAGCAGTCTAAGAAAACTTCAAAACATTCAGCATTATCTAATGAAAGTATAAGAGTGCTTAGTCTCTTGATCACGTTTGCAGTTCACGACTCTTTTCATAAAAGATCCGACGTTTGAATAACCATGATGTGTTTTGAATACATCAAAGTTCAAGCTTTCTCTCATTCGTTTGACATCCAGAATTGGAGACTGAGATGCGAGCCCAAGTATCATCTAATTATCTGCCGATGTTTCAAAGATATGAAAACCCTTTTAAAATAGACCTTAGTTTTAACATGGAGTGTTAATTTAACTATACTAAATTAAAACATAAATGCTTAGTTATATATCGAAATACATTAATCAGTATATATTCAAAGTATCAGTATACATTCAGTGAAACATAAAATTTTTATTTATGCAGCAGAGCAATTATTTGCATCTTGCTTGTTTCATAATTTATAATTACTTCCATAATAAAAATTTCAGAATTTATTTTCATAAAATATATGAATGAAAAATATGCTTTAAATTACCGTGAATAAAAAAAAAAAAAATATATTCAAATCCTCTATGTATTGTTACGAAATTTCCCGGGTTCGTTTGGATAGTGGAAGTTATATGGCGTGGAGAATGCTCAATCAGCAGTAGAAAATAAAACAACTACGTTTATTTGCACAAAGACACACAGGACAGCACAAAGACGACCACTATATACAGCACAAAAAACGATTATCTTCAGCCGAGACGTGCAGCATACAACAGCATAAACAGAAGCATACAACAAGTCTCCACTGTTGACAGTAGCGCATAGCTTCGTTCAGCACTAGCTTCACTCCGTCGCTGCTCCGCTTATCTCTGGAAGGCCAGTTCTTTAGCGTCGATCCCGACTACGACTCAATTCACCACCACTCCCCCACCTCCTGAGACCTATAAAAGGAGCTGCAGCTCCTTTTATAGGTCTCAGGAGGTGGGGCTAGAAACCGCTCAAGCAATCAGGAACGCTCGAGGCGTATCTCAGCTCCTACTGGACGGATCGGGAAAATTCTCGATGATTCGGGTACAATCTATTTTGGAGCCAAAGTCTCCAAATTCGTCGCCAAGTCGCCAAATGGTCGCCAAGCTCTGGGACCTCCTATGGAACCAACTATGCTGGGAAGCCGTATCACAGATTCGTAACAGTATTTATAAAGTACAAAAGCGAAAAAGATGATTATGTGTCTCCAGTTAAAAAATAAAAAACAAAACTGAGTTCTTTTGAATCGTTATTTTTGTAAAAATCGAAAAAAGATGTTTAATTGCGATAAATAATTCGAAATCATCCATCTCCAAACTATTTTAAAGTTCCTATGAAAATGTTTTACAAAAATTATAATAATTACGTAATTGTAAGTGTTAAGCCTATTTTAATATTGCAGATTAAAAGCGGATTCCTTTATACTTCTACTCACATATTCTTTCTATGGGTAAATAACCAGCAAAATAAACAGAAGTGAAAATAAATGTTTTCTACTTATTGAAATTATGGTCTCGTTTAAGTTGACTCGGGCACATTTTTTTCCGGCTTTAAGTCCTATTTCAAATAATCTATATCTCTACTAATAATAAAAGAGAATTCATGTGTGTTAAGGATCTACAGACTAAACAGTTACTAAAGCTTCCAAATTTTAAATATACAGACTTTGAAAAACAAAAATGTGCGTCTCGGAGATATTTTTATTTAAAAAAATTTTCGAATTCTAATTAAACGAGTTCTCATTAAAATTCTAATATTATGGATTTTAATATTTTCGTGATATTTTTCAAAACTATTCCTGCACATAAAAATAATTTTTAAATTGTTACAAAGTTTGAAAAATATATTTTAGCTGTACCAAATTAGTTGAAATAGAATTCTTTATTCTAAATTTCATTAACTTTTAAAGATATTTATAAGTATATTTTATGACATTTTCTTTTTAGTAAATGAAGCCCAAACTGTTTTCTAAAACCATGATGAAACCCAAACTTTAGTGAGTTAATGAGATCCAAAGTTAATGAGTTAATGAGTGAGTTTTTTAGTGAGTTAATGAAACCCAAGTAAGTGAGTAAGTTAGTGAGTTAATGAGTGAGTTTTTAGTAAGTTTTAGCGAGTTACTGAAACCCAAACTGTTTTCATTGTTTCATCAAGCATTTAATGGGATAATTTTTTTCGTTCCTTATTGAAAACTAAGGATGGTAAATTCTGTTTAATATCTGCATTATTTCCATCACGGTTACCAATAATGTAAGTTTCAATATCAGGTACCCTTTTTATAAATATATTTTAAATTTTGTTTTACTTACGATGAATATTTAAATTCAGAATCAAGCAATGGCGAAAAGGCTTTATAGTAGATTCATTTATAAGCGCTGCTGCTCTTTCCTGAGATAAAATTGAGTTTATAAAAATACGAACATGAAATTTACGAAATTTAAAGCAGAATGGCGCAAGGCTTCTAAAAATATAATAAATAATAATAGTATAATATATTAAAATATGAAATTCAAAAATATTTTGTTAAGGAAACCATTAAGATCATGTTGCACAAAATGTTTAATTGAAAGTTTTAGCAACCATTAATCCTCGCGCCAATCGATCACGAAAGGTGCTAATCTATACTTATAATAAAGCTCAATGTGTGTGTATGTTGGGGTTCTACAGACCAGACAGTTCGATCTACAGCTACCAAATTTAGCACATGCATACCTTGGAGGTCAGGAATGTGCACCTGGGGTCCCTTTTTTTGAATTTTTAATTAGAATTTTAATTATTAATTAAAAACTAAGTTTCCCACCAAAAAATCTTTTTATTTTCCCCACCGCCAAATGAGTAATGCTTCAGATTTTTTTCCCACGCTAATGAGATTAGGCTTAACATATTTTCTGCCGATTATTTCAAACGATTCTATTTATTTTCTTAGTGTTTGATACAAACTAAACATTATTAATTAATTGATCTGTTCATGATGAATCTGAGAAAATTTTGTTGACATTTTCTTGATATTACTTAAATTAAGAAAGATATTCTTTAATGTCCATAAAATTTAAGTACTCAGCGACTCTGTTTTCAGTACTCATATTTTTAAAAAAAATGCTTCGTTTCAGTAAAAAATATTCTTATATTAATTGCAGATTAATCATTTCCTCTTTAATTTAAAGCATAAATTCTATGGGAGCTAACAGAGAATTAGAGATACATATTACGTTTTGGCTGAAGGTCTTTATAATATTATGAGGGAAATATATGACTATTAAAATTTGTAGCTTTAAAATATTTTGATGAAGAAGCTATTAAAATAGGAATTACATATAATATTTAATTATTAAAATTTTAACGAGCATTAAGATTGGCGAATTGGCTGATCGCCAAAGGCGGCTAGTTAAGTAATAGTTTTATAAGAATCTATTACAAATTAAAAATATTGTATCTTCCTTTTATACTTCTGTTATTAGTTTCTGAAAAAAATGGTATTTTTGATGGCAGTTCTAAATTAGCCTGTTGCGCTGTACCACCATATATTTTCCCAAGCGATGGTTGTTCCAAAAAATACTACTTATCACTTTATAGCATCCTGCTATTAGGCTGCCATATAATAAGTAAATATTCACGAAATATTGTGATGACTTATTACCTGAACCACCAAACTCCGCAACATTTAATACCTAATCTTCACGAATGGTAAAATGTGGTGCAACTTTTCGTTATCTTCCATTGAATATGACAGCTAAAACTTCATGATAAATGAAGAGGGCCAACAATTAGAGTCACGATACTCACGAGGGGAGTCGGCAGCCGCCTCTCATCAAACGACCCCCAAACCCAAAGGGGGGTTCTGACAAAACATCTATATTAGGGATCGCATGAACAGGTATGTCTGGCAATGTGTTGAGAGCAAAACGAGGGTGTGATGGAAAGTGGAGGCCATCAGTGCCCCTTCCTATTTAGTGCACCCACTAAATTAGGTGTGGGGCAAAAAAATATTTTCCAAACACCTGGAAAAGTAATGGTTATTTTCGTTTGGGGGGGGTGCTTCACACGTGAGATTCAAAAGATCATATGATAGAGTCGTCACATTTATAAAGAGATCACGATATAGTTTTGTATGGTAAGTAATAAATAATGGTGGTAGATTTATGTCTATAATAAAGCATGCAGATGTTTTCTATAGTGGGTGATAATTAGAGCAATTTTCAGTTTTCATGAAAAGATGATTAGAGCACTGTTGCTAGACGAGCGATTTGAAAAATATTCTCTCTTGGTGAATAGAAAGTGCACTAAATAGCATTTCCAAATAACTACTTTTCAATTTATGATGGAAAAAAATTGCTTTTTTTAAGATTTTAGATTCCCATAAATTTATGTAAGTATGATTACAATTAATACTAGATGTTTAACGATTCACAGAAAAATCTATTATTATAAATTTAAATTACGTATGTTCTTTATATATGTCAGCTGCAAACACATGCATTTAATCTAAATGACTTGTATAGCAATTTTTTGTATCATTATTTAATTCAAACGATGTAAAAAGACAATTTATTTTTATAGAATGAAAAAAAAATTAAAGCATTCTAAATACCAAATTTTTCTTTTATTTACTTCTGGGGAATTTACTTCTTTTTAAAAAGAGTTTTCCAAAATTTTATTTAATTTTTACTTAAAAAAATTATTTACTCTTAATAATTAATTTTCTCTATATTTCAAAATAATTCATGAGCATAATTAAAGTCTGTACATTGCAAGTTGACTCTATAGTACTGTAAAAAAAAAATTACTTTTTCAGTTATATATAGCTGTTTTATTTTTTTTTAATATTTTTTTTCCTTTAGTTTTAATAAATTTAAAAAATGCTTTTAGGTGTATTTTATAACAATGCTTTTTATTGCTTTAGTTACTGCTTTTGTATATTTGTGGATTGTGACAGTATGTTACATTACATTATAGTACAATACGGTACATTTATTTGTACGTTATCGTATTGCTATAATTTAAAATAACTTTTAGGAATAATATAAAAACTGATGAATTAAATTTAAAATATTATCACCAAGCTTCGGATAAAAGTTTCAAGTTCTTTAAAATTTTTTCCCCTAAATATTGGGAATTTACAAGTTATGGTGATGGTTAAATAATGATGAGAATATGAAAAATTCCAAATGATGAATGCAATACCTTCATTCGCTAAACAGAAAATTAAAATGATTAGAACAAAGTTTTTTATAAAAGCTACTTTCAATGCTGGGATTAATATAAAATTCTATTTAATAGAAATAAATTTTTAAAGCGTGCTATTATTAAGGTATTGAAAGATAGATATGTCAGTTCTAATTATTTTCTATAATTCAACTTATAATTCATATAAGCATTATTTAATAATTCAGGCGATTGTCATTACTAATCATAATGAAGAATATGTATGTATATGTGTATGAATTTGCGTATGTTAGTGCTCTACAGGCGAGAGCTGTAGGTTCGGCATGTATATATTTAGGAAGCAGGGAACGTACACTCCTAAGCACTTTCTAAAAAGTTTTAATTAAACAGAACCTATGGAAGATTTACGATTTTTTCCGCAATAGCCGCTGAAAATATTATTGTAAAAAATTGATTTTTATACCATTTTAAAATTTAAAATGTTATCTTTTTAATGATACTAATATTATAGCAGTGTAATTTTTTTTCTGAAATTTCATTTTTTTAAATTTACATAATTTCTAACAATAGATTTCATTGTTGCAATGAAATTCAATACCTTTTCTTAGGTTTGTCAATTATTCAATGGCACAATTTGCTTCCGTTGTTGAAAGCTATGGAAGGAGATTCTGTTTATCATTGATTTACATAGTGTTCATGAAGAATAAGAAAAAGAAATTAAATATCGCAAAAAAAAAACACTTTTTAATGATACTGTGATGTCATGGGACTCGACTAGATTAGGAACGCTCATAACTTGATGCTTAAAAACACTTATTGAGTGAATCATGGTTATAAAGCAATGCATAAAGTTTTGTATTAAAATTAAAAACGACCAATGCTCCCTACAAACCAGTTAGTCACCGAATGCGAAATTCTGGTAAAGGAAAAATGTAACTGAAATGTCTTCACCTAGATTTTCTAGTATAGTTTTTATATTTCATGCCTATTTTATGTTTAGTTTCACTTATGATGAAGACATAGAGTATACATTTTGGATCAAAACCTTTTTCACTGACCTACTTAACCAAAATTGTTATCAGACTTGGTGTAAACATCCCATACTAAAATTCTTACTTCTAACTTTCGAGCTGTTATGTTCACATACGCACTGATGACAGCAGTAACTAAAGGCAGCCTTATGTTGAATTTGGTCCGATGTATATTATAACATTAGATGTATATTATAACATTGTTCACCTTCACTGTACGTTTTTTGATAAGGAAGACAGTTTTACATCGTAACTGTTTCTGAATGTATCCGAAGTCAATGAGCGTTGGCTTTGGTTATCATTTGGTAATTTGGCGATGAATCTGGCGACATAATTGGAGAAATCTCGAATATTCAAGAAAATGGCGATGGCTCCAATAGGACTCGAGATTCAATGTTTATTCTAGAACATTCGATGCCCTTTCATGGGACTTATAAAAAGTGTAATACCTCAGGTAAGAATCATTCAGTAGTGAGTAGGCAGTTGAAGTGAGAGCAAGTTAAAAATTGAACGAAGTCACTTTTGGAGTATTAATCTCCTATGAGTTCTTTCTGATATTACAACTGTTTATTATCGATTTACTGCTGGTTATTGCAAGTGCTGTTTTGTGTACGCCTGTGTGCTTCTACAGTGTATAAGTGTAGATTAAATCAGTTATCCCTTATTAGTTTGTTGAACTTTTCATCATATACCTACGGATGAATTATACAATAGTAATAATTATAAAATGTAAGCCAATCTAATTAATTCTATTTTTGAGTCAGCCAATTCATATGCAGAGAAACAGGCAAGATTTCGAAAATGTTTAATCTGTCTTCAGGACGGTCTCTCTGCAGATATTCCGGAAAAGCATGAAATCGAATTTCTTTCTCGCGATTATTTTGTTTTTTCTTAGTGTTCTTTGAGAGAAAATAATAATAAAAAAATTATAGTTAAAAAAAATCGAAGTTTGTATTATTCTACTAATCACTTGTTTTAAAAAAAATGATTTTTTACAATCTATCCAAAGACTCGGAAGGGAAAAAAAAAAAAAAAAAAAAATCTGTCACCTTAGCTTAGACGTAAGAAATTAAATTGGAAAGGGAAAGTAAAATAAAAACTTGTTCTAAGAGAAAAAAACATGTTATTTATGTAGTTCTTTAGTTACTTGGTATATTTCGCAGATATGCATTATAGTTATGCATCCTTTATTGGTGGAGCATTCTGAACAACGAATTCTTTACCCATCTCTTAGGATATTGTTATTATCTGAAAACTAAAAACTTATTATTTTGTTACAAAATCTGTGTAGGTAGGATCAAATTATATAAATTACATATTAATGAATATTATATTATTAATTGGTAATAAACACCGCCATATATTTGCTGCGTCATTATCCAGTAGGAAAAAAAATTCAGGATTTCTTTTTTTATATTGAATAGAAAGAGAGTTAAAGCAAAAAATTATCTATTCTTCATGTACCTAATTTACTTCAAATTAGTGGTGCAAACTCCAATATTTAGTTATGATTTATCACACCAAGAAATTTCAAATAATGTAACAACGGTAAAAAAAATAAAAATGCTGAGATTCTAAAGTTAGAATTTAAATTCCTGAAATACAAATTAAACCTCTTGCGGAATTATCTGAAAATAAAACTGAATCTGAACAGAATCAAACTGAAAATAAATAAATAAAATATTAAACTGGCTCATTTAGGAAAAATTTATTCAAAAACTTTGTTGCTACTCTATGGAAGCGAAACCTACCCTTGCAATAGAGATCTCAATCGGCCCAAACAAAAGGACTGTTATTCAACATAGCAGGGGTGGAATAACTTTTTCTGCCACAACAGTGATTCTTGCTGCTTCCCTCTCTCCATGACGCACTCGATACCCTCATGCAGGTTCTATTGGGAGGGGGGGGAGGTAGAAGGGGGATACAACCCCCAAACAAATCTGTGCTTACCCCCATCGCATAATCCAATCTCGTTTTGCTGGCCCCGGGGGAGGGTGATCCCTGGATTAGGGTTGTCGAATCGCCCTCCGACACTGATGCTTCACAGATTACGCCACAATCACGAACGCCTCGCAACCACTCGGTTCGAATCCAACCTTCCTCCCCTTTCCCCTTCCTTGCGTATAGAGTGGCCCTTTTTAGAACGTCCCTCAAAGCACGAGCATATGCTTTGGAGCGCCCGTAATGAGTCGGTAAACACTTGCTGGGATAACTGTAATTAGTTTATTCGGTTTAGATAGGTATAGATAACGCGTTTATTGCGAACATGAACCATTCAGAATTCACGAAGTATATACAAAAAGAAATTCCGAAATCTTTGAAAAATTCCATTTCAAGATCGTGGTACATTGTGAATGTACAGATCTCCTTGATGAATTTGGTTCAAAATGGGATTCAGATTTACATTTTAGATGGCAAAATTATATACCAAAATTATTTGTCTAGATTTTTGCTTTAAGTAAATATCATGTTTATTTGCATATGGACAGGCAGACAAACAAATTTTCTCTAAAAGTATCTCGCACAATCTCTATTTATATAAACACTAACGCAAGCGGCACAAAAATCATCCTTATAACTCATTATCGACTGGCAACAGTAAACAAAATATCGTACGAATTTTAGACTGTTACATTGAATAAATTTACAATTACATTGGATTGAGCACTTCGCTAAGTTAACTGCTGAAGCTATAAAATATTATTAAAAGCTTTGGAAAGGATTCACCATATCACCAAAATAGTCCATTTAGTTAGACGAAAGAAGCCAAGAAATAAGTTTCAAACAGAAAGCTTAATCGAGCGCAAAATTAGGCTTAACCTTCATCAGACGGGTAATCGCTGAATTGATTATGGAAATTGATCTTAATATCTTCCAAAACAATTATCTTAAAAAAACTGTCTTTGCATCATTTTAAGAATGAAAAAAATTACGGAAATGAAATTGATTTCATTAAATATAACTTTTATCTCTTAATTTTAATAAAATGGTTTAATTCAATTTGATACATAACGTTTTTAAATGCTGTACTGGAATTCAAACTCGAGCACCAAAACATTCAATCGAGTGCTTCTACCAATCATTAACTTTGTAATAGAATTTTTACTTTCGCTTTTATTTCTTAACATTTCATTTAATTTTCAGTAAATTGATTCAGATGAATTCATGTTTTTCAGTTTATACCAAATAACAAGGTGAATTTAAAAAAATAAGCATTCTATTACAGATTAAAAAGTCAATCTAGGCGAACAAGTTGGTCGCCAAAGGCAGCTAGTTATATAAATCTACAAATTGAAAGTAAAAGGCCACATGTAAAATTCGATATAGCTCAAAATATTTTTGAGTTATCGTTTACTCAAACATGTATAATTCCAAAAATATGTTTTAGGGTTACAGGGAAATTGGGAAAAAAGGAGATTCATCAAACACTAGAGTTGAATTTTTGGACTATTAGATTTTTTTTTTTTTTTTTTTTTTTTTTTTGTGTACAAGAAAGTAAAAGCGAAAAGTTTCTGTTATGAATCTCACCTACGGTACTTTTTATTGAAAACCTGAACATAAAAACAAACAAACAAAGAAACAAACGCTAGTTTTTCTCTCCATCTTATAAACAAAAATGAAAAGAGTCCGAAGACAGGAAACTGGAATTATGAGCTGCGTGTCCTGCATAAATGAATACAGATAGATACCCAACCTATAATTTTGCTGCAATCACACGCTTTTGTATTTATTTCTATTGGAACAGCTGCCGAGGTGTCACAGAGTCTTTCAGAACACTGACGAAATTATTGACACCAAAAATAATGTTTCCACTACTTTTGTATGAACTAACGCATCTATTCACTTTTATTTTATTTTATTTTGATCATATTAGCAGCGAGACTGTATGTTAAAACTTTATTTCTATAGTCCTTGTGTCTTCGAATGACTATGTTCACTTAATCATACATAAATAGACAAATATACATATATAGACAGTCAATGTCTTGACGGATAGGTTGGTTCTCAAATTTTATATGGATCGGTGCTATAAATGATAATTCTATCATTTGAAGAACACTACAATTTCATTGACAAATATATATTACTTAATTTCTGAAATCTAGCTGTTTATATTTTTAAATTATCGTTTTCATTTTCTCCTGACTGACTTCCTCCAAATTTGACTGATGCCTGCAAATATATATTACTTAATTTCTGAAATCTAGCTGTTTATGTTTTTAAATTATCGTTTTCATTTTCTCCTGACTGACTTCCTCCAAATTGGACTGATGCCTGCAAATATATATTACTTAATTTCTGAAATCTAGCTGTTTATATTTTTAAATTATCGTTTTCATTTTCTCCTGACTGACTTCCTCCAAATTGGACTGATGCCTGCAAATATATATTACTTAATTTCTGAAATCTAGCTGTTTATGTTTTTAAATTATCGTTTTCATTTTCTCCTGACTGACTTCCTCCAAATTTGACTGAAGCTGGCAAATTTGAGATGTATATCAAATTTGCTACAGGTATCAAATTTCGTATCATATATCAAATTTGATACCTGTAATTCGTTGAATTTATTAATTTCTACTCACTATTTTCTATTCTTAAGTCCAAAATACGATTCTACTTTTTCGTACACGAAGTAAAAAAAGAAATATTTTAATAGTTAAAAATTCGAATTCGAAATTTTAATGAGTTAACGTTTCACACTTTTTCCTGAAAAACCTCAAACATATTTTGGCCTTATGTCTGTTTATGCATGCGATAACTCAAAAATGCTTAGAACTAGATGGAAATTTAGAATACTTATTTACCATCAAATTTGTAAATTTCTATCAAATTTTGTCTGTCTGTTATCTGAATATAAGTTAAAACAATATCCATAAAACTAGGAGAGCTATGGATAAAATTTACAACACTGATTTAATATTTAATTTTGTAGATACAAATCGAATTTTGAACCAAATGAATAAGAGTTGACCGTTTCTTGAGAAATAGGTAATCGACCTATAAGAAATCTTCCTAAATCAAAAAAAAAAAAAAAAAATCTTCTAGGCAAGCTCGAAGCCAAAGGGAGATTCCTTTACATATAAGGTACTATCTGGCAACATAAATTGTTGATGTTAGGTACAGTCAAAATTAGGGATTGAAAATCACTTTTCAGTCCATAATTTCTGAGATGTTGCAGTTACTAAAAAAAAATTTACATACAAAAATCGTTTGCCTTAATGAGGCGCTAATTTGACTAATTGGATTTATTTATATCTTCAACATTAACAAAGTCATAGCGAAGTGGAAATTTCAACCACCTCATCATTTCTACCCCCCCCTCCCTTTGATCTGGATGGACTATTTACGAATTCTTCCGAGATTTTTACATTTTTAACCACATATTCCAAACCAGTTGAAATCCAAACAAAATTACTCTGGTTATGCTTTTACAAGATAACATGGGCTAAGCATTATAACATATACTTTTGAACGTAGTGGCTTTCGGTTGTAGGGACCAGGATCGGCGAAGAACTGCAGACATTTTCCCTAAGTCATGTCATGAGAACCATTGCAATAGGTAGTCTTTTTATAGCAATCTACCTAATACTACAATGTAGTATTATAAAAGCTTCACTAACAAAATTAAAATTTAACCTTGATATGAATTATCAACATATGTAACAAAATACAGTTGTTTTTTGAAAATTTGAAAGAAAGAATAAAGATAGATGCATAAAATATTTTTCAAAATCGGAGAATAAAATGTTTTTCTAAATCAACTCATTCCAATAAACGCATAAACAAGGAACAAGCAAAAAAGAAAATTTTTTTTTGTTTATGCGATTAATTTTATACCATGCAATTTCACAATAAATAAGAAAAATTCATATATAAGGATTTTCATCCCAAAATTATTAATTGCTAAAATGATGATTCAACAAGTCGTACAGCGCTTTGTTGAATATCCATTCTTATTAAATCGAAACCCTTCTTTCCAGCTTTCCACCCCTCGAATTCAATAATTCCAATTCCGCAACATGACGCAATTCGCTTTTCCATTTTAATCAAAATTCAATCTCGCGGTTTCGCTAAAACAAAATGAATTGAGCTTACCGCAGTCGTAAAATTCAATGACAGGCGAGTGCAGAAGAACAACTCATCTCGTCCCAAGAAAGGATTGCCCCCCCCCGTTAAATAGGAAAAGGGGTGTTTAGGGCACCTAGGGGACGGCGGACCCCTTCAATAATAATTGCAACTCCAAGAACGCGATTTATGATTGGAGGGAGGGGAGTTACAAGTGGAATCGCCAATCAATTTCAGATGGCATTGGTAACTTTTCCATTCTCATCCATTTCCTTGCTGCCGAGAGCCATGGAGAGGAAGCAAAAAGCAGAATCTATGGGATATTGATTTTCGGTTTATGAAGTATAGGACCAGGGCTCGCAGTATTGGCTGTTTTGCTGTTTCTCAAAGTATAATACAACCAACTGTTAAAAGAAAGCCAACAAGCAAATAGGAGACTTAATCTATAAATACCCGGTGTTTTTTTTTTAATATATGATTTTAAAATGTTTTTTGGCTTTCGTTTCGCCTTGTAGAGCATTGGCTTACAATAGCTACGAAATATTCTTTGACGTGAATTTATTATTTTTTACTAATCTATCGTGTCATTCTTGGCAAGTGTTTTGATGATTAATTAATAGTATCATAAAATTGAATTTGCGTTTTCCCCAACCAATTGAAAACAAGAATTTGACATAAAACTGCATTTGAAGTCACAAAAACCTCTGCTAAATTTAATATATTTCAGTTATCGTGTTTTTGAATTATCACGTTTACATGTTTCTGAAAGTACAGACCGACAGATGGTCAACGTCTTGTTCGAAAATGGCACAAAATTCGATAGGTGTCTAAACTACAGATGTTAAACCTGTATACAGAATTTTATCTATCTAGCTCTCTTCGTTTTGTAGCTATCGTGTCAACTTATATTAGAGCAGTAAGACAGATTTCCTCTACATAGATTTTGTTCAAAATTTGGCTGAAATATGCAAATTTGATATAAAAATCGCGTACTGAATTTCAACTCTCTGCTCAAAGCATTTTCGTGCTATCTTTGTCACAGACTAACATTCTCCAAAGATGTGTTTTATGAACACAGGGAAGTCTAAAACATGCAGATGCGTCAAAATCCCGAGTTCGAATTTTTGGACGATACTTTCTCTATATTACTATACGAGAATGTAAAAACTGGATAGCTTGCTTAAAAGAAACAATGGGTATTTAAGTATTAATAATATATTAAGATCAGTATACATATTATGATGGTATTAATTTAAAGAATTCTGCGACATTCGAATGATTTTTGTCGAAAATTGAAAAGTGCAATAATTAGGAAGCAGAAAATTTAGATTACGAATCAAAGAGAATGTGTATGCATGTATTAGCATTCTCCACTTAAAATCGATCGAACGGATTGATACTAAATTTATTTTGTAAGCTAGGAATGTGTACTTTGGAAGACTTTTTTTGATTAAATTTTAATTAATTGAAAATTAAGCAAGATTTTGGGTTTTTTTTTTCTTACAATAACGTCCCAAAATAGTTTTTTAAAAAATGATTTTTACTTAGTTTTAAAATTTAAATAATTGTCTTTTTAAGGATGTCAACTTAATCTCCGGTCAATTTTTGCTTGGAATTTTGAAAATTTTTAGGTTTATTTTTGTTTAATTTTCAACAATAAATACTATTGCTTCAATGAAAATACAATATGGAATTGTGTGATATTCTTTCATTGCTGAAAGTGAGGTTTGCTAAGCTCTAGTTTATTATTCGCGCACTTCATAGGTTTAGTTTAGTTATATTAACGTCCCGTTGTGAAGCAACACTAGGGCTATTTTGGGACCGACCTCGTAATTTTGAACCGCGGTCAGATGACGAGGACGACACCTGAGCTGGCACCCCCCTCTCCACCGCACTTCATAGGAGAAACCAGGTAGTGAAATTATATAACCCTAAGAGATAACGAGCAATTTGAAATAAATTATTTGGGCACTTATGTTTTTAATGGTATTATGCCGTCAGGTGATTCGACTGTACTGGAATTTTTCATGTTCATGATGAAGAGAATTGTTGTAAACTTGTTAAAATGATAAAGCTCTAATGATTGTCACAATTTAAAACCTAAAAATGCTTTGTTGAAAACAATCATGAATATTTGGCTATTCTTAAGAGATTTAATTAATATTAGATTCAAGCAATGTTCTCGACGACCCAGCTGGTGTAACGTCGGGTAAATAAATAACTCGATACTGATATATAGTTAATTTTATTAGTATTTATAGTTTTAATATAGTTAATATAATTAATTATTTATAATTTTTTTAATAAATTCTTAGCATAAAATGGAGTGTAAAACTTTTACATCAAAATTCAGAATTTAAAATATTTACAATATTATATATAATAATTTTAAATCAAAGCAATAATTAATAGAAAAGAACAAAAATCATTTGGACACTACTAAATATATATTTCATGTTTCTTTTGCTTTTTTATAGGGACTGAACTAACTAAAAATATCCCAAACAAGATTTGACGTCTGATTAAGGGATTGAATAAATTCTTAAGTCAATGCGATTTAGAGGCAAAGAGCTATATCCAATGTTTAAAAGTCAAAAAATAGTATGTTAAGGGTGAAGAACAAAATATTGTATGGCAAGTGTAGCATAAAGTGATAAAGAAAAAGCTCGTAGTGTAATGCAAACTATTTGTTCTTTACATCAAATAACAAACTACTTCAATTTTTCGATGTGTCTTAATATTTTTTAAGTCTATAACCGACTAACTATCTAAAAAAAATCGTATTTTTAATTCAGGTGTATTCATAAAAAATAAGAAATTTTTTAATTTATTTTTTATGAATGTTTTATAGTTTGTCATCCCGCAAAGTGAAATTGCTTTGATTATTCCTATTAAATTTTAAACTTTCAGTTACAAATTACAACTGCATAAAAGAAATAAATCAAGTGGTAATTGTTTTCTATAACATAAATGCCACAAATTAAATTATTGCTGGTGATTAAGGATTGAATTATTTCTTCACATGTGAATATGTCCGGTCTTCATAATAAATCACTAAAAAAATGCAAACCGTATAATGCAGCTTCCAAAAGTTGGCGTAATTTGAAAAATAGCCAATTAAACTCGGGAATACACCATGAAGGGGAAATCTTGGCATCTTATGTATAATGGAACTTGGCGATTCTGGCGTAATCTGAAAACCGAATTTTGGGCTGCAATATTTTCGAAAATTCTCTGGGAAAATGCCAAAATTAAAAAAAAAAATATTTAATCCAAATTTTATTTAAAAGTTAAAAATTGCTCTGAGGTACTTATTCATATTTTCTGAACTTTTTATAAGTGAAGTTTGGTAATTATACGCCAAAAGTTTTGGCTTATAGAGCGCCGACACTCTCACACTAATACAAACAACACGCATACATTTTTATTATTAGCAGAGATAGTTTATGCAAATTTAAGCGAATTGAGTGTATTGAAATTTTTGACAAATTTCGAAACAAAATTTTATGCCACTAAGACCTGCATGACTTTACCTGTATTGCAGCATTTCTGGCTCATTATGAAATTCTTATCGCAAGTAATATCAGCTAAATGACAGAATCTTAAGAAAATTAGATATTTATATTAGAAGAAAATTAAATATACAGAGATCAAAACAGTGTGCTTAATAGAATCTCTTTATTTAAAGGACTTGGGAAGATTCAGTAGTGGTGTGTTTGGAGAGGTTGGTGAAGAAGTTGGTGTGGTGTGCAGAGGAGGGTGCCAGCTCAGGTGCCGTCCTCGTCATTTGATTGCGGTTCAAAATGACGAGATCCGTCCCAAAATAGCCTTAGGGTTGCTTTACAACGGGACGTTAATATAACTAAACCAATCAGGAAGTTGGTACATGCAGGTGAATTTAGTACAAGTTTTATTAAAAGCTGCAAGACTGGCTTTTAATAAAATGCCACAGCTTACATAAACGGAACATTAAAGCAACTGAATTAATAAATTTCGAAAAAGAAGTCTAAAATTAATGCAAAAGAAATTTCGCGTTTCTCATACTTAGATGTATCGAAATTCGTCTTTCAAGTATTAAGAGCAATAAATTGTCTCAAACCTAAAATAAAAATCTTTATTTTACTTTTTTAAAGCATCATGCATTACCAGTAATTAATATATGCTTTAACCATTCTCAAATTTAAGATTAATTATAAAATAAAGAAGAGAAATAAATATTAAATAAAATTTTAAACAATATTTTTAACATTACTACTGATTTCTAGGATTATTTTGGAAAAAAAATTCCTTACCTTCTAGCGCGTTGGATCGCTGTTCTAAAAAAATCTCTATTATTATCTTGCATATTTATGGAAAAGGAGAGCATTATTCAATTTTATATTCAAAAGACATAGTTGCCAGCCCTTCAAAAAATTGATTCTTTGATACTTGAACCAATTATTCAATTTTTTTTTAATTTGAATAAATTAAGTCGATCATTATTTGATTTTATATCCAAATGGCATAACTCCCGGCTGCACAAGAAATCCAATCACAGATTTTCGAAGCAACCGGATGGTAAAATGAAGAAATATCTGACTATATAAGTCAACATACATTTAATGAATCGAAAATCATTTTAATTGTTTAAATGAAAATCGTAGCTGAGACAGATACTGACTTTTGTTGTCTGTAAAACAAATAATAATGTGCAATAATAAATCAATGGAATATTGTTCTTCTCTGTTGACATTTAGAAATTATTACGAATACGAAAATTCCTAGAATTTTAACAATAATTGCCTTTATAATATTGTTTAAAATATTACAAAGGAATTATTATGATTATTGTTTATAACAAAGAGATATCAGAATGTATGAATATTGGAACGTTACAAAACGCAAATGCTCCATTTTGAAATTTTAAGAAATATTTTATGTTTTGGTATATCTGTCAATGAAAAAGAATGATCATTGTGAAAGGTATGATCTTTAAAATCCAAAATTAAGCTTGATCTCAATCTCTATGTCTAATACTAATAAGCGCGCGCGCGCGCGCGCGTGTGTGTGTGTGTGTGTGTGTGTGTGTGTGTGTGTGTGTGTGTGTGTGTGTGTGTGTGTGTGTGTGTGTGTGTGTGTGTGTGTTGGAGCTCTTTGAAGCAAACTGTTTGATTTAGAACTATCAAACTAGCCACACGTATAATTTAGAGGGAGGGAGTGGAAATCTTGGAGTCACATTTTTAAAATTTTAGTTAGAATTTTGACTTATTTTATATCGGGCTAAATTTTAATGTCTTTCCGCGAATACTTTCAGAGCAACAAAATTTTTTACTTTGCCATAAAATTAAAAAAAAATATTTTCAATCATAACAGCTTTTTTTAAAAAATAATTATTTATTTTATTTATTTAAAAATATTTTAAGTGTATTTCAAAATAATATATTTTATTGTTGGAGTAAAACTCAAATCGTTTTCATTATTGCAACAAATATTTCAACTTTTTTTTTCATATAATAAATATAATTTCTGATAATAAACATATGAAGATTCTGCTAATGTTGACTTAATTGTAATGTTGACTAGATTTGTCAGTATAAAGTATTTTTTTAAAAAAAAAATTAATTTTTTTTTATAATTAAGGTTTTATTTCAAAATTGAGCAATGGTGAAAAGTTTTTTTAAGTGTGCTTTTTTTTTTGAGACACTATTTCACTTTCTTGCGTTATGATTGGATACAGAAAGGTCTAAACAGGAAGTTAGGAAAATATTTACCGCAATAAACTGAATGGTGTAAAGTCTTTAAAGTATTATGAGTTATTTGCCTATTAAAATTTGAAGTTTAAAAAGCTTTTGCTAAAAAAGCTACTTATACATAATTACACAAATTATTTGGTTGAAATTGTTAGCAATCTTTTATCTCGGTGAAGTAACTGGACACAAAAATCGACTGATAAACAATATAGAAAAACAATTGAACTTCAATTATTTCAATTTCGCCAATTTGGTGAATATGCTACAAAAGCAATAGAAACAATTTAAAATTGCGAAGATCACTTTCAGTTGGGGAAAACTGTAACTAGCTCATTAAATAAAAAATGAAAATGGGTCTCTGAGGAAAACTTATGAGTAATTATTTTTTTTCTCACTTTTGGGTAATTAATTTTTTTCTGTGAAACTGTGTATTGATTGTATTAGAATTTTGTCCGCATATCCAAACATGTCTTATTGCAAGTAACATTATTTAAATCCCCATTTTTTTTAAACGTATAAAATGGAACTTTATAGAGTATAAATTAAAAATTCAGAAAAAAATCTTGATAAAAATTCATCAAGATTTTTCTTTCAAAACTAATTTCTCTTATTTCTTATTTCTCTAATTTCTCTTATTTTTTTTTATAGCAGCGCCAACTAGGGCCAAGAGTACGACTTTGCCACTCACGCATCATTCATTCGCTTGCACAACCCCTTTTTACAGGAGGGCACATTCACACATCTCACAGATAGAACAACAGAAGAACAACCATGCCCAAACCGGGACTCGAACCCGGGACGCCCAGATCACGGGGAAGACGCGCTACCCCTATGCCAGGACGCCGGCAGAAAATAAGTATATTTAACTTAGCACATTTTAACTTAGAAAATACTTACAGAGCACATATAACTGTCGTTTCATAGCACTGGGGTTGATGATTTAGATAAAAATAAAGTATTATGTTATGAGAATTGTGGGGATTCATTCTAAAATAGTAATCTCTAGCGATCAGCTAATTCGACAGGGATATTGATAGTATTTAATTGCAGATAGTTTAATAACTTCATCCTATGATCTATCAAATTGTCAGATATTAAAGTCCCGTTATTTTAACTGCCTTGTATATGTTCTGTTCATTGGATACATGAACCATTCCAATAGAGATAAGTCTTGTGACATCATAATGCTAATAAAAGTGTAAATGTCCGTTCGTCTCTCTTTTAACATTCGCGGTATTCTAACTTCACTTATTTTATCCCTTTTGTAAATTATATACAAAGATGGAATTCGTGGTATAGTTCTAGAGACGTGTACCATTTTCCGCCAAATTTTACTCGCCAAGCCCCGCGGACGCTGTAATCTTCAGAATTTTATTTCTCAATATTATGAATATTTTCAAGAGACGCTGGAGACTTTATCTTTAAAGTTTGGTGCCAAATTTGGCTGTACCCGTCTCTAGGATTTAGCCGCATTCGTAATCTTCGTTATGTAATCTTTGTTAATCAACCAGTTAAACGTTGGACAGAAGTTCCTATACGTTAAAGCTTTTAGTCTTTGTCTACAAAAACTTATTGAGTGTTTTTTTTGAGTTATTAACTCAGAAGAAACTAGATGCATGATTCTAATATATAGCTTATCACAATAATTATCGTTAAATATGCATTAGAAATGGAATCCGCCAGTTGTTATAGGTCCAGTTTTTGGGTATAATAAATACAATAATTCAAAACAACAACAGGCAAGATGAAGTAAATTTGGTACGTAATTTCAAGCACAATATTGTTGCTCTTTATCGAGTTATGGATTGGAATTAGTTGAAAATACGATATTAATTATTATGTGATAAAGCTAAATATTTTCATTTTTAAAAATATTTAATTGTAGTTTATAATGTTTTTGTTATGAGTGTTATGGGTTTGAAGGTTCTTACGAAAAAGAACAGTCATTATCACAGTCATCATCAAATTTATTTTGCATTTTCGTTTAAACATGTCCAATCATCATCGCTTTTATAATTCAAACCATTTTGTAGAGTCAGACCAATATTGATATTACTTTGATATTGAAAAAACAACAAGTATAAATGCTGATTGTTCAGTAAAATTACGCTTTTTATAAAAAAAAAAAAATCGTGACAAATTTTTAAAATATAAAACTATCGTCATATTTATCGCTCAAAAAATGATTATGATGCATTCATAATAACACTTAAGTATACATACTAATATCGCTCTTAAAAATAAATCCAAATTGAGTTAATTTTATTTAAAATTTTGCCCAATAACTAGACCTTTTTAACTTTAAAATATTACGTTTCTGAATTTTTCATTATTTTCACCTGAACTTTATTATTAAATTTGTCAGAATTGTATATTTGAGATTTTATTGAGTGTAATACATTTCATTTTCTCTGTTCCTGTGTAAAAGTGTATACGCACACGAATAATTTTTCTTCTTTTATAAATAATTCTTTTCTTTAAAAGAAGCATAAAATCTTCAAAATAATTCGAAATATAAAAAGCGTCTAATTTTCTACACCTAAACATGATTACAAATGCATTTTCATTATTATTATTATTACCGTTGGATGCACAGAAAAATGACGTACATGAAAAAAAAATCACTTAAAATACCAGCGAAACTGTGAGAAATTCCTCACCTTTTTATTTAAAACCTCTAATTTTGTCCAACATAGAAATCGGAAGTCCTTAAGCACCATGCCACTCATTGCAATAAAAAGAAATAATACTATCTATATAAAATGCCGTCTCTTCTTGAAAAGCATATATGCACTCACCCCCCACATCCCCTTCGTCTCCCATCTTTTTCTGCAGTGGGAAATCTTTTGCCCACCCCCAAATGACAGGTTGCGTAAAATTCTCCTCGGAGAAACCGATATTAAAGGAGTCTTCCCTCTGTTCCTCAAGTAGAACGGGCAGGTTTATTTTCGTTTTTGTTTCTTTTTGACTGCCACCTTAACAGGGACGCGGAGCAGCCTCGGTAATGATAATCGTCTGTTCTTACAATTGTAGGGTCTTTCTGTTCGTTTGGCGCCCAGGGGAGTGCTAAAGATCTCGGACAGCTGCCATTATTTTCAGCAAACGATTTAGGCCTGGAGAATGTACTGGCGAAAAATATCGTTTGCTCTGATGGAGAAGGACATTTGGTGGATCTGATGCGGTTTGTAGTGTGTATTGAATATATATAAGACTTATTTCGTAAGGTTTGTGTAATTTGGGATAGTAACAAGCGTGTCATCAAGCTGTCATCAAGTAAAAATTGAGAAAGTGATGATAGATCTGGATAAGATATATATTTGAGCGTCGTGTCATAATTATAGACGAGGAATTTTTTGGAATGTAATTTAAGAAGCAATTTGAATTAATTATTTGTATATAATCACAATGCGATGAACTAAATGAATATCCTCTTGCATTAGAACTACACGAGTAAAATATGAAGAATTGTTTTTTAATGATGCATAAAAAAACACTTACCTATTAGCTAAGTTTTTTTCCCTTTGAATATATTTATTCTCTTTGCAATCGACTACTTTTAAAGATAATTTTTACCGAGAATTGGCCTAAAGTTGAAATAATATAGCATTAAATTTGCATATTAGGTCAAATTAAGTGTCGTTATATTAGTATGATATATAGCAAAACATGATCCAGGTAATGCGGTATCAGTTTTGCAGGGTTTTTTGAAAGTTCAATAATACTATATGATTTCTGGAAGGAAATCTAGATGATGGATCAAAAATTTAGTATAAAAGCAAACATATCTCAACAGCCACACATTAAAAAAATGATTAAAATATGTAATATATGCAATAATTTCTAAGATACACTCTAAAAATAATTTCCTTATCGCTTGGACTTCGTCTTCACTGTAATTTTAACTTAAGATTTCTACTAGCTTTTAATTTTTCTACGACATCAAAACGCTGAGTTTTGCAGAGTCTTTCAAAACCTGTATTAGATCGAAGTTCTTTCTGGCGCTCTTTTTTTCATCTTACCCGCTTGACTAATAGGTTTGAGATTCTGTTTTCGCCATGGCTCGGATAAAGAAATCTTGACAAAAGTTAAAATTTTGACTTTATTTATGAAATTCTAAAGTATAAAAAGGGTTAAAAAAAACTTTGACTGCTTATTCTATATAAGTTTTAAGCACACATACATACACAAATACATTGAAAATTATAAAATATATTTCCCTCCTTTTTATTTTATTTCAATTTCAAAGTAATAATATATTGAGAGATAATAACTATTCTCCTTTAATTTCATATTTTGTGTCTTTCAGATTAAAAATATAATCTCCCTTTAAATCTATAGATTTTTTTTACAATTTTGAGCATCGAATATTTTATTAATAATGAATGCATGTGTTTGTGTTTTTGTTTTCAAGACGTGCCTTATGAGTTCGTTGAGTTTAAAAACATGTTTTAACTGATCTTGAAATTTTTTAAATTTATTAAAATAATTAAGTTTTATGATGTGAGAAGAAAAAGAAATGGAAAAAAAAAGAAAAAAAAATTAATTACTCTACTATGACCCTCCCTCCCGTAGAGAATATGCAGTGAAGCAATGAAGTTTTTTAAACTTCTTTTGTAATTAGACGCTGTGGAGGACAGGCAATCTTTAATGATGTATCTTTCTAGTATGTCGATCTAGATGTATGTATCTAGATGATCTAGATGTATGTATGATGTATGTTTGATGTATCTAGAGATCATTTACTTTCATGCGAAATAAATATTGCTGAAATCGAACCAGTATGTGTGAATGCGAGACTGGTTAGGGCCACGGTGGCCTGGTGATGCGGTCTCAGCTTCGGGACCGGATGGTTCCAGATTCGAGATCTGAATCCACTGAAGCATCATCGTATAACCGGGTTTTGTGCATATTAAATATGCCGGGGCCAAATGTCCTTTCTCTGGTGTAGTGTGGTAGTTTGGACAGGTGGTACCTGTTCAGGTATCGTCCTCGTCATTTGATCGCAATTCAAAATTACGTGGTCCATCCCAAAATGGCCCTAGTGTTGCTTTAAAAAGGGACATTAATATAATTAAACTAAACTAGGCTGGAGTGGTTCTTTGATTAGCCAATTATTTTAAATATATAGATATATCTTTCAGGAAAAAAGCAGTGCAGTTGTTGATTTTTCGGATTTTGACTGGAGTACCATTTTTGGAGCTAAAATCACATCTGATTAAATACTGAAACGGTATTAAGGCTTCACACTTTGTTCTTGGAATTTATCATCTATTTTCAAACTTAAGGAAAGAAGATTTTATACCTAGCAGTGACTCAAATTGCCATTATGGCGAAATTTAGTAATGTTTCTTTAAACGGTTCCACATATTATTCTAATTTATTTATATTAGTTGATACTTTTATATAAAATTTTATTTTAAACTTCAGCTGTTCTGTATGTCCAAGTTCACTATATAATGAAATTTCAGCTTTAAGATAAAAACTCTCTTTTCGTGAAATTTTTTTGTGTGATTCTCAGAAAGATGGATGTGAATATAATAACATTCATCCCTAGTTCTATCTTCTTATCTTTTTATGTTTCAAATGTTTTACTGATTTGAACGATGAAAAGAGATGCCCATATTTGGTTCTGAGCAATGTTTATTATGTGGTCATCCGATTTCACCGAAAAAACGGGTTTGGTGAACATTGAATCCTTCGGAACAAAATGTGTTCCCGCTAATATGGCGTAGAAGCTTGGTGAGAAGGATGCCGACTCAGATGTCACTATCGTCATCTGATCATGTAAAATTTCAAGGCTCGTCCTAAAATAATTCTAGTGTTTCTTCAAGAGCGGACGTAAATGTAACTAAACTTAATTAATATTATTATGTCATCAAATATGTTTGTTGATTATCAGTTATTTTTTTCTCTGATCGGAGTTAATAGATTGTAATTTACTATATATTAATTTGCCAGAATTGCTTAATATATTCTCCAAAATTATTTGATGTCTCATTAACTTTATAGACAGAAGATGCGAATTGTAAAGGATTCAACAAAGAAATCTCAAAAAAGGAATTATACAGTTACTCATTTGAGTGCTAGGAATTTTCTTTTCTTTTTTGTTTTGTACTACAGTATATTTTCGGGAGTATGTTCTCAGTACCGTCAGTGATGTATTCGCAACTTGTTGTTAAAAATTGTGAATTAGTTAGAACATGATGACTAATGTGGGTATGTAGTACTTTAGTACATAAAAATGAGAATTGAGTTAACTTAAAATGTGAGCTATTGCCCAAAATCCGATGAACTAACTGGTCGACAAAGGCAGCTTGTAAATAAATGATACAGTCAAACCAATAAATCATGTATATTCTCGTATGAAGAACTACCTCATATCAGTCAGGGATTTTGCTTCCAGGTACCAACATTGGGCACTGAAGTTTTCTAATAAATACATGGAGAGTTCAAAAGTTTTTTTCTCGGTAAGATAACCACAATGACATTCGATGACGCAATATAGCTCTTTATGCTCTCCCATTGGTTAATCGCTTTGTGGCTTCGTCGGTAACGAGGTGCCACAAGTTCCCATAGTTTCCCACCAGGTTATGGCAACAACCATCAGGATGTGGGCGGTCCACCAAATGGAGGGTTGTCCAAACATCCATAGTCTTAACGATGCATTGTCTGTGTATTTTAGCACCACGCCCACCAACCCTGACCTCCCTCCCCCCCCCCGAGTTAAAGGAAAGGCACCAGTAAAGAAAAAGGACGTTTCTACTGTTCGAGAGCACCCTTCCTTTCAGAATATTAAGGGCAGCAAGCCTTGAAATAAATGGATTTGCGGATGGTTGATTATGAAGATGCCTTTTTTTCTCTCCCTTTTCACTTTCTTGTTTCTTATTGTGCCTTACTTATTTATTAATCAAGGATTTTTTTACCATTTTAGAATCCGGATGACTTTGGTGAGGACAAACACATAGAATAACTATTTCTTTATGATAAAATGGTGGATAATAAATTGCATTTGACAAACAGTTGATGTTTAACATATGCATAGAATTCACAAACAGCTAATTTGGTTAAAAGTGCTACATTTCTAAGCAGTTAGCCAAACGTCAGTTAGTTAGTTTCCTTGAACTTTTATATTTATAACTAAGCCAAGTTAGTGAATTAGTTATATAGTTATATTTGTGATTAAGTTAGCCAAGCATCAGGTAGTTCCCTTGAACTTTTATATTGGTGATTAAAGGATTGTGGACTGAGCTTCAAGGGACTATAAATTCGAAATTGCAATTTAAAACCCCTTTGGTCAATCCCTTCTGGTACTATTGTGACTTTTAATAATTTTCTTAACATGATTAATCGATATAATGAAGTTCTCTATAGAAAACGAAACTTTATTTAGTAAAATTTCTTTCTATAGGGTTTAACAAAATTAAAGCAAGATTTGAATTTGCCACCATTTTTTTGCCATTTACAAATGAATGAGAAATTGGAAGGGAGAATATTCTCTTTGTCTAATAATGCATAGATTTTCACAAAATATATGCATTATTATCTTTCATATGCCACTATTCCTCTTCTGTTCTTTGGCAGACAGTTTTCTATTTTGGGGATAACGAAATTGTATATTCTACTGCCGAAATTTATTTAACTTAATTTATAATTTATTCCACTTAATTTCCTTTTCAAGGGTGTTCCAAAATTAACGCAGAATTTGAATTTGCCACCATCCATGCACTAAAATTTTGCCAGCTCTATTAAATACCATTTGACAGCTGATTGTTTAGGATTAGTAAAAATGGTGCGTTACCACAATTTTTTTTTCTTTAAATTGTTATATTTTTAATGAATCGTAAATACACATGATAGGGTTATGTATGGGATAACTCACAGGGCATAGCTTTGATGGCTCATATACACTCTTCTGTCGACCATGACCATTTTGCATAAATGTGACCGAATTTCGTTGCTGCAGCTTCGAATTTCCTCCTTCAATGCGCCCGTGCTTGTGCGCTTATTGGCATAGACCTTTGACTTCAAATAACCCCATTAAAAGAAATCCAATGGTGTTAAATCACACTATTTAGGGGGGGAGGGGTCAATTCTCAAATTTTCCAACTGTGGCCTCCAGACTTTCATTATTTCAACAATGAAAACACGCTGTTCTATTGTGTAATAAGCCATTTTGAGTAATTCTAAACTATCAGTTGTCCAATGTTTTTTTTAATAGGGTTTCCAACACCTACTAACATTTACACGAATGGTGACAAATTCAAATCTTGCGTTAATTTTGGGAATCCTTGATGATGATGTCGTGTCCGCGTTACCACGGAAAAGGGGTACAGTAGCTTCTGAGGGTAAGGACCCCTATGCACCCGAGGGCAGAAGTCTGACTTCTAGCTCATATGAAGATGACACTCACACATTCGCTTGCACAACCCCTTTTTTCAGAGGGGCACATTCACACACCTCACAGATAGAAGACAGATGAAGACCAACCATGCCCGAACCGGGATTCGAACCCAGGACGCCCAGATCACGAGGAAGATGCGCTACCCCTATGCAAGGACGCCGCCTGGGAATCATGACCTTTAAAATGCAAGGAAACAGTATATTATATAACGATACTGCCGTTGTTTTAAGCTTTTTATACAACTCAATATGACACTCATCAATGATTAAAGTTACTGTTTGGAAGATATCTTTATTCACTTCAAATCTACAATTATTGCTCATGCAAATTTTCTTCCCAAGGCAAACCTATTATATTATTTAGTTTAAAAATATATAAAATTCCCATTTTGAAGCAATATGAGGGCTATTTAGGGATAGCTATCATGATTGTGAATAATGGCGAGATCACTTGAGTCGATACTTCATTTTTTGAAAATTCCAGACCACACCAACAAAAAAAAGTTTCGTCCAGAAAATCGGATTTTACGTGCAGCAGGCCACTCGCTCTTTGTGGTTGATTTTTGAGGGAATCGGGTGTTGAACATGGAATTTTCCGAACTGGAAACTGACACCTTATCACAAAATAAAAATAGAGAAAAGAACGAAGAGAAGAATAACAGATGTTCATTCATTTTTTTAATTGGAAGTCACAGAAATTTAAGTTTGTAAGTCCTCTTAACGTAATGTGTAAACTGATATTTATTATAAATATGTGTTATATCTTAGAAGTATTTGGAATAGAGTAATATTATTCAAGTAATCTTTGGGCTTTGAGCCCATAATTCGGAATCAAGTTCTATTCTGTTCTAATTCTATCTGATTCGTCTTGGAGTGCCGTTATTAGGGAAAAATTTTATACTTGTGTGTATCTATGGTGTTCATATAGTTTCTAGGTCATTATCAAATCTCCATAGAAAATAACATGAATAATTTAATGCTGAAAAATTTAATTTTTGAGACAACGTAATTTTATTTTAAAATAGATTAGAATTATCTTTTTTATTGATAGAAATCATTTAACTCTTTCTCAAGTAGTTTTTGTTATTTCAAGAAACATAATTTGATAATATTGATAAAAAGTTAAATTTTAAATCCCACATAACTTTTTTTTTCAGAAGTCGCCATATTAAACACTTTCAAGACACTTCATAACTACGGTAATCATTCTTTCTTTTTCTGTTGACAGATGCTCTTCGCCAAGCATATGGTTATTCATGCCAAATGCTATATTTCACGCCAACATGCCAATTTCACAATATTATTATGTAACATCGACTATTTTTTGGTTACTAATACTGTTAAGTTTCAAGAGGTGATATCATCATCTGCTCATCTGACCAATTATGAGGTCTGTCTGTCCTTCTGCAACTTTACAAACACAGCTTTAATCAAACTAAAGTAAATTTTATAGTAACTTTAAAATGTTTAGTTTTCTATTGTATACTATTTGTTTTCCCCTTTCTTTTTACAACTAAAAATGTAAAAGAAAGAGTTGAAATGTTTGTTTATTAAAAGCCAAGTGAGTTGAGTCCTGTCTCGCAGCATTAATAATACTTTGGCCCATCCCGTTCCTTCACGCTTCATGGTGTTTATACCAGTGGGTTTACCAAACCGTGGAGTGCAGCAGAGCGTTAAGTTAAAGGGGTGGATCCTCCTTTGTTGTATAATTTATCCGAAGATGAATACAATGTTACGCTTTTGTGTGAAAGGCAACAAAAAAATGCATTCATCGACTCTGAGATAGAATACAAAACATAAACCCATCCATCAACATTTTCTTGAAACGAGGTAATCCATCAACATGTGTCACCAAGAATGACATGTTTTATTATTATTCGGTTGAAAAGAGTATAAGTATTTTAAAAAAAATGGACATTTTCAATTAAGACCACTTTTGCACTCGACTGGATACAAATAAATTGGATATTTTTTTAATTAAAACTAACTTCACACTAACTAGACTAGATCCAAATAAACTGTACGTTTTCGATTAAAATCAACTTCAGACCAACTAGACTAGATCTAAATAAACTGTACGTTTTCGATTAAAATCAACTTCACACCAACTAGACTAGATCTAAATAAACTGTACGTTTTCGATTAAAATCAACTTCAGACCAACTAGACTAGATCTAAATAAACTGTACGTTTTCGATTAAAATCAACTTCACACCAACTAGACTAGATCCAAAGAAACTGTACGTTTTCGATTAAAACCAACTTCACACCAACTAGACTAGATCCAAATAAACTGTACGTTTTCGATTAAAATCAACTTCACACCAACTAGACTAGATCCAAATAAACTGTACGTTTTCGATTAAAATCAACTTCACAACAACTAGACTAGATCCAAATAAATTGGAGATTTTCAATTAAAACCAACTTTACACCAACTAGACTAGATCCAAATAAACTGTACGTTTTCAATTAAAATCAACTTTAAAGCTAATTAGACTGGATACAAATAAAGTGGAGATTTTCAATTAAAACCAATATATATAATACAGAACATTGTATATTTAGCTTCACAGTACTATGAAAATAATCGATTGTATTTTTTGGACTTATTGGATTGAATTTTTCTTCACCTTATTTGGTCCGAAATTTGAAATAAATTTGCAGTTTTGTTGTTCAAAGAACTAGAATCACTCTTGCTTGTTGAAATATTTTCACATACACATGGACAATCTCAAAAACACTTTATACTCAGACAGTACCCGAAATATTTGCACAAAGATTATAACACAAAATACCTACCATTTAGCTTAGCTCCATATTTGAGTTATCGCTTTTGTTGATCGACAAACTGTCAAATACTAGATAAATTTGGTCCTTAATTTAATATAGTTCTCGAATTCTAGTACCAGAAACTATATTTCAAATTTCATATATCTAGCTCATTGCTGTTTGACTTTTGTATTTATCATGTGCTCCAAAATTTTTAATAGCAATTTAAAATCTTGGTTTTAAATCTACATATCAAATTTCACCCATTTTAATTCATTCACCATTTTAAGAAAAGGTGTGGAGAAGGAGAGGGAAGTATAGTTAGGCAATTGTCTCCTTTTCTACAATGTTCATCTTAAATTTTAGATTCCGAGAAATTTCGTATCACTAACATAATTTTAAAACGAATATTTAGTTGAAAACAAAAGAAAAGCGCGCACCCCCCCTATTTTGTTTAGTCATCTGAAGATATGTTGTATCTCTTTGATAACCGTCTAGTAAGTTTATCTTATCATCCTCATTGATAATACGCCTGTTCATCAGATATGCAAAGATGTAATACAATAAAAAAAGAAGACAAAGGATAATTCCTACAAAATTAGCTTTAAAACTAAAAAGAAAGTCTGGTCGATACAATTCTTAAATCAGTAATTACAAAAAATAAAAATAAAAATTATTGCAACATTTATACTTCTCGTACAGAAAGTTAATATTATAATATTTTACCCTCACATCGATTGGAATGAATCAAAACTATCGACTCGCATTGAATAATTACCAATAAAATATCTTGAAACAATTATAATAATCAATAAAATATACCAACATTTCGTTTCATGTTAATAAACACATAAGTAAGATATTATCAACTGTCGTAACTTTCATAGTTTTTATTAACTAATACAATAGTTTTGCATTTTTAATATTAACATAGTATTTTTAGAAAATAAATTTATCTTCAATCCTATCTGGCAATGGTTATTTCCTTCGACATTGAAACAATCACGTGATCTTCCCAGCCATTAAAGGTGGAGTGTCGTCATCTTGAGAATTCTGATATTTGTTTTCAAATGACCATTTCTTTTTCGAGAACGCTGTGACTAGTGTTAATCGTCTGAATTTAAGATTATAACGAGTTATGCCACATATTCTTATGAGACGTACAAGTAAAAGATGCTTTTAGCATGCGATGCATCATCACATAATTATCATGAACTGAGGATATTCAAAGGAAGGGGTTTTCATTAAATTTTTCTATTATTCACAGGGAGATTTCAGCCTACTCAATTTATCTTTGGGAGTTCAATGAACCATTTATGTTACGATAAGCTGCAGTCACCGAATTGAGAACTGCTGGTAAAGTACCGACTTCAGGACCGGAGGGTCCCAGTTCGAGACTCGATTCCTCTGAAAAACCAATGTGTTAGCGGATCTGGTGCACCTTAAATCCGTCAGGACCAAACGTCCTCCAGTTGGTGTATGTGTTGGGAAAGCTTGAAGGGGGAGAGGTGCCAGCTCAAGTGTCATTCTCTTCATCTGACTGTGGTTCAAAATTATTAGGTCCATTCCCAAATAGTCCTAGTGTTGCTTTAAAATGGGACGGACCATCAAATTGAGAATATTTGTGGTGAATCGCATATAAGCCAGTAACAGCGCTTCTGTCCGAACAGCTGTTTTGGCAAAATCGGAATGTTACTGGACTGCTAACCTAAAGGTCCCAGGTTCTATCCTCACGCGTCTCATACCGCTAAATATTCATTCAGGTTTGAAAATACTCAATTGAATCAAGTCAATCCCGTTTGGAGTTCCTTAATTTGGCTTTAACAGCGGAGTCGGAACAAGAATTCGAACATTTCCTTCAACAGTCAGTATTCTACGTTTATATAAATTAGAGTTGTGAAGCTTAGATATACCTTATTAATTAGTCAAATAATAATTGTTTTAGTTGCATTGACATCCCGTATAAAGGTTAAAATCTCGAAGGAATAAGTAAAAGAGAATACCGAAACTTCTAATAAAATTTGCATTTAAGTAAAACATACTTATTCTCAATCCTAAATATTTGACCTGGCAAATAGGATACTCGATCATGTCACACTGATATCTCGTCTCCTTAATATTCTTGAAACGTAAGTCATTGATTGATGAACATTTGATCTAATAAAATGTCTTCCCAAATGGATGATCATCATTTTATAATCATGAGCTTTTTGATCGTGATTGATGTATTTCTTGTTCCTAATGATCCTTTTTTTCTTCATAACTCCAAAAATATTCTTAATGAAATTGCTCAAATGGTTTCCAATCAAATTAGGAATGTGTGCAGATAAGAATCAACACGTAAAACATAGTATCCAATTTTATTTTATTTTGTATGAAAATGAGCTATGTTTGATTAGAAATGAATGAAACATTTCTTAAAATGTAAATTTAATAGATGACATGGCAATAAAAAATAATTCTGTTGGTGTAAGAAGAAGCTTTTAGTAAATATAGAGGTAAATTCAATTTTCCTGCTCTTCAAATCAATTCTGCTTCTCATTGCGTCAATTCAAAGATAAAAAAAAAAAAAAACTCTTTTATTTGAACATCAGAATCAAATGAAACTTTGCATTTTACCGCTATCTCAAAATCTAATTTTGCGATTTTAAATGCTTGAATTTGATTTACCGTATATTGTTAAATCATCAAAGAACGCACAGATTTTTTGGGTTAAGGTGGGGGGGGGGGTGAGGTAGTATTTCGCGTTTCGAAAACACAAAAGCTTGGAAACTTTATTAACTGTCCCTTTCTACGATTTCTGTTCTCTGTAGTTCAGGAATCCCGCGGATTCCTTAAAGATGGTTACACACACACACACACACACACACACACACACACACACACACACACACACACATACATATATAAATTAGTTTTTAAGATTATCTTAATTTACAATAATTTTTCTTTCGTTCAAAATTTATTTTGGATTATGCTCTTTAAATTTCTAATTTAATTTGTTTCGTTGATATCTATAATTGTCTATTCGTTGATCTATTTGAGAATTCTTCAAAATGTATCTGATTTTAATGAGTCTCCTTTGTTGTTTAATGAGTCTCCTTTGTTGTTTAATGAGTCTCCTTTGTTGTTTAATGAGTCTCCTTTGTTGTTTTAATATCAATGATTCGCCGGAATTATTGATTTCACTTTATTTCAGCTTTAATCTCTTACACATAACTTGAAGATCAAGGATATCCAATAAACAAAATTGGATAAAGTTAAAACTAAGAAGTAAGATTTATGAAACGCTGATGTATTAAAAAATTATTTAGAGCAAGTAGTGTTCATGGATTCACATTTATTTCTTTTTATCTTAACTATTTGTTAATGAGCACTAGTTTCTAGTCTTTCATTATCAATATTTCGTTTTTGGATTGTCGTTCAAAATTCTTTCTACGAAAGAAGAATTCATCTAATGGAATCTAGTCTCATGATACCATACTGCCATTAGAAGAACCTAATTGTTTTAATAATCAATTGTTCATCTTGTCTTTTAATAGAATGTAATTTCATTTCTCCTTTTCCATCTTAGAGAATCTTTCTAGTCTTTCATTATCAATATTTCGTTTTTGGATTGTCGTTCAAAATTCTTTCTACGAAAGAAGAATTCATCTAATGGAATCTAGTCTCATGATACCATACTGCCATTAGAAGAACCTAATTGTTTTAATAATCAATTGTTCATCTTGTCTTTTAATAGAATGTAATTTCATTTCTCCTTTTCCATCTTAGAGAATCTTTCTAGTCTTTCATTATCAATATTTCGTTTTTGGATTGTCGTTCAAAATTCTTTCTGCGAAAGAAGAATTCATCTAATGGAATCTAGTCTCATGATACCATACTGCCATTAGAAGAACCTAATTGTTTTAATAATCAATTGTTCATCTTGTCTTTTAATAGAATGTAATTTCATTTCTCCTTTTCCATCTTAGAGAATCTTTCTAGTCTTTCATTATCAATATTTCGTTTTTGGATTGCCGTTCAAAATTCATTCTATAAAGGAATTCATCTAATGGAGTCTAATCTCATGATACCATACTGCCATTAAAATAACCTAATTGTCTCAATAATCAATCGTTCGTGTTTTCTTTTACGAGAATGTAATTTCATTTCTCCTTTTTCCATCTAAGAGAATCTTTCTTCCTTGGCCATTAACAAAGTCACGCAACTAAATTTTTTGATGAAGTAATAGACAATTTTGATTTCATTGGGACATTGAAATCTTCTTGCACTTTAAAAATAGTGCAAGAATATATTTTTGAAATTTTTTTTTCCGAATTAAACAAAAAAGAATATCGTAATTAAATTTTTAAGTGACATAGAAAACCAATTATGGGGAATAATATTTTAAGGAGAAATATAAAGATCTTTAATTTTTTCCCGTTTTCCCCAAAACGTCAATTACGGAAAAACATTGTTTGCTTGATTTTTAATTAATTAAAATTTCAAAATATAACTCCGATGTGCCCACCCAATCCTTTCAAAGTACATCTATGCTAATTTTGATAGCTTTAAGTCAAATCCCTGTAGAGACGCCAGCATACGTATATTTTTTAATTAGTGGTAAATATATCGTAATGAGGTATAGCTATCTTTTATTAATTTCCATCAATGTAATTCTTTTAGATTGTCATACTCTTTTCCTCTACCATGCACAAATTGCTATACACTTTTCAACACTTTAAAATCTCTATGAAGCCGTGATTGACCTGATCCACCATATTCTATATATCTGCTCTGGACTGAAATGTTGCATCTTTCGATGCTATTCTCAGCTTGTAAAATATCTTCAAATCACATGGAGCTAAGTCGGGAAAAAAAGGGGAACGTGACAAAATAGAGGTATATCATGTATAGATAAGAAATTATGCATCATTTGTTTGATCGTAGTAACTTTCTACAAGTTTTGCTAAGATTTTTCTGAAATCCAAGTTTTATAAACAGCTCTAATAAATTTCGCCTTTAATTTAACTGGCAGTGATTCAGGGTCTCTGTACCGACGAATTCCACATTTGGATAATGACGATCTCATGCCTAGGTGCTGAGAGTCATGGATATTAAGTTATACATAAGAAATTTAATTGGAAACAAACACAAGCAATATTCCCAGCTAACCAATTGGCTGCTACAGGTCGTTAGTTTTAATTAAATCGAGTGCAAAATTCAATTTAAATCTAATGCGAATTATATTGCTCTTTATGTCTTTGACACTGTTAATTAAAAAAGTGGAATGATAGTTGATATATATACTAATATATAGGATATATATCAACATTCCCAATTTCCTTTTATATTCTTTTGTTATATCTGTTCCTATGTATCTGAATACCCATTGATCCTCTTCCAACATCTTTTAACCTTCTTAGTTAACAATATTAAGAAGATAAAACGGCATTATATATAATATAAATTCTTTTAATTAGTATCAGTAGGTAGATTTCGAATCCTTTCACTAAATCTTTGTATACTTCGTTTATGAGAGAAAGATCTGTCGGAAATACACCTCTCTTATGAAAAATCTTAAGGATTCGTTAATTTCAAATATATGATTGAGAATTCCATTTCACTGAAGATATTTCTTGTCAGCCTCTAGTGATTTGACAGCTTCTGTTTTAGTCACTAGATTTTTGATAAAAGAATTTCTTTCTGCTTTTGCACTAGTAAAAAAATGTCATAAGTTTCATTCCAGTATATATTCTATGGCAGATACTCTGTAAAACTGACAGATTGTTTGTTTCTAATTGCTTTTTCTTCATTTCTTTTTCAAGTTCTTTATAATTTACTTCTATTTTCAAAATTCCTTAATTTTTTTTTCTCCATATACATTGGTGTTTCTTTTTCTTGAGATATTTTCATAAAACGCTTACTAGCCAAATAGCTTTTTTTTTTTAAAAAAAAAATAGGTTCTGTTTACTAGATAGTAATTTTTCTCGAATGTAAAGATCCAGAAATCAACAATCTATAGTATGCACCTTCACCAAAAATTAATTAATTACTTAATATCCGGTTCAGGTATAGTTATAAAAATGATGTTTTTTAAAGCTACTTTTTCCAGTGGAAGTTTTAAATATGAGAATATTTTTTGTGTTCACCCAATCGGCATAATGAATTTTCACTTTCCCAAATGTAAAGTATTGCAATCGTCAAAAAAATTATAATATACGAAAATACAATATACAAAATATTGCAATCGTCAAAAAATTATAATATACAAAATATTGCAATCGTCAAAAAATTCGTACTCTGAATCCGGAAAACACAGTTTGGGAATTATGTCTGCTAATACAATAATTCAAAAAACAGCTTTTTTTATATTTCACAATATAAAAAAACAATATTTACTTACAATACTTATTTTTAAAGAATATATGAAGATTGATCTGGAACACAATTTTAGCATCTAAATTGTGTATATGCATCAAATTTTGGATGAAATACATCAATATGTTAAGCATCTGTCGGTCTGTCCATTCGCATGCTTGTGCACTTGATGACTTAAAAATACAATGACTTATATAAATGAAGTATGGTTTATGGATTTGTTAGTAAAATCGTAGTTTTAAGTCAAATTCTGATTTCAAAACATTGATAAAAGATATCCGAAGTGCATACTGGATTTTCTTCACTTTATTATGAAGCATAAAACACTCATGTATTGGGGTTCTCTTGTTAAAATGTTGAGCTTTCGTGGCGTTCATAGTCTTGCCTTATGTTCAAGACTATGAACGCCACGAATTTATTATTTATTATTTTTTTGCGTAGGGAAGGGGTGGGGAAGAGAGAAAGTGACGTCTTTATTAAGGAATATGCGAAAAGTTTCTTAACATTTAACGCCACATCACATCAACCTCAGTTTTAGAGCTCCTGTTGCTCCTTTCCCGTTTAGTATAGATATAGGTGGACTTAATGAAAAAAAAAAAAGAAAGATACACAGCAATCAATTAGAAAGAAACAAACAAATGACAAAATACGAATACATTTAACAACAAATAATAAATACTAAAATGAAAAATAGCTGAAATACAATAAAACTGGATGAATGAACATGTTAATGTACAGTATAATAAAGCAATAAAAGATAAGGTACATTATGAATTGAATGCGAGAAGTATTAAATAATGCTCGGAAAAATTGACAGGGTTAATCTAATTGGAATAGTTCTCCATCGGGAATGAGGTTTGAAAAGCTTCAGGATGCAGCTGCCGCTTTTATTTTGTACATATCAAAACATTACGTTTCCAGCAATCATTCAAGAGTTAAAAATTTCTACACCAAACTAATATACCATCATTTAGACTATAATAATCTCTATCATTTAAGTAAGCTACCAAAATCAACTTCAATGCAGAATGTACGTATAGGCTTGTCGGTTCAAAACATCATTAATATCCTCAGTCCCCCAGGGCTCTACGTGCGACAAACAAGGGCCACGACCCCTTCTCTGCTTTTCAGTCACCTTTTAACTTTTGACTGGATGGGCCGGAATAAAAAATATATAGATCAATTAATGGGACATGATAGATGACCCTGGACGGGCGCGGGCTCGCTTCAAGTGAATCACAAGTATTGATGGATTGTCCTTTTTCCCACATGGTTTAATTTCGATGCCGTGAAATGGAAAATCTGGATATCTCTTGGCGAAGATTCTGGAAAGGACATTTTGGAACCAGCTGGAGTGGTCCCTCCAAAACTTTCTCGACCACTCTTTAATAAAGGTGTTATATCAGAAAACGCCTTTCATAGTACTAGCGTACAATAGTTACGATATATTAACTTTTGGCGTGAATTTAGCATTTTTATTAAACCTATTGTGACATCCTTGGCGAATTATTTGGCGATTAATCCTTGGCATGCGGTTAATAGAATCCGAAAACCGAATTTGTATTTTAGATACATTTTTCTCAACCGATTGGAATAAAACTTTGATACAAAATTGCACTTGTAGTCACAAAATGACATACCAAATTTGATAAATTGCAGTTTTGTGCTTATATTGCATTTTGAGCATATATATGAGCAAATTTGATATATTGCAAGATTTTCGCATGTTTCTGAAAGTCCAAACTGACAGACGGCCCATTCCTTATTGGATTTCGCTCAAGATTTGTTAGTTGCCTGGATATAAATGATAATTATGTATGCCGAATTCTGTTTATCAGGCTCTCTGTTTTGTAGCTGTCGTACTAATTTATATTCACACAGCTGACAAGCAGACTTCCTCTGAGCAGGGTTTGTAGAAAATTTAATACAAATCTACAAACTTGATAGTATACCAAATTTCATCGGTCTAGCTCAAAGCGGTTTTGAGTTATCTTTGTCTCAGACAGACGGATCTTTTTTCAAAAATGTGTTGTTTGAACTCAGGGAGTTCTAAAGCGTAAAAAATTGTCAAAATCTCGAGTTCAAATTTTTTGACAATGACTATACTCTATCTATATTACGTATAGGAAAGTAAAAAATATAGGAACGTAAAAGTATTTGTTTCGACACAAAATGGAAACATTAATTTAAGTAAAGTTTTTTCCATACCTTGTTGAATTAGTGCATTTCCTTTAAATTAAGTTAATGATAATAAAAATAACATGAGTGGTATCCATGAAACTTTCTCGCATACTGTCTAATAAATATTTTTGTGTATTATTAACCACTCGTCATTGGTGAACAATAGTTATGAAAGAGTATACTGGCATACAGTACTTTGGCGCTCAATCGTTCGATGCAGTTAATGCGCAAGTACAAGAAAACGTAATGTATTTTGGATGTGCTTTTTTTTTAGACAGACTGGAGACAAAATTTGACAAAGAACTACAGCTAACACATCATATATTTAAATCATTGTACTTTTTGAGTTATAACGTTACAGAACTGAAATACGCCAAAGGATTTCCTTCGAAATATGATGCATATCATACATATTATCTATATATCTTCTATAATCTTTTATAGTAATAGTTGTTTTTCTATCTTCTACGTACATATTATTTTTCAGTTCTCTATTCATCGATTCATGCTTGTGTCTTTTCCTGCCATTATTATTCTGATGTTGTAATAGTTCAATACCCTCGTACTACTTCTAAAATTTACAAATATTAAATAATAATTAAAGTCTTATACAATAGATAGTATTATTTTACAATGCATTCTTGTTGTATTTTTTACACTATTTTTTTGCTTTATTTCTTTACTTTTGTAATATTTTCCAAGTTCTCTAAACGTTAAAGTTAGAAAAATCCGATATAAAGTTCATACAGATCGTATGAGCATAGACAAATGTTCTGTCAACAGCATTATTCTTTATTAACTACCTTAAATAAGCCCTCACAAGCTGACTCAATATTGATCAAAATTTATTTTGTTAAATGCTTCATAAAATTATGTTTCCAATGATATATAAGGGTATAATAATATTTAAAAGGCAGGAAAAATTGACCATTTTCTCCAAAAAACAGACGATAGTGTAAAATAAGTTAAAAATATAGCTTTATTTGATTTCAGAAGTATTTAATTCTTTGACTTAACTACTCTTTATTAAAAAATTAAAACGCATGTATTGATATTTTAATGTACTTTATTAAAGTATTCTATAATTTGCATTGCATTTACAATAATTTAAAATAATTCAGGAACAACTCCAATTCTTTTGTAATTTTAATTAGTCAATTTTTTTAAAAAAAAATTATAAAAATAATTGATTACCGCATTCATTAATATAGTAAATGAATACATAAATTATAATTTCTTTATTTTTGAACTATTTATTTATCTACTTTACTTCAAATTATTAAATAGCTTCTCTTCTAGGATTATTGAGATTTTAAGGCAATCTTGGAAAAATTCCTGACACTTAAAACCCTAGTATTATATTTCTTGTATTAAGGCAAGCAATTCGAAATGCTTTTAAAAAAAATTATATTTTTGAAAATTTGCATAAAAAGATTGTAAAAACTTCTATGAAATCAAAATATATCAATTAGGGGGTAAAAGTTCTTAAAAAAATTGGAAAAAAGGCTCTTTTTTTCGGCTAAAAAGAGGTATAAAAAATCTTCTAGTTTAGAGGTGAATCAAATGATTTACTAAAAATTTTGCTGATGGCTTAAAAGATATATTGTCTAGTTCCTTAGCTGAAAAAATAAGCTTATTTCTATCGGTTCTTTAAAATTGGAGTTCGGTAGATAAATAACAAGATTTTTTTTATTTTATTCATTACTGTGAAACATTAAATCAACTATTAAATATTTCTAATTGAATAGGTTACTTACTCTCTAGTTAAAAAACTGCAGAACATATTGAGAGATTATTATACTAAGTTTGAACAAAAAAAACAAAAAAACATGAATAAGATTTTAATATATGGGTTTTTTTTGTAAAAATATTCCATTAAAAATTCGAATTTGAGAAAATAGCTTCTAAAGATGCAAAATACCATTAAAACCTATGTACCTGCAAATATAAAAATTAGTGTAATTTCCCGAAAAATAGACTTAAAAACGAATTTTGAAGGTTTTATAAAGAAAAGTGTTCAAACATTAAGAATATTAAATAAATAATTACATAATTTCGTTAAAAAAAATCTTTTCAACGTAGTCACTTAACTTGATGAATCTTAAAACAATTTGCTTATGAATCAGTTATATTAAAAATAATTTGGATAATTATCCAAGAGAATTTTCCCTAAAATTATCATTTGCTACCCGGAAGAAAACCTAGCATGATTACTCATCGACTGAAATAATTAACTATTGAACTGATTGTGACCGATACACAATTGCTCAAAAATTCAAATAAACGAGATAATAATCTATGAATAAAGTTATATTAATGCTACAAAGTATCAAAACCGCGATTTGTGCGTGCATTCTAATAGAACATCTGCATGGAGCGCTTAATCGCGGTTGCCATTTACTTCTATGAAAATTCCACCTCTCTTCCGGGCCAAAATCGGAGAAAAATTACAATTCCCTTATCTATTACCCTGTGATTTCTTTCTCATCATCAGCAAGGCTGTTTATCGAAAAACACAGGCCTTCGAATAGCCTCGGGACAAGCATCTGTTCACTTAAAAGAAAATCGATTCTTTAGCGATTAAAAGCGACGATCATCGCAGGGGAAATATAATTGCCCATCAGTTCGACATTCGCCGTCAAATTTATATAAATAGATGGGACTTGACGCGGTTCCAATTACCTCTTATTATCAGGCAATTAATTTTTTATTCTTTTTTCCTTCAGCGCGAGAGTTGACTGCTATTGACTCATTCATCACGAGTAACAGCAGACGATAACGCCTTAGGAGAATTCGATAAATTTATTCTCTTCGTTTCTGAGATGGCAACATTGTGGACGTCAACTCGGAATTCGATAAAATATGTCTTCATTACTATCCAGCATTATCAGCGCTCAACTGATCGTTTATTGATATAAATCACCGCTAGAAAATGCTTTAGATAGACTTTTCCAGACTCTCGTTTCAATTTACTTGATGTCGTTAAATACTCCAGATCCTCTTTAAATGAACCTTGGCGTCATTTAAATTAATATCTATTTTTATTCTTGATTCCGTAGTTAATTGCTTTTTACAGAAAGATCTCCGAACCTCATTAATTAGTTTCTTTAAGATAAGTATTTCTGGAAAATAAACTTATTAGAAGCGTACATTAATTATTTTCGCTAGACAGCTGATAACCTAAAATATTTTTGAAAAGATTCTTTTTCAACAATTAATATTTCAGCGTTACTTGTTAACAAAAGATTATGTTCTACATTCATGATATATCAATTTTTTAAAGATTATGTTCATTTTTAATATAATTCAAGGCATGTAAATTAATTTAAAAAGTTTAATCTTTTAAAAGTATTTGATGAATGTTATAAAAATATTTAAATTGCTTTGAAATATAATTTGTTTTTATTTAGTGATGAATCATTTAGCTGATGAAAAAATAAAATCGCATTTTAATTTCCCAAACTTTTAAAATTTTAAAGAAAAGAAACTGTCTGTTAAAAACAACCCTGAAAATTTATTAGAAATTCATCAAAGTAATTATTTTAATGTATTACAAATTTTCACAGCTGCTCTTGATTAATAACTAAATTTTATCCCTATTGTAATTAGAAGTGAACACAAGAATAATCGTGAATGTTCTTGTCTAATAAAATTAATTTGTGTTCTTTTCAAGGAATTAGCTTTTGCAAGACATTAATATTCGGTAAAATATATATAATATATCTAGAAAGTTTACAGATGATAAAAGGAAATTTATTGAAAATATTTTATACTTGCATTCTGAATGTGCTTGAATTCTAGTTTGCTCGGTTTAAATTTATGCTTATAAAGAGCATTTTGTATTAAAAATATTTCTTTAAATTTACGAATTCACAATAAACTGGAAAACTTAATCCGGCTTTTGAAATATTGTACTTTTAACCGATCATTACGGTTATAACAGTAAAATATTACGGTTACACAGGATGTCTCAAAATCCTTGACCGCGGCTTTTATTCCTTAAATATTGATCATAGACATATACTGTAAGTTACAAAGTTGGGCAAAAAAAGATGTAAAATGTTATGAAATCGATTAAAATTTTCAGGGGATTAAACTTAAAAAAATACAAAATTTAAGTTTTTATACGGAAATTTCCTAGTGAGTAAAATGTGCTCCATCTTCTAATAAGGTCATGTACAAAATTTCAGCAATTTATCATAAAAAGTCTCAAAGATATGAAATTACATAAATGCTGACTTAAACCACTTTTCGATACCTAGATATGAGTTCGCAAAGAGAAAAAATCATGTCAGATGTTCGTGTTTTAGGCGTCGTACACAAATTAACAAAGAAAGTAATGATTGAATAAATAAATATTAATTTTGCTATTTATTGGTACAAAAGTATTAAAAATTTGTAGAAATAATAACTTAAAGGAAAGATTACATAAGTTTTTTTTTTTACAAGTTCATTGACATTGTAATTTTTAAGTTATATTCTGTAATTCATGATATAAAATTTAAAAGTATTTTTCAGGAAGCATAAATTTTAAAATTTATATTTAAAACTAAAGATATGAAGCATATATTATTTCCTTATGATTTATTCCTGCGTCGCGTCATCTGCACTGAAGCTGTAAACATTTGCATTTTAATTTGTGATTGACCCTTCACCAACTTTGTTTTAACATATCTTTAAGAATTTTCATGATAAAAATTCTGAAATTTTGTACATGATCTTAATAAAGGATGGCGCACATTTTACTCATTGGGAATTATTTCTGTAGGGGTCCGTATATAAATTTAAATTTTGAATTTTTTTAAAGTTTAATTCCCTGAAAATTTTAATCGATTTAATAACATTTTGCATCTTTTTTTACACAACTTTGTAATTTACAGTATATGTCTATGATCAATATTTAAGGAATAAAAGCCGCGGTCAAGGTTTTTGAAACACCCTGTATATAGTTACATATTATAATAATCCTACATTTTGCGATATATAAAGAATGATGGTTGTATCCGTCCGGTATGTTTTCATTTATAAAAGAAAAAAATATGTTTTTTCTTTTAATAAAAGTGTAAAAATGGTAATGCATTCATTTATTTCTTCTTCTGTAATACATTAAGTGAGAAATGATTTTGTAATCTTTATAAAAATAAGCGGAGTACACGATTTTTCAAATCTAGAAAAAGTAAAAAATTGTCTATTTTGATTACAGAAGCTGGTATTTTATACATGTTTCATACACCAATTGCTTGGAAAGTGTGCTGTTATTCGAACAAATCGCTTATTTTGTAAATATTATTTTTTAATAAAAAATAAGAATTATTTTGACATCACTTGAATACATGTGTGTAACAAATTCACACTGAAATACCAGTTTTTGTTATTTGTTTA